>NC_088775.1:23974677-25315995 GCF_954871325.1 Gordionus sp. m RMFG-2023
TGCAAAAATTATGATTTATATTTTATAAAATATAATATTTTATTTCAATAATTATGATTTATAATTTAATTTATAAATAATTTTTATTTTCCTCGTGAGTCTTTAAACTTATTTTTTTTATTAGTGCAATCATTGAGTGCAATTTTTCAAATCTATAATTTTAAAAGTACAAAAATAAAGGTAAAATGTTTCACATTATATTCTCATACATAATATTAATGTGATATATTATAGAATTATTAATAATTAATGATATATTTAGATTTGATATATAATAGTGCGCACAAATTGAGCGTTTGCAGTATGTTTGTTAATGTAACGCATCTTTGTTTAGATTGAAAGCAGTATGTTTTTTATTAAAGTTTTTTTTATAATTTCTTAAACAAAATGAGTTTTTCTTACCTTAAGGTAAAATAAGGAAGTTTAATTATATTTGTTTATTTAGATTTCCTAAGAATTTATGATTCAATCAGGGTTTTCAAATTTTTTTGCGGCCTTGGATGCAAAACATATGTATATAAATGTTTCTTTGTTTATCCTACCTTAATTTATATATTTATAATAATCTATATATTTTAATAAAAATGTGAAATAAATTTTGAATAGTTTGCTTATTTATATATTTTATATTTTTTTCAAGACACTAGATATAAAAATAAATAGATTTAGAAATATTGCTAATCAAATTTCAAGTTTATGATATAATTTGATTAAATCTATCTAATAATTGCTAAATAAATTTTGAATAGTTGCTTATTTATATATATTTTACAAAATAATTTTAATTACATTTTTCAATCTTTAATTATAAAAATGTACACCATAATAAGAGTATTAAATGTCTTATTTAATAAAATAATTTTAATTATATTTTTCAAAAATGGACACTAGAATATGGAATAATATAACTTTATTATATATAAATAAATAGAATTACAAAAAAAAACAAATCAATTTTCATAGATATAATTTCATTAAATAATGAGGTTTGATTTGCAGGTATATCTGTTGAATTTGGAGGCCACAATTCAATTTTCCATTAAAGTATAATACAATGGAGATACTTCATTTTTGAAAAAATATTTGTTTGATTTATATTTTATAGAGAAACATTCTATAATAATGTTAAATTTATAGATAAATATATATTTTACTGGCTCTCAAGGCACCCTTTCCAAAAGAGTCAATATATCCAACAATGCATTTAATTTTAACCCATTTGCCTTCCTTTGGTATAATTTCTTTAGGACTAAAACTATCCTCTATTGTTGGCTCCATGAATTTAATGTAATCATACCATCTGTATGAGAGTTTAGAGCCAGAAGCTCCTGAAACCTTGCACAATTATCTTGGTCTTTAAAGTTTTGCAACTTCTTCTTTATGCATGCTACAGTTGTATCATGCAATGGAAATTCCATCCCCAAGCTATTAAAAATATAATTTATCATTATTTATATATATTTACCTTAAACTACTGGTTAATAAACCATCTAATACTAATATAGAATTCTTATGGTCTGGACGCTGCTGGCTCCAGACCATTTGTTGAGTTTCCAGTAAGGTACATAATTTTTTAGTAACCTTATCATCCCTTTTAAAATTATAATAAGTATCCTAAAATTATATAAATATAAATTCCAAAATTATATAAATAATCATTTCTAAAATTATATAAATATCAATTAATATATTCTAAATAATATAATATCAATTAATATATTCTAAATAATATAATATCAATTAATATATGAAATAAATTATACCTACAATTTG
This sequence comes from Gordionus sp. m RMFG-2023, assembly GCF_954871325.1. Taxonomy (NCBI): domain Eukaryota; kingdom Metazoa; phylum Nematomorpha; class Gordioida; order Chordodea; family Parachordodidae; genus Gordionus; species Gordionus sp. m RMFG-2023. Next base: position 23,976,451 of record NC_088775.1, read on the forward strand.
TATCCATTTTTAAATTTTAGCTCAAAATTAAAAAAGCATAGAAAAAATCTAACCAGTTTGCTTTTTTATTAACGTTTGCCGTAAAAAAATCCAAGCTGCACTCTACCATATTAGCTTTTAAAACGGAGAGTTGCAACGCTCAATTTGTGCGCACTATAAGTATCATTATATGTTAATCATACTATATAACTGATATAATGATTTATGATGTTTAATATATTTTAATCATACTATATAACTGGTATAATGATTTATTGATGTTTAATTTAAATTAATATGATTGCAATATTTTATAGATGCCTCGGAAATCTTCCAATATCTGGAAACATTTTATTAAAGATAGAGCTAATAACAAGAAAGGATATATATCAATATGCAAATTTTGTCAATTAACATATAATTTCCCAAATTCAACAAAGATGTCCTCAGCATATCAAAAAATGTCAAGGGTATATTAACAGTTTACAATTTAATGAAGTTGATCGTGATAATAATAATTCTACTGAAGAGGATATTGTAGTATGTTTACCAGATTCCAGTAATCTTAATAAGATTATATCCCAAAAAAACAATAAAACCATTCTAAATACTTTTAAAGAAAATACCAATAATTTTAATGCTGGCACATCTAAAATTAAAATTTTTTTCGAAACCGAACAAAATCAAACGCAACTTGACAGTGCTTTGGCATTGGCTATTTTTATGTCAAATTGCCCTTTTAATTTAGTTGAAAATAAATATTTCATCAATTTTTTAAAATTAATGCGTCCAGCCTATAAAATTCCTTCTAGACATGCAATTAGTAAAACATTACTAGATTTTGAATACATTAAAGTGAAAAATATTATTAACAATAAATTCAATAATTTAAAAGATTTTACTCTCATAAGCGATGGCTGGACAAATATTCGCGGAGAGTCCATTATTAATTTTATAATAATGACTCCAGAACCAATTTTTTTAAAATCCATTGACACAGGTTCCAGGGCTCACACTAGTGAATATATCGCATCTGAGTTGATCAAGGTAATAGAAGAAATTCGTTGTCAAAAATTTATCTCACTAGTAACTGATAATGTAAAGAATATGAAAAAGGCCTGGAGTCTTGTTAAGGCAAAATATAATTATATTGAATGCTTTGGATGTGCCGCACATGTTGAATCTGCTTATTAAAGATTTATGCCAAATACCTTTTATTAAAAAGATCAAAGCAAATAATTAAATTTATAAAATTTCATGGTATTTTATTAGCAACTTTTAAAGAAAGGCAAATATTGAAAGGATATAAATCTTCCTTAAAAATTCCAAGTCCGACAAGATGGGGAGGTTTTGTTATAATGTTGCAAAGTGTTGTGAAAAATAAGGAAGTTTTGCAAGAAATTGCAATTTCTAGTTTATTTACAAACAAACAAAGAAGGCTTATTATATTAGACAAAGAAGGATACTGGGATAAATTAGAGTCTCTCTGTATTGATTTTTTTGGAATTTATTTATAAGAAAATTATATTTGTAGAATCGGATTCAGCGGTATTATCTGACCTTCCAGAAATATTTTGGGACATAAAAGATAAACTCAATTCATAAACTTTTATTTTTAATGAAAATTATTTGAAAAGTGTTATGCATATTAAAAAACGAAAGAAATTTTGTTGCCGAGAATATCATTATGCAACAAATCTTATGGATCCTCGATATTATGGTGTGAAATTAACAGACCGGGAATTAACAGCAGCTTTAAATATAATAAATATTATTTCAGGCCAAATTAATTGCGATATTGGAAAAATTATGGGTAATTTAGCAGAATATCGTTCAAAACAAGGTTTCTATAAAGGAGCTGGCATAGGAGAGCTCAATCCATACCAAACCACTCATATGGTGGAAAGGGTTGTGTACAAATCAACCCCTTTGTCAAGTGGCAGTAAGATGTCTTTCGATACCACCCTCAAGTGCTTCGTCAGAAAGGGTCTGGTCAGCATTTGGAAAAATTCATTCAAAAACGAGAAATAGAATAAAGAATGAAAGAGTCGAAAAATTAATATCAATAAGGCATAACATACATTTAAAGGATCATACAAATACATCAAGTTCGGGATATCATCAAAAGAGTTCAGATTCCGATTTATCAATATCAAGTGATAATGATGATATTTCAATTTCATCCCATGAAGATATTGATGCTATTTCATTAGCATCCCAAGAATTTTAAATGTAATTTCTGATACATGCTTTTTGTAATTAATAAAGTTATTCAAAAAATGATGTTTATAGATTTATTTTTGTCTTTATTGTTTAATTATATTATTTTCCCTTAGTTCTCCAAATTTAATAAAGTTATTCCATAAAAAAAATTGAAAGGTTTAAAGTATATTTTGTGGTTATTTTTTAATTTTCCGTTATTTCCCGTTTTTTCCCGTTATTTCCAGTTTTTTCCCCCAATTTTCCCTTTTTTCTCCAATTTTTCCGGGGAAATTTCCCCTGAACCAATTTTCCCGGGAATTTTACATCTATAGTTACAGCCATATGCACTACAATATTACCATTTTCTTAAAATATAAAAAATATATTAAATTTTATAATAGATTTCAAATCATAATATATCTTTCCTCACTTTGATTTTTGTTATTGAATATATAAATATTAAATTAATTCTTATAAAAAATATTCATTCTAACTTGATAAGTCGAAATGTATTTGAAAAATCTTAAAGATATTCAATAAATCCTTACTTCTCTGGAAATGACAAAATTTTAAACTATATTCTTATTACTATAGAGATTTTCTTTTATATTGATTAGTCTATATAAAATATTAAAGATATTCATTAAGTAATAAACTGCAAATGAAAATAAAAAGCCTAAATATTTAATTACATTCTCATCAAAAGGTATATATTCTAACTTGCTTAGTCTAAATAAATCTTAATAATATTCATTAAGTATTAAGCATATCCTTTACTTTCTCTAAAAATGTTAATAAAGACCAGAAAATATTTAATTATAATCTTAATACTATAAAGAGTATTTATTTTAACTTGATTATTCAAAATAAATCTTAAAAATGTTCATTAGTCAATAATCTAATAAACAGTATAACTATAAATTATTTGCCCTAAAAATGTTTTTTATTCATCTAGTAAAAAAATAATATAATATATAACAAAAATAAACTTGAAATTTATGAAATTATCATACGTTTCTTTGGTAAAAGCTCCAAACACAAAATGGCTGCTACTCAATTCAATTTTTGCCACTTCAAATACATTAATCGGTAATCTATAGTATTAATGTCATGTTGTACCTGTCCATTCTTGGGCAACCCTCAAAAGGAAAAAATGTAAGTGTACTTTGCACTATAGGAATTTGTGTAGTTATACATTATAAAATCATCGAAGGATCATATAATGGTATATTATTCCGTGATTCGTTAATGGAGATTATTAGCATGTTACTACCTGATGCCATCATAGTTATGGATAATGCTTCAATACATAAAAGTCATCTAATTGATGCCTATAAAGAGAGAATAGAGTATCAACCCCCATATTCACCACAATTAAAAAATTTTTAGGGGTCTTCAAAAACAAATATAGGCTATTAATTCCCAGACCAAGCACAAGGGAGCATATAATAACCAATATAAATCAAATTGTGCATTAATTTATTCCTTGTGATTTTTCAAATTTTTATAATCAATTTCAACACTATTTGGAGCTGGACTATCGTGGACAACCAATTGAATAAAGTGATCAAATTATATAATAAATTATGATTAACATTTTTTAATATTAATTAAATAGGTACTACTAAGCAAGCAATTTCGTATGACTATGAACTACCATTTAAATATTTTATATAATCAATATTCATGTATTAGTGTAATTACGAATATATTTTTTATTATATAATGTTTATATGTAATATACGAATTGAATAAAATATTAAATTAAAGTTATGTCTCAAATCTATGTTATAATTTTCCGATGTCCTCACTACGTAATCGTGACGTCATGTCATCGCTATATCATGTCATCGGTTACTATTTATTTTTATTTGTTAATTTATTTTTTTTCAATATCTATACAAACAGTAACTATGTAACTGTAGGATGCCAAAGTAAAACCTTAAATATTCTTTTTTTATCTTTACAAAATTTTACAACCTATGCAAGTATTGGATGTCAAGGTAATACAATAAATATATCTTATTTTCAAAATTTTACAAAATATTCATATTATCATTAAGATTTTATAAAGCTACCTTTAAAAAAAATAAATTTACTCTATAAAATACCAAGAGTCAAAATAATTATTGTTCAAGAAGTTGCTATTAGTGAAAATAATTATAAATGTATAATAAAATATGATACATAATATTTTCATTATATCAATTATATTACAATATTCAAAATTAATTTTCTTATTTAATTTATTTTTAAATAGATCAATCGTCATTTAAATTTCAAAATTTTTTTTTTAAAAGCATTTTATAAATTTATAAAATCAAAATATAATTATAACCTTGATCATAGTACAAAAAAGTATAAGAATCATTTATTTTTATTTCATGGATAACAAATAATGATGCAAACATTAATCATTAAGTATTATAAAAATAAATTATTAGAATTGTTGCAGTGACTACAATTTTAATCCATATTTTTCTCTATAACTTAATTTTTGGTTATTTACAATAATAAGATTTGTTATTTCTTATAATAATATTAGGGCAAACCTGATTTTGTCATGATTCTCAATCAGAGATTTCCCCTTCATTAATTAGAAATTTAATATCTCCGGGCTTCGGAATAATTTTTCAAAATTATTATGGGTTGGATTGGGTTTTAAAAATATTCCTCAAAATTAATATTGGCTTGGTTTTCAAAATATTAGGGATTGAGCTGGGTTTGAGAAATTTTTTTAAAATTATTAAGGTCTTGGATGCTTGGAAATTTTTTCCAAATATTGTAGGCCCGAACCTAACTTGGGATTTTTTAATCTTAAATGTTAGTCGTATGTACATTAATGTTTTTATAAAGAAATATATTTTGATTCAAAAAATAGTTTTCAGTAACCTACAAAATGTGACATCATTTTTTTAAAAAATTAGCTTAAATTTATGTGACAAGAAAAACAAATTCCTTAAAATATATAAATAAATTGTATATAAGTTTCATTAGTATTGAATTGCATTTCTGTTATATAAATAGATAGAATTTTTTTTTACTTAACATAAAGATATAGATAGCCCTAATCAAATTTTTTGATAAATAATTCCGGAAATGCAAGACATACACTAAATTTATCTGAAAAACAACAATAACCCAATATAATAAACAACAATTTATTTTTTAGATATAATTTTAATTGATCACAGTATAAAAAAGTATAAGAATCATTTATTTTTATTTTATAGATAAAAAAATAATGATACAAACATTAATCATTATAAAAAATAAATTTTATTAGAAATGCTTCAGTAAACATAATTTCAATCCATATTTTTCTCCATAACTTAATTTTTGGGATTATTTCTAATAAAACGAAGTAAGATTTGATATTTCATATAATAATATTAGGGCAGACCTGATTCTGTCATGATTCTCTAATAAGTAGTTTGCCCAGGCTTTTCCAGTTTCCAATATTGCGAAATTTACGTGCATATATAACTAGGAGTCAACCCGTAGACTAATTGGTAAATCGGAGATTTCCTTCATGTGATGATAAATTAATTAGAAATTTAACTATCTCTGGGCTTAGAAAAAATTTTCAAGATTATTATGGGTTGGAATGGTATTCATCAAAATTAATATTGGCTTGCACCTGACTTGGGAATATCTTTTACAAATTTATATTGGTCTGGCTAGGAAAAAATTAAAATTATTATGGGTTGAGCTGGGCTTGAGAAATTATTTAAAAATTATAAGGTCTTGGACGCTTGGAATTTTTTCCAAATATTGTGAGCTTGAACCTGGCTTAAAATTTTTTAATGTTAAATGTTAGTCTTATGTAACCAGTAATATTTTTACAAAGAATTTTGATATGGGGTAAAAGCTTATTTAAACATATTTTGACTCAAAAAATAGTTTCCACTCTTAGTCCTAATGGGTTCAACTCAATGAATTGGTTGGACATGAGCTGAATGGGGGTGGGGGTTAAAAATAATATAAATTGGATATGATTTTTAAATATAAGGTAAAGTCTATCGTAAAAAACGAATAAAATTTTCATTCGCCGTTATTTTTGACGGGCTTTTTACTAGTATAATAAAATAAAGTGGGAGAAAAAAAAATTAAAATTTAAAAAAAAAACAATTTTCAAATAAAAGATTTTAACTAAGATTTAAAAACTAAGATGAATATTGAATATTTAAATTAGAGGTCTGCATTGGGCAAGTTTTTAGGCAAAAAGCTCGCCCACTCGTTATTTTGAAATTATTTAACCCGCCCATGCGCTCACTTATTTTTATAAAAAATTTGACCGACCTACCTATCTATAAATTTTGTTTAACCCGTCCACCTAATTTTAAAAATTATTTTAATGGCTGGTTTGGCTATTTATTTATTTATTTAAATGCCGCCGACCTTTTTTGGTTACGCCGAAAAGGCCGCCGTTTAAAAAATTACGCCGGCGCAGAAATTACTTTCATATTTTATATCTTTTTATTCTAATAATTGGTACATCACTGTTGTAATTTTATTAATGCCAGTCAGGATTTGGATGAATTTTTATCTTCTACTATTTTAAAATAATAATTATATTGACGTCATTATAGAATTCAATCAATCAAAAATCTAAAATTCCAAAAGTTACCATAAATTTACATATTTTTAAAATGGATGCATCTACATTTAATAATTCTATAAATAATTGTAGTAGCCTAACTCTGGATAATAAAAAATCTATAGTCTGGAAATTTTTTGGTTACTTACACTTAAAAAGAGATAATAAAACAATTTCCATAAATTCTGACAAATTTTACTGCAATTGTTGCTTAAAATAGGCTATTGGAGACGATGATGATTCAAATAAGCCATTTTCACAGTATATCTTTTTTAAATATTATTTCCTCATATATAGCCAAAATCTTTAATAAATTAAAAAATATAATCTAGCTATAAAATTCAAAACTTTTCAATAAACCATAGCACAGGAAATTTGTTAAAACACTTAACTTCTGAACATAATATTAAAGCAGATACTTCATTAAAATCGCAAAATTTAAAAAAATATTTTATATCCAAACCAAAATTCCAGACAAATTCTAAAACCTCTAAAAAATGGTTTCTAGCAAGAAATTATATGTTATTATGTTGTGCTGACTTATTACCTTTTCAATAAATTGATAATATAGGAATGAAAGATTCTTCGAAGGTATCAAATTTATAAATATATTATCTATTTTAATAATAGGTCTACCTTTATGTCGTTTTTGTTCTATAAATAGCATTGCCTACTGAGGAAAATTTAGAATAGTTGAATTTCATAGCCATGCTAACAATATGATTACACATAGACATGTGTGATTTAAATAATATTGGACAATTGCATATTCATTTGTCCTAATCAGCTCTGTTTAGCTTTGCAAGCCAGAATAAATTTTTAACAAATTTATTTCTTCTTGATAAATTCTCCCTAATTTGTTTTCTGATATAAATTGAAGATATAATGATTTTCTGTTATAAATTTCAAAATACTTATTTTAGAAATATCAAGTTATCAATTCTAATTTGATTTGGTAAACAGGACAACACTAAGCCGTACTGCTCTTAATGATGTTTATTTATCAATGAAAGCACATGTACAAGAACAAATTAACTCAGGGCCAAAATTTTGCTCAATTACATTTGATATGTGGACGGATCAATACAGAAGAAGAAACTATATTACATTTACAGTTCATTTAATAAATGATAATTTTGAAATGATTTACTTTACTTTAGCTACTCATTATATAACCCAAAAACACATAGCTGAGACTATTCTAACTGAGATATATAAAATAGAAAAAGAATTTAATTTAAAAAAGAAAAAAATACAAATGGTCACAGATGCCGGGCCTAATGTTAGAAAAGGTGTTTGATCAGGTGAATATGATGGTTTACACAATCTGGTTACAGTAGATGGTATTAAAATGGTATCCTTTGTTGAAAATCTCATCAAAAGAATTAGAGAAATTATTACTGCTCTAAGATATAAGATATAAAAATGCAGAGGTTGAATAATTCGAAGAAGATTAAAGAAAATGCCTAAGTCAGTGGCGTCGCTAGGGGGAGGGCGCAGGAGCTCGAGCCCCCTGAAGCGAAATTTTTTTTTTAATGACTCCTTAATATCCCCTTGAACTAAAAATAAATTTTTTTAATTGCTCCCTGAACTTCTTTTATAATAGATTTAATTTTATTATTTAAAAATTAATAAGACTATCAAAATTTTTAATAAATGAATACTATTTTAATTATTAGATTTGATTAATACATATAAATTATATTTTCACTATGTCAGCTTGCGATCAAATTCTGTGTTAAAAATATATCCTCACTAAAATTAATTTAGCATTAACAGTTGAATCTTAATTGACTTTTATTATCTATATTATAATTTTCGGATGTCCACTACGACATTGTGACGTCATATCATCGCTACGACATGTCATAGCTACGTATTTATTTATTTTTATTAATTAATTTATTTTTTATAAAAGCAAGACTCAAATAAAAAGCAACTATTATATCCTGGTAAATAATATTTATAATTCATAAAAATTTTTATTTATTTACTTTTTTTATAGGTGAAATATTTTGAGAAGAAAATCCAAGTAAGCAAGACTCAAATAAAGCAGCTATAATCGTGGTATAGTGTTGCGTAATCGGCTAAAAACTACGCCTAAGCCTAATAAGGCTAAGCCTGAAAATCGGCTAAACCTAATTAGGCTAATTCTAAAAATCGGCTAAGCCTAAAAATTGGCTAAAATAAATTAGTCAAAAATTCTGCATCGATGCCTAGCATTAATTATTATTTATTTATTTTAGTAAAATAATTTATTTTATTTATATTTAATGTAAATATTTTATTATTATCAACAAATAAACATGATATGATTTAATAATTTTTATTTATATTGTTTTATTTTGAAATGAAAATAAATTTATTTATTTGATGTTTTTTTGATAAAAAAATAATATGCTGCTATATTGTAAAAATGTAATATTCTTTTTAATACAATTTATTAGTGATTTTCACAATCTTCTTTGTAAATACATCTTTTATTGAGGAATTATATTGTAAATTTTATTAGATAAATAAACAATCTTTTAGGTGAAATCTTTTATAATTTTTTTATCATTTTTTTAAAATTATCTATTTTTTTATTAAATGAGGTGGATTTTATGAAACTTTTTTGATGATTTTATATGATCTTTTTAAGGATAATATTTTAATGTGACAATTGTCATAATCGTTATTTTATAAGTTTTTTGAATTTTTTTGAAGAAAATATGTTAAAATAAGTATTAATAATATGTGTAAATATAAATTTAGTGAAGATGTACCAATGAAAAGTGTCAATTGTCATAAGTTTTTAGAATTTTTTTGACGACAATATGTTAAAATAAGTATTAATAACATGTTTAAATAAAAATTTAGTGAAGATGTGCCATAGAAAATTGACAATTGTCATAATCGTTGTTTTATAAGTTTTTTGAATTTTTTTGAAGAAAATATGTTAAAATAAGTATTAATAAGATGTTTAAATAAAAATTTAGTGAAGATGTACCATAGAAAAGTGGCAATTGTCATAATCGTTATTTTATAAGTTTTTTTAATTTTTTGAAGAAAATATGTTAAAATAAGTATTAAAAACATGTTTAAATAAAAATTTAGTGAAGATGTACATAGAAAAGTGATAATTGTCATAATCGTTATTTTATAAGTTTTTTGAATTTTTTTTGACAAAAATAGATTAAAATAAGTATTGATAACATGTTTAAATAAAAATTTAGTAAAGATGTACCATAGAAAAGTGACAATTGTCATAATCGTTATTTTCAAAGTTTTTTGAATTTTTTTGACGAAAATATGTTAAAATAAGTATTGATAACATGTTTAAATAAAATTGAGTGAAGATGTACCATAGATAAGTGACAATTGTCATAATCGTAGTTTTTAAATTTTTTTGACGTAAATAGGCTAAAATAAGTATTGATAACATGTTTAAATAAAAATTTAGTGAAGATGTATCATTTATAAGTGACAATTGTCATAAGATTTTAAAGTTTTTTGACAAAAAGAGGCTAAAATAAGCATTGATAACATGTTTAAATAAAATTTAGTGAAGATGTACCGTAGAAAAGTGACAATTTTCATATCGTTATTTTTAAAGTTTTTTTATTTTTTTTGACGAAAATATGTTAAAATAAGTATTGATAACATGTTTAAATAAAATTTAGTGAAGATGTACCTTAGAAAAGTGACAATTGTCAATCGTTATTTTTAAAGTCTTTTGAATTTTTTTGATGAAAATAGATTAAAATAATTGATAACATGTTTAAATAAAAATTTAGTGAAGATGTACCATAGAAAAGTGACAATTGTCATAATCGTTATTTTCAAAGTTTTTTGAATTTTTTTGACGAAAATTTGTTAAAATAAGTATTGATAACATGTGTCCTAGTATGTTAAAAACATATATTCTCATTAAACGTCAATCAGATGGATTGTATACATCTGATTGGAGAAAAAAATTATTACTATTTAATGTAAAAAAATAATAATTATTATTATAATAATATATTTTTTTTGGAAATATATTTTTTTTAAAAAATTATTGATTATTATAAAAGTTTTGAAACTTAAAAGAAAAAATTATTTTTATAAATTGATAAGTTAATATATTGCTACGATTCTTTTTGTGTCAATTCTTTGCTGATTTTTATCAATAAATAAAGGAATAAAATATATTATTTCTTTTCTACGATTAGTTTTGTTACGATACTTAAAAAGTGTTGACCATTCGAACCTGGAGATTCAAGAGTTATTCGTTATTATAAGGTAAAAACCACATTTTTATTTTACATATTATATGTTACCTTAGGACACAACGCAATAATAACGTTTTTGTTGCTTAAATTTTTTTTAGAATTTTAATTAACAAAATAGTTTGAAAAATATTTTTTTTTGTTTAGGTTAGTTCGAGTAACACCCAGGCTTTATAATATAATATAACTTTTTGTAATAACGTAATTTTAGATTAAAAATTCGTAATATGCGATGGTTGTGTATCTCGATAAGTAGAGCCTACTTTTATTAATAAAATTGCCATCTTTAAGGATATGGGTTATAAAATCTTGTATCAGAACATTAATGAATTGGATATAGGCCATCACTTAGTTACATTAGGATTAATAATAATTATATATTTAATATATATACTTTTGAAATTTTTATGTGGAAAATGTACTTTGGTTGCGACCAAGGTATATGGTTATTGGAAAAATGACACTCTGGTGTCGGCTAATTGTTTTAAGAGAATTTCGGACTTGGAAAGTAGTTTAAATGGAATTTTAAATGAAATCAAGAACGGCAAACCAGGAATGGTTGAAACGATGAAAGATAATAACGATGATCATTCGGAATTTGTGGAGAGATTAGTGGTTATCCTCCAGGAATTAAAAGATAAAAGAATCTATTAAAGATATTTATAGTGATGTATCTAGGTTGATTAATATGAGTAATCAAGGGGACAAGAAACAATTCGGTGATAGAATTATTTCGAATGGAAAGAGTTTTCCAAAGATTGTTGCTGACATAATTTGTAATAGGTGCGGTTACAAGGGTCATTATTCTAAAACCTGTATTGTAAAGGAACAGAATTTTAGAATGGGTTTTCCATTGCAAAAATCTAGTGGAGAAAATTCCAACGTAAGGAAGATTTCAGGCCTAGATGTAAATAAAGTTGATTCGTTGCAATCGAATTTGGGTGGGTCTCGTGTATGGTTTAAATGTAAAGAGACGGGACATATAGCTATAAATTGTGCTTTACACTGACTATATGATAGCAAATGTAATCATATAGCAGTTAAAATACAGGGAAAGATAAATTTTAAGAAAGTATATTATAATAATTAAAAGAGATGGGATTCTCATAATTTTAATGGTTTTAATGAAAATGTTGGTTATCATGAGGATAAAGTTAAAACGGTTGATTATAGTCATAATCTGAATATAATGAAATATAATGCTTTTAAATGGGAAAAATATCCTGGGAGCATTGTGAAATATACAAATAAAAAAAATGTTGATAATTTTAAATGGGAGAAATATCCTCGGGATATTATTAAAAAATATAGTCATATTAGTAAAAAGCCTCGAAATTTCGAGTTGAATTTAAGGAAATTTAAATTCTAATGAAATGGATATTTCAGAGGGAATAGATAGCGATCAGCCCCTTAAAATTTATGAAATTTTAAGGACTGATGGAATAAATAGACCGGGTCAATGTCCTAGGGTTAAATTGAGAATTGACTGCAGGTATATTGATAAGCTATTTGACACTGGTGCGAGCATTTCTATAATGTCTTGTGAAAATTTTTATAAATATTGGCCTAATGGCGTAATTATAAAGGAAAATATGTGTTTAAAACAGTTCGATGGTTCTGAAATTGAATTGGGTAAAACTCAATGGGATGTGGTTTTTAATGATACTACCATAAGTTTAGATTTATGGATAGTAGGAAAAGCCGTGGAAACTATTATGGGGTGGGATTGGATTACCACAATTGGACCCTATAATAATTATTGGAATTTATTTATTATTGATAGCGAATTGGCTAGTGATAATGTTAAAAGAAAATTAATGGCGGATAGTAAAATGAACTTCAGAAAGAAGGGATGTCTAAATTATTGAACGATGAAAATAGGATTGTCGTTAATAATAATTTTATTGAAACTCCCGAAAAGGTAGTGATCAGGTCTGATCATACCGAAATAAGTGGTAAAATTGATAGGGATCAATTTATGGAAATTGAAATCGATGGATTAAAAAAAATCGATTTTGCTATACCTATTTTGGTTAGAAAATATGGTATAATTTTTGAAGAAAAATTAGGACGTTTAAATGATCATCAAGTAGACGTTAAACTTAAAGAGGGTTTTTCACCCATCTTTTTGGCTTGCCGAAGAGTTCCTTTTGAGTGGAAAAGGGAAATCGATGAAGAATTAGATCAATGGGTTAGAGATGGCATCATTATTTCTGTGGAATATAGTGAGTGGGCCACACCATTGGTACCTGTTAGAAAATCGAATGGAAAGTTAAGGCTATGTGCTGATTTCCGTGTAACCTTAAATAGATGGGTCGTGGAGGTAAAATATCCATTGCCTAGGATTGAGGAGATTTTGGCCAGTTTAAAAGGTGCCAAGTATTTTTCCAAGGTGGATTTTTCTTCTGCTTATTTGCAGTTGCCTTTGAAAGAAGAAATCCATAAATTATTTACAATAACGTCTCCGAAAGGATTATTTGCCTTTTGTAGGCTACCGTTTGGATTAAGTGTGTAAGCGCCGATATTTCAGCGTACTATGGCATCAGTTTTCCAGGGCCTTGAAGGAGTTTATTATTATATGTATGATGTGTTGGTGACTGGTATAACACCAGAGCAACATAATCAACGTTTGGAAGAGGTTTTCAAGCGAATTCGTGATAAGGGTCTGAGGGCCAGCAAAGAAAAGAGTGTTCTTGGGGTAACGGAAGTTATCTACTTAGGACATCGGATAAATGGAATGGAGGTGAAACCTCTTGAAAAAAATTTAAAAAATATAACGAATATGAATCCGCCAACCAATAAGGCGGAGTTGCAATCATTTTTGGGTATGGTAAATTATTATCATCGTTTTGTGGAGGATTTTGCAAAAGTGGCATCTCCATTGTATAAAAAAGGTGTTCATTTTGTGTGGAAAATTGAACAGAAAAATGCTTTTGAGATTTTAAAGGAAAAAATTGGTGATTTAGTATGTTTTAACAATGATTTAGAGATCATATTGGCGGTTGATGCATCCAACAAGGGGGTTGGAGGTGCATTGTTACATTTAATGGATGGTGTGGAAAGACCCATCATATTTTTTTCGAGAGTTTTCAGGGAAGTGGAAACTAGATATTCGGTTATTGAACAAGAAGCCCTAGCGGTTATCTTTGGATTTACCAAATGTCGTGAATATTTGATAGGTAAAAGATTTATAATTTACATGGATCATAAGCCGTTAATTCATTTATTTAAGAAGGATAATAAAGAGTTAATGCTATCCCCCCGGTTGCAACGTTGGTTGTTACCAGGGTTGCCAGGTCAAAATTTTCAAATTGTGGCAGAAATTCGGTATTTTGTGGGAGTAATATAAAAATTGTGGGTGAAATATGAAAATTGCTAAAAAAAAAATTTTTGCGGGCCTAGTTATCCGCTTATTATTTTTTATAAATATAAAATCGAATCTATTTTTCAAAATAAAATAGGTAATTATTTTTTAAAATAAAATAGCCAACTATTTTTCAAAATAAAATATCCAACTCTTTTTCAAAATAAAATAGGTAACTATTTTCCAAAATAAAATGCGCAACTATTTTTCAAAATAGGTAATTATAGTACGACACAAAATTTCTTAAATACTATCTTTATTATTAAAATAACATATTGATTTATTATAATATATTAATTTTGTTTAAAAATAATAACCAACGATCTTTTTTAAATACAAAAGAATGTAAACAAATAAAATTTTATAAAAAAATTGTAATTTTACAATGTAAAAAAATATATTTTATGCTAATGTATAAATAAGATTTTATAAAAAAAAAAAAATTATAATCAGTGCGGGGAAGTTGTTCTACAGTATTTAGTTAATACAATGGGGGAAGGGAATATGATATTTTGAGGCATCAAAAATCTTCAAAGCATAAATCAGTACAGGGCAGTCTATCAACATCTATTGCAAAACAAAAATATTCTTCAAAAATAAGAAATAATACAGATGCAACTACAGTTGCGGAAATGGTAAATACCTATCATGCAGTACAACATTCAGAGAGCTACTTAACATCACAATGTTGGTAGAATCTTTCCCCATAATATCTAACGACTAATATAAATGAAAAGTATACTTTGTAGAACACAAATGAGCAAGGCTATCATCAATGTTTTAGGATATAAATCCAGAAGGTCAATTCTTGACGATTTGAAAGATGTGCAAACATATGCAATTCTAACAGATGCTTCTAATAAGGAGATATCAAAACATTTCCCTTGATCCTCCCCTATTTCAACAAAATTAATGTCATTTCAATAAAACTATTAAAAAAAATTTCTCCAGATATGAAATATCCAAAGACATAGCTAACCATATATAATGGTAAATATGGCAGATTTGGCATTACCAATGAATTGCATGGCAGCTTTCTGATCTGATAATTCCTCAGTGAATTTGGCAAAAACCAGAAGGTATTTACAGAATTGAGTCAGCATAATGTTGGTTGACAGGTTCCTCCTAATACGCGCCATCGTAGAATTTTAAAATTTTACAAACCTTTAAAAAATAAATAGATTATAAAAGCTGTCCTAATATTTTGAAAAAAATTTTAAAAAATAAATGGCAGAAGTATATTTAGGAATTTTACATATAGGAAATCTACTATATGCTGTTAACATGCAGTTGCAATCAGAAGAATATAATTTAATAAAGGTTCACTATATGCTGCAGAAATACCAAAGTAAGAATATTATTACTATTATCGGATAATTTTAATAAGATTTAATATGATGTCATGTTTGAGGAGATTGTAATGCTTCTTTATTTTTATGATTTGCCAAAATATTCAAAATATTAATTTTACAATGTAAAAAATAAATTTATTTGATTTTATGCAAATGTATAAATAAGATTTTATAAAATATAGAAAGTCAAATAGTTATAGTTAATTATATTTTATTTGAGATTTAAATAATGGAACTAAACGTTTACCGTCGTTATTAAGATATTTATAAAATTCCTGGCATTACATTTTATAATTTTGTTTAACCATTAACTCGGCCTCTAATGTTTTTAAAGCAATTCGATTTCTCTCCTTTCTCCAGGCAGTCCTCATCAGGTTAAAAATGCGCTCCGATGAGGCATTAGAATGAGGTAAGGAGAAAACATACTCGCAAAATTTTTCCAAGCATGGGGATTTATCGTTATTACGAAAAAATTCCACTTATTTTTCCTCTGCTTTTAGACCATCTAACTTTAAGTATTCTGGCGAATCATAAAAAATGGAAAAAATTACAATCTCTTCAAACAAGGCTTCAATGTCTATCGGTAATTTTAATATATTTATTAAATTACAAAAACCATCAAATGATGGTTTCTATTCCAAGGTCATAATATTTATACACTTGTAAATAGAGTTATTAAAATCAAATCTTGATTGTAAATATTCCAAAATTGTCTTTATAAAAATATTTGCTTCATTTAAAAATACGTTAATTATAGTAATATTTGAACATTTTAATATGATATTTTTAGCAATAGTGCCATAAAATTTATTATCTATTTTTAACTGTAGAGATGAACAGAGCTGTAGCATGATTTTGTGAATCTTTATCAATAAAGAATCTTCTGATTGCAACTGAATATTAACTACATGAAGTAGATTTCCTACATGTGAAACTAATCCCAAATATGCTTCTGACATTTCATCCTCGAAATTTTTTTTTAGCAAAATAGAACATTTTATTACTTAAATCTGTTTGGTATATGGGATATAATATCCACTTCTAAAAGTTCTATTCTTCTAACACAAAAATTTTGAAAATGTCGAGTGGAGCACTGCAATTCTAGATAACGATATAAAATATATTAAGTAATTTAAAATATATTTATAATAATTATACATACTGTTCTAACTTCTATTCTTTCTAACACAAAAATTTTGAAAATGTCGAGTGGAGAATTTTATAAAAAATATATTTTAGAGCGGAAAAATAAAATAAAAGAACTAGACATATTTTTCGAATAAATATTTAAAATTTATTTTAAAAATATAAAAATAATCAAATAGTCTCTCAAAATTATTATTTATATATTAAAAACATTAAAATGCTAAAAAAAAATTGTGGGAGAAATTAAAAAATTGTGGGAGCTTTTTGTGGGAGTGAGATGTATGTGGGTAAACTAAAAAAATGTGTGAGACTCCCACTGATGGGGGGGGGGAGACATGGCAACCCTGTATAGATAGCCCTTATCAAATTTTTTGATAAAAGGAGTTAACCCACTAATTGGTAAATCCGAGATTTCCCCTGATAAATTATTTAGAAATTTAACTATCTCCGGGTTTGGGAAAAATTTTGAAAATTAATATGTGTTGGACTGGGCTTGGAAAATATTCCTCAAGATTAATATTTGCTTGCACCTGACTTGGGAATATCTTTTACAAATTATTATGGGCCGGTGTAGCGTGGTTAATTAACTCCTCTTATCACATACCTCTGAGTTAACTAATCACTATGATAGATTAACTCCCCCTTTGATAAATAGTGTAAAGGAGGGAGTTGATTAATAACAAAGATATTAATCACAATGTAAATTGATAGGGAGAGTTATATGATCATGCAGTTTTTTTTAATATTACTGAAATTCTTGTAAATTTAATTTTTGATATTAAATTTGATTTTCGAATTTAAATTTTGAATCGAATTTTAATTTTATTTATCTAATTTGTGAAATCAGACATCCTATTCAAAAAGTAACTTGTTCAAGTAAAAAGTAAAATATTTTATTATTTTAATATAAAAATATAAAAATATTAAATAGTGAATCTCGATGTTATCAATGATATTTATAATTACCTTAAATGCAAAACCTACCCAACCTCCTATGTCGGCGATTATGGCTTAAAAAGAAACCTTAGAGTCAAATGTGCCAAGTTTTTCTTAGAGAATGACAAATTATACCATCACCTACATAATGCTGAAGTTATCTCACTCTTTAGCCAGCAACAAAAACTTTTAGTCTCATTCCATGGAGGATGTGAGACAAATCTTACAGAAATGTCATTATCAGGTCACTTTGGAATCAACAAGACATATGATAAACTAGTTGAAAGGTATATTTACACTATTTATAAAATTTCATAAACTGGTTTAAGTATTGTTTCTAAATTTTTATGAATATTACTGATAAATTCCACAATTTATAAGCTAGGATACAGTACTCAATATAAAATTCTCTTTCAATTAATAGAATATTGTTTTAAAATATTGCTTAAATATAGCCTGATATCACCCAAAAAGCTTGCAACACTTCTAAAATGTACTTTAACGTAATCAGGTAGTAAATATTGCTCAGTTTTAACCTGATATGACCCAAAAAGCTTGCACCACTTTTAGAAAGAATTTATAACTTTAAAAACTTATACATCAAGCAGTACCAATATACTCAGCTCTTTCAATTGATAGGAAAAAAATTTTAAATTTAACCTTTAACAAATTTCTTTTAACATGCTTAAAACTTTAAAAAACAATATAGCATTTCAATTATGTCTTTTAGATATTAGTGGCAAGAAATGCGGCAAGATGTCATTGACTTTGTAAAATCATGCGACCTATGTCAAAGATACAATTCCCGATTTGACAAAACAAGTTTGGAAATGCAGTCTATTCCTATTTTATCTAAGGTATGGACACAAATAGGGGTAGACCTATGTTCATTGCCAGAGAGCATTGATGGGTTCAAATATGTTGCTGTTGATTATTTTTCAAAATATATCGAAGCACAGCCTATAAAGGATAAGACAGCCCACTCAGTGACCCTCTTTTTATACTCACTGTTATGCAGGCATGGCAGAGTCAAGGTTGATGAAATATTTATAGGTCCAAATTAATGATCAGGGGCGCGAGTTTGTAAATCAAGTGAGCAATGAATATCACAAACTCGTGGGAGCCCAGCAGAGAGTAACAAGTGCCTACCATCCTCAGGCTAATGGCATGGTAGAGAGAGCCAATCGTACTCTTCAAAATTCCCTTTTGAAGTGTACAAAAGGCAATCAGAAAGAATGGCCTGGAGTTCTCCCTGGTATTGTATTTGCCTACAATACATCAAGGCATGAATTCTCAAAATTTACCCCTATGATGTATGGCAGGAAAGCTTTACTGCCCTGTGAGGTATGATATATATATATATCATTATTTGTATAAAATTATTATACATAATAAATATTTATTTTTATTATTTAAGGATGATAGAGAACCAGAAACAGATCTTGACGATCTTTCTGATACATGACAGCAATTTCCAAAGAAGGGCAGCATATTCAAGACTGCAACAAAAAATATTATAAAGGCTCAGCTTAAGCAGCAACGAGATTATAAAACTCGTAATGCTGCTAAGAATGCACTTTATCACATAAATGATAAAGTGCTTGTGTTATGTGGAATAATCGTCGGGCTGACAGGAAAGGAGAGAAAATTTTGCAGCCTTGGGTAGGTCCTTATACAATTGTTAAAATTGTTAATAGTAAATTTATTATTTTTTAACAAAATATTTATACATATTTAGGAAATGTAGAATTATCCTCTTCAACAGGAAAAATTTACATATTAAGGTTAATATAAGTAATTTAAAGCACTATAGAGAGGGGAACAAAGGTACTATTTTTAATATATGAATATAACTTTTTTTAATGGTAAAGATACAGTCAAAAAAATTGCACATTGTGAAACTATAGAGGGTGTTCAAGATCAAGGTAATATCAGTTTATTCATAAAATAATATTGAACAAATAATTAAGTTTGTAGGTTTCTTAAAACTATAGTTGGAGAAGGAGAAGTTAAACAAATGCATTTGGAAAAAAGGAAAATATATTTTTAATTATTATATTTCCATTAGAAGATGCACTATTTGAAGAAATGTCCTGTGGAATAAAAGTTTCAGGAGAAAGTTTTATTTTTTAAAAATTGGAAAAATTTTATTTTTGATAAATCTAAAATTCTAGGGTTGGAAATTAAAAAGGAGGATACTAAAATAAATGTGTCAAGAGAAAGGGTATAATAAAATTATTTAATATATTTTTTTGGATACAGATACATTTGGTGAAGATCCAATAAGAGCTTTTAAAAGTATGAGAGAGTAAGGATATATAGGTGTACAAGATCAGGGTAGTAATATATGTTATTATTTAATTATCAAATTTAGATGACGAAATTATTGTGGAAGCAATAATACCAAAGAAAATTGGTGAACTTTTTCTGCCCACAACAAGGAACTGGAAGGTATATCACTCTAAACGGTTCAATTTCAAAGTAATTGGACGTTATCCCAAGATAATGTGGTATATTAAAAGAGATTTTTACAACCGATCATATTGTGGGTGATGGGAACTGTTTTTTTAGGTTAGTATCTATATATAATATTTATTTATTTTCCATGTTTATAGGTGTATAAGTCAAGAGATATCAAATAGCCAGGAAAATTATAATTGCCTTAGGGAGGAATGCGTTCTTTTTATGAGGAGCGAAGATTTCAAATTGGAAATGGGAAAATTTATAGGATATCCTGTAGAGGAATACTTAGTTAACAGAAATATTATGGGAAACGGTGTCTGGACAACAGAGGTAGAAATATTATCTATGGCCACATTGTTACAGACAAATATATTAATCTATACCCAATATAAGTGGGTTTATTATTCGCCCATGAAATTTTTTAATAACAAAGTCAAAGACATCTTGCCGCATTCCTTGCCACCAATATCTAAAAGACATAATTGAAATGCAATATCGTTTTTTAAAGTTTTAAGCATGTTAAAAGAAATTGTTAAAGGTTAAATTTAAAATTTTTTTCCTATCAATTGAAAGAGCTGAGTATATTGGTACTGCTTGATGTATAAGTTTTTAAAGTTATAAATTCTTTCTAAAAGTGGTGCAAGCTTTTTGGGTCATATCAGGTTAAAACTGAGCAATATTTACTACCTGATTATGTTAAAGTACATTTTAGAAGTGTTGCAAGCTTTTTGGGTGATATCAGGCTAAATTTAAGCAATATTTTAAATCAATATTCTATTAATTGAAAGAGAATTTTATATTGAGTACTGTATCCTAGCTTATAAATTGTGGAATTTATCAGTAATATTCATAAAAATTTAGAAACAATACTTTAACCAGTTTATAAAATTATGCTATAAATAGTGTAAATATATCTTTCAACCAGTTTATCATATGTCTTGTTGATTCCAAAGTGACCTGATAATGGCATTTCTGTGAGATTTGTCTCACATCCTATATGGAATGAGACTAAAAGTTTTTGTTGCTGGCTAAAGAGTGAGATAACTTCAGCATTATGTAGGTGATGGTATAATTTGTCATTCTCTAAGAAAAACTTGGCACATTTTACTCTAAGGTTTCTTTTTAAGCCATGATCGCCGACATAGGAGGTTGGGTAGGTTTTGCATTTAAGTTAATTATAAATATAATTGATAACATCGAGATTCACTATTTAATATTTTTATATTAAAATAATAAAATATTTTACTTTTTACGTGAACAAGTTAGTTTTTGAATAGGATGTATGATTACACAAATTAGATAAATAAAATTAAAAATCGATTCAAAATTTAAATTCGAAAATTAAAAGAATTTCAGTAATATTAAAAAAAAACTGCATGATCATATAATTCTCCCTATCAAATTGTAATTAATATCTTTGTTATTAATCAACTCCCTCCTTAACACTATTTATCAAAGGGGGAGTTAATCTATCATAGTAATTTCTTAACTCCGATGTATGTGATAATGGGAGTTAATTAATCACGCTACACCGGGCTAAGAAAAAAATTTTTTCAAATTTATTATGGGTTGAGCTAGGCTTGAGATTTTTTTAAAAATTATAAGGTCTTGGACGCTTGGTAATTATGAGCTTGGACTGGCTAGAAATTTTTTAATGTTAAATGTTAGTCTTATGTAGTGTTGCGTAATCGGCTAATTTTAGCCGACTAAAAACGGCTTAGCCGAGATTTTAGGTGGAAAAATCGGCTAAGCCTAATTAGGTATAGCCTAAAAATCGGCTAAGCCTAATTAGGCTAAGCCTAAAAATTGGCTAAACCTAATTAGGCTAGGCCTAAAAATCTGCTAAGCCTAAAAATTGGCTAAGCCTAAAAATCGGCTAAGCCTAAAAATGGGCTAAGCCTAAAAATTGGCTAAAATAAATTAGTCAAAATTCTGCATCGATGCTTAGCATTAATTATTATTTATTTAATTTAGTAAAATATTTTATTTTATTTATATTTAATGTAAATATTTTATTATTATCAACAAATAAACATGATATGATTTAATATTTTTTATTTATATTATTATATTTTGAAATGAAAATAAATTTATTTATTTGATGTTTTTTTAATAAAAAAAATAATATGCTGCTATATTGTAAAAATGTAATATTCTTTATAATATAATTTATTAGTGATTTTCACAATCTTCTTTGTAAATACATCTTTTATTGAGGAATTATATTGTAAATTTTATTAGATAAATAAACAATCTTTTAGGTGAAATCTTTTATCATTTTTTTAAAATTATCTATTTATTATTAAATAAGGTGGATTTTATGAAACTTTTTTGATGTTATTTTATATGATCTTTTTAAGGATAATATTTTAATGTGACAATTGTCATAATCGTTCTTTTATAAGTTTTTTGAATTTTTTTGAAGGAAGTATGTTAAAATAAGTATTAATAACATGTGTAAATACAAATTTAGTGAAGATGCACCAATGAAAAGTGACAATTGTCATAATCGTTATTTTTAAAGTTTTTCGAATTTTTTTGACGAAAATATGTTAAAATAAGAATTAATAACATGTGTAAATATAAATTTAGTGAAGATGTACCAAAAAGTGACAATTGTCATAATGGTTAATTTTAAAGTTTTTTGAATTTTTTTGACGAAAATTTGTTAAAATAAGTATTAATAACATGTGTAAATATAAATTTAGTGAAGATGTACCATAGAAAAGTGACAATTGTCATAATCGTTATTTTTAAAGTTTTTTTAATTTTTTTGACGAAAATATGTTAAAATAAGTATTAATAACATGTGTAAATATAAACTTAGTGAAGATATACCAATGAAAAGTGACAATTGTCATAATCGCTATTTTTAAAGTTTTTTGAATTTTTTTGACGAAAATATGTTAAAATAAGTATTAATAACATGTGTAAATATAAATTTAGTGAAGATGTACCATAGAAAAGTGACAATTGTCATAATCGTTATTTTTAAAGTTTTTTGAATTTTTTTGACGAAAATATGTTAAAATAAGTATTAATAACATGTGTAAATATAAATTTAATGAAGATGTACCATAGAAAACTGACAATTGTCATAATCGCTATTTGTAATTTTTTGAATTTTTTTTACGAAAATATGTTAAAATAAGTATTAATAACATGTGTAAATATAAATTTAATGAAGATGTACCAATGAAAAGTGACATTTGTCATAATCGTTAATTTTAAAGTTTTTTTAATTTTTTTGAAGAAGAAATGTTAAAATAAGTATTAATAACATGTGTAAATATAAATTTAGTGAAGAAGTACCAATGAAAAGTGACATTTATCATAATTGTTATTTTTAAAGTTTTTTGAATTTTTTTGAAGAAAATATGTTAAAATAAATATTAAAAACATGTTTAAATTAAAATTTAGTGAAGATGTGCCATAGAAAAGTGACAATTGTCATAATCGTTATTTTTAATTTTTTAAATTTTTTTGACAAAAATATGTTAAAATAAGTATTAATAACATGTGTAAATATAAATTTAGTGAAGATGTACCAATGAAAAGTGACAATTGTCATAATCGTTATTTTTAAAGTTTTTTGAATTTTATTGACAAAGATATTTTAAAATAAGTATTGATAACATGTTAAAATAAAAATTTAGTGAAGATGTACTCTAGATAAGCGACAATTGTCATAATCGTTATTTTTAAAGTTTTTAGATTTTTTTTGACGAAAATAGTTAACTTGCATCGATATTGATTTTAAAATAGAAAAAAAAGTTTATCCAAATTTTAAACAAGATTGTCGGGTGAAAATTGGTAAAAAAATAATAATTTCTAACTTAGGATTAGATATTATGATATAAATTTTGCATATTAATTTCTGACCCGATGAACAAATGTAATAAAATGCCAATTTGCTCCTGTTTTTGGGGAAGAATCTATTATTACCATATGTTTTTCTATGGCATATACTCAGGCAATTTTAATTTTACAATCTATATTTTTACCCATTTACATCAAAGAAATTTTAAAAATAACGATTATGACAATTGTCACTTTTCTATAGTACATCTTCACTAAATTTTTATTTAAACATGTTATTATTACTCATTTTAACATATTTTCGTCAACAAAAATCAAAAAACTTGAAAAATAATGATTATGACAATTGTCGCTTATCTAGAGTACATCTTCATTAAATTTTTATTTAAACATGTTATATATACATATTTTAAAATATTTTCGTCAAAAAAATTCAAAAAACTTTAATAATAACGATTATGACAATTGTCACTTTTCATTGGTACATCTTCACTAAATTTATATTTACACATGTTATTAATACTTATTTTAACATATTTTCGTCAAAAAAATTTAAAAAATAACGAATATGACAATTGTCACTTTTCATTGTCTTCACTAAATTTATATTTACACATGTTATTAATACTTATTTTAACATATTTTCGTCAAAAAAATTCAAAAAACTTTAAAAATAACCATTATGACAATGTCAATTTTCTATGGTACATCTTCACTAAATTTTATTTAAACATGTTATCAATACTTATTTTAACATATTTTCTAAAAATTCAAAAAACTTATAAAATAACGATTATGACAATTGTCACTTTTCTATGGTACATCTTCACTAAATTTTTATTTAAACATGTTTTTAATACTTATTTTAACATATTTTCTTCAAAAAAATTCCAAAAACTTATAAAATAACGATTATGATAATTGTCACTTTTCTATAGAAC
Source organism: Gordionus sp. m RMFG-2023 (assembly GCF_954871325.1). Classification (NCBI taxonomy): domain Eukaryota; kingdom Metazoa; phylum Nematomorpha; class Gordioida; order Chordodea; family Parachordodidae; genus Gordionus; species Gordionus sp. m RMFG-2023. Next base: position 24,001,503 of record NC_088775.1, read on the forward strand.
ATCTTCACTAAGTTTTTATTTAAACATGTTTTTACTACTTATTTTAACATATTTTCTTCAAAAAAATTCAAAAAACTTTAAAAATAACGATTATGACAAATGTCACTTTTCATTGGTACATCTTCACTAAATTTATATTTACACATGTTATTAATACTTATTTTAACCTATTTTCTTCAAAAAAATTCAAAAAACTTATAAAATAACGATTATGACAAATGTCACTTTTCATTGGTACATCTTCACTAAATTTATATTTACACATGTTATTAATACTTATTTTAACATATTTTTGTCAAAAAAATTTAAAAAATTAAAAATAACGATTATGACAATTGTCACTTTTCTATGGCACATCTTCACTAAATTTTAATTTAAACATGTTTTTAATATTTATTTTAACATATTTTCTTCAAAAAAATTCAAAAAACTTTAAAAATAACAATTATGATAAATGTCACTTTTCATTGGTACTTCTTCACTAAATTTATATTTACACATGTTATTAATACTTATTTTAAAATTTCTTCTTCAAAAAAATTCAAAAAACTTATAAAATAACGATTATGACAATTATCACTTTTCTATGTACATCTTCACTAAATTTTTATTTAAACATGTTTTTAATACTTATTTTAACATATTTTCTTCAAAAAATTAAAAAAACTTATAAAATAACGATTATGACAATTGTCACTTTTCTATGGTACATCTTCACTAAATTTTTATTTAAACATGTTTTTAATACTTATTTTAACATATTTTCTTCAAAAAAATTCAAAAAACTTTAAAAATAACGATTATGACAATTGTCAATTTTCTATGGTACATCTTCACTAAATTTTTATTTGAACATGTTATTAATACTTATTTTAACATATTGTCATCAAAAAAATTCAAAAAACTTATAAAATAAGGCCATGACTAAAATACGAATTGCTATAAACTACGAATTGCCAGGTAAATTGCGAATTGCCATGTCTAAACTACGAATTGCGTAAATTAATGTTAAATTTAGATAAAATTATGGAAGATTGGATGACTAAACTACGAATTGCCGTATATAATGTTAAATTAAATAGAATAAACTACGAATTGCCGTATTTTATGTTAAATTAAAATGACTAAACTGCGAATTGCCGTATTTAATGTTAAAATAAAATGACTAAACTACGAATTGCCGTATCTAATCTTAAAATAAAGTGACTAAACTACGAATTGCCGTATCTAATCTTAAAATAAAGAGACTAAACTACGAATTGCCGTATTTAATATTAAAATAAAGTGACTAAACTACGAATTGCCGTATTTTATGTTAAATTAAAATGACTAAACTGCGAATTGCCGTTATATAATGTTAAATTAAAATGACTAAACTACGAATTGCCGTAATTAATGTTAAATTAAATTTTCTAAACAGTATATTATGTTAAATTAAAATGACTAAACTACGAATTGCGGTTTATAATGTTAAATTAAATTAAGTAAACTACGAATTTACGAATTGCCAGGTAAATTGCGAATTGCCATTATAAACTACGAATTGCCGTATATAATGATAAATTTGATAAAATGCTGTAAAATAGGATGACTAAACTACGAATTGCCGTATTTAATGTTAAAGTTAAGTGACTAAACTACGAATTGCCGTATTTTATGTTAAATTAAAATGACTAAACTGCGAATTGCCGTATTTAATGTTAAAATAAAATGACTAAACTACGAATTGCCGTATCTAATCTTAAAATAAAGTGACTAAACTACGAATTGCCGTATCTAATCTTAAAATAAAGTGACTAAACTACGAATTGCCGTATCTAATCTTAAAATAAAGAGACTAAACTACGAATTGTCGTATTTAATATTAAAATTAAGTGACTAAACTACGAATTGCCGTATTTTATGTTAAATTAAAATGACTAATTCTTTTGTTTTTGTCATTTGTGATGTGAGTATGAATCATTAAATCTTTCAAAAAATTTGAGGAATATAATTCTATTTTGAAAAAAAAACCTAATAAAGATGCTTATAATTGAAATATATCTTTTCTTATATATGTCATACAAAGTTTTAAATATTTACCTTTGTTAGAATTGCCGTATTTAATGTTAAAATAAAGTGACTAAACTACGAATTGCCGTATTTAATATTATAATAAAGTGACTAAACTACGAATTGCCGTATCTAATGTTAAAATAAAGTGACTAAACTACGAATTGCCGTATCTAATCATAAATTAAAATGACTAAACTGCGAATTGCTGTATTTAATGTTAAAATATAGTGACTAAACTACCATGACTAAACTACGAATTGCCGTATTTAATATTATAATAAAGTGACTAAACTACGAATTGCCGTATCTAATCTTAAAATAAAGTGACTAAACTACGAATTGCCGTATCTAATCTTAAAATAAAGTGACTAAACTACGAATTGCCGTATCTAATCTTAAAATAAAGAGACTAAACTACGAAATGCCGTATTTAATATTAAAATAAAGTGACTAAACTACGAATTGCCGTATTTTATGTTAAATTAAAATGACTAAACTACGAATTGCCGTATCTAATCATAAAATGACTAAACTGCGAATTGCTGTATTTAATGTTAAAATATAGTGACTAAACTACCAATTGCCGTATTTTATGTTAAATTAAAATGACTAAACTGCGAATTGCCGTATTTAATGGCAAAATTAAGTGACTAAACTACGAATTGCCGTATTTAATATTATAATAAAGTGACTAAACTACGAATTGCCGTATCTAATCTTAAAATAAAGTGACTAAACTACGAATTGCCGTATCTAATCATAAATTAAAATGACTAAACTGCGAATTGCTGTATTTAATCTTAAAATAAAGTGAATATACTACGAATTGCCGTATTTTATGTTAAATTAAAATGACTAAACTGCGAATTGCCGTATTTAATGTTAAAATTAAGTGACTAAACTACGAATTGCCGTATCTAATCTTAAATAAAGTGACTAAACTACGATTTGCCGTATCTAATCTTAAATAAGGTGACTAAACTACGAATTGCAGTATTTTATGTAAAATTGACTAAACTGCGAATTGCAGCATCAAATCTTAAATTAAAATGACTAAACTGCGAATTGCCGTATTTAATGTTAAAATAAAGTGACTAAACTACGAATTGCCGTATTTTATGTAAAATTAAAATGACTAAACTGCGAATTGCCCTATCTAATCTTAAATTAAAATGACTAAACTGCGAATTGCCCTAATGTTAAAATAAAGTGACTAAACTACGAATTGCCGTTTTATTGTTAAAATAAACTACGAATTGCGGTAATTACTGTTAAATTAAAATGACTAAACTACGAATTGCCGTAATGAGTAAAATAATATGACTAAAAAGTGCGAATTGCACTATATAATGTTAAAATATATTGACTAAACTACGAATTTAGGTAATTAATGATTGAATTATAATGAGTAAACTACCAATTGCGATAATTAATGTTATAATATAATTACTAAACAGCGAATTGCCGTGTCTAATCTTAAATTATAATGACTAAATTGCGAATTGCCGTATTTAATGTTAAATTTAAACTACGAATGCCGTATTTAATGTTAAAATAAAGTGACTAAACTACGAATTGCCGAATTTATGTTAAATACCCAACTGCGAATTGTCATATTTAATGTTAAATAAAATTACTAAACTACGAATTGCGGTAATTAATAATAAATTGTCATGACTTAACTACGAATTGCCGTATTTTATGTTTGATTAAAATGACTAAACTACAAATTGCCATATTTATTGTTAAAATAAAATGACTAAATTATGAATTGCCTAATTTTATGTTAAATTAAAATGACTAAACTACGAATTGCAGTGTTTAATGTTAAAATAAAGTGACTAAACTACGAATTGCCGTTTTAATGTTAAAATAAAATGACTAAACTACGAATTGAGGTTTTAATGTTTAATTAAAATGATTAAACTATGAATTGACATATTTAATATTATATTAAATTGTCTAAACATATTAAATTTTATAAACAGTATATGATGTAAAATTATAATGGGTAAACTGCGAATTGTAATATATAACGTCAAATTATTCGAAATGCGTTAATGTTAAATTATAATTACTAAAATACGAATTGCCTTAATTTTTGTCAAATTAAATACAATATATGTAAAATTTAAATTACAAAACTGCGTATTACCGTATATTATGTTAAATTAAAATGACTAAACTACGAATTGCGGTATTAATGTTAAATTAAAATGACTAAACTGCGAATTGCCTTAATTAACATTACATTTAGATTTTGATAGAAAATAATGATAATAGCTAATCGTTTTAATTGGTCAAAAATATAAGATTTTATCAACTATATTACCCTACATTCATACTATCTCTGCCTTAATACAAAATTTAAACATTTTCCTATTTTATTTATAAAATTTGTTGCAATTATTAGCGTTTATAGACATAATCCTCTCTATATATTGAAAAAAATTTAGATTATTAAAAATAACATAACATATTAAAGAGATATTTTATTTTACAATTTAATAATATATGAATCAAAAAAATGTAAATATATATATTTAGAAAAAATTATAATTATTGACTAATTTTATTTAATTTCAATATATATATTTATTATAAATAATTTATTTAGTTCATAAATTTACAAAATATAGATGCATTAATAATTTTCATCCGATTTTTTGTTTTTTATGTTATGAATGCACATTATAAATTTACTTAAAATAAAAATGAGTTATATAAATAATTTAATTTATAAATTTACAAACATTATTGATATCTGTTTGGATTTCCTTGTGATTTTTGATAGGGGACTTCTTTGTCGCTAAATGTTAAATACAGCATATATAAATTAATATATTTTATAGCATATTTTATAAATAAAAAAGGAATATTAATAGCAATTTTTTTTCTTGTTGCAAGCTCAGGATATCCATAGTTCTACTAACATATTAAAAAATTATAATCATAAATGTAAAAATTCTATCTCAATTTTATTTTATAAATATTAAATTAGTAAATTTAAATAGTTTACTATAGAAATGAACGTTTTGTAAATAAAATCACCTTATTTCTCCTTTATTATAAAATAATATCTATAAACCTGATAAATTATCTCAAATTATTAAAAAATATTATTTGTGAAATATACTTTGCATTTGACATTTAATCACAGCTAAATATTTTTACAATTAATATAATTAAATATTAATTCTCAAGATGTGAGATTTAAAAAGTATTTAAGCTAATAAATTGTTTTTTTGTGATGTTCTTCTGAATTTTAATTTTAATATAGCATAGATAGGACCCTGCCAGCTAAAATTCTTTTATATAAAAATGTTTAATCTAAACCTTTATGATTTTTGGTTAAGAATGGTGGTTTTTCTTTTGAACAATATACAGCTGAAAACCATTGCTAGGAATATATTATTAGCATTTTTAAACGCTAGTTGAAATGTTAAATGTACGAGCGTTGTAAGGATCATCTACTTATATTAAAAAATTATATTTATAAATATGAAAGAATCCATGTGATATAGCTTATAATTACCAAGACAACGAACTTACATCTAATCAGTAGCCAATAATAATACTCGTTGTTGTAACCCGTTTATGGCATTGTAATATTTTATTTTTGAAATTATGTTTATCATTCATTTAAATAAAATATATTACTATTCTCCTGTAGACTTCTATATATTATTAAAAAATAATATCAAGCAAGTTTTGGAGGTCTGTAAATAGCTGCTTAAAATAATTAAAAACATTCGGCTAACGGATAAGATAATAAATATTTTTAAAAAAATTATTTGAAGATATTCCATAATTTATAATTTTAACTATATATTTCAATTTAAGATATTCAGTTAAACCAATTTAACTAAATGGGTCTCGAGGATTTTTTTAAAACTATTAGCAATACATATATTATACTTTTATTTACAATATCAAAATAATTCAAAACAAAAAGAAATATATTCGTAATTATAAATATAATCATTTATCATTATTGGTGCACTATTTATTATTACTTTATTTTAGACTGTTGGATTTTATTGGCTGATTATCTCCACTCTCCTTATTTATTTCATAATTTAACCATGATTTACTAGAAAACTCCACCAAATTTATCTTTATAAATCTCCTAATAACCGATTCAAATAGATGTCATTGTTTATGATATAGTCTAAAATACGAATTGCTAAAAACTACGAATTGCCAGGCAAATTGCGAATTGCAATGACTAAACTACGAATTGCGCAAATTAATGATATTATGATAAAATGTTGCGAAATAGGATGATTTATATAAAGTTAAAATGAATAAACTACGAATTGCCGTATTTTATGTTAAATTAAAACGACTAAAGTGAATCATGCTGTTATACAATAAATATTTTTATATATCACTAGAAATCCAATCCAGTGGATAATAATATTATATTTTTGTAATCTAATATACGCTTATTGACTTTTTTATTCATCATTTTTATATCTAATAATAAAATAATATTTTATTTCTGCCATTCCATGTCAAATCGATCAAACATTTTCGGCCGATCCCTTTTAAAATTCTTAAAAATTTCATGAATTATTAAGATAAGTAAGTAAATGAATGATAAAGCCCCCCCCCCCAAGACCAAATTCCTGAGTATGAGCCTCGAACAAATAACTTGTCCAAAAGACTTTTTTGCCTATTGTAAGGAAAATATTAAAGGTATAAGATTTATTTATTAATATATATTATAATTTTTTTTAAAATAGATTTCTCTTACATTATGAAAAACGAATATGAGAAAGAGCTAATAATTTTAGAAGAGAGATTCAATAAAGCGCGTGCAATACCTGAAACGCAAAGATTTCATACGTATCATCCAATTTCTCAGAATAAAATTGAGGCTAAATTTTATACAAATTGAACAGACTGCAAATTTTAAATTATGGATAGAATATGATTATCTATCTATATTTCTAAAATATTAATAAAAAATTAAATTAAAGATAGTTAATATCGTAAATTTGATTTCAGTCTAATGGGCATGTATCCACACTGCCCCTCAGTTTTTGGTATATTTAATAGAAATTGGAAATTTTTTAATATAAAAAGTGAAAATATACTGTTATTGGTAATAACAAAATTTTAACCTGAAATTTGTAATTTCCTATAGGGTAATCTATTTTTTCCAATTTTTGATAAATCGAAAGTCTCAAAAGCTTCGCCAAGGTTATGACATAGTATATATATTTTTAACAAAGGTGTTAAAATAAAAAGATAAAAAAAATTTCGAAAACAAACTCCCTTGCCAATGTTTATTGTTTTATGATTACTTATAATTTTATATATTATGTACCTTTTTACTATAATTAATTTTTGAGATATAAATATTTTATATTTTACAGATTCCAAAATGGCTCTTTTTTGCACCATTGAGCCTCTTATCCATGGAACCAGGTGTGCTAGCGAACTAAAATAAATGGCTTTCTAATTTATGTAACCTATCTAAATAATTCCATAAATTTAACAAATTTAAAAGGGGTCGGCCGGTAGGTGATCGATTGACGAGGAATGACCTTTAAATAATAAAATATTATTTTATATAAATAATATAATAAAATAATATTTTATATATATTAAATGTCAGCCACTGACAGCAAAACTTTATAATTCTCAAAATTATACGCCTTTGGCTTTCACAAAACTTTCTTTTTCCTACTTTATCACTGACAGATAGTAAAATATCTACCAAATCTAGATAATTCTCCAAATACCAGCTCATGCCCTATATATAAATTATATTATGATATAGTAGATTCAAATAAATTGATGATAAATGATGTTGCATAAGGATAATAATGATAAAGCTTATCGCCAATATGAATGGATAATTAAATTAACTGCAATAATATATGCATTCGAATATAGGGATTATTGTATATTTCAGAAAATAAGTCTTGAGTTATTTTCAAATTGTTAGAATATTAGAATTTGGCACGTTATGACCAACATTTTTCATGATAAAATTTAATTTTGAATTTTTTTTCTTACCATTATTTTCACGTAGACCTGACAAAATGTATTTGTCAAAAACATCTAATTAGAACTTAACCCAGTTTAAAATAGATTTATATGTATTTCTTCATGGTAATAAGAATTTAATAATAATAATAATGTGATCCATTTTTGAATTTTATGAACATCGAATATAGAAAGATGTTTATTAAAGCGTAGCAACTTTACATTACACCTACAAAATTTCGCCGATCAAATAAATTAAGATGCTTATTATAACCAATGAATATATGGATAATAAACGAACTGCAACATTTTAAAGTTTATCAGCTTTCGAACTCCTTTTATAAACCTCGCATGCCTCCAAATGTAATGTTTAGGAATATGGAAAAGATTAAAATAGATAATAAATGATGTGGAATCGAGATATATGATTAATGATTGCATTGTAAAATAAAATGATAAAGAATATCTCCAATAAAAAAATCCAACTGCAGTAATATATGCATTCGAATATAGGGATTATTGTATATTTCAGAAAATAAGTCTTGAGTTATTTTCAAATTGTTAGAATATTAGAATTTGGCACGTTATGACCAACATTTTTCATGATATAATTTAATTTTGAATTTTTTTTCTTACCATTATTTTCACGTAGACCTGACAAAATGTATTTGTCAAAAACATCTAATTAGAACTTAACCCAGTTTAAAATAGATTTATATGTATTTCTTCATGGTAATAAGAATTTAATAATAATAATGTGATCCATTTTTGAATTTTATGAACATCGAATATAGAAAGATGTTTATTAAAGCGTAGCAACTTTACATTACACCTACAAAATTTCGCCGATCAAATAAATTAAGATTCTAATTATAACCAATGAATATATGGATAATAAACGAACTGCAACATTTTAAAGTTTATCAGCTTTCGAACTCCTTTTATAAACCTCGCATGCCTCCAAATGTAATGTTTAGGAATATGGAAAAGATTAAAATAGATAATAAATGATGTGGAATCGAGATATATGATTAATGATAGCATTGTAAAATAATATGATAAAGAATATCTCCAATAAAAAAATCCAACTGCAATAATATATGCATTCGAATATAGGGATCATTGTATATTTCAGAAAATAAGTCTTGAGTTATTTTCAAATTGTTAGAATATTAGAATTTGGCACGTTATGACCAACATTTTTCATGATATAATTTAATTTTGAATTTTTTTTCTTACCATTATTTTCACGTAGACCTGACAAAATGTATTTGTCAAAAACATCTAATTAGAACTTAACCCAGTTTAAAATAGATTTATATGTATTTCTTCATGGTAATAAGAATTTAATAAAAGGATATTTATGATTTTGTGTATATCTCAAGCTTAGCATTTATAAATTACATTTAGTATTTCCTACTATATTCCAAGAAGAAATTGATAATAACCGCATCCAATATTCCTCCATTAAAATAACAATGATCGCGAAATTATTTAATGCCCCCATATCAGGATTATGATAAAAATTATTAATAATTTTATATAGAATAAAATTAACAATAATTAAATCTATATTTATCTAAGGTAAATTCAATATAATATTAATAAGGATTTTAAGATATATATATATATATATAATATAATTAAGATGTTATATCTTTATTTTCTTTTCCCTGTAATAGTTAAAGTTCATATCAACACCTAAAAAATTTCAAAATTAAATATAATGTATAATCTTATAAACTTATCCTGAACCCAGGTTTAGTGATAATTAAACAAAGCAATATTTATAAAATAAACGAATCGAATACCTAGTGTCTTTGATACTATGCAAAATATTATGAACAGCTCAGATTTTTTATTTTGGCTCGGCATAAATTCATTTGACCCGGATCTGCTCTGCACTATTTTAATAAATGTAAATGTTTATTATAGTCAAATTACTTCGATGATTATATATTTTTGAAATTCTTTTTAAAAAAATATTTTATAAATTTCAAAAAAAAAATAATAACAACTGTTGACTATAAATTGAAAAAGGCCTTATCGATCGATATTTAAAAAAATACAAGAAAAAAAAATTGCCCTTGATAAAATTTTAACATATTTAAAAAATTTGAAAAGCTATAATTTTTAAAATATATTATTCTCACGTATCATCAAATTTTTGATTGACAGCGAGATTTTTATTAAAATAACTAGTTCATTTTATCGCATTATTTTATACTAGATAAAAAATATGACATCTTTATCTATATATTCAAAATATTAATATGAGATGAATCGCGATTTACTAGGTCACAATATTTAGAAAAAAATTATAAGGGTCCCTAACCTTATAATTTAAAAAAAAAAATTTCTCAAGCCCAGCTAAACCCATAATAATTTTGAAAATTTTTTCCTAGCACAGCCCATAATGGTTTTTAAAGGATTTTCCCAAGCAAGATCCAAGTCTATATTTTGAGGAATATTTTCCGAGTCCAGTCCAATCCATAAAAATTTTGATAATTTTTTCCCAAATACGGATATATAATATCTTATCACGGAAACCTCTCTATAATGGTTATAAGGTTATTGGTCGTATACGTACAGTTTCTCCTAAAAACGTCTAAGGATATCAATTGAGAGCTAATAAAAAAATCAGCTCAACAGGAGGTCAAACTCTTCCTGGGCGTGTCTAGGTCTGGGGGTCATGAATATTTTTATTAAAACAAAATATCGATATGGGTATAAATAATCGTATCACGTCAATACCGCAAAACTTTTAGCGCGAAATGTATTATCGCGAATGTTATCGCGAATGTCGATTACCGCGAAAAGATATTATAGCGAATGCATTACCGCGAATGTATCATAGGGAATATATTAGCGCGAATGCATTACCGCGAAAATATTATCGCGAATGCATTATAGCGAATGAATTATCGCAAATGCATTATCGCGAATGCATTATAGCGAATGTATTATAGCAAATGAATTATAGCGAATGCATTAGAGCGAATGTAATACCGCGAATACATTATCGCGAATGTATTAGAGCGAATACATTACAGCGAATGCAATATCGCGAATGCATTACAATTAACATTATCACAATGAAATAGTGATTTATATTTGACAAATTATATTTAACCCATTTATTAAGTTCCAAAAAACCAGAGAACCAGCTTAATTGTCTATATTTATTTAAAGTAGCGTTTTAAAATTATTTACCTCTAAAACACGTCACTTGTTATTTATGAAATTCGTATTTTATTAAAAAATATGTGGAATTTGGTATACTCAATTTTTTTAACGATTAGATTAAGTCGTTTTTTACAAAAGACCCTATTAATAAATATTTTAATATTTTATATTTTAAGATTGATTCTAGTAAAAGTTAATTTTTGCCCCAATAAGCCCCAAACCCCAGGCTTGTAGATTATATTGGTTTATTAAGTCTATAGGATAATTGTTATTATCAATAATACACCATTTATATATAAATAATTCATAAAAAATTTCAAAATGTGATATTTTATTTTAAAAAATGTTTAAGTTTTAAAGAATTTTTTAATTTTTTTTTCTAATTCTTTTGAAAATCAACCACCAGAAAAGGTGAAAGTTAAAGGGAAAAAAATAGAATTTAAAGGTATAATAGCCAATGAATACTTATTATATCATATTTTTAAGCATAATATAATTAATTCGACCTAATTCTACTAGCTCATAGTTACTGATATGATTAACCCTTTCCAGCGCTAAAAAAATATGTTGATAATTTTTAAAAATTTTTAAATATGATTAGATGAAGGGGAACATTGGATTGAGACCTCTATCTTATTAAATCTTTTGTAATCGTCAAAATTATTAATTTTATAGCTTTAAAACATAAAATCTTATTATTTTTAAATTTAACAAATGGTATACCTTCAAAAGTAACTTTTTACACTTTTTCTATTTTTTAAAAAAAGATTAATATACAATTTTACCACACAAAAATCATCTTATATAAAAGAAAAAATCCTATTTTATAGAATAACAATTTACCCGAACAAAATTGATAATATAAATACTTCAAAATATGATCTTAATCAAAGTGGTGCTACTGGGGCTATTTATACAAATAAATTATATCAAGCATAACAATCAAGACTGCTTTCAATGTCAGTTATTAGTTACATGACTTTGCAATTTTATTGTTTTTTTATTTGCAAAGATTGTGAATTGTTTTAAATGATTTTATATAACAGAAAGAAAAGTAATACCGCTGTTGTGGTACATTAAAATTTAAAAGAAAAAGTGGAATGAACGGTAAAATGCTTATTGTAAAAAGGAGAGTTATTTTTGTGTAAGTTTTTATGTGTTATAAGATAAGAAATAATTTTTCTTGCGGTACGTTTGATTTTTTTGTGGTACGTTTGATTTTCTTGCGGTACGTTTGATTTTTTTCCCCTTTCGTTTTTTTCCCCTTTCGTTTTTTTCCCAGTGTATATTATAATGGTCCATGTATTCTCAGCCAGGCCGTAAAAGGGAATGTAAAATGTTGTTAAAATAAAATGAAAAGGGAGAGAGGGTAGTGGATGCCTGGTTGAGGTTGTAATTTTGTTTAATACACTTTAATTAATAAAAGTTTTTATTTTAAAGTTGTTTATAAATAAATTTATTATAAAATTTAATAGAATAAATTTTTTTTATATTTTAATTTTTTTTCTTGTGTAATTTTATCCGAAAATATTCATCAAAAAAGTAATTTTATAAATATTTTTCCTATTTTTTTTTTCTAGATTATATGAATTTAAGGGATATTTTTTTTACTTAAACTTTATAATTATATAATGCTTATACGGCCTAAATATTTATTTCTATCGGACAGTTGAAATATTTATGATTCGTACCTGCAAAAGTAACGTTTTAATCCTTTACAAATTATGAAAGATAAAAATTAATATAATTTTTTGCCACCCCAAAATAGTGTTGTTAAATTACCTAACTTTCACCATCTCTATCATGACTTAGTCGAGCTTTTAGACTAAAAAGTAGAATTAAAAGTCTCTAAGTTAAGTCTCAACTTGAAGATTGATTCTAATATTTTTGAATAAAAACATGGCTACACTATTTTATAGTTGACTAAAGTTAGGTAGTTTAACAACACTACCCCTAAATCATCATATATATAGGAAAAAAATCCAATGTAAAATTTTATAAATTTGATTTTATTAGTGTTCTCTCATTAGTTTACTAATGGGAAGAGTTTATAAACCCTTTTAATACATTGGGAATTTAATCTAAAATGTGTTTGAAATAATGCAGAGCATCCATAGCATTTTTGGGGACTATATCAACTATAGTTAATCTTATAAACATAGTTATTCCTATTAAGGCATCATAAGATACTTTAACATCTTCATAATAAAAATCTAACAAATTTTTTTTTCTATCACCATCTGAAAAAGGTTGGGAAGTCTTTTGTGGAAGTAATATTTGCAGATGTAAGTGCTGCATGATATATTAAAAATTCATTTATTTGGGTTATAAACGATCTCATTTTTTTTTCTTAAAAATAGTGAGCTGCATTATTTTATTTTTCTAGCATTTGTAAATTTTTATATAATTATTTTGAAATAAATAAAGAAGGAATTTTATAAATATTTTAAAAGTCTGTCAAAAAATATACAAATAAAAAATATTGCGTCTTATTTCTTGGAATATTTTTAAAATATATAATTATATGATAACAGCCCGACCCAGCCATAATTTTTTTTAAAAATATTAGGCCCTACGGCATAATTTTATCATTATCAGATCTTCTCTTGATAAAATAATTAATTTACAAATTACCGTAAATGCTTATTGTTAGTGGCATTTAATAATGAGATTTCTTTTATAATACGGAAAAATTTTTATGTTATAGTTTATGATTTAGGAGAAATTTTTAAAAAGATGAGTGTCCCTACTACATTTTTAAAATATTTTGAGATTATTAAGATACACAATAAAATAGATTTCATAAAAAGAACGATGACGCGTTTTAGAGTTATAAAGATTTAAAAAAGTAAAGTATTTTAGTCAACCGGTAAATAATCTATTTTTGATCTCATAATCAACTTTCTTCCAACAGTAGGGACTAGGGCTATTCGCGTTTTTGTCAAAATCATCATAAGCCTGAAAATAATTGTAGCATTTGAATTTATAGAATACTATGATATAGCCCAGCAAACATTTACCTAAAGTTATACATTAATAAATATTTTTAATATTTTATTGATTCTAATAAAAGTAAAATTTTTCTCCAACAAGCCCCAAAACCGGGGCTTGTAGATTCCATTGATTTAGTAAGTCTCTAACATAGATGATTATAATTATTATTCTTCTATTTTTAATGGACTATGTTTTATTGATATAATACATCATTTGCATCTAAATAATTTATATGAAAATGTCAAAATATGACATTTTATTAATTTTAAAAAATGTTTAAGTTTTTAATTTATTTTTAAATTTTTTTTATAATTATAATAATTATCATATAAAATTAATTTAAAGCTATAATAGTAGCCAATGAATAATTATTATATCATAATTTTAAGCATAATTTAATTGATTCAGCTAGCCTTGATTCAAATAGCCTCTAGTTAATCATATGATTAACCCTATCCAGCGCGAAAAAAACATGTTGATAATTTTTTCTTTTTATTATAGTAAAAAGTTTTTTTTTATCTATAAATATAATATAATTAAAATTTTTCAAAAATATTTTTTAAAAAATAAATGGTTCATATAGATACAACCACCCCCCCCCACACCCCCCTTCCCATCTTCATACATATCTGGAGGCATAGAAATTTTTAAATAAGCTAAGATGAAGGGGAACATTGAATTGATTAGACCTCCATCTTATTAAATCTATTGTAATCGTCAAAATCATTTATTTTATAGCTTTAAGTTTAAAACAAATAAGAAGCCAGGTGCCGTCATGTAAATTCTCGGAATACCCTTGAATAAAAAAATGGATAAAATAATCTTAAAAAAAATTATTCAACGCTGGGCGATAAAATAATATGATAAAATTTTAAAAATAAAAAAAGATTTTTTCTTGTCCCAAAATAAAATATAAATACTAATTAAAATATAAATCCTAATTAAAATATAAATCCTAATTAAAATATGAATCCTAATTAAAATATAAATCCTAATTTGTATTTGTTTATGTTCATTGACAAATTATATCTTAAAATTTTCGCGGTATTGACATGTAACCCTTATTTTTAAATTTTATTTTATTTAAATAATTCGTGATAATTCTTACTAGTTTCATATTTCTTAGTAAAAAAAAATCCCCGCACCTACTTATAACCTATTTTTAATTACATCAAATATATGTAGTGAACAGAAACTCGTCGACCACCACTTTTATCCTAGATGGATGCCTCTATACAATTACTAAAACGAAACTTCAAGAGGTTCAATCTAAGCCTAGGTAATATTATAATTTAACGATATATTATAATAAAATTTTTTAAAAAAATATATAAAGGCACCAGACATCTATACATTATAATAAGTATAAACCTACAACTAAAAGACTAAGATCCACAATACCAGATTGCTGGTATTGTGGAAAACAACATTACGTGACAAAATGCCGCACCCTCCCGAATGCTCCATGGAATAAAAAAGAAAATAAATCAGAAGCTACGACATCTCATGATATTAATATGAAAAATTAATTTATATTTATTATAAAATTAATAATATATATGATATTTTATTTCAAAATTTATAAATAAATATAGTGTTTATCATATGAGAATCGTGTGATATATGACTAATTTTAGATATTTTTGCAAAATTTATCTTTTATAATTAGAGAAAATTTAGTATTTGTTCAATTTAAAATGCTTAGGTATTATTAGTACCTGCAGGGGAGACTGGGGTATGGTAAATCTTTTGGCAAACCACCTCATTTCATTTTAAAATTAAATACACAAGAAGGTTATATATATGTCGTAATTTTTAAAGGGATCATAACTATTCGGGACTATACGGTATTATCACGTTTGAACCGTGATAAATAGGAATCTTATATTTAAAAGCGTTTTACGCGCGTTTCTTTTTATTTCTTTATAATTTTATTAATGTTGTTTTATTGGCCTTATGAAATAGGTTATGTCTCACATAGGGTATCAATCGATAGCTAATCTAAAGATATATTCAACTAAAGGGCAATCTCTCCCCGTAAAGGACGAGTCTAGGTGATGGGGTCTATATTTATAAGAAAACCCCTGAGGTAAACCTTCGGCTAAAAATTGGCTTAAATAGCTCAAAATATTGTAATTGCCCAACTATGTTCAGGAAAATAAAATCATTTTCGATGATTCGAATGGGGAATTTATTATTTTAGTTTTATTATTCTATTTAGGAACAATGATATTAGTTTATTAGTACCAGTTCTTTATCTTGACCCATTAAGACCAATATACTTTTGGTGTTCAACAAATGATTCCTCCATCTTTTAAGAAGGTTTTATTATCAGTTTTTAAAAAAACTAGCTGTAATTTTATACTACCCTATATAATACCGTGAATATCTCTATCTTGGACGCCATTTTCGATTTATACCATCACTATGACCAGGCCCGGCCGGGATTTAAAAATTTTAGGCCTGGTTATATATTAAAAAAATATTTTTTTAGGTCCGGCACGGCCCGGGTATATTTAAAAAAAATTAAAGGGCTTTCTTGAAATTTTTTGAATTAATATGCTTATAAATAATAGAAAATAATATGTAAAAAATTAATTAATTAATATAAAGATTAATAA
Organism: Gordionus sp. m RMFG-2023; assembly: GCF_954871325.1. Lineage (NCBI taxonomy): Eukaryota > Metazoa > Nematomorpha > Gordioida > Chordodea > Parachordodidae > Gordionus > Gordionus sp. m RMFG-2023. The sequence continues at coordinate 24,018,359 of NC_088775.1, forward strand.
ACAAATATTTTATTTTAATTATGGAAAGCAATAAAACTTTTTAAAGATGGTGCGGGGGGGGGGCGTATAATTATTTTCCTTTTCTTTAAGAATAATAGGGGAGACCGGGGTGGGGTATTCTTAGGACAGGGGAACGTTAGGACATTCCAATATTTATATCCCTTCCATATTCACTGTTTAACAAATTTTACTGAGTAAATATCTTGAGAGTGCTATTTTTAAAGATTGATTGTTCCAAATACACTATGCATTATGGAAAATGGACTCTTAAGGAGAGATTATGATTTTTGAATTTTTTTTATTAACTGCCATAAGAGACGTGTATGGTTTAGCAAGCCGGTCTAGCTCTAAATTGACTAATCATGGTTGAAGTAATATCTAGATATAATAAATACTCATAAAACTTTCCCAAATTATAGTAGAGTATTTAAACTTTGCTAAGAATTAATTTACATAAAAATGATTATATATTTTAATTGAAATTAAAATTCTGTCATGTAAAAAGTTTTTGAAAAATTCATAAATATTTTATTTTTTATATAAATTTGGTAATAAATAAAATATTTCAACAGATTTATTGTCTATAGATGTAAACTAATAAAAACTATATAAGGATACAATTTTAACCTTATTAAGTGGTATGCCAAGCCCCGGGATTTATATAACCCCAGTCTAATCTATTATGATTTGTAGCCATTATTATATAAGCCTGGATGCGGATAGTTGTAAGAAAGGTTTGGACCTCTATCAAACAAAATATTTTGGCTAAAATTTTAATCAACCGTTTTTAAAAATAGACCCAAATCGGCCCGGTGCCAAGACCAATTTTTTATATTATAAAAACGAATTAACGCGCAATTTATTTATATTATGGCTGTTGAAATTATAAATTTACTAATTGAAAATGATATTATAAAAGTTTAAAAAAACATTATACCCCTTTGATAAAAACGATAAGATAGTAAACCAACATTATGTTTAATATTAAATCCCCCTTTTCCCGTCTAATTTTAGACAACATATATTTCTAATATCCCACCCGAGATCAAGCTAGGTGTATCGGGATATAGCTTAAAATATTATATTAATTGTATCTGACTATTTAAATCGCCGATTAATGATTATTTAAGGGGGATCGCATATAATTTTAATTTGCAATTAATGTTAATTATTTAGCATGTTTTATATAGTATATTTATATTTTCTATAGTTGATTTATATAAAAATAAAAAAATGTTGGTAAATTCGTTTTTTATTATTTTATAATAGGAAAAATTAGCCTAAGCATACTTTATATTTTTTTAAATGATTAATAGAAATATTTTTTAGATTTTTAATAAATCTAAAATGAGTCAGTCTTAATTTTAATTTTATTGGATCAACATTAGTGTTCTTAAACGGCCGATTTGGGTCTACTTTTAAAAACGGTCGATTAAGATTTTGGCCATAATAATATGTAAGATTCGAGATGGAAGTCCAAAATTTTCCTACTGCGCAAAATATTCAGGCTTACATAATATTGGCTAATAATCAAAATACCTTATAATGTGGTAAATTGGTCCAGCAAGGAAGTGGTTATAAATATTGGTTATTAATTTTTTTAAAATATTATTAAATTTTTAATTGATATCACACATTTAGTAAGTAAAAGTTATTTGTAAAAAAAATGAAGAAATAATTAATAGGACCAACATTTAAAATGACTTCTATTTAATGATCCTTTTTTTATACCAATAAATTTATAATAAATTGCAACTGTAATATATAAGCGCCGAATTGTCGCCGCGCTAAAGTGATGACTATGGGCCAAACTGACATGGAACCATATAAATTAGGAAATTTAAAGGGGAAAATAAAAAATACCTTTATTGTTCTTTATTCATTATAATATCGTTTTACGTAGCACAATTAGATGAATGTATGATTCTTTGCTTATGTTTATATACAATAAACGTATGATTCACATTAGAAATTGGTTCTTCTGATTGTATAATAACAGGAATATTTAACCTTATAATAAATGATCAATATAAATGAAACCTTTATAAATATTGAATTATTGAAAATAACATATTAATTTTGGATAAATATAACCCCGGCCTGAATATTTAAAAAAAATTTAAGGCGCTGTCCTTGTATATTACAAAAAATAAAATAAGGCCCGACTCGTGTACCCGGACCGGACTTAGGCTTGGGCCTACATCTCTGATTTAAATATAAATACAATTAATATAAACAATTTTTATATTTAAATAGGAAATTACTCTGCAAAGAATGTAAAAAAGTTATCAATTCTGACGCATGTATTTGCAAGACCTGTGATACATGGGTTCATAAGTGTTGCCTCAGTGTACCTGATAAATCTTATAGAACTTGGGCTTTATTACAAGCACCATATTTTTGCAGATATTGTTATAAAATAGAAGACTCATTTATGAGATTAAAAATATCCCCTGATGTATCAACGTCTAACAATGAATTAGCCTTAATTAGCATGTACTACAAGCATCCCTCTCGTGAAAATGATAATCAATATGTAGGGAAATTAGATAAAATTTCTAAAAAATTGCTTGAAGCTTTTCGCCCGGAACTACTTAAAAGGTATTCACCTAGGTCTTGCATAGGAGATGGAAACTGCTGCTATAGAGCGCTTTCATTGGCAATTTATGGTGATGAAATTCATCATTTATATATAAGATGCGTAACTGCCATAGAAATGATACTTTATAAGTCAACATACGATATAAATTCTGCCCTATATATATTAAGCAAAAAATACAATGACCTAAATATTTGGGACACTATTTATGATCAATTATTAAAGGACGTTTTGACGCCGATTGAAGGGTGGGCCGAGATGGCTCATTTATATGCTGCAAGCGCAGCTTTACAGATAGGAATTGGGTCCTATCACCTAAATGAAATGATTGTTGCTCATGAAACCAAAGATAATAATCCATATAATCGTGAGGTTTATGGAAGATCTGTACCTATATGGCAACCAGTGGGCATTAATATTTTATGGACAAAAACCTCAATAGGGATAATGCTATGTAATCATATAATATATCTGCAACCTGTATGTAAGACATATAGGGTAAAGAATGATGATAAAGATATTTTGGATATCGAATGTGATAAATATATATATGACCATACTTATTATGATTTTCAAAAGTCTCCACCAACACTCTCTGATGATGGTTCATATATTTCGAGCGAAGAATTTGATTTCTTAGGTATATATCCATTTAAAAAAAATGATAATAAAACCGTGGTTAAATCGATACCATATAATATTACCCATAATTTGAAAACATCACAAGCAAATGAATTTAATGAAGAAATATTAAAAGATTACTCAGATATTTCAGATGAGGATTTATTGAAAATAATAAAAACAGATATATTAGATATATATTATATATCATATATTTCACTTGAACAATCTGTGAAGTATATAGATATTGTTCCAATATATCCATATAAAGTCGATTTGACAGATATAAAGGATATTAAATCGGAAAGGATATACGATGACTATGATTATGAATTGCCGTCACCAAGATTGTGGAATAATAAAAGAATAATACATTCCACGCCTATAAAAGATAAAAATTTAGTGGCTTTTACCGCTAATATATCCGATATTTTAAATGAAGATCTTGTGAAATATTCAGATATCCTTTCTAAAGGTTTACATAAAAAAGAAGAATTATTAAATAAGTCTTTTGAAGATATGAAGGTTAATAAGCTAATAAAGCATGATTCCCTAGATGATAACTGTATTGATAGTGTAATATACACTAAGAATCATTGTAAAGGATTTACATACAATGAATTATTGAATATGTTATTGAAACCAGAAAATATTCTAGAATCAATTCCACAAGGGACTAAAAATAATACTTTTTTTATTGTAAACAATAGTATTAATTTAAAAATGAATAAGGATGGTTTAAAAAGTTGTTTCCCCGATGATTGTGGAGCATGGACAGGTAAAAAAACGGGTGGTAGTAACCGTTATTTTGATTTAGAAAATGGCGAAAGAAAAGGTCCATATATAATGATAGATAAAGTATTTTACATATTAAGAAAAATACATAATTCCAATCATAGATGTACTATAAACCCTCAACCTAATTTAAATAATGTAGTTTGCTTATGTCAATATAGTTGTACATTAAAAAAGGATCTAAAATATAGAAAAAAATATCATATTTGAAGATATTGCAAGATGAAAGTTCTTTGAAAATAGAACCTACTTTCTTAGTAGAATACATAGGAATATATCCTGGTAAACTGAGGCATGGGAATAGGAAATATGAGAATATTATATATATTCGTACGCCTCCTAGCGTTATAAAGAAAATTAAAAAGGTTGTTATAGATAAACCTACAAGAAAAATTTACAAGGAATTTATAGTTTCAAAAGATATATATAATATACCAAGAAATACAAAACAAATAAGAAACTTAAAATATAACGAATTGCACAAAAATGATACCGATTATAGTAGCAATTTCGCAGATCAAGTTCTGTTAATTTTAAATAATATAAATGATTATCCGATAATCAAAAATATATGTATAAGACCTGATAAAGTTATAGCTATAGTACTTTATACTCGTTTAATGCTTGAAAATATAAAATTTTGTTGTACGGGAAAGCAACGAAGTATTCTTAGCGTTGATAAAACCTACAATTTAAGCGAACTCTTTGTGACGCCTACTGTGTTCAAGCATATAGCTCTTTGTAAAACGGGGTTGAAAGATAAAGTACATCCATTATTTTTCGGTCCAATATTTTTGCACGGTAATTCAGATTACCGGACATATAATATATTTTTTTCTGAGCTACAGGGTGTTTTTAAAAAGCACCAAATTAATGTGGATAATATTATTTTCGGATCCGACGAAGAATTTGCCATGGTTTCGGCTTTACGTAAAAATTTTAATACTTCCAAACATTTATTATGCACACTTCACATGAGGAGAAATTTGTCAATCTCTTTGAAAAATAGTCAAGGGGTCCCTATGAGATTAAGAGAATATATAAGTAATATGATTTTTGGTGAAAATGGAATAATATATTCCACTGATGACATTATGTTTAGAAAAAAAATGTTAAAATTTCGAAATATTTGCATAGTTAATAAATATGATAAATTTCTTAAGAATATGTTTAAAAGTTTCGAAAAAAAACTTTATGAATACGTGTATATACCTTTAAAGAACAAGTTTATATCACAAGTTTATACTAATAACAACAGTGAATCAATGAATAGTGTCCTAAAGATGATGATAAAAAAGGTTGTTCCTTTGCATACATTAATAACCATTATATCCGACCAAGTCTTTTACTATGAAAAAGAATTAGAACGAGCAGTAATTGGACTAGGAGATTATTATATCGATTCTGATTTAAGTAAACATGATAGGGTATCCCTTTTAAAATTTATAAAGGAATCTACAGCTGAAGTAGGTTCAAATAATCATAAATCAACAACAATCTCTAAATATATTACATCGTCATATGGTAAAATAACGCTGATGAGACCTAAAGGTTCGAAAAAACTATCTCAATTTAGAAGATCTAGAAAATTTAAAAAAAAATTATAAAGTTTATTAAATAATATGGCGTGAAGGATCACGAAAAACATATGTGCTTTTGATGGCGTGATAGATCATGAGGAGATAAAATAAATAATTTATGGCGAGAAAGGTCATTAAAGCACTAAAATGTATTCTATGACGAGATCGAATATGGGACACCAAATTAATGCTTTTATTGGGGATAAAAACTATGAGGAGACAAAGATTTACATAGTTTCGATATCTGTCGATTGACCCTGGCATTATGGCAATTAAATCTTGGTAAATTATATTCTTATTTATTTATAATTTTATTGAATAAACAAAAACAATATAGCAAGGTTTATAGGGCTTAATGGGGAATTTTTTAAATATATATGACGCCTACTAAATATTTAAATATATTGTAACCTGCCCGTAATATACCTCTATAATTATTTGATTGATTTAATATTAGATTCAAAGTTTAATTTATAATAATTTGAGATAATTTGTTAGGTATCAAGATATTAATATAATTATATATAAGATTACAGATGATAATATTTATATTTTCCATGATGAGAAATGTGATGAAGGCACGATATATATGTCCATACCGATAAAAGTCATAGGGACATAAAATAAGTGATTTGAATGTGAAAAAAATTATGAGGGGAAAAAGGCCACCGTAGATAGTTATGTAGCACTGATAAATTAATATGGTACTAACGATGATGGTAAATTAATTTTTTGTATTATATTTATTTTTCTTTATAAATATATGATATAATATATAATATGAATATAGTGAGATTTATTATGATCGAAGATTAGAGGTCTTCATTGAGATAATTTCTAAATAAAATCGGCTACCACGTCTTTTGTTTTAAAAATTTGCTCATTAAAAAATTGTCCTACCACGCCTATAATATAAAATAATTATTTGTTTATTTATATATGTTCTAATTTTGAATAATATGACTTGACCCGCTCACCGAATTAAATTTATTTTAACATTTCTGTTATCTCTATATAATTGAATTAATGTTAAATGCAAAATATATTTGTAAAATATTTTAATAATTTGAGATAATTTTTCAGGTTTATAGATATTAATTTATATTAAAATACACATAGTGTACAAGATAAATAAGAGGGGAATTAATAAATTTAGAAATATTGAGATTCTTTTAGCCATGGCATACCACTCACTAATTTTATTTTAAAAATATGACATTTTAATATGTTATTAGAATGATCGACAAAGAATATTAGAGGGAATTGATATATGAATCTAAGCGTAATTCGGATCTACCTACCCGAGCTTCGAATAAGACAAAAGGATTTATGGTATAACTCATTTTCATTTTAAAATTATGACACAAAATATATATTTTATAAAATGCATTCATAAAAGCCTCGTATGAAAATTTCGTATGGAGTTAAAAAGGTTCCCAGCATGATGATCAAAACAACTTATTAAATATTTTACTATTTTAGTTATGTAATTTTTTGAAAATTAATGAATGTATATTTTGTAAATTTATGAACTAAATTAATTATTTATAATAAATATATATATTTAAAAAATAATGGGTCAATAATTATGTTATTTTCTAAATATATATTTACATTTTTTTTATTCTTATATTTTGAAATTGTAAAATAAATAACCTAATTAATATCTAAATAGTCTCTTTTTTTGATATATAGAGAGGATTATGTCTATAAATGATATATTATAATAGGTGTTAATGTTTAAATTTTGTTTTCAGGGAAATATAGTGTAAATGTATGGTAAAATAGTTGATAAAATCTAATTTGATTGCCCAAGTTTATTTATTATCATCATTTTGTTTATATCACAGTTAAGTTATCATAATATAACGTTAATTACGGCAATTCTTAGTTTAGTTATTTTAATTTTACCTTATATACGGCAATTCTTAGTTTAGTTATTTTAATTTAACATTAAATATGGCAAAGTTTACTAATTTTAATTTAACATTAACAACCGCAATTCGTAGTTTAGTCATTTTTATTTAACATATAATACGGCAATTCGCAGTTTAGTCATTTTAATTTAACATTATATACTGTTTAGAAAATTTAATTTAACATTAATTACGGCAATTCGTAGTTTAGTCATTTTAATTTAACATTATATACGGCAATTCGCAGTTTAGTCATTTTAATTTAACATCATATACTGTTTAGAAAATTTAATTTAACATTATATACGGCAATTCGTAGTTTAGTCATTATAATTTAACATTAACAATCGCAATTAGTAGTTTAGTGTATATAATTAAACATTATATAACGGCAATTCGCAGTTTAGTCATTTTATTTTAACATCATATACTGTTTAGACAATTTAATTTAACATTAAATACGGCAATTCGTAGTTTACTTAATTTAATTTAAGATTATAAACCGCAATTCGTAGTTTAGTCATTATAATTTAACATTAAATATGGCAATTCGTAGTTTAGTCATTTTAATTTAACATAATATACTGTTTAGAAAATTTAATTTAACATTAATTACGGCAATTCGTTGTTTAGTCATTTTAATTTAACATTATATAACGGCAATTCGTAGTTTACTAATTTTAATTTATCATTAAATGCTGCAATTCGCAGTTTAGGCATTTTATTTTAACATTAAATACGGCAATTCGCAGTTTAGTCATTTTATTTTAACATTAAATACGGCAATTCGCAGTTTAGTCATTTTAATTTAACATAAAATACGGCAATTCGTAATTTATTCATTTTAATTTAACATTAAATACCGCAATTCGTAGTTTATTCATTATATTTAAACATTATATATGGCAATTCGTAGTTTACTCATTTTAATTTATCATTAAATACGGCAATTCGCAGTTTATTCATTTTATTTTAACATTAAATACGGCAATTCGTAGTTTAGTCATTTTAATTTAACATTAATTACAGCAATTCGTAGTTTAGTCATTATAATTTAACATTAACAACCGCAATTGGTAGTTTAGTCATTATAATTTAACATTATATAACGGCAATTCGCAGTTTAGTCATTTTATTTTAACATCATATACTGTTTAGACATTTTAATTTAACATTAAATACGGCAATTCGTAGTTTACTTAATTTAATTTAACATTATAAACCGCAATTCGTAGATTAGTCATTTTAATTTAACATAATATACTGTTTAGAAAATTTAATTTAACATTAATTACGGCAATGCGTAGCTTAGTCATTTTAATTTAACATTAAATATGGCAATTCGTAGTTTACTCATTATAATTTAACATCAACAACCGCAATTCGTAGTTTAGTCATTATAATTAAACATTAAATACGGCAATTGGCAGTTTAGTCATTTTAATTTAACATCATATACTGTTTAGAAAATATAATTTAACATTAATTACGGCAATTCGTAGTTTAGTCATTTTAATTTAACATTATATACGGCAATTCGCAGTTTAGTCATTTTAATTTAACATCATATACTGTTTAGAAAATTTAATTTAGCATTATATACGGCAATTCGTAGTTTAGTCATTATAATTTAACATTAACAATCACAATTAGTAGTTTAGTGTATATAATTTAACATTATAAACCGCAATTCGTAGTTTAGTCATTTTAATTTAACATAATATACTGTTTAGACAATTTAATTTAACAATAAATACGGCAATTCGTAGTTTACTTAATTTAATTTAAGATTATAAACCGCAATTCGTAGTTTAGTCATTATAATTTAACATTAAATATGGCAATTCGTAGTTTAGTCATTTTAATTTAACATAATATACTGTTTAGAAAATTTAATTTAACATTAATTACGGCAATTCGTTGTTTAGTCATTTTAATTTAACATTATATAACGGCAATTCGCAGTTTAGGCATTTTATTTTAACATTAAATACGGCAATTCGCAGTTTAGTCATTTTATTTTAACATTAAATACGGCAATTCGCAGTTTAGTCATTTTAATTTAACATAAAATACGGCAATTCGTAATTTATTCATTTTAATTTAACATTAAATACCGCAATTCGTAGTTTATTCATTATATTTAAACATTATATATGGCAATTCGTAGTTTACTCATTTTAATTTATCATTAAATACGGCAATTCGCAGTTTATTCATTTTATTTTAACATTAAATACGGCAATTCGTAGTTTAGTCATTTTAATTTAACATTAATTACAGCAATTCGTTGTTTAGTCATTATAATTTAACATTAACAACCGCAATTGGTAGTTTAGTCATTATAATTTAACATTATATAACGGCAATTCGCAGTTTAGTCATTTTATTTTAACATCATATACTGTTTAGACATTTTAATTTAACATTAAATACGGCAATTCGTAGTTTACTTAATTTAATTTAACATTATAAACCGCAATTCGTAGATTAGTCATTTTAATTTAACATAATATACTGTTTAGAAAATTTAATTTAACATTAATTACGGCAATGCGTAGTTTAGTCATTTTAATTTAACATTAAATATGGCAATTCGTAGTTTACTCATTATAATTTAACATCAACAACCTCAATTCGTAGTTTAGTCATTATAATTAAACATTAAATACGGCAATTGGCAGTTTAGTCATTTTAATTTAACATCATATACTGTTTAGAAAATATAATTTAACATTAATTACGGCAATTAGTAGTTTAGTCATTTTAATTTAACATTATATAACGGCAATTCGCAGTTTAGTCATTATAATTAATCATTAAATACTGTTTAGAAAATTTAACATTAATTACGGCAATTCGTAGTTTATTTAATTTAACATTAAATATGGCAATTCGTAGTTTACTAATTTTAATTTAACATTAACAACCGCAATTCGTAGTTTAGTCATTTTTATTTAACATATAATACGGCTATTCGCAGTTTAGTCATTTTAATTTAACATCATATACTGTTTAGAAAATTTAATTTAACATTAATTACGGCAATTCGTAGTTTAGTCATTTTAATTTAACATTAAATACGGCAATTCGTAGTTTACTTAATTTAATTTAACATTATAAACCGCAATTCGTAGTTTAGTCATTTTAATTTAACATAATATACTGTTTAGAAAATTTAATTTAACATTAATTACGGCAATTCGTGGTTTAGTCATTTTAATTTAACATTATATAACGGCAATTCGCAGTTTAGTCATTTTAATTTAACATAAAATACGGCAATTCGTAGTTTAGTCACTTTATTTTAATATTAAATACGGCAATTCGTAGTTTAGTCTCTTTATTTTAAGATTAGATAGGGCAATTCGTAGTTTAGTCACTTTATTTTAAGATTAGATACGGCAATTCGTAGTTTAGTCATTTTATTTTAACATTAAATACGGCAATTCGCAGTTTAGTCATTTTAATTTAACATAAAATACGGCAATTCGTAGTTTATTCTATTTAATTTAACATTATATACGGCAATTCGTAGTTTAGTCATCCAATCTTCCATAATTTTATCTAAATTTAACATTAATTTACGCAATTCGTAGTTTAGACATGGCAATTCGCAATTTACCTGGCAATTCGTAGTTTATAGCAATTCGTATTTTAGTCATGGCCTAAAATAACGATTATGACAATTGTCACATTAAAATATTATCCTTAAAAAGATCATATAAAATCATCAAAAAAGTTTCATAAAATCCACCTCATTTAATAAAAAAGATAATTTAAAAAAAATGATAAAAAAATTATAAAAGATTTCACCTAAAAGATTGTTTATTTATCTAATAAAATTTACAATATAATTCCTCAATAACAGATGTATTTATAAAGAAGATTGTGAAAATCACTAATAAATTATATTAAAAAGAATATTACAATTTTACAATATAGCAGCATATTATTTTTTTTATTAAAATAACATCAAATAAATAAATTTATTTTCATTTGAAAATATAATAATATAAATAAAAAATATTAAATCATATCATGTTTATTTGTTGATAATAATAAAATATTTACATTAAATATAAATAAAATAAATTATTTTACTAAAATAAATTATTTTACTAAAATAAATAATAATTAATACTAAGCATCGATGCAGAATTTTGACTAATTTTTAGCAGATTTATATAGGCTTAGCCGATTTTTAGGCTTAACCTAATTAGGCTTAGCCGATTTTTAGTTTTAGCCGATTTTTAGGCTTACCTAATTAGGCTTAGCCGATTTTTAGGCTTAGGCTAATAGGCTTAGCCGATTTTTAGGCTTAGCCTTATTAGGCTTAGGCGTAGTTTTTAGGTTAATGATGCTTACTACCAAGTGAATGTATGGAAATATTCTAAATGCCAACCTAATTTGCTAAATACCGACCAAAATTTACTAAAATGTAATAAGATCCTTATTATTTAATATATTAATACGGAATCACGTGGTCGAGTTCGGCCTACTATATATTATCCCCCCAAGGATGGAACCACCAAGTTAGAATAAGAAAAAAAACATGATCATTCCTGGGATTCGAACCCGGGAGCATGGGATAAGTAAACCAAGTTCTTGCCTACTAGGCCATAGAGGCTTTCCAAAAATCACGATTTTTCAAATATACATTATAAATATATTTGGTAGTGCCTATCCAAATGAAAAATGAACAAAATTCAAATTTGATAGATGGTACCTTAAGGTACCAAGCATCATTAACCTAGTTTTTAGCCGATTACGCAACACTAGTCTTATGTAATCAATAATATATTTACAAAGAATTTTGAATTGGGTACAAGATCATTTAAATATATTTTGACTCAAAGTTTTCACTCTTAGTCCTAATGGGTTGGACTCAATGACATTGGTTGGACTTGACCTAAATGGGGAGGGGGGGGGTTTAAAAATAATATAAATTGGATATGATTTTTAAATAAAAGGTAACATCTTTCTTAAAAAAACGAATAAAATTCTCATTCTCCGTCATTTTTGACGGTATCTACTAGTTTAAATAATTATATAACCCTAATTAAATTAATATAATCATTTATTATTTGAAAATTAACAAATTTAATTGTAATTAGCCGAGTTCAACATCACTAATCAACTATATTATTGATTTTTAAATTTAATTATCATGTCTCTTTCTAAAATTATTTTCAATGTCCAAATCCAAATAAGTATAAGAGATTTATTAATAAAAAGTAAGTAGACATATAGTTTATACTCCTCTATTATATTTAATTATTTATAAAATATTAGGTAAAATGCCACTTTTGCAGACGTATTTGACAGTTATATAATATATTACAGTTAATATTTTTAAAATTTTACTAATCAATGCTTTTGATAATAAATATAAGTAACAATTTGCATTCAACTATTTAACGCCATCTATTTAATTAAAATAATATTATAATTAAACATCTTATTATTCATCCCACAATGGAAGTAATAAATTAAATATCTTTTCTTCTCTTTTTTTATGTGTTTTTAGGAAAGCTAATTTTTAAGACAGTTTTGCATTAAATTTTTAATACGAATATATTTTAGATATTATTGCAAATACAAACTACTATTATTTAAAGATATAATATACCAACTAGAGATGGTGCGACAATATATAAAATTTTAATTGCTTTCATGATATCACGGTTCTTATTTTATAGTTAAAAAATGTTTCATTTTAATATGTCATCCTTGCCGTGTAAATAACTCAAGGCTTCAATATATTTGCATAATTTCTTCTAAAGATTATTATTGTTTTTGTTTCATCAATTCTAACATAATAAATTCTGATATGGGTTACCATCGTGAGTGTCATGGCTATGACTGTAAATTAACCAGCATCTATTATTTGTGAGGCTATGTAATTTAAGATTATTACTACAGCTGCTGAGAGCATATGATTGCATATTTTAGATATGCAATAATTATCAACTGTATAGTCGTTTATATACCATTAAAAATGGAAGATAATCTTTTTAAATTTAATATCTTACAATAATTTTATCGATTACTGTTGAATAATTGTGATTATGCCTTTCGTTCAAAATTTTATATTAACATTTTTTTATATATCATTTTAATGTGACATTTTTTTTATTCACTTTGTATTTAAATTTAATCGGTGAAAATTTTATATAAACATTTTTTTTATATCATTTTAACATTACATTTTTTTTAATATCAATTTGTATTTCACACAATTAGTTATTTTTTTTTATTGTTTAAAAGAAGATATATAAAGAGAAATTGTTTTTGTTGAAAGGTGATAAAAAAAATGTAATTTATCATTTAAAATAAAATGTAAATTATGATTACAAATAAAATATAATTTTAAATAAAATATAATTTTAAATAAAATATAATTTTAAATAAAATAAAATGTAATTATAATCAAAATAAAATATGAACGAGGATTTAACACAATTTTTACATGGAGGTCAAATTACGTCCGAACTTTGCGTAAGTATTATATCAAAATTCGATCTTGATTTTGCAATGTATATCTATTCTATTTTAGGCCTTTATCGATTATAATTCTCTTATGATGGATGCTTTGAACATTCCACATATATGACTGAATTTCTCAAGCTGGATTTCCCCAAATTTAGTAGCGATGACAGTGTCTACATAGAGAAATTGCAGAATTTATTCGACACCAGCAAGGTCTCCAACGGAGAAAAGGCCGCTTTGTTTCTCCGAAGTCTTCCAGATGACAAATTCAATAACATTGGAGCGATCTGCACTGAGGCAGACTCCTAAAACCCAATTGCCCTGCTTGGCAAATTCAAGCTACAACTTCCATCGAAGAGTGAGAACGCCAAACTGTCATTATTTTATGCTGCCACTCAAGGTAAGGAGGAGACCTTCTCGGTTAAGTCACACATGTAGCACGACTCAATAAAGAATGCAAATTCAATGGCATTCAGCGCATTATTGAGAAAGTGAGAGTTGCTTCGAAGTCCAAAGATTTTAGGAAAGCGGTCAGGAGCTCTATGACTATAGAAGATATTTCCAATCTAGGTCTAGAGAAAGACACCACTGAGCCAAGTGACATCAAGGGCGTGATGAAATTGTTTCATTTAGATGAATCACCTAGAATACAAGAGGTTAATCACGTGGGCAGAGTCAAAAATAGTTACGTAATAACAAAACCCATTCAGGACTCTCACGCACATGGTAAATCTCTTAAGTAACCCCTGTTCATTAATGACAATCGCCCCGGACAATATTTCGATGAACGTTACGATGTACGCTGCGACTATTGCCGCGACAAACGATTTGATGAACGTTACAAGATACGCTACGACATCGGCCACGACAAACTATTCGATGGACGGCACAAAAACTGCCACGACAATCGTTTTGATCAAAGCTATGATAATTGTTACTATAACCGCAACCGTTTCGATAATCGCAACGATAACTACTACGACGATCGATACAACATTAGGGGTTACAACGTCCATGGCAATCGCCAAGACTATCATTGTGACCATCATCAAAGCCCTGATTGACGGGATGACTGCTATAGAGGTGATAACCGAATCAACTATCCCCGTCGTGGTCAGCACAGACACAACCCTCAAATATTAATGGTTTTCTGAAATATTCGTCGAGGCCCAACCAGTAAAAAAATGACAATAATACTTACAATAGATCTTCTGATTACAAAGATCGTGATTGTCAATTGAATACGAACCATGCTATGAACATCGAAGTAATTGATGATGATGACGACTCAAACACAGACCTTAAATAATATAATCTGCAGAATTTGGAAGTGTGCAATCTGAGGGTTTACGATACCAGATATGACGCATACAACGTAACGGTGAGCATCAACGACATACCCACGCTGATGCAAGTTGACACCGGTATGATATACACTATACTTCCGAAGCTGACAGCTAACACTATAGGCATAACCACGATACGTAAGACGGATATGAAACTCACTGGTTATGACGGCAGCGCCATCAAGATATTAGGTCTTGATAATGTGAACGTTAAGTATGAAGGTAACTCACAAATAGCTGGTGGCCATAGTGGTGGATTGTGACAAGATCCCCCTGCTAGGGCGTATGTGGCTCCACGCCTTCAACAACATATTAAAAACGTTCTTAGGGGGTAACGTAGAGAATGACCTCGAGAAGGTAATCTCGACAACGAAAAAAGACCTCGAATCAACTTACTCTTACAAAATCAAAATGGTCAGACAAGAGAAAGTTCACTTGAAGCCCGGTGATGTGCCTAAGATCATACCTTCAAAGAGAATTCCGTGTGCCAAGATTGATGCGATGACTCAGAAATTGGATTGCTGGCTGAAGGACAACATAAACCTTGCTCGAGAGGAATCTAGATGCCCGATGCCATGCACAAATGATCTGATCGCAAAGTTAACTAAGGGCTGCCTTTACTTTACCAAGCCATCGTTCGGTTTGAAAAGAAGACTGCACTATGAACATGGATGGCGTATTGCGTGGCGATCATAAACGTTAATAGCGTTACCATTCAACTTATCCAAGGATATCATAAGCCGAATTTCTTTGGAGGGTGAAATGTTGAATAATTGAGATTATACCTTTCGGTCAAAATTTTATATTAACATTTTTTTATATATCATTTTAATGTGACATTTTTTTATTCACTTTGTATTTAAATTTAATCGTTGAGAATTTTATATTAACATTTTTTTATATCATTTTAACGTTACATTTTATTTACAATTTGTATTTCACACAATTAGTTATTTTTTTATTGTTTATAAAAAGATATGTAAAGAGAAATTGTTTTTGTTGAAAGGGGATAAAAAAAATGTAATTTAAAAATAAATTATGATTAAAAATAAAATATAATTTATAATAAAATAAAATGTAATTATGATCAAAATAAAATATGAACGAGGATTTAACACAATTCTTACAATTACTTATCTAGCTTCCATCATGTCATCTAAGAGGAAGCTATAACTAACATATAGTTTTATGATTTGGATTGGTCGTTTATATTCTCTTCTTCAAGAATTGTTAATTTGGTAAGGCATATAAATTTTTCTTATTAGTCCATTCTATAAAACATTGTCCAAAATAGTAACAGAGAGTTATATTAGTTTCATGACCTTTTGTCAATATAAGTTGCTAAGAATTATATAGCCTTATGTGGTTTTTAAAACCATTATCAATTGAGGCATATGTATAAATTAACCTTTTTATCACTTGTAATTCTTTAGACGTAAATTTTTTTTATATCAACCATCGAAAATATTTTATCCTGTAATAAATAGATTTTGTATTAAAAATATTATTTTTAGATATATCTTGTATTGTTTTAATTATTCATGTTAGTTTATTTTGTATGCAAAATATAATAAATGACAAAATATGAAATTCAGAATAATTGTTTACAGTTAGCAAATTTTAAAAAAGTATAAATAAAGCGGGCCGAAGGTCCGCAAATTGGGGATATGGGGAGCTTCGCCCCCATAAAATTTTTTTAATTGAGCCTCCTGAGATTGTAAAGGCTAGCGACGCCCCTGGCCTAAGTACAATAGATTTAACATCAGACAGGTTAGATCTTGACAGCACTGATCTATACCCGGATACCCGCTTTCAAATTGACATTTCCAATGATAATAATTCCACGCATATGAAAACCTTATAATTAAATGTCCCAACACGTTGGCATATTATATCAATTATGCTAGAAAGCATATCTGGATTAAATAAGAATTTAATTAATAATGTTTTGAAAAGAATTGGGAAACACTTTTTCAAATTATCAAACTATGAATCTGATCAGGTAGAATAGCTATTAGCATTTCTTTCAAAATTTAAAGAAACTGTCGAATTTCTTTCAGTACAAAAAGATCATACTTTAAACTTGGCGTTACTTTTTAGAAGTGAAATTGAAACACATTTAATATTAAATGATAGTGATAGTTTTGAAATCATTTCACTTAAGGAAAATATGCTAAATAAATTTGCGTTGCGATTTCCGGTTTATAATCTGCAAGTAATAATATATAAGTAAATTCTTTTATTTTTTCAAAATTATATAGGTATTGACTTCTCTTTTAGATCTATGATTTCAAAAATTGACAATTATGTCAAAGTATTTAATAGAGCAAAATTGCTCAGCTTCAGAATTTATAATAAAACATCTTAAACTTCTAGAGAATGCTGATAATCAGATAGTAAATATAGCTAATGAGGATCAAGAGGAATTCTTAAATTATTTGACAAAAATGGCAAGTAAACATTCAACAAATATAAATTTTGATTCCAAGTTAGGTGACTTACAAGAATGCCACAGTTTTCTTGGAAAACGACATTCACAAGATGTGGACGTTCTAAATTTTTGGAGAGAAAAAAAGAGTGAACTTCCCAATCTTTCCAGGCTCGCCTAAAAAATTCTTTGCATTCCGGAGACTAGCACACCTAGTGAAAGAGTTTTCTCAACCGCTGGAATGACGTTAAATTCAAGGAGATCATCATTATGTCCCGAAAATTTAAATAAAATAATTTTTATACATGATAATTATAAAATTACGAAATCGATTTTGGATTTATAATGAATGTTCTATTAAATAAATATTAAAAAATATGCCGAGATATCTGTAGAGTAGTGTATATAAGTTTTTTTAAAATTTTTTTTTATGTTATAAAAATTTATAACTGCGCCGATTTTGTTGATGGTGGCTAAAAATCGGCGCGCCGCCGGCCGTCGATTAGATTTTTGAAAATTTCATCGGCGCACAGGTCTAATTTAAATGTATTTTTAATTAAACATATATAATATGCAATATTATAAAATAAATATTTTTAATAAATTGAAGTCGCTCATTTCGCCTAAAAAAATATGAAAAATTTACCCGTCCATTACTTTAAAAAATGTTTCAAGCCTCCCGCCACCCGCCCAATGTTGAAAATATTTAAAAAAACCCGACCATATCCATTCAAAGTATGGGCGGGCGTAAATCCTGCCCAATGCAGATCTCTAATTTACATATCATTATTTTTAAAATTATTCTACTTAGAATATTTTTAACTAAGCAAAAGAAAAATGTGATGACAAAACATTTTATATTTTTTTATGTAAAGTGTGATAATAAAAAAGTTGTATTAAAAAAGTTGTTTAATATTTTTTTTAACATAGATTAATGTTTAAGTATGAATTAAAATAAAAATATAATATCATTTTATTTTACATCTGGTAAAACGAGTAATTAAAATCTTCTAAGAGTTATTTGCTAGGAGCCTCATAATAGAAAATGTATTCAGAATTAGCTAAAGTTTGGAAAACTAATTTTTCTGCGTTAATTTCTTTAATGGACTCGGTGGTCTATAAATAAAATATAAAGATATTAATTTGAAGAATATACATAAATCTGGATAAAAAATGTAAATCTTATAACCTTGAAATATTTTTTATAGCTTATTCATATTAATTTAATTTATAAATATTTTTAAAATATTGTAAAATAAATAAAATTCTCTGATTAATCAGATATTTTTTTATTCAAGTAACTCTTGTAAGTTGTTATGGTAACATATTTTTAAAAATATATAAACATCTACGCCATTTAAAAAGAGTTTATCCAGGAATTTAATCCTCAAACATTTCCATTTCTTGCGCAGTGGGATAAATAAACCCCGCTATAATGTCCATTTCCCGCCATAGAAGCATCTTAACATCCGATAGCTTGTATTTAGTTATAGGTGTAGCCTGAAGCATGAATGTATTTACATATGAATTTAAAGCCTATTCGGCAACAAAAAAAATATATTCATATATTCATTATAAAATGATAATGTAAAATGTAGATACTTGTGTTTCGTTGGTTTTAGACACTATATTGTTGGATAAAAAAATAAGGTTATATTTTTATTTCTTATATAAATTAAGACAATTGAAATATCAACTATAAAATTTGTTTAATTATAAAACCAATTCAACATCATCATTTTTTTTTATTTGTGTTTAGCGAGCAACCGTTTTTTTTACTCATAGAAATGTGCCATAAATGGCCATGTTTTTGCTTTTTTTGAAAAAAGGGTATTAAGATTTGGGTTTAACCAGACAAATTTTATATCAATACGTAGCCTAATTATTAATCTTTAATTAGCTATATCTATAATAGTTTATGAACTAGATGAGGTTATGTGAAAGTTATTAATCTGGACAGTTAAAATAGTATGTATTGACCAATGACATTAATACTATAGACTGCCGATCGTAATGCTAAAATCAAATTTGAAGTCGCAAAAATTGAATTGAGTAGCAGCCATTTTGTGTTTGGAGCTTTTAGGAAAGAAACGTATGATAATTTCATAAATTTCAGATTTATTTTTATAATGTATTATATTTATAATCTTACATGTTTTACGATGAATAAAAAACATTTTTAGAGCATTTATGGTTATACTGTTTTGATTATTGCCTAATGTAATCAAAAATTAAAATTAGATTTTAGACAAAAATTTAACAGAATTGTACTTTTTCAAGGGCATAAATCAAGTTTTATTTAAATATGTTATTTAACTTAAATATTTATAGGTCAAGGAAAAATTATGGTGATTATTTGTAAGAAAAAACTAAACTTTATACCATATACTTTTAGTTATAATAATACATTTATTTTATTAGAAGTAAATATAACATATATATATTATTTGTATTTATTATTGTAAAAATTAATAAGATTATTTTATTTTTCACAATATACATATTCATTATTGATTTTTGTGCTTTAGTGAATTAAATTTAAATAAATATATTTAGAAATGGATAGTTATAATTATTAAGGAATGACATAATTCAAAGCAATAATAAAATATAAAAAAAGACTTATAAATTATAAAATATAACCTCTTTTTACTAAAAAAATAAATACAAAAGAAATTATATCAAAATTTTTTTTTATATAATTTAAAATATTTATCAATAAAATCATATATATTCAATTTTGCTTTTGGAGTAATTTCTAAAATTCCAAATCACATGTTAAATATTTTCATAGCAAATATGACATAATAATTTTTACAAGAAAGAATAGGTTAATATAAGCTGCATCTTTAGATTTAATTGTGAATATTTAATTTGAGATAATATACTTATGAAAGGAAATTTTGCTTCCTGAACAATATTTTTGGTTACAGCCATATGCACTACAATATATTAACATTTTCTTAAAATATTAAAAATATATTAAATTTTATAATAAATTTCAAATCATAATATATCTTTCCTCACTTTGATTTTTGTTATTGAATATATAAATATAAAATTAATTTTTATAAAAAATATTCATTCTAACTTGATAAGTCTAAATATATTTTAAAATCTTAAAGATATTCTTGAAGTATTAAAGAAAACAATAATTCATTACTTCTCTGGAAATGACAAAATTTTAAACTTTATTCTTATTAATATAGAGATTTTCTTTTATATTGATTAGTCTATACAAAATATTAAAGATATTCATTAAGTAATAAACTGCAAATGTTAATAAAGAGCATGAATATTTAATTATATTCTCATCAATAGGTATATATTCTAACTTGCTTAGTCTAATAATATTCATTATGTATTAAACATCACCTATACTTTCTCTGTAAATGTTAATAAAGACCAGAAAATATTTAAATAATTATAAATTACTTGCTTTAAAAATGTTTTTTATTCATTTAGTAAAAAAATAGGATTATAAATATAATGTATAATAAAAATAAATCTGAAATTTATGAAATTATCATACGTTTCTTTCCTAAAAGCTCCAAACACAAAATGGCCGCTACATTCAATTTTTGCCACTTCAAATATATTAATCGGCATTCTATAGTATTAATGTCATTGGTATTGACCCTCCTCCATATACTATGTGTTGACTGGTGATAATTTATTATTTAAGAATTTTATTATAAATATAAAATATTGCAAAAGACCTATCTTATATATTTCTTCATTTTTTAGGCATATAAAAATTTAATTTTATCTAAATTTATCATCATCCATTTAATGATAAATAAATAAATATCTTAATTATATTTTTGTTAAGCATTCTTATTTGTTATTTCAATATAAAATTAACCACTATCTATTTAATGATATTATAAATTATTATCTTAATTATCTACATGTTAAAATGATTATTTTAATAATTTAATAATTCATGATGTTTAATAAACTTAATAATTATACTTTTAACAATTATTCATAGGCGTAGTCGGGGGGGGGGGGCGAGGGTCAGAAATTTATCACTTGTAAATATCATTTTAAGCTAATAAAAAATATATCATTTTAAGCTAATAAAAAATATATTATTTTAAGCTAATAAAAAATATCCCCCTTAGTCCTTGCCTCACTTCCTGACCCTCAAAAATGTATGCATATATCTTAAACAATAATTTGAAAGAAAGAATGTAAAAGTTGATATTTTTTTTATAAAACTATTCATCATAATTTATACATTTTTGGAAAAAAGCATTTATATATAAAAAAATTGAACCAAAAATGTTTTTTAAGAAATGGAATATATACCAAAGATAAGTCTTAAGACAAAAGTGAAATGTATTATAATTATTAATAATAGATCCATAAAATTACTAAATAATATAATATATCAAATATAATAATTTTAAAGTTATTAATTTTAATTTATTTATCTTAATAAAAGTAAAATATAATTATAAAACTTTTGATAAAATTAAATCATAAATTAAATAAAAAAATTAAAGCACAATACAAACAATGGAATATTATATGTCGTAGATTTACATTCTGGGTCTTAATGGGTATGACTTGGTCTGGGGTTGGTCTCTAAACACTCGTTGATATCATTAAGATATTGGCAGCACTTGCCAATTTTTTCTAATTTTATCCTCAACTTTAGTAAAATTTCCATTGTTTTTCAAAGTCTAGTAGAGTCAGCAAAAATTTTTAAAACATATTAATTTAATCTCCTTAAAGATAAATCCTGATCTACTAATTCAATATTTTTATTAACAAAAAATGTTAAAAAGATGTCTTTATATGTTGGAGGGACATTTTATAAAAGAAAGCTGGC
The DNA here is from genome assembly GCF_954871325.1 of Gordionus sp. m RMFG-2023. Lineage (NCBI taxonomy): Eukaryota > Metazoa > Nematomorpha > Gordioida > Chordodea > Parachordodidae > Gordionus > Gordionus sp. m RMFG-2023. The sequence continues at coordinate 24,040,976 of NC_088775.1, forward strand.
ACCTATAAAACAAATAACAGAATATTGAACTCTTTTTATAAAATTTAACAGTGGATAAGTCCGCCAGTTTTCTTTTATCTGCTAAATCATTTTTATTTAATGCGAAACCCCTAAGATTAATTCCCCATCATATAAGGCTAGAATATCCATAAATATTTTTATTTTTTCTACCTGTCCATAGCCATTAGAAAACGGAATAGAAAACTGTGATAGATTTAGTAGATCATATATATATTTACAGTTATTCTAATCATAATCATATAAGATTTAATAATAATTTTTTATAATAATAAGAAACTCTTAGAATGTTCCTTTTTTAAATAATATACTACGCCCATTTATTACAATGTTTAATATATTATTTGGTGTATTTTTTATTAATTGTAATTTATTATAATACTCTTTCTCGTGGATTTATTAATATTCTCTTATTTGAAAGAAAAAATGAGCGGAATAGCTATTAGCAGACTTTCAGAAGAAAGAAAAGCATGGAGAAAAGACCATCCTTTTGTAAATTTTTTTTTAAAAATAAATATATATATGTACAAAAGGTATTATGCAATAGTTTATTATAAAGTTAATTTTTTATAGAATTTATGAGTTTTGAGTCTAAAACATTGTTTGAATCTTTCATTTTTACTTTGAGCATTTTCGAGGGTCCCCCATGAATCTTTACTTCATTCATTAATTTTGACAATAAAATAGTCATCAGCCAATTAATATTTTAGAAAAACCTTGTGACAAATGTAGTACATTAACCATAACTATTGTTTTATATACAAATTATTCTTCTGAGATACACTCCCACAACTTTTTTAGAGCAAATATCACAGTTACTAACATTATATTAGTGAATATTTACTCATTCCCAAGACCAAAAATAATGTATTTTTAAAAAAAAATTAATCAAAATTATCATTTTTTATTTATTCATTATTTATAAACTTCTTAAAATATTAATATCACCATTTTTCTATTAGATATTAGATTAATTTTTAAAAACTAGCTAAATAAAGACTAAATTTAAAAAAAAAAAAAATTATGAAGGGTATTATCATTTGAGTGTCAGTTAAAATTTAAAGTATTTGCCAATGCTGTGAGTATCTGCCTGATACTGCTACTAAGTAATTATATAGGATATGTGCATCTCTCTTATTCCTTGCCATAAATGCTAAAAAGAAAATTACTTAGTTCCTTGCTAAAATTCTGTTTTTAAATATAATTCTAATATTACTCCCTCCCAATCTTCCATAGATTATTAGGATAAGCAGCCTGGCCTGCATTTTGCTGGCTAAAACAATTTAAGATTAGGCCAGACAAATTATACAAAATATTTTTATGGTAGATAATTAGGCAAATTTACATGTTTTTTTTATAAAAATTATTATAGACTGACTCTTATTACATAATATATTTTACAGGCTTAGTTGGGTAAAATTTTTACAAACCAGGCCAAAAAACTTGATAAAAAAATTTCCAAGAGCTGGACAGGTCTGTGCTGGCCTTTATTGCCCTTTTCCATAATCCTCTATCCATTTTCTGTAGCCCTGGGTTAATACTAGCATTTTTATGTCATTAACGGAGCTCCGAAAGTAATCAAAAATAAAGATGGGAAATGATAATAAAGGAAAAAGAAATAATGAGTAGATGGAGAGAATATTTTCAGGAGCTTCTCAACTTTAATCCGCACATACTGCATCTAAACGAACCCCCTCCTTGACAAAACCTTGTACAACCTATAACACAACAAGAAATAATCACATGCCTCAAGCATATGAAAAACAGCAAAGCTAGGGGTCCAGACGATATTCCAATAGAAAGCCTTAAAGCACTAGGAGATGATGGAATACATTTCCTCACAAATCTATACAATAGGATACTTGGAAATGAAGAGGTTCTCCAAAAATGGAGGCAGAGCTATCTAGTTCCTATCTTCAAAAATAAAGGGGATCCACATAATTGTCAAAATTACAGGGGCATAAAACTAATGTCACACTGTAAAAAACTATAGAAAAAAAATTAAGAGATATAATCGAAATAGGAGAGACTCAGTTTGGCTTTATGCCTGGAAGATCAACAACCGATGCTATCCACGCAATTAGACAAATGAGTGAAAAATACAGGGAAAAGAACAAAAAGCTACACATGGTCTTTCTCGATCTAGAAAAGGCCTTTGATAGAATCCCAAGAAAACTTATCTGGTGGGTGCTACGCCACAAAAATGTTCCCGAAAAATATATAAGAATAATACAGGATATGTATATGGGCCGTACAACAATGGTCCGTAGCACAACAGGTACTTCAGCAGGCTTCACAATAGCCGAAGGAGTTCATCAAGGGTCGGCTCTCAGCCCACTTCTCTTCATTACAGTAATAGATGTATTAGCACAGTCTATACCTCAAACAGTCGCGTGGAATATGATATTTGCAGATGATATTGTGATACTTGCCGAATCTAAGGATGAAATGAAAGAAAGACTAGTAAGTTGGATAAATATCCTAGAAACGCACGAATTAAAAATAAATAGAGAAAAGATGGAGTATATGGTGATAGGAGGAGATGAAACAGAGAGTATTGATATAAATGAATGGCAGATATTGGCAATTAAAAGCTGCAAATATTTGGGCTCCACTATACAAACAAACGGCACAATAGAAAAAGAGATAAAGAGTAAGATTAATCAAGGGTGGCTAAAGTGGAGATCTTTATCTGGAGTGCTATTTGATAAAAGAATCCCACACAAATTAAAGGGAAAAATTTACAGTTCCATAATACAACCAACTATTCTATATAGTTCGGAAACATGGCCAACCAAAGAATCAGACGAGAGAAGTCTACAAACCATGGAGATGAGAATGCTGAGGATGATTGCTGGGGTAACAAGAAAGGATAAAGTGTGCAGTACAAGAATACTAAGTAGTTTAAAGGTAGTGCCCATTAAGACTAAGTTAATGGTAAACAGATTTAGGTGGTATGGGCACACAATGAGAAGGCCTATGAACTACATAGGAAATAAAGTTAAGAGTTTGGAAGTGATGGGCAAACGTAAAAGAGGAAGGCCAAAACTTCAATGGGGCCATAAAGTTAGAGCCAATATAAAGAAGTATAAATTAGATAAAAGAGATTGTATTAATAACATAAAATGGAGAGAGATGTTGAATGAGCTTACCACCAGAAAAGGTGAAAGCTAAAGAGAAAGAAAAAAAAATCTATCACTTTTATCCAGCCTTTTTTGGACACCCTCTGGGTCTTTTTCCTTTAACTTCCAATCAATGACATCATTCAACTAATTGTCCTTTCCTTTCTATTCAACATCTTCACCAAACCATCTCAGTTTATTTCTTCTCATGAAATTACCTATTGTTTCTTCTACCTCAATTCATCTCTGTTTGTTTTCCTCTTTCTCGAATGCCCCACATATATATCTAACCATTCTATCTCCCTTCTTTCTAACTTAGCTTGATGTGAACTTGTTTTTTGGTTGAGTTAAAAATTATTATATATGAATCCAATATACCACCCTGCCAGTTCACTGCAAGTTATGCCACTATTTTGATTAGCTTATATTAAAAATCTTCTCTGTTTTATTTATATTCCTAACAAAAAAAAACAATATATAAAGCCATAATTCAATTCCCATTTTTTGCTCTTAAATTATATAATCTTCTTGTTTTGATGCCATGCCATTTATTAAATGAAATGTATATTGTTTGGGAGAGGAATAAAGATTAATCTGATCTTGAAAGAAATTATAGCAATATTTCTATATTAAGCATGCTTTTATTTATCAGGAAAGCTTACCTTATGGGAGCTGATAATTAAAAGAACTTATTACACTTTTAGAGGATACAAAATGAATGTTTTGAGCTTTTTTTATGATAAACTAAATAATTTCAAAGTACAGGATTTCTCTGGTAAATTACTGAATCCATTCAATTTTCACATTCTCTTATCACAAGAAATAAAATGGCATTTCTTGTATGCTGATAATTGTAATTTGTGGAGGAATGTGCTTTTAGAAATGTGAAGGAAGGAGAGAGGGGGGGGGTAAAGCCAGTTATATAAATGTAATATTTCTTATCAGTTTTAGAAATTTATGGATCAATTTCCTTTTTCTTGTCAAATTTTTTATGAGGATTAATGATTAAATTAAAAGTATTGACCAATACTGATATTAAATTATCTATAGTCAGCATCTCAGAATATCAGTATTTAAATACCATATTTGACTATTCAGAAGTAAAAACTCTTTTTTTAAAAAAAAATTTAATTACTAGAGATATACCAATATTTTTTGTCAGATCGGATTGCCAATTATTCATCTTTTAAATATCAGTTATTGGCTGATATAAAATTCCCCAATCCAATATTTAAAAAATATAACAAAGAATAGATAAATAAATTAATAATGGAACCTATTAATTTTTTTATGGACAATTGAATAATGAATTAATAAACATTCTCCCATATTGTATTTATGTTGTGCACTTTGTTTTTGTAGGGATGTGAACCCTGAACCCTCCTGGACCCTCGTATTTTGGCTGAACCCGGACCTGGACCCTTTTAAAAAGTGGAGGGTCCAAGGGTTCAGGGTGTTAAAAATTTTTAACTTAAAATTTTTTTTTTTTTAATTAATGTAAAAATATAATTTTTAAAAAATAATATAAAATTTTATTAATTTTTTTCGTGGAATCTCCCTAAAAAATAGTCACTTTAAAACTATAATTGATAAAGCAAGGGATGTTGTAAAATATTTAAGAACTCCCACAATTGTTAGAATATTAAAATCCATGAAAAGGTAAATGGCAATTTTAGATTGCACAACACGTTGGTCCTCTATGTGTATGATGCTAGAGCGATTATTAAGTTTGAAAGATTTCTGTAATGATTTTATCATAGGAGCATGTGAAATCATTTTTTCAGAAAATGATTGGAATCAAGTAAAAGAGCTTACTAGTGTGCTGGTTCCTTTAAAAATAACAACATTAAGTGTGCAAGCTGAACAATTACGTTTATCGGATTTTTATGGCATACCCAAAACTCTATTATTTACAATACATTGGTGGTTACAACAATATCTACTGGTTGTAGCGATAACAATTATAATGATAACGATATTGATGATCTGGAAATTTTACTATTAGATAGAGAAAAAAAAATTAAATCATCATCTGATAGAAAGGAGCAAAAAATATCTATTGTATCTTTAATAGAAAAGTTCTCGGAAGTTATGAGAATAAATAGAGATGCAAACATTTTAAAATTCTGGGAGAAAAATTCTTCAATATATCCAGAATTATATATTTTTTCTAGAATCGTCATGGCTGTACCGGCGACACAAGGACAATAATTTATGTATTATAGAAATGACTATCTATTTTAGGTAAGCGTAGAACGTGGATTTTCATCGTTGACTAATTTACGTGGAAATCTGAAGGATGATATTTTAGAAGATATCATGATTGTGCGATTGAATAAAATATTTAAAATATAAATTATCTCATTTCGAATTATAAATGTGTATATATTGAAGTATAATAAAAAATGAATGAAAAAAAGTCTTATTTTGAGTCATTATTTTTATGTTTCCTCTGAACCCGGACCCGGGTCCTTTTTAAATTTATTCCCAGACCCGAACCCGGACCCTTTTTTTTTGTCGAAGGGTTCACATCCCTGGTTTTTTGATATAATAAAGTAAATTTGTATAAAGGATAAAATCAGATATGATATTAGATTGATAATTGACCCATAAAAATTTAATATCGTATCAGCTTCTAAAATGTTTATAGGGAAAGAATAATTTAATGATTTAATAAAATACTATAAAAATATATATTTACTGGCTATAGAACTTGACCCTAGGATTTTGAATTCTTTATAATGCTCATAGTTAAATTAAAAATGGTACTGATAATTTTATTATTGTACTGATTAAATAATACCAATTTCAATTTCCAATAAAATATTGGCAAATAACTAAAGTGATTGTGACACCGTCTATATTTACTTTATATACATGTAGTATAGTAAATATGATTATTTTGTAAATGCTATATGAGCAATAATATATTTTTTTAAAGTTTATATCCATACTTTCATTTTTTCAGGGATTTGTAGCTAAACCTGTAAAAAATACAGATGGAACCTTAAACCTAATGAATTGGGAATGCGCCATACCAGGGAAAAAGAGTACCCCCTGGGAAGGAGGCCTATTCAAGCTAAGGATGGTATTCAAAGACGATTTTCCGTCTACACCGCCTAAGTGCAAATTTGAACCGCCCCTCTTCCATCCCAACGTATACCCCTCTGGAACTGTTTGTTTGTCTCTCTTAGACGAAGAAAAAGATTGGAGGCCTGCACTCTCCATTAAGCAGGTTTTTTTTCTTATATTTCACAACTCATTCCTTTTTATATGACCTTCATTGGTTGGCTCTAAGATAAAATCGATTTTTTTGGATCTAGAATTAGGAAATAATATCACAAAATCAAGATATTTGTTTTATTCTCCCTTTTCATAATTTAAATATTCCAAAGTAACTGATAATTTAATAATTTTTATTTATTCTATTCATTAGAAATGTGCTAGACTGGGCCCAAATCTTCCCAGATTTAAATCTGGTGGTTACATGTCAATGCCGCGAAAATTTTGCGCGAAATGTTTTATCGCAAATGCATTACCGCATGTCGATTACCGCAAAATAATATTATAGTGAATATAATAAGCGAAAATATTATAGCGAATTAGCGCTAATGTATTACCGCAAAAGTGTTATCGCGAATGTATTATAGCGAATGCATTGCAGCAAAAGCCTTACCGCGACTGCATTATAGAAAATGAATTATCGCGAAAATAATAATGCGAATTTATTGTAGCGACTGCATTAGCGCGAACATTAACGCAAATGTATGATCGCCAATGCGTTATCGCAAATGTATTAGCGCGAATGCATTATCTTAAATAAATTACATCAGTTACAATATCGGGAATGGAGTTTGATGAAAATTACAATTTTTATTTATCGGCCTTTAGACAGACATAGTTGAACCTGGAAATTAAGTTAAAGTCAAGCATGGGTTTAAAAACATTTTTCTTGAAAATAGGACTAAGGCTTTAAATTTTTTTGACTCAAAATATATAAAAAAGTTCTAAGCAATAAAATAGATTTCTCTAGGATTAGGGTAAAGGTTTTAATTTTTTATATTGATTGATAGTTTGGAATTAATTTTTTATATCGATAGTTTAAATCGTATAGTTATATTTTTCAATTAAATTTGGGACAGGACAGGCAAGGACTAAAATTTAAAATAATGGCTAGGCTAAAATAAATAAAAATTTTGGATGGAGCTTTGGCTGAAATAAATTAAATTTGCAAGGCGCTAAGAAAAATCCTATTTAAAACATTGAGCCAAACAGATAGTTAGTTCTCGGAAATCATTTATATTATTCTTTTACAAAACATGCTTTAATTGTAAGGGATTTACTTAAGCATATTTTGATAATAAATTTGTATAAAGTTCTCTTATTGCTTAATTAAAAAGAAAAGGTCAAAGCTTAACACAACAAGACATCAAAAATATTTAGCATCATAGATAAATTGTCGAATTGAATGGCTACACATCTCAGAACTTAATTCATGTAATCTCTGATGATGTAATTGCGACTATTGTGACTCAGGAATTGGGAAAAACAATAGAATAATGATTTCCTTAATTGATTCTTGCTTCCTGACGAGTCTTTTTTTCTAATTATTTGTTTAAAGACAATAAAATTATGCCATGAGAAGAAAAATTGGAATGAAGTATAATTCCTGAATTCTATAGAAAAAAGTGGAATCAACAAGCTTTAACGAGAACTCAAAATACGGGTTCCATATACCGAAAAGGTTATAATCTTTTGAATCTTACAGACTTGAAATAAAAATTGATAAAATGTGGCCCATAACTTCTCAAGAAATAATCAAATTGGCGTTTATTTTTAGGTGTTATACAAGAAAAAAAAAGAATAGATTAATTTATTATTTTGCATTATAATTTATTATTACGAAAAAAATTTGAAAAAAAGGTGACGTCCGGCTGTAGATCAACACATTGGGAACACTTCTAGCCCATTTTTATATAAATAAATTAAATGAAGGTCTTAAGTTATTTTTTGTCAAATATTAGTATTTTAAATTTTCTAAAAAACGACAATCTAATTATTAAATTTCTTAAATAGCAAGTGACAGTTTTAGAGTTTTTAAAATTTAAAAACACTACGTTAAATAAATATAGAAACATCAATTTCTGGTTTTTTGAAAAAGGTCTGAACCTGCTAATGAGTTGCAATATATTAATTAGAGAATCTAAAGAATTATATTTAAAAATACATTATGATGAACTCCTTATTAGAAAGTAAGTGGATAAGTAGTAAAGAATTTAAATACCTCTATTAATTATATCAACCATTTGTCAAATATAAATCACTATTGCATGCGTGATAATACATTCGCTGTAATGCATTCGCGATATTGCATTCACGATAAAGTATTCGCGGTAATGTCTTTGCTCTAATACATTCGTTAGATGCTTTCGCGGTAATACATTCGCTGTAATGCATTCACTATAATATCTTTTCGCGATAATGCATTCGCTATAATGCATTTCGCGGTATTGATATGATACGGAATCTGGCATATTCTTAGTCAGTTTTTAAAAAATAAATATATTAATGTTTATTTTTTTTAAAAAAGGGGTTATGCTTAATAATCAATGTGTTTACATATTTATTTTTTATAAATCTGATAATCCAATTTTATATTTTGTAAGCATATTTTTCTTATTATTTTTGAAAAATAAATTTTTAAAATCCCTAATTAAATTTACATTCTACATATAAGAGTGTTAATAAATAAAAAAATTGATTTAGTACATTTCTACTATGCCTATAAATTGAATAATTTTCTATTCGTAAGAATAATAAACACTCGATTTGATTCGCCGAATATTCGATTTGAAAATTAAATTTGATTATTCAAGTTTAAAAAAAGATTTGATGTGGAAAAAATCAAAAAAATAAAAAGTTTCACAAGGAACATGTTAAATACTTAAGAATAATTTCAAATATTTAATATTTCGAGTAATAGATAAAAAAATTATTTCCCAAATCATTTCAATTGATAATGATTGTTTGATGGACGAAGCTTTAAATTGCTGGGACATCAATACCTTGCCAAATACACCTCCACCAGATTGATCAAAGCAAAAAGACTGGGATCTAGGATTGGTATCTCGTTCCTTCTCTTATTTCATGAGCGATAATCACCAATACAAATTCCTCCTCAGTGTGCTTAATTGCGACAACTCCGGCCAAGAATGGCTCGATTCCTATCCCGTTATCTTAAATAATCAACCTATAGCTGCCGACTTTTCATTATGCAATCAGTTTGCGCCTTGGCATAACAATTTAAAACCAATACTACAACAAATGTAATCAGGCCTCAGACTGTTTTGGACGTCATGCATGCACTCCATTGTAAATTCATATCAAAAATTAATCCAATAACAAAATAAATGCATTTACTGCTAAATTTCTAAGTATCACAAATCTCCCTTACATTCCTGAACCCACCTTCAGCATAGATAAAAAACGCGCTGACGACAGAACTATAGTCCCATTTGTATCAGGCAAACCCTTGGTCTGGGATTTTATTGCATCTTTTCCCCTTCTAATAATATACATGATTCTTTTCTCAGGGCTAGTTATTAAAATGCCAATATTCTTACCTGATGGGTGATAACCACTTTCTCCTCATCTTAGCTACATCATCCTGCTCATTTAGGCAAGCCGCTTTGAATCTACGATTTCGATATCCATAAGGAAAAAATCATATATCTCTTTATAAACTAAAACAAAATATTGCTATCACAAAATTCGGTTCAATTATTTAATTTTAAAAATTCTTGGCCCGAATTATTTACTTAGCATTCTCCTTTAATTTTTTTTAAAATTTCAATATATTTGTTTTTTTAAAAATATTTTTACGTTATATATTTTTTTAAATAAAAAATGATTTATTAAAAAATATATTCTTCTTATTCAATTCAAATTTTCGAATCAAGTAATTTTAATATTCTTAAAATATGAATAATAGAATAATTTCTTTTTAGGTATAATCTATTCAGTGGCGTTGGGGGGGGGGCATTGAATTTATTATAATATAAAATCAAAATATTTTATGGAAATGCTGAAATATTTTGCAACCGATTATCTTTCTTTAACAAGGAAAAATAGAAGAAAACACAATATTTTTTGAGCCAACTTGCCAATTCATGAGGCCGAAAGCATCTACGTGATCTAAGTGGGCCTTCATGAGGCCTATTGCAGCCCTAAATGATCGAAATGGGCCTTTTCTATAGTTTTATGATCAATTAATATGGTTACTTTATAAGGGAGCGGAAGGTATCCTCCGATTAATGTTTAAAAACCTTGATTTCGTTTATTTTTAAAAAACTTTAGTAAAACAAAGATTACATAAGCTTTGAGATTTACTAAAAAAGAACCAAATCTTTTGCAGGGAAATCTTGAAAGTTTCTGGTAATATTAGTTTTTTTGAATTACCTATTTTAAGAATCGTCAAAATCGAGTTTTTTATCAGCACTGCCTCTGAACATTACGATACTTTAACTTAAGACTAAATTGGGAGTTCGAAATTTTTATTATAATTTATAAATTATTTTTTAAAACAGATATTATTGGGTATTCAAGATTTGCTAAATGAACCAAATATCAAGGATCCAGCCCAAGCTGACGCTTACACCATATACTGGTAAATCTTAAGTGCCAGGCCAGTCTGGTCTGTTAAAATATTTTTCTTAATTTCGTTAGTCTAGTTCCTTAGATTGTTAACCCAGCTGATCTTAGGGTACACCACTGATACACGGAATTAACGCATAAAATGCTTTATATTGTTTTTAAACATTTTTTGTTGAATAGTATTAAACGGTTCGATTTAGCCAATTTTGAATTAAGATTTTAGACAAAATAATATTACACAAGTCTCAAGATTTCTTTAATAGATGTCTAACCCTTTCTGTCATCTATGAACAAAATCTCCTGAACAAAATCTCCAAGCTTTCATAACATTTTTTGACTAGTATTGGTATAGTCGTTTTTAAAAATCGAGTTTTTTTAACAACATTAGTTAAAATTATGTTTTTAAGTAATGCCAACTTTACTGAAAAAATAACGTGCATTAAATTTTAGGAACATTACTCTGTTAAAATACACGATTTTTTATTTATATAATTTTTTTTAAAATATATATTAAATGTAAACAATAATAGAATATAAAATTCATATATTATATATAAAAACAGCTCCAACAGAATGGAGTACGAAAAAAGGGTTAGACATCAAGCCAAGCAATTTACAAGCATCCAGTGAACTACATCCAAAAACATTCTGATAAAATTTAGAAATTGGATATTTCCATTATTTTTTCTTTTAATATTAAAATTATTGTTTTTTTAAACACATTTTATAAATATCATTTGATCCTTATTTTTTTAATAGATATTATAAATACATATATATTATTTCAGAAAAAAAAATCATAATATTTTCTTGATATATATTGTAAATAGTTTCTTGACTCATAAGTAATAAGTTTTATATAAAACCCTGTTTGTACCAATTTTTTTTAAAACTATATTCACTAGAATTTTACAATATATCCAATTAGATTTGTGGTCACGAAAGTAATAAGGGTAAGATGAATTTTATTTCATAAAAAATATAATGGAGTGTTCATTTTAAGTATTAGCTATATTTTTGCCACATAAATCTAGGGCTGTTCAACTTGAAACTTTGATCTGATCCAATATTAAAATGTTTAAAGCAATGATTGTCAATTAATGTTATTTTTTTACTCATTTTAAAAATGAAATGAGTATATTCCCATAATAATTAAGTATTCCAAAGCGTTTTTCCATTTTAATTTCTAGGTATGTTCGTTGCAAATTTTAGGAAATCATATTTATATAATATTAATATCAATCTTATTGCAAACTTAAAATTAATATTTTTGATTAAAAATATTTTATTTAAATTATTATAGAATCAACTTCAAAATATATTTATTTGAATAAAAACAGTTATAAGTGATTGGGGGTACGCCAAAAATCTTAGTTAATTTTTTATAACTTTCTTTAACCTTGAGGTTTAATCCAAGTTAACCTGATTCCCATCACTAATAAAATATTTAGAAAAAAAAACAATCATTGTTCCTTTTACTATTTGAAATCTTATAAAAAAGGATGTACCAAAAATAAAATATATTTTATTCTAATCTATTCGCGTTTTAAATGATAATGAGCTTATCCGATTATCTTTAAAAATAATCAATATTAGCTGTGCCGCCCGATTTTTCTTTGACCATTACTTTTTTTTTACTGTTTTTGTTAGAATTTTGAGTCCTTTACGTCAATTCGGTTCATATCTAATACAATTGAAATTTATTCATATAAAACAAAAGGATGATTAAATAAAAGTCATTTTTAATGTTGGTCCCATTAATTATTTCTTAATATTTTTTTTAAATAAAAATCTCAATTTTATTTACTAAATGTTTAATATCAAAAAAAAATTAACACCAATATTTATACCGATTTCTTTGGTGACCAATTTGCCATGTTATGAGATATATTGATCTAAAAAAATCAAATTATTTAAACCAGAGTTTCGAACCGTTAAGTATAGCGGTTCGGTTTTTAGTTTATAATTTTATAAAGATTTTGTTCCATTTCGGTTTTTTTTATTTGGTACGGTTTAGAATTTATAACGGTTCGCTTCGCTTTTTATATATTTGATTTTTCTAAAAAAATTAATCATAAACCATATATATATTACTCTTAGGCCTACAAAAAAACGAATCGAATAATTGCGCTATTCGTATTCGTACGAATAATAAAATCATTATTTGTTTCGATTCGATATGAAAATTTTTCTAAAGCTTATAAAATATTTTGCAAAAAAAATTTTACAGATGTTTAAAGATGACACTTTTAAGGATTCTCTAAACTAATTGTCATTTTTGCGTATAAAATATAACAAAATTTTAGAAAGTATTTCATTATAGATTTTATTTATTAAAAATACTTTAGTAGCATAAATTTCCTTTATTTAATTATTAATATAATTTTTAGAGGTGATTATGACAATGTAATTGAGGATGAAGATATTATAATGCATTATCTGAATTAGATTGTCTTTAAAATTTGCCAAAAATAAGGTTACTAAATGGGAAAAGGATTTTCCTAATCAAATAATAAGAACTAGTCAAAAAAATTTAGTTATTTATCTGCCATGAGCTCGAGAATATGGGAAAGAGGCACACTCTGTAAAAATGTTTTGACTTGTTCATAACATCAAAAATGATTAAAGAGAAACAATCAAAATAAAATAATTATATTTTACTTTGAAGCTTTTCCTTTTCTTCCATTAAACTTTCAGCAAATATAACTTGTTATGATTTGATATTTGATAATAGGAAATAAAATAAAACGAAATGATATCCACTAGGAAAATTTAATTACTTCTTTTTATTTTACTTGCAATAAAATATTTGCGAATAATTACGAATATTTATTTATAAATAATTTCGAATAATACGAATAATTTTCCTCATTATTCATATTCGATTCGAAATTTCGAATCGAATAATTGTGTTATTCGTAAAATACGAATCGAATATCAAATAATTCGTATTATACTATGAATAAATCATCTTCCATAATCAAACCTCAAATATTATATAAATCTTATCAAAAATTGCCAAACATTTATTCAGTTAAAAATATTTCACCAAATATTTATCCAGAAAATGATATTGAAAGTGGGATTTCTATATGATCACTTGTACATAATTATACTCTGAGTAAATCATCTTCCATAATCAAACCTCAAATATTGAATAAATCTTATCAAAAATCAAAAAAAATAACTCATTAAACTTCCTTAATATACCAACCCACAAGAAACCCATATTTGTAGATAAAAATAAAATCCAACATTTTCACTCTTAAACTGATAAAAAAATTTTAATTCATGAGCATACCAGACCTCAGCACAGCTTCTACCAAATCTAACTGCCCTTTATGTAATAAACTCGTTAAAGTAACCAAATTGGGGCTATTGCCATCTCATCGAAACCAGAAGATAAAATGTCCTCAATCTGGGCTTCCCATTTTATCACCAGCTATCCCTCGAACCCTAAATGCCTTTTCTGCCCTTGCCTTCGCATAACCTATAGTTACCATTCCCACGTTGACTGATGTGCCTACTAGCCCAATAGTCCCCACCTCAACCGCCGAAAATGCTCTCACTTTCAATCCAACCGACTCCACAGAAATATTTTTAGTCACACCAAAACCATTTGTGATTTCACGAATACCTATTGGAGCAAGACTTCAAGTTGCCAAACACCTCTCAAAGAACTTGACTTCCTTGATAAATAATTATTCTTCCACAAAACACTGGCTAGACCAATGACATATAATAATACCTAGACTGACGATTCATTCATTAAAAGTGTACATCAATACAAATCAGCTAAGACGCCATCTTGGTTACTGTAATAAATATTAAAATTTTAAACGAGAGCCTAATTTTATCCTATATCTGATGCAAACTTTATTAAAGAATTGCCTGATCATCTAGATAATAAGAAAGTAAGTTATCAATTTAATATTAGTTTTTAACATGAAAATAATTATTATAAAGGTTACCAAAATGGGGGGTTCAGCTGATTTGCTTTTAACACGCTTAAAAATGCATTTTAATGAATGAATCGTCAGTCTAGGTATTATTATATGTCATTGGGCTAGACACCCTGTCATTTGCCTTTACTACCTTGCAAGTTCCTGATCCTGCCAGCAAAAAATCTCTGACACAGCAAATCAAGGATGCTACTATCTACCCCTTACCTATTAATCACTTTTCCACATCTTTTAAAGGTGATGACACTGATAAAAATCACAAAAACGACCTACTCACCAAGGTCAAGCTTATATCTAAAAAGCTGGATAACCTGAATGTTAAATCCTCCATACGACTGGCAACATCTGACAATAAGCTAGCTCCCTACGATCAAACAACTTATCAAGCTCTTCTCCTAAAACACCACCCACACGATCTTAAGGACGAAATACCGTCTTACCCCGAAGCTCCTCTAATTGCAACCACTTTTACCTCAAGCGAGGTTAGAAAGGCTATCCTCTCCTTCAAACGCGGTTCTTCACCGGGGGTTGATGGGTTTCGCCCAATATTCCTACAGGATCTAACCGCACCTTATATCACACAACAATGCGACGTTTTGGAAAAAATTACTCAACTTATCAACCGTATGCTTGCTGGAGGCTTACCACCCGCCATTATTCCACTCCTTTATGGAGCTAAACTCATCGCCCTCCATAAACCTAATAAAGATATTCGCCCTATCGCTATTGGGACCACTTGGCGCCGATTAACCGCAAAGCTAGTAGTGAGCAGAATATTGTTCACAGTATCCAATCACCTGTGCCCTAATCAATTAGGAGTCAACGTAAAAGGGGGATGTGAGGTATCCCTACACATAACCAGAATGTATCTACAAACAGACCCCAGTGACGATATCCTAATTAAGATAGATTTTTCAAACGCTTTTAACTCTCTAAAACGTACAGCGTTTCTTAATCCTATCCTTACCCTTTACCCAGAATACTCGCAATTCATCTTCGATTGTTATGCTAGTCCATCGCATCTTCAATTTGGAGATAAATTGATTCCTTCTAATAGTGGAATACAACAAGGTGACCCTCTAGGCTCCTTTTTATACTGTCTGGGCATTAATAGCCTAATACAAGGCATAAATGATCAATGTAAACTAAACCTTCATAACTGGTATATCGACGATGGTATACTAGGCGGCTCACCCAGCGAAGTTATGAAGGCGGTCGAAATAATAAAATTCAGCGAGAGCAGTTTGGGACTGCGATTCAATCAAGACAAGAGCGAATATTGTCCTCTTGGAATCATCGACCTCAACTATAATCCAATGTTCAATCATACACCATTGAACTTCTTAACACATCTCGGATCTCCAGTGGGTAAAGACGAGTCCTTTGTCAAGTTCTTCGCCGACACTCTACTAGAGATATCCCTTATGCGCGGTACACTATCTCGCCTCCCAGCCCACCAAGCGTTCTTTCTATTAAAGAACTACCTCCTAATCCCAAAAATTCTATATACACTCCGATCATCACGTATCTTCCAATACGACGTCAACCTCGCTGCACACGAGCTAGAGATTAAACACCTCACAGAGGATATACTCAATCTCAAATTCGGAGACCTACCTTGGCTACAAGCTACCTTGCCAACCAAATCCGGCGGCATTGGCATACGATCGCCTTCCCTACTCTCTTTTAGTGCGTTCATATCCTCTCGCCTGTCCTGCGAGCCCATCATACACGCACTCACAAAACATCCTTACCCTTTACTTCCCCAGGCAATTGATCTATGGAAATCTCTTTCATTAGTCGATCCTCCCTCATCGGCACTGCAGAAGGACTGGGATAAGCCTCTAGTTAGCAACTTCGTTGCATACCTTAAATCGAGGAGCCAACCCGAGGACCATTCTCTACTCTTCTCCATTTCCGCAGACAGCGGATATGAATTTCTCGAAGCTTTTCCATCGCGAAACCTTGACCAGCTCCTAAGCAATGATGAGCTACGTCACGCCATCGGTCTAAGACTTAATTGTGATATGGTAATACCCTATCACTGCATCCTTTGTCAAACGCCGGTCAACTCCAAAGGCCGTCACTCTTTACACTGCAAGCGCTGTAGAGGCAGATTCATTAGACATTCAAAATGCATGCCAGGGCCCTAAAATCTGCCGGTATCCCATCAACCCTCGAACCTACTGGACTCTACAATTCTGATGGTAAGCGTCCCGATGGCTCTACCATGATCCCTTGGAAGAGGGGGGAATTTCTAACCTGGTATTTCTCATGCATCGATCCCCTTGCCCCTTCCAATATAAATAGAGATGCTCTAGTAGACGCCAAGACGAATAAACTCGCTAAGTATTCGCCATCGCTTCCGGCCAATTACACATTCCTACCACTAATCGCCACGACTCTAACGTCGTTCGGCTCTCATGCCCTGGCTTTCTTTAAAGAGCTGGGGAAACGGATCTCTACTAGGACCGAAGATCCCAACGAGGGTTACTACCTACGCCAAAGATTAGCCCTCAATATAATAAAATCCAATTACCTCAGCTCGACTCTAACGTCGTTCGGCTCTCATGCCCTGGCTTTCTTTAAAGAGCTGGGGAAACGGATCTCTACTAGGACCGAAGATCCCAACGAGGGTTACTACCTACGCCAAAGATTAGCCCTCAATATAATATAATCCAATTACCTCAGCTTCATATTCTCAATGACTGATACCCCCTAATCACAGAATCGGCGATGAGAAGAGCAATTAAGAACAAGAGAGGGATATTCAGATGGAAGTCAACAAAAGAACCAAACCTTAATCACAGAATCGGCGATGAGAAAAGCAATTAAGAACAAGAGAGGAATATTCAGATGGAAGAAGAAAAACTGAAGGGCAAACTATGAAAACTCATAATTCTTTTAAATCATATGCTCAATTTATTATATCAATTTACTATATATTTATTTATATTATTAAAATATATTATTATTTATCCTTAAAAGATATACTAACAAATGTGATTAATTTTTAAATTGACATATTAATGAAATTTACTATTATATTGATCGTTATTATATCATATATTTTATATTACGCTTTATATAAATTATAATAAATTAATAATGTAAATTGTATATTATTTTTTTTTTATTGCCAATATTAAATAAATAATTAAATTACTCTTAAAGAAAAATCTTTTCGATTTATATTTTTAAATTCCTTATAAAATTTAACCACGAAGAATATTTCTTATCTAATTAACTAGTAATTTGCCTAATCTCTATTAAATTTAGTATACAAAGTTAAAACAATAAACTTGATATGAAGATAATAGCTAAGCATAAAAAATTTTAATGTATAAGAAATCATGAATTTAAATTGCCCCCAAGGAAAATTAAAATTTAGGTTATTTATATTTTGAGAAGGAAACATTGTAGTTTACTTAATTTTTTAATAAATTATTTTTTATTTCTTATTAACGTCTATATGAGAGAAAAAATACTTCCTACCTCATACCTTAAAAATATTTATACTCTCTATCCCTAAAGGATATAATGAAGGCATATTGAAATAAAAGTTTGATGGTCTGTGGAAACAGAACTAGAAGATTGAGGGCTAAGGTTAAAATATTGATTCAACAGTATAATTATATTTATTACCTTGATCAGCATTAGAAGTTTGAGGTGCTATTAAGTTTTGACAGACTAAATAATGTGGAGTAGTGATAATTAAATCGATACTTTTATTTCAAGTTGTATATACTTTAGATAGATTTTAAGGTTATCTGATTTAGGTATCTTGCCAAGGGAAATGAATATATTATCTAACGAGAAATATTATTTCATAAAAATTAACATTTAATTTTATGTTATAAATTTTTATTATTAAAGTCGTAATAAAAATTATTTTTAATGATATATCACATATTGGCAATCATATTTAAAACATTAATAATAAATATTTTAAAGGACTAATCGTGGATACATTCACACTTATTAGTCCATGTAAATGATTTTATTAAAAGGCTATATACAATTCATTTATGATTTCGCGTTTTATGCTGTCTTTTCCTTCTTTTATCCTTTTTAACGACTTTGGCACGTTCCAATTCCCTTTTATCATCGCCACCCGACTCGGAGTTTTCTTTGTTAGTTTTTGGGTATATATTTGTTCGTGTATCTGAATGTGTTATAGAATGACTAAGGTCTGATGACTCCGAATTCTTGATTTGTGAAGAAAAGACTTGAGTGGAAGAGTGATATTCTATAATAACATTGTTATTTTGAAAATAAGTAGATATTTAATCGTAAAATATAGATATATCTTAGGTTTTGGTATTTAAAAAAGCAGAGATAAATTGAAATCAATAAATTTTCTAAATAATTGATTAGTTCCAACTTTTTATATCCAGAAGGAATATAGCTGTCTATATTAGCCAAGTTTGTCTGTTTTCTAAGAAAAGGTGTCAATGGACCTGTACTCATGACTTTCTTTTAATAAAATAATAAGACTCGCTCAGATAATAAAAAATATGACTAAAATTTGAATTAAAATCATGTTCGTGTGGGCTACTAAATTTAATTCTCCCGATAAATATAAGTATTTTGGTTTACCTTCTTTTTTTTAGCGAACATTATCATAAATTACCTTTTTCCTAGCTAATATGATCTAAAATTATAATCATAAATTACCTTTTTCCTAGCTAATATGATCTAAAATTATAAAATTACCTTTTTTTTAGCTAACATTATCATAAATTACCTTTTTCCTAGCTAACATGATCTAAAATTATAAAATTACCTTTTTTTTAGCTAACATTATCCTGAATAACCTTTTTTTTAGCTACATAAAATTCCCTTTTTTTAAAATAGCTACCATCCTAAATTACCTTAAAATTTTGATGAGGCTCTTCACATTTTTCAGGGGGCTCGAGTCCCTTGGCTCCCCCCCCTCCACTAGTGACGACTGAGATCTACCATGTTATAAAACGAGAGGATAGAATCTAACATCACCAACCAACCCTGAGACTAATAATAAGGTCTTTTTATTATAATGGCAAAACAATGTGATATTTGACTTAAAACAATAGCATAATATACGATATATTTTATAATTTAACCCATGAGAGCTTAAATAGAATTTATGAGCACCCCCCCCCCCCCCCCCCCAAAAAAAAGGATTTTATATTGTGAATACTTAAAATTTTTTAAGTATATTGATGTGCATTTTTCAATAACAAATTTATGGCGGGAGCTTGGGGGAAATGATGGAATAAGAACATTACAGGAAAAGTTATAATAAAATTTAAATTTGTTACATAATATTTATAAGGGTTGGCATGTCGCTCAATTGACCGGAGGAGTATTTGACCGGTCAAATACTCTAAAATATTTTGATAAATTAACTAGTATGCATTAAAAGCATGTTTATCAATCTTATTAAGTTACAATCTATTTTCAATATACTTGCATGATAAATAATCCAAAACAAAAGAATTTTTTTTGTTACTAAAATAAATAAATACAATAATTTAGCTCATGGTTTATTATAAATTTAAATTTATTTAATATTTCGCCCAGTATAAATTATATTATTTCTCATTTATTTTACTTCCACTTGCTACATTTGAATATAAAAATTAATTTTCTTTTTATTTGTTCTGGTCAGATTTACAAAATAATTTATTCAATTCTGGTAAAATGTTATATATTTTCTTATATTATATTATAATATTAAACCAAATTATTGAAATAATTAGAGATAATTATAAAAAATTAAGTTTGATTAACTTTATAATAATCAAAATCTTTTTAAATTAAATTTTTATATATTAGAGATTATGGTCAAACCAAAGCATCAAGTTTGGAAACATTTTAAAGAAGTAAGCGATGGAAAATCAGTTAAAGCGGTATGCAGGTTTTGCAAGATGTCCTATATTACCCACGTTGATAGAATGGTCAAGCATTTAAGCAGCTCTACTATGTGCCCTGCCATAATTAAGGAAAAATTTAATTCAAATTCCAAAATTTCAACCTCTACAAAAAATCCCATAAATGTAGTCTGTAATACTTCTAGCTCTTACGAAGAAAAGGGTGAAATTATCGAGAATGATTATCAAATTGACAATATTTTGTCTTGTGACTCAAGAAAATTTGATTCCATTATCTCCAATCAATCTACAAACAAGGCGATTAAATGCAACTCAATCTTGTATAACCAGTTTTATAGAATTAATCCCAAAGAAAAAATTGAGCTAGATCAATTGTTTGCAAAGGCTGTATATGCGAGCAATTTACCTTTCCACATCTGAAAATCCCTACATCCAAGAATTCTTTAAAAAATTACGTCCTATTTACACTTTACCCAGGCGAAGGCAGCTGGCTGGTTATCTATTAGACAAAGCTTCAGGAGATATGTAGGCGAGAGTTGCAGATATAATAGATAAATCTCCTCACTTATCAATTGTATCAGATGGCTGGAGCAACATCAGAAACGAGAGTATTATTAATTTTATGGTGATGACGCCTGTTCCAGTATTCTACAAATTTTTAAATACTGAGAAAAATCGTCATACGGCAGATTATATTGCCAAGGAATTTAAAAATATAATTCATGAATTGAATCCGGTAAAAATATATTCTTTAGTTACTGATAATGCCGCTAACATGAAAGCAGCCTGGAGAATTCTAAAATCTGAATCTATTTATAATCATATACAATGTTATGGTTGTGCAGCGCATACTTTGCAGTTATTCTTTCACGATTTCGGACGATTAGTATTTTCCCGTAATAGGAATCAACATGGTATACCATCTACATTTTAGCCAAACAAGATGGGGATCGTCAATAAAATGTATTGAGCGAATACAAATATGTAAAAAGGCACTTAAAGCATCAGTTGTCGAAGAAGCTATATGTGATATCTGTCCTATAGAGATTACAAATAATATATTAGATGAAGAAATATTTTGGACAAAAAATTTAAAATTTTTAGATATACTTAAACCTTTAGCTACCTCATTGTTGAAAGTGCAAGGGGATAAATGTACCTTAGCTCATGTAAAAAACGAAATGCTTAATTTGGAAAAATACATAATACAATCATGCCATAATTCTATATTTTCTCTATCTGAAGAAAAAAAAATTAAAGTTATGTTTGAAAAGAGAAGAAATGATCTAAATACATGTGCCCACAATGCAGCTTATTTATTGGACCCTCAATATCAAGGGAAGCACCTTACTAGAATTGAATTTGATGAAACGTGTAATATGATACAAGAATTAGGTATTTTACAGGGTGATAATCAAAATATTTTAAGTGTTATAATAAATTTTAAAAGCGGCATATTTAATAGCCAAAATATGTGGAAAGTGGTAATTTCCATAAGAAACATCAGATTTCGGCCTCAAGTTGGTGGAATGCACTTTGCCTACCTTGCCCATTAAGAAAAGTAGCCAATATTTTATTAACATTTCCTAGTTCAACTTCTTCATCAGAAAGAAATTGGTCGGTTTGGGGAAATATTCATACGAAAAACAGAATCGTTTGAAGATTTCTACGATAGGAAAATTGGTAAGAGTATACCATAATTTAAGATTGATTAAAAATATTAGAGAAAATAATGATATTATCTATGAATCGGAACAAGACTCTTCTATGGAGGACGAAACAACTATAGAATGAATTAAAAAAATATTATGAAATTTAATGTTACATAGATTTATTATAATATTATATATATACAAAATAAAGTTAATAATGGCGTTAAAAACATTTATTTGAATTTGACCATATTTGACCGGTCAAATTTCGGTCAATTGACCGAATCATATGACAGGTCAAATGCACAACCATGATATTTATAATGGCTCAGTCATAGATATTTGTTCTTATTCCAGTTTGCTTCACATAATATTATTATTAGTTAATATAGTATTATAATGTGACTTTTTTTAAAATAAAATTTATTTTTTATTCAGAACAAAATGGGTACAGTGGGAATGGAACAGGAATCCATAAATGACTTTGTTTCTAGCTACTGATTTAAGTAAAGTAAAATAATTTTTATTTTCACTTTGTAGTAAATGAAGTATAACTGTTTAGCACTTGTGTGACAATAGGTCCCATTTAATCATTCATGTAACAAAAATACATATAACAATAAAAAAACATTTTTTTACAATTGTATTAAAATTATAAAAATATTCCTTATATAAACATTCTATACTATCCATTTTTTTTATGAATATATAACTTTTATTTATTTTTTAAAAAAAATATATATATTAAAAAAGAAATTTTGAATTATATATTTTTTTTCATATTATAGCATTTCATATGTCAATCACTTTTACGAATTTCTTTTATGACATTTGAAAAACTGATAAAATAATAAAATGTTAAGATTAATAGTAATATTTATAATCACTAAAATATAGTTTGTTTAATGCCTAAAATTTAAAATATATAAGCTTTAAATGAATTATTGAGATGTATCATATTTAATTTGCGGTTCATATAAAGCCTACATTGTTTTTCAAATTTTCTACTAGGCTATGAAGGGTTATGCGGCAGGTTACACTATCGGGTTTCTTGGCTAGTATAAATGAGAGCTGCATTATATCGGATTTTGAATCATGTCAATCAAAAGTCAATCACGTCTACATACATTAGTCAATTGGACAGTACCGCGAATACTTGTATCTGAGATACAAATAAGATACAAGATCTTTTTGTATCTTATACTCAGTATCTTTTTGACCTTTTAAATAAGATTCTAGTATCTGTATCTAAGATCCTTAATTCTGAAAAGAATCTTGTATTTTTTCCATTTTCTTGAAAGAAACAGATATAGATTCTTTTAATATTCATGTTTAAAAAATTTACATATCAAAGAATATAATCTTGTATTAATGTCCTTTCTTTTTTCCGCCATATTTTAAATATATTGACAACAAAAATCTGGAAAATTTAAAATTTACATTAAGATAAATAGATAAAAAAAAATTAACAACACCAAAATGAAATAAGTAAAGAATATATTTTACATATAAATGTAACTAAATTACAATTTTATGTGACATTTTTTAATTTGTAGGATGATTAACATTAATGATCGTGAAGAAGGTAGTGAAAATGAAATTATGGAGATGAACTCCTTTAAATCAAATCCCAAATTTAAAAATTTCATATTTGTAAAAACCTTGCTACAAAATTTCCTAATGATTAAATCATAGGGAAAACTGGCCAACCTGGGTAAACCTAGAAATAGCCATTAAACGGAGAAGAATTTAAGTCAAAAAAGACAATGCACATGCTAAATTCCAAACATGTACAAACAAAAAAATGATAAAGGGTTCAAAAAAATCATTTAAAAATTTTGTTAAACATTTTAAAATATATTATTTATATGATAATTTTATTTATGTTATAATATAATTATATATTTTTTTTTAATTAGAGATGACCTTTAGGCATTTATTTCCAATATAAGTTATATCTAAAAAAGCAGCGAAGAAAACCTGCAAACTCCACCACAATAAAAATATAATTCAACTTCATTTAATGCCATTAATGAAATAACACCAATAATTACACAAAATAAAATTGATAAGCTGATATGTGCTGTAATTGTTAAGGGGTTTAACCCTTTGAGCCTAGTTGAACAGCATGATTTTAATACAACGATGGAAGTATATATTAATATATAAATTTTAAAGGAGGACTTTGCAAAGTAGTATGGAGGAAAATTCTGAATCAAATAGATAGTTAAACAAGTATTTTAAAGGCTCAATCATATTTCCGTCCACGGCAGATTTGTGGTCTACAAAAACAGGTAGTTTTATGAGAATAGCAGCTCATTATTTTTTATGATTTTTAGAGATTACACGAGGAAACCTTTGAAAGCAATCAAGAGCCTTGTCATGGAAGAATGCCTGAAACACTTATTTGATAAAATTGCAGAGCTATTGGAAGAATATAGAATGGGATTTCTGATAAACTAGTTGTTACTGTTATGGATAATGCATCCAATTTTGTCAAGTCGATGCAAAATTAAATAATCTTGACAATGATTTTGGGGATGAGGATGACCTACTAGAATTTAATGAAAATTCAGTGATTAGTTACCGAACACGGGTATTGATAGATAAGAATAACCAATCGACATAATAAGGTTTTCGAGATGGAAGAAAGTTAGAGAATAATTGCTAGTGATTATGGAATGGGTTAAGGATGTTTATGATTGTATTATTATAATATTGTTATTAGATTAATTATGATTAATATTATTTGTATAAAAGGTTTATTTGATTGCAATAAAGAATAACATGAACCATGTTATATATGCTCCAGAAATCAATGATGGTTAGTACATAATTTTTTATTTAATCTTTCGATGAAATAAACAAAATAAGATTAAGCAGACACAAGTGTACCTGCCACACTTTATTCTTAATTACCAAGCAATACCAAACTCAAGGAATCTTTGAAGGATTCACTTTAGAGTAATGGGAAAATGTATATAATTATGAAATGCATGTGGAAGGCCCAAATCTTTTGAAAAGATAAGTAAGATAATGCATAACCAGGTGGAATTGTCTATACGATAGTTTGACTACATAGTTAAAATATAAATCACATTTAAATTTATTTATTATTTGAAACAATTCATTGTCCCATTTTTAAAGAAAAGGATATTATTTATGAAATTCTAAGGTATTAAAAGCCCAGTATCAATTGCATTAGACAAACTACAAGGGTAGTGTAGTATATTTTATGAGGAATTAGTGCGCCCATTATTTTTGTGGTAAAAAAAGACTTATTTAAAAATTCAAGTTTACAATATTGTCTTGTCTACCTTTGTTAAAAGCTTTCCAAGATGGTATGAGTAAAAGATTTGGGATATTTTCCTATGATGAATATAATGAGGCTTTTTTGACATCATTATCACATCCATATTTAAAGAACTTATGGACTGAGTCGGATGATAAAAAATACACTTTCAAAATATATTATTAGAAGAAGCCTTAAATTTAGTATCAGTAGCATAATATCAAGATCAAACTTTAACACCTATAGATTTAATATCTAATAAAGAAAATAATGATTACTTTTCTTTTGGTAAAACAAAAGTAGCAGAATTCAACAGTACAAATAACATTTAGCTAGAGATTTTAAAGTCAAAATTCATAAGAAATGCTAATTTATTATCCTTCCATTAACCCTTTCATTCACGCTAGGACAAAATATAACCCACCACATTTTTCAAATTTTTGCATAATAGTACAAAATTTAACCCACCTAAAATGTATTAATTATTTTTATATATCTTTAACATTATTTTTTTAAATAAAAAAAATAAAAGATGTTTATTTAATATTTAAAAAAAAATATCGTTTGCCATATTGAGATTTACTCATATTCTTTCCCAAATTTTTCCCAAATCGATATTTTGAAAAATTCATATTTCTAAAAGTATTTAATTTGTTATTGTAATATTTTATACATATATTACTTCAACATTGATTTATATATAATGCGACCTGTTTTTAATAATTATATTATTTATAATGGGTTTCAATCAGGGTTGTGCATTTGACCGGTCAAATACAATTCGGTCAATTGACCGATATTTGACCGGTCAAATATGGTCAAATTCAAATAAATGTTTTTTACACCAATATTAACTTTATTTTGCATTTATATAATATTATAATAAATCTATGTATAATAATAAATATCATAATATTTTTTAATTCATTCTATAGTCAATGTTTCACCCTCCGTGGCAGAGTCTTGTTCCGATTCATATTCAATATCATTATTTTCTTTAATATTTTTAATCAATCTTAAATTATGATACACTCTTACTAATTTTCCTGCTGTAGAAGCCTTTAATCTATTTCTGTTTTTCGTGTGAATATTGCCCCAAACCGACCAATTTCTTTCAGAAGAAGAAGTCGAACTAGGAAATGTTAGTAAAATATTAGCGACTTCTCTTAATGGGCAAGGTGGGCAAAATGCATTCCACCAACTTGAGGCCGAAATTTGATTGTTTCTTATGGAAGTTACAACTTTCCACATATTATGGCTATCTTCTGAAATTTACTATATTAGTCAAAATATTTTGATTATCACCACCTTGTAAAATACCCAATTCTTGTATTATATTATGCTTCATCAAATTCAGTATTAGTAAGATGCTCCCCTTGATATTGGGGGTCCAATAAATAAGCAGCATTGTGTGAGCACATGTATTTAGATCAGTTTTTCTCTTTTCAAACATAAACTTAATTTTTTTTTCTTGAGATGGAGAAAATATAGAATCATGGCATGATTGTATTATGTGTTTTTCCAAATTAAGCATCTCGTTTTTTACTTGGGCCAAAGTACATTTATCCCCTTGCACTTTCAACAATGAGGTAGCTAAAGGTTGGAGTATAGCTAAAAATTTTAAATTTTTCGTCCAAAATTCTTCGTTTAATATATTATTGGTAATTTCTATGGGACAAATATCACAAACAGCTTCTTCAACAACTGATGCTTTTAGAGCTTTCTTGCATATTTGAATTTGCTCCATACATTTTATTGACGATGCCCATCTTGTTTGGGCAATTGTACTTAATGTAGATGGTATGCCATGAAGATTCTTATTACGGGAAAATACTGCAGCTGGTATGTGTTTATTCTTGAAAAATTTAACAATTTTTTTAATTATTGAAATATGGTCACTGAAGGCGTTCAATCGTTCAAAATCGTTAAAGAATAACTGCAATGTATGCGCTGCACAACCATAACATTGTATATGATTATAAATAGATTCAGATTTTAGAATTCTCCAGGCTGCTTTCATGTTAGCGGCATTATCAGTAACTAAAGAATATACTTTTACCGGATTCAATTCATGAATTACATTTTTAAATTCCTGGGCAATATAATCTGCCGTATGGCGATTTTCCTCAGTATTTAGAAATTTGTAGAACACTGGAACAGGCGTCATCACCATAAAATTAATAATACTCTCGTTTCTAATGTTGCTCCAGCCATCTGATACAATTGATAAGTAAGGAGCTTTAGCTATTATATCTGCAACTCTCACCTCCATATCACCTGACGCTTTGTCTAGAAGATATCCAGCCAGCTGCCTTCTCCTGGGTAATGTGTAAATAGGACGTATTTTTTTAAAAAATTCTTGGATGTAGGGATTTTCAGTGATGTGGAAAGGTAAATTGCTCGCATATACAGCCTTTGCAAACAATTGATCCAGCTCATTTTTTTCTTTTGGATTAATTCTATCTATGAAACCGGTTATACAAGATTGAGATTTATATTTAATCGCCTTGCTTGTAGATTGATTAGAAATAAGGAATCAAATTCTCCTGAGTCACAAGACAAAATATTGTTCATTTGATAATCATTCTCACTAATTTCACCCAATTCTTCATTAGAGATAGACTTAGAAGTATTACAAATTACATTTGTGATATTTTTTGTAGAGGTTGATATTTTGGAATTTGAATAAAATTTTTCCTTAATTATAACAGGGCACATAGTACAGCTGCTTAATAAATGTTTGACCATTCTATCAACGTGGGTGATATAGGACATCTTGCAAAACTTGCACACCGCTTTAACTGATTTACCATCGCGTACTTCTTGAAAATGTTTCCAAACGTGATGCTTTGGTTTGACCATAATCCCTAATATATTAAAATTTAACAAAAAATGATTTTGATTATTGTAAAGTTAATCAATCTTAACTATTTTATAATTATTGACCAATTATTCCAATAATTTCTTAATATTATAAATATAATATAATAAACTTTTTACCAGAATTGAATAATATTCCGTAAATCTGACCAGAACAATTAAAATGAAAATTAATTTTAAAAACCAAATATAGCAAGTGTAAGTAAAACAAATGAGAATTAATATAATTTATATTCGGCTAAATATTAAATAAAATTCAAATTTATTAAAAAATAAGAATGAAAAAATTATATTATGATTATAATAAATGGGGTATTTTTATTTTTTTTAAGAAAAATGAATTGAAAAAAATAAAGAAGGCGAGAAACGGCAATGATTAGGCAAAAAAATAACTAAAAATATTACTATATTTAGAAAAATTACATATTTATATTTTAATAAAAAAATAATAAGATTGATAAACATGCTTTTAATGCATACTAGTTAATTATATCAAAATATTTATTCGCCATTAATATTTTAGAGTATTTGACCGTATTTGACCAGTCAAATACTCCTCCGGTCAATTGACCAGTCAGACATGCCAACCCTGGTTTCAATGGATTATGCAGAAGCCGTCAATTGATGAAAGGATATCAGTTCAGATTATAATAAAAAATCCTCTGAATTACCTTGTTTTATTATATACTACCAAATATTGGGAAAATGATCCTTGATTAATTCCTTCAACACTTATTGACTTTAATAAACATGGACCGAAAAATATCGGAGATGCTGTAACTTCATAAAATAATTCGATTATTTGTATCTGATTTTATGGAATTTTGGACATTTCAAACTAATTTATATGCAACCCAAAGTATGAAACGTTAAAGTAAATATTTTTTCCCCAAAGTACTTATAGTTATTATTACCAGGGTTGTACATTTGACCGGTCAAATTCAAATAAATGTTTTTTAGGTCATTATTAACTTTATTTTGTATATATATATTATAATAAATCTATGTAACATTTAATTTCATAATATTTTTTTTAATTCATTCTATAGTTAGTTCGTCCTCCATAGAAGAGTCTTGTTCCGATTCATAGATAGATAATATCATTATTTTCTCTAATATTTTTAATCAATCTTAAATTATGGTATACTCTTACCAATTTTCCTGTAGTAGAAATCTTCAAACGATTCTTTTTTTCGTATGAATATTTCCCCAAACCGACCAATTTCTTTCTGATGAAGAAGTTGAACTAGGAAATGTTAATAAAATATTGGCTACTTTTCTTAATGGGAAAGGTAGGCAAAGTGCATTCCACCAACTTGAGGCCGAAATCTGATGTTTCTTATGGAAATTACCACTTTCCACATATTTTGGCTATTAAATATGCCGCTTTTAAAATTTATTATAACACTTAAAATATTTTGATTATCACCCTGTAAAATACCTAATTCTTGTATCATATTACACGTTTCATCAAATTCAATGCTAGTAAGGTGCTCCCCTTGATATTGAGGGTCCAATAAATAAGCTGCATTGTGGGCACATGTATTTAGATCATTTCTTCTCTTTTCAAACATAACTTTAATTTTTTTCTCTTCAGATAGAGAAAATATAGAATTATGGCATGATTGTATTATGTATTTTTCCAAATTAAGCATTTCGTTTTTTACATGAGCTAAGGTACATTTATCCCCTTGCACTTTCAACAATGAGGTAGCTAAAGGTTTAAGTATATCTAAAAATTTTAAATTTTTTGTCCAAAATATTTCTTCATCTAATATATTATTTGTAATCTCTATAGGACAGATATCACATATAGCTCCTTCGACAACTGATGCTTTAAGTGCTTTTTTACATATTTGTATTCGCTCCATACATTTTATTGACGATCCCCATTTTGTTAGGCTAAATGTACTTAATGTAGATGGTATACCATGTTGATTCCTATTACGGGCAAATACTAATCGTCCGAAATCGTGAAAGAATAACTGCAAAGTGTGCGCTGCACAACCATAACATTGTATATGATTATAAATAGATTCATAGAATTCTCCAGGCTGCTTTCATGTTAGCGGCATTATCAGTAACTAAAGAATATACTTTTACCGGATTCAATTCATGAATTATATTTTTAAATTCCTTGGCAATATAATCTGCCGTATAACGATTTTTCTCAGTATTTAAAAATTTGTAGAATACTGGAACAGGCGTCATCACCATAAAATTAATAATACTCTCGTTTCTGATGTTGCTCCAGCCATCTGATACAATTGATAAGTGAGGAGATTTATCTATTATATCTGCAACTCTCGCCTACATATCTCCTGACGCTTTGTCTAATAGATAACCAGCCAGCTGCCTTCGTCTGGGTAAAGTGTGAATAGGACGTAATTTTTTAAAGAATTCTTGGATGTAGGGATTTTCAGTGATGTGGAAAGGTAAATTGCTCGCATATACAGCTTTTGCAAACAATTGTTCTAGCTCAATTTTTTCTTTGGGATTAATTCTATCTATAAAACCGATTATACAAGATTGAGAGTTGCATTTAATCGCCTTGTTTGTAGATTGATTGGAGATAATGGAATCAAATTTTCTTGAGTCACAAGACAAAATATTGTCAATTTGATAATCATTCTCAATAATTTCACCCTTTTCTTCGTCAGAGCTAGAAGTATTACAGACTACATTTATGGGATTTTTTGTAGAGGTTGAAATTTTTGAATTTGAATTAAATTTTTCCTTAATTATGGCAGAGCACATAGTACAGCTGCTTAAATGCTTGACCATTCTATCAACGTGGGTAATATAGGACATCTTGCAGAATACTGCTTTAACTGATTTTCCATCGCGTACTTCTTTAAAATGTTTCCAAACTTGATGCTTTGACCATAATCCCTAATATATAAAAATTTAATTTAAAAAAATTTTGATTATTGTAAAGTTAATCAAACTTAATTTTTTATAATTATCTCTAATTATTTCAATAATTTGGTTTAATATTATAATATAATATAATAAAATATATAACATTTTACCAGAATTGAATAAATTATTTTGTAAATCTGACCAGAAAAAATTAAAAGAAAATTAATTTTTATATTCAAATGTAGCAAGTGGAAGTAAAATAAATGAGAATTAAATATAATTTATACTGGGCGAAATATTAAATAAATTTAAATTCATAATAAACCATGACTTAGCTAAATTATTGTATTTATTTATTTTAGTAACAAAAAAAATTCTTTTGTTTTGGATTATTTATGATGCAAGTATATTTTAAAATAAATTGTAACTTAATAAGATTGATAAACATGCTTTTAATGCATACTAGTTAATTTATCAAAATATTTATTCTCTAATAATATTTTAGAAATTGACCGACATGCCAACCCTATTATTACAGATTTAAATCTGCCAATATTTTTGAAATTGGAGTAATTTTTTTACCGATAAACATGCTAATGAGGATGAAAGAAATACCAGCCTTCCGGGATTATTGGAGAATAATGTCCGATTTCGAAGATTAATAAAGCCAAACTAATGCCTGAAAATACATTTGAATAGCTGCTTATCCATAACCATACAAACAATGATAATACTTTGGCTCCTAAAAGCGAATCTTTTGATTTCGATTTATAAAATTTGACCTTGTATGACTATGAAAAACTTTAGGAGTGGTATGCTGACAAAAATGAATAATCTAATAAAAAAAAAGTGCCTTTAGAGATTAGATGTCAAAGAAGAAGATATTCTCATCATTGTTCAACAATTATCGATGAACATCGTTCAGATTTGTGGCGTTATGTCTCTCTTAAAATCGAAATTGTTTTAAACCGTATCATGAATAATAAATATACTTATTTGCACAGTGGGATAGCAGATGCCCCACTTTAATTTTTGTAATAACTTATGAAATATTTTTTATATTTAAAAATAAAATTATAACGAAATTATATGAGATTTTTGCAATATATTTCCATTATTTTCAATAAAAAATTTTATCTGTGCAAAATCGGACTTTTTAGTAAATTTTTGTGCAAGAAAGGGTTAAGGAGGTTTTTTAAAATTACTAAGTTTTTTAGTTTTGGCTCAATTATAAATAAGCTGAAACGGCAGATGATAAATTGTAAAATTTGCTTATCTTAAAAAATAATGAATTAATTTAATATTTTAAATACTCTTTTGCAAATTAATATTTCAACTCCCATTAAAAATACCAGAATCCTATCCTGTCGATGCTATGAGAGGGCTAAAAGAAATATTAAAATGCATATTATTATAATTTAGCTGCAAATCACGGCCCGGCCCGTACCGGGCCCGAGGGATGGGGTCTATTTTAAAAAAATAATTTGGATTCGGGCCGGGCCAGGCTTGAAAAATTAGGCCAGATGCAGATCATTATTGTTGTAATCCAAAGAAACTCCGTATCTTTTTTTGTGTTCTGTATTTATTTTTAATTTTTTTTGTAAAATTAAATTCTCGTAGAGATATAAATCCGCTCTAACCAAGCGGTGTGGCATATGCCGTTCTTTGGGGGGAGGGGGTCTACATAAAGGAAAGTAGGTCCGTAAATTCGGAATAACCCAGCGATGCAACGCATGGCGCTCTATTTTTTGGGAGGGGGGTCTACATAAAGTAACTTAGAAATCCGCTTTAACCCAGCGGTGCGGCGTATGCCTAATCATTTTTGTTTGATGTTTTGTGTCTCCAAGTAAATTAACTTAGGACTAAAATCCGTTCTAACCAGCGATGCGGCGAAGGCTGTACGTATTTTACACTTTAAATTTTTTTGAGGACGTAAATCCGCCCTGATCCGGCGGTGAGGTGGTAGCAGTATTTAAGCGGGGAGAAGTGTTGTGTTTATTACAATATGTTATGGAATTTTCTTCACTAAAAATTCTTTTATAATACTACTTCTTTCAAAGCCTCCTACATTGTTTGTCATTTTGTCCCCTTTGTCCATTATTATTCTTCACTTTGTTTTACTCGAATTGGTAAATTATAAATACCTTGTTATTATATTTTTTCACTAGAAACTGGTCCCTACATTGTTTGTCATTTTATCTCCCCTTTGTCCATCATTATCCAATACTTTGCCACGAAATTGTAAATGATAAAAAAAACTTGTTTTTATATTTTATTCACTTGAAACTGGTCCTAGCTTGTTTTAAGGATGGCCGATGTGTATTAAATCTTTACAAAAAGAGAAAAAAATATGCAAAATCTGGAAGTAAAAATTATGATGTATTTTATTTTTGACACATTTGATTTTACTTATTTGGAATGAATCATTTGATATTTTCGATTACGACGACCATTTTTAATTAAAGAAAATGTACTAAATTGCTATATAACACATGCGTTAATTAAAATGTTGTTTTCTTCATTCTGTGCGACCCGCGACTGGAGTTAGGTATGATGACTAAAATGAAACCTCGTCCCCCCACTCTCCAACAATCCCGGACCATCGAATTCCATCGATCTCTCCATCTCCCCGGTGGTAGAAATGCCAACGTTCTTAGCTCCAACTATTTCAATTATTATAATTAACCCTTCATTTAAATATTTTATTAATTATTGTAAATATTCATTATCATTATATGCGTAATGGTCTTCACCTATAAATAATAAAAATTGTGTTTTATAAACTATTCTAATTTAATTGGTAATTTTATAAAAGTATCTTGTATTTAAGATACTATCATTTAATAAAATATATGTATCTTTTATCGTGTATCTTTTTGATATTTTGAATAAGATACTAGTATCTGTATCAAAGATCCATTTTTTATAAAGAATCTGTATCTAGATTCTTCCGGAGGACCTGTCCAACGCGTGACTTTCCACACAATTCAAAATGTTTTTATTAAGTCATGACGATTTAAAATCCCATATTATGATGCAGCCTAATAGTAGTTGAAATTGCGCGATTTTTACACATATAGAATATCAAATAATGAATTACATATGATATCGTTCAAATTAGCGTGATTCTACCATTGTCAAATATATTATTTTATATATTTCAATATTGCCTCAATTTTAACAAGTTGTGAATGATTTTATTTCGCTTGAATCTAGTGTTGTTAAACGGCTCCATTTAAAAAAAAGGCTAAACCGGTATTTTAACCAAAATATTACGCAAACCTGGAGATTTAGCTCATTGATAGTATTGCATTAGCCGTTTTTAAAAATCGAGCCGTTTAGCAATAGTACTTGAATCGCAATTGCTTAATCTGTAAGCACCATGACAATGCATTCATGCAAGAAGAGTTTTCGTGTTAATCTTAGCAAATATTAAAAAATTAATGAAAATTAGCATTTGAGAAGCTAAAATGCTCCAGTTAGGAAAGCGCGTAGCCAGGAATTTTCAATGAGGGGGGGGGGTAACTTTTTTTATATTAAAATGTATCACAAAATCTCAAGAAAGGCTGATCGTTATTATTTCTTGGTTTTTTAAGTTGTAATATAATAAAATTCGCGATTTTCATAACTTCAGCTAAATCCATTTATTTGCAAAATAATTTATTAATACATACCAATGAAAAAAATCGCAGTCATATTAAATCTAATAATGTATCAGTTTCACATGAAATATCTCTTTCGGGTGATCCTGCTATTTTTCCATGGGCATACAAAATGGCTTCTCTTCTAGATTTAAAAAATGTTGTAACAGCTTTATGTCGAAGGCTCCATCTTGTTAAGCAGGCTTTGGTCTTTCTTTCTGTATCACAAGAAATATCAGAAATAATTATATTCAGCAAAATTCTGTCTATTTGGATATCTGAACATTTCATACATTCTAGAAATTTTCATAGTTATTAGTAGATATAAATTAAATAGAATTTCTTTTGGTTGATAAATTTTGTTATATCCATACGTGTTTAAGGTTTAAAAAATGTGAAATAAACTTAAAATTTTCGTGAGATAAAATATTAATATACAAGAAATTAATATTTAAATTAATTTTAACTTTTTACTAATATTTAGAATAGAATATAATGTATTTGAAATAGCATACTTTGCAATTTCACAATTCATGAAGCCTTTTATATTTTTCATAATTCTTGCTACAGAGATGAGGGTGGGGATTTTTCCTTCTCTCTCCCAGCCCCAGCTGGCTAAACGCCTGAGCCTTAAACTTTTTCAAAAAATTTTGCCACAGAGGGGCATTTCTCCCCTTCTCCCTCTCCCGCTGGCTACGCGCATGCAGAGGTCACAGCCCAAGATAAACTTAGTATAACAAAATATCTAAAATTTTAAAAAAATATCGAGATACAATTTATCATCTCTGAATTTTGTGATAGATAAATACATCAAAATTAATTCGGTAATTTTTTATATTATGGTGACGATTAGAGATCCTTAAAGCCCGAACCGTTAAGAATTCTTGCACACCAGATCTGGCCCGGAAATTTTTTAAATACAAATCGTTCGACACATTAAATTTTTTTTAGACTCATTAAAGTTTTACGAAAAGTCAGGCCCAGTCAATTAAAACTTAATGAAAAGTCCGAGCTGGCTTGTTAAATTTTTTCGTATAAATTTTCAGGCCCTCATATTTTTAATATATATCAATTTTAATTTCTAGTGTCAATTAAGGTTCTTATATCATTCCTTTATAGCTATCTATTTCTATACCAACCAGTGGATACTACAAAGTGGTGGGATGGAGGGTATGAGGCAACTGCTTTTTAAAATAAGAATGATGCAATAAAAATTATTAAAATTAATAATTGAAGGGATGTGAACCCGAACCCGGGTTTAGGAAATTAAAAATTGTTTTGTTAGGCATTTTGAAACACAGAACAAACAGAGACCGATTTAAGAACAACTCATTAACCCCGTGGTAAAATGGACCTGG
Organism: Gordionus sp. m RMFG-2023; assembly: GCF_954871325.1. Lineage (NCBI taxonomy): Eukaryota > Metazoa > Nematomorpha > Gordioida > Chordodea > Parachordodidae > Gordionus > Gordionus sp. m RMFG-2023. Next base: position 24,077,292 of record NC_088775.1, read on the forward strand.
GGCAGGGTCGGACCCCACTTAGAAAATTGGTTTCGATAAAGTTCCTGTTTTGAAAATTTCCATTAAATTAAATATAAAATTCTTAAACCCGGGTTCAGGTTCACATCCCTCTCATAAATTATCCGGTCTGATTAAGGCTTTAGAAAGGGCCAGGCTTTGCAGATCTTTAGTGCCAATATCTTTATCTCTATAATTCCAACATCATCTTATATTAAAGTGATTTTAATTTTCAAATTAGTCCAAAATGAAAATGTATTATAGAAATTTTTTTCTTTAAAAATTATATAAATTATTTACCATCTCGATACCCATTATCGTTGCTCCCATCTTTACCAGAATCATGTAAGGATAATTTAGAGGGCAGAGTCGCTTCAATAATTTCCATTATAAACTTATCTATAAGATCATCTAAATTTGGATGTAAAATGTTTAGAAAAATAATTATTGTCATTTAAGAATATCTTTATTTTATTCATTCTATTTTAAATTTCCTTCATCAATCTTACTTGATTCTTATTCAAATTTAATTCCTATAATTTAAATCCTTCAAATATTCTTCCTGGTTCAATAACAATTATTTCCTTAAAAACTAAAAAAAATTAACATACCTTTAGATTTATTTATTTTTGTGAGCTCACCTTCATCACCCAACTCTGATTCTGAGCTAGATGCGTCAAATATGGCTTTAAGAATATCTTCTGAAACAGCTGACTGGTATTGCTGATCGATAGCCATATGTTTCTATAACAAGTGTAAAGATAGTATAAAAAAAAATTATATTGAAAAATAAAATTATATCGAATTTAAATTTATGACGTTTCCTTAGGCAGGGAACCTGGATGATTTGTTTTAACAAATGTAATATATCTTCTGTGTGGAGTTATTAAGAGGCTATATTATTTTTTTAGACAACCAACCAATTCAAAATCATCAAACTTAAAAATTTGAAAATCCGATTGAACATTAAATCAATTTTCCAAAATCGTCACTTTTTTCATTTTATTCTTTTTTGTACTGTCAGAATCATCGGATTCAGAACGCGCATCATATTCCTGAACCCATTTGCCCTTTTCCTCGTTAGGGTTAGCGAATTCGCTAGGTAAAATGTGCGAAGTTTCCGTGTTTTGAGTTGGGAAGGGTAGATTTTGAAAAGAAGGCAGAGAAGAGTGGGGATCAGTAACCAAGGACGTGTTCAAAGCAGCTTTTTGGATTTGAAATTAAAATAATTATTTATAATGCGAAAAAAATAAAGATATAAAATTCCAAGATATTTTTATGTATGTTAATGGGGTGGCACAGCTAGGGAGGATCTCAGAGCAACACGTTATTACAACTTGGTGGCGATGAATGATAATTATTAAATAAATACGAATTTCGGATTAAAAGGAGAAATAGGTATATTTATTAGATGTAAAAGGAGGGGGTGGGGTATGACTAAATACTAATACCTTATTGGTCGACTGTTTCGATTTCTATCACAAATATTCCATTTAAATCCCTAATTTATGAGGGTGATTGTTGAAAAATATTATTTTTATAGTTTAATATAAAAATTATTAATTTTAAATTATACGTGTGCATGGATTATTTGTTATTTGTGCATCATGCTTTACGAATGATAAAATACCCTATATTGATTTGAATGATGAAAAATTATTTGCCTAATAATAGCATTTTCATATTTTAATCAAATTATTAAAAGTAATTAGCAATATTTGTTTATTCATATCCCTCAAGCGTTCGTTAAGTTCCTATTAGAAGGTAAGTGTTTATAATAACTATTTCCAACAAAATTTAAGAATTTTTTTTTGGTTTTTGATATTATTAAAATAAAAAAGTTCGAATAGAAACGGATAATAATTATTCGAATAATATAATCACTCGGTTTTAATATTAATAGTTCATCTATCTGATCCGATTCTTATTTTCGTAGACCTATCTTGAGATATTCATGTTTAAAATAAACGATTAACTAACCAAACAACATTATAAAAAATAAATGATTATTATTTCCATTTGTTTTATTTCGTTTTCATTTTTTCAAAATTCTTTCCTATTTTGACCTTTTAAACCCTATTTAAAATATTAAGAATCAGTTTAACCCATTAATGGTCAAGATTTTTCTAGTGGATAAAAATGCTCAATTTTTTCAAATTATATTGATTAATGCTCAAATATGATATTCTAAAAAAATCAGCCGAAAAAAATAATCCTAAATAGAAAATCTAGCCTGGTGCATATCTGCACCGTTAACCATTAAGAGGTTAAAAAAGATAAAAATTTTATATAATACTTAAAGATCAAAAAACAACAAAAATCTTTATTCTTTTTTTGTAATTTATAATAAAAAACAAGAAAATGCTTATATATTATGAAAATTCTTGAAACATTTAATATGAAGTGCGATTTGACATGTTTGGCACATATATCTTGAGTGCAAATGGCAATATCTACATTTTCGTCTTTTTCCATCTATAATTTTGGATAAATAATGTCCGAATCAGTTGGGTTTTCACTCTGTAATGCAAACTGGCTGGCGTGCCCTGTACTTAAATTTTTTTCAATTTTTACTGGTGTTCGAAGGAGGTAGTTAGTAACTTCTCGTCTAAATGTAAGCAAACTCTTCTTGTCATCTCGATTCACGAATTTACCAAAGTTACATCGATAAATTGGTGAATATTGGCCACCACCATTTTTTTCCTCTTTTTTTATTCTATAAGTAGATATAATGAGATTATCATACAGATCAACTCCACCCATGTGTTTGTTATAAGCATATCATATTTGGCTGAGGAATTAATATTTTAGAAAATATTTTCTTAATACCTTGAAACATTAGAAAGCAAAGAGTAGTGTGGCATGTCGATGCAACGGTTACCACCGAATTATCATTCCAACGAACTACAAATATTTCGTTTGATTTTTCGAACCTATAATCATAATATCCTTTTTCTTTTTTTGCTACAACCTTTATAGATTCAACTGGGCAATGCTCTATTCTATTGTCCCTCACAGTTCCAGTTGCAAAATATCCCATTGTTTTAAGTATGACAAAAGTTTAAATGAGGTAAAGCAAAATATATTTTGATAATTTGGTTTTTGTAATGCTTTTAATAATTTTATAATTACACTTCCACCTAATAAATATTCATATTTATTTTGGCTTTTTCCTTGATATATATTAAATGAGAATACATAACCGTCGGAAGAGACCAATATCCATGATTTGTATCCGAATCTTATTGGTTTTCCTTTTATGAACATTTTGCAAGAATGTCTTCCTCGATATGGTATCATCTGTTCACCTATTGATAAATGATGTTTGAAAATTCCGAATTGTTGAAATTTATTATTCAATATATTAATGTAAGGCCTAACTTTATAAAATCTATCATATATATCTATTTCAGTATTGTCTACCAAATGAATATTATATTTCAATTTCGAAATTATAATTGGGTCATTGTATTCCGGATTATTGGAATAGAAGATATATCGCTATCATTTCTAGTAAATAATAGATTTCCAATAAATCTTTTAATATCTTGTATAGTTATGCATTTGTTAGGTCTATTCATTTGTTTTGCATAAATATTACTTTGTTCTACAATTAGGGAATATAAGTCTTCGTCGAAAATTAAAGAAAATATAACTGATGGACCTTTACCTTGTAAATCATTTTCATGTTTTATTCCATATTCCTCTTACCCATTGAAAGGCCTTGAAGAATATATTGCATTTGTTTTTCTCCATTTTAAATTGTGAGAAATTCGAGAATAGCTTTATGTAGAAGATAGTTCTGGAAGGTCGTCATCAACTGAATTATGAATTTCCTCCAGCTGTATCTGAAGGCAAAGCTACGTCATTTGTCAAGTCACTTTCGTCGAAATCTTCTTCATCACTAATTGCAGAGGGGTTTGGAGGAATTATAACTATATCTCTTTCTTCAATTGGTTCCTCTTCAAAAAGTTGAGCAAGCGCTTGTGTTCAATTGTCAGAAAACGATTCATTTAAAAATTTTATTAAAAATTACATATTTAGACAAATTATTTTCGTAGAATCTTGATTTTTAATTAGTCATCTATTATTTTGATAATTTTGATTGAATTGACAAAACAGGTGCATAATAAGAAAAAATTAAATAAATTTAAAAATAAAATGTTCAGCAAGGAAGAGATTACAAATAATTTAAAATTTTTATGAATATTTATGAACCGAATATTTGCGAATAATTTCATACAATTTTTTTTTCAAATTTTCAGGGGGCTCAAACTACCCCCCACCCCTCCTCCCCTTAGTGACGGGTTTTAAGTATAATATAAAAAATTATAATTTATTATGTTAAATTTGATTTTTTTGTATTTTATAAAATAATTTATACTGCTAGATGGTTAACGGTGTATATATGCACCAGTCAACTTTATGTGGTTACCTATTAAAATTTTAATTATTTAAAAATTCAAAAATGATTGATAAATATTGATATATCTAAAAAGAAATGCACACTAGTTTTCATCGAAATAATTCCATAATATGCTCGTGAGATCACTTAAAGAATTTTGCATTTTAGACCTCATAAATTTGAGGGCTTCTTAGGGACATAAAAAAATATTTTTTTCATATTTTTTCTTCCAGTTTTGAAGTACAATGTCTGAACTATATAAAAACCTTATTTATTATATTTTAAAATAAAAACTACTATATTTAAATATGATATATAGGAGGTGGTGCATATATGCACCGTTAACCAGTAAAACAACCTTTATTAAACACTTCGATTTCTTTGATTCCTTGATTTCCGACGTTTTGTAAATCTTCTCCCACATATTTGACCCCGAATCTTTTGCAAACGATAGGGTCGGGATGCCAATCACTGATGATACGTGTCAATCCTAAACCGAATTGCTTAGATTCTATCAAACGCGCCAAGGCCGCTTCTTCCTCGTTTTCCTAGAGAAAATTTGGAACATATATTTTTAGAATAAATGATACTTGACAATTAAATATCCCTAAATCTCAAATTTTCCATAATGGGCATCATTGGACTGTATAGTTTACCTTGCCTATAGGGATGTTATTAATTAAGCGAGAATTAGAAGTCACAATAGGTTTGCGATTAGGTTGCGACATTAATCTGTTCTTCCATCAGTGTGCAAAGATGCTATCTAGATATAAACAGAATTCTCAATTCAAATGGTATCGTCCTTAACTTTTACTCCTTAGCATGATTTTAACATGTATTACTGGTTTGGTTTCCACTTCAACAATAAATATCAATCGTTATTTCAACAGGGAATCACAAGTCCAATAATTATTTCGAATTTTCATTCAGATTCACATTTTACAGATATTCAGAACCTAAATTTTAAGAATTTTTAAAATCAAAAGAGTAAAAAAATCTTGACCTACCTGTATTATAACAATACAAAAAAATACAGATCGTAGCAATTTAGATATTGGATTCCCTCTTCCTATTTAGAAGTGTTTTATTTTAAAAACACTTGTCATAAAATAATTATGTTTTTCAAAGTATAATTTCCGATTCAATACACAAAAATGGTGTATACTTATTAGATATCCGGTGCCACCGGCTAGGTAAAAATTCGACCCGGGCATATCACATTTGTTATATTTAATAACTTATTATTGTATAGATGTCATAATACATATGTTTTAAATTGAAAAATAAATTCCTTGACCTTTACATTTCTATCTGCCCGAAGTCTGTCCAACCTCCCCCCCCCCACCCCGTTCAAGTAAAGGCTAACTCAATATTTTATTCAGAAAATGCTACGCAAAATTGAGGACTCTGCTTAGAGATGGCACAAAGGTTTGGACATCTATTAGCGAAATCTCGGGCCTAAGCAATATTTTCTTGGTTAAAATATTGAGTTAGCAGTTTTTTAAAATAGTATTCCATTCTCTAAACCTATTCTTTCTTTTATAACAAATATAAAAAAACTTTTAAATAAGAATTTTCCTCATCTCTAAGAGTGAGATTGGTGGCAGATTTTCTGAATCTACTCATTAACGCATTCATGCCCAGAGAATCTTTTTCGAAAGCTTTGTGGTCATTTTTACGATCCGTGTGAACCGGAAGACTGGAATGGGAAGATTGAGTAAAATTAAAAATTCCAGTGAAACGCAGGATATTGATGAATTCGACCTTCTCGCGTTCAGCTTCCCATTCGGTGAGGCCGGAATAGTTTAAAGATTTGAATAAGAATTCTGGCAAGTAAAGGTAATTATTTGTTTATAGTATTTTTTTGTACTTTCTATCTTTTTCTTACTATCTTTTTTAAGAATATCCTTTCATTCATTATGAATATAAATTGGTGGAAAATGAAAGCAAAGTAATAATATTTTTAAAATATACCTTTATCTAAGCCTGACAAAGAATTGAGGATCTGTTTGAGTTTATCTTTTTCTTTAGATGTTTTGTCATTTTTGTCCAAAAGTGGATCAGATTTGAACCGACTAAGTTGGTCAAAATTTTTGAGGAACATGTAGAATCTGTCTTTTTTGAGCGGGTTATTGGCGAAAGGGGTATAGAGCGGGGCTTTCGATATTTCCTTATTTTCGCGCATATTCAATGAAATTGATTCGGGATTACTGATGGGAGAAGTTTTATTGGCTAAAAAAAATATGATGTACAATGTAAATTATTCTCATTAGAAAAAAATAAATATATTTTCGTATTTTTTCGATTCAATCAACAAACTCATATTTTGCGTCTGAATAATTACAAAATTGTTATAAAACATTTTTATCGATCTTTTTTCAAATTGAATTGGGGCACACTAAACTTACAAAAGACTTAGCACCCTTTATTTTCTTTATTAGTTTAAAAAATGTTTCATACAGGAGCCAGGGAGAGTTAACTTACCTACATCTGAAGAAATAAGAACTATTGACATTAATATTCTTTATAATTTATTATAATATTAGAGAGTATAAATTAACATACCTATATTGATTCAATATTAATTATATTAACAACCCTACTGTATAATCTTATCCTTTTACCAGCTCATGTTCCAAAAATTTTACATAATTCCGTTCTACAGCAATTTCATGACTAAAATTCAGGACAAATTCAAAATATTCGTTAAATAAATTTAAAATATTTAATTATCACCATTCAACTGGTCACTCGCCCAAATTCTTTAATCTAATTGGGGAAATATTAATGTTATTACATAGAAATAATAATAGCCGTAGGAAATTATATAGTATTTTTTTTTAGTCCTCCTATGAACAAAAAAACGCATTTCTTATGGGAAGTACGTAGCAGAGACGATTCCGATTGCATCCTCCTTAGATAAAAAGCCAAATTTATGAATTCTTATAATAGTCGCTAGAGATAATGTATTTTCAGCAAAAATGTTATAAATGTATAAATATAAAGTTTGGAGTTAATGATAAACGTCCTATGTGTATTTGTATTTAGTGGTCATGTATTATTCGGGGTGGGGGTGGGGCATGTAGTGTTTTTACAAATCTATACACATTTATAAGATGAACCTATCATTTTATTCTTGTATTTTGTTTATATTTAATTAATTATTTGATTAAAAAAAGAAAGCGAGTTATCATTTTTATGGAATAATTTTACATGGAAAATTGTATTCATTTTTATATTATTCGCTATTAGAAATTAACTTGAAATAAAAAAGATATATAGTTGAAATAATTTATATTTTAAATTAAGTGTATCGCCACATATATTTTTTAAATTAAATTTAAAACAAGTTTATGAAAGTAAGATTCAAAAATTTTTCTCAAGACATAGGACAAAAAAAATTTCGAATATTATTTTTTTAACTTTTACCTTTCTTAGCTCTAATCTATTTAAACTAACAACGTAGGAGTGTTGAATTAAAAGTAGATCAAAGCCAAGGAAAATTAAATTTAAAAAACACTTTTTTACAAAAAATAACAATCTTTGGGTCATTCAAAAAAGTAAATATATAAATATATTACCGTTATCATTATATCGCAAAGGATTTTCTCCCAGAAGTCGGCCTCGCTCTTCGATTTTCATGTCCCCGCTAGCTAAAAATAATATTTAATTAATTATTTTTTGATTTTCATGACCCCGCTAGCTAAAAATAATATTTAATTAATTATTTTTTGAATTTTAAATTCAGAAATTATAAGACATAAAAATAATAATGGGTATAAAAAATAAATAAATAAAGGGCTAGTAGAAATCAGCTAGACCAGGCCCCGGATAAGAATTTTATAGGCTTCTATCCATGAAACTATTTTTTCGGAGCCCAGCCAATATAATATATTTTTAATATGAATTTACTCATTCGATCTGTAAAAATCTAGGCCTGTAAAAAATTTTAGCGAATTAAGTCCAAATTTTTTGAATTTTCAAAATCAATATTTGAATATTTTAGTTTTTGAATCGAGCTAAGTCTCCTAATCAATCAATCCAAGTAATTTTAAATAATTTTTTTTTAATATAGTATAAGTAACTGGTTTGTTGTTCGACTGTGTTCCACCGACTCTTTTTCTTCGGGTTAAGATAGCGCGAATTTTCAAAAATCCTCTCACAAAAAAGGCCGAAAATTCGATTGGGATATGAAAAACTTCTAATTTTTTGGTCGGAATTCTTTTGGGCTAAGAGTTTGGCTAAGAAAAGGTCTCGAGAAAAATCGTGTTTGAGTGATTGCGTATTTCTGATAAATATTTGTTTTAAGAAAAAATACTAAATTTGAAACCAAATATGTTCAAATCCCGGCGGGACCATTCAAAATTTGTTTAAATAAAAATGTGTTCCTTGGGTTTATAGTCATTTGGGTATTAGTCGATTTCCTCCTTTTTTCTTTTAAGATAAAAAACGTAAATAGAACACTCTTATATTCAGGCATCAGTGGCGTTACTAGATATTTCATTAGTGGCCTCATTTTTTAAAAAAATCTAGAAAAAGAAAATAATTAATTTGTGCACAAAAAAAAGTATATTCATATCACTAAAAAAAATATTCATATTTTTTTCTACCCGGGTTCTTAATTTTTTAAAAATTGGCCCGGCTCGAATTTATCATTTTTAATAAATTTTTAGGTCCGTAGGTTCGGAGCTTGTAAGTCTCTGATATACTCTAAAATAAATAAATTAAGTTTAAAGGAAATGAATGATAAAAAAAAAATTTTTTAACTGTAAAGAGGCATCTCGACGAAACAGATGTAATGCGACTGAATCGATTGAATGATTGACGGGAAATTGATTGGAAAGAACAAACGAAAGCGAAAAGTCGGAAAGAATTTCGACGATTGTCTCTGAAATTTTTTTTATTGTGATAAAAAGTTCATTATTTTCATTTCTCCTTTAGAATCGATCCTTCCTAGATTCACAAATTGACAGCTGTCTCACAAATCGCGAAGTTTAACGGTCCAGTTTAGATTGTGTGATGAACAAAAGATTGGACCGAAAAACTTTCAAAACAGGGTTTAGAAATATACATCAATTGTATTTCAACTTTTTTTTATTTTAATTAAATATAATAATTAAATTATGCAGTTTAATAAGTCAAAATTATTTAGTGGTGTTTTCCCGAAGCTTAAAAAAAATAATAATAGCTTTTTTTACATTTGATCTAGTTTGAATCTCTAACACCAACAAACAATACTCAAATATAAAACTGGTACTTCTTTTTAAATGTAAATTTCAAAAATAACAAACTAAATAAGATTTAATCATTAAATATTTTTCGAAAAAGTCTGCTTGGATTAACCTGGGTCAAAAGAGGAAAACATATATTACACAGAAGTTGAAAGGCTATAATATCAAAGTTTGATTAAGATTATTTCTGTATTATCACCAACAAAAAATCTATTTTAGGATCTCCACATCCACCACTCAAAATTCGAGACATTATTTAATGTAGGAGACGATTTTATTTTAACGTTTCCGATTTGTTTTGTTATTTAATTATTAATACACCAGGTTTGTCAATCATTATTTGACACAATCTGATAGGTTCTATGTTTTGCAATACATCCAAGGATATTGTGATTGAAATAAGCATATTTAGTAAATGTTTTGCTAATATTTATAACTTTTTTGGTAAATTATTTTTTTAATATTATTCAGAGTTTTTCAAATTTAACCTAATAACTGCTCATTGGCTAAAATATGCATGGATAGTGTTCTCTTTAACTTATCTTAAAAGGGCAATAAAATATTTAATATTTATTATTTTACACTTTTTACCTCTAATTTTCTAATCTTTGTAAAATGCTAAAATTTACTTTTTCATGTATTTAAATCAAAATATGAATATACAATACCGGCCATAAATGACTGCCCATGCATTTTTACATAAAAAATTAATAACTCAAAACTTTTTAATTTATTTGGGTAAAAGCGAATTGATTAATTAATTTAAGATGTCTAGAGATGTTTAGAAATAAAAAACTCGGAATTTCTATAAATTTTTCTATGAAATTTTAGCCTTTGAAAACAACATTTCAAAAATGACATGTTTGGTAAAATAGGGTTCATTAGTTTTTTCAGCAACAATTTTAAGTTGCCCATTGTTTTCTGGAAGAAAGTCACTAATCACATTCTAATTTGCTTATTAAAACCCATTTTTAATTATTTTAAAAAAATTCCTAGATTTTTTTTTGTTTTAAATCATTGTTTAAAGAAACTTTTAGTCTTTAACGAACATTCGATCAAAATGATTAAAAGAGAAATTTCTATTCCAACTAAATGCAAAATAATTAATTTACACATAAGTGGTAAAAGTAATCGCCGAATTTCCAGAGAAAAAACCCCTAGCTCAACGAACAGTCGATTGTATACTTAAAAGATTACGCAATATTACAATATCGAATCCAAAGAGACCTGGAAGACACCGCAAAATGACTTTAAGCGATGATAGATATATAACAAGGATCAGTAAACGCAATCGACGTTTTGTCGCCTCAGAGATTAACCTGACTCGGGAAAACCCGATAAGTGTGACAACTGTGAAAATGCGCCTTAGGAGCTTTGAACTTTATGGTAGGGTAGTGGTCAAAAAGCCAACTCTTGAGCAAAAAAAATAAACTCAAGCGATTAGACTGGGCACGAAAACATCAATTTTGGACATCTGCCAACTGATACCAGGTCTTATGGAGTGATGAGTCAAAATTCGAAATCTTCGGTTCTAAAAAAAGGCAATATATCCGCTGCTCAGCTGGGCGAATGAGCGATCACTGCATAATTCCTACAGTCAAATTCGGGGGAGGGTCTGTTATGGGGTGGGGGTGCTTTGATGCCGGTGTAACGTTTTAAATGAACTCCCGATTTAAATAGATTCTAATTTAGTGATATTGGCATTTATGACTGACATGTTAAGATTTAACCTTATTTTTTAGTGATAATGACATATTTGATTGAAGTGGGAGTTCGTTTAAATCAGATTTATGAAGAATCTATCAAGATCAATTGTAAATATTGCTGGCCTACAAATTTTGCAAAGTAGTAAATAATATATCCTTCTAATATCTTAATTTAATTAATTTTAAAGTAAATTATTTATATATATTTGATAGCATCATAACAACGATTAACTTATAAACTGGCATAAAAACCTATTATTCTACCAATACTCAACTTTACAAAGTAAATGATTATAAATTTTTCTAATAATAAATTTTAGGAATTTTAATAGAATATTTATTTATTTTAACCTACTAATTTTTTATTTCAATTAAGCTATTTAAATCTTTGCTAACTTAAAAAAATATTGCAAATTTACAATAAATTAAATTATGATCTTGGGCCTGATAATTTTTCATTCCAAGTTTATTTAAATCTTTGCTAACTTAAAAAATATTGCAAATTTTTTCTATATGATAAATTTCAGTATTGCAAATAAAATGATTGCCTAAATACACTGAAATATTCTTTATATTATTGTAATTATAAATCTTTGCTAACTTAAAAAAATATTGCAAATTTACAATAAATTAAATTTTTGGATATGATCTTGGGCCTGATAATTTTTCTTTCCAATTAAGTTTATTTAAATCTTTGCTAACTTAAAAAATATTGCAAAATTTTTCTATATGATAAATTTCAGTATTGCACACAAAATGATTCTAAATACACTGAAATATTCTTTATTTACATTGAATAATATATTTATTGTATTTCAGTTTATTTAAATATTTGCTAACTTAAAAAAATATTGCAAATTTTTTCTATAAGATAAATTTCAGTTTGCAAACAAAATGATTGACTAAATACACTGAAATATTCTATATTTTCATTAAATACTATAAATTAAATTTTTGGATATGGACGGGCCATTTATTATATATATTATTTTTTTATTCATTTCAACAGTTGTTTTTGATACCAAAATTTTCCTTTGTTTCCCCAATCAAATGACGAAAGACGATAAATCAAGTAAATAAATTTTGTTTAGTATATTTCTATTCATTTTAATAGAATTTGATGAGATACAGGATTATATCCTTTACCAAAAATATCCATCATCTATGTCTTCCAATAAAGGCTTAAGACGCAATCTGCGAGTTCAGGCCTCGAGATATAAAATTTGTAAGGGTAAAATGCATAACCATTCTCATAATGAGTTGTTTTGGACCTTGACCGAAGAATTCAACTTCTTCAAATGGTTCACAGTGGATGTGATACTAATGTGTCAGCAATATCTCTTGCTGCCCATTTTGGTATCACCAAGACTTACAGCAAATTGGCTGGTAGGTAAAATATATAAAAATTATAATATTATATGATCAATAATATATTTTTAAATATAATACACAATAATAAATTGTTTCACCATTTTTATAATAGTGAAACAATTTTAGATTGTAACAGAAGAGTTTAACTTCTTTAAAAAGTTATAGTGGAGTGGATGTGATACTAATGAGGCAAAATCTTTAGCTGACCATTTTGGTATCACTTAGACTCACAGCAACTTGACTAGAAGGTAAAATATTTCTGCATAATAAATCTATTTATTATATCATGTATAATATTTTTAGCTTCTGGTGGCCAAATATGAAATTGGATGTGGTTAATTTTGTAAAATGTTGTGATATTTGCAACACAAGATTTGACAAAACTAACAATGAGTTACATTCAATTCCTATCCCAACAAAGGTATTAAAGTTGATTACATAACAAATCCTTAATTTGAAAATTTTTATAGTTTGGTCATTATAATTGTTTCTAATTTTTGTTTATGTATTTTATATTTTTCATTTGTAGCCTTATTAATGATCTGTCTATTATAGCTTATATGTATGTGGCACTTGTTTTTATTAGTTATGTTGGTTTCATATATTGAACCATTTAAATTTTATTGAATTTTTTTACAATAAATATATCATATATTCATTTTTAGTTTCTTTAAGGTTAATATAACAGTCCAAAATAAAAATATAATTTGCATATAATCTAATAATTAAAACTTATAATCTGAAAATATAATAAATAAAATCAATATAGTCCCCTTCAATCTCAGGTAAAAATTGATATATATATCATAATTTCATTTTTTAGCTAATTTAGATTTTACCTCATTCTTTATTATTATGTTTTTTTTTCAGCTGCAATCATAAATAATGGTAAGCAGCTTTACTTTATAACATGACACCTAACCTCCTAATGGAGTATATAATATAACAACAATCTTTTATTTTACAAAAGGTATGGACACAAATAGGTGTTGATTTACGTGCTTTGCCTGAAAGTGAGGATGGCTATAAATACATTGCTGTAGCAGTTGATTATTTCAGCAAATATATTGTAGCCATGCCTTTAAAAGATAAAACGGCAAAATCGGTATCGGGCTTCCTTTACTCGTTACTATGCACACATGGTAGGGCAAAAGTATAATAAATTTGGTAATAAAATATTAATATTATATATGATTCAAATTAATGATCAAGGACGTGAGTTTGTGAATGAAATAAGCAATAATTTTCATAAACTCATAGGGACTATGCAGAGGGTGTCAAGTGTTTATCACCCTCAAGGAAATGGCATGGTTGAAAGAGTGAATAGGTCAATCCAAAATGCACTACTAAAGTGTATTAAGGATGATCAATTAATTTGGACAGATGCCTTGCCTGGCATAATATTTGCCTATAACACTTCTCTACACGAATCTATCTTCTTAATTTACACCATATGAGCTGATGTATGGTAGAAAAGCAAAACAAGCTTATGGGGTATGATAAATCTCATTTTATAATCATATACTATATATTATGTCTCTATTTAAGATTGACGAGGAAAAGGATATTGATCCTGACAATGTACCTGAAGCAGATTTGGAATCTTTTTTTCAAGATACAGTTTCCAGGATGAATGATATTCATGAGATAGCTGCTGGCAATATAGATCTTGCTCAGCTTAAACAGCAGAGGGATTATAGAAGTTGTAATGCTGGTAGAAATAACCATTATTTAGTCAATGATCAAGTGCTTATTTGGAACAGCAGTCGGGCTGATAGGGTGGTAAAATGACCAGACCTTGGATGGGTCCTTATACAATAGTTAGGATTCTTAAAAGTGAAATTTATCATTATTATTAAATTATTTTTAATATTTAGGCAATGTTGAGCTAATGAACAGGGTTGCCATGTCTCCCCCCATCAGTGGGAGTCTCCCACAATTTTTTAGTTTACCCACATACATCTCACTCCCACAATTAGAAATCTCCCATAAAAAGCTCCCACAATTTTTTAATTTCTCCCACAATTTTTTTTTTAGCATTTAATGTTTTTTAATATATAAATAATAATTTTGAGAGACAGTATTTGATTATTTTTATATTTTTAAAATAAATTTTAAATATTTATACGAAAAATATGTCTAGTTCTTTTATTTTATTTTTCCGCTCTAAAATATATTTTTTATAAAATTCTCCAATTCTCCACTCGACATTTTCAAAATTTTTGTGTTAGAAAGAATAGAAGTTAGAACAGTATGTATAATTATTATAAATATATTGGGTCGGGCTCGGACATTTAGGACTTCTCGGGCTTGGTTGGGTTGCCCGAAAATTAAATATTAGAAATATCCCCAAACAACATTAGAGGCCGAGTTAATAGTTAAACAAAATTATAAAATGTTATGCCAGGAATTTTATAAATATCTTAATAACGACGGTAAACGTTTAGTTCCATTATTTAAATCTCAAATAAAATATAATTAACTATAACTATTTGACTTTCTATATTTTATAAAATCTTATTTATACATTTGCATAAAATCAAATAAATTTATTTTTTACATTGTAAAATTAATATTTTGAATATTTTGGCAAATCATAAAAATAAAGAAGCATTACAATCTCCTTAAACATGACATCATATTAAATCTTATTAATAATTATCCGATAATAGTAATAATATTCTTACTTTGGTATTTCTGCAGCATAATTTAGTGAACCTTTATTAAATTATATTCTTCTGATTGCAACTGCATATTAACAGCATATAGTAGATTTCCTATATGTAAAATTCCTAAATATACTTCTGCCATTAATTTTTGAAAATTTTTTTCAAAATATTAGGACAGCTTTTATAATCTATTTATTTTTTAAAGGTTTGTAAAATTTTAAAATTCTACGATAGGGCGTATTAGGAGAAATCTGTCAACCAACATTATCCTGACTCAATTCTGTAAATACACTCTGGTTTTTGATAAATTCACTGAGGAATTATCAGATCAGAAAGCTGCCATGCAATTCATTGGTAATGCCAAATCTGCCAAATTTACCATTATATATGGTTAGCTATGTCTTTGGATATTTCATATCTGGAGAAAATTTTTTAATAGTTTTATTGAAATGACATTAATTTTGTTGAAATAGGGGAGGATCAAGGGAAATGTTTTGATATCTCCTTATTAGATGCATCTGTTAGAATTGCATATGTTTGCACATCTTTCAAATCGTAGAATTGACCTTCTGGATTTATATCCTAAAACATTGATGATAGCCTTGCTCATTTGTGTTATACAAAGTATACTTTTCATTTATATTAGTCGTTAAATATTAAGGGGAAAGATTCTACCAACATTGTGATGTTAAGTAGCTCTCTGAATGTTATACTGCATGAGAGGTATTTACCATTTCCGCAACTGTAGTTGCATCTGTATTATTTCTTATTTTTGAAGAATATTTTTGTTTTGCTATAGATGTTGATAGACTGCCCTGTACTGATTTATACTTTGAAGATTTTTGATGCCTCAAAATATCATATTCCCTTCCCCCATTGTATTAACTAAATATTGTAGAACAACTTCCCCGCAGTGATTATAATTATTTTTTACATTGTAAATTTAAAATTGTTTGTTTTTTTATAAAATCTTATTTATACATTAGCATAAAATATATTTTTTACATTGTAAAATTACAATTTTTTTATAAAATTTTATCTTGTTTACATTCTTTTGTATTTAAAAAAGGTCGTTGATTATTATTTTTAAACAAAATTAATATATTATAATAAATCAATATGTTATTTTAATAATAAAGATAGTATTTAAGAAATTTTGTGTCGTACTATAATTACCTATTTTGAAAAATAGTTGCGTATTTTATTTTGGAAAATAGTTATCTATTTTATTTTGAAAAAGAGTTGGATATTTTATTTTGAAAAATAGTTGGCTATTTTATTTTGAAAAATAGTTGGCTATTTTATTTTGAAAAATAGTTGGCTATTTTATTTTGAAAAATAGTTGGCTATTTTATTTTGAAAAATAAATACCTATTTTATTTTGGAAAATAGATTCGATTTTATATTTATAAAAAATAATAAGCAGATAACTAGGCCCGCAAAAAAATTTTTTTTAGCATTCTCCCACAATTTTTATATTACTCCCACAAAATACCGAATTTCTCCCACAATATGAAAATTTTGACCTGGCAACCCTGCTCATGAATGCTAGCGGTAGCATTTTAAAGAGCAAAGCAAATATATGTAATATCGCATGTCTTATTAGTTATTTATATCGTATATCTTATTTATGTCGCATCGTTATAACGCATGTCTTTTTTATATCTTTTCTAATCTTTATATATGCGTAAATTTTATATACAATTTAAATAAAGCATTTAAATTATTTAATGTTATTAACTTATATATTATTTCTAATCCTGTTTTATCTCACATTTCTATATTAAGATTTGACATTTTCGAACTTAACCTTAAATTAATATATAAAACTTTAAGAGTTAATTTTAAATACAAATTAAGCAAAATTGCCATAAATATCAATGTAATAGAAAATATAATACTTAATCTTTACACGTCAGTCATAAATGTCAGTATTATTAAAAATTATATTTAATCTTTACACGTCAATCATAAATGTCTGTATTAATAAAAATATTATATTTGATCTTAACATTCAGTCATAAATGCCAATATCACTAACAGGAATTCACTTAAATATCTATAACAATAGAAAATATAATACTTAATCTTTACACGTCAATCATAAATATCAGTATTAATAAAAATATTATATTTAATCTTTACATGTCAGTATTATTAAAAATATTATATTTAATCTTTACACGTCAGTCATAAATGTCAATATCACTAAAATATTATATTTGATCTTAACATGTCAGTCATAAATGCCAATACCACTTAATTAGAATCTATTTAAAACAGGGATTTACTTAAATGTCTATAACAAGAAAAAATATAATATTTGATCTTTACACGTCAATCATAAATGTCAGTATCACTAAAAATATTATATTTAATATATGCGCGTCAGTCATAAATGTCAATATCACTAAAAAATAATATTAAATATAAACATGTCAGTCATAAATGTCAATATCACTAAATTGGAATTTATTTAAAAGAGGAATTCATTTAGAACGTTGCACCGGGGTAACCAGCGACATATTCAAAATTATAGGAACGCTTAACAAGGAGGGATGGCAAATCATTGAGGACCATGTGATTTCCTCAGGAAAGCGTTTGATCGGTAATAACTTTTTATTTCAACAAGATAATGACCCAAATCATACATCCAGGCCAGTGGCGTAGCCAGGATTTATCCATAGGGGGGGGGGGGTTAAAATATTTTTAGGGTATGTGCTTTATTAGTGTCTAATCACTATAGTAACAAGCATGAATAAAAAAAATATTGGTAACAATTTTGGTTAAATTTATGATTAATAAGCGACTGAACACTGAAAACATTATTCTAAAAATTTAATCTATGTTTAGTCAATTGTTAATTAATCCATATAGTTTAGAAAGAAAAAAATTTGCTCCCCGAACCTTATATTTTTTAAGATCACTCAATATACCTGATTGAGTGTTAAAATAATTCTTTTTTAAATTTTAGATATAGATTTTATTTATTATTAAAATACTTTAGTATAAATAAAATCTCTTTATTTAACTATGCATTTATTTTAATGATAATATACAATAAAATAAATTTCAAAATGTAGAAATTTTTATGTAGATTATTATATTAAAAATTTATTGTAAATAACTATATTTAAAAAATATATAATTCAATAAAATATAAGTAATTCTTGTATGGTATTTTAAAAAATATAATTTAACAATTATAATTAATACAAAATAATCTATAAATATTTCTTATTGCAAAAGCAATACTTTTATTAAAAATACATAAATATTATGACTAAGAATTCATTATAATTAAGTTTTGCATATAAAAATTTTATGACTAAGAAAATATGATAATCATAGATTTGAATTTATAAAGAGAGGTCTACTTTTCTCTGAGATCTGGCTAATTCATCTAGAATCAAATTTTTATCTAGAATAATCTCCTTATAAATATTTAAAAGGGCTAATCCATTTAAACGGTTTTCACCGGTGCTATTTCTTAAATAGGTTTTTAACCTTTTCAAAGTTGAAAATGACCTTTCATTGATGCAGGTACTAATCGGTAAAGTAGCTAAAATAAAAAGTAATGTTTTGATATTTGGCAAGGAATCTAAGGTGCAATTACACATGGAAAGAGCCTGCAAAGCATATTTAGTTCTCAAAGAGTACTCTATTCTGTCGAGATTTTTATACCAAAATTCGACATCCCAAAGTAACTTATCATACGATCCTGATAAATCATCAGAATAAAACTCTGAGATTTTCTTAATATCCTCTCGCGTTTCATGTGTAATCAACAATTCAGACTCAACCGGCAGAAGAAAATAAAAACTTTTTAAAATAAAATTATGACTAATAAATTCTTCTTTTAATTGAAATAAAAATGTGTCAATAAGGGGAATAAAAATATTTTACTTTCTTGTAAAGAGCTCTCAGTTGATTTGGCTGGAAAATCATCAAATGATGGTATGGTATTTTATAATATAATTGAGTTCTATTTTTTTATTTGTAAATTATATTTTCATTTGAGTTATTAAAATTTTGCAATGTGCTTTATTTAGTTATAACCCTTTTTTTATATGAAAAGCTCATCATTATGATTATTGTAAATTCCCAGATAATCTTTAGATATTACAACATTCACAAGCAGAGTTGGGGAGTATTGTGAAAACTTGTATCTTAGATAAAAACAAATAATTTCCTTCTATATCTTACCCTGTCTTTTAAATTTGTAATAGATAACTTGAATCTTTATTTAAGATATATTTTTAATAAACTATATTCTTTTCTTGTTGTGCTGCTCAGGTCTGAATTCACATTGAAATATATATTTTAAAATTTTAAAAAAAATATAGAAAATCAATGTCCTCAAAAAGATATCATTATACTTAAAATTTCAGTTTAAAAATGATAATGAAAAATTGTTGGCTGTGGAAAATATTTGGGCACCTGACAAATGCTATAAATTTCCATTGTCTTTGGATAAAAGAAATTTAACATTTCAAACATCGTGGCTTAACAAATATAAGTGGCTTGCTTCTTCATCTAATGAAAAGGGAGCTTTTTTGTAGTGTGCGTCATTTTTTCACCAAGATATGCTGGACCCGGGTTACAAAAACTCAAAACATTGGTAAGTCAAGTATATACAAGATGGAAAGATGCTCTTGAAAATTTTAATTATCATCAACAAAATAAATATCATCTCAATTCTTGTGAGATATCTGATGCTTTAAAAGCCATCTCTATGAATCAAAAGATATCAATATCTAATGTATTGAATAAAAAAAATTTGATATTGTTACAACCAACAGAGCCAGAATAATTATAATTGATGCAATCATTTGGCTAGGGAGGCAGAGCTTAGCATTAAGATCTCATAGAGTATCAGCTGGCCCCTTAACACTTTCATCTTCTCATAATGAAGGTAATTTTAAGGAATTGCTTAAACTTTTATGCAACAATAATGATAATTATATAAAGCTTTTTGAAAGCTCGGCTAAAAATGCCACCTACCTTAGTCCATGCATTCAAAATGAAATTATATCCATATGCAATAAGTTTATATTGAAAGAAATTTCTAAAAAAGTGAAAGCATCACCATTTTTAGTGTTCTGGCGGATGAGACATCGGATGTTGGTAACATAAAGCAATTATCCATAGCAATAAGGTTTATTGATATGGAATCAGGTCATTATAAAATGAAGGAACGTTCAATTTATTGATTTACATAACACTAAATCAGAGACGATAGCCAAAGCATCCCTTCAAGATCTAGATTTAAATCTAATGAGAGGCCAGGGATATGATGGAGCTCCCTCAATGAGTGGTCATGTTAAGGGAGTGCAGTCAAGAATTAGAGAGCTTTATAGCACCGCTTAATATGTTCACTGCAGCTCACATTGATGATATCCGAGGCATGTGAAATTCGAGACATCCGGAACAGTTTACTTAAATTTTTTTTAATTTAATTGGAATTTATTAGATTTTATTATGTATTATAGATATCTTTTTATAATTTAATATATTTTTCAAAATTTAGAAACAATATCGTCGGTTTGTGGCTTTTTCACACCACCCAAAAAGAGACAGTTATTTATCCGAACATTTGATGATATTGATTCAAATAATCCAAAAAAAAAACTAAAACGATTTTGCCCAACTAGGTTTATCGAAAGACAACAATCAGTGACTCTTCATAGAATTATATGAAGTTATTTTTGCAGCACTCGAATCCTACGTATCCAGCAAAGTATGATTTTAGCAAAATACTTCAAAAAATTAATTTGGATTTAAGAGAGGTTATGAATAGGGCAAAGGATATTGTTGAAATATTAGCAAATATCAAAGAAAATGTGGATGAAAAATTTCATATTTACAAGAAAGTAAAGGAGATCGCTAATTTGTTTGGGATTGAAATTTTTGAGTAGTTTCTAGACAGTCAAATCGCTTAAATATTGATGCCTCTTCTATTGAGGATTTTTATAAAATAAATATTTTTATTCCCCTTATTGACACATTTTTATTTCAATTAAAAGAAAGATTTATTAGTCATAATTTTATTTTAAAAAGTTTTTATTTTCTTCAGCCGGTTGAGTCTGAATTGTTGATTACACATGAAACGCGAGAGGATATTAAGAAAATCTCAGAGTTTTATTCTGATGATTTATCAGGATCGTATGATAAGTTACTTTGTGATGTCGAATTTTGGTATAAAAATCTCGACAGAATAGAGTACTCTTTGAGACCTAAAAATGCTTTGCAGGCTCTTTCCATGTGTAATTGCATTTTAGATTCCCTGCCAAATTTCAAAACATTACTTTTTATTTTAGCTACTTTACCGATTAGTATCTGCACCAATGAAAGGTCTTTTTCAACTTTGAAAAGGTTAAAAACCTATTTAAGAAATAGCACCGGTGAAAACCGTTTAAATGGATTAGCCCTTTTAAATATTTATAAGGAGATTATTCTAAATAAAAATTTGATTCTAGATGAATTAGCCAAATCTCAGAGAAAATCAGACCTCTCTTTATAAATTCAAATCTATGATTATCAAATTTTCTTAGTCATAAAATTTTTATATGCAAAACTTAATTATAATGAATTCTTAGTCATAATATATATGTATTTTTAATAAAAGTATTGCTTTTGCAATAAGAAATATTTATAGATTATTTTGTATTAATTATAATTGTTAAATTATATTTTTTTAAATACTGTACAAGAATTGCCAAACATTTATTCAGTTAATAATATTTAACCAAATATTTATCCAGAAAATGATATTGAAAGTGGGATTTCTATATGATCACTTGTACATAATTATACTATGAGTAAATCATCTTCCATAATCAAACCTCAAATATTGAATAAATCTTATCAAAAATCAAAAAAATAACTCATTAAACTTCCTTAATATACCAACCCACAAGAAACCCATATTTGAAGATAAAAATAATATCCAACATTTTCACTCTTAAACTGATAAAAAAATTTTAATTCATGAGCTTACCAGACCTCAGCACAGCTTCTACCAAATCTAACTGCCCTTTATGTAATAAACTCGTTAAAGTAACCAGGGCTATTGCCATCTCATCGAAACCAGAAGATAAAATGTCCTCAATCTGGACTTCCCATCTTATCACCAGCTATCCCTCGAACCCTAAATGCCTTTTCTACCCTTGCCCTCGCATAACCTATAGTTACCATTCCCACGTTGACTGATGTGCCTACTAGCCCAATAGTCCCCACCTCAACCGCCGAAAATGCTCTCACTTTCAATCCAACCGACTCCACAGATGTAGAAATATTTTTAGTCACACCAAAACCATTTGTGATTTCACGAATACCTAAGGGAGCAAGACTTCAAGTTGCCAAACACCTCTCAAAGAACTTGACTTCCTTGATAAATAATTATTCTTCCATAAAACACTGGCTAGACACCCTGTCATTTGCCTTTACTACCTTGCAAGTTCCTGATCCTGCCAGCAAAAAATCTCTGACACAGCAAATCAAGGATGCTACTATCTACCCCTTACCCATCAATCACTTTTCCACATCTTTTAAAGGTGATGACACTGATAAAAATAAAAATCACAAAAATGACCTACTCACCAAGGCCAAGCTTATATCTAAAAAGCTGGATAACCTGAATGTTAAATCCGCCATACGACTGGCAACATCTGACAATAAGCTAGCTCCCTACGATCAAACAACTTATCAAGCTCATCTGACAATAAGCTAGCTCCCTACGATCAAACAACTTATCAAGCTCATCTGACAATAAGCTAGCTCCCTACGATCAAACAACTTATCAAGCTCATCTCCTAAAACACCACCCACACGATCTTAAGGACGAAATACCGTCTTACCCCGAAGCTCCTCTAATTGCAACCACTTTTACCTCAAGCGAGGTTAGAAAGGCTATCCTCTCCTTCAAACGCGATTCTTCACCGAGGGTTGATGGGTTTCGCCCAATATTCTTACAGGATCTAACCGCACCTTACATCACACAACAATGCGACGTTTTGGAAAAAATTACTCAACTCATCAACCGTATGCTTGCTGGAGGCTTACCACCCGCCATTATTCCACTCCTTTATGGAGCTAAACTCATCGCCCTCCATAAACCTAATAAAGATATTCGCCCTATCACTATTGGGACCACTTGGCGCCGATTAACCGCAAAGCTAGTAGTGAGCAGAATATTGTTCACAGTATCCAATCACCTGTGCCCTAATCAATTAGGAGTCAACGTAAAAGGGGGTTGTGAGGTATCCCTACACATAACCAGAATGTATCTACAAACAGACCCCAGTGACGATATCCTAATTAAGATAGATTTTTCAAACTTTACCCAGAATACTCGCAATTCATCTTCGATTGTTATGCTAGTCCATGGCATCTTCAATTTGGAGATAGATTGATTCCTTCTAGTAGTGGAATACAACAAGGTGACCTTCTAGGTTCGTTTTTATTCTGTCTGGGCATTAATAGCCTAATACAAGGCATAAATGATCAATGTAAACTAAACCTTCATAACTGGTATATCGACGATGGTACACTAGGCGGCTCACCCAGCGAAGTTATGAAGGCGGTCGAAATAATAAAATCCAGCGAGAGCAGTTTGGGACTGTGAATCAATCAAGACAAGAGCGTTGTCCTCTTGGAATCATCGACCTTAACTATGATCCTATGTTCAATCATACACCATTGAACTTCTTAACTCGAATCTCCAGTGGGTAAAGACGAGTTCTTTGTCAAGTTCTTCGCCGACACTCTACTAGAGATATCCCTTATGCGCGGTACACTATCTCGCCTCCCAGCCCACCAAGCGTTCTTTCTATTAAAGAACTACCTCCTAATCCCAAAAATTCTATATACACTCCGATCGTCACGTATCTTCCAATACGACGTCAACCTCGCTGCACACGAGCTAGAGATTAAACACCTCACAGAGGATATACTCAATCTCAAATTCGGAGACCTATCTTGGCTACGAGCTACCTTGCCAACCAAATCCGGCGGCATTGGCATATGATCGCCTTCCCTACTCTCTGTTAGTGCGTTCATATCCTCTCGCCTGTCCTGCGAGCCCATCATACACGCACTCACAAAACATCCTGACCCTTTACTTCCCCAGGCAATTGATCTATGGAAATCTCTTTCATTAGTCGATCCTCCCTCATCGGCACTGCAGAAGGACTGGGATAAGCCTCTAGTTGGCAACTTCGTTGCATACCTTAAATCGAGGAGCCAACCCGAGGACCATTCTCTACTCTTCTCCATTTCCTCAGACAGCGGATATGAATTTCTCGAAGCTTTTCCATCGCGAAACCTTGACCAGCCCCTAAGCAATGATGAGCTACGTCACGCCATCGGTCTAAGACTTAATTATGATATGGTAATACCCTATCACTGCATCCTTTGTCAAAGGCCGGTCAACTCCAAAGGCCGTCACTCTTTACACTGCAAGCGCAGTAGAGGCAGATTCATTAGACATTCAAAATGCAATGATACTATTGCCAGGGCCCTAAAATCTGCCGGTATCCCATCAACCCTCGAACCTACTGGACTCTACAATTCTGATGGTAAGCGTCCCGATGGCTCTACCATGATCCCTTGGAAGAGGGGGGAATTCCTAACCTGGTATTTCTCATGCATCGATCCCCTTGCCCCTTCCAATATAAATAGAGATGCTCTAGTAGACGCCAAGACGAATAAACTCGCTAAGTATTCGCCATCGCTTCCGGCCAATTACACATTCCTACCACTAATCGCCACGACTCTAACGTCGTTCAACTCTCATGCCCTGGCTTTCTTTAAAGAGCTGGGGAAACGGATCTCTACTAGGACCGAAGATCCCAACGAGGGTTATTACCTACGCCAAAGATTAGCCCTCAATATAATAAAATCCAATTACCTCAGGTTCATATTCTCAATGACTGATACCCCCTAATCACAGAATCGGCGATAAGAAGAGCAATTAAGAACAAGAGAGGGATATTCAGATGGAAGTCAACAAAAGAACCAAACCCTAATCACAGAATCGGCGATGAGAAAAGCAATTAAGAACAAGAGAGGAATATTCAGATGGAAGAAGAAAAACTGAAGGGCAAACTATGAAAACTCATAATTCTTTTAAATCATATGTTCAATTTATTATATTAATTTACTATATATTTATTTATATTATTTAAATATATTATTATTTATCCTTAAAAGATATACTAACAAATGTGATTATTTTTTAAATTGACATATTAATGAAATTTACTATTATATTGATCGTTATTATATCATACATTTTATATTACGCTTTATATAAATTTTATTGAATTATATATTTTTAAAATATATTTATTTACAATAAATTTTTAATATAATAATCTACATAAAAATTTATACATTTTGAAATCTATTTTATTGTATATTATCATTAAAATAAATGCATAGTTAAATAACGAGATTTTATTTATACTAAAGTATTTTAATAATAAATAAAATCTATATCTAAAATTTAAAAAAGAATTATTTTTAACACTCAATCAGGTATATTGAGTGATTTTAAATAATATAAGGTTCGGGGAGCAAATTTTTTTCTTTCTAAACTATATGGATTAATTTACAATTGACTAAACATAGATTAAATTTTTAGAATAATGTTTTCAGTGTTCAGTCGCTTATTAATCATAAATTTAGCCAAAATTGTTACCAATATTTTTTTATTCATGCTTGTTACTATAGTGATTAGACACTAATAAAGCACATAATATTGCCAATATTTAAAAGTAGAGTTTGGTGGCTTCGCCCCCCAAAAAATTTTAACCCCCCCCCCATGGATAAATCCTGGCTAATCCACTGCTAATATTTAAAAAATCTCATGAAAGATTACCAAAAATTTGTGTAGCAATTATTAAGAATAAAGGTGGTCATATTGATGAAACCAAAATTTGATCTTAATTAATTGCTATGTCTTTTATTTTTTGTAATTTTATGCAATAATATGTAAACTTATAAATAAATTTGATAAGCCTCATATTGTGTGTTATTTGTCTTATTTTAAGAAAAATGCAGGGTAGACAATCATTTATGGCCGGTAGTGTACGTCTCTTCAAATAAAGATATCATATAAGATGGTACAAAAATTTTATCCTTAAAATCCTATGTTTAAAGTTTCGGTTATAAAAATCATTACCTTTTTTTAAAATTTTTTTAATTAAAATCAAAAAATCAGATTTGAATTTTAAAAAAATCCAATTTTCAGACTATAAATGATTTAGTAAGATCGGTCTTCTGATTTCGATCCCGTTTTGGTCTTAGACCTCATGTTTTAAATAAGCCACCTTCTAATATTATAGATCCAACCAAAACAGAATAGAACAAAAAATCGACAGGAATTTTCTAGAAACGGTATCTGGTCAGATATTCATTCCGGTTCCAGTTTTAAACGTTAGTTAAAAAAATATGGACTTATAAAGAAAGAAATAGAAAAGTTAGAATTATGGGTGGTGGGTTTTCAAGCTTAATTTCCGGTTTCATATCCATAGGTGGCCCTTATAAAAACACAAACTATTTATCATTAATTTCTGTCGGATACTATTTACAGTTTCAATCCAAAAATCTAAAAATCCTCCCTTAAACAACTTGCTATTTTTTCTACCATTTCGTTCGAGCAGTCTTTTTCTTCTAATTAAATTTAATCATTTAAAAAAGATGGATTAACAATATCAAATAAATCAATAAATAACTGACCTCCATGTCTACCGATATTTACTCCCCCTTTCCCGAACACGTTTCCCCCTTTCCTGTGTTCGACCCTTCCGTCTTTCGCTTTACTGCCATCTATATTGATGATTCCTTGTTCCCTGAAAAGCGGAATATCGTATTTGGCTAATATCCTAGCCGGGGCATCGGCGTTAACTTCGTCATCTAGAAATAGTTTTTCGCACTCGTCTTCCGAATCTTCTAAGGCACCGTAACCAAAAGCCTTTTATTTAATTTTAAAATACGGCAAATTGACAGGGAAAATAAAATGAAACATGATTTATTAATTTGTATAAATATCGCTTGTAACATTTCACTCGTTGTTACATTTAAATTTCACCTTCTTTTATTTACACTGAAATTTCATTGGTTCATTCAAATATAATCTCTCATTGGTTCCTTCAAATTTCATGAATCAAAAGTTATGTGACTTGTATTAAAATAAAACATAAATTACTTTCTTAAATAGATCCCCAATGCCAATCGAAACGAAAAAAAAGCAGAAGCTTACCTTTTTTGCTTCGATGTCATGAAAGATAAGTGCGACCCACAATGATGGGTTTTAATCCGTATGCCTGCGCACTCAAGCTTAACCTGCTAGCCCTTCTATCTAAAAATTTTGTTTAACCCACGAGACCAGTTTAAAAATAATTTCATTAGTAGATTTGGCTCGTTATTTATTTTATTTTAATGCATTTTTACTTAAACTTATAATATATGAAATATTATGAAATATGATTTTTAATAAATGGAGGTCTGTTCTGCTCATTTTGCAGGAAAGATATATCAAATTACTTGGTCATGGTTTTAAAATATTTTCGCCCATCGTAGATTTCTAAGATAAGCTATATTTTTTTAAAAATACCTGACCAGTGATTCCTTTAGTCCTCTTAGTTCTGATAGTTTCCTCGAAGGTGCTGCCTATGCCCGCGAAATAATTGGAGGTTTTTTTCGTATATTTCGATTCGGCCATCTGGGTCAAAGTAGCTGGCTCCATTTTCGACGTCTTGGTGTAACCCAATCCATAATAGTCATTTTTAGGTAGGATGATTATCGGGTTAATGTCTGGCGGCAAAAACTCAAAAATTTCTGTTTTTTCCTAAAATTATTATTTCTTAATATATTTTGTTATAATAAATTAGCAAATTTTTAATCTTTATAAAAGTTCACCAGGAAGAAATTTAATTTAAAAGAAAGAAATATGAAGGAATTACTGTAATGGTAGATTTGATATGAAAGTCTTTTATTGGCAGGGTTGATGGAGAATAGCTTTTGAATCCCGGAGGTAAACTGCAACCATATATTTTTTTGCCTTTAAATATATATTCGAGGTTTTATATTTAAAAAAACATGATATCTAAAATATGCACAAATGTGTAATGTGAGGTATCGCTTATAATAAGCAAAAAATATAGCATAACTGTATAATTTAGCTTTATATATTTTATAAATTCCGCGCTTGCTATAAACGAGGCCTAAGGCTTGTGGTAAAAACATATATTTTTAGTTTCGAGCCTTTCTAAAAAAAACAAAATAAATAGAACAGTATGGGTTCAGCCATCTCGAGGCTAGATAAGAATATAATAATCTTATATAATACTAATTCATAAGTCTGGAGGATCTGATATTTTCTTAAAGATACCAAAAAAGGCACCGATTCTATATCGATATTAAATATGGATGGTGGGTTCCTAATAAGTAATACATCAGAATCCATTTATTATTTAAAGGGGTTTATTTAAGGATTTTGGCTTTCATAAATAACAAAGAACAAATGCGATAATAATCAAAATTATTCTTTCTAAAAAAATTCTTTGTCGTTTTAACCAACCAAGAGCCTAAAATCTAAATTTCCAATTATAAATTTTCCTAATTTTGATAAGCTAAGTGTGCCTAAAATAAATTATACCGAACTATGGAAACAAATTAGAGACTTAGTTAAATTATTTTGTACTTTATTTTACCCTGTGACATGACGCACAAACCTAGTCACGTGATTATAATAGCTGATTTTAACAGGGGAGGGGTAGAACCATGTCGAATGAGGTTCTAAATATTCATCTTAATCATAAAAGACATAAAATTTACAAAAAACTATTTTTATTCGATTACCGATTTCCTTTGACTTTTCAGCGAGGAGGGGTTTATCTTCGTCCAGCGATTCCTCAAAATTTAGGTACTCCGTATTAATCACAACGCCTGGGAGTTTTTCGACCTTTTTACTATCAACACTTTGTGGTTCACGTTCGGAAGATGATGGGATAGACGAGGTTTTAGGATCTGGTGTGCGAGCGTTCGATTTAGTGAAAATGGTTTGCTTCTTTTTCCTAACAACTTTTGCCCCAACACCCCGACCCAGCTTGCCTCCCATCTTTTGGAATATAAGATGACCTATTGTGTTTCTTTATTTATCGATATTTATAATAAATGAGATATATCTAAAAAATAACTTGAAATATAGTTTATAGGGTTAGGAATAAAATCAAAACATTTATTTAAAAAAAACCTAATAAAAATATATAAAAAAACATACGATCAAATAAAAAACAATGATTAAATTTTCAAGTCTAAAATAAATTTTACAAGGTTAAAATTAAATTTATAAAATAATAATCTTTCTTATAAAAAAATAAAAGTTAACTGTATAAAATGAGCGAGTTATAATAAAATTAGATAAAAAATTTTGAAATAAAACCTATGATAGATTTTATATTTCCCAATAAGATTGTAGTATTAATTTTAATAAAAATAATTTAAAACATCGTTTCATTTTTTTTTCGTCTTTTTCTCCCGAAAATAAACAATGTTTCATAACTAATAAATACAGTTTTATAATCCAAAATTGTAGATAGAGAGAGTTATCGGTAGGCCTGTCCGATAGGATAGGATTTTAAAAATAATTAAAATATCATACGATATCCGAAGTATTAAAATCTATTAAAAATATCCGACGATATTTGAAATTTATAAATCGAATTATGGGGTAGGTTTGATCTGATTAAAACCCGATTTAGAAAAGTAACTATAGTATGCAATTTTTTTTAAACAAAATACATTGAAAAAACAAACATATAATGAATAGATATAAAACTTGTCGGGCAAGTGGAATAGGTTTTTGAAGAAAAGAAAATCCTGGCCAAGAATTTCGGCGTTTTTGATTGATGCGTTTTCGGCCTTTTGTCGCGTAGCCTTGTTAGTGACTTCCACTATTTTCGGCGCAATGCCGTATTCGGTAAAATCCTATTAGAAGTTTTTAAGATTGATAAGTATATTCTCTTTATTTTTCTTTTTTTTCATTCATTCTTTCCTTTCTTACTAATATATATGAATATAATTTATTATCAGCCAGTATTATCAAAGAAATTGATAAGCATATGCGATTTTATGTTGTTTTTAACTTGATAATTAATATTACTCTATTCACCAATGGTTTAATCTAGACGTTTCCTATCATCATAGTGAATCTATTCAGTGCCGCTTTAATAGTAAGTGAAAAATTTAGCGTGCAAGCCCATTTCGAAA
This sequence comes from Gordionus sp. m RMFG-2023, assembly GCF_954871325.1. Lineage (NCBI taxonomy): Eukaryota > Metazoa > Nematomorpha > Gordioida > Chordodea > Parachordodidae > Gordionus > Gordionus sp. m RMFG-2023. The sequence continues at coordinate 24,107,947 of NC_088775.1, forward strand.
TTATTTGTATATTTTAGGGAAAAACAACAAACAACTTTTACCATCCATTTATTTTTTTCAAACTAAAATCTCGTTTATAAATCAAAAACAAAAATAATTTAAGGAAAAAAATTAGGTTTCACCTCTTCATCCATATAATCTTCGGGCCTTTGCTCGAGAGGGTCGTTCTTATCCTGCCTAGAGGATTTGAAGGACTTGGGATTCCATCCTAATCAAATAGATTTAATACATAAATTAATAGATTTTTTAAAATATCCTTTTTAATTTTTAATCTAAATTGTTAATGTTGAATGATCCATAGTAGTAGTGTTGCATAATCGGCTAATTTTAGCCGACTCCAAAATGGCTTAGTCGAGTTTTTCGGTGAAAAAATTAACCCAGCCTAACTAAGCTTAGCCTAAAAATCGACTAGACCTAATTAAGCTTAGTTGAAAATTAGGCTAAACCTAATTAGGCAAAAATTAGGAATCGGCTAATCGTCAGCGTACGTAATGAATATATATAATGTTAATAAATATGAATAAATAATAATTAAGGCTATGTTTAGTATTGCGTAACGCTGACGGACTATTAACCGAACTCCATACCGATGATGCCTATTAGGTTTATGCAAAGTTTTTAGCTGTTCTAAAACGAACAGAACGAATTATTCTATTCTTATATATAAATTGAACAATTTATTATTCGTAACTATACGAATAGTATGCAAATAATCTTATTATTCGTACAAATATGAATAATAAATTATTCGATAAGAATGGAATAGTAAAAGTAAATTCTTCGATTTACCGTTTATGTTTAATTCATATAATAATTATGCCCTTATTTCCAAAGCTGTTTTTATTAAATTTTTACTTTATGTTAGCACTAATCTATTTTTGATGGAAACTGTCCAACAAACTTAAAACAATTGCATCGAAAATAAATAGTAAAAGGTTTTTAACATTGTTTGAAGTTTAGTAGATTATTATTTATACCTTCTTTAGTGTCCACGGAATTGAAAAATCCGGCTGAAAATCCTCCAGTAAACGCCCCGTGAAATCTCCGCCTGCCCTTCTCGTCGACGACCACTTGATCTTGTGCGTGAACCGGTTTATTTCTCTTAAAAAGCAGTCCTCCTCCTAACAAATTATCGTCTTGAGGAACGTCTGCATTAAACAAAAAAAAATAGTATTCAAGAATATAATTTAAAAATGAGTAAATTATTTTTAAAAAATATTTTAAAATGTAAGAAAATTGGATGTCATATGCTCCATCTGTTCTGACATTTATTTTAAAACTGATTTAGGTTTCTCTTTTGCATTAGTAGAATTGCAAATAATTAAATCAGTATTCGATTCAAAAATTTAATTTTAACTTTAAAAAATTGTTTCCTTATAAAATATATACATAAATTTAATTGAATCGATAAAAATAAAAGCAAAACTTTATATAAAAAGGAATATAAATAGATTAATAAATTATTCGAATCGCTAAAACAAACGAATAATTACTTATTCTTATGATTTGTATAATTATGATAGAAATGATTGAATATTTTTGTCCATATCCAAATCCATCATGGTTTGGCAGTATTGCGGATATTAATACTATCTTATATCTTTTTTAAACTTTTTGAAAGCTGAAGGCTCGCTCTTGCTACTAAACATATGGTAATTCCTCTCAAACTATTGCAAATACTTTCGCCATAGGCTGTTGCGAAAAAGTGTCATTCTGTTTTGATTCTGAAATCGAGTTCATGATGGCAAAGATATAGAAATTTTTATATTGCTTTTGGTATATTTTGAAATTTTGATTTAAGAAAATTAATCATTTTAGTTTGTTAAATAAACGCCACATGCGTTGTGTTTTAGACATGATAACAGCATCATATAGTTAAAGTTTGTTCATATTATTTTCATGATAATACACCATAAAGGGATCAGGAGAATCCCTGAACGTGGTTCTGAGCCACAAAAGCATAATTTTTTGGAAAAATCACATATAACTAAAAATTCGCCATCATTCAATTTAAAATTTTGAAGAATAGTGCATATGCCCAGGTTCCTGGTCCTCCAGCTAATACACAATATTTTGGTTTTTACAGATCTACTAAAGCTCACTTTTATGGCAACATGTGTTTCTTTAAAATTAGAATATAATTCCCTAAGATTGCATAAAATGAGTCTTTTCTGCAATTGTCACTTTTCCACTTAGCCTATATTGATATAAAATGGTTTCAGGCATTCTACGACTGCTTTAATCGGAATTATAAAATTTTTTAATAATATATAATATGTCTTGAAAAACACTCCCAAAGGAAGTACATTTCTAAGACCTTCACAAAGTATGTTTATCAAAATCGTGCGAATTTTAGGAAAGAAGAATATATTACATTAATCACCTTGTTTAATCTTTTACTTAAATACATAAAATATTTAAAAGATTTTAGCTTAAATATATTACAATTACGAATTTTTACAATTGACTAATGATTAAAATTAGTTATTACCTACACCTAAGATCGACCCAACTTGAAATTTTTCATATTTATTAATTTTAAAAAAATGAAGAAATAAAATGCCGATTTGATTTTATTTTCCGGATTTTGCATTTAGATTTTTAAAATAATCTTTAACATTATATAACTTTAAAGGCCTACCATTAGGCTATATAAAGAAATTTAAATGACGCTTTTAGATCAATTATATACAAAATTAAAGGGATATTCCCAAAATGCCCAATTCTGACCTTTAGAAACCCGCATCTCAGCAGTTGGAAGATAAAATTTTATTCTTCTTTTAGTTATAATTAATAAATGCAAACTCTAGTAAAAATATTAGAAAGATCTGAGGGCTAGGGTTAAAACTCATTTTGATTTATGATAGAATTCACAATATATACGAAGTGAAAACCTTGGCGACGCTATCTCTTCCAAAATATGCAAAATTACCAAAAATTGATATTTTTATTTGCATAAATAAATGGCGCTATATGAAATTATGGATAATGGTTAAAAATTTTTGCTAATCTACCAAAAACAGCATATTATTTTTTTATACTAAAATATTTCGAATATTTGGGTCATACCAGGTCAAATCGATCAAAATGTATCATTTCCAGCCGACCCTTTTCAAAATTGTTAAATTGCTGGAATTATTTAGATCGGTAAAAAAATAAGTGGGCGGTTTATTTTAGCTAGCTAGCACACCTGGTTCAGGAGATACAGAGCCTCAAAGGTGCAAAAAATGAAGATTTTTACGGCTGTAAAATTTTTAAATTGTTTATAGCTTAAAACCTTTATAGATATGAATTCTATTAACCCTTCAATACTCCAGTGAAAAAAAATGAGGTTAGTTCTCGGGCGGGGTTTAATAGACCCCAATTACAAATGTATATATCTCCAGTTATATTCATTCTTTTCATTTGATATTTGGATATAAGATAGATTCAACCTTAAGCTTGATAAAATATTTAAGTATTTTTATTTCTTAAGCCTAGATTAAAGATGATGAGGATAATTATAATTTGTGCCAAATTTTTTTAAAAAAAGCAGCTTTTTTTAAATTTCAAATATAAAATTAAAAAAATAACTTATCCATTATATAATCATGATAATTCATAATATGGATCTTTATTCTTCAATATAAAAAAAAATTACACCAATACATTCAAATATAAAAAAAAATAGAACATTGAAATATGCTAAATTTGACATGCAAAAACATTTATTACATAAAATATTTATGTGTTCTAAACATAAATTTATTTGACAATTTTTTTATAAGGAGTATAGTTTTATGCCATATTTTGATGGTTTATTTGGCATGTATTGCCTGAATGGGCATCTACCAATGCTGGAAGCATTTCATCTACGGTTGCATATTCTGATATTGTATAAGATTTGTAGCAGTTATCAACAAATTCTTGAAAAATATTTCTAATGTGAGTTGCCTTGTCTACCATTTTTCTCTCTTCTCTTAATAATATGTCATCAAATCTTATTGTATGGATTAGAAATCTGAATCTTTTGAGTGTCATTGTTGCTCTAAATATCTTAATTCCAAACCCATCAGATTTCCATAAATCTGAGATATTTTGATGATTTTATTTGGAAATTCCAGCTAAATAAAGAATTCTTAATAATGCCTTGAATTCTATTACATCAACCTCTTTAGTAGAATTTTCATATTGATCAGTGTACTTTTTACTTAAAATTTTAATTTTTCCATTTGTGATAAATAATTTCTTCAATCATTTTTGGTGATATGAACAAATCGAAACATTTTTCTGCGGTGTCAGCTTTTTTCCCATATTCTTTTACTCCTAGCATATGAAAAATTAAATTTTGTTGACGTGTTCTTACTCTTTGATTTAAAATCCTTTTTCCATTAAGTCACCTTATTTTTAGCTAATTTTACAGTGAAATAGATATCATAAATAATTCCATATTTACCTAAATAATATTTAAGTTTATTGTCTGTAGCATATCTTCTTCATCTAATTCAGATTGTGTATCATGATCACTATCATAAATAGAATCTTCTTCCTTATTATCAATTAAATATAATCACCTCAAATAAAATGATATTACATCTTAAATAATTTTTTATTTACTATCAGAATCTGCAAAAATCATAGTATATGATAAAAATAATTTGAGAAATGAGCCAGATGGTGAAAATAAGAATATAATAACTCCACCAAAAAAAATGTTTAAGTTTTCTTTTTCATATATCTCAATCAAAATAAAAGATATTTAAATTTTGTTTTAATAAATTTTATAATATAGTAGTATATATATAGTGATCTGCATCGGGCCTAATTTTTCAAGCCCGGCATGGCCCAAAATTTTTTTATAAAGATTTGCCCGGCCCGAACCCGAAATTTTTTTTAAAAAAATTTTGCCAGCCTGGCTTGAAATATAAATTAATTTCTATAATAACTCAAAATAAACATATTTATTATTTGGCGTCAACTTTATATAAATAAAAATCACATATTTTTATTTTACATAAAAAATTCAACATAAAATTGATTAATTTAGATATATTTTTAAAAATTTCTAAGGCTGACCCGACCCAGCCCGAATTTTCTTAAAAAATATTAGGCCCGGCCCAAAGCCCGTTCGGGCTGGGCCTATTTTTGCAGATCTCTAGTAGTATATATTTATAATTTTTTTTAAAAAAAATTTCTTAAAAAATTACAAATTTACTCTGGTGGGGTCTCATAAACCCCAATCAGTTAAATGCTTATATCTTAAAAACTACTCAACCGAAATATATGAAATTTGGAATATAGATTCTAAGATATATTTGATAAAGCTACAGAAGAATCCAGATCATAATATTTAACCGTTTTTATGTAATATCATTGCTAGCATGTCTGGGGTTTCATATACCCCACCAGAATATTGAAGGTTTAAAATGAATGAGAATATATTATTCAGGCAGATTTTGCTGAGAATTATACTTTATGGTTAAAGGTGAAGTTACTGGAATAAAGAGCAAGTTATCAGTCATCCTTTCATTTAAGTTAATAAAATTATATTGGAATCTTTCATTCATAATACAATTGCCATTTATCCCAACAAAATTCTGCTACTTTTCAGATGTAGCAGCATCACAAATCAATCTTTGCGAACATAAAATGATTTCGAAAGCTGAGTAGCATTTCTAGCCCACATCCCATGGCAAATCTGCATGTAATGGAGTTGGAGGTACAGTCAAACATAATGAGATGGGTAGTTTACAAAGCCCTGTTTCAGAAAAAATAACTTGCCATAAAGAGTTTTGTTGCCTATTATAAGGAAAATATTAAAGGCATAAGATTTATAATTTATTAATATATATTATTTTTTTTTATTAAGGAATAGATTTCGCCTATATTATGGAAGAACAAGAGAAAACAAATAATTTTAGAAGAGAGATTCAATAAAAGGTGAACAATAACATGAGTGCAAAAATTTCATATTTTTATTCAATTTCAGGATAAAATTGAAGCTAAATTTTATTCAAATTTAAACAATTCACAAATATTAAATATAACATTTGACTTAGATAATAATTTGATAAACAGTGAATATGAAAGGATTAAAAATATAGTAACCAAAAGATAAGATAAAAATTTGGCCCTTATTAATGATGGGTAGACAGATATAAAAGTGGAATGAATTATAAATTTTATCATGGGAATCCTACCCATTTTCTACAAATTAATAGTTAGGGTCCAATATGTATAAGGGAGTATATCTAGTGAATTTATTAAAGTAATTGAAGGAATAAGAAACACAGTAAAGAATAAGGCATGTCATGAAATAAAACACACTTAAAAATACATATTCAATTATGACATTGGGTCTGCATCTCATGGACTTAGTTTGCTTTAAAGGGCCTAGCAAATAAAATATTGCTAATTTATATTTTAGTAGTAAAAGCCAACAAAGTATTATAAAATATGTAAAATTCAACATTCTTTTACACATTTAAAAACAACGGCTTATAGATAAAAATATGATTGTTTCATTAAAGTTGCCTAGCTTATCTAACTTTTAGGACAGTATGGTAATGATAATTAATAGTCTATTAAAAAATAAAGATATCTTGAGGCAAATTCTGTAAAGTCATTCTATACAAATAGAGGAAGTCAAAGTGGACAAATCAAAGTTATATGAAGTTCCTCATTCATATCGGAAATCTTTTATAGAAGGAAATTTTAGAGATCAAACAATTTATAATAAAAAAAAATCAGGATATTTTGTTGCAGAATTAGTTTTAAAGACAAAAAGTTGTTATTAAAGGATTATTTGTTACAAGCCGATTATCTGGATATCTAGGATGTTGCTAGACAAATGACAAATTGCTCAATTTTAGAGATCTGGAATTGTTTTAAGCAAAGATAACAAATTAAATAATTGAAAGTATTTTTTTAAATAATATATTAATAATTTATATATTTTTGATGAAACATGAAAAAAATCAATATTGACGCGTAAAATAATTTTTTAAAGGAAATTTCTTTCCACAAATTTCCCTTAATTTTAGTTTCCCAGAAAATTTACATTTTTAACTATAAATAATTTTTGAGATATAAGAATTTTAGAAAACTGATTCGAAAGTCAGTATTTTTGCACTTTTGAGACCCTGTATCTTGGGAACCAGGTGTGTTAGCAAGCTAAAATAAACAAATTTCTCATTTTTTAACATATCTATACAACTCCATAAATTTTTAACAATTTTAAAAGGGGGTTGACCAGTGATCGATTTGACATGGAATGATCCAAGTCTGGTCTAAATTTATATTTATCTAAATGCCCAGCCTAACTCAAAAATTTTTTATGCACACCAAGGCCATTATAATATTTTGTTCAACACATTTTAATTTTTTTTAATAAAGCATTATAAAGAATAGGCCCTACTGGAGATCTACAAAGATTGGCCTATCCAAAAGAAAAATTATAAAGAACAAGGCCAAACAAAAAAATTTAATGGGCTGGGTCAGACCTGGCTATTTGTACATAAAAAATATTCAGGCCAGGTTACAAAATTTATACTTAAAAAATCAAGCAAGGCCTTGATAATCTCTAATTAGTAAAATATTAATAAGTTTTTCTAAGAATAAAAATCTTGATATATATTTTTTTGAATTTCATTTGATGAATACTATAAAAATATATTATGATATGCGTATTTCTTTTTTTAAGAACTGTCTAACTAATTAAACAGGTCATTTCTGATATGACCAATTATACAATACAGATATCAAACACAATTAATTTATAAAATGTTGTAGAGAGAAATATATAGGAATAGAGGAAAGATATAAGAGCTTGAACTAACATTTGAGAAAAATTAAGGGGCCAGGCCAAGTCAGATTTTTTGAAAAATATTAAAAGTCAGGCCAGGATAAAATTATAAGCTGTTGGGCCACAAAATATTTTTAACGGAGTAGTCCAGCTGGGCAACTTGTTCAAAAATTGTTAATGGATAAATTGAGCTGGACTTTGCAGACCTTTGGTTTGATTATAAATGTAGTTTGTTTAAAAAACAATAATTAAATTTGGTAAAGTGTACAATTAAAGATTTTTCTAAACAAATAGACTATTTTTATGAGTAAATTTTCAAAGCCTTTGGGACTTCCACACCTCTGAGAGCCCTTGTAATATGCCATTAATTTACATACTTCCACCTATTAAAAATTCTAAAAATAAAAATTTTTGTGAATAAAAAGTTATTTCCAAGTTAACTGAATAGAATGGTGTTTTTTAAAAGTTTAATATATAAATCATGAATAATTTTTTTAAAATTATATTTATAAAAGAATAAAGATAGCTAACCATCTTCATCAATCAAAGGGGTTCCATAAGTAATATAGTTTTTTTTCATGATTTTCAAAATAAAATAAGTTAATACATGTTATATTTTTTTAAAACAATAGATTCGGTTGACAAATAGCCATATTAGTAAAAAGCATGTTAAAATAAAATTATATATGCAAACTTTAAAATGATAAAATTGTTCAATAGCTTTGATATCTGAAAGGTAACCTGTAGACCCGGTTTTAAGTTTTAATTTTTCTATTTTGCTGGGTCGTATATTTCTCGAAACTGACATTAATTCGATATTAAATGATGATAGTTCTTCTCCTTTGTGTAACGAGCATAGGGGATTTCATATTTTCACTCAATTTAATTTTATCTGGAATTATGCATCTTATATTGTATTTATTGTTATAACCAGTTATTTACTGCTTAAAAATAATGCGGGGGGGGGGGGGGGCTACTTTATATAAATTAAGAACTTGTATATAAATACGATTACAAATATTTCCATAAATCTTTTATTTTTTCATTTCCTTTGGACTGTATTTCTGAATGTATTTTATTCGCCTACTATGTTACCTTTTCCATATTTTGATATATTGATCTGGAATCCCATCTAATATCGAAGTTACAATCAGTAAAATTAACAAATTAATTAAACTTCATTAGTATGTATACTTTAATCATGTTCATGAGATAAAAGCCCCTTTCTCATTCGATATTACAGTAGAAAGTATGTACAGTTCTTAATTTTTTTCAATTTTTCATTATAAATTATTCTCAATTAATATATTATAGAAGCCAGGCAATCGTTTCATATTTATTTAATAGGAATCTTTGGCAGATTTTTTTTATTTGCACCTCGCCAAATCGCACATCTATGTTCTTAGGCCAATTATATTTTTGAATAAAGAATTTTTAAAATTAAAAAATAATTTTTTTAAAATTTATTAAGTCATTTTACCCTCAATTTTAAAGCTATCCATTAGACAAGACTTCATAATACTTTCTAGAGAAATATTAAATTCAGATATTTTTAATCTCATTAGTTTTGGATTTCTTTATGGCATATTTTTATATAAAGGTGTAGATGATGCTGGTGTGGTCATACAAAAAATATATAAATTATATTCTATTTTATTATGTTCTACTCTACACACTATATATATATATCATCTAAGATAATTAGAATATATATAATCAAAACGAAATGCAAAAGTAATATAAGATTAAGTTGTAAAAGGTTAAATTATAAGTTGAATGGCAAAAATAAGTTGAATGGTAAAAATAAGATAAATATATCAAAATATAAAAATGAAAATCATTTAACGAAGGCGCTATATAAGTATTTAAATTTATTATATAACATTCTCCCTCTTCTAAAGAGTCTTCCCATATTTTATCTAAGCTGTCACCAGGGCCGTAGCCACGGGGGAGGGAACATAGGGGGGGGGGGGCAAAAATATTTTGGCCCCCAAACCTGGTCCCCAAAAATTTTTCTGCCCCCCCCCCCCAATTTGAAATTTTTTTTAGAATTGATTTTTTTTATATTTTTAATATAAATTTTGAATATTTATTCAAAAATATTCAAAAATATTCAAAAAACATGTCTATTTAAAATTGATTATTTTTATATTTTTAAAATAAATTTTGAATATTTATTCTACAAACATGTCTAGTTTGTAAATTTTTTTCTATCCTGTTTTATTTTTATTTTTACCCAATATTAAGTTATCATTCATTCATTTTTTTTTTATTTTTTTTTGTTGTATATAACATTCTCTATAGGTATCACATTTATATTATAATATATAACCAGTTATTTTATTTTACAGCGTTTATTTTAAAATTATGAAGAAATAATCAGTTATTAACTCTTATTTTAAGTTAAAGTTAAACAAATGTCAAGCAACATCACCTTTACAAACTACAAGTAATACTACTTCTGAAATTTCAGAAACTGATTCTTCTCATAGTTAGTATAAATTTATATTATTATTTCATGACTTATATGATATTGATATAGGGCAATACCTATATATTATTATTTCATATATATTTATTTTATATAAGATAAGAGACAGACATTTATTAATAATATTATCATTTTTGTATAATAATTTTAATTATTAAAATAAATATATTCACTCATATTTCAAGATATGAATTTAGCTAATAATCTAGAAAATAATCCTCACTACACTCAGGAGGAGGAAGATGGTAAATAGTTTAAAATTAAACCCAAATTTTTCTATTTATATATTTTGGACAATATCAATAGGAGTAGGAGATTATGGTGTTTCATTATTACATTTTGATTTTAAAACAAATAAAGACGAAGAAGAGACTCAATCATCTTCATCTAGCAGCTCAGTCTCTCATTGACAAGAGGCAACTAGTAATTGATTTATAAACATAAAAATATTATATTTTTTTGTTAATCTTTAAAGATATAAAGTTTATGACCTTTTTCTAGTTTTTAATATTGAATATCTAATTTTACTGATCAACTTTACTAATAATCTTCATCAGGATTGGGCACTACATTATAGCAAATACTTGTATCTTAAATACAAGATAAATTTTGTGTTTGTTCATTTTCAGCATGCCCTTCCTTCGTCCATCCTGATGACCATTATTATTTATGACCCTTTCCCTCATTACAATTTATTAATTATAATATTTTTAGTGTCAAAAAGTCCTCTAATGGTTCAATTCAAATTCCAGGTGACCTTGGCCAAAATAAACCAAATCAAATCAACAATTACGCGAAAAAAGATATCCATGGAAGGCAAAGATCATTTCAAAAATCATGGTATAGAGGCCGAGACTGGTTGGAGTATAGTGTAGAAGCTGACGCTGCCTTTTGTTTTCCATGTAGGAAATACTTGTGTAATCCAAGTGATGAATTTGGACAAACAAGATTCAGAAATTGGAAAAATGCGTTAGCTGCCAAAAAGGGACTGCTAAAACACAATAGCTCTTAAGCTCATTTAAATTCAATTACAATATGGCATGATAAAAATCAAAATATAAACAAAGGTACAGAAATAACTAAAATGTTGGGAGGTGATCAAATTAATCGTAATCAATATTATATTAAATCAATATTTGATTTGATGCTATTTATTAGCATACAAGAGCTACCTTTCCGTGGGACTGGTTCAACAAATATTACGAATGCTGCAAAAGATGAAAACATAATTTATTCTACTGGGCTATTCATAGCAATGTTTTCCTACTCCATCCAAAAAGACCCTGAATTAAATAAAATTATGAAATTTATACCCCAAAATGCCCAGTATACATCACCACGGATTCAAAACGAAGTAATATCCATTATGGCAGATATGGTGAACATATTTCAGACAAATATAATAAAAGCGAGATGCCTTTTTTTTGTCTTAAGGCTGATGAGACAAAAGATGCTTCAGGTTGTGAAAACCTGAGCATAATAATTCGCTATATTTTTTCTGGAGAAATCCAAGAAAATTTAATAGAAATCATTAATCTAGAGTGTCTTTCTGCTAAAGGCATTACAGATTGCATTTTAAAGCAACTTAATGATCTAAATATTAATTCAGCTAATATAATAAGCCAGGCATATGATGGTGCAAACGTTATGTCTGGCCGAAATGGAGGAGTGCAAACACTTCTTCAAAAAAAAATTAATAAAAATGTTACTTTTATACATTGCTACAACCACAAGTTGCATCTTGTGTTCAAAATTGGTATAATAATATTGTTATTATTTCTAATTTTTTTAATTTATCAAATGCATTGTATAATTTTTTCAGGCGTTTTAACGTATCCTGTAAATATACAGGCCACACCCTTAAGAGACTTTTAGACCAGAGGTAGACTGGTCATTTGGAAACATCTCGCATTATTTATGAGAATTTTGAGGCTATTGGTGAAGTATTATTTTACTTTCTAATAGAACTCTTAATTCAGAGGTTTCAATTCATGGTTCAGTCGAAGCCTCTGGTCTTTTATCTCAATGTATTAATATAAATTACATTATATTAGCCATCATAATTTATGAGATATTAATTACAATAGATCCAATAAAATAATAAGTATCTACAATCAGTAGGTACTAATCTAGTGGATGCTAAAAATTGTATTGATTCTACTAACAATATATTAAAAAATAAAAGAAGTGATAATTCTTTTGCTTTGATTATGATTAAGGCTGAAAAACCTTTATCAAAATTTAATCTTACTCCCCAAAAATCATCACAGGTACGTAAAACGCCTAAAAATTTCCAAGATTTTTTAGTTGATAGCAAACTAGAATTCGATTGTGAAGAAGACTCCAATTGGAGTTCTTTAAAAAGGATATATTATGAAATTATAGATAACTTTGTGGATCGTTTTTTAGACCGATTTACAGAAGATGATTTTAGTCTTTTTTCATCTTTTAATACATTGTCTCCCCTTGTCCCTGATTATTTTTTATCAGATAAAATGGCCCCATTAAAATCCCTGTTAAACTTAAATATGGAAACACTGCATCATGAAATGAAGATAGCAAAAAGATTGCTAGCTTCGGAAGCTAAAGAAAATCATAATTTTGAAAATATCTTACATATTATGTATAAAAAAAAATATAATCATGTATTTAAAGAATTATATAAATGCTACTCAGCAGCGATAATCATTGGGATATCAACGGCTTCTTGTGAGGCCTCTTTCTCTACATTAAAGAGAGTTTAATCGAGCAGTAGAGAAGGATAAACGTAACGAAAATTTAGTATTAATGGCGTATGAAAAAAGAATAACGCAGAATTTATCTTTTAGTTCATTTATATTAAAATTTAAAAATAAAAATCGCCGTATTCTATTATAGTAATATTTTGTTTTGTATATGCATATTATAGTATTATTTTATTTTGTATATTCATATTATAGTATTATTTTGTTATTAAATTTTTAATAAAAATAGGAAAAAATTTATATGAATGCGTAATTATTTGTTTGATTTTAAAAAAATAGTGCCCCCCCCCCAAGTAAGCACTTGGCCCCCCTAAGTGAAAATTCCTGGCTACGGCCCTGGCTGTCACAGAAAGCTTGTCGTTCAAGTGATTCTTCAAATCGTTTCATGTGTCATTGTAATCGTTGGCTTGTCTCTATCGTCGGTTTGTTTAAATCTAGTTTTTGGTTTGTTTAAATTGTAAGCTTGTTATCCTTATCGTAAGTTGTCTTCATAAATCGTGATTTTGTCAGGTAGCTTGCTCGTAGTACTAAGTCGTTATTATTATCAATTTTCAAAATTATTATCAAGAATGATAAATCAAAAAGATTGTTATATATTATTTTTAGCGTTTTCATTTTTTGCGTTTTCATTTTTTGCGTTTTCATTTTTTGCGTTTTAGTGTTTAATTTATTTTTTGCGTTTTAGTGTTTAATTTATTTTTTGCGTTTTAGTGTTTAATTTATTTTTTGCGTTTTAGTGTTTAATTTATTTTTTATATGTTTTTATATTTTAAGTCACATAGTCTTTTAAATAAGCAGGTTTTTGTTTAGTTCGCATTGGTCTAGAAATCGGTGTTACATTATTTTTACAGTAGTTTTTTATTTTTGTCCATACTTCCCTCCTTAAAAGAATCCTTAGAATTAGAATCATGATTAATAAGTGTGTTAAAACAATTTCTTATTCTTAATTTATCTAAGTGTCTCCTCAGAATACCTTTATCTGTCTTAATTTGGAACATCATGTCACTTTCTTTGTGTGTGACCATAACCTTTCCACCATTTGTCATCACCTTGTACTTAGTACCAAACAAAATCTCCTACGTTAAAGGTTCTATTGCGTGGTACTGTAACGTTGATTTTGTTTTCCTTTTCTACCAAAGGTTTTAATAAGTCCCATTTAACCCTAATATCGCGATTGAACATTCTCTTTGAAGGTGTGACACCTGTAGTATCATTTCGCGTGTTTCTATAGTTGAATAAAAATTTGTCAAGTGCAGTATCTAAGTCAATTTTGGTATTCCTTTTTGTTCGATAATTGTTTATTTTTTTTTTATTATTATTAAAAATGTATGTTTATTTGTGTTTGTATTGTAGAAAAATAGAAATTATTAATTATATAATATTTTTTTGTAAAAATTGCGAAAATTATATCATTATCTGTTTTTAATATATACGATAAAGAAAAAATAAAATAGTGTTACAAACAATATGAGTTTAACTCTAAGAATCCAAGTTTAATATAAAAAAAATAAAAGGGTTAAAATTAAGGATAGAAAACTTTTCATATGTGTTTTGAATGTTCTCGCCATACGTTCTACCTGGCCATTGGATTGCTGGTGATATGCGGACGTGAGCACATGTTTGTAATCATTGCAAAATTTCTCAAAATCATTACTTGTGAAAGTGCCATTATCAGTAACTATAGTTTCAGGTATTCCATATAGTTTTGAAAATTTCTTTTAAAGTGATATCGGTCGTAATATTTTTAACAGGAACAATAATTAGAAATTTGCTATAGGCATCGACTATTATAAACCAATTTTTTGTGAAAAACGGACCGACATAATCTATGTGTATCCTTTCAAATGGTTTGGTTGCCGAAACCCCCGTTTTTTGTATCTTTTTAGGATTGTCATGATATATGTTACAATCGTCACAACTTTTCACTTCCATGTCTATGTCATTACTTATACCAGACCACCACATATAATCTTTGGCTAAGGATTTGATTTTTCCTGCTCCCAAATAACCTTCATGTAATGACTGTGGTACATTTTTTCTCATAGAAGACGGAATTATGATTTTATTGCTTTTATAAAGACAATCCTTAATTATACTCAATTCCAATTCAATGTTTTTATAGTTATGTTCTTTATAGGCACGTTGTTCTTAATATCATTGATGACTTGTTTTAATTCAATATTTTAGAAAGTTTCATCACATATTTTATTAAAATTGATAGGTATATCCCCAAAGTCATTTATAATTGTGATATTTTCAACAACTTCATCATGACATTCTTGTGTTAATCTCGAGAGAAAATCAGGAACAACATTATATTTATCGGCTTTATACTTTAAACCTTATAATGTTATATTATACTTCTGCCCCTTGGTGAAAATGTGGACTAGAGGTTTATGGTCAGTGTTAATTGTAAACTTGGTGCCGATTAAGTATTCCTGGACTTTATAGCGAAAATAATAGCGAGAGCCTCACGCTCAATATTGGTATAATTCATTTCTGATATTAATAAAGTTCTTGACGCAAAAGCTATTGGTTTTTCTTTGCCGTTTTTTTCAGTATGAAATAATACAGCTTCTTAATCACATTTAGATGCATCAGCAGCAATTCCTATAGGTAATTCAGGATTAAAATAAGTCAAGGCAGGAAGAAGACTAATTAACTTCTTTAAATCATTAAAACTTCTAGAATTTTATAAGTTCCAAGCCCATTTTTCTTTGTTGACGATTTTATATAGAGGATCGGCTATAAAAATTTTCTGTAGTAGCCAGCTATTCCCAGAAATATTGATAATTCAGCAGCTGATTTTGGTTTTGGCATATTCACTAGTCGTGATTAGCCAGAATCCAATTGGCGTCAATATCATGACCCAGGAATCTCACTTTGTTTTTAAAGAACACACATTTGATGAAGTAACCAAAACGATGATATTCTTTCAAACACTTTTTTTATATTGTTTATGACTTTCATCGTTTTTTCCGGTTGTAAGTAAATCATCAATGTAAAATATGATATCTTTCATGTCACCGAAGATCTGGTCCATGATCTGTTGGAAGATTGCAGATGAGGTCTTTAGCCCAAAAGGAAGTCTAGTAAATCGGTAATATCCCTTGTGCGTGGATATAGTCAAAATATTTCTGCAACTTTTATCAATCGGGACCTGTAAGAAAGCATTAAAATCGATCTTAGTAAATTTCTTTCCTACTGAAAGTTTAGCCATTAGATCATTTATTCGTGGAAGTGGAAATCTAAAATCTTCTAGAGCTGGGTTTACAGTGTCCTTAAAATCAGCGCAAAGCCTAATGCTCCCATCATCTTTGTAGACAGCGGTAATAGGACTTGCCCATCATCGAATATCATTCACCGGCTCAATAATTTTATCATTTATCCATTTATTAAGTTCTTAACCCACAAGATCAATCTTTGCATAGGGTATACGTCTAGATGGTATAATTTTAGGTTGGGCATCTCTTCTTAAATGTAATTTGACACTTGCTTTGTTAATTGTCCGTCAACTTGGATTCGCACTCTTTAATCAATTTTTTAATTTCATCTTCGTAGTTTGTGTCAATATTTGCTATAAATTTATTTAAAATATTTTTGAAGGCATTAATCCATGTACGTCCCAACAAGGCATTTTTTCTTGACTCAACGACTACCGCTTGTAAATATTTCGTGATAACTTCATAAGTCACTTTAACTTGCGTAACACCGATGATCTTAATTAAGTTTCCGTCATAGGCGGTAAGTTGTAACTTGGATTTTTTAATATCTTTAATACCAATTTTTTTAGCCAATTCATGAGGTATTATGGAACTTGGACCTGTGTAGACTTGCATCACTGTTAAAATATCATTTAATTTTAAAGTAGTTATAAATGCCTTATCTATATTATTAAGCATGTCCCCAGTTAAATTATTAATGTTTAGATCGTTATCATCATTATTTTTTGTAGAGTCTACTTTATCTTCAACAATTTCTTCAATATTCATATTATAGTTGTTGTTGTTATTATTTGCTTTCTCTGATTGATATCGCTTCCTTTATAATTATTTGAGTTGTTACTATAGGATTGGTAATTAATACGATTTCGATCACCGTATTGAATCTGTTTCCTCTGATTATTATACCATGTATAATTTCTACAGTAGTTAAATTGATTATTATTGTTGTAGCGATAGTTATTATAGTTATTGTTATTATAATTATCATGGTATATAGAATTATTATTATCGTAATTCCTATCATGGTATCTAAAATTATTATTATCGTAATTCCTATTTCTATTCCTATTATAATTGTTATCTCTATTATCATAATTTTGTCTAAAATTGTTTCTAAAATAATTATTATTATCATTCCTACAGTTGTATCAAGGAAAAATGTTATCGGAAGTGCTTTGGTTAACTAAACCTTTATGCTCATTATTTTTATTATTAAAGTTTTTATCTCTATCGGTTTTTATCGTAATTAACATAACTTACATTATCAATATCTAATTTAATACTAATGCTATCTAATCTACTTCCTATCTCCACCATTTTATTTAAGGTTAAATTAATATTGTTACTTAATTTATATTTTATTTTATCGTTTAAGGTTTTCTTAACTTTTCTTTTATCCTACTTTCGTCGGAAAAATAACATTTTTTATTTAATTTGGACAGTCATACATACCATTTTAAAAAATTTCGTTAGAGTTTTGACACGCTAGATAAAATTTATTAATTGAAATGTTTTTATCCTGTGTTGGTAAAAGATATCTAAGTTTTTTAATCTCTATTTTAAGGTACAAAATTTCAAAATTCGAGCAAATAGATTTAATATTATCGAACACATCATCAAAAAAATTAGAAAGTAAGGCGGTCATCTTAACGGAGTCCGATGATGTGCTGGTCGGAAAGTAGCCAAGTACACGTTCTATGTATACTTTTGTTAAGGGTCCGACTAACTTAGGGAATTTATATTGTATATTGTAAGGTATGTCTTTAATGTCCTTTTTTATTGTTTATTTAATTCATTAACATGTAATGTTTCAAAAAAAAATGTTAACATGTAATGTTTAAAAAAAAGAAGTTAACATGTATTTCCGTAATATAAAAAATAATGTCGTTCATAATTTGACGAAAATACATCTGATCTCCATAAAGGCCTCCTAATATCTTAACATATCCTTTAAGTTATAGAACTCGAAGAACACCTCCCCATTATTAAGCCCACGTGTATATTTTGTGTCAGAGTTGTCCGTATGTTCAAATAAAATATCATTGATAGACACAGAAAACGGAACATTTATGATTTTGAAGATATATATGTGTTCAAATAATCTATTTTTCATAATGATGTTTTATAAAAAATTTTACCTTTATATATAAGAATATTACCGAGAAAAATCAGATATTCAAAAAATAAAAAAATTACTAATAACGGAGAGTTTTTTTTTCCGTAACATTAAAAATATTTTTTATAAATTTTTAATTAAAATTTAACGACCGGGGCACCATGTAAATGATGGTGTGGTCATACAAAAAATATATAAATTATATTCTATTTTATTATGTTCTACACACTATATATATATATATAATCTAAAATATAAATTAGAATATATATAATAAAAACCAAAAACAAAAGTAATAGAAGGTTAAGTTGTAAAAGGTTAAATTGTAACTTGAAAGGCAAAAATAAGATAAATATATCAAAATATAAAAATGAAAATGAAAATGAAAATCATTTAACGAACGCGCGATATAAGTATTCAAATTTATTATATAACAAAAGGTTTAACTTCTGAATCGAGCGACATCAGTAAATATTCATTTACATGATATATAAATGCTATTGACATTATATTCATAATGATTTTATTTTTTTTAAATATTAGTGAATCAATATAAAATATTTTATTAGAATATTAATCTTAACATTTCTAAACACTGCTATTAACAAAACAAAAAATATCCTAAAATTTTCGTTTTGATTGTTCTTTCTTTTTATCTGTTTGCCATTTTATTACTTCATTTCATTCTTGGCATTTTAAATGTATATTTCAATTTCAAACCCAAAAAGCAGCTTTAAACCTATTCTTGGTTATTGACCCCCATTCTTCCCTACCTTCATTTCAAATTTACCCTTCCCAGCTTAAAACATGGAAACTCACTTTTTATAGCTCGAATTCGCTACCCCTAGCGAGAAAAAGTGTATGGTTTCAAGATTAGGACGCAGGTTCTGGATCCGATGATTATGACAGTGCGAAAAAAATAAATAAAATGATAAAAGTTACCGTTTTGAAAATTAATTAAAAGTTCATTCGGGATTTAAAAAGTTTAATGATTAATATGAGTTGATTGGTTTTTAAAAAAAATGAAGTAATGTACCTTTTAGAATTCTACATATAAATAATAAAATAGATTAGTTAAAACGGTTCACACATGTTTTCTGTCTAAGGAGAAAAACTTTATAAATTTAAATTCAATTCAATTTTTTTATATTTCAATATAATCCTTATTATTTTATTATACTATCTCTACATTTGTTACAAAAACATGCGGCAGCCTATCAGCAGCTATCAGTCAGCGTCTATATGGCAGAATTTGATCAAGACAAACTCCCCTACAAAATCTACCTAACCCGATACTATAGTCAAATTATTAAAAAGTATCTATTAATAAGCTAACTTTTATAATTTCACAAAAAAAAATTATTTACAATCTTTATGGCATATTTAGGGTAAAAAAATACTTTCCCCCAAAAGAATATCAAACGGTTTCATTTATATAATCTCAAAAATTTTAAAAATAAAAAATATTCTAATATTAACTAATGGCTCCCTTCATTATTATCCTTTAGATATATAAATCCACATTTATATTTATACATATAAAATCAAAAATATTTTTTTTATTTTACCTTTACATATTGTCATATAGAGAAAAGTTGAACCTAAAAAATAAAATAAAAATATTAAGAAATATAATTAAATATTTAACTATAAAATTTAAATCTTTATTAATTACTAATAATTAATTATAATTAAATATAAAGTGAAAACATAACCAAAAATAAAAGAAAAATAAAAATTAATATAAGAAAAAGTAAAAAAAAATAAAATAAAAGTAAAAGGAAAGAATATCTTCTTTTTCCATATAAAACCATATATATATAGTATCATTATTTACTATAATACTCGTCGTATTATTAACAATATACATATTCAAATTTTACATGAACTCTAAATATTCAACTTTATAGAAAAAAAACTATTTTCCGTAAATATCTATATTATAATTTTCCGATTTCCTCACTACGTCATGACGTCATGTCATCGCTAAGTCATGTCATCGTAAACGTCATGTCATCGGTACGTATTTATTTATTAATTTTTTATTTGTTGATTTTATTTATTTATTTTATACAAACAAATGATCCTCTAACTTAAATTTTCTATGCAAATGTAGGAGGCCATATTAAAACCAAAAAGTAATACATTTTTACTATTGTTGATTTATTTATTTATTTTATACAAACAGATGATCCTATAATTTAAATTTTCTATGCAAATATAGGAGGCCATTAATGCAACTGTAGGAGGCATAATATTAGGAAGCATATAATTAAGTAAGCATATAATTATAAAAAAGTTTATCAAGCCCAGCTCAATCCTTAATAATTTGTAAAAGATATTCCCATGTCCATTGATCAAGTCTTGAGTTTATACCAATTTTTATACATAGGAAAGTAATACATTATTTATTAAATATTAGAAATTATTAAGAAAGACCATCAAAAATGACGGGGAATGAGATTTTTATTCATTTTTTACGATAGTGTCATGCCAGGTCCAAGCTCACAATATTAGGAAGCATATAATTATTAAAAAGTTTATCCAGCCCAGCTCAACCCTTAATAATTTGTTAAAGATATTCCCATGTCAGGTGCAAGCTAATATAAATTTTGATGTTCCAAGCCCAGTCGTATCCAATATAATTTTGAAAATTTTTTCCCACCTCAGAGATAGTTAAATTTTTAATTGATTTATCATCATATGAAGGGTAAATATCTGATTTACCAATTAGTTTAAAATGTAAAAAAAATAAATAATATTAGGGCAGACCTTATTTTGTCATGATTCTCTAATAAGTGCTTTGTTCATGCTTTCTCAGTTTCCCTTATTACCAATTCACATGATTTTTTTCAAAATTAGTGCAACTGTAGGGGGCCATATTAAAACCAATTGTCAAAGTAATACATTATTCACTAAATATTACAAATTATTAATATTTTATATAGAAATTCATAACTGAGTTAATTCAAAAAATTAATATCTCTAGGCTTGGAATTTTTTCAAAATTATTATGGGTTGGACTGGGCTTAAAAAATATTTCTCAAACTTAATATTAGCTTGGTTTTCAAAAATTATTAGGGATTGAAATGGGATCTTTTTAAATTATTAAGATCTTGGATGCTTGAAAAATTTTTCCAAATATTGTAGGCTTGAACCTATATTGGGATTTTTTAATGTTAAATGTTAGTCTTATATATTTTACCTGTAGACTAATTGGTAAATCAGAGATTTCCCCTTCATTAATTATAAATTTAATATCTCTGGGCTTGGTTTCAAATTTATTAGGGATTGAGGTGGGCTAGAGAAAATCTTTTTAAATTATTAAGATCTTGGATGCTTGGATATTTTACCCAGATATTGTAGGCTTGAACCTAGATTGGGATTTTTTAATGTTAAATGTTAGCCTTATGTTAATATTTTTATAAAGATATATATTTTAACTCAAAGAATAGTTTTCAGTAACATACAAAATGTAGACTGACTATGCTATGCCGACAACATATGTATCCCTACTGAAGATATCACTAACATTCATTATTTTAACAACAGTCTCAAATAATATGGGAAAAATCAAAATTTAAAAAATACTAAAATTCTCTTTTCCTTTCTTTCCTTTTAATTTCTTTTATTATCTTCCCCTTTCTCATCATTTCCCTTTCCTATCTTCACTTTTTAATTTCCTTTTTCTTTATCTTTATCTTTACCTTCCTTTCCTTTTTAATTTTCCTATTTTCTTTCCATTTAATTTTCTTACCTCAGGCTACACATTCCAGCCGAAGGCTGTGCTTATCAAAAAATAAATATCATTAAATTCTTAATTCAACATATATTCAAGCAAAAAAATTATACTGGGTCATATGACGTGAAGCCCAATAAAATCTACCAAATGCAAAATAAAGTTATTCATCTATATATATACTAAAAATGCTTATACTTTTCATTTTAGAATACATCTATTTTAGCTTCTGATGGATGATATTCCCACTATTTCTAGAGAGGTTAACCTAATATTGACTCCTCTTCAGGTTTAATACATTAAAGTGTTTTTTAATTATTTTTTTGTTTTTATTTTAGATAACAAGCCATGTCCTAACCTCACTTATTTTCATCAACTTTATTAATAGAAAAATATGCAGTAGTTTTATCGTGGCCTTTATAGCAATTTTTACTACCTTTTTATGATTGAGTTAACATTGTCGTTCATGATTCTATTTTAGAGGGAGGCTATCAATGCTGACATTGACAGATATCTCATTTTGCGTTCTTCTTTTACCAGTATTCCAAGGCATAGGCATATAACTCATCTTTATCAGGACGTATTGTGTTTTGTACACTGCTTTGGTAATCCGTCATTACTTTCATCTACAACCCTAAATGATATGAAATTGTACATTAATTATTTCCTTTCCAGACAACCTGCCAGATTTATTTTGTCGCTTTTTCCATCAAAAATATAAATGTCAACAAGGATTTGCTCTTAATTTTATCAAATACATAACATAATAATTATTCCTCATTATTTTTTAAAAAAAATTAGCGTAAATTTATATGTCAATAAAAAATATTTTCTTAAAAAAAATATATATATAATTTGCATATAAGTTTCATTAATGTTTAATGGCATTTTTGTTATTTAAATAGATAGCATTTTTTTTTACTTAACATAAAATATAGACAAATAATTTGGGAAATGCAAGACATATATTAAATTTATCCGAAAAGCTACAATAACTCTATATAACAAACAACAATTTATTTTTTATATATAATTATAATTGATCATATTACCAAAAAGTATAAAAGTCGGTTATTTTAATTTTATTTGTCATGATTTTCTAATAAGTGGTTTGCCCAGGCCTTCCCAGTTTCCATTAATACGGAATTCACATGTTTTTTTTTACATCTTAAACTAATTGGTAAATCAGATAATTCCCCTTCATGTGATGATAAATCAATTAAAAATTTAACTATCTCCGAGGTGGGAAAAATTTTCAAAATAATATTGGATAAGACTGGGCTTGGAACCTCAAATTTATATTAGCTTGCACCTGACATGGGAATATCTTTAACAAATTATTAAGGGTTGAGCTGGACTGGATAAACATTTTAATAATTATATGCTTCCTAATATTGTAAGCTTGGACCTAGCATGACATCTATCGTAAAAAAATGAATAAAAATCTCATTCCCCATCATTTTTGACGGGCTTTCTACTAGTTCAAATTTATATACACAAGATCTTTAATCAAAATAATACAATCACAACACCCTTCCACTTAAGTCAGACCCACCACTTAGCGAATGACCAACTTCTTTCGATTTTGACTTTGATCTTGTATCTCCACCAAATCTATTCTGCTTAATCTTTAATGTTCTAACGATGGTTGTTCATTGTCTAGTATTCTTCACTTCCAAGGATTGTTTGTATCCGATAACAGCTTGAAATTCTGAGATCCTATCTTCTGTTATAGCTCTTGATATCAGTAATTGACGAACCAGATTAACCCTTGCTTTTAAACGATCCACGATTGCTAGTCAACGATTATCGATTGATACTATTCTTTCTTTACCATCTTTGCTTCTTTTAAAGCGTTTTGAATTCTCTGGATAAATTATTCTAGTCTTTGCTTGTTTCTTACGTTCTCTGGTAGTGACGGATTAGCGCTTTATTTCTGTAACCGATGGATGACTTTTGTTAACGATTAACGATTGTAGCTTGAAAGTATTGGCCAGTTGTTCTTGCTAGTCGCCTATTTCTAACGTTCTTTTGTATTAACCGATTGGCTCTTTATCTCTGTAAACGTTTTATGATATTTGTCTGCTATTAACCATTGTTTCCAAGAATTCTGGTCTCTATGATCGTCAACTTTCGTATCTCTGACTAAAGTTTCCGTCAACAATTGGCCATATTAGTAAGCGATTAATGATTGCAGGGTAAACGTCGTGAACATCTGTTCTATCTAGTCTCTTGTTTCCAACGTTCTCCTGTAATTGTTTAGCTCCTTTCAACGAATTCTTGTAACTGTATCGATCTTTTAGATTTCCGAGTCTTCTACGACAGTTTGCACTTGCCAGGATACAACTTTGTCTTAAGATATTATTCTCATTTGATCTTTGTCTTAAGGTCTTGGGTAATCGCATCTAATACATCTACCTAAAATAATCTATATAACCCTTTATAATTTCTGAAATATTTTATCACTTTTTCTTACATTCATTCTCAAATCCAATATATCAATAAAATATATAATATGTCCACTTTGTCTTAATGTATAAGGTTATCGCCTCTAATCTAATTCTTCCTTACATAATCTATTACTTAAGTTCGAAATATTTTCAAACAAATCCATTATGTTTATCATCAAAAGACTCATAAAGTTATGATTCTCCTAATTCTAGTACTACTTGTTCATAAAAAACAATCAATTAACACACTTTTTATTTCACCATTATATCACTATTTTACACTCAATTCTTTTTTTTTAAACTTCTTAAATTCTCCTACCTTTTTTTTTTACATTCTAATATTTTAATTAAATGTCAAAAAAAAATTTCTTTTTCTCTTTCGAAGTATTTCGTATCCATATCATCATTATTCAAAAAAATTATTTCTTCAATCTGCATGATATTTTCTTATATCTAAAACCACATTAAAACAATTTAAAATAGACTTTATCATTTCTTCTTTAGCATTTGCCTATCTTCTTCTTGTTTTTCTTTTCACTATTATTAGAATAATGTTGCCTAATTGACTTCAATTCTTATTAATAATCAAACATAAAAATCCGACCGCTAAATGAGCTCGATTATAAATTTTCTAATGACAAAAGCCGTTTCTCTTTGTGAAAATTTTTGGTTAATCAACAACCTAATATTATACTACATTCACATATCAAATCCTTGAGGCTGTTTTATCTCTCTCAACCCTTAAAATAAAAGTTAAACGAAAATCTTTAATAAGAATTTAATTACAACAACTATTTCTAACAACAAATGTATATTCGTCTTAGTCTCTAATCTTATTAGCCGAATTTTTAAATGTTTCTTTTTCTTTATAGTTATCTCTAGTGATCAATTATTTAATAACTTAAAATAACTCTTAAATCTAAAATATCTTATAGTTCAAATTAGATTTTGTTGGTTTCTAAGTTTACCAGTAACTTCTCTGTTAATTTCATAAATTATCACCTTTAACTAACTATAACACAAACTTCATTATATTTTATCTACTATGAATACTATCTTTATAATTCTTTGTTTTTAATACTGAGCTACCATAAAATATTTTTTCTTTTTCAATATACCTCTTTAAAAATAAATTTAAATCTCATTTTTATCCAATTTTAAACGCTTTTTAAAATACTTATTTTCCTAAAAAAAATTTCCTACTTTTCTTTAAATATTCTTACGTTCTTCTGGAATTTTTTTTTTTAGAATACAGTTTGACATTTCTCCTTGTCTCACCGTATCGATTGCGAATTACTAGACTGAAGTAGTTGCAATTGCCCTGGCACCTCCACACTCCTACACCATTCTCATATAGATAAATGTTGAAACTAAAAAATAAAAATATAAAGAAATATAATTAAATACTAAACTATAAAATTTAAATCTTTATTAATATTAATATTACTAATTATTAATTATAATTAAATATAAAGTGAAAACATAACCAAAAATAAAAGTAAAAAGAAAGAATATCTTCTTTTTTTATATAAAACCATATATATATATATATATATAGTATCATTATTTACATAATATAATACTCGTCGTATTATTAACAATATACATATTGAAATTTTACATGAACTCTAAATATTCAACTTTATGGAAAAAAACTATTTTCCGTAAATATTCAAATTTATATACACAAGATCTTTAATCAAAATAATACAATCACAACACACATATATAATATTGCGCATGTATATATAGACAAACCTCTAATATTATTCTTCTCTTTAAAAACTTGAACTATTTATGACCCATTCTTGACTTTCAATCCATCGTTAAACATGTTTAATATCTAACTTTACTTATTTTTAATTCTAACTTTCATATAGGGGATTTACATACTTTTTATTTCATCAAATAACTTTTCTTTTTATTTCATTTATCACTCCTATTTTTTTATATACAACATTATTCAAACATTTCATTTCATTTTTTTGTAAACATTAGCAAAATGTTTCATATCCATAATTTTCATTTCATCTTTCTTTTTTTTAAAAAAAAATTTAATATTATCACTTTATTGATGGTAGTATTTTATTATTTGTCAAGTCATATTTTTGTTGTTCACTGTTGTGATGATTTAATGAAACATATTGACGATTAAATTAAAACCCATCCATATAAAATTACAATCTTTGCAAAAATAATTAAAATAAAAGGAATAATAAAAAAAAATTCAATAATGCTTTGTCTATATTTTAATTATTTTTGCAAAGATTATAATGGATGTTTAATTATTTTTGCAACGATTATAATTTTATATGGATGGGTTTTAATTTAATCGTCAATATGTTTCATTAAATCATCACAACGCTGTATTTTATTATTTGTCGAGTCATATTTTTTTTGTTAGTAGTATTTTATTATTTGTCAAGTCATATTTTTTTGATTAGTAGTATTTTATTATTTGTCGAGTCATACTTTTTTTGTTAGTAGTATTTTATTATTTGTCAAGTTATATTTTTTTATTGTGTCAAGTCAATTTGAGCGTATTAATATTTACATTTTATAAATAGATTTTTGTTTAATAAATAGAAAAAATTATTAATAAATTTATATATTATTCCTTAAAAGATATAAAAGCTGAAGAAAAAAGTAAAAAAAGAATCAATTCTTATTTTTGTTTTCGTGGTTTATAAACTATTAAACGTTTTTGTATTTTTCAAGCCATTAGTTTATTTTTGTTTGATTGTGAAATTATATTTGGAAATTAATAATACAAAGCTAAAAAACGTCTAAAGAATTAAAGAATACGAATTGTGTGATTATAAAAATCACAATATTCCTTTTTTATTCACATTATATTTCAAAAAAAATTTATTCTTGCCAATTACAATCCATAGATTTAGATATTAAACAATCTAACCTTTCTTTCATTACGTGAGGTAATTTTTTATGACGGATACCTATACTCCATTCAATGAGTTTTAAAGCTTATAAAATAATACATAATAAAACTTATTATCAATACTGGGTTTAAAAGTTAAAATCAAAACATATAATACAGAAATTATTACCCCCACCATATCCAATAGTCCTCAAATTTTTTTTCAAAAGTGCACTTTTATTACAGTAAAATATAACGATAGTAAATCTATATCATAGTAATATATAATGGCTTATCATTTATATATCAACAACATCTAAAATAAACCTAAAAAATAAACCCTTTTAAATCCATGTTTTACTTTTTATATTTTAATTTGCTCAATTAAAACAATTGAAGCCTTTTAACCCTACACCATACTTTCTTCTTATCTTTTAATTTGCTCAATATTTAACTATTTATTGTAAAATAAATTTTATATAAATTATTTTTTACAAACACACTTTATTGAATTTTACCCCTCTTTTTTCTTTTTAAATGTGACCAACTTCTCTTACTATTTTTCACTATTCAAAATTAACTTTATTTTTATAAATTTATATATATATAATTTAATTCTTTCAACTATATAAACTACTAACATATATAAAATATTAAACTATATAAAATATTACTCATTTATATATCCAAAATTTTAACTTATAATTATCAAAACATCTTACCCGCGACTTCTTCTTAACTTTCAATCATTCTTTGTATATGCTTAACCTCAACCATATATTTATGATTCATCTGAACTTCATGTCTGAGAATATTTTCACTTAAACATATTATTTTTATATTGCATTCTTTCTTCTTAATCAATATAAATTATCTTCATTTTCCATCATTTTTAAATTCATATAATTTCCAATTTCTTGAAAAAATCTATTGATATATAAATTTCTATTTTTTATTTATCGAATTTAATTCTATGAATATCTTTTTATTTAAATTATTGCATTATATCCAAATTTCTCTTATCAAAGCATATTACATAATTTCTCTTTTTTTCTCTCATCCCTTTTTCCCTTCCATCCAATTAGTTGACTCCAAAGGGAGACATGGTCTAAAATTGTATATATAGTCAAAGGCAGACATGCAAGGCATGCAGCAATTAATTTAGCTATTAGCCGTTCTCTTACCAGGGCCCGAATACCAAACATCCTGGAGCTTATTAATTTATCATTAGATGATGGCCTAAGACCAGATGGCTTAATTTCCGTGCCTTGGTCCTTAGGAAAATCCTTAATTTGGAACTTTACATGCGTATCTTCTTTTCCAAAAAATTTATATTCTAATTCGGTTTATATAGCAGAGAAAAAAAACAATTAAATGTTCAAAATTAACAAATTATATTTTTATACCAATCGTTATCTCTTCCCTAGGACATATGTCAAGCGGAACTTTAAAATTTTTTAAAAATATAGGCGACAAGATAAGAGCCCTTACATCAGAACCTAAAGAATATTATTTTTTAAAACAAAATCTACAAATTACTAATTTAGAATATAATTATTCTTGTTTTTTGGGAACTTGTAGTCCCACCTCCGTTTTTATAGAATAAGGTTTTATTTTATTTTATATTTTATATGTTAATTTTCATATAATTTTGTTTGATAGATTATAATAAAAAAGTATAGTATTTTAAAAAAAAAAAATTCATTACTTTCTTTTAATTTTATATTTTCATACAAATATAATTTTTCTATTCTTTATTATGGCTCTTGATCGTATAGGTAGTAATTAGTTGAGTCGCCTAACCCTATTATTTGGTTTATTTAAAGCAGGGCACTAAACTATCACATTTTATATTTTTATTACATTTATAATTACCAGATCCATCTAAACCGTCAAATATATTTTTATAATATTTATAATTATATAGTAGAATATATTATATAACATTTAAAATTATCAGATACCGTTATGAATAAATATTGCATGGCTAAAAAGCAATGAATCATCATCAATCAAAATTTGATTATATAATATTTTTTTTTAAATAATTTTCATAGGCATTTTTTTTAATGTAAATAAATCAATTTTTTATTAATTAAAAAATTGAGATTAAATATCAAATAATTTTAAATTCTATTTTATTTAATATTATTGGAAAAAAATATATTTACTAACTTATTACAACTTAAATTTTATTTTTCAATTACAAAATTTAACAAATATATATCCATAAGAGGGCGTTAAATGCATAAATATGAAAAAATATTTTTATGAAACCAGAATAATTATTGGATAGCGCTTTTTTTATATTTGGGTGTAAATACATGTGAAAAACCTAAAAAAAAATTAAAAAAATATAGGTTTCTTTGACATTTAATTAATGAGTAGGTTTAGAATCGAAAAATAATAGAAAATTTGTAAGGCACATATTACTGGCGTTATTGATAAAAATCTCTTCATTTTTGGTTTATACCTGTATATTTAGGTGTTAAGCTATAATAAAAAATATTTTGAAAACATTATGATTTGGCCGAATGCCGAGCTCAAAACCGACCACTAACTAAATATTCGATTGACCAAATTTGGTAGTAATATTAACTGGTAAGAGTTCATTTTTGGTTTATTTATCTATAAATACGTGTAAATCATTATCCCAAAAAATATTTTAAAAATATCATGATTTGACAGATAACCGATTTGAAACCGGGACTATGACTAAATACTGCATTGCTGGCGTTATCCATGGAAAATTCTTTCTTCTTTTTTAGTTTATACGTGTACAATAACGTGTTAAGCATTATCCTAAAAAATATTTTGAAAATATTATGATATGACCGAATTCCGAGCACAAAACCGACCACTTACTAAATATTCGATTGACCAAATTTGGTAGTAATATTAATTGAATAATGTTCATTTTTGGTTTATTTATCTATAAATACGTCTAAATCATTATACCAAAAAATATTTTAAAAATATCTTGATTTGACAGATAACCGATGGCCAACGACTAAATACTGCATTGCTGGCGTTTAGTGAAAGTCAACAGTCCGGTTCCCGGACCGATTGTCGGGCCGATGTTTTTTTGTGGACCGTGGTCCGAACCGGTGTTTTATCTTTTACTGTCCGCGGTCAGGATCGGTCTTTTATTATTATTTAAATTTTTTTGTATATTTTATTTTATGATATTTTTCTAGATGAGTTATTTTAGATTTTGTTAATTTTTATTTTACAATATGAAAACCATAAGTTTGTCCAAGAAACATTTTACTTATAGTCACAATAAAAAACATAGAGTATGTGTTCACTGCAGTACCAAATTTAATGTATCGTCATCATAATAAAATAATTGTTTATAATTTTTTAAGTAATAGATTAATCAAAATAAGCAATATTATTATTAAAATATTTTGGTTATTATTTATATATACTTCTATTTTTTCTTTAGAAACTGTCTGAATAATTCATTGTCAAAATAACTTAACCTTATTCTTAATAAAATAATAAGGTACCTTTAGCAGACATCTGATAAAACATAAAATATATACTTCTAATGATGAAAATGAAAATATCTCAAAAACACAATCTACTCTTAATTTTAATATGCCCTCCACAAGCACAAAATCATTTTCTTCAATACCATTGGATAAATTTTATTGTTTATATAATACTCTTATATTTAATAAAATGATGAATCAAATTAAATTAGGTTAAAAAAATATGTTTTTTAAACAAATAAAAAGACCGGTCCTGGATCGGTCTTTTTATTTGGGACCACGATCTGGACCGGTCTTTTTATTTAAGACCACGGTCTGGATCGATCTTTTCCTTAAGGACCGTGGTCCGGTCCGGTCCGCGGGTATCGGTTCAGACCGGACCGTGACCTTAACTACTGGCGTTATCCATGAAAAAAATTTTCATTTTTGGTTTATACGTGTACAATAACGTTTTAAGCACTATACTAAAAAATATTTTGATTTGACCGAATGCCGATCTCAAAACCGATCACTTACTAAATATGATCGACCAAATTTGGTAGTAACATTAATTGGAAAATGTTCATTTTTGTTTAAATATCTATAAATACATGTAAAACATTATCCCAAAAAATATTTTAAAAATGTCTTGATTTGACCGATAACCGATTTGAAACCGAAATACTGCATTGCTGGCGTTATCCATGGAAAATTTTTCATTTTTGGTTTATACGTGTACAATAACATGTTAAGCATTATCCTAAATATTTTGAAAATATTATGATTTGACCGAACAGCTCAAAATGGAGCACTTACTAAATATTCGATTGACCAAATTTGGTAGTAATATTATTTGGAAAATATTTATTTTTGGTTTATATATCTATAAATACGTGTTAATCATTATCACAAAAAATTTTTTAAATATCATGATTTGACCGATAACCGATTTGAAACCGGCCCAATATACTGCTTGCTGGCGTTATCCAAGGAAAATTCTTTATTTTGGGTTTAAGGTGTTAAGCGTTATCCTAAAAAATATTTTGAAAATATCATGATTGACCGAATGCCGTGCTCAGTGACCACTTACTATATATTCGATCCTATTTGATATTAATATTAAAAGTTCATTTTTGTTTTATTCGACGAAACGTTAAATCTAATCGAAAGCATTAATACGGTCGGATCGGACGAACTCTTGAACAATGAGGGACGCTCCCCTGACCCGGAGGAACTTGTCTTACCTCTCCCGCAATAGCATACTCTTTAATACTTGATAGCCTTTGGCACTAATACATTATATAGTGATTATTAGTACACATATTTTTGTTAATAAAACACCAATATAGGGGGTAATAGTCAACTAAACCCAAATCATTAATTTTAAAAGCGCCGATAAGCCCCTTTATATGATCGATAGATCTATTTGCTAAGCATTGTAAAGTCCATAGACTTCCCTTGTCTTAGGGTCGGAAACTTATTAAGGATACCCTCTTCGGGTGAGCAGAAATAAAGTCCTATTCATATAAATGCCAACACAAGGTTATAAAATTACTTTTTATCAAATTTGAATTAATAACCTTTTTAGGGATCAGAGTTGGGCAGGTCTTCCATAAAAAAATCTAGATACAGATACAGGTTCTTTATAAAAAAATGAATCTTAGATACAGATACTAGTATCTTTTTCAAAATATAAAAAAGATAAAACTTGTATCTTTTACTAAATTAGAGTATCTTAAATACAAGATACTTTTAAATTATCATTACCAATTAAATTAGAATAGTTTTTAAAATACAGTTTTTATTATTTATTTGTGAAGAACATAGCATACACATATAAGAATGAATATTTGCAATGATTAATAAAATATTTATTAATGAATTAATTATAATAACCAGGGATTTTAATATTAGTTTTTGCCCATTAATTGCTTAAACAGGGAAGGGAGAGTAGTATATTTAATGGGAGTTGAAAATTTGCAAATAAGAAAAAAAAATTAAATCAATTATTAGAATTTGCAGGTTATTTTCTGTGTTATTGAGTATATGGCATCTCTAAAAAAAATATACTAGTTTTATTTTATTCATTATCTTTAATAAGTATTTATCATTACTTGTTTGTGATATTTATGTATTTTTCAAATTAATTTATTTTCTAATATGAATTCTTGCGTTTGTAATATCATATATATAAATATCAATTAAATCTCTTTAAAAAATTTTTTTATATATTTCTTGCAAAATCATTCATTATATATAAAAAATATCATAATAATGTACAACTTTATATTATAATTATTAAATACATAATTATTATTAAAAAAATATACATAAAAATGAATTTCGATTTTATTTATAAAAATAAATGATTTTATATATAACTTTTTTAAAAAAATTTATAACATTTTTTTTGTTAAAGAAGCCAATAATATTGGCCGATAACCGATATTTTAAAATGGGTAAAATCTGCCTGATCCTATCCGTTAAAAAATATCGGCACATCCCTAATATATTTTATATATAATAATTTTAGCAAGTTCTTATTAGAGGAAATATTTATGCTACAATTGATATATAAAAATATTAGATAATTTTAAAAGGCTCTTAATAAAATAATTATAATAAGGTAGAATTTAACTTTATTAGTTACTTTTATTTATTTATGATATAAGTAAAATTACATTACAGTATATATTTACTAAATTTAATCAATTTAAAATGCATTAAAGAAAATTGTTATGTTTAATAATTAATTAATAAACATTCCCATATTGTTTTTTTTGGGCATTCTGTTTATAAAAGTGTGCGATATTCTCTTTAGTATCTGTTTTTAGTGAACTGGTGATATTGACAGTTATTATCGCCGCAAGCTGACCTCTGATAAATTGAAAATATTGGTATTTCTGAGAAAATCCGATATATTAATGTTAAATATTTATTTCAAATTTCATAATATAATTGTTTATTATTTATTATGTATATAGATTAATGTTATTACTTATTATGATTTAATAATAAAATATTTTATATACTTTTAGAATTGCAATTGAAATGAATATAAACTATAACTGATCATTATAATATATTTAAATGACATAAGTTATGGTATAGTTAAATTATAGATGTTATACTAATAAAAAGTATATTAAAAATTAAAACCATTGTTATCTTTACAGAATACAAAATTAGATATGATATCGGATCGGTAATGGCCGATATCAATTGATCGAACTCCAAAAAGTGGTATCGATACATTCCTTAAAAATATATATTGAAAATGATTTTAATTTGATAATCAACCATCTTCTATAAATATTTTAATATCAATTATCTAAGATGGACTTAAGTATAGGTATTATTATGTTAATAATTATAAAATAAAAATGTATAATATACTTTAATATGTTTAATATTTGTAAAGGAGTTTGTAGAACCTTTAATAACTTTTTATGTGCAATTTTGACATTCAGCTTGTACCTTGTTCTTTTTCACATGAATTTCTTTTTTTAAGATTCGGATTTGATTCAGGAGAACCTATCTCCATAATTTCATCTTCACTACTATGATTGTTAAACATTCTACAAATTAAAAAATATTACATATGAAAAGAATAAGGTCACTAACGATATGGCGCGAGGTGCGAGTCAGTAAAAATATATTTTATTAACTAACTTCTTTTTCTTTTCTTAAGGTATATATACATTTTCTAAAATATAAATTAGAATATATATAAAAACAAAAAGTAAGGTTACGAAAAATAATAAGTAATATAAGTTGAATTACAAAAATAAAAAGTTGAATTGAAAAGATAAATTTGAATTTATAAAAAGTAACACAAGTTGAATTTGAATTCCTAACAAAATAAAAATATAATGAATGTATGCTATATAAATTAAAATATATTACTATTCAATAACCAATATTTTAAATTATTAATTCCTATAATATAACATTCTCCCTCTTCTACAAGCCTTCCCATAATTTCATCTAAGAAGTCATAGAGAGTTTGTTGTTCAAGTGGTTTATCGTTTTGGTGTCAATGTTGCATAAGTCACTAATCGTTGGCTTGTCCAAATCGTTGTTTGTTCGTTTTGTTTAAATCGTGAGCTTGATATCCATATCGAATGTTTTACAAATCGTGACGTTGTTATTTTTATCATTTTTCAAAATCGTTATTATCATCAGTAAGTTGC
Organism: Gordionus sp. m RMFG-2023; assembly: GCF_954871325.1. Lineage (NCBI taxonomy): Eukaryota > Metazoa > Nematomorpha > Gordioida > Chordodea > Parachordodidae > Gordionus > Gordionus sp. m RMFG-2023. The sequence goes on from NC_088775.1 coordinate 24,143,041, forward strand.
GAATAATAAGAAATAATAGTTCATCAAAATATAAAAATAAGTGAAGAATGATAAATCACTAAGATTGTTATATTTTTAGGGTTTTAATTTTTCGCGTTTTAATGACTTTTATTTTTTCGCATTTTAGTGTTTAATTAATTTTTGCGTTTTAGTATTTAATTTATTTATATTTATTTTCAATCTCCGAGGTTAAAATATGCAAATAAAAAATTATTCACATTTCCCTCTCTTTAAATAAAAAATTTAAATTTCACACCCTAGTTTTAATTCAAAAAGTGTTATTTTTAATAAAAATTCTTCATAAGATAATTTTTAGAAAATGATCTAATCACATCATTTAAATATTTATCTAAAATGAAGATGTAACATAACCACTTATCTTCAAAAGCTTTATTTCAAAAACATTTTTATCATATTAAGTATTACTTATAAGGGTTATTTAAATCAATCCCTTTTAATTCATATGTTTTAATTACATTTTAATATATTAAAATTAAAGTTTTATCTTCTTGTTTAGGATTTTTAATGGTTTATATTTATTTATATCTAAGAATTCATTTTTAGGTTTAGTTGTTAATTTACAACAATTGGTCATCATTCAAGAAATCAAAAAATATCAATATTTTACTAAGAATTTAAGTAAATAATTTTTTAAAGGCTTTTTGTGTGGTCTATATCCATTATGATTTTACATTTTAGTATCAATATTTCACTAAGAAATTATAAATAATTTTTTAAAGGCTTTTTGTGTGTTCAAATATATCCATTATGATTTTACATTTTAGTGATTTTAAAAATTTATAACATACCTTTATCCTGGCATAAAATCTTAATTTATAATAACTTTTCTTCTTACGTGGATTAGAATAATAAGTAATCATCATTGGTCTCACAAAATAGAATTCATAACCTATCGTTCAACTTCCATATCTGTTCTTTCTAGGTTGTCACATTAGGTTAGGTGCTGGTTATCATATTCCAGTCCAACATCCAGAGCCAGGACACCATGAAGAAAGAAGCTTTTTGCATGAAAGAACGTGCTAAGGTTTGATTCTTGGTCATCTCAGTAGATTAGGCATTGGTCATATCAATAGATTAGGCAGTCACAATAGATAATATAGTCATCTCAATAGGTAGTCATCTCAATAGGTAGTCATCTCCATAGGTTAAGCAGTCTCTATAGGTTAGATAGTCATCTCAGTAGATTAGGTAGTCATCTTTTTCTAGTCCACCACCCAGAGCCAGGGCAGGCACCATGAAAAGAATAAGGATCTAACGATATGGCGCGAGGTACGAGTCAGTAAAAATATATTTTATTAACTAACTTCTTTTTCTTTTCTTAAGGTATATATATATTTTCTAAAATATAAATTAGAATATATATAAAAACTAAAAGTAAGGTTACGAAAAATAATAAGTAATATAAGTTGAATTACAAAAATAAAAAGTTGAATAGAAAAGATAAATTTGAATTCATAAAAAGATACAAGTTGAATTACGTGATACGTGATTGATATATAGCGCTTTTGCCCTCTAGCGTTGAAGATTCAACAGAGCTACGCTAGGTTTTCCTCATTTCCATCTAATTGGAACAATTTAATTTGGGTATAAAAGTAAAAATATGAGGAGCCCTCCACACGTTTGTGGGCAAGCCGCACGTACTTGTAGGCACAACATTTCGAAAAATGTTGCTTAAACCTCTATAGGCTTTGCTTAAACCTCTATAGGCTTTAATTTAAAAGGCGTGGGACAAAGAAAAAGCCTATACCCAAAAACTACAGTATAATTTAATTACTTTAAAGGTGGGTGATGGCTGATTTTAAGCTTAATTTCTTTAGTGTAAGTTATAATTACTATCAATATTGAGATATAATGTTCATAGAATCTGTAAATAAATATGATTAAAATAAAATAATATTTACCGTTCTATCACTTCAAATTTTCCACCGGATGAATTCCTAACAAAATAAAAATATAATGAATGTATGCTATATAAATTAAAATATATTACTATTCAATAACCAATATTTTAATTTATTAATTCTTATAATATAACGACATATAAAATATATCCTTCTCTTATTTAGTTTTGGTGTTGTTATTTTTAATCTATCTATCTTTGTGACCTGTAAAATTTCCAACTAATTTTGGTTATATATATATTTAAAATATAGCGGGAAAAAATAAAGAAAATAATACAAGATTTCACGAAGAAAATAAAGTTACATTGTGTGATATGTAAATGTTTTAAACATGAATATTAAAAAGAATCTGTATCTGTATCTTAAAGAAAATGAAAAAGATACAAGATTCTTTTCAAAATAAAGGATCTTAGATACAGAAACTAGTATTAATTAAAAATGTCAACAAGATACTGAGTACAAGATACAAAAGGATCTTGTATCTTAGATACAAGTATTCGCGGTACTGCCCAACTCTGCCAGGGATAAAAATTTCTGAACATTTTGTATAACTAATAAGCCATGATTTATATACAATGTAAACTCCGCCATATTTTAGTTTACCAAATTTTAACCAATTGTATTATATTGATAATTGTTTATATCAATTGTCTTTACTTTAAAATTGTAGATATTAAGTTTAAATAAAGACAATAAAAAAGCCTAGCACGGCCTCAGCTTATCAAATTGAATATGGCAGGAAACCAGACATTTTTAAAACAATATGATTTATAATTATATAATAATTTTAAATTTTAACTGCTAATATTTGAAATTATTATTTATTTGTTTATTATTTTTTTTACGTATTTTCACTTTTCATTTATTTTAGGAAAATGTCAAAATATTATGTATAAACCAAAAATGAAAAATTTTCCATGGATAACGCCAGCAATGCAGTATTTCGGTTTCAAATCAGTTATCGGTCAAATCACGATATTTTTAAAATATTTTTTGGGATAATGTTTTACACGTATTTTTAGATATTTAACCAAAAATGAACATTTTCCAATTAATGTTACTACCAAATTTGGTCGATCGAATATTTAGTAAGTGGTCGGTTTTGAGCTCGGCATTCGGTCAAATCATAATATTTTCAAAATATTTTATAGGATAATGCTTAACACGTTATTGTACAGGTATAAACCAAAAATGAATAATTTTCCATAGATAACGCCAGCAATGTAGTATTTAGTCATTGGCCAGGTTTCAAATAAGTTATCTGCTAATCACGATATTTTTAAAATATTTTTTAGGGTAATGATTTACATGTATTTATTGTTAAATAAACTAAAAAAACTCTTTCCAGTTAATATTACTACCAAATTTGGTCAATCGAATATTTAGTAAGTGGTCGGTTTTGAGCTCGGCATTCGGTCAAATCATAATATCAAAATATTTTTTAGGATAATGATTAACAGCTAAATATACAGGTATAAACCAAAAATGAAGAGATTTTGATCAATAACGCCAGCAATATGTGCCTTACAAATTTTCTATTATTTTTCGATTCTAAACCTACCCATTAATTAAATGTCAAAAATACCTATATTTTTTAAAATTTTTTTAGTTTTTCACATGTATTTACACCCAATTATAAAAAAAAAGCGTTATCCAATAATTATTCTGGTTTCCTAAAAATATATTTTCATATTTATGCATTTAACACCCTCTTATGGATGTATATTTGTTAACTTTTGTAATTGATAAATAAAATTTATGTTGTAATAAGCTAGTAAATATATTTTTTTCCCAATAATATTACGTAAAAATAGAATTTTAAATTATTTGATATTTAATCTCAATTTTCTACTTAATAAAAAATTGACTTATATACATTAAAAACAAAGTTTCTGATAATTATTTTTAAAAAATATTATATAATCAAATTTTTATTGATTATGATTAATTGCTTTTTAGCAATGCATTTTAACAATGCAGTATTTAGTCATACTCATCAGATCCATCTAGACTAATGAAATTAATACTAAAGACTGTCGATTAATGTATTTGAAGTGGCAAAAATTGAATTGAGTAGCGGCCATTTTGTGTTTGGATCCTTTATGTAAGAAACATATGATAATTTCATAAATTTCAGGTTTATTTTTATTATATTATATTTAAAATCTTATTTTTTTTACTAGATGAATTAAAAACATTTTAACATTTGCAATTTATTACTTAATGAATATCTTTAATATTTTATATAGACTAATCAATATAAAATAAAATCGGTATAGTAATAAGAATATAGTTTAAAATTTTGTCATTTCTAGAGAAGTTTATTGTTTTCTCTAATACCTCATGAATATCTTTAAGATTTTTCAAATATATATCTTATCAAGTTAGAATGAATATTTTTTATAAGAATTAATTTAATATTTTATGTTTATATATTCAATAACAAAAATCAAAGTGAGGAAAGATATATTATGATTTGAAATTTATTATAAAATTTAATATATTTTTTATATTTTAAGAAAATGATAATATATTGTAGTGCATATGGCTGTAACCAAAAATATTGTTCAGGAAGCAAAATTTCCTTTCATAAGTATGATATCTCAAATTAAATATTCAGAATTAAATCTAAAGGCAGCTTATATTAATAACCTATTTTTTCTTGTAAAGATTATTATGTCAGATTTGCTATGAAAATATTTAACAAGTTTTGTATTTATTTTTTTAGCAAATAAAAAGAGTTTATAATTTATAAGTCTTTTTATATTTTATATTCGCTTTGAATTATGTTATTCCTTAATAATTATAACTATCCATTTCTAAATATATTTATTTAAATTTAATTCACTAAAGCACAAAAATCAATAATGAATATGTATATTGTGAAAAATAAAATAATCTTATTAATTTTTACAATAATAAATACAAATAATATATATATGTTATATTTACTTCTAATAAAATAAATGTATTATTATAACTAAAAGTATATGGTATAAAGTTTAGTTTTTTCTTACAAATAATCACCATAATTTTTCCTTGACCTATAAATATTTAAGTTAAATAACATATTTTTATAATACTTGATTTATGCCCTTGAAAAGGTACAGGTCTGTTAAATATTTGGGTAAAATCTAATTTTAATTTTTGATTATATTAGGCAATAATCAAAACAGTATAACCATAATTGCTCTAAAAATGTTTTTTATTAATCTAGTAAAAATAATAAGACTATAAATATAATATATAATAAAAATAAACCTGAAATTTATTAAATTATCATATGTTTCTTACGTATAAACTCCAACACAAATTGGCTGATACTCAATTCAATTTTTGCCACTTCAAATTTGATTTTAGCATTACGATCGGCAGTCTATTGTATTAATGTTATTGATCTAGACTGTCAAATATAGTTTTTTAACATCTATAATTACAGTCGAATATATTATTATAACATTTATAATTATCAGGTCCACTTCTTTTTTAAACAAAGAAAAATTAAAATCACATTATAGAGAGGAGCTGAAAAATTATTTCGTTGCCCTATCAATATATAAATTTACAATAAGAAATATATTTTTTATTAATGATGACTTTCGATTGTATAGCAGGTATTTATCGGCCCTTTCATATGCCTCAAAGAATGATATTGGAAATTCATTTGATACCTTGGCAGAAATATTTAGAGAATTGTATAGCTCATCTGAGCTTATTTCCTGCTTTGAAAAGACCTATATCCGAGAACGAATCCACATACATTTTTTTAAATCCCAAATGATTTATTTTTCTAATAACTCTCTGTTTTAGATGAAAATAACATCCAAGATGGATATCCCGCCCTAAACGCATTTATCGGTGGCTGTTCGAAATCCACCAATTTTCCACGGATGTGCCCTTGGTAATATGTTTCAGCTCCTAAAATAAAATTTAAATGATATCTCTTAAGATATATATTATGATTACATTTATAATCTTTGCATATGAATTTTTTTAGTTAGTTTTTATTTGTGGTTATGCCGTAAAAAGTTTTCTTTTCCTAGAAGAAAACGGCACCACTTTTAGGTTTTTACACCATTTACTTGAAAACAGATTAATTTGGAAACTTAGTTAGACAATTTTCACTTTTAAAATTTTTATTTTTCTTTTCAAAATATTTAAAAATACAATTTTTTATAACATAAACGAAGATTGTGATGATTCCTTTTTTAAACATCATTTTTCACGTCTTGATTTTTAAGTATAAGAGTCTAAACAAAACTCAGCAAATTTGGAATTTAAGAATATAAAAAAGAGGATTTATAATTGCATTAATTTACAGTTATTAATCTCAAGATTAATTTTACATTACCAATTATTTTGTTCAAAAATTTACAATATATAGTGCTGTCTCATGTCATCCTTCCCTCTTAATTAAATTTGACAATGTATATCATAAGTGATAGTTCACTCGTTATATTTAGGTTTCTTCAGACATGATCGTTTAAGAGCTCAAAATTTTAAATATGGTCCAAGATACATTAGAATATAATAACATATCTGAAGAGACACTAGGATACATGGTGCGACAATTAAATTTTTTTAAAATATATATTTGCTTTTTTTTAGTATTCTGGTACCTTTAAATTTAAAAATAATGCTATCTTATTTAAAAACAACAAAACTGGCAAGATAGATCAAATATTTTGTACAGATATATCTATTGCATCATGGATACAATTATCAATAGGATTAGGACTAAGAATTAAAACAAATAATGGTAATTTTCGTCGATTTGGTGGATTTTCTGAACAAGTTTAAAATAATATTATTAATGTATTTAAATATGGTATAGGATAAAGATAAGATTGCAAAGTTTTGTGAATCCAACTATAGTTTAAATATAGGTGAAGTCAAATACTCAGTTAAAGGCCACAATTGGGGAAATCCACATTTTGATGGTATTAAATTTACTAATACTATATTTATCTAATTATATAAATATTCTATTTCTCTACCATTATATAAATATTCTATTTCTCTACCATTATATAAATATTCTATTTCTCTTTCAATCAAATTAGACCTAACTTTTAAAAACAATTTTTGGCCTAAATAATTTAATAAAATATCATGAGTTTTAGAAAACACTTGTTTTATCCATCTTTTTCAAATTATTTATATACTATATATATATAAATGTTTAGGGTCGATGCTCTCATTAGAACTTCCCAACAAAAGTGGAGATATTAATGAAACAGCTTTAGAAATACCATTAAACTATGTATCACGTTGTACTAGTGGCAAGAATGAAATAGCACTGGAGTTTCATCAAAATGATGATGCACCAGTTTCCCTTGTTGAAATACGATTTCATATTCCTTCATCAGAAACAGATCCTGATCCAGTTAAGGTATATTAGTATTACTCATACTTATGAATTAGATTACCTTACCCCAAAGGCAGGTTTATATTGTTTACAATAATGTATTATGACAAATTTTTCCAAAGCATAACTTATGTTATAATTATTACATTATTTTTACTATGTTTGATATGAAGTGATAACATTTTTCCAGCTGATGCCAATACTTGCATATTGGCAGAGGTCGTGCCCCCATTTGGGGGTAAATACAAAATTATATTATGGGATATGTGCCCCATTTGGGGGTAAATAGTAAATTATAGGCTGTGTGCCCCCATTGTGTTGTTAAACAGCTTGTTTTGAGCCGATTTTTAAAAACTGCTAACTCAATATTTCATCCAGAAAAATATTACGCAAGCCTGAAGATTTTGCTCATGGAAGGAACAAAGGTCTAGACATATATTAACAAAATTTCAAGGCTTAGATAATATTTTCTGGCTAAAATATTGAGTTAGCCATTTTAAAAATCGGCTCAAAATGAGCCATTTAACAACACTACCCCCATTTGGCTATAAATAGAATATTATAAGCTATGTGCCCTATCTGGGGGCATAGAAAATTATAGGTTATGTGCCCCTGTTTAGGGGTAAGTAAAAAAATTATATATTTTTATGCTACATGCCCTTATTTGTAAAAACTATCCTTATTTTTGTAATTAAACCGTTTTTTTGTAAATTCAAACATATTTTTTTTAAAGTTTTTTTTAAAATTATAACTGTTTTTTAAAAACTAACTTTTTTTGTAAATTCATTGAGTTTTTAAAACTAACCTTGTTTTTTGTAATCAAACCTGTTTTTTGTAATCAAACTTGTTTTTTGTAATCAAACCTGTTTTTTGTAATTCTAACATTGTTTTTTAAAACTAACTCTGTTTTTTGTTAATTCTAACGTTGTTTTTTAAAAACTAATTTTTTTGTAAATTCTAAGATTAAAACCAACCTAGTTTTTTGTAATCAAACCAGTTTTTTGTAAATTCTAACATTGTTTTTAAAAATGAACTTTGTTTTTTTATATTAAAAACTATCGTTTTTTGTAAATTCTTACATTGTTTTATTAAAACCAACCTTGTTTTTTTGTAATAAAGCTTGTTTTTTGTAAATTCTAACATAGTTTTTTTAAAACTAACATTGTTTTTTTAAAACTAAGCTTGTTTTTTTGTAATATAACCTCTTTTAATTATACATTGTTTTTTAAAAATGATTTATTTTCAAATATATTTCTAAAAGTTCAAAATTATTTTTAGAAACAAGTGTTCAGAATATATTAAAAATATTATTCTTGTGATATTTGAATTTTTATAATTAAATTTTTTTTTAGGATAAGTAAAAAAGTTACTTTATTAAATTTTGCACCCCCACCCATATTATTACTGGCTTAAATCAAATTATATATAATATAATATATTGTGACAAACATGAATAAGCTTTATTAATATATATTTTATATAATATAATATATTGTGACAAACATGAATAAGCTTTATTAATATATATTTTATATAATATAATATATTGTGACAAACATGAATAAGCTTTATTAATATATATTTTATATAATATAATATATTGTGACAAACATGAATAAGCTTTATTAATATATATTTTATAAATATAAGCAAAATATATAATTTATATAATCATTACAATTTATACAAAATGGTTTTTTAAAAATATTTTGGCAATGGAAATCTGTTTTTCAATTTTATCTTAAGCATTAATTTTTGATAATCTTGCTAAAATCCAAGCTGCTTTTTATATATTTGAAAGATTTGAATAGGCCATGGGTTTATTTTCTGGTAAATAAAATATACAAAGTATTTAAAAATTTTTATACTTGGTGTATTTCTTTGGATTCTTGCAAAATTCTATTTGCTAAATTAAAATAAGGTAATAAAAAAATATGTATAAATACCTGAATATTGCTAGTTATTATGAAATTGATAAATTCTGCCTGAGAATTAGGTTCTAAAATATTAAGTTATAAAAAAATTTATATGCAAGATAGTACTTTTTCCTATCACGATATTTTCTAAAGATATTAGATTATTTTTCTTTTTTCTGGACAATCCAATAACTGTTAGACCGGATTCTTTATGCCTGCCATGCCTTTTCATTCTAGCTCGTAATATTAGATTACATATTTTGCTCTCCATATTCTCTTTATCTAAAATAGAAAAAAATAATTTTTTGATCATATTTTAAATTGGAAACTAATAAAAGAAATAATTCAAAAATGAAACTACAAATAATGACATACTTTCATTATGTTCTTGTTGTTTATCTCTTTCCAAAATCATTTTTTTAACAAGATAAAATATTACTTTGTATAACTTAGATACTTTCTCCTGTAAGGCTGGGGTAGCTTTATGGTATGGAAGAGGTTTAGCAGTATCTGTAGATTTGAGAATATTTATAATTTTGTATTAATCTTAATTAATTTCTATTTATTGATCATATGTAAATAAAAAATGTTTACCTTTATAATATCAGATTCAGTAAATTCCATATAAGCAGGCGTGTACGCAGCGGGGGTGGGTGGCAGGGGGACAACCCCCCCCCCCCCCCCCCCCCCAAGCCAAAAAATGCAGATGCCGGATTATATTTTTCAAAAATATTATTGTTTATATTAATTTATATTTGTTAATATTTATTCCTATCTCATATATATATTTAATTACATTTATTTATCACATTTATCTACTAAGTTATTTTATCAATTAATTTCGATTTCAAGTTTTCCTTGACGTAATTTACCTATTATTTCCAAATTTTATTGGAGTATTATTTATCTAAATTTCTAGTCAAATAATAATTATCTCTGAAACTCCTTGTCCAACATGAAGAAAGAAATTGCAAGCTTGTCCAACCGAGTCTCCGCCATCAAGCATAACAGCTTTTATGGAGTTAGAAGAGCCGATTATTTATGCTATTACTGAAATATCACAATGGCTTGAAAAAAATATTTCCTCAGAAGTAAGAAAATTATTGGATTCAATACTTATTCCAAATTTTTTTTCTCATTAGAATGTATTATTTAATTATACAACTATTTTATGTAATATTTTTCAAAAACATGACATTTACTTGATTAAGAAGATGAGAATAGCGGAGAGCATTTTATTAGAACTCAAGAAAATTAGAACTAATGTTGATGAATAACATATTTTATATGTTATTGTTGAGTCAAAAGCAGAGCTATATGTGTTTAAAATTTGTCCCCCTCGACTTGCAGCAAGCAAGCTCATCGTCAAAACATTAATATAGGATCAGTAGAAGAGTATTATAAAACAAATGTCCCCTCTCTTAGATACATTTATAACCCAAATAAATGAATAGTTTTTAATTCATTAAGCAGCACTTACAAATCCGCAGATATTACTTCCACAAAAGCCTTTCCAACCTTTTTTAGATGGTGATAGAAAAAAAATATTTGTTAGATTTTTATCATGAAGATGTTAAAGTATCTTATGATGCCTCATTAGCGAATAACTATGATTAAAAGATTAACTATGGTTGATACAGTCCCTTGCATTATTTCAAACACATTTTAGATTATATTCCCAATGTATTAAAATGGTTATATATATTAGCAATTCTTCCCATTAGTAATCTAATGAGAGAACATTCTCTTTTTTAAGAAGAATAACAGAGCCCTGCAGAGGTGCCCTGTAAATGGTATAAAAAAATTTTCGGTCCGGGTTTTTTTTAAAAAAATTTTCAGACCCGGCCCAATGTTTTTTAATAAATTAAAAAAAATTATAATACGCTCCAGCCCGGGGGCCGGGCCTGCAAGTCTCTGAAAAACATACCTATGAAATACAACTTCTGAAAGTAGATTGAATGATTTGGATTTTTTGAATATTCATAAGCATTTAACGCCAAACAAGGATAGATAATTGAAAAATTAGCTCAAAACATACAAAATACAATTATTCCTAAGAAACTTTTTGTTTATTAATTTATATTTCCAACATTTAAATTTTTTATACTTTATATATAAATTTTAAAGGCTCAAAAAATTTAAATTTCAATTTTGGGTCATTTAAGTGATTCATATCGTGGTTATATTCACTTTATATTATAATTCACATTTATTTTATTGTTTTTCAATGCCGGTTTATATATATAATTTCTTTGTAATTCACATTAATTTAAATTGTGTATTAGAAAAGTTATTAGTCCTAATAAATTTATGCTTAATATTTTTAAATAAAAAAATATTTCTTAAAAAATTTTATTATCCCCCTTCCCCCAGACCAAATTCCTGCGTACGTGCCATAAGAGATTTGAGTTGATTCAGTAAATTCCTTATTAGAGATTTGAGTTATTTTAATCGCTATTATTTTTTGAATATGGCGTATAAATATGAAATGATAGGACATGTTGGATGACGTGATCTATCACTAATACCAAAAATAGGGGCACCTAGCTTTAGTGCACAGTATCAGGCAAAGTATTAATAGATACTTTTTACTTATCATTTTTGAAATTAAAAGTATCAATTAATTTGTCAATACCGTGAATATCGGTCCAAAACTTCTGCTATATAATTGTCAGGGATCTGCAGGCCCTGCCCTAAGCCTGGCCCAGGTACACGGCCCTATTTTAATTTTTTTATCTATACCTGGGCCGGTTCTGAAATATTTTTTTTAAAAAAAACAAGGGCCAGTCTAGGGCGAAAAAATTTTTCGAAAAAAATCTGGGTCGGGCCATACAAATGGTATCTCTGCAGGTCTCTGATAATTATCATAAAAACTGAAAATTAATTTTACTTTAAAAGGGGGAGGGGAATAAAATACATAATTTGAACATTATAAAAATAAAATAATATTTTGAGAAGACATTTCACGAAAGAGTGATGGAAAAGGCAAACGTCATTCAAGTGGTCGGGGATGCTATAGCAATTTTCACAGAAGCACAATGCTTAACCCCCAGGTTTCAATCTTGTGATAATGTTGTTTTTTAAAAAAATTTTAGCGAGTTATTTATTGAGCCATGAAACTATTTATTACGTTTGATTCTAGTCGAAATCGGATTTTCTGGATGAGGTTGAGGTTAGCTGGCCAATGAGATATGAGTTATGGTTAATATGGCTACTCACACCGCCTTTTTAAAAAATGTGTAATTGTGTTTTAAATTTATTTATTTGAATGTTTAAGGGGACGATATGATATTAAGCTTTATCCCACGTTCGCCCAATTGCATGGAAAATCGTTTGATTACAAAATTCCTTATTCTACAATTCTCAGGCTTTTTGTTTTACCTCACAAAGATCACAGACAAATATATTTTGTGGTATATGAAAATTAAAAATTTACTTTTTTTTGTTTTATTCTGTTGAAACATTTAAAAAATGGTTTATCTTTATTTTACTAGCATAGATTTGAACTTGTTATCGATTAGGAAATTGATAAAATATAATGCAAATTCCAGGGATGGGTTCGGGTACGGTTTAAGGTTAAAAAAATAGGTGGGTTTTCAGGAAAATATTTTTGAACTCGGGTTTGGTTCCGGGTTCAGCTCGGGTTTAAGAATTTTTGAATTGATAAAAAAAAATATTCTATATTGAAATCATAATTAAAAAACTAGACAAACATTTGGTATAAAAAATAAATTTTTTATTTTATTTATAGGCAAAATATAGTTAAAAATACAAAGCATAGTCATGTATAGATTAAAAAATTTTTATTTAGACGTATTTCTTTAAATTAACAATATCCAATATAATAATTTTTACTTTGACTTGTTCACTTTCATTTTCCTCTAATTAATAATCTCTGATAATAAGTTAAAAATTAAAATAAATAAATGAATTTATGAAGAAACGTGAGGGATTTATCGAAATAAGTTTTTATTATGCCTCAATTGATTATAGTTAAACCACATGAGCCAATATAATTCTAAGCAACTTTACATTAACAAAAGGTCATGAAACTAATATAACTCTCTGTTACCATTTTAGATAATGATGTTTTATAGAATGGACTAATAAGGAAAAATTTATAGGCCAAACCAAATTAACAATTCTTGAAGAAGAGAATATAAACGACCAATCCAAATAATACTATATGGTGGTTAGTCTTCTTAGATGACTAAATGGAAGCTAGGTTCATTATGGTTAAATTACATAGAATAAACGAATTACATTTTATGTTGTAAAATTATTTATAAATTACATTTTTATTATAAATCAAAAATTTATTAATCTTCCTTTAACAAAAGAAAAATGTTCTTTTTATATCTTTATCAAACGATCAACTAAATTGATTTTAAAGTTAAGAAATAAACATAAATTATAACGATAAAATAAAACGTTATACAAACTAAAAATAATTTCGCCAAAAGTTATAAAAAATAAAATCGAATTATTTAACATAATTGTTTAAAATTTATTAACAATCTAATAGGTGAGAATAAATTCAAAAAAATTTAAAAATGGTGTAAATGAATTAAGTTGTTTAAAATTTATTAACACTTCACTTAATTAGAAATTTGAAAATATTATAAAATGTCAAGTAAATTATTAATATTTGTATTTACAATTATACAAATATCGTATATTAATTTAAACAATACACTGAACCCAGTTGAACCCCAAATAAAATTCCCGGGTTCGGTTAGGGGTTTTGAATATATTATAAACGGGGTTCGGGTTCAGATTTTTTTCTCAAAACCCGGTTTTCTTCTCCAGGTTCAGGTTCGGTTCGAACTCCTGGAAAATTCAAAAAAATCAACCCCCCTTCCCATTTTCATTAATTTAAAATTAAAATATATAATGAATTTCGTCTGTATTTAATTTTCCCACATTATTTGCCTGGGTTTTCAAGGTAAATTTACATCTCTATAAATTAAATATTAAAGGCTATATAATTTATGTGTATATATACAGATCAGTTTGGATCCACCCATCAAACAGGGACAAACGCGATACCCCTTTTTGATCCTACTCTTTGAAAAGGATGAAGAGATCACTATGAAATTATCGTTGAATGAGTAAACGAAAACAATATTTTTTTAACGTGTTATGAATATTCATTTAAAAATGTTCCATATTTGTATAGGTCAATTCCCATTTACTTTCTATTGGCTCCTTTAAGGTTTAACACGGTCTAAGGTTTAGTTTAGTTAACGCAATTTTTTAGATCCGTTTTGCGGTTTTTAAATTTTCTTCAATAGTGAAAAAAAGGAAATGAAATATTTTGCAATTAATAAGACTGAGCCAATGAAGATCAGGCACAGAAACTGACTGAATACTATTCTTTAGATTCTGGTTTTGTTTAAACTGGTGTCCAATTTTTACCGATATCACTGACCTATTACCGTTTTTTTTCTTATAAGCCAAAATACTATTTTAATCAAAAAAAAATTGTAGAAATATTTTATTATCTCAATATATAAATTAATAAAAAGGAAACAGATTAAAGAAAATTATGAGGGGAAACTTTCACAAGAAATGAGCGGCAAAACATTCGAGATTTTTAGCCGCTTGATTAAAGCTCTCTCCGGTAACAAAATTACCGTTCCGGGAAATTTTAAAAGGTTTTAATTATTGAGAAAAAAAAATATGTGCATTCTATTTCGATGAAATATTTTTTTAAAAATATAAACTAGCTTACTTAGGTGAAGGCGATATTAAACGCTGAAGAAATTGAGCATTGTGTAGTCATTTTAATATAAAAGGATAGCACTAAATACTAGTTATAAATTATATTGGAATATTCTTTTAAACATAATACATATGTTTATTTCTAATTTAAAAAATTTTAATATAAAATGGTCGAAATATCCAAATTTTTTGAAATGAAATTTTTCAATGCTCTATTTTTAGCTTGCTATCATTTAACATTACGTACTCGAAATCTCTGATATGGCTTTTAGTCTTACTTATATAGCACTAAAAAATAATTTATTCGAAATTTACTTGTAATATATAATTATCTCCATTTAAAATTATCCTTCTTCGCTCTCTCGATATAGCATAATATTTTTTGTGATTAGCACAAACTTTTATATTTCTCAAAATCAAAATAGGACTCTTCCATGGATATAACTACAAAATAATTGATACCAAAATATCTTTAAAATTAATGTACAAGTAATTGTCAATTTTTTAAAATAAATATTATATATTCTCGATATCCATAGTCATAACGGTAGTAGTTCCTGCATAAGCTGTTCTTACAAAGCAGCCGCTGGTTACCTTTATCCGCTAGAGCGCTGTTTCGTCTTTGTTCACAAGCCCCCTCTCGCTATTAGATTCGACGAAGTTGCTTCAGTCAATTTCGCTAGATCATCGGGGATGACAACTAAGACATTTGATTTCGAGATCGCCACCAAGTCTGGAACTGACCATGTGTTCAGCAATATTGCTAAGTAATAATTATTAATTTATAAATTATGAATAAATACCAATTCGTTCTTTTTTCAATGACAGTTGATGGGTGAGGAGTAAGAATTCCAAGTGAAGCAAAGGTTTGCTGGTTTGTTCCAGGTGAGGCCAGTTTTTTGCCAATTAAAGCAAGATATTTCTGTGCCTACGGGGTATGATATTTAGATCAGAAGCGATCACATGATTTGGAGCGTTAAAAATAGGCTTGAAAAAGTTTGGCCAAATTGTAAATATCAGTTACAAGATTGGCGTGGCGATGATTTTACGTGGATCTAATTGATATGCCATTTATTTGAAAATTATAATTTTATTAATATAAAAACAAAAGGATAGGATTATAAAACATGAATACTATGATTTTATGACATTTTTATAATTAGAAAGCATGTTGTTGGTCTGCAAAACGTTGGTTTTATTAAATGGCATATCTATATTTTAATTTTTTTTTACAAAAATTTCTGAAATCTAAATTTTATTTACTAATTGTGTATTATCATATATTATCACTAAATTTAATATATATTAATAAACAATATTTAAAAAAATGTAATTTTATATTAAACCCTGATTTCTTTGGTCGATCAACCAACTTACCTTGTTATGAGACACATACTTTGGTTCAAAAATATTTTAAATTAAAAAAAAAGATTATTGGCTTGGTTTTAACTACTTGCCTCGGTCTCCCCTATTGCTAGATATTGTATAATTACTATTTCGTATATTATAAGGTTATTTTAATTTTTAGTACATTAAGGTCATGAAAGTTGTTATATGTGAGAAAGGAAGTATATTAAAACCCCAAAGCGCAACAAAATGAAAATAAAATTTAATGTAATTTGACAATATTCCAAAAAATCCAAAATACTTTACCTCCCACAAAAATTTCTTTTTTTTTCAGTTTCATGCCAATAAATATTTTATATATTTACCGCAAACATAGAACTTTTAAATACGAAAAAAAAATATCCTACCATTATTATTTTTTTCAATAAATATAACATCTAAAAGTGAAACTTTGCACTATGAAAAATATAATATTTTGCATATACGTTCTGAACGTAACGCAAAAGCTTAACGGGTAGTTGATTGTGGGATGGATCGACTACGATCGGGTATTTTGGGAGGCGAGGACCCCGTTTCGGTTTGGCCGGCATGTAAGGGTTTTCTATCGTTTATTTAGGTGTTAAGAGATCATCATGACACATAGGCAAATTTTGTATGCAATCAGTTATCCTTTTTTATTAGCCAAATTAATGTTTAACAGAACGCAAAATAAATGTTAATAATACCATTAAATGAAAACCAAAATAAATATCATTTTTTCAATCGATGGGTAAGGTAAGACAAAAATGTTAGGAAAAAAAATTGAATCCATTATGTTGTTTTTGTTTGTTGCTTATTGAAATTTTAACTTATTTCTAGTGGTGTTTTTTTTAAAATATATATATAAATTGAAACATAACCTAAAGGATACAAAAATATGTAACGATATAAATAAAAACTTACCGACGTATTTCTTTTCAAAACCTATTTTGATAAATTTAATTTTATAATTAAAATTTTTTTTTTTATTTTTTCATCTTTTATTTCTCCTTTGTAGATAAAAATTTTGTCTTTATATACAACTTTGTACATTATATATTTGAATATAAAAAATTAATCTATTTTTATTTTAACAAGTAAAAAAATAATTTTAACTAAAAATATATTTTTAAGGTAAAACAAGTAAACATGAAAAAAACTTAATATGTTTTACCAATGCTTAGGTATATAAAAAAAATAGATAAATTAAACAATTGCATCTTTAATAGTATATTACATCCAATGGTATGTCAGTATGCACGAATTATTATTTATTATATTAAGATGTTGGTACGAAATTTTATAAGCAATTAAATTTAATGCTAATACCGGAATATTAGTATTTAACAAAAAAAAATGAGAAATGCCAAAAATATTTAGAAAGTAATTGAAAAAAAAGTTTAGTAAAAAAATACGAAAAAGTTTAGAATATAAGAAGATCTAAAAATAATTAAGCAATTTTTTTTATTATATTTTATATTTTTTCCTCGCCTAATTTTATATAATTAAAAATAAAATCCAAATTTCCTACTTTTATTTATTTTAAAATTTAAAAAAAAGTATGCAGAACGCTAATTTCTTTTCCTAATTTAATATTTTTACACCAAGTCTAAAATCTTTTTAAAACATTCTAATTATTTAGAAACTATTGAAAGTTTTAAAATTTTAGTAAAAAAAATCATTATATAATTAATAAGACCAACGTTCTGTGAACCAACCATAAGTAAGTTCTTTTTTAAAAATAAATCGCAACTCAATTAGATCCGCTCTGTATTGCGGTCACGCTGATAACGTGATACCGTAAATCTCATTACCCGAATCTTATATTTAAGTGGTTGAATTGGTTCACAAAAAATTAACTTTATTATACCTTTTGTAAATTTTATTATAAATGAATAAATTTAAAGATGACTTAGCGTTACGCAAAAAAAATAACTTCGTTTTTTTTAATTAGAGAAGAGTATTCGAGTCTTTACGATTTCATCAAGACTAAAAATTTGATCGTCCGAAACGTTGGTGGAAAATTAGTAATTTATTTTCTTCTTATATACGAAAATGTTTTGAACATAACAACGAATATATATACATAAAAAATTTAATATTTTTTCAAAACTGAAATGGGCAATTATTTATTTGGGTAGGGGGTTGGTTAATGTCATTGTGGCCTTTGATTTCGACTGACTTTTATTGGCATTTTGGTTGTAAAGTACATTAATATTTATTATATATATCTTTAACTATCCTCCTTCCAGTCTTCCTCCGACAAAGTTGCTCAAGAGAACGATTTTGACGATGACGATGAACCAGACGATCCTTACTTGAATCGAGTCAAAGCCGAAGCTGACCAAGAAGGTTTGTCATGCCCCATGGGTTCTATTTTTTTTACAAAATTTAATGAGACTCATATTATCTTCGCTAAGAAATTAAGGGCAATCGTTATATTTTATTCTGCTATGGCCAGAAAAAGGAACTTTTCACTATTATTACAACTTTATAAATATTTTTCTGGATTATCATTTAAACTCAATTAACTATCCATAAATAAACTGGGCTCGGGTTCCCAAGCCTAATTTCTAAAAACAATCTTATGTGTTTTATTCTCAACTTGTTTATTCGGGTTCAGACGAGTTTGGGTTTGTTTAGTTTACCCATTTTATATTATACTTATTTAAATTCTGTTTTTTAAATATTATTACTTAACTTTTTAAGATGAAGAATCTCAAGATGAAGATTTCGCTCCTACTGAGGATAATGAAGATGTGGATGAGGAGTATGTTATTTTTAATGCCATGTTTAGATTATTGAAACTATATAAATTAGAGACCTGCAGAGTTCAAATATTAGTGCTTACTTGGATCTGGAAAAAAATCATTCTTAAGCCAAGTCCTGGATTTGTTTAGTCCAGTCCAAATTTTTAATTTTGATCATATTTTGGCCTGGATTGGAATTTCCAAAATTTCGTTATTTTCGATAATTTATTAAGGAAATGAGTAGTAAATATATATTAAATGCTCCATTATTGTCTAATTAATTAATTACATATAAATTAAATTCCTTTTTTTATAAGTGACCTGGCCCGGTAATTAAAAAATTAATTTATGATCTCCCCAGATTAAAAATATTTTTTAGGCCCAACTCAGATTTTAAAATCTTACCATTTTTCGGCACGTTTTTGGCCGGGTATGCAAGGCTCTTATCTCAACATTATTATTTTCTTAACTCAATTAATGTCGTCTTGCGGTTGGCATGGCCTGCTTACCTCAGTCAATGTACACGCCAGAGAGCAGTAAATAATAGCCATCTTTTCTCTACACGCAATTATAGTTTCCTGTTCAGTCTATCTGACCATCATTTAATCATGTTTTTCGGTTTGTTCTAGGTTGGCTACTCTACTTTTACAGGCCATGTCTCTGCACTATCATATGTTATAGCTGGGAGAACACCTAAATTAAAAATGTTTCCTTTGATTTTGAGTGACATATTTATTGGTTATAATTAAAGATAAAAGATAACTCAGAACTTTTTTCAACCACATTTAATTATTGTGATGACAAAAAGATTAGGATATACTTTTTGGGTATTCAAGCATAACACCTAGGTAATAAAATGATTCACCACTCAATTATATTGGTAATGGTATAAAAATACTACTGGGGCAGTGAATGAAACTTTTGCAGTTAAAGTTTATTACTGATAACAATTTACAAGTCTGACTTTTATGAATTCATATTCGCATAAACAACACTGAATAAAATTTCCTCCCAAAGTTTTTTGAACAAACTCAACATGGCCAGAAGCATACTGTATTTTCTGTCATTATTTTTCATCATTATTTTTCATCATTATTTTTCATCATTATTTTAGTTTTGGAAAAATTGATTTTTATACCCTTTGCTTCTGGTGCGATTAAAACCCATCCATATAAAATTTTTAGTTTGGTTTGACTTTATTAAGACTAGATCTTCCATGTATAAGATTTCCCATAGCATCCCTTGGTGTATATCTTCACAAAGGGCCCATTGCACAAAATCCTTGACACCCTACGAAACGTTTTTCTAAATCAATAAAGAAGTATAACAACTTACCTTTAGCCTGTGTTTTTCCTAGACTTGGCATACCATGAACCCACCACTTTTTGTTTTAAATTTTTTAACCCGCTTGCCTCCCCTGCCCACATTTGTAAATTCCCCCCTCCCCCCCCCCCCCCATTTATGTGGAATTGTTTAAACTGCCCACCCAATGATCAAATGTCTTCCAGTTAATGAATAAATACATCGCTGAACTTCGCCTATATAAAAATAATATCGACATAATAAAAATGCCATTTAAACATTTACCGACTATAAAATTTTCTCGAATAACATCAATCACGACAGCTTGATTAATTGCTAGAATAAATTTTGAAATATTATGTGATTATCAGTCAATTTTTATTTAAATAAAATCTTATGTTATCATGATATGATTTATGTCCTTAAAATTATTAATAGATTAAATTAACATGAATAATATTCTCAAGATAAAAAAATTTTTTTCAAAGTTAGAAGTCTACAATAATTTTTTTTTTAGCAAAACCGTATTATATCTTCTTAAAATGATTTTAAAAAAATCTTTTAATCCTACAACATATATTCATTATTTTACTTAAAATTAAAATATTGTTCTCTTTCATCTTTTTATTCTTAATTTATATATAAATTTATTCGTTTTTTCCCTATAATATTTGAATATTTTTTCTCCCACTCATGGCAAGGTACGATAGTAACGCTCAATCATCCTCGGCCGAATCCGTCACCTCGCATGTATCCGATTCTCGGTCCAAGTCAAAGACCCCCAATAAGGATAAAAAAACTCATAAAAAGAGTTCTATCCCCGATTCTCATAAAAAGATCAAAACGATGGAACGAACCGTCAATGATAATGTTCTAGAAGATAGCGACGAAGAAAAAGACGTTAAGGTTGAGCTGCCTAAGGCAACACCAAACCCTACCAAAAAGGACTCTACCAAAAAGTCTTCTACCAGCGGAGGTGCTGCATCTTCTAAGGTTTTATTCAGTTTGAAATTTATGGGCCTTGAAAATTCTTATATTAAATAAAAAAAAATCCTGGAATTTAACGTTTAATTTGTTTTCCCCTAGGAACGTTATGTTTCTAAGCTGTTATTTAAAGTTAATTTCTTAGTTCATTATATCCTTTATCAATAAGGACATTATAATATTGTTTAAGAATATCATGTATGTGCGTTGGGAATGGGGAGAGGGAAAAATTTTACTATTTTTATAAAAATAATATATACTATGTTTTTTTATAAGGTTCGTTTTTTAAATTTAAAAGATTTTGCCACTCCCTGTAATGTTTTTTAGAGATGCACGGATAGCATCTTTTTTATTGGCACTAATACTTAATGAAGTGTTTAATGTTTACTATAAAAATACCTAAACATTTTTTTCTACTTTTTTTGGGATGGATTTTATTTTATCTCTAAATATAAATCTGGTTATACATGTTTTTCTCGATTGCTCGAAATATTTTTTTCAGATAAAGATTTTATTTAAACGCTTGGTTAAATGAATTAAAACAATGTATTTTTTATGTATATTTAATCGCATTCGAATATTAGATAGATGTATTATAAAGTGATTGTCTACGGGTTATGTTAAATATCGGAAAATTTGAGAAGGTGTATAACAAGATTATAGAATTATAGATCTGCAGTCACTTCATACTTATATCCCCAAAACGCATTTTATCATTTGGTGAACATACTATTTTTTACCCAACGATTTATGGTTTTAAATGAAAAATCAAACTTAATATGAAATTAATGAAATTCGTTTAACATTATTGAATTATTAGTAAATTTTTTTCTCTTCAAATATGCTTGAATATTTATATTTTAAAATATATGTTTTTTTTTAGAATTTTATAATTAATTTATAAATATACTATAATATACGTATTAGAAGAATAAAGAAAAAACAACTTCCAAGAAAAAGAAGACTAACAAGGATAAAGATCCTGATCTACCCAAAAGGCCTTTGTCCACCTATTTCATGTGGCTACAAGAAAATCGCGAAAGGCTAAAGCGGGAGAACCCTAAAGCGTCGATCATTGAAATAACTAAAATTGGCGGAGAAGCGTGGAGAAATATAACGGATAAATCGGTTTATTTATATATTCATATTTTTAGGCAACAACTTTATTTTTTTACTCCTGATTTATTAAATACAGAGATGTACATTTATCAGCCGATTCTTTTATTCTTAACTGATACAATTCGATACGAAATAACGATTTACCCTTAGAAATTTTTTTTTAAATTGACCTTATCACTAATTTAAAAATATTGATTTACGAATTTATAAAAAGATTAAAAAAGAAAGAACGCGTTAGAAGTGTAAAACAATAGGCTGCAACTGCCTATACCTTAAAATAATAAAAATTTCTTTGGATCTCATTCTATTTGAACATAATTTTGTGGGACTTATTCAAGTTTGGCATAGCCTCAGATATAAATTATGGGATTAATATAATATATTTTTTATAATTTTATTTTTTATTGAATTATATTATTTTTAAAAATATGAGATATGGAGACATTTTTAAAAATAATAGAGCATCAATATTACATATCGTTATCGGAATGGCGCGATATTGGACGGCTGATATTTTTTATAATTTAATAAATTTAATTTTTATTTTATACACATTTTTGAACTAACTTTGCCTTTCTCGTAAAATCTTTATAACTCCCATAAAGAAAGTTGAAGAAATGCATCATTATTTTTTTGCATTTTTTTTGACGATGAAGTAAAGTATATTAATAAACTAATAAGAAAAAAAAATACCCAATTTTGTGTAATTATATTTATCTATTTTCTTTTATTAAGAAAGACTTATATGAAATAAAAATCGAAAAAATAAAAATATTTAACTATATTTATTATTCTTTAATAATAAAATAAGACATTATTTACTTTATATCATATAAATACAAATCTTTTCCTACAAATTTACAGAATTAGAGATATTTTTATAAACGTTCTAAGGATGTGCCCTTTGTTCGACTTATCATTAAACATTCGTCGACTTAAAACAAACCAAAACAGGGTGTTCTAGTTCAAAAGCTGTTTAACATTAAGTATTAAAAACAAGTCGAATTAGGACACAGCCTAGCACCTTCTTCGTGATTTTGAGAACGGAGATTGGTGAATATTCTTATTAAAACGCTTTTTAATAAATTTTATTTTAAATTTCTAATAATTGCATAATTTAAAAAAATATATATTTAAAATGACAATGAGTAAATATTGGTATTGGTACTGTTTGCGATATATATCAGATCTATGAAAAAATTGTGTATCGGTGCAGCCCTATAAAAAGAATTAGTTTCTAAGAACCAGAACTGTAGGATCCACGCCTAATGTAAGTATCAAGAACCAATTCAGAATCCTTTTTTAATTCAGGTTCCGAACTAACTTATTCATGTTACACGCATCAGTGGTGTATCAAACATCTTCACAAACGGTGGGGGGGGGGGGGTAATTTTACAAATTAAGAGTCCTTATTTTTGCGTTTGCCATATACATATTTCCCTTTTTATTTTTCACACTCAGAGATGGGAAAAATTGTCGCTGAAAGCAAAGGACGAATATATTATAGCCATGAAAAATTATCAAGCAAAAAAAGCTAACTTGTCATCTAAGTACAAATAAAAGAACAAGCTTAGGTTACGTCCTAGCTCTTCTTAATTTTGAATTCTATTAGAAAAGCATTCCTAAACACCATTTTTTTAATATACGATTTTAATAAAGTGATGATGATATCTTTAAAATACGCATAAAGGCGTACTTAATTCTTATTTTCTTTTAAAATCTAAAAATCACTATATAACAACTTCAGAATTGTTTTTAAAATAAAAAAGACGAGCTAGAACGCAGCCTGCACTTTTTTTAAAAAAAATGTTTAATGCAAAAATTATAAAATAATGTTTTTTATTTTAATTTCTCGTTTTTTTACAGGACAACCGATAACGTACAAACAAAATCTAAATCGAAAAGTGACGATGATGGCGACAAGAGCAGTGATTTATCATCTTTAGATGATTGACATTTCTGACATTTTGGGTTTAGTTTTTACGGTTAAATTAAGAAATGAGAGTTCTTTCATTAATTTATTCAGTGTTTAATTTTTTTTTAAAGTAGTCAGTGCCTAGCTATTGAGAACCATCATATATTGCTATAACCTTTTCCTTTGTTTGATGCCCGATGGAACCAATATTTTTCCGAATCCAACCTCTTCGATGAAGTTAGGGATCTGGGGGTTACCCACTTAACAAAATATACAAAGTTAAAATATTCTAAAATTTATTCTGGCTTGGATCTTTGAAAAGGAAATTAGGATTGGTCGGACAAAATTTATTGCTTAGAATAAGTCCAATAATGCAGGCTTTAAGTCTTGTTGATATCATGCATAGCATATTAGACAGTTTAATTTTTTTCTCTAAACCATTCCGGGGCACTGCTGAGTTTGATGGCCTTGTTTATGTCCTGGGATCGTGCCAACTGATTAAACAACTGATCATATAAAGAGCCAGAATAAAGTCAGAGAACTAATTGTAAATTATTTCTACACGATAGGCTAGAATTATTTAAGGAGATTAAGATAAACTCTACAATCAGTAGTTAACATAAAAGAGATATAATTACTTTCACACCCAGTGGCAAGGAATTGTGTGTAACACAAAATAAGAGAGAGGTTAAATCGACCAACCGAACGCCCCTTACCAGAAATAGGATATACATCTATAATTTTTATAATAAACTGAAAACAAATTGCAAATAAATGACCTTGATCCATATTAATTATCCTAAATTTTTTTAAAAATATCTACGATATATTAACACATGATGTCACCACCAGGGTTGTCACGTAAAAATTATTTGATTGTTTTAAATTTTCGTAAAAAATTTTGGTGGGAGCTTCGCTACAAACCCCTTTTTTCCGACCTCCAGCCGGTTTATAATCATAGGCTAAAAAAATACTAATTAATTTTCTAAAATTTTTAAAATAAAAATGGGATTTTTCGTATAAAAGTTATTAATGTGATTCTTTTATCATTTTTAAAATTGATATAAATTAGCTAATATGGTATGGCCCCGTCATTTATTGGTTATCAGATAAAATATAACTAATTTAAGGACAGGGTATTCAATATAAAGAGACAATTAAATTCCTTGACTTCTAAATTTCTTTTTTGGGCATAATTAGTGATACGAAATTGCTTCGAAATTAAGTCCTTTTCAGATTCCCGAGATTCTAGCGGGGAAATAAGAATAAATAGAAAGTTAAACACCCAAATATTATATATATAATGCAATCAATATAAACAATATAAGTCTAAATTGAAATAATATATATTATTAAGAGTAATATAAGATAAAAGGATTTAAAAATCCTCCCCAGAATCAGAAGTACATTCACTAGAATATATATATATATATATACCTCTATTAATTATTCCCATTTTATTGGATTCTGCAAAAATTTTATGATGTAGATGTTATAATGAATTGAAACCAATTTTTTCACTCTTTCAAGATGTAGTCGATTTCTTATCTTTGATTTGTGTTTTTTTTTAAAGCAGACCATAATCTTTCTAACCAGATATTATTCCACTAGGAAAAAGTTATTTAAAATTTGGCTGAAGATTAAAAAAAAAGGTAAAAAAAACTGCAAGAAAAATAATTGCCTTATATTTGTAAAAACTAAACGGGGAATTCTCAGTAGTGATCTGCATCGGGCTTAATTTTTCAAGCCCGGCCCGAAATTTTTTTAAAAAAGTATTGCTGGCCCGGCCCAAACCCGAAATTTTTTTAAAAAGTTTTGCCGGCCCTCCCCGAACCCGAAATATATTTTAAAAAATTTACCGGCCAGGCCCGAATTTATTTAAATATAGAAATTAATTTTTATAATTACTTAAAATAAAAGACATATGTTATATAGCGTTTAGTTTCAATAAATTAAATAAAAATTTTTATTTTACATAAAAAATTCAATATAAAATTGATAAATTTAGATATATTTAATAAAATTTCCAAGGTCCGACTCGACCCGGCCCGTATTATTTTTAAAAATATTAGGCCCGGCCCGAACCCGATTATTTTAAATAGAATTAGGCCCGAGCCTTGCAGATCTCTAATTCTCAGGGAAAATAGATAATTTTTCGATGGAAATTTTGGGGTATTTACCTTATGCTTACATCGCTTTTTTAGAATGGGCAAGTTTTTGGTGGTATATTTTGGATATATGGTAGGTGATTGGAGTGTGTTAAATTTCGACTTTTTTATAATTGTGGTACTAGTCAATATGATAGACCTGACAACCATGGACCACGACGAATAAATCTATAATATTAATGAATAACCAAATTATACAGTATTATATGGTCGGCTGAGTATTATAATAAATATTCTATATCCACCTTTTACAAAATATTTTTTTAATAAATGAATTCTGCAGTGGAGATCTGGGTAAAGCGATTAACGGAATAACAATGTTAAAGCAAATAACTTCGTAACCTTTGAGCATAAAGACTTTAAATTTGGTATGAATATCTATTTTTATATCTAATTTCTTACCCATGTTCATCTTTTGAACTTTTCCGGTTTGACATATTTCGCCAAAAACCCTTTTTTTACCCAAAAATGATAAAATTCACCCTCTAGTTTTTTTGCTTTTAGCATAATATATCATGGTTCAGAATTTAAAAGTGTATAGATGTTCCTTAAAGCCATATATATAAAATAAAATTTATCGGAAGTTTATAGCATAAATAGAAGTCACGCAATAACGATTTGAACAATATATATCACCTTGGGGTAAAGTTGCTATGGGTAAAACCGTTAAAATGCTCCGTCTGATTTGAACTGTATAAAGATAATTTTTACAAATCAAAGTCTACAATATATAAAAAGATACTTTTGTGCAAAAATCAAAATAAATAGGTTATTAAAGGGGAAGAATAATTGAAATGTACGATTTGCCTAAAATAAGCACATTTAAAATATGCTATTTTTGATATAATTTTTTACATTCCGGTATTGTATTGATTAGTTTTTACTAAAAGTAATGATTAGATGTCAAAATTGCAATATTTTGTTCAATTAAACAATATAGTTATTTTCAATTACATTTTAAGCACGCTGGAGAGGGTTAGCCACTTCACCCTGAGTATGGGGTAAAATGGCGAAAATGGCACACTTCACATAATTAATCACAGCTCCTAAAGTGTTATAGGTAGAGAACTACACTATTTTTTTTATTTTGTAGATGATGAATTTGATTACATTTTAATATATAATTTGATATGTTTTGTTTATGTTTCTAAATTTTATGGCAAAAATGCAAAATACTAGTTTTACCCCGATCTCCTACTATATTCTTATATATCAAAATAAAATTGTTAAAATTTAATTAAGAATAATTCTATTTGCATAATTACATTGTTATCTATTTCAAATGCAAAAAAAAATTTTTTTTATGTCCTAAACAATATAAAAATGAAAAAATACTATAATACTCAGCCAATATTATATAATTGGGTTTTTTAAAAAAACCACAATTAATAAACCTAAATATTACTATTTTCAAAACCTAGTATATGGTGAAAGGGAAGTCCAAAATGTTTCACATAGAATTATAAATAAATATATATTTTATTGCCCGATCAATTTGAAAAGTCAACTAATTAATAATAATGTATTCTAATATTTTTTTAAATAAAAACAATATTTATAGGTTTTATCAATCGTCGGGCCTACAGACATTTTTTATATATGAAAAATTTATCCTGGATTAATAATAATTTCATTTTTCCTATTTTTAGAAATAATGATTTACAAAGAAAAATATTTGTGTAATATTATGTTTATTATAAATAAAATCATTTAATTTAAATATTGTAAATCTTTAATATTCATTTTTTTAAAATAAACATTGTTTATTTAATAAAATTCATAAATAATAACATTATTTTAATAATTTAGCCCTATCAAAGTTTATTCGATATACAATTCGAAAAATTTGAAATGAATATCTAATAATAATTTTTAATAAAATTTGACCAATAAATTTGATGCGAATTACTTGTTTAGTAATTATTCGTTACCTGACAAGATAAATATTTGAAAATATTCATAATTGATTTAAATAAAAATCACTTTAATCAAATAGAGATTGTGAAATCAAAGGAGAGAAAATCGGACTCATCTACAACTTGCTAACTAAATAAAATTTACTATCTGCTACCGACCCTGGGTAAGATGGCAATTCCTTCGGAGTAAGATGGCAAATATTAAATATAACTCATATAATTAAAACAAATTATGAATACTTTAAAAAAGAATTAGGCGTCACAAAGCACATATAAAATGAATAATCCCTGGCGTAAATGGAATACCCTCCTTTCACCTTTATCTTCATACTTTCTTCCACTCTTTGTATTTCAATGATAATCTTGTGTCATGCCCTCCCCCCCCCCTCATGACAGAAGTATCTGCTATCATGATTAGATAGTATTGGCTAAAGGCACATCAGCTATTCCTAGACTCACATCAGCTGTAAGACCCAAAGTGGTTTTATGTCTAAAATTATCATTTCAAAAATAAATTATCAGGATATAGCTAATAAATTTTTAAGCAGAAAACCCATCTAAGATAATTTATGGATATCTGCCCTCAGAAATTCTTGCTTAACATAATTTGTCATTTTACCCCTAGCTGACCCCATGAGTAATGAGTTGGTTTAAATGTGCTCTATAAATTTTCCTATTCTATCTAAGCCAGAAACCCCTGACTAAGTTTATTCGATATCTTAAACATTGTGAAGTCATAAAATTTCAATGAGTACTAAATAAATACCACAAATAAAGTTGATGAAAAAGTTTAAAAAATTGCTTTTGATCAATATTTGAATGTGGTGCTCCTACTACTAAATTTAACATTTTCTTAATATCTTTTAAGAAGTCGAGTGTGCTGAACTGTAATTCATTTAAGTACAAATGGACTTTCTTATTTATGAAGTTTATATAATTAAATTTAAACAAATTCATTAATAATTTTTTTACATATATTTACAAAAAAGTATATAAAAAGAAATTAAATATGATAAAAATTCCTTAATTGTAAAAAAATTCTTCCTTCAAAAGATTACTATGTTTTTTGTTTTTTTCCAAAAAAATCTACAATTATACTTTGGATATAAAAAAATCCTGGAAACATGTCTAGGCGATTTAAAAAAAATTTTGTCTTGAAATGGCTTTACAATAATATAAAAATAATAATCCTATATGTGTAAATGAATAGTTGAAAAATACTTGCTAAATATTTAAATTTAAGAAGTTTCACGAATTGAAATACTTTTATTAATAGAAACATATCCAAACTAATATTTTCTAGTTTTTTTAAACCACATTTTTAAAAAGTAAATAGTTTTCAAATTATTGAGAATTATTAAATATAACTATCAAATATTTTTAATTTTTTTTTATATAAAATTATCTCCTTGAGATTATATAATTTATTAACTTTAATTTTTCATAGAATTTGATTATTATAAACTTCTTTTAATAAACTTACGATTGAAACATTTATTATACTATGTTAGCAAGATTCTGTTTTTACCTCTACATGCTTGCTATGTTTTGACATCTTAAATTTTAAAACTGAAACTTTACTAAGTAATTGCCTTATATATATTACTTTTTGTTATACAGCCCTGGTTGAATCTATCCTAGTACATATACTTTTTTGTACTCGGTTTGATTCGAACATTAATTTTAAAATATTTCGGGAATAAACTTTTTTTTATTATCCTTGAGCGTTCATTAAGAGCTTAGTTAAAATGTGAAATATTTCGATCTAATTTTTTTTAACGCAATTATAATATTTTACGATAGTAATGAGTCAATCGATGCAATAAGAAATTTCAAAATTATTTATTGCTCCCTTTTGGTCGTTTACCAATTATCCAATTCATGGTCTCGATCAATCATTGCATGAATTTATAAATAATGTGACAAATTTGGTCCCAATTTCCAAAAGAAGCGATATCAAATACAAATCGAATAAGGTTATATGTATACATATGTATGAAAAAATAATCTTTAAAACCCTATAAGACATTAATTATTATATAATAGAGGTGGGCGCGGGCCGTGAAATTACGCGTGACCCATCATGTCACGGCGTGAGTGTGAATAAATTTTCAATTCTAAGGCGTGACGGTCCTTTCCAAAATTTTCCCCGGGCGTAAACATAAATTTCCTGTGAATCACGGAAATATTGATTTTTAAAATTGTTTTATTTTATAAATATAAATTTGCAATTTTATAATTATATTGTATGTGCATTTAAAGATGACGAAACGCTAGCATGTATATGCCATATACTAAATAATATATGCATTATATTTTTGACAATTGTTTAATTGAAATAGCCTTAAATATAAATGGTGTAAGAAAAATAGTACAATATTTCAAACAATCTACAGCTAATAGCAAACTAAGCCACACTCTTAAACAAGATGTAATAACGAGATGGAACTCTATATATCATGATATACAGAGTTCCTTAAAATCATATTCTGAAATACAGGGGCACTTGTTTAGCAAGCAAGAATTAAATAGATTCATCACAATTTATATCAGCATCATACGCGAGTTAGATAAATTTTTATCAATATTTAAAGAATGCTAGGATAATCTGAGAGATTCTCATCCCACAATAAATGAAGTTTTTCTATGAAAACAAAAATTAGTAAAATTTTGTTAACCTTCTGTACGTGATACAATAATAATCAAAACCTTAAAGTACAGAACAAGATTTCTTTTAAAAGTAAGATTTATTATTCAGCCATTACATAAGGTATGCATGCTTAATTCTAGATCCGAATTTCAAAAGACTTAAGTTTTTAGAAGAAGAAAAGGATGATATATATAAAACAATTTTCAAAATGCTAAATGATATAAAATTAGATGATATGCATAGGTCGATGCCAACTATCATTTATAGCTTTTATAACTTATCCTAATCTTATAAAGCCGTATATTCTAAATGGTCAATACCAACTATCATTTATAACTTTCCTAATTCATCCTATAATTATAAAGACCGTATATTCTAAATGAAAAATTTAGAGAATTTCTAGATGATTCTGATGAAGCATCCATATAAGATAAATAACAAGACAATATTTTGAAGTTTTGGAAGCAGAAATATTCATTTTCTTTTTTGAGAAAATTAGCTAGTAAAATTTTGTCAGCTCCTACAAGTTCGGCTTCTAGTGAAAGGTTATTTTCTGTAGCCAATCTCTTATTAGAGGAAAGGCGTACACAATTGAAATAAAAAAAATGGACATTCTTCTTTTTCAAAATAAATTTCGATTTATAGATTGTATTTATTTTTTGTTATTAATATGGATTATGAAATTAGAGAAATAAATAGAATAAATTCAAAAAAGTGTAAAATTATAGCAATAGTTTTGAAAAATTTAAAAACACCGTGAATTTTCGGGCGTGAATCAAAATATTGCTTTTCGTGAGCGGGCGGGTAGGAACAAAAATTTTTTAGTGGTAAGCGTGAATTTTTTTATCGTCAAAAAATTAGGCCCGCGCCCACTTCTATTATATAATAACTAATTATATAAATACTACCTTTTTTGCAAATTAAAATAATCAGACTAGGTCACAGATGCTACTCAAAAACAATTTATTTTATGACGCTATCTAATATTTTAATAAATAGATAAATAATCAACGCTCAACACTATACATCATTACCTTACTTTTATTATGTACATAATTTTAGGGAATTGTAGAAAACAAAGCGTTGTTGTTTTAAAACCAATTATTTATAATGATTATTTAATTTTTGAATATTATTTGTTTGATTAGAAATTATAAAATATTTTGTCTTTAATAATTTTATTTATTTAGTTTAATACAATTTCGATTTTTGGAAATAATATGCCATCATCTTGTTATAAAATTATAAAATTTAAAAAAATATTCGAATGTTTTTACCTCTTAAAAAATAATTCTTACGCTAAAAGGAACAAGATTTTGTTATTTACTTATTTCTTATTCAAAAAAGGAAAAAGTCAAATCTAGAAATTTGATCAAAAAAAGTAGAAAATTCTCGTTCAAAAAAGAAAAGTAATAAAAAATGACAAGTCCCACATGAAAAGAAATTTTTTAAAATTATAACGTTTCTTTCTAAAATAAGTTCTAACCTTTTGCGATCTCCTTATTTTTATGTTTTTAATCTATTCTAGTCATCTTTTCCCAACTTTCTTATTTTTTTTTCTGATTTGTGATTATTTACTTTTATTATTTTTAGCCATATAATTTTCTTTTTTAAAAAATTACTTTATCCATGTCATCTCATCTTTATTGAATTCTGGATCTTTTTGCCATTTTTATTCATTTC
Source organism: Gordionus sp. m RMFG-2023 (assembly GCF_954871325.1). Taxonomy (NCBI): domain Eukaryota; kingdom Metazoa; phylum Nematomorpha; class Gordioida; order Chordodea; family Parachordodidae; genus Gordionus; species Gordionus sp. m RMFG-2023. The sequence continues at coordinate 24,175,823 of NC_088775.1, forward strand.
CAATATATCACATTTTTAAAAGTAGATTATGTCAAAAAAAACTAAAAATTAATAGAAATTATACCTCCAAAAGTGGGTATATAATTCAGTCCTTATTTATACATACAACCCATAATAAATGTAATTAAAATTAACTTTCACGAGTTAACTTTTTACACCAAATTCATATTACTCCCATGTATTATAGAGGAAAACTTTCCCTATTAGGATCAACTATCATTTTTGAAAATTCTATAACAGGCCAAATTTCTTCTATCCTAGAACCTGTTAGTCTTTTTTTCTGGTGATGATAGTGAACTGACGGTAAAACCTTGATACCTTGGGTCATTAGCCAGGATTTTCTTAAAGGAGGATTAATTAATTTCTTCTAAGTTTCTCCTCCCAGATCCCCCTTTTAGCGAGGCTTCGACCCGCTTTTGTCTGGCCTTCATCCGGGTTCCTTTAGCCTATATATAGCTGCTAGAAAATTTTTTTTATAAGATTGGAGGTTAATTTTAATTAATATTTTTTAAGGTCAAATTAATAGTAATTATATTAAATTGCACTTTTTTCCTAGGACTTGCTTTTGGCTTATATTTCATTCCAATTAATGCTTTTTTTCAAAAAAATATGAATTATAGTCATTAGATTTAGTTTAAAAAATTATTAACTTTTACATTCTTCCTTTCAAATTATTGTTTACGATATATGCATACATTTTTGGGGAAATGAGGGTGAGGAGGATGCTAAGAAGGATATTTCTTATTAGCTTAAAATGATATTCACAACAAATGCCATATTTCTGAAAGGGGGATTCCTCTTTGCCCTCCCCCGGCTACGTCTATGCATTGGGTAAATGCAGCGTCTAAATGACAGGATTTTCACTGGATGCAAACCCCCTTCCAAAACCTTTACCTACCCCCCTAAAAAATATTCACCATCATTGGCGGCGATATTTTCCCATTAATATTTTGATCTTTTTAATTATAATGATACAAAGAATTTATAAAGGATAACTTAAATTAATCTATCTCTACTACCGAACTATCGATATTTTGTGAATATAAAGGATATATTTTCTAGATAATAAATTCAATTAAATCCTCCATTATTTACAATGAATTCATTATTATAACTTTATGAGCTTGCTGAAATATCACATTTAAAAGGATAGCAGAAAGTTTTATTTGGAAAACAATATGTATGATTGTTTGCAATATATAGATTTGGTCGATGAAATGTATTATAATAGTTCTATAATTAAAGTATTAATTTTTACAGTAATTGTCCTATTTCATCTCAAAATTCAATAGATAAACCCCCTCCCCCCAAAAAAAATATTTTTTTTTATCATACCCCCCATTAAAGCCGTTTACTCCTACCCCCTCAAAAAATAGGATGCAAACTGTTCCTACCACTCCCGCTCACGTAGACGCTAGGTAATTGATATCATCCTAGCATGGGATTTCACAAGTATAGACTTTGCAGAGCGAAAAATATATTCAGATTTACATAATATTCTTTTAATTCCAATAGTCATCTCTACTCTATATACCTTCACAATGAAGCTCTCTATATATGAAAAACTTTTGGTATAAAACATATAGTGACCCGGGGGGGGGGTGGGGTTTATCCCGCAATAAATATTCCCAATATATTGAATTACATCAATATTCTTGGCGGTTTAGGATACTTTTTTAAAGAAAAAGATAATAGAAGTTTTATTTTCTTAAATAAAAAGTATATATTTTTTTAAATATTAATCATCAAAAATCTATTAGATTTTACTGAAGTATACTTGAAATTTATGGTAGTATATCATATTTCTAAATTATCTTTTTACGGAAATTTAGGTAGTTAGATCAACTCTTTAAACTATATAAAATTTAACCTTTTAATCAGTTTTCAAACACTTATACTATATTTTTTAAATTAATATATCTAGTTTAGAAGAATAAATTTATTTTCATGATATAAATAAGTAAATTTTACAAAATATATTTATTTAATTAAATTTACAGATGATGTTGGAAAAAATTGAATAATTGGTATTAAAATATAAATAAAAATATTTATATTTTTATTTTATACATATTTACATTAGAGCACTGCGAAGTTGGTGGTGGGGCCTAAAATGATTTTTAAAAATTTGGGAATGGGTCGGGTTCGGACATAAAGTATAGATATTGGACTTAAGGTTGGATAATAGATAAACTAAGTATAATAGGAATGGATATTCGGAAGGACATTTAATAAATATACTCTTATGCTCCTCGATTCAACAAAACTGAATCCACTAAAGTCACTATATAGAAATTATATTAGTATGAGTGGTTATTCATTATTGAATGTATAATAAATAAATAATACATTTTCATTATTTAGATTTCCTTCTTTTCCCGAGACTTATACGTAAATTGGGAATTTACTGCAATCAAGGAAAAATTGGCCGATTTTTACATTTTCCTAATACCTATTATACCAGGCAAAAATAATACATATTAAAATTTATATTTATAGAGATTAAAATTCAATAATAAGCCATATTGAGTGTAGAAATATCAGGCAACATTATTTATATTTATATTCCTCAAAATTATGAAAAATTCCCTTTAGCATTACTCCTGAGTTACAATCTTGAAACGTTCATAACCCACAGTATTTTTTTTGAAGCCTATTATACATTCAAACCACAATTTTTCATAATTTTTTATATCAGGTGAATTTAGCCGAACGAATTAGATATTAGAAGCTTAATCTCCCCTTTCTAACAAATCAAACTGATATCTTAGGGTTATCAATCATTTGAGGTATATATGCAGATTTTACAGGGAGGGACTATGATGAGAATAGATTGGGGCACTTTTTGTTCAATCCTGAATTAGTTCCATACTATATTAATAGTCAGCCCATTAATTTTTTTAAGCATTACAGTTATTAAATCATTAATGTTTTTTTTTAAATAAATATTAACTGAAAAAATGACAAGATAAACTTCATCAAACTATTAGATGTGTGATGGTCAAAAATCAATAAAAAATTAATTTAAAAAATTAATAATATTTATTTTTCTAGATACCTTCAACATTAAATTATTAACTATTCTCTATTTTGTAATTTACCCATATTACAAATATCTAACAAGTTATTTGATTAATATCTCAAATTGATAGAATTCACCTATTCAAGATAAAATATAATCAATTAAAATTAGTTCAGCCCCTCCCCCTCCCTACTACATAAAATAATTAAAGAAATCTGAAGCATATGGGTGTAGATAGGGTGTGTTTTTGGTATCCTCTTTTTAATCAGCCTACTAATGTTGTTAAACAACTCGATTCAATATTTTAGCCAGACTAAGCCTCGAGACTTCGCTAATAGATGTATAAACCTTTGTGCTCTCTATGACCAAAATCTTCAGTCTTGCCTAAACCTTTTCTGGCTAAAATATTGAAGCCGTTTTTAAAAATCGGCTCAAATCGAACCGTTTAACAACACTAAAGCCTACATAGTTTCGCCCATCATATTTGAATACACATTTTCCACAAAAATGGTATAAATATATTTTTTTTTACAATTTAATATGTGATGTATATAGAAACAAACGGCGACCTTGGATGGTTGTTATTCAAACCTTAAAGTAAAATATTTTATAAATCCTAATATTATAGTTTATTTGAAATATTTAATATATATTTAAAAAATTTATACTCTTGAAAATTAAATCTGAAAATATTTGCCCAATTATGCCTATTTTAAAAAATTTTTAGGAATTTTTGGAAAAAAAAAATTAATGAAAATATTAATTAAAATTTTAGATTGCATTTGTATTTGCATTTACTTTAATAAAAAAATTAAAAATAAATATGCAATAATTAAGGGGACCGAACCAAATATCATATGATCAACCATGATCTAATTCACTTACTTTATAAATATCATTCAGAATCAATTAATTTATGTTTTATGATAATAAATATAAAAGAAATATTTTTTATAAAAATATATTGTTATACTCTTTAATTGGAATTAAATTTTTAAGGTATGTGAACCCAGATACGCCATGCACAATAAAGCAATATAAATCTTTTTCTTGATATCATGGAAAATTTTATTATTTGCTTTCTATTCAAAATTATAACCTAATATAGTCAAAATGTAAATATATTTTTAAGGTTGATTAGGATTCTATTCTTAGTGGCTCATCAGATGAGAAAGAATTTGCTTCATGACTAATAGATATTGCTTCCATAAGTTTATTAAAACATGGTTTTCGAAAATTTCCTGAAGATTATGAACGGTTTGATAGAAGGAATGACAGGAAAATTCATGTCCAGGAGAAGTTAGAGTTACTAATAAAAATATAATGGGTGCCGATTTAATGGACTCATTGGTTCCTTATACACAATAGATCACCCAAATTGATAATCTTTCATATATTGGACATGATGTTGATTAATTCATGGCTATTAGAGAGACTGAATTAAGTAGAGCTAAAATTTATAGCATATTGTTATATTATAAATTTGAATCCTTTTATCGCGCGTTCGATAAATGATTTTCATTTTTATACTTTGATATATTTATCTTATTTTTGCCTTTCGACTCACAATTCAACCTTTTATAATTTAACCTTTTACGATTAAACCTTTTACAATTTAACCTTGTACAATTCAACTTTTTACAATTCAATCTTTTGTAAATTAACTTTTTGTAACCTAACCTTTTATTACTTTTGTTTTTCGTTTTGATTATTTATATTCTAATTTATATACATAAAAAAAATATATATAGCATATAAGAAATAAAGAAACAAGAGATGTTTTATATTTTTTAATATTTTTTTGGATGACCACACCATCATCAACACATATTTAAATGTTAGCCCACTCCAATTATTATTTAACCTATTCATTTCCAAGATTGGAAATTTAGGCCTAATATGGATAATTACATAATACATGATTAGCTAAAAAAGATTTTATATTTTAATTTTTGTAAAGGAAAACATAACACTATTTAAAAAACTATCTACGATAATAATATATTCTCTTTTTGCATTAATTTTTCTTGCAAATAACTTCATCTCCATCTTCCTCAAAAATTTATACAATCCATAAATATAAACAAAAATTAAGAAAAATAAGTAAAAGTTAATAATTTTTTTAAATAACGACAAGGGAATACCAGGTAAAACGATTAACGTAAGAAAGTTGTCGCAAATTACTTTTTCGCCCTTGAGCCTAGAAGTATATGAGATTTATTTTTATATAAAATTTCTAGTGTTGTTAAAGTAACTAGTTACATTTTTGTTAAAAAATAACTGTAACTAGTTATATTTTAAAAATTGTAACTAGTAACTGTAACTAGTTATATTTTAAAATTTGTAACTAGTAACTGTAACGAGTTATATTTTTTGAAATATAACTGTCAAAAGCAACTAGTTACTTTAAAAAAATATACATATATGTATAAATCTAAATAATATATTCCAGTAATTAATTTTATTTTTAATATTTTTTTTAAAAAAATAATATAACTATTTATTAAAATTATAATACTATATCTTTATTCATGTAAATATATAATTAGAAGAGAAATAAAATAATGTATTTGGTTTGGTCGGAGGGGCTTAATGACCCATGTATAGATACATTTAGATCGACAAATTTTGATTGATACTCTTTGTCGTAGATAGAAGCTTTTTTTGGATCACTGTGATTAAACGTAACCTTTGCCCTATTGTTTTGAATAATTTTAGGGCTTGGGGTCCAAATGATCCCTAGGTTTCTGAGACTACCTGAACAAACAAAAGATTATTAAGGTGGTTATTTATTTGTTTTTGTATTATCAGTTTTGTGATAGAGTTGAAATAAAAAGATCTGGCAAAACGATCTACACATGTATAATCCCAAGCGATGGGTATACATTGGTTCCAAGAAACTAGCATCATTCCATCAGGGCTGAAGCCAGAGGGTTCCAGTGTAGAAAGAATATTTGCGGATTTCAAGATTCTATTAATATCGAATTGATGGTATAGTGCCTGGATATAATTTGCCTTTTGAAAAACGACAGTATGGGGGGGGGGGGTGTCTAAGGTTATCGATATGAGTTTCACAAGGGACACATGATATCGGCGTTACGATTCACAAAACGAAGACCTATAGCTATTCTAAGTTCTTCGAATTAGGTATAGTTTCTAACCATTCATAGCCAGGGTGGCATATGACTGAGCCTGGAATTATTTGATCTAGCAAAAGAGTCGTATTGTTGTCATTCCGTATACTCAAGGTTGCGTTTAAGGGGAGAAAGAGCGATGGAGATTTTCTTTGAACAGCTTTGAGGTGTAATTATTCAACGCAATGCTGTATTAATGGTTAATTCCAGTATCTTTGTCTTAAATTTGGATATGAGCGACTTGGAGAATCTTTGCTCCAGAAGTTTAATACTACCATATGATGTGGATTCGATAATATCCAAGTCTCCAAGTGTGTATGGAAACTTAGCAACTGAGGATAAAAATTCTGAAATGCTTAAATGTGGGGGAATGGATACCTATACCACCTAGCTTTGGTGGAAGGGCAGCTTGCATACTGAAAAGTGAAGATATTTAAAATAGATTCGAAAGTATTTTTTATAATGAACCTCAAAATAATATTTCAAGGGACATGAAAATTTTTGATGAACGGAAGGCATGTAAAATTTTAAGAATGAATAAAATATATTTGAATAAATAAAGAGCCTGATTAGCAGGTAAATGTTTTAAAATATTTTTCATTCTATTGAATTTGACAAAAAATTTATCTCTGAAATGAAATATAGCACTTTCACCTCCAGTGGATGGACCTAGGTGGGTAAAACTAGTTTTGTCCACTACAATAAAATTTCCAGGTGGGCAGTCCGATTCAAGGAAAATAAATATTTTTTAAATTTATTTAAAATTTTGTTTAAATATCTGATTGTGTTGACAAAGGATATGCAACAATAATATAATTTCCCGTTCAAATAGATTTTTTTTTTAAAATTGTTACATTGCTTTAATAAACCTATTTCTTTACCTATTTATCACAATATATTCCATATTTTTTGCCCTCAAGTTGATGGTAATATTTATGGAATTCCATATAAAATTATTTTTTTTAAATTTTGCTAAATTAGATCATAGAACTTAGTATAAGGAACGACAAAGACATAGATTTTAAAAATTAAATATTTTTTGAATAAACTACTAAATTAGTAAACATTACTTACCAAAGAAAAATTTTCAGACCTTGCTGGGATTTTTTATAAATATATTATATTTATTTTTGATTCTTATAGCTAATAATAATGATTTCAAATATTTGGTTTTAAAATATACGGCCTGGCCTAGAATTTTTTTCAAAAAAAATTAAAATACGTCCCAGCCTGTGTACCCGAACCGGGCTTAGGGCCGGGCCTGCAGGTCTCTAATAAATATATTCTATTATCCGATATTTCTTTTCGATTTAGTTATTTTTTTATATAAATAAATTGTATATTTTTTCAAATAATTGATTATAATTATTATATCCTAATTTTTTATATTAAATAAATGCGTTGAGTAAATAAATAATGCGTTTATAAATGATGTATAAAGTAGCTTATTATGTAACTAGTTACTTTTGAAATATAACTGTAACTAATAACTAGTTGCATTCCAAATGTAACTAGTTATATTTTTACCAATGTAACTAGTAACTATAACTAGTAATATTTCAAAGTAACTTTTAACAACAATAAAAATTTCTTACCCATTTTCATTTTTTACGCCCAAACACCGTTTTTATGCATAAATTGTAAAAATTACCCTCTAGCCTTTTTTTTTTAATTTTAGCAAAATATATTATTAATTATTTGCAATTTTGGGTTCCATTAAGACCTAGCTAAAAAATATAGAAGTTGTGCACAGGGATCCATACCGAAACGAATATCGGTTCAGGTTCGGATAAAAATAACGGTTCAAGGTTCAGGTTCGGTTTGCAAAAAATAAAAATATCGGTTCGATTTGTACCTCTAAAAACCGGTTTGAACACTTTTGTATTCAAACTTACATTCAAATTATGTATGAGGAAGAATTTTTTTTATTTCATAATTAAAATAAAAACATATACATATAACCTTCATTTTTAACAATTGTACATTATAAAATAATATTTAATTTCTAAATATAACGAATAAATATCAATAATTAATTTTAATATAAATAATTACTTAAAATTTTTTATTAAGCCGCACAATTAATATATTTTAAAAATTCTTCTCACTCAAATTACATCTATAAGGAGATAATATAAATTTAATTGTTGAAAAACATCTTTCCACACTAACTATGGTAGCCGGCACCCAGTATGATATCAGATTTGATGTATCATTTATAATACTATATGTAAATAATTTATATATTGGATTTAATTTTTTCTAGACATTAAAATTTATGAGCTTAAAATATTAATGTTGTAAAATGCCAATATACTAAAGTTTTAAAAATTATGTCTGATACTTATCAATAAAAATGTGATTGATAATAATTTTTAAAACAATTTGAATATAATTTAAATTCTTGCAATATACTACAATAACTTACACATTATTTTATAAGCATAAAATTATGAGACTCGAACCGGTTCAGAGGCATTTTAGCGGTTCGGTTCAGGTTCGGCTAGAAATTTTAGTGGTTTAGGTTCGATAAAAAATACCGGATGGTTAGGTTCAGGTCCGATTGTCTATAAAAAATTTGGGATAAACTAAAGCCTGTTTTTATTTTATCAAACAAATAAGTGAAAGTTAAAAGAAAATATTTTTATAGCGAAGTTGAATGATTTCTATAGCAAAATAATAATATAATATTAATATAATTAAATAAATATCAGATGGTCACAATTAGTCAGGGAGATATCCATTATAGAAATTCTACTAAATTGAATCCAGAGACCTGCAGACCGACAATAAGCTCAGGCCCAGACGCGTTGGGCCGTATTTTAATTAAACATTTAAAATACCTTAGCCGGGCCGTATATAATAAAGCCATTTCGGGCCGAAAATCTTTCTAAAAAAAATTTTGGCCGAAAGTGCAAGTTATAACTCTGCATGTTTCTGATTGATGATATAATTAAGGTCGTCATTTAGACAGTCTTATAAATATTTTATTTATTTTATTTGATCATACATTCAAAATATTTTCCCCATGGTATTTTTGACTTATTATAAATAATCATCAAATTTTAAAATATTATAGTCTCGCAGGTATGATACAAGAACTACTATCTTCTCACCTGAAGGTCTAAAACTATAAAAATATGTACAATGCTACCTGTTTTCAAGAATATAGGCAACTATTATACAATATTTTATATGAATTAAAAGGTCGTCTCTATCAAGTCGAATATGCAATGGAAGCCATAACACAAGCGGGTATATGTCTAGGAATTCTAACGAATGAAGGCATATTATTAGCTGCTGAACAAAGAAATATTAACAAGCTCTTGGATGAAATGCATTTTTCAGAAAAAATATTTAAGATTGATGAGTAAAATTTTTAACACCATTAACATTCAAACACTTTGATATCTATGTTATATTCAAATTTTAAATTCAAACTAATTTTATAATTTCATAATATATAGAGATATTGCTTGTGCAGTAGCTGGAATTACTTCAGATGCCAATGTTCTAATTGATGAATTAAGACTTATTGCACAAAGGTTTGTGGAACTATTTTATTATATGATTTAACAAATATTTATTTTTATTTAATCGAGGTTATATTTATTAAATCCTTAAATAATTATTTTTGATTTAGTTTCAGAGAAATTTTTTTAAACAAATTAGTCAATATTTTCCATATTCTTTACATTAAATATTATTCTTTTGAATTATAATTATATATCTTTTTAGATATCGTTTACAATGGGATGGGCCTATACCATGTGAACAGCTTGTCAGATGGCTTTGTGATATTAAACAAGCTTATACACAATATGGAGGTATTTTAAATTGAAATATGAGATTTAGAATTAGGATTAGAAAGTTCAATATTTTAAATTTAGTCACAATTTACAAATGTAAAATTGAATATATAATGGGGAAAAAATTTAAATAATTTCTGACTATATATTAGGATTTTTTAAAATATAAGATTAAATTTTCTTAATAGAGATATTTTATTCGTTACAAAATGATATCTCTGTCATTGTTACTTCTGTTTGACATAATGCCATAAAAGAAAAGATAGCTCTGAATTTGATTGTAAAAAAATATTTTTTTATAAGGTAAAAGACCGTTTGGCATTTCCATACTTTACATGGGCTGGGACAAGCACTATGGTTATCAATTATATCAGAGTGACCCCTCTGGAAATTACAGTGGTTGGAAAGCAACCTGCACTGGAAACAATAGCGCTGTAAACTATTCCTATTTAAAAAACATAATATTTATTTCTCATTTATTTGAATTTTCTTTTTATTCATAATAATATTTCTTTGGTTGATTGAACACCAGAAATCTACTAGGCTACAAGTTAGGCTGATAAAAAATTACAGGTTGAGCCAGGAAACCTTTTTAAAAATATTTATTGTTGATCTTTATTGATAATAGTCTGGGAGTATATCTAAATTCATACAGTAAGCAGATATTATTAAAATTAGTAAACTTTTATTTATCTCTTGTGTGTTTAGATATGCCCTAAAACTGGTTAAATCTATTTTTTTAGTTTTCTAAATAAATAGTTATTAACTTTTATTATTTAAAGAATATTTAATATTCCATTCTAGTATTTTAAGTTTTTCTTATGGAATTAATCTAATTTTAAAATTTATTATGATCGCATTTTGCCTTCAAAAATATTAATTTAAACTTTTTGAATCATTATAACATTAGTAAAATTATATACCTTACTTTATGGCGTTCAAGCATTGACATCCATATTTAGCTCTCAGATTTTTTATAGCTATTAATGGCATATTTTGATTTTTAAAAAACTGATATGCAAATTTAGACTTAAAAGGGCAAGATTTTAATTTACTTTTGACTTATTTTACTCATAAATTTTAAATAAAAATAAAAAGTGATAATATGAATGAATTATAAATCTTTTCTTGTTCAATAAACACTACGCATAATTTTTTTGTTTGTATCAGTGGACCTGTATGGCTATCAACAGCCAGCAGCATATTTAAAAAAAATTCTATTGAGGATTGGTGGCTCAACCAATATGAAGTCGCCTGCATCAAAATGGGTTCACTGAACTAGCGCAACCTCTATAATATAAATTTTTTCGAATTGCTGGAATGAAATAACATTCTTCTGTGATGAATTAATATATTAATTATAAAATAAAATATACCCAAATACAGTCTACTTTTGCTATATCATGAGCTCATTAAAAAGGGACATCATGTATTTAGATTATCTATCTAGTATGAGTAGTTAAATCCTTATAAATTAGGAATCTGCAGGCTTGGAACAGGTAAAAGAAGGGTGTGGTTTCAAAAATCTGGGTTGGTCCGAGCTTAAAAAATTTGGGCTAGAAATAAATTTGAATTATATCAATTAATCAATTGGAAAATATATAATGAAGCATATTATATTCATTTACTGCTCATATTTTTCATTTTCCCATATAAATATTTGTTTAACACATCCCAAATTATTAAAAATGACGATATTCTAAACATCCGGGCCTCACCAAAAATATAAATTCAGGTCAGGCCAAAAATTTAGTTTAAAAAAAACGGATCAAGCTTGAAAATGATATTTTTTCAAAGTTAGGCCAGTCTTAAAATTGTGACATTTGCAAGTTTCAGGTCAAAATAATAAGCCCTTCGGATTTAAAAAAATCTGTTCACAAGGCAAGGCTAGTCTATCTTGGATTTTATAAAAAAATATATTTGACCTATCTCATTTTGTATTTTTTTAATTCCTTACTAGCCCTGATTTTTACTATTTTACTGGTTGGCTTCTGACAGGCCTGCAGGTTTCTGATATGAAATAATTTTGTTACATAATAATATAAAGGCAGCGATGTCCATCCTCAAACAGGACTATACTGAGGGGGAAATGACCCTCGACAAAGCTATGGAACTAACTATGAAAGTTCTTCACAAAACATTTGATGCCAACAAAATAACCCCAGATAAGAGTATGTATTACAATGAATAATTACTGAATTATTTTCAATTGCATTATTTTATTTTCGTTTCCCTTTTAGTTTTATTTGATTCCTCTTTTTTTGACCCAGTTTATAATACTTTTTTATTTAAATTAATATACTTCTCTGTTTTTTAATTTAAAAAAAAGTTGAAATAGCCACGCTAACCCGTGACTCTCAACTTCAAAAATCGATCATAAAAGTTCTGACTAAAAAGGAAATTGGAGGTGCCATAGAAAAATACGAAAAATCGGTCAACCTTGCCGCCACAGCTTCTAAAGCGGCGGCGGATAGCGAAAAGAAGAAACAGGATAAAGAGGCATCAACATCCAAAGATCCCAAAACCGCGTCTCCTAGCACTTTATTGCCTGATAAAGGTGGACCCGGTTATAATAATTGAACATGTTGAAAGAATTAAAAGAAATTTTTTTTATATTGAATATATACATATATTACTTTTATATAAACTGTTTTTTTTAATTATATATTTCATTCTTATAATTTTTTACAAAAGTTTTAAAAAAATTCTTCACTTTCTATCCTATAACTATAATTATTACTAAATTTCTTTTAATAAAGTTATTATTTCATGTTTACAATTGCAAAATAAAATGCTTAATTATTAAATAGGCTTGATAAATTTATTAGTGGATCATCTTATTTAATGCCCTACTTTAAGGAATTAACTCTTACTTATATAGACAAACAAGAGGATCGTAGATCTCTTCCAAGTCAGTCCTGTAAATACCGGATTGTACAATGTAGATTAGCTTTTATGACATCTCAGCATTAATTTTTCACAATAGATTTAGGTCTTTTCTTGTTACTAAGATTCTCTCTACCCATTTTCTTTGTGGAATTTTTTTTGTAGATTTAATTTATACAAATTTTAGTTTTAAAACATTTAAATTACACACAATCTGTCAAAATGTTTTTTAGTCCACATATTTATAAATTGTTATTAAATATTATATTTCTAACATAAAATATTTACATCAATTTAATTTTAAAATATTTCTTGAAAAATAAAAATTAAAATATCAATTATAATTTTAACAAATACATTATCACAAATATTTATTTTTACAACACAAAAATCAAACAAATGAAAAACATGTGTTTGATGATAATCAATAAAATCTACTTATGCTGGTCAGGATATAAAAAAATATAAGTCATTCATTACGTATCACGTCAATATCTCGAAACCTTTTCCGCGAAATGCATCATAGCGTAAACAGTATCGCGAACATTACAGCAAATGTATTACCATGAATGCATCATAGCGAAGACATTACCGCTAATGCATAAGAGCGAATGCATTACCGCAGAATTATTTTCTCTAATGCATTACAGCAATGTATTATCGCCAACGCATTACAGAAATGCATTATCACTTATGCAATAGTGATTTATATAATAAATGGTTGATATAATTAATAGAAGTATTAAAATTCTTTGCTACTTATGGTCATCATATTTTTTTAATATATCAAACCATATATTTGTTATCTATTGGAAATTCCTGGCTGATAATATTTTTCCACTGGATTAAGGAAATTTTTTAGACTCTAATTATATTGTAACTCATTTTTCAAGTTCAGACCTTTTTCAAAAAACCAGAGAACCAGCCTAATTGACATTTCTATATTTATTTAACGTAGCTTTTTAAAAATTTTATAACTCTAAAAAATATCACTACCTATTTATGAAATTTCGTATTTTATTAAAAAATATATGGAATTTAGTATTCTCAATTTTTTTTAATAATTAGATAAGTCTTTTTTTTTAAATTTGAAATACTAATATTTGAGAAAAAATAACTTACTCATTTATTTTATTTATTTAGCTAGACGTGTTCCCATTATGATAATCTACAGGATGCTCGCCATTTTTTAAAATATTTTTCGTAATGATAAATTATAATGCAAAACACAAAGTATACTTTGAGATCCATAAAATTATTAAAATAATAAATATAATTAATCTGTCCTTTTTTCTTTTATAACACCTAATAATAAACGCCAATTTGATTATTTCTTGCCAAATTAAGGGCCATATTTTACCAAATTTTCTTTCAAGTTTGTAAGATTAAAGGTTTTAACCTAACTTGATAATTTTTCTGTATATGGAACCTGTATTTTGAGGTCTCTTTAAAGCTTGTTTAACTGGACGAATATTCCACTTTTTTCCTAAAGAATTCAGGAATTAAACTTCATTCCCATTTTTCTTATCATGGTATAATTTTATTGTCTTTAATTATTAACTAGAAAAAAGACTCGTCAGAAAGCAAGAACTTAACAAGAATCAATTATGGAAATCATTATTCTATTGTTTAACTCCTGAGTCACAATAGTCGCAATTTCATCACCAGAGATTACATGAATTAAATTCTGAGATATGTAGCCATTCAATTCGACAATTTATCTATGATGTTGAATATTGTTTCATGTCTTGTTGTGATTAGCTTTGGCCTTGTCTTTTTGATTAAACAATAAGAGAACTTTATACAAATTTATTATCAAAATATGTTTATCAAGTCAATACCAAATCCATCACTAATTAAAACATATTTTGTCAAATAATAATATAAATGATTTCCGAGGACTAATTATTTGTTTGGCTCAATATTTTAAATAAGATTTTTCTTAGCGCCTCGCAAATTTAGTTTATTTCAGCCAAAGCTCCATCCAAAATCTTTATTTATTTTAGCCTAGCCATTATTTTAAATTATAGGCCTGAGCCTGTCCTTTCCCAAATTTAATCGAAAATTATAACTAATTGCATATTTAAATAATCAATTTACATAAAATTTTAATTCCTTTACCCTAAACCTAGAGAAATCTATTTTATTGCTTACAATCTTTTTTATATATTTTGATAAAAAAAATCTAAAGCCCTCTATAATGCATTCGCGATATTATATTTGTGGTAATGCATTCGCTATAATATTATTTCCCGGCAATCGACATATAACACAAAACCAATCAATACAAAAAGAGTGATTAGGAATTTGAAGAAATTTTCCACAGAAGCATCTTACAATCTTTGAAATTATAATTAAATTAATAACAAAATGGGAAATGATTCGGAAATTCCTTCTTAGAGTACTGCGATGAAAGATAACAGCTCTTTATCATAATTTTACTACCTTTCATTTCAGGATTCTAAATGTATCCTTTTATTCTTATCTAATGTCATATCTGGCTAGAATCTTAGCAATTATCAGAGGTTTTTTATGGGTCTAAGCTTTCCTTCTCCAATTTCTATTCTTTGTGATAACAAAGAAACCTATATAAATTTGAAAATGTAAGTTCTAATAATGATACATAGAGGGATTTCCCAAATTTGCATCGCATATGAAATTTTCTAGGAGTGAGGAAAGGTTTAAATTAAAATTTATACTTTTTAGTGATCCCCAAAAAGGAGATAATTATATTAAAACATTTTTGCATTATTTCTTTTTATAATATCTTTGAGATTAAACTTTTTTCACAAAATAAACCAACGAACGAATAAATAAAATTAACAGTAAATGAAACTAACAAAGTTAATGTATAATTTACTATATGTTAGTGATCTGCATCGGGCCTAATTTTTCAAGCCCGTCCTGGCGAAATTTTTTTAAGAAAGTTAAGTTTTGCTGGCCCGAACCCGAAATTTTTTTTAAAATATATCCGGGCCGGGCCTAAGATTGTTAAACCCGGGCCTTAATATTTTTTATAAAAATTTTTACATTATGAGTTAATGGTTATAAGATTATATTATATTATAGTTATGATTAATATAATATTGGGTGATGGTTAACACTACCTAACACCCACAGATCGATCTAATTATTAATTTCCTGCAAATTTATTCAAAGTATTAATATATATATTTTTATAATTCATATAAATTTTTACAACATATTTTACCAAAACAATCAAATATAGGAATATCTTAAATAAGCCCTAATATTCAAGTATTATTAATATATTTTTTTATAATTCATATCTAAATTTTTAGAATATATTTTACCAAAACAATCAAATAAAGTAATATCACTTCTTGAAGTTTGTAATACCTTTCAAAGCGAAAAAGGAGAAATAAAATTGATTTTACTTAATATAAAGCATTTTTTAATTGAAAAATTTGTTTTACACAAGTATCATTTTATTTCTCTTTTTTTCTGTCCCAAATTCAAGCAATTACGTATGTAGTCAGGGACAGATCGCAAGATGACGGAAAACTATATAAAAGATTATATTAAATTACAAGAGGCTCAGGAAGTAAATGAAATACCATCGACCAGTCAAATTACGACTGTTGTTAAACAAACTGAATCGTTTTATGACAAATGGGGCGATGGTAATTCTGGTAATATGTCAATACCCGATGATGAATATTATAATTACATAAATAAAAAAATAGATGAAACATTTAAGGTGGATAATTTGTTAGAGTGGTGGGCGGATCATCAAAGCGAATTTCCAATTTTAGCAAAATTGGCAATTCCTGCTTCAAGTTCAAGCTGTGAGCGGAATTTTTCCACTACTGGAAGAATTCTTGAAGAAAGAAGAAGTAATCTTCAACCTGAAAATGTGGATATGCTTCTCTTTCTTCATGATAATTTGTGAATTTTTAATATCTTTCTGGAGTATAGGGTTTCGTCAATCATGCTGGTTTTTTACTTTGCAAACTGTCAAATATTTATTGCATTTATTATATTTACCTTGAGTCATGAAAGTTTTTAATCCAACATTTTTCATTATTTTTTTTTACAATATTATATAATACAATTATCTTCTTTTGTTAAAAATTTATATTATAAAATAAATTATATTAATATTGTGCAATTAGATTATATTTTCAAAATACTATTTATTATACATGCATTTTTTTAAATAGCGATATATTTTTATTTTATAAATTAAATACAATATATTATATTCTCAAAATATTATCCATTTTTATAAATTAAATATTAGTTTTATTTTTTTTTAAATGCAATATAAAATATAGTATATGCTCAAAATAACAGTTTTATAATTTTTATAAATTCAATATAATATTCTCAAAATATTAGCTTTTTACATGTATTTTTTAAATAATAAGCGATAATACTCGCTGAAAAATATGATAAAATACCTCATAGGTGAATTTTTGTATATACCAGGCCGAATATAATTTTTAAAAATTCCGAGCCGGGCCTTAAATTTTTTTTCAAAAAAATATCCGGGCCGGGCCTAAAAAATTTAAAGCCGGGCCGTGCAAATGGTACCTCTGCAGGTCTCTGATATATATATCTATAGAAGATAAATGTATATATACAATACCGGCCATAAATGATTGCCCACCCTGCATTTCTTTACATTTTCCTTAAAATAAGACAAATAACACACAATATGAGGTTTATCAAATTTATTTATAAGTTTACATATTAATGCATAAAATTACAAAAAATTAAAGACATTGACCACCTTTATTCTTAATAATTGCTGCAAAAATTTTTGGTAATCTTGCGATGAGATTTTTTAAATATTCGGAAGTGATATTGTTCCATTCTCTCTGTAATACTTCCCAAAGGTGCGAATGAGAGGTTAGAGAGCTTTTCGCGCTTGTCGATTAAGATGATCCCATAAATGCTCGATTGGATTGAGATCGGGCGTGTTGTAGATTTGTAAATAATTGTTGAAATAAAAAGTTATTCCCGATCAAACGCTTTCCCAATGAAATCACATGGTCCTCAATGATTTGCCGGTATCCCTCCTTGTTAAGGATTCCTTTAATTTTGACAATGTCCTCTGTTGCCCCGACACCAAAGCACCCCCACACTATAACAGAGACCCTCCCCCAAATGGCTGTAGGAATTAAGCAGTGATCGCTCTCTAGCTGAGCAGCGGATATATTGCCTTCTTTTAGAACCGAAGACTTCGAATTTGACTCATCACTCCATAAAACCTGGTACCAGCTGGCAGATGTCCAAAATTGATGTTTTCGTGCCCAGTCTAATCGATTAAGTTTATTTATTTGCTCAAGATTGGCTTTTTGACCGCTACCCTGCCATAAAGTTCAAAGCTCCTAAGGCGCTTTTTCACAGCTGTGACACTTATAGGGTTTTAGATTAATCTCCGGAGCTATCTCTGAGGCGTTGATTGCTTTGACTGATTCTTGCTATATACCTATCATCGCTTAAAATCGTTTTGCGGGGTCTTCCAGGCCTCTTTGGATTCGATATTGTATTATTGTTGCGTAATCTTTTAAGTATGCAATTGTTCGTCGAGCTAAGGTTAATTCTCTGGAATTCGGCGATTACTTTTACCTGTTATGTGTAAATTAATTATTTTGCATTTAGTTGGAATAGAAATTTCTTTAATTTTAATCATTTTGGTCGAATGTTCGTTAAAATTTATAAAGACTAAAAGTTTCTTTAAGCAATGTTTAAAACAAAAAAAATCTAGGAATTTTTTTAAAAATAATTAAAAATGGGTATTAATAAGCAGATTAGAATGTGATTAATGACTTACTTCCAAAAAACAATGAGCAACTTAAAATGGTTGTTGAAAAAACACCAAATTGATCATTTTTGACATGTAGTTTTCAAAGGTTAAAATTTCAAAAAAAAATTTATCGAAATTCCGACTTTTTTATTTCTAAATATGCCTAGACATCTTAAATTAATTAATCAATTCGCTTTTACCCAAATAACTTAAAAAGTTTTAAGTTATTAATTTTTTATATAAAAATGAAGGGTAGGCAGTTATTTATGGCCGGTGTATATATATAGTAAAACCTGTCTAAATTAAACCTTTGATAATTCGGGCTCTTAATTTCACCAAATTTTGAGTCCCAATTAAATTACTATTCTTGACAAATTAGGAAACTGCCTAAGTTAACCAAAAATTTCATTTCTAATGGTGCCCAAATTGGTCAGGTTTAATATAATATTAATGATAGAACAATTTTGGTTAAGGATATAAAATTTTTATATTAATAATTATCTCATAATTAGATGTAGAAACTTTCCTAGAAGAAATGAGGATATTATAAAAACACTAGAATGCTGAGGTTCTTCAAATGAAAAAATTACCCCAACAAATACCATTAGAAACGTGAGTGGTCATCTCCATGGTTACATGTCAATACCGCGAAAATTTTAGCGCGAAATGTATTATCGCGAATGCATTATCACGAATGTCGATTACCGCGAAAAGATATTATAGCGAATGCATTACAGCGAATGCATTATCGCGAATATAATATAGCGATTGCATTACCGCGAATGCATTATAGCTAATATAATACAGCGAAAATATTATAGCGAATGTATTAGCGCGAATATATTACCGTGAATGCATCATAGCGAATGAATTATCGCGAATACATTACAGCGAATGCATTATCGCGAATATAATATAGCGATTGCATTACCGCGAATGCATTATAGCGAATATAATACAGCCAAAATATTATAGCGAATGTATTAGCGCGAATGTAATACCGCGAATGTAATACCGCGAAAATGTTATCGCGAATGTATTATAGCGAATACATTACAGCGAATGAATTATCGCGTTACCGCGAATGCATCATAGCGAATGAATTATCGCGAATACATTATAGCGAATGCATTATAGCGAATGAATTAATTATAGCGAATGCATTATCATATCGCGAATGGAGTTTCATGAAAGTTACATTATATTTATCGACTTTTCGACTGACTTAGTTGAATCTGAAAATTAAGTTAAAATGGGGATTGGCTCTAAAAACATTTTTTTATTGAAATTAAGGCTAAGGCTTTTCTTTTTTTTGACTCAAAATATATAAAAAAGATTCTAAGTAATAAAATACATTTCTCTTTTTCATCTAATAATTTTAAATATTAAACATCAAGTTTTTTCTTTTTAATTTATTGAAAACTTGTAGGGGAGAACGGGGTAATGGCGAACCCTAAAGGCAAACCTTAAGAAAATTATAAGTACTTTATCATTTTTTATAAAAAATATCTCATTTTGTTCAACTCTATTAGTTTTATGATATGTTTAAATTTCAAAAATACATCTCTAATAATTTTTTTAAAATATCATTTTTCCTGGAATTTTTTTTGGTAACCGAGTGAACCCTACCCGGGCACGAACAAGTGCTTGGTCGAGGCTATTATAAACTCTGCTTAATTTTCCATATATAAAAGTTATATATTTTTTTATTAGGATATATTTAATGATTTAAAACATAAAAGTGTTATATAAAATCATTTAAAACATTCACAATCTTTGCAAATAAAAAAACAATAAAATTGCAAAGCCATGTAACTAATAACTGACATTGAAAGCAGTCTTGATTGTGTTTAAATTTAAAAATAATAAGATTTTATGTTTTAAAGCTATAAAATTAATAATTTTGACGATTACAAAAGATTTAATAAGATAGAGGTCTCAATCCAATGTTCCCCTTCATCTAATCTTATTTAAAAAAATTTAAAAATTATCAACATATTTTTTTAGTGCTGGAAAGGGTTAATCATATCAGTAACTAGGGGCTAGTAGAATTAGGTCGAATTAATTATATTATGCTTAAAACAATGATATAATAAGTATTCATTGGCTATTATAGCTTTAAATTCTATTTTTTTCCCTTTAACTTTCACCTTTTCTGGTGGTTGATAATCAAAAGAATTAGAAAAAAAAATAAAAAATTCATTAAAACTTAAACATTTTTTAAAATAAAATATCACATTTTGAAATTTTTTATCAATTATTTATATACAAATGGTGTATTATTGATAATAACAATTATCCTATAGGAGACTTAATAAACCAATATAATCTACAAGCCTGGGGTTTGGGGCTTGTTGGTGCAAAAATTAACTTTTACTAGAATCAATCTTAAAATATAAAATATTTATTAATAGGGTCTTTTGTAAAAAACGACTTAATCAAATCGTTAAAAAAATTGAGTATACCAAATTCCACATATTTTTTAATAAAATACGAATTTCATAAATAACAAGTGACGTGTTTTAGAGGTAAATAATTTTAAAACGCTACTTTAAATAAATATAGACAATTAAGCTGGTTCTCTGGTTTTTTGGAACTTAATAAATGGGTTAAATATAATTTTGTCAAATATAAATTACTATTGCATTGTGATAATGTTAGTTGTAATGCATTCGCGATAATGCATTCGCTGTAATGTATTCGCTCTAATACATTCGCTATGATACATTCGCGATAATACATTCGCTGTAATGCATTCGCTATAATGTTTTCGCGGTAATGCATTCGCGCTAATATATTCGCTATAATACATTCGCTATTATGCATTCGCGGTATTACATTCGCTGTAATGCATTCGCTATAATGTTTTCGCGGTAATGCATTCGCGCTAATACATTTGCTATGATGCATTCGCGATAATGCATTCGCGGTATTACATTCGCTGTAATGCATTCGCTATAATATTTTCGCGGTAATGCATTCGCTATAATGCATTCGCGCAAATATATTCGCTATGATACATTCGCTATAATGCATTCGCTATAATATCTTTTCGCGGTAATCGACATTCGCGATAATACATTTCGCGGTAAAAGTGTCGCGGTATTGACGTGATACGCATCTCTCCATACCCGTTTCTTAAATCAATCCAATTTTGATTTAAAAAACTGCTCGGCTAGGCAATATGGGCTAAAAGATGCATTGATGGGTCAGGAACAGGGTTGCCATGTCTCCCCCCATCAGCGGGAGACTCCCGCAATTTTTTAGTTTACACTCAGACATCTCTCCCGCAAAATTACAGCAATTGAAAATCTACCGCAATTTTTTAATTTCTCCCGCAAATTTTTTTAAAAGTATTTTAACGTTTTTTAAATAATGATTTTGATAGACATTAATTGATTTTTATATATTTAAAATAAATTTTAAATATTTATTCGAAAAACATGTCTAGTTTGTAAATTTCTTTCTATCCTGTTTTATTTTTTATATATTTAAAATTAAATTTCTTACCTGTTTTATTTTTATCCAATAATAAATCAATATCATTTCATTCATATAAGTCAGTACAGGGGAGTATATCAACATCGATTGCAATATAAAAATATTCTCAAAAATAATACAGATGCAACTACATTTGCGGAAATCGTATACATCTATCATGTAGTTTAACATTCACAGAGCTATATCATCACAATGTGGGTCAAATCCTTTAACGACTCCATAAGTGCAAACCTTACTTGTGGCAGAACAAAAATGAGCAAGGCTATCACAAGTGTTTTAGTACCTGGATCCTAGAGGTCAATTCTAGATGATTTGAAAGATGGGCATCCATATGCAATTCTAACAGATGCATCTAATTAGGGAAATATTAAAACTTTTCCCTCGATCCTTCTCTATTTCAACAAGAATAAGAACATTTCAATAAAACTTAAAATTTTTTCCTCGGATAGTGAAAAATTTAACGATGTAGCTAGCCACATAATGGTAAATATAGCTGCAGGGTTATCAATGATTTGCATTTCAGCTGTCTGCGCTGATAATGCCTCTGTAACTTTTGGCAAAAACCAAAGTTACTGAATTGTGGCAGCACAATAATGAATTAATACTAATTAGCTGTATATGCCATATACTACATAGTTCTTGCAAGAAGGCAATGATCTGTGGATGTCGAAATAATTGTGATGAAATGTTTTAACAAATTTAGTTCATCAACTAAAAGAGTTAATGAATTTAAAGAGTTGGTGAAGTGGTCTGACTTGGAATGGTGTGAGTTGTTGCTATATATACCTATCAGGTGGTTATCATTAATACCTGCCATCGATTGAATTTTAAAATTTTACAAACCCTTAAAAAAATACTTATTAAATAGAGATTTTAAAAGCTGTCCTAAAATTTTGATTTGGAATTCGTTTCACATGTAGGAATTCTACTTCATGCAGTAATATTCAGTTGCAATCAGAATATTCTTTATTAAAAAAGATTCACAAAATCACGCTACAGCTCTGTTCATCTCTACAGTTAAAAATTGATAATAAATTTTATGGCGCTATTGCTAAAAATATTATATTATAATGTTCAAATAATACTCTAATTAATACATTTTTAAATGAAGCAGATATTTTTATTAAGACAATTTTAGAATATTTACAATCAAAATTTGATTTTAATAACTCTTTTTACAAATTGTAATATTATGACCTTGGAACAGAAACCATCAATTGATGGTTTTTATAATTTAATAAATATATTAAAAATACCGAAAGACATTGATGTCTTGTTTGAGGAGATTGTAATTCTCTCTATTTTTTATGATTCGCCAAAATACTTAGTTAGATGGTCTAAAAGCAGAGGAGAAATGGGTAGAATTTTTTTGTAATAACGATGAATCCCCATGCTTGGAAAAAATATGCGAGTATGTCTTCTCCTTACCTCATTCTAATGCCTCATCCTAGCGCATTTTTAGCCTGATGAGGACTACCTGGAAAAAGGAGAGAAATCGGATTGCTTTAACAACATTAGAGGCCGAGCTAATGGTTAAACAAATATATAATATGTCATGCCATGAATTTAATAAATATCTCAATAACGACGGTATTTGATTCTATTATTTAAATCTCAAATAAAATATAATTAAGTTTTAGCAATGGCGCATAAAATTTATTGTCAATTTTTAATTGTAAAGATGAACACATCTGCAGCATAATTTTGTGAATCTTTGTTAAGATTCTTCTGATTGCAACCACATTAACAGCATGTAGTAGATTTCCTACATGTAAAATCATTCCTAAATATATCTGCCATTCATTATTGAAAAAAATTTTCAAAATGTTAGGACAGCTTTTATAATCTTTATTTAATAAATATATTTTTAATGGTTTATAAAATTTTAAAATTCTATCGATGGCAGGTATTAGGAACATATCGCAACCAACATTGTGCTGACTCAATTCTGTAAATACACTCTGTTTTTACCAAATTCACTGAGACATTATCAGTTCAGAAATCTGACTTGCAATTTATTGATATTCTCGAATCTGCTATATTTACCATTATATGGTTAGCTATGTCTTTGGATTTTTCACTCTTAATTATGTTGAAATAACGGAGAATCAAGGAAAATATTTTAATATTACCCTTATTAGATGCATTTTTTAGAATTGCATATGTATGCTCATTTTTCAAATCGTCAAGAATTGACCTCCTGGATTTAGGTCCTAAAACATTGATGATAGCCTTGCTCATTTTTGTTCTACAAGTATAGTTTTCATTTATATTAGAGTCGTTAAATATTATGGAAAAAAGATTCTACCAACATTGTGATAATAAGTATCTCTGTGAATGTTGCACTACAAGATAAGTGATTAAAATTGCCGCAATTGTAGTTACATCTGTATTATTTCTTATTTTTAGAGTATCTTATTATGTATTTAAACGTGATACGTGATAATTAAGCGCCTACCCCTATAATTTATACATACAAACATACGATAGATTTCCAATTGCGGTCGTTTTGAGGGACATTCAATAAAATATATTTTTAATTGTAAAATTAAAATCGTTTTTTTTTAATAAAATTTTATCTTGTTTACATTCTTTTATATCTAAAAAAGATCGTTGGTTTTTTTTTTATAAATTAATATATTCTAATAAATCAAGACGTATTTTATACCGACTTTGTATTTATATAAACTAATTATAAAAATAATAGGCGGATGTCAATTCAAAATCCTGGCCGAAGGCCGGCACTTTGCGGGCCTTTTATATTTCTACCGCAATTTTCATATTTCTCCCGCATAATACCAAATTTCTCCCGCAATTTGAAAATTTTGACCTGGTAACCCTTGTTAGGAACTGTATCATTGAAAGTGAAACCGATCAATTTTTTCACACTGGGATATGGTATGGATAAAAAGACTAATTTATGTCGATTTTGCAAGCGAATTTAGCGTTCCTCAGTTTGGAGCAACAGGATGATTGATTTAAAGCTAAATGAATATTTCAGAATGTTGTTGGAAATGTGAGAAAAGTCACTAATGACTCGGGATTCATCTGCTTTGGGAATGATGTATAGCGTAGGGCAGATTTGACCTATTCTCGGTGACATTGACATACACGATGTGGCGAATTTGTTGGCCAATCTAATGTTGACTGTTACCTTCATTGTTTTGTATCCTAAGAACGACTAGGCCGGGCCTGAACACTCTTCTTCCAATGGCCATAAAGGTTGATTGGAGAGGTACTATTTCTTGGTGGCTGCTATACTCATTGAAGGGATTATCCAGGTGTGACATAAAAAAACAATGTCTTCTCTATTGCCATTAAATGAGACAGAAAAGAGAATAAAGTCAGTATTTTTAGAAATTTATTCCTCGCAGATCTCATATTAGTTTTACCATAAGGGTACTTCACTCCTTTTCTGGCGCAGAGTAATGTTGCCTCTGAACACAGCGAAGCAAGGAGTTACTGGACTAATCGTTGCCGAAGTTTAATGATAAGTTTTTGTTATCCCTTTCCAAAAAAAAAATCTTGTTTGAAGTTATATTTCACACATGGGTAGTTAAAGGTATAGATATATGTTGCATAAATGCAATCATATAGAATATAATTAAAGATTGAAATTTTCATCATTATACATTTATAGAATTTTATGTCATCATTTAATAATTCATTAAATGAATTTTGAAACCATTCCTTAGCAAAGCGATTTATATATTTCATTTGAGATATTTTTTGTGAATCACCATAGGCAGCTAAAGCATAGATTATTGGTAACATTTCCATGGAAATTATTTCGTCTATTTTGTTATAAAAAATGCGTCATTGAGAGGGAAATTAAGAGTATTAGTTATTATATACAAAAATAAAATAATTTACATATAAAGCAGACGATAATATTCATAATGTAAACTTATAATATACAATTTTTTTTTAAATTTGGCAACGCTCGATTGTTTCATATCTTTCAACCATATGAGGCTAGCCCGATCTGGTCATTAAATCGATATTATGTTTAAAGTCTAAAAATTGGGATCGAAAAGTCATGTGATGTCGATAAAGCGCCTTTGTGACTCTTTCCCAACCAATAAAGCATCTTAAGGAAGTAGAACCGAAAAACAGACAAATAACGAATATAAATTTTAATTTGTATGCATAAATTAAATTAGACCTTAAAAGATGTGCCCTTTTTTATCCAAAAATAAATAGAAATTTATTATATAATTGATTTTAATTTTTAATTTGAGATATATAAATATAATTAATGAAATATATTTATAATTAACTTAAAAAGTATCAAGTTAATTCGGTCGTTAATTTTAAAATATGCCACTAATCAGAGCATCTTTGCACATTTTATCAAATTCGAAAGTAACTAGTAATGTAATTTTTTTACAAAATTATATCTTTAATAAATCTACTAGGTTAACGATACTTATTAAATTTAAAAAAATTCTACACCCGTATTATATAATATTTTTTATAAAAAAACCTCGAGCAACGCTTTTTTTTTACCTTTAAAATAAAGATTTACACTTGTATATATATTTTTTTTAAATAGCTAATCAGAAATCAGTTTATGTCTTTTAAATAGATTTGCACCAGAGGCCCAGAATAAATTCATATATTTTTGTTCTGCGCCACTGTACATTCAGTTACCGTTTATTAGATTTTCAAAAATTGTAAGCGTTTCGAGAAGCAAAAAATGTTTTACGATAACCTAAAAAATTATGGAACTTCCGGAACGAATTCCAAATAATCGCCCATGTCCATTTCCTAAATAATAATACTTTCTTGGATCAAAACGTTTCATGTGCTCGCACAATTTATAACCCACCCGGATAGTTAATAAGCCATTGTTAGACATGATTAAACCAGGTTTTTGAACAAAAACTATCATTTCAGCTTCGGTGTTTTCCTTGAAATTATAGTTTAGTTTTAGCTTTAAAGAAAGCAGAAATAAATTAAATCGCGTTTAGGGGTTTGTAAATTGAGTCGATTTTTAGCCATTACCCTACTATACCAAAAATGTGTTCTAATGAGAATTATTTATAGATTTATAAACGAAATTTTTTTCCCAAAAAATTTTTTATTTTTATTTTTTCGAAAAACTTTAAATTATATTTTAAAAAAATATACTAAAAAGACGAATGAAAAGTTGATTTGATATTTTAAAATATAAACATTAATATAATAAATAAATTTCTAAATTTTGATGCAAGGGGAGCTAAAAAAAATAAAATGATATAATTTAAACAATTTATAATAAATTTAATATAAAAATATATTATATCAGTACATTTATGGTGTTGTATTTTGCATTGAATTAGTTCGTTGGGCGCTAAAGATGAAGGATTAAGTCATTATAGATAAATATATGGTTTTTTTAGGAGAATAACTGGTTAAAGCGGTAAAAAACACAAGTTTAAAAAAAGTTTGATCAGATAAAGAAAAAAAGAGTAGAATGATGCATCGCCAAAATAATGATTCATCGAAATTATTGTAATCATTTTGCGGATTAAGTGTAAATGTGTGAAGACTAGAAAAAAAAATGAATCATTGATTTATATTATCATTTTATATAAAAATAATGGAGTTCGCATATATTATTTGATTGATTAAGAATATCGAAATTTCGCTTAAAGGACTGCTAATTGATTTGTAATAATTAATCAATGTAAAAACTTAAAGTGACTTGAAAGTTAAAATATTTTATAATAAATAAAGGATTGAACAAAGAAAAGGGAATGGATATAAAAAGAATTGATGAATTTAAAAATATTTGAAAGGACTAAATAAAATATCGGCAAAAATATAAAGGCTAAATATTTTTTAGGTGCGTCTTAATTTGCGTCTATCTTCCAACCTAAGAAGATACCAATCGGATTCCTCTATGGGCCCTATCGGTGGCCCGATTGGCTGATCGATGGACCAATCAAAGGCTTTCTCGTTTTGAGACATTCTGGAAAATTTTGACCAATCGTAGGAGGCTAGCGAAATTTCGTCCTCGCTGCTGGAGGAGGAAATTTTGGTTGGCTCTCCCATACTGTTGCAGATCTTCGTGTTTTTGTTTAAATTATCACTCATATTAGAAATAAAAATTTTATAGATTTTTTTACACCTGTAGGTGTCATTTTTGAGCCAAAATTTATAAACATTGTCTCTGCTAACTCTCTTGAACTGAATTTCTAAAGTGGTCTTGTTAGAAGAAACGAATGTAAATATTATACGATTGCCTAGCAAATATTTATCGGCTACATTTATTCTGCTCGTTTTAGCATCTAAAACATTTGTCGGACAGATGTTGAGAATGATGGGCTCGTGCAACTTGTTCAGGTTTTTAAAAATACCCCGATTTGTGGTAAAATGTAGTGGTGGAGGTGGTATGATGGCGGGAGGAATCAAGCTGTTTTTATATCTTTTAACTGAGACAAGCCGAGAAATTCCGGATCGATCTTTATTATCGCGAACTGTAAGAGGCTTACACCGTTTATCCATGTTTAGGTTTATCACGGGGGCTATATTAGACTTATTATTTAGTTCGAGAGATGCCAACTTCATTTGTTTTCTCCTCCTAACATCGTTCGGTAGTCTGACCAGATTCAAAATTCTATTACTAGAATGATAAATATTCTTTAAGACGATGGTTACATATTTTATAGAGGATGGCATGGTATTATTTTTATTGTTATTATTATTATCTACGTGTCTTCTTTTAATGAAAATTGATTTTTTGCATTTCCAAAAAGATTTCGGACCAAAGGTAACTAGGGATATCACGCATGGGGTCATATTCGTTAAGGCAATCGCGTTTTTATAATTGTTATTATTAATCCCACTTAGACTAGTAGAAACGTTATATTTTCTGACGAAATCTCCGTGCGAAACTCTATTCGTAATGACTTTTACTTGCTTTCGACTTTCGTTAATTTCCTTAGAATAACTAATATGAGTGACAGGCGACAAGTTTCCTTCTCTGGGTGAAATATCGAACTCCAACATGGTCAAAAGTTTTAATGCACGAGATAAATTTTGAAGCAGCTTCCTAAACTTTTTGGCCAATTTCCGTGTTTTAGCGCTATCAATGATAAGTCTATCGACGCCCACCTTCATATTTTTCAAAACCCCAGTGATGGAGCGAATGAATTCGGTCCTGTGTTCTTTATCCAAATTCATCAGTTGATATACAGCTGTTGATTTATGACGGATTGAATGTCTTTTACCGACTCCGCTATACATGGGGATTCGAAATCTATCCCAAAGGATTTGATTGATAATTTTAAAATCATCCTTAAAGCCTTCATTCCCATAAATTTTGCGGAATTTTTTGAAATGTTTACGGAAAGATTTAAAATTTTTGTTGAAGCGTTCCAATTCTTTGCCACTGTTTCTGATCAATCGCCGTAATTTCGTTTTATCGCCTTTTCCTACATGATGATCACGTGAATAAAGACTCAACAAGGCGCATTTAGGAAAATGAGAACCCAAGATTTTAATCTCATTCTTATCCAGCCCCCCGGATCCCCGAAAGTTAAACGATAACGACTCATTCTTAATAGTGATCATGTGGCTCTTGTTTAAACCTAAGCTATCATTCGCTATATTCGTAAAGATGGAATATTTTTTTAGGTGCAAATTAGTAGTTAAATTTTCAACGTCGTTTAATGAAGCGGGGTATAAGGAATCAGCAGCAGGAAGAACGTTGAAAAATCGTCTCAAGAACAAAATATCCGTATTTACGTTATTCGGGAGAATAGGTAAAAGTGCCCGAGTTTTGTTTGGAAACTTTTTGTAATTTTTTTAAAAGATGAAATAATAATTATTTTTTTAAAAAAAAATAAATTTTATTTTATACATATTTGTAAAAGAATTTAATATTTTAACCGATATCACAAAAAAAATGAAATCTAAGAGAACATAAAAAAGGAAATTTTTTAATAACCATAAAAAATGGATTCAAACCTATCCTGGTTAAACGCCAAAACTTTTGACCGGATGATGTAACGATACTCACGGCATCGGTCGGTACTTTTAATTTCAACCAATACAAATAATCGTTTCTCAAAAATAATCCCTCATAATGTTTAAAAAAAATTGAATTACAAATTTCTAACTGGAATGAACGATGGTAATGTATTTTTTTACTATTTCCTTTTTATCAGAGACCTGCAGAGGTTGATCAAAAAAAATTCATTATTTTTGATAATTTTGGCCATTGAAAATCGAATAGTAAATAAATATCAAACACTCCATTATAGATATTCCAACTGATTGATTGATATAATTTAAATTCTTTTTAAATGACCAGATTTTAATATCACACTTTTTTGGTCCGATCCGGGATGGTTTCCAGGCCTGCAGTTATCCGACTTATATTTCATATACATTATCTATAAATGATATATTGATGAATTGTATTATATAATTTTTAAGTATTGGTGGTATCAGTTTTAATTATCCGAAAAAAGTGGTAATGGTGCATCTCTGCGAAAAAAATATATTAAACTTGAATAAATTTTGCGTCCATCAATAATTCTCTAGAATTTGCGCATAGAGTCTCTCTGCTATTATTACGCCTCTTCATGTCACCCTTTGTTTGCAAGGGGATTCGGCGATGAAACAAGAGTCTCGCAAAGCTGTCAATATTAGCCGAAATGGTAGTTAATTCGTTCATGGGGCGGTACTCTCCTCTGTCGACTTAATAAATGAATATTTTAAGGTATTCTGATTGGTGATAACTTGGTATCGATTAACCAATTAAAATATCATCTTTAAATATATGATTAATATAATTGTATTGCCATTAAAGAGGATAAGATATAAGATGTAAATGAATATCATCCATCGGGAAATAATTTTTATAGTAATCATTTGCTGATATTCAATTACCTTTATATATTAGGTTGATCGATAGACCAATCGAAATGTTAGGAAAAAACAAAATATGAAAGGTACCTGTGATAAGGGCGGGTATTTGACTTAACGATGTGGGGCAAGGTAGTGTATGCATCGACAATTCTTTTTTTGGAGGGGGTTAATAAAATATAAGAATATTTAATTAAGATGCACTATTATTCTTTGTCTTTTTCCTATGCCTTAATTCTTATCTAGTCTTACAACGTATAGGCCAGTCTAATAATTGGCATGATGTGATTTAATAGCTGATCGAATTCTATGAATTTTTTTCAATGATATGATTCATTTTTATATTTAATTCCGAACTTGATCCGCTATTATCGCACCCCCATATAAATGCTGAGTCTTAGTCTTTGTATATTCTTTGCACTCTTCTCTCTCTTTTTAAAAAAACGTTATAAACTTAAAATAATATCTGGTAAAAAATTAATATATTGAACATTAGAATGATCTATCTGACAATTGTTTTTTAAAGATATTCGCAATCAAAGTTCTCTTCTATTATACTGTCTACGTCGGTTAAAATTAAACGTATTAGTAATAACAATAAAAAAAATTCACCAATTTCAATAAGTAACAAATAGAGCATTTCAACGTTAAAGTGATGAAATATTATCATTATATAAAACCTTTAGGTTTGATCCTTAGTGGTAACATAAGGTGATTGTCGAAAGGCAACTGCAAAGATAATATTTCCGGATTTCCTAACCTACGGTGGGTAAAGAGGTAAAATCAATATAATTTGGGCTTCATATAAATACCATTTGAAAGAAAGAAAATGGTCGAAGTAAAAGATTAGATCAAAATAAGTTTTTTTAAAATAAATTGGAGGAAAAAAGTAACTAAAAGATTATTATAAATTTTTTGTTAAACAAGGGACCTGCATAAAGGTTGAAATTTGGCCAATTTCCTGTCTATACCTTTGATGAGATTAATGGTTCTATTCAAATCTAAATCCATCAATTGCTGAGTCAAGTGGGGGTAGTTCAGGCTTTTCGAGGCGTTAATAACTTCTTTCCAAGCCTTGTTAAAAAACAAATTATATATATATATGTACTAGAAAAATGCACAGATACTTTGTATATGTATCGGCAGATAATTTTAGTATCATACTATTCATGATTAATATTTTTCTTTCATCTTAGCTTTTCCTTTCTCTCTAAATTGTAATAATAGGCATCTTTATTATTATTATTAATTAGGGTTCAAACTCCATTTTTAAATTTTATACTACAATGATAATAATAATATCTAGTAGATATTATAGTTAAATTCAAAATCAATTAGTGACATGCCAATTTGGTTTTTCAATATAAGAATTAATATAAATAAATGATGACATGATTTTTTAAAAAGTTTTCATAAAATTTTAATATAAATATAGAAAAATGGCGTGTCACCAGCTGATTTTGCATTAAAATTGAAATGTATGAATGTCAGTAGCTATAATTATGTGTCATTGCCTACCCGACATAATATAATTATAAATCGGCAGTATTATCACCCAGCAATTCAAAAAATAAAACTGATTGCATATGTCATTTCATAAAATTGTAAATTATAACTATCTTACGATCTGGTAGATTATTTAATATTTCCTCCAACAATAACAATATACTTAAATCTTTTTTTAGATTTGTTCGGGTCGATATAGGAAAATGGAATTAATTTTATGTTAGGGTTCGGGCCGAAATCAGTTTTTCCGGATAGAGTCGAAAAAAGAGTCTTCTACAGATTTTTAATCAATGTCATTAGCTTTGTTTATTGTACCTATTTACATCATAAGAGGAGCTTATAACTTTAACTGTAGAGTTTTTAAATTAATATTAACACTGAACTAATTGTAACTAGTCAATTTTCAGATAAAATGTAATTAATAAAAATATAATCACAATTAATAAAATTTAACAAGGTATCTAAAGATATTTACTTTTCTTAAAAAAAATACAACAGAACTATCGTCATTAAAACGGGATTTAAGCGATGAAATTATTGGCATTTGTCTTTCCAGGAGTTGGCCGTGTCTACGGCCCTTTGCAATCTTAAAGCAAGATCAAACTTCTAATAAAAATTTAAAAAATGTCAAGTTGGGTAGTAATTCATAGAAATTTAAATAAATCTAAGTCATTTTTTTTTAAATTTTTATTTAAAAAAATTAAAATTATGAATAATTTTAGTTTCAAGGATAATTACAATATTTAAAAATTATGAAACAAATACACATAACATAATAAATAATTATATTTAAAATTTTTAAATATGAATTTTTAAAAAAATAATGAGAAATAATTTTTTTTGACATATATTTTTCCCTAATTCTCTGCGCATAACAAAAAATAGTAATTTAAACATAGAAAAAGATATAAATAAGAACGAAAATTTGTTGATCGGAATTATTAATGATTTAAGATAAGAGATCTGCGAAGTACGCGAGCGAAAAGTGCCCAAAATATTCTTTTAGGGCCGGGCCGTATAACTTGAATAAAATTGTTTCCGAAAAAAAATTACAAAGCAGGGATGTGAACCCGAACCCTCGTATTTTGAATGTACCCGAACCCTGACCTTTTTAATAGTGGAGGGTCCAAGGGTTCTAGGTGTCATAAAAAAATTTTTTTTTTTAATTTTTTTAAAATTTTTTTAAAAAAATAATATAAAAGCTTAAAAAATAATCGCTTTAAAACTATCATTGATAAAGGAAGGGATGTTGGAAAACATATAACTCCCAGAATTGTAAGAACATTAAAATCAATGAAGGCCAATGGCAATATTAGATTGCACAATACCCTCAATTTGTATGATGCTAGAACAATTATTAAGTTTGAAAGATTTTGGTAATGATTTTATTATAAGAGTATGTGAAGTCATTTTGTCGGAAAATGATTGGCGCCATATAAAGGATCTTACTAGTGCATTAGTTCCTTTAAAAATAACAACATTAAGATTACAATCAGAACAATATTGTTTATCCGATTTTTATGGCATATGGATTAGATGCTGATTAGATTTAGAAAGATTTACTAGTCTTTTATCATGCGAAATATTAGAAAACATGAAAATTCGAGAGCAACAATATTTGCAAAATAGTGTTGTATATGCTTCTATATATTTAGACTCTCGATATCGTTTTATTGAGTATTGAAAACCAAATGGCTAAAGACCATCTTAAAGATTTATGGCATACGCAAAACTCCATTATTTACAATATATTGGAGCCTACAACAATAATACCTATTGGTTGTAGTGATAATAATGATAGCAACATTGATGATCTTGAAATTTTACTTTAAGGTAGAGAAAAAAAATCAAATTATCATCAGATAGAAAGGAGGATCAAAAAATGTCTATTGCACTTTTAGGAGAAAAGTTCTCAGAAGTTAAGAGAATAAATAAGACAAATATTTTAAAATTCTAGGAAGAAAATTCTTTAATATATCCAGAATTATATATCTTGTCTAGAATCGTCATGGCTCTGCCGGCGACACAAATACAATAATTTATGTATTATAAAGATAACTAACTATTTTAGGTAAACGTAGAATGTAGATTTTCATCTTTGAAATATATATTGTCTAATTTACTTGAAAATCTCAAGGATGATAATTTAAGATATTATGATTATGCGATTGAATAAAATATTTAACATATAAATTATTTCATTTTTAAATTTTTTTTTTGTAAATTATGAATGTTTATATATTGAAGTATAATAATAAATGAATGAAAAAAAAGTCTTATTTAAGTCATTTTTTTTATATTTGAACTCGGACCATTTTTTTTTGTCGAAGGGTTCACATCCCTGTTACAAAGTTTCTCAATTAGAAAATTTAAAAATACGCAAATATTATTTTATATATTTTCTTAAATTTTTTTTTATTTAAATCAAACATTTAAACGTTATTCCTTTGTAATTAAATTTTTAAAACATTTTACAAAAAAAAGAGATTTTATCGAGTCGAAAAAAGTCAAGGTTATCTTAAATTAATATTGATTCCTTAAGTTAACTGAATTTATACTATCTTACAATTTATAACATTTTACTAAAATAAAATAAAATGTTATTATAACTGTTTATATAAGTACCGCTTCTTATAAAATAATGAGTAACTGTGATTGCGTATTTTGCGTTACTTTCTTCGAATTAACGTCTTAAAGAATAATGGATTTACTGATTCCCTATCAAAAAGAAATGGTGAAATCATTAGTTATAATAATTAATATTAACGTAGATTTAATAAGACTGAGTGTTTTATCGGATCTCTCAAGTCTAACCAAACTGGTTGAAAATTTTGGCAAAAACTTTTTCAAAGAATAATAATTGTTTTTTTATGAAATAAATGAAAATGGTACGGGGTTCCAACCTCGCCATACCCCCCCCCCCTTCCGCTTTAGGTTGCGCCGTACTGTTAAATAAATATGTACCGCTGATAAAAACGAAAATTAATATCCTGCGAAACGGTTAAAATATTGCAAAATTGTCAAAAATTATAAATCATTTCGTAATTTTTTATATATATTATAAAATAAACTAAAATTTTTAATTATTTTATCACATTTCTGCTATCTTGTTTTACAACATTTTGCCAAAGTAAGAAAGAAATAACTGATTGTGAAATGAAAACACAATTTAAATATTATAATAAAAAAAAATTATTGAACTCTTGATAATTCCGGAAAAACTAAGTGATTTAAATTCTTAATTCCTCATTCAAATGCCGCTTCAGATCGCAATTTATGCTCAAAGAATAATATATCATAAAATATATACTTTGTCTTTCGATATCCGAATTAATGATTAAACAGAAATTAAAAATAAATTGCATAGAGTTCGGGATATTAATTTCCAAAGAAAAGCAACTGTCAAATAAAATAAACTTATCGAATAAATATAAATTTTTAACAATTCTTCAACAATCCTACAAAATGATTGGTAGAATTTAGGTCTACTAGGAACTCCGGAATATTTTATAAAAAAAAATAGTTTTCAAATTCAGTCAAGAAATTTTATTTCCAATTAAGAAGGAAGGGAAAGAAGGAATAAAAATGGGTGTAAAAGGATATTTGCGTTTTAAATATTGAAAAAAAAGATGGACCAGAACGAACGAAATCAACTTTGAGTATAGGTTATAACTTTTGGTCAGTAATGACTGAATCATTTATTATTAAATAGCTGTCGCTTCACTTCTAACATTTATAATATGTCATGAAGATTTCCTCTAAAATTATCAGAAATATACCATCTTTGAATTCAGAAGACTTCGCTGTCCTGATATAAAAAATGATCTAATTGTGAAAAGTTTTTTTTTATATTCGTTTTTTCTCCCAACCAGGGTATTATTTTTTTTTTTAGTATATAAATAAAAAACCGCGGGAAGTCAAATTTGTTATGCCTTATTTTGATTTTTAAAATAATACTATCAGAAATAAATATAAGAAAATATAAAGCTAAGGCTGGAAATTGTAATTATAATGAAAAATTATACAGGTTGAATAATTGAAATAGCTGTTCGCCATCTTGATAATATAATATTAGAATATAAGATTTTTTAAAATATGTAATACCTAATATTATAATAGAGATTTGGCATAAAATCCCCTTTATAACTCTCAAAAATATATCAGGCAAATTTGCTAGAAAAACCTCATATGAAATGCGAAAGCTTTCGGGCTTTCCCGATTGTCCCAAAAAACAAGATGGTTCATTTGATAGTAAACAACCTCCATATTTAAGTGGCCTGGAAACAATAATGACAGAAATAAAATTCTACACAATGTGGATATATTCACAATAATAATATATAAAGCCAACCAACTCTTTCGCTTAATATTATAATTTGTACCACCCTTATGTGCAAATATAAAATCTAACACTATTTTATCATTAAATACACACATTTAAACTAAAGAAAACAAAATTTTTATATACCTGCATAGGTCCAAATAAGACATACAAAAAAGTGTATCTACTAAATCTTTAATTTTAATTCAGAATTGCTAGGTGTCATTCTACGCCTATTTTCGGAGATTGGAACCTAGTATAAAAAATGTTCTATTTCCTGTTCCAAATATAATTTTTTAAAGTTGTTTTCGGTTTATAAATAGATTCCATACCGGTTTCTGGAATTTTAAGAGGTGAAATGTTTTAAACAAAGATATAAGGTATAATATAATTGCCAAATCCTATGTACTTATTTTATTACCAAGTGCAATTAAAATGGTGAACAGATGACTTCAGATAATCTTGTTTAATGCATTGACGATTGTCTGACTAGTGCTGTTAATAATACTTAGTGTTGTTGACTGATATAGTTTTCTAAAAACCTTATCCAATCTGATTTTACCGAGGTCGGCTGAACCAATCCGATATTCGGTAGATATATACCTAAATTTTGGCAAATATTTCCCACATTATGAGTTGAAATGATCATCCCATCAAAAAAAATTTGCCACAAAGATTTCTAAAAATCCAATACATTATTTATTTATTTTCAACCTTAAGGACATTTTTATAAATTGTGTAAATAAAATAATATTCGTTTTTAAAAAAAAATAATTTGGCCTTCTTAATAAAAATGAGAACTGATAGCTTATTATTATTATAATTTAGATAAAAAAGATCAAAATTTTAAATTTATGAAACAAAATTGTGAAAATTAAATTTAAAAAATATTAATTATTTTAAGAATGATTGGATAGGAGAGGATGAATTTTTTCCATATTCTAATCTTTGATATAAGTCATATGTTAAAAAATAATAGGCGTTCGATCATAATTATTATTGAAAATCTAATATGATGCCATCAATCAAACCGAGATTAAGATAATTATCTTGGCGACTAATACACTCAATATTTTAGTCCTCAATTCAACTTAGTTATTATCATTTATTCTTTTTTATAAATTAATTATTTCATTATCTTTAAATTAAAGTATGATGCTATGCAAATAAATTTATCGAAATATTCAATTTTATGTAAATTTTATATCTTTACTTGATATAAGAAAAATCCAAAAGGAAAGAATGTATAAGTATTTATAAGTTTTATTTTTTGAAAGTTTGGCAGATTTATCTTTTTTAATAAACTTGTTTGAAAAAATTAAATATTTACTGATAAATTTAGTTTAAACTAAACTAATTTATATAGATTTTAAAAATATATTTATATTGGTTTTATAAAAAAAAATTTCATCATAAAACATAAAATTTAAATGGGGAGGGGAGGGGGACTATTCTATATAATTAAAAAATAAATTTGGAAATACTTGTATCCTTTGAGCCGACTTGATTTTGAATCTTTCGCAAAATTTTTCCAAAAATCGAGTCTTATTTTTCAGGAGGAGCATGGGAGCGAGCCGAGCAGATGATTTTGAGCCTCCAATTGAAACAAAGTTAACAACATTAGGTTCGTTATTAATCGTATTGTAGTTTTGATACAAGAAATAATATGGCGAAGATTTTAAAAAAGTGTAGTTCATTTTGTCCTGATATAATTTATCTAAAAAGTATTAATTGTAAGGATATATGTTTGAGGGTATGACCCGAAGTTTTCTTAATTTTTAAAAAATTAAATTATTTATATAGAAGGGTAGGATTATGAGGAAAATATGATATTTAAATAATTTATTTGCAGAAGGTTTATTGAATTAAGACATATTTATATCATTTAAATATAAGCGAAACAGTGTTTTAGATTTTCAAAATAAAAAATTTAATTTAATTTTTTTTCTTAAATTATAATTACAGTCAGAAATAGTATTGTCAAAAACCCCAATTAAAATTTTAACCAAAAAAGTATCGCCTAAGTCTCAGGATTTGGTCAAAAGCTTTCCGCCATTATATGCGAATTTTCTAAGGCTTATGACTACTCAGAATATATTATATTATCGTAAATAAGAAAAGACTATTAAATATTTATTGTCAATTTAACTAATTTACTAATAATATTCACAAGAAAACAGATAATGTAATATAAAATGATTGCATATTCCATTATTAACTTTTCTTAATCAGGAGGTATTCG
The DNA here is from genome assembly GCF_954871325.1 of Gordionus sp. m RMFG-2023. Taxonomy (NCBI): domain Eukaryota; kingdom Metazoa; phylum Nematomorpha; class Gordioida; order Chordodea; family Parachordodidae; genus Gordionus; species Gordionus sp. m RMFG-2023. The sequence continues at coordinate 24,214,879 of NC_088775.1, forward strand.
CCTCTACCAAAATTATTTTATTATAAAACTTGGATTTAAATCAAAAAATTAGTGAATTAATCGAATAATCATTTTTCCAATAAAAAATAATATTTTTTTAATCCTAATAAGTGTTATTAGACATTGAACTTATTTTTTAAGATTCTTTACAAGGCCGGATAAAAATATTATGCTATAAATCCTAGTCGACTTTTTTGGAAAGTTCGAGTGTCATCCAGTCAGAAAGGTTTGAGGCCGATTTGAAAAAAAAATTTATAATTTTATTTTTTGAGGAAAGCGAAAAAATTATAAACTCTAAAAAGTTTGTCTCTTTATATTCTAGAAAGCTAGATTTTAAAAAATTCAGGTCCGGCATTTAAAATCTATATCCGACGTGACCGTGAACAGAACCGGTTATTAATAAATATTCAATATTAAATTTATAGAGGACAAGGTTTAAAAAAATAGAGTAAGCATAAAAACTAGTTCACTAGATTTTAAACTCCCCTTGGAAGATATATAAATAAGATTGACAAAAAATTGAAATTCTAACAATTATTAGTGGTGGATTCATATACAGGTATTTTAGGAGGCGTGTTAAATTGGTTTAAATACAAATACTAATGTTTCAATGTTCCAGGCTTTAAGTTTTTAAATATTCAGAGGTTGTATACCGATTAGAGAACAGCCCTAACCAACTTGGCACATAAAGATTATCAAAAAGTTTTTCACCCAGTTTTATTTTTACCGGAAGGATAATCTTACCCAAGTTGCTGTCAGGTATTTTTTTTATGTGAAGAAAAAATCTTAAATTTGCGTATTAACTCGGTACCGAGGCCTATCCTATTTTGATGATTAATAGCTGATAATAACTTTATAGAAATATGTCTACAATGATAATAGAATAAGTCAAAAATAAATATAAATAAAAAGCAAATGGGGAATTTTATTCGAACTAAGAATATTTAATATTATCGTAAAATAAAAATTGTTCGCCATTTTGATTAATCGAATCGGCCAATTTAAGATATCGGCCGATATTCTAAAAATATGAACAATCGAGCCGATGCGCGATTTAAAAACCGGTATTATCTAGTGTCTATTTATTTCGATCCTTATTATTCCATCGTTTCTTTTTTTTTAAAATTTTTATGGTCCAATATTAACATAACATTGCATCATTAAATATTAATATTCGCCATATTGATATATTTGAAGGGACCAATTTAAAAATGTCGAGCGATATCAATATTTAAAAAATAATTGACACAAATTATAATCAGTGTATTATGGGGAATTTTTATGATTTGCTTATGGCAATTATCGTTCATCCAACAAAATATTATATTTTGGAATCAAAAGTGCATTTAAGAACAGCCTATGATTATTGTTTAGGTGTATTGATTTGCCAGCAACTGATGCAAAATATCTCATATATACGAGGCCTTTGTTAAACCTTAAGGTAGAGGTCTGCAATGGGCTGCCTTATAGCTTGAGAGTTCACCTGCCCATTGTTATAAATTAATTTAACTTACTCAACATGCATGTAGGTTTTCTTTAAAAAATCATCTGCCTACCCATCTTAAAACTTTGTTTATCTTATTCGATAGGTTGATTTGGCTGTTATTTTATTTTATTTTTTAAATTTATATAAAAACTTATAAAATATTTTAATAAATGAAAGTTCTTTCTGCACAATTGGTCAGCTTTTTTTAAAATCTATCAGCCAGCTTACCAATTGTTCTAGAAATATATCTAGCCCACACATCCTATTTTTAAAATTTGTAACCCACCCAATCATAGTAGGGCTGACTAAATCCCCACTTGCAAACCTATATTAGGGATTGGTTAAAAATAGGAAATAAGAATCGCTCAAATAGAAATTGTGATTTTAGTGGAGAGGAATGCCTAATTAAAATGATATTGTGATTTATTGGAAAAAGGTGTATATTAAAAGTTAATTGCATTTTTCTCAGACATTGAATAAATATAATTATGTTACCATCAAAAAATAAGAAAGATGAGGTGATGAAAAATGAGGCCAAAAGTATCAATAAAAGTGTGGAAGAAAAAAATTGTTGTTCCATATCAATGTCCTTATTATCATAATGTTGTGTTGGGATGATTTTATCTTTCTTTCTATTAAAAACCTTGCCCATTTTTTTAGGAGTTGTCAAATCAACAATGCTGATATTAGTCTTGTGTTGGAATACCCATTTAAAATAATCTTGAATGTAGGGATTGATTATGTATGTTGAAGATTGGTTTAATCTTGAAACTAATTTTCCCAACACATCCGTGATCATGTTCTCTTCATATTTAACCACACTATCACATAAATCATCATCACTATTTTCTTTAAATCTTAGCATTGAGAATTCTGATTTATCATCACAAAACATACTGATGTCTGATTCATCTGTGTTTGATAGACTGGAATATGCATCTTCAAGTACCTTTAAATTGAAATCAGATGTGTCTTTATTGATAGTATTATAATTAGTCAACTTGATCTCATTTTGTGGTCTAGCAATATTTTCAAAATTTGTAAGGTTGTGCTTGGTCTTTTTGTGTTTTTTTCTAATCTTCACATCTTTAATAAGAACAGCCTTAATTTTTGTTGTTATATTTTCTATTTGAATATTTTTATCATGAGGGGGTTGCAAGATTATTTTGGGTAGAGTGTTTCTAATTTTATCATTATTTGAATGATATTTTATCAATTTAGTAGGTATTTTGGGTTCATTTTCCTCAATTTTATTATCATTTAAAGGCTCTGGAATAGATGTTTCACAATTAATTTGAGTTAAGACATCCGAACCTACTTCAATGGCATTTGACTTATCTTTTGCTTCATCACAAATTGTTTTCTCATAATTTTCCCTGTAAATATCCTTATCTATCTCAGAATCAATAAGGTCATTTTCTTTTTAAAAAATATATTGAAGTATATTAAAATTTATAATCACCTTTTTGCCCTGTAGCTTTATCTTCATTTACTATTATATTGTAACTAAAATTTATAGAAAAAATAAATAAAAGTTCAAAGACATTTTGTGATTTACTTAAGATGCACAAAACTGTTATCTGTCTCATCACTGCTACCAATTTCACCAAGTTTGAAAGGATCAATTAAAACAAATTCATAAGATGAACTTGTATCACTCTGAGCAATAAATTTAAAAGAATGATTAAGAAATTAATAATAAAGATTAATATATGTGCTTATTTTTTAAATAATTCAAATTTTCAATTGAATATTACTCAAAATGATAAAAAGGCACATCCATTAATAAGAAAAAATTTTAAAAAATTTCATTGTTCATATAAAATTTGATATTACTTTGTAGCTAATACTGTCTAATTTATCTAAATCTATGCAATTTATGTCTTCATACTCTTCCTCATTCATATCTCATGAGGAGCCAAAAAATTAAATGATATTAAAGATTTATTTAAAAAGTTTTTATATTATTTTTGTTAATTTAAATATTTTTAATTTAAATAATAGACAGTTCCAAAAAAAAAATCCATAACCCTTATCAAAACATAGCCAATTTTTTTTTTGAAGTTGTAGCCAAAATTAATATAAATTGAGTTTATTATCATATGATAAAGAAACTCAGTTGAAATATATTTTCAATTAAATTTCTAAAAATCTATATTATTTATTAATCTTAAAATTTTCTATTTACAAGGTATAAATAATGGGATAATAAATTCTGAATCAGAGTAAAGATAAATTTACAGAATTTATGGTTAGCATTATTATGGAAATAATTTTTCATAACAAGTCAAAAAAGAGGTTTAAAAATATTTATGATAAAGTGTATTATTAAATAATATCGATCTTAGACATGATCGATATAGCAATCAAAAAATTAAAGATTCGTACTCTTAAGCCCTTAATTCTTAGAATATATTTGGCTTACTACAAGTTCAACTTTAAAACTAGATATAATAATATTCTATATCATATATTATATGAAATATATTAATATTTTTATTATTTTTAAGTTAATTTATCAGATAAATGATAGATCGTTTTAAGCTGGGGATTTCATTTTAGCTTTTAGTCAATAGTTTTTGATTAAATATCAGGGTATATATACCTTGTCGACTAGATGAAGGCTAGGGGTTAAATTTTATATATGTAAAACTTTTTGATTTGCTAAGATTATATTTTCCTGCTCACCTTGGCTTATTCAGCGTCTAGATGAGAGGATATTTACTTGAAGGAAACCCCCCTTTAAGATATATCCTAATATCTACATGAGCGGTGAACAGCGTCTTCATGAGCAGGAGGGGTAGGAACAGTTTGCATCTTATTTTTTGAAGGGGGTAGGGGGTAGGCTGCTTTAATGGGGGCAGGATAAATTAAAATTATTGCTGTAATAGTAATACAATTCATCAACCAAATTTATATATTGCAAACAATCATACACATTGTTTTCCAAATAAAATTTTCTGCTATCCGTTTAAATGTAATTTAAAAGATTTACATATTTCGCTCATAATGCCATAATAATTAATTCAATGTAAATAATGGAAGTTTTAATTGAATTTATTATCTAAAAAATAAATTCTTTATATTCACAAAATATTGATAGTTGGTAGTAGAGATTGATTAATTTAAGTTAGCCTTTATAAATTTTCTGAAAAGAATATCAATAAATTAAAAAGGTAAAAATAATAATAGGGAAACACCGCCTAATTTTTTAGGGGGGTAGGCAAAGGTTTTTGTAGGGGGTTTGCATCCAGTAAAAATCCTGTCATGTAGACGCTGGCGGTGAAGGTAGGAACAGTTTGCATCTTATATTTTAAAGGGATTAGAGGGTAGGCAAGAGGTAGAATGGGGGGTTATCTATTAAATTTTTGGATATAATAGAGAAAATGTTTTACTGTAAGAATCATAGGCGTAGGTAGCCAAGGGGGGGGAAGGGCAAAGAAAAATTTCCCATCCCTTCAGAAATTTATTACTTTTTGTGAATATCCTTTTAAGCTAATAAAAAATATCACCCTCAGTCCTCTCCCCACTCCCTGACCCCCAAAAATGTATGCATATATCCTAAACAGTGGCGTAGCTACGGGGGTGGTTTTCGGGTTAGGACCCCTCCCAGAGCAAAAATTTTTTTTAGCTTATAAGTTCAAAAGACTTAAAAGTGATTTTATATGAATTATATTTTCTGGTTTTGATGTTTGTGGAAGGATATTATATTACTATTGAAATTATTCTGGATAGTATTATTATAAAGTCATTGAGAATAATCTACTAAATTATAATAACATATTATTGATGCATTTAAAAAATATATTTATTATATATTATCGAAGATATGGTTATGATTTGTAAGATAAACCCGGCCGAAGGCCGGGCAAAAGGGCAGAAGGCCCGTTAAAGGGGGTCTGGGGGGGCGAATCTCCCCAGCTTTTATATGTATGGACCCCCTCTAAGGAAAATTCCTAGCTACGCCACTGATCCTAAACAATAATTTGAAAGAAAGAATGTAAAAGTTGATATTTTTTAATAAAACTATTCATCATAATTTAAATTTATACATTTTTGGAAAAAAGCATTTGTATATAAAAAAAACCAAAAATGTTTTTTAAAGATAAGTTTTAAGACAAAAGTGAAATGAATTATAATTATTAATAATAGATAAATAAAATTACTAAATAATATAATAAATCAGTATAATTTTTTATAAAGTGAGTAATTATAATTTATTTATCTTAATAAAAATAAAATATGATTATAAAACTATTGATAAAATTGAATCATAAATTAAATAAAAATATTAAAGCACAGTACAAACAGAGGAATATTATATTTAGTAGATTTACAGTATATCTAACTTTATCAATTATCATATGACAATCAAGTAATTTTTACCAATATAGCGAATTATATATTTTACAGAAAACTAGAAAATATTAATAAGGACATCGGAAAATATCTTTTAAAGACATTGTGGGATGAATAATATGAAGATTAATTTTTAATATCATTTTTTATTTAAAATAAATAGATGGCATTAAATAATTGTATGCAAATTGTTGTTATATTTATTATCAAGAGCATTGATTAGTAAAATTTGTTAAAATATTAACTGTATAACTGTCAAATATGTCTGTAAAAGTGGAAATTTACTATTATTTTATAACTAATTCTATATAATAGAGGAATATCAACTATATGTCTACTTTTTATAAATAAATTTATTATATTTGTTTGGAATAAATTATTACCATGCTTTTCTAATAATATATATACAAGTAATTTATTATATTTTATATAAACTAATAAAAATATATTTCATATTTGTTTCAGGCTTATTTTTTTTATTAAAATTAATCTCCTATCTTGTAAAAATATTTTATGACTATATAGACTAAGGTAACCTGGCCGAAGGCCGGCAAAAGCGAGCTGAAGGCGGCCCGAAATGGGGTCTGGGTGCGAAGCCTTAAGTAATTTTTTTATTCCCCCTCCCACTTAGGATGGCTACGCCTATGGTAAGAATTATCACCTTTATTATAGAACTATAATAATACAATGATATTGCTAAACATCGACAAAATGTTCAAACAATCGAAGACATTATTTTCTAAATAAAACTATTTCTGGATAATTTTCTGCTATCCTTATAAAATTTAAAAGGGTTAGAAATTCCATCAGTAAACTTATATTCATACCAAATAATATAATTGAATTCGTTCTAAAAAATATACTTATATTATTAGGTCTTAAGTAAATTCTATAAATATGTAAAAAAAAAATCGTGTTTTTTTTTATGGGATTCGTTTTTTTAATCGTTGAGCAGTTTATGAACCCAACCTGAGAATGTGTATCATTTATTTATGTACTTATTTATTTATAATGTTTGGTGGAATATTTTATATTATTTCGTGATATACTTAATGTTGTTTCGTGATATACTTAATGTTGTTTCGTGATATACTTGATATTATTTGGTAATAGAAATGAGTATTCTTTTATATATGGATTAATATAATAATACTAGCTAATAACCCGTCAAGAATGACGGGGTTGAAGGGTAATTAGTTTGTGTATATAGTACTAAATATACTTTATTAATATATTTTATAAAAATTAAAATTCTAAATTTGTGAATCACACCTCATTAGATATTCATAATTTAAATGATGACCCGTCTTTTTTGATGGGCAAAATGTAAGATATATAACTAAGAGTACTAGAGCTCCCGTTAGTATTGCTGAGCCCGTCAAAAATGACGAGAATGAGAATTTTCTCCTTACTCTTAAGATGTTTGAAAATAATATCCAATTTTTATTCTTTAATACTTACTCCCCCCAGGCAAGGTCCAATCCATTAAAACTAAGTGTAAATGCTATGTTTTGAGTCAAAATATATTTAAGCTTTTACTTGATACCCATATTGTTATATTTGAATGTTTATATATATTTTAAAAGGTTACGCTATTTGAATTATATATTTCTTACATTTTATATTATCTTATGGAGGTCAATGTAATTGCATATTAGTAGTAGTTAAATGACATAATTATAAAAGACTATATATAGGAAACAATTTTATAATAAAGAATCTATTGTTTTGACTATAAAAAATGGCGACGAAATAAAAAAAAATCTAAGTCGCGCAGTTTTCGGTCTTCGGTCAAGTTTAATAATATATAGAATTATAAAAAAAATTTCTGTTTATAAAAAAAAAATTATATATATTTAGAAATTATGGATAAAATTATTCTCCAGGACTTTAAAAAGGAAGGTTGTTCTATTGAGGACTACGTTTATTATATCAAATATATACTAAATGTGAAAAATATTCCTCAAACTGACGCCACTTTAAAAAAATTATTTATAGCTTATGGAGGAATAAACATTGTAACTGATATCAAAAAATTACTCTATCCTAGGAATATAGAGGAGGTAGGATGGATTGACATATATAAAATAGCAAAACAAGTATATAAAGATGAAAGAACTATTTTGGCATCAAGAATTGATTTCATTAGATTAAGTCGCGGAGCTACTGAATCCGTAATGAGCTAATTAAAAAATATAAAGGAGTTAGCGATGCGAATTTGAAGACAATGTAGAACTGAGAATTCGAGATCAATTAATCGCCGGACTAAAGATGTCACAACTGGATAAAGAACTACGATTAAGATATCCAGATACTAAAGACGAAAACCAACCGTTAAGCTTAAACAAAGTGGTAGAATTGGCTTTAGCAATGGAACGAGCCGACTTAGAAATAAATAATACTGCTATGGTATATAAAATCAAAGAGCCGAATAAACATGATAATAATATTCGGATAAATCAACATGATAAAAATAATCGGAAGTATAATAATAATGATAATGATAAAAGCACTATCAAAAGGATAATAAAGCATATGTAAAAAGAGAACTAGTGCCCGGGTATAATAAATACCATACAAATAATAATAGTAATTGGAGAAAACCATGCTATTTCTGTAATCCTTTTCATGTTATTAGAAATTGTCCCGCCTACGGAAAATTGTGCAGCAAATGTAGGAAACCAAACCACTTCGCCGTATGTTGTAAAGCTAAAGAAAAGATTTACGGAACAAATTACAATAATAAAGAAGACGATTCGGATGTCTCAATAAGAAAAATATACAAATATGGGCAACATCCAACAATTGAGGTATTAATAAACAACCAAAAAATTAAAATGGAATATGATACTGGCTCGGCAGTAACCATTATTAATGAAATAATATGGAATAAAATCGGAAGGCCAAAACTTAAAAGAGCTAAAGCACCAACTACATATGGAAATAATAGAATAAAAATTATGGGTGAAGCTGATGTAAAAGTACAATTAAATAATAACATAAAATGGCTTCCATTATGAGTCACACAAACAAATGATGCAGCTCTATTTGGATTTCCATGGATTATCGAATTTGACTTAGCGTTAACAAAAAATGTAAAAATCATATGATCAACAATAGATATAAATACAATGATAATGGTAACGTAAATATTGACAAATTATATAAAGAATTTGCTAAGGTGTTTGATAATAAAATAGGATTAATAAAAAATGTCGAACCAGTAAAACTACAATTGGAAGAAAATACAAAACCAATTGCATTACCAGCTAGAAGAGTACCGTTGCCTTTAAAAGTAGAAATTGAAAATGAACTGAAACGTTTGGAAGAAAATAATATAATCAAGAAAATAGATCCATCAACAACAAGAGTAACCTGGAGTACTCCAATGGTAGTGGTACGTAAAACTTCAGGCGAACTACGATTATGTGGAGATTTTAATGTAACGTTAAATAAATTTCTACTAAAAGACTATCACATGCTACCAACGTTTGAAGAATTAATAGCAAAAATAGCGAATGGAAATAAATATACTATATTAGATCTCAAAGTTGCATACATACAAATGAGCATTGACGATGAATCGCAAGAATTATTAACAATGGTAACATCAAATGGATACTACCTCTATTTACGATTACCTTTTGGCATAGCTACAGCACCAATAATATTTCAACGATATATGGACGATTTACTAGCTGATTGTAAAGATACAGCAGTTTATTTAGATGATGTTATAATCACAGGAAAAAATGATACTGAACATATGGAGAATATAAAACAAGTCCTTAATTACAAAATGCGGGATTAAAAGTCAAAACAAGCAAAATAAATTTTATGAAAGAAAAAGTATCATATTTAGGATACATAATAGATCAAAATAGAATACACCCGGATAAAAATAAAATAATAGCAATACAAAAATATCCAGCGCCAAAAGATAGACATGACATAAAAGCATTTTTAGGTATATTAAACTATTATACACGGTTCATGCCAAACTTACATGGAATCATAGCCGAATTATATATAAAACTAGTAAAGAGTTAAATGGAATTGGACTAAAAAAGATGATGCATTATTTGAAAAGCAAAAGGAATAGTAACAATACTATACAATTTTATAAACCGGATCTTGAGTTAATACTAGAAACAGATGCATCAAACCAAGGATTTGAAGCTGTACTCTTGCAAAAATATGATAATGGTAACGAATACCCTATAGCTTACACCTCGAGAACTTTACAAAATGCTGAAAAGAATTATTCGACAATCGACAAAGAAGCCAAAGCCATAGTAAACGGCGTAGAAAAATTTCATAACTATTTGTATGGACGAAAATTTAAAATACTAACGGACCATAAACCTTTAATAAAAATATATGGGGATAACAGAGATTTAAACGCTTTAACAAACCAAAGATTGTTACGTTGGGCTTATAAATTATCAACATATGATTATGAAATAATGTATAAGAATGGCGCAAGTAATATAATTGCAGATGCTTTATCGCGAAACCCAATAGAGAAAAATGATAATAAAATAACAAGTGAAAATAAAACAGTAAAATATATACGAAATCTTACTTATGACACATTAACTCTATAAAGAAAAGAACTTAGAGATGAAACTGCTAAAGATCCAATTTTAAGAAGAGTAAAAATATTATTAAATGGTACAAATATACAAAATCAAGCACCAGAATTACAAGCTTTTAGAACAAGAATAGATGAAATAGAAAATGATGACGGTATCCTATTTTGGAATGGTCGCTTAATAATTCCATATTCACTACAAAAACGAGTTTTATAGATATTACATACAAGTCATCCCGTACATCGATGAAATCCATTACGAGACATTATATATGGTGGGAAAAATTAGATAAAGATGTCGTAAAATTAGTCAACCGCTGTATTGGGTGTCAAAAACATCGCAGAGATATACCAGAAGTTGCTGTATACCCATGGAATCCGCCAGCACAACCCCGGGAAAGGGTACATTTAGATTTTGTCGGACCACTAGAGGGATTTTATTGGCTGGTAGGAATCGATGCATATCCAAAATGGATAGAGATCGAAAGAATCAAAGATACCACAAGTAAAAATTTAATAAATAGATTAGAAAAATGGCTTACACGATATGGTGTTCCACGTCAAATTGTCACAGACAATGGTCCACAATTCATTTCAAATGAATTTTACAAATGGTGCAAAAATAAAAATATACAACACATAAATACTACACCATATCATCCGAGAAGTAACGCATTAGTTGAAAGATGCATACAAACTATAAAAAATCGGTATTTTGCTAATAGAGAACAAACTAATGATGGGGAAAAATGCCTTAATAAAGTATTAGTTACATATAGAAATTCCGAACATTCCTCAACGGGCCGAATACCTGCCAAACTATTTATGGGGAGAAGACTAAATACTGGGTGAAACCATCAATTACTGAAAAATTAGAAACCTCTGTAGTAAAACACGACCAGTTAAACAAAGGCACACATAGAGATTTTGAAGAAAACGAATTAGTTTGGATAAAAAATCCACTTGAAAAAGGATGGCATGAAGAAAAAATAATAAATCAACAATCAAAATTCTCGTATAACGTAAAAGAGAAAGATAAAATAGTACGAAAACACGCAGATCAACTACGAATAAGGGAAGAACAGACGAAACCAAATCAATAATACCAATTGAACCAAGTCAAAAAGGAAGGCTACCACGTTATCCAACAAGGGGAACGAAAGCCAACAAAAAGATTAATAGATGAACTTGAAATTGGTAATAAAAAGATTGAGAGACGATCTTAACTTGGTGGGAAAGAAGATATGTTATATTTAAATGTTTATATATATTTAAAAGGTTACGCTATTTGAATTATATATTTCTTACATTTTATATTATCTTATGGAGGTCAATGTAATTGCATATTAGTAGTAGTTAAATGACATAATTATAAAAGACTATATATAGGAAACAATTTTATAATAAAGAATCTATTGTTTTGACTATAAAAAATATCAATATTGTTTGTTAAAATATTACTCATCACCTATGCCTAATATTTAATATTGAAAAAATTTTGAAGCAAGGTCCAAGACCATAATAATTTTGAAAAAATATACCCTACCAAAGATCATAATAATTTTGGTAGTTGAAAACTGGAATTTGATCAGGCCTAGCCCAGACCTGCAAAAAATAGTTTTAGGTCAATGTCTGATCCATAGTTAATAATAAAAAAATTCTCAAGCCTAGCTGATAATAATTTGAAAAATTTACCCCAAGCTAAATATAATTGATAAAAATATTTTCCAAGCCCAGCCCGACCCATTATAATTTTAAAAAATTTTTCTCAAACCTGGCCAACTGATAATAATTTTCAAATATATAATTAAATTGCTTTATCAAAATATAATTATATATATAAAAAGAATTGTATATTACAAGATTTAAGATAAAGGGGGGCTGAGTTGGAAAGAACGTTTGCCTATGTATCGTTAAGTCTGAGTATCGTATCCCATTGATATAAAAAAAAAATTCTTTTAAAAAAATAAAATAATTAAACATTAAAGGTTGTTGTAAATAACAAATGTAAGAACTTATTTTAACTATTTTATTACTATATATTTTTCATCTAAAAACATTATATATATATTATTTAAAAGTTAATTGAACAACTTAAATATAAAATAAATAATATTCAAATTTAAATCAATCAACATTCCCCCTCTTCTACAAACAACGAAGCTTCTTCTCAGCAGTCATCGAGAGCTTGTTGTCCTAGAAGTTTTTCTTGTTTCGATTGTACTCGGTTTAATCTTGGTTAGCGCATAAGTCTCAAATGTTTTCGTAGGCTTGATTCTATCACGTAGGTTTGTTAAAATCGTTTATTAGAGTTGCGTGAGTTTGTACGTTTATTGTAGGCTTGAATCAATCGCGTAGGTTTGAACGTTATCGTTGGTTTGATATCCTTATCGTATGTTGTTCACATTTCTCAAAATTGTTATTATCATTAATCCAGTTGAATATTGGAATTTGGAATAAATCGGAATATATAATTTGGAATAGTTGATCAAATCAAATGTATGAATAATATACACGAATAAAATTTTGAATTTCGGAACAATAAAATATGTAATAAGGAATGATAATTTATGGAATAAGGAATAAAATCCAGAATAAGGAATGATAAATCATAATGATTATTATATTATTTTTTAGGTGTTAAGTTAATCATAGCGTTTTATACTTTTAGCGTTTTATGCGTTTTACATTTTTAGCGTTTTATATTTTTAGCGTTTTATATTTTTTGCGTTTTAAATTTTAAGCACGTAATCTTTTAAGTAATCAGGTTTATTTTTAATTCTTATTGGTCTAATAATTGGTATCTTAATCTCATTCTTTGTGTCCACACTTCCCCCCTTAGAGGAATTTTTAGGGTCAATTTCATAATATTTTAAACTATTGTAACATTCTCTTTTCCTTAACTGATCAATATGCCTACTTACTATCCCTTTATCAGTATAAACTTGAAACATGGTGTTACTCTCTTTAAGCTTGATGCTGCCTTTGCACCACGTATCATCACCCTGTTTCTTATACCAAACATAGTCTCCTCTATTAAAAGTTCGATTTCGTGGTAACGACATGAAGACTTCACCAACTTTGTCCTCCAAAGGTTTTAATAAATCCCACTTTATTCTAATGTCGCGGTTAAACATTCTTTTGGACGGTGTAACTCCCGTAGTGTCATTCGGCGTGTTTCTATAGTTGAACAAAAATCTGTCCAGCGCAGTTTCTAAGCCAATCTTTATGTTTCTTTTCATATGAGCTTTAAATGTTCTCACCATACGTTCAGCTTGTCCATTAGATTGCTGATGATAGGCCGACGTGAGTACATGTTTTATACCATAATTGCTACAAAATTTTTCAAAATCTTTGCTCGTGAAATTGGTACCATTATCTGTAACAATGGTTTCAGGTATACCAAATAGTGAAATAGTTTTATAAATTTCCTTTAACGTGAATTCAGTCGTAATACTCTTTACCGGAACTATAACCGGAAATTTACTGTAAGCATCAACGATTATCAACCAATTCTTTGTAAAAAACGGACCCGCATAATCTATGTGTATCCTTTCAAATGGTTTAGTTGCTGCTACCCATGGATTTTGTATTTTCTTTGGATTGTCATGATAAATATTACAATCATCGCAACTTTTGACTTCCAAATCAATGTCGTTGACCATACCAGACCACCACATACGATCTTTGGCTAAGGATTTAATTTTACCTGTTTCCAAATGACCTTCGTGTAACGACTTCAGTATGTTCTTTCTCAGACTTGACGGAATTATTATTTTGTCGCTTTTGTACAGACAATCTTTAATGATACTTAGTTCTTGTTCAATATTTTCATAAATTTTATTTTGGATAGGCACATTATTTCTTATATCATTCATAACTTGAGATAATTCAAAATCTTTGGATGTTTCATCACGTATTCGGTCAAAACTAAGAGGTATATCGCCAAAGTCATTTATAATCGCGATATCATCAATAACGTCATCATCAATTACTTGTGGTAGTCTTGAGAGGCAATCGGGAACAACATTGTATTTACCAGCTTTATATCTGATGTTAAAGTCGTAACCCCCCAAAATTATACTCCACTTCTGTAACCTTAATGACATGGTGCTATTATCTTTGAGCCCTTTGGTGAAAATATGGATTAGCGGCTTGTGATCCGTTATAATAGTGAACTTAGTCCCTATCAAGTATTCTTGAAATCTCTTGATAGCAAACATAATGGCCAAAGCTTCACGCTCAATATTGGTATAATTTGTTTCAGATTTTGCTAAAGTTCTTGATGCAAAAGCTATCGGTTTTTCTTTGCCATCTTTTTCAGTGTGGAACAAAACAGCTCCTAAACCTCTTTTAGATGCATCAGTCGCAATTCCGATAGGTAGTTCAGGATTAAAGTACGTCAAAGCTGGAGGAAGACTAATCAATGTCTTTAGATCATCAAAACTTTTGGAGTGTTCTAAATTCCACTCCCATTTTTCTTTGTTAACAATCTTGTATAAAGGATCAGCTATTTCAGCGAAGTTGTTCAAAAATTTTCTGTAGTACCCGGCCATACCTAGAAACGTTGACAATTCCGCGGCTGATTTTGGTTCCGGCATTTTAACGATCGCCTCGATTTTATCATGGTTGGCGTGGATCCCCTTGGCGTCGATGTCGTGTCCTAAGAACCTTAGACTTTTTTTGAAAAATAAGCTTTTTGCAAAATTAGGCACTAAACCATGAGATAGTATTCTTTCAAAAACCTTCTTTATGTTGTTGAATTGAACTTCGTCACTACTTCCCGTAATTAGTAGATCATCAATATAAAATATGACATCTTTCATGTCACTGAAAATTTGATCCATAATTTGTTGAAAAATCGCAGATGAAGTCTTTAACCCAATAGGAAGTCTAGTAAACCGGTAGTACCCCCTGTGTGTAGATATAGTTAATATGTCTCTGCAGGTTTCATCGATGGGAATTTGTAGGAACGCATCCTTGAAATCTATCTTGGTGAACTTCTTCCCCTCCTTGAGCTTAGCGATAAGGTCATTTATTCTAGGAAGTGGGTATCTGAAGTCCTCAAGGGCTGGGTTGACAGTGTCTTTGAAGTCGGCGCAAACCCTAACGCTCCCATTATCCTTGTAGACAGCGGTTATTGGACTTGCCCATCGGACATCTGTTACAGGCTCAATGACTCCATCTCCTATCCATCTCATAAGTTCTCTAGTAACGGCGTCTATCTTTGAATAAGGTAACCGTCTAGGTGGTATGATTTTCGGTTTGGCATCGTTACGTAGATATATCTTAACATTCCCTTTGTTGATCGGTTTTTTAGTCAGTTTAGATTCGCAATCTTTTATTAATTTCTTTATTTCATCTTCATAGTTGGTATCAATGTTTGCTATAAATTTGTTCAAAATATTACTAAAGGCATTAATCCACATACGTCCCAATAACGCATTTTTATTAGATTTAACGATCACAGCTTGCAAGTGTTTGGTGATACCTTCGTAGGTTACTTTAACTTGAGTGACGCCAATAATCTTGATTAAGTTTCCATCATAAGCTGAAAGTTGTAGAGTGGACTTTTTAAGATCTTTAATACCTATTTGTTTAGCCATTTCATGAGGTATAATTGTAAACTTGGATCCCGTATCAACCTGCATAGTAACAACAGCATCATTTACTTTTAAAGTGGTCATGAACGCATTATCATTATGTTTAAACTCAGTTAAATTGTTGATATTAAAATCACTACCATTATTATTTTGTGTAGGGTTATATTTTTCTTCAACAATCTCTTCAATGTTCATGTTACAATTGATGTTACTTTGATTCACGTCATTATATTGTAATGGTTTTCTTTGATTAATATACTGATTATAATTTTTCCACGCATTATTTTCTCCATTATTGTTATTATAGGATTGATATTGATAACCATATCGATTATTATATTGACTCTGATTTCTTTGATTGTTGTAAGACCAGGAATTGTTTCTCCCATTATAATTATTGTTTTGCCAAGTACCTCTACCATAATTGTTTGAATTGTTATTGTATTGCCAGGCATTGTTTCTATTATAATTGTTTGCATTATTGTTGTTGTGCCACATGGAGTTTCTTCCGTAATAGTTTGAATTGTTATTCGAAGATTGGTTATTACGAAAATTTCTAGAGTTACCCTCACTGTCTCGAAAAATATTGTTTTGATAGTTTCGGCTAGCACTATAATTAGGCCTAAAATCATTATAATTCCTCTTCTTAAAATCAAAATTTTCCTTATGAATGTTACGTCCATTATAATTAAAATTATTTTCTTTAAAATTATTACGTTCATAATCATTAGAATTATTCTCATTATTACTAAAAGTACTTTTGCATGGTATTTTATCCATGTTTAAATTGTAAAATTTTTTATTTTTATCCAATTTTTTATTATTGTCTACATAATTTGTATCGCTAACGTCTGGTTTAATATTGCTGCCATCTAACTCCACTCCTAATTTCATCATCTTATCTAAACCTTCGTGCTTATGTTTATTTAACTTCCTTCTAATATTATCATTTAAAGAACAAGTTATTAATTTCTCAATCATTCTTGTATCGTTATCAAAATCGCATTTTTTATGAAGTTTTGAAATTCTAAAATAAAAAGTATGGAAGGACTCCTCGGCACCTTGTACCGCTAAGTTAAAGTTCTTTATATTTACATTAATGTCCTCACTTGGAATTAACAGTTTTAATTTACCAAAAACAATATTAAAGTCTTTTAATTGTGCTTTAGAACATATCGACGTAACTTGGTCTACAATCTCAATTGGTAAGCTGCATAGTAGTGTCCTAATTTTAGATGAGTCTGACTCAATATGTCCTTCAAAGTATGTTTCTATTAAGTTAAGATAAGTCTCAGATAATTTTCCTGATAACTTGGGAAATTTAGGAACATATTGAGTGTGTGTAAGAGTTAATTTTTCGTCCATTATATAATTTTATTTGAGTAAAGTAAACTTTCAATATTTAAAATCGTAAAAGCAAAACATTGTCGTTCATTAAAATCAAATTTAAGTTGTCTAAAAATTTTAATTTTAATCAAGATAATATGGTCCACTAAGTTTTAATAGTTTATCTATGAAAATTCTAATTCGAATTCGTAAAGAGGATTTAATCCGCTAAGTTTCAATATAATTTGTCTGTGAAAAATTTAATACTAATTCGTGACTAAGTTTTTAGAAAAAAATTTATTGATATTCTATAAGTTAAATATTGCGTAAATTTATAGAGAAAATTTTCTATAAATATAATGTCAAATATCTAAAGCATAAAGATATTTAAATTTTAATAATCAATAATTTTACAAAATATAAAAATAAAATTATTGTCATCTAGAATATATGGTTTGCCATTAAGACACATAAATGCATTAATCATTTTTCATAAAGATTTAAAATAAAAAACAATTTCGTTTGTCCTATTATCACGTACATAAGAAAATTCTTTAGATATTCCCATTTCTTTTAACATATTATCAATAATAACGTGTTGAGGTATATCATAAGTTTTAAAACAAAACATTATTTTGATGAGAAAATATTTTTTATCATATAACTCTTTTATTTGTATATATATACTCTTTTATTTTATATATATATATATATATATATTTATTTTTTTTACCTTTTTATAAATTTGTAAATTTGGATAAAATTTTGACTATCGAAAAGAAAAGTCAAAAAAAAATTTTATTTTGTCCTTTAACATCTCCCATATCGAACGACGAATATGATAAGTAATTCATTTACTTTTTATTTTTAACAAAAGAATTCAAGGTAAGGATATTTTTTAAATTTTTCTTTAAAACTTTTATCATTTAAATTTAATTTAAAACGAAAAACGTACCACCGTAACCGGGGCACCATGTAAATAATAAATTTAAGGACTTATTTTAACTATTTTATTACTATATATTTTTCATCTAAAAACATTATATATATATTATTTAAAAGTTAATTGAACAACTTAAATATAAAATAAATAATATTCAAATTTAAATCAATCAACAGTTGTATATAGTCTCCTTCGATTTATTAACATTAAGATTATAGGAAAGTTGATAGATAAAATTAACAAAGATGATAGGAAAGTTGATACAAAAAATAAAAATAACATTAAGATGATGCAAAAATGTTCATTTCTTGATTACGGCGATTATATTTATGATATATTTTATTTACTTATATTATAAATTTAGTAAAAGGAAAAATGGACAATAAAGAAAAGGCCAGTTTCAATTTTTTTAAGCATTTTAGTTATGCAATATTTTGTTTTAAAAAATTGTATAATTTTATCAACATTTTTATTCATTATCCTTTTCCCGATTTTGAAAAGAATTATTATCTGGGGCTCTTTCTGTTCTCAAATATATTTTTGTTTGGAGATATTGAATAAAAATTTTCATAATGAATTTATTTATTAGCTTGAAATTCACATTTGTTTAAAAAGATCTTATCGTTTAATTTACTTAAGTTTGTCTAATATAATTTTAAAATACACCATTAATATTTTAATTAAATTAAACTTTCAAAAAATTCAACTTCTCATAGTCATAACCTGGTCGTCAGCATTCTTTGATTTTTTTGTTATTACACATAAACATTTTTTTTAGCAATTAATCGGCATTAATATATAAATTATTGCAAAATAACTGTTTTTTTTAAACTATTAGAATATCTTCAGATTTAGAATATTGTGTAAAAAATTGTTAATCTTTTTAAATCAATCATTACTATAATTTGCTACTTCAAGTTTAATAACTATCCTACATCAGTAATTTGATAATCAGTTCTAATCCTTGTGCCTGGGTGTTCACAAGACTCTTCAGCTTGCCGAAATTCAATGGTTGCTCAAATAAAAAAATATTAAAATGCTTATAGAATTTTTTGTTCTAAATTTTTTATAACAACATAATTTATGAGTATGTTCAGAAATACAAATTATTTTATAAAAAACTATCTAGATATCTATATAAATACTCTTTAGTCGTAGTCATGGAAATCGACTAAAAACTTTAGCAACTAATTTAGTTGACTAAAACGACTAATTTGGTCGACTAAAACGACTAATATAGTCGACTAAAACGGCTAATATAGTCGAATAAAAAGACTAATATAGTCGACTAAAACAACTAATTTAGTTGAGTAAAACGACTAATTTAGTCGACTAAAAAATATATAAAGTAAACATATTAAGTTAAAATTTATGTGAAGATTTACCATAGAAAAGTGACACTTGTCATAATCGTTATTTTTGAACTTTTATGAATTTTTCAAAGCAAATAGGTAAAAATATATATTGTAAAGATGTTAAAATAAAATTTCAGTGTGAAGATGTACCATAGAAAAGTGACAACTGTCATAATCGTTATTTTTTAACTTTTCTGAATTTTTTTAAAGTAAATAGGTAAAAATATATATTGGAAAGATGTTAAAATAAAATTTCAGTGAAGATGTACCATAGAAAAGTGACAATTGTCATTAGTGTTGTTAAATGGCTCGTTTTGAGCCGATTTTTAAAAACAACTAACTCAATATTTTGGCCGGAAAAATATGGTCTAAGCCCTATAGATTTCTCTAATAGATGTCCAAACCTTTGTTCCTTCTACAAATAAAATCTTCAGGCTTGCCTAATAATATTCTAGATGTTTTTAAAAATCGGCTCGAAACGAGCTTTTATAACAACACTAATTGTCATAATAGTTATTTTTTATCTTTTTTAAATTTTTTTAAAGTGAATAGGTAAAAATATATATTGTAAAGATGTTAAAATAAAATTTCAGTGAAGATGTACCATAGAAAAGTGACAATTGTCCTTAGTGTTGTTAAATGGCTCGTTTTAAGCCGATTTTTAAAAACAACTAACTCAATATTTTGGCCAGAAAAATATGGTCTAAGCCCTATAGATTTCTCTAATAGATGTCCAAACCTTTGTTCCTTCTACAAATAAAATCTTCAGGCTTGCCTAATAATATTCTAGATGTTTTTAAAAATCGGCTCGAAACGAGCGGTTTAACAACACTAATTGTCATAATAGTTATTTTTTATCTTTTTTAAATTTTTTTAAAGTGAATAGGTAAAAATATATATTGTAAAGATAATAAAATAAAATTTCAGTGAAGATGTACCATAGAAAAGTGACAATTGTCATAATAGTTATTTTTTATCTTTTTTAAATTTTTTTAAAGTGAATAGGTAAAAATATATATTGTAAAGATGTTAAAATAAAATTTCAGTGAAGATGTACCATAGAAAAGTGACAACTGTCATAATCGTTATTTTTTAACTTTTCTGAATTTTTTTAAAGTAAATAGGTAAAAATATATAGTGGAAAGATGTTAAAATAAAATTTCAGTGAAGATGTACCATAGAAAAGTGACAATTGTCATAATCGTTATTTTTGAACTTTTTTGAATTTTTTTAAAGTAAATAGGTAAAAATATATATGTAAAGATGTTAAAATAAATTTCAGTGAAGATGTACCATAGAAAAGTGACAGTCATAATCGTTATTTGTGAACTTTTTTGAATTTTTTAAAGTAAATAGGTAAGAATATATATTGTAAAGATGTTAAAATAAAACTTAAATGAAGATGTACCATAGAAGAGTGACAATTGTCATAATCGTTATTTTTTAACTTTTTTAAAATCTTTTAAATTAAATAGATAAAAATATATATTGTAAAAATGTTAAAATATAATTTCAATGAAGATGTACCATAGAAGAGTGACAATTGTCATAATCGTTATTTTTTAACTTTTTTGAAATCTTTTAAAGTAAATAGGTAAAAATATATATTGTAAAGATGTTAAAATAAAATTTCAGTGAAGATGTGTCATAGAAAAGTGACAATCATAATCGTTATTTGTGAACTTTTTTGAATTTTTTTAAAGTAAATAGGTAAGAATATATATTGTAAAGATGTTAAAATAAAACTTAAATGAAGATGTACCATGAGTGACAATTGTCATAATCGTTATTTTTTAACTTTTTTAAAATCTTTTAAAGTAAATAGGTAAAAATATATATTGTAAAGATGTTAAAATAAAATTTCAGTGAAGATGCACCATAGAAAAGTGACAGTCATAATCGTTATTTGTGAACTTTTTTGAATTTTTTTAAAGTAAATAGGTAAGAATATATATTGTAAAGATGTTAAAATAAAACTTAAATGAAGATGTACCATAGAAGAGTGACAATTGTCATAATCGTTATTTTTTAACTTTTTTAAAATCTTTTAAAGTAAATAGGTAAAAATATATATTTGTAAAGATGTTAAAATAAAATTTCACTGAAGATGTACCATAGAAAAGTGACAATTGTCATAATCAAAATTTTTTAACTTTTCTGAATTTTTTTAAAGTAAATAGGTAAGATTATATATTGTAAAGATATTAAAATAAAATTTCAGTGAAGATGTACCATAGAAAAGTGACAATTGTCATAATCGTTATTTTTGAACTTTTTTGAATTTTTTTAAAGTAAATAGGTAGAATATATATTATAAAGATGTTAAAATAAAATCTCAGTGAAGATGTACCATAGAAAAGTGACAATTGTCATAATCGTTATTTGTGAACTTTTTTGAATTTTTTTAAAGTAAATAGGTAAGAATATATATTGTAAAGATGTTAAAATAAAACTTAAATGAAGATGTACCATAGAAGAGTGACAATTGTCATAATCGTTATTTTTTAACTTTTTTAAAATCTTTTAAATTAAATAGGTAAAAATATATATTGTAAAGATGTTAAAATAAAATTTCAGTGAAGATGTACCATAGAAAAGTGACAGTCATAATCGTTATTTGTGAACTTTTTTGAATTTTTTAAAGTAAATAGGTAAGAAGATATATTGAAAATGTTATAAATGAGATTTATATTATATATTATCAATGTTATAAATGTCATACATACAAATCAATCATATTAATATATATATCAGTTGTAAATATCAGGTGATTTTCAGTTAATAAAGCCATCCATATTTGTGTATGCTTATTTAAGACTAATTAGTATATTGGCGACGTTGTCGATGATCTTATTATGAACAAAGAAGACAAAAATAAAATAATTATGAATAAAGAATAAAAAAATGATATCATTATGATCAAATTTGATAACTTCAACAAACAAAACAATTTTGCTGATTACATTGAATATATTGATGATATGTTGGAGATAAGAGGTATATTAGTAAATAATGAAACCAAAAAAAAATATTATTTGCGTATATGCAATGACATATAATAATACCTAGACTGACGATTCATTCATTAAAAGTATACATCAATACAAATCAGCTAGAGACGCCATCTTGGTTACTGTAATAAATATTAAAATTTTAAACGAGAGCCTAATTTTATATTATATCTGATGCAAACTTTATTAAAGAATTGCCTGATCATCAAGATATTAAGAAAGTAAGTTATCAATTTAATATTAGTTTTTAACATGAAAATAATTATTATAAAGGTTACCAAAATGACGGGTCCAGCTGATTTGCTTTTAACGACGCTTAAAAATGCATTTTAATGAATGAATCGTCAGTCTAGGTATTATTATATGTCATTGCGTATATGGGTATTAGTAATTTAGCAGAGATGAGGTCCTTTGTTTATCCAAAAATATTGGAAAGATCTTAATTATGAAGAGATTATTGAAGTGGGTAAGAAAGTTTTTAAGCCTATTTCAACATTATTTAGCTCGAGAATTAAATTTATTCGGATAGAAAGAGGGGTTGGTGAATCAGTTGCGGAGTTTGCAGCTCGACTTAAAAAATTGGCTCAAGAATGTAAATTTGAATCTGACCTAGATGGGAGATTGAGGGATCAGATGGTGGCTAGAATCAAAATGGGTGCATTGGAGAAAGATATTCGCACTAGATTTCCAGATGGAATAAATGACTTTTGGCAATGGAAAGGGCTGAGGATGAAGTGACAAATATGATGGTAAAAAAAGTCAATAAACCTAAGGAGCAGATAGAGAATAATTAAGAAAATTTTTCTAATCAAAAGTACTCATATAATAATTATAACAAAGAAAAAGGTAATTTTAGTTATTACAATAACAATAATAATAATTTTAAGTTTAGAGATAACAATAAATTTAACAATAATGATATGTATAAGTTTAATAAATGCTCAAAATGTGGAAGAACTCATCCCCCTTTTCAATGTTTTGCATCAAGGGTGAAATGTTATAATTGCCAAAAGGTAGTGCATTATGCTAAATATTGTAAGGGACAGAAGTTACATGCTATGCATATAGATGACATGATTCATCAGATTCAATTAATAATATTTCCCAAATTGGTAGAAATAGTGCAAAGATATTTGTTTGGATAAATGGAGTACCTATAGAATTTGACTATGATACGGGGGCACAGGTATCGGTGATTGGGAAACAATATTGGGATGAAATTGGCCGACCCAAACTTGGACCAACCAAACCTTTATCAGTATATGGTAACCAACCGCTAGATGTGCTTGGTGAAACTATGGTGAGGGTTCGTCTTGGAAAGATAAGCAGATCACTACCGATTGTGGTGACCCGTTCAAATGACATTCCATTATTTGGACTACCATGGATACTGGCATTTAATATGTTTATTCCACGACAAGTGACTATACGTAGTATCACAAATAAAGAGGTTATGACAACCAATAAACAAATTGCTGGCATGACAACAGAATTTTTTAGTGTTTTTGATGACAAGCTTGGACGGGTGAATGATATAGAAGTTAGCATACATTTGAGTGAGGCAGCAAGGCCGAAATCATGGCCAGCTCGTAGAGTACCTTTTCCATTACGAAAACCAATTGAAATGGAACTCGATAGATTGGTTAAATCAGGAATATTGAAGGCGATTGATCCAACACAAAAACGGTTGACATGGGCCACTCCAACGGTAAACGTACGAAAAACAAATGGAGAAATCAGGATTTGTGAGGATTTTAAGGTGACATTAAACCCATATATTTTGTACGATTATCATATTATACTAACGGTGGATGATCTTTTAACCAAATTAAAAGATGGATTGAAATTTACGGTAATAGATTTGAAAGATGCATATTTACAATTACCAATAAAAGAAATTTCAAAAGAATACTTAACCATATCGACCCACATTGGTTATTTCCAATATCAATGTATGCCTTTCGGTCTTTCTAGTGCGCCGACCATATTTCAAAGATATATGGACAATTTATTACAAGACTGCCAAATGACCGGAGTATATCTTGACGATATTATCATAACGGGGAAAAATGATGTAGAACATTTGAATAACGTAAAAAAAGTACTAATGAAACTAAAACAGGTGGGTATGAAGGCAAAATGGGCCAAATACGTTTTTTAAATGAATCAGTTTCTTTTTTGGGTTTCGTAATAGACAAATATGGAATACATCTAGCGAAAGAAAAAATAGATGCTATTCGAAGGATACCAACTCCTAATAATATACACCAATTACGATCTTTTTTAGGACTTGTGAATTATTACGAGAGATTTTTGCCACATCTACATGGAATTGCAGCTCCTCTGCATAAATTAACAAGCATTAAATCTTGCTGGGGTTGGTACAAGGAACAAGAGGTATTTGATAAAATAAAACAGCTTTTGTCAACAAATAAAACGCTAATTCCATATTCGCCAAACTTGCCAATTATATTGGAATGTGACGCTTCAAACACTGGTTTTGGAGCTTGTTATGTCATTTAGTGAAAAAAGATATTAGCAGACCAATCGCATTTGCCTCGCGAACACTTCTAGAGTCAGAGAAAAATTACGCACCAATAAAAAAAGAGGCACGAGCACTTTTGTTTGGTATGGAAAAATTTCATACATTCATTTTTGGTCGAAAATTTTTATTACGAACAGAACCTTTGGAAAAATTATTTGGTGATAAACGGGAACTACCAAAAATATCCAATAGTCGATTAACGCGCTGGGCTTGGAAAATGTCCGCATATGATTTTGAAATTGAATATGTTCCTGGAAAAGAAAATAAAGTAGCTGATACATTATCTAGACTGCCAATAGATGGCATAAAATCAAATAATGATCAAAAAACGCGTTAAAAATTAGTGCTATAAATTTGCACGATATAAATAAATATTAGCCAAGTTGAACTCCAGAAGGAAACAAGGAATGATAGCTTGTTTAAAAAAGTAGTTAAAAACATTGAGCATGGATGGGTGGATTTTGATGCGAAAAAAAATACAGAGTTAGTTTGTTTTTATAATCGTAGAGAGGAATTGTCAGTAGATCATGATGTTATTGAATGGAATGGGAAGTTGGTAATTCCAACCATTTTGAGGAAATTAATATTAACGATAATACACAGAGGGCATCATAAATAAATGCTATAAAATCTATTTTTAGAATGTATTACTGGTGGTCGAATTGCGATAAAGATATTGAACAATATGTTCGTCAATGTATGCCTTTTCAAAGTAATCGGTCGAATATTATGGAGGTTCCTTTATATTCGTGGAACATATCTAATATACCATGGGAACGAATTCATTTGGATTTCGCGGGGCTTATTGATTCGTATTCATGGTTAGTAGGAGTTGATGCACATACTAAATGGGTTGAGGTTGAGTTAATGAGAGAGACCACGTCCACGACAATGATCAGGGTTTTAAGGAAATGGTTCGCACGGTTTGGAACACCTAGACAAATC
Organism: Gordionus sp. m RMFG-2023; assembly: GCF_954871325.1. Lineage (NCBI taxonomy): Eukaryota > Metazoa > Nematomorpha > Gordioida > Chordodea > Parachordodidae > Gordionus > Gordionus sp. m RMFG-2023. The sequence goes on from NC_088775.1 coordinate 24,241,046, forward strand.
GTATCAGATAATGGACCTCAATTTATTTTTGGAGAATTTTGAAAATTTTGGTTCGAGAAAAATATTAAATTGATACATACAACACCGTACCATCCAAAAACGAACGGTTTAGCGGAAAGAACGATACGAACCCTCAAGAGATATTTTGCAACTAGGAAAGACATCAGGGAGCCCGAGGAAGCTATGGGAGAAGTTTTGATAGCATATAGAATGGGTGAGCATCAATCAACTGGACGTTCACCGGCTAAGTTATTATTGGGGCGAAATTTAAAAACGGGATTGAATTGGTTACGTCCTAATGTTAGTTATGAAATGGAACGATCGAATATACGACAAAAAGTAGCGCATGATGAACATAGTCTTATGAGAGAATTTGAGATTGCACAACCGGTATGGGTGCATAATGAAATAAATTCAGGTTGGAGAGTAGGAGTTATAAAATCTAGAACTGGTAGATATTCTTATTTGGTAGAAACCAAGGATAGAATGGTACGAAAGCATGCGGATCAACTACGAAAAAGGGAGGTAGCTAAAAAAATGGAGAAGTCTGGGCCAGGGAAAGAAAATGGAGAAAATATGGAGTCAGAGAGAGAAGAGGAAAATATAAAAAATAAAGAGTCGGATATAGTTGAGATTTTAGAAAATGTGGAAGATAACGGAAAACTAGAAACGCGGATATCACAAAGAGCCGAAACCTACAAATCGGCTGATTGAGGAATTGTAAGATCATATGTGTGGGGATATGTTATAAATGAGATTTATATTATATATTATCAATGTTATAAATGTCATACATACAAATCAATCATATTAATATATATATCAGTTGTAAATATCAGGTGATTTTCAGTTAATAAAGCCATCCATATTTGTGTATGCTTATTTAAGACTAATTAGTATAGTAAAGATGTTAAAATAAAACTTAAATGAAGATGTACCATAGAAGAGTGACAATTGTCATAATCGTTATTTTTTAACTTTTTTAAAATCTTTTAAAGTAAATAGGTAAAAATATATAATGTAAAGATGTTAAAATAAAATTTCAGTGAAGATGTACCATAGAAAAGTGACAATTGTCATAATCAATATTTTTTAACTTTTCTGAATTTTTTTTAAAGTAAATAGGTAAGATTATATATTGTAAAGATGTTAAAATAAAATTTCAGTGAAGATGTACCATAGAAAAGTGACAATTGTCATAATCGTTATTTTTTAACTTTTTTTAAAGTAAATAGGTAAAAATATATATTGTAAAGATGTTAAAATAAAATTTCAGTGAAGATGTACCATAGAAAAGTTACAATTGTCATAATCGTTATTTTTGAACTTTTTTGAATTTTTTTAAAGTAAATAGGTAGAATATATATTATAAAGATGTTAAAATAAAATCTGAGTGAAGATGTACCATAGAAAAGTGACAATTGTCATAATCGTTATTTGTGAACTTTTTTGAATTTTTTTATAGTAAATAGGTAAGAATATATATTGTAAAGATGTTAAAATAAAACTTAAATAAAGATGTACCATAAAAGAGTGACAATTGTCATAATCGTTATTTTTTAACTTTTTTAAAATCTTTTAAAGTAAATAGGTAAAAATATATATTGTAAAGATGTTAAAATAAAATTTCACTGAAGATGTACCATAGAAAAGTTACAATTGTCATAATCGTTATTTTTGAACTTTTTTGAATTTTTTTAAAGTAAATAGGTAGAATATATATTATAAAGATGTTAAAATAAAATCTCAGTGAAGATGTACCATAGAAAAGTGACAATTGTCATAATCGTTATTGAACTTTTTTTAATTTTTTTAAAGTAAATAGGTAAGAATATATATTGTAAAGATGTTAAAATAAAACTTAAATGAAGATGTACCATAGAGGAGTGGCAATTGTCATAATCATTATTTTTGAACTTTTTTGAATTTTTTTAAAGTAAATAGGTAGAATATATATTATAAAGATGTTAAAATAAAATCTCAGTGAAGATGTACCATAGAAAAGTGACAATTGTCATAATCGTTATTTGTGAACTTTTTTTAATTTTTTTAAAGTAAATAGGTAAGAATATATATTGTAAAGATGTTAAAATAAAACTTAAATGAAGATGTACCATAGAGGAGTGGCAATTGTCATAATCATTATTTTTTAACTTTTCTGAATTTTTTTAAAGTAAATAGGTAAAAATTTATATTGGAAAGATGTTAAAATAAAATTTCAGTGAAGATGTACCATAGAAAAGTGACAATTGTCATAATCGTTTTTTTTGAACTTTTTTGAATTTTTTTAAAGTAAATAGGTAAAAATATATATTGTAAAGATGTTAAAATAAAATTTCAGTGAAGATGTACCATAGAAAAGTGACAGTCATAATTGTTATTTGTGAACTTTTTTGAATTTTTTTAAAGTAAATAGGTAAGAATATATATTGTAAAGATGTTAAAATAAAACTTAAATGAAGATGTACCATAGAAGAATGACAATTGTCATAATCGTTATTTAAAATATTTTCGAATTTTTAAAAGTGCTAACGGATCTCTGAAAAATTTTAACAATAGCAAGGCTAACAAACTTTTAATTTTTATTTGTTATTTAAAATTCATTAGATAAACATTAAAAAATATATGCTTCATAAAAAAAATTTTAAATACCAGATTATCGATAACTGTTTCGGATGTTTTCGTCGTAAAAATTAATGAGATAATAAAAAAAACTTGTAGGATTTGATTGCAATTATCGGGTTGAAATATTTCGTCCTATAATTGATAAAAATATAAACATCAGAATGGTTTTTTTCTGCGAAAAGAGAACTTATTTTGGATGTGTAATATTTACTTCATACATTTTGATGAAAAATAGTAAAGGTATTTCTGAAAAGTCCTTGGAAAAACTTACACAATTGGCAAATATATTGAGTGTTAAATTGCGTAACGAATTGTGTTCATTTGCCTGTGAATTCAAAGATTTAACAGCAGTTAAATAAAACGGACGATGATATAGTATGAGCAGGTGAGGAGTCTAATGAAAAGTAGAATAAGATAATAACTCAGAATGTGAAATGTGATAATAAATGTAACAATTGTTTAATATGCGTGTATGAAATTCTTAAAAGATACAACAGGCACACAAGTGCATACACTAATTTATATTTCACATATGTATACATTTTAGCTTTATCATTTACACAAGTTAATTGCGAGAGAATATTTAATAGATTATAAATTATATAAAATAGGCTGAGTGAGAAATATTATAGACGAAGAAAAATTAGGATCGTTTTAATGTTAGTATGAGAACTTTTAGTGGAGATTGAACTAAAATATATACTTGTTTATTTGGGTAAAGCTTCAAAGTTAATGAGATTTATCAACGTAAAAATTATATATTATCTTAATTCTTAAAAATCATGTAATTCAAATAAAAAAAAAATATTTAAAAAATAAATAAGTTAATAGTGTAAAAAAAACAACAAGCATTATTTATAAACTGAAAATTTTATTTTTTAAATTTTTTTAAATGGTATTTTTAAAAAAAATAGGAACGCTTTTGAAAGCAGAAAATTTGGATTCATTATTATTTTTGCATGATAATAACAAATAATATGAATTTTTTTTTTGGAAAGAGAAACTAATAAATTTTTTAAAATATAAATTAAAATAAGAATTTTTTTAAAAATTAAAATTTTATACAAAAACTTACTGGTGCCATCAAGGCGCTATAATCATTGAAATTTAAAATAATAAATATAATAAAAATAATACATATTAATGAAATAATTTAAAGAACTAAAAAATCTTGCTAAATTATTGTTACAAATTTTAAATAACATTGGGAGAGAGAAACGTAGGAGAGATTGGTCATTTATTTTCTAAAATAATAAATTAAAGAAATGTACAAAAAAATAATGGTGATAGGCCTTAAAAAATCATCTTACTTTAAAATTTAAATGGTTATGTAATTAAAAAGTGTGCTCTCCTCTCATAACCTCATCTAGTCTTCTGTTATGATTTAATCTTGACGTGGATGCTACCTATTTCAAACAGTGCATTTAAAATTTAATAATTGAATTTTCTTTTCTCTGGGCCACAGGTGAAATCATATTTTTATTCACGTCGATTTATATTCATCCATGCAAATCAAATCTAAGAAGTATTTTAATCTCATAAGCTTTTCCCATAGGGGAGACCGGGGTAAAGCGATTGACGGGGTAACAATGTTAACGCGAATAACTTTTTAACCATTGAGTATAAAGACCTTAAATTTGGTGTGAAGATGTATTTTTATATCTAATTTCTTACCTATGTTCATCTTTTAAAAAACTTACCTGGTTTTATATATTTTGTCAAAAAACTGTTTTTTACCCAAAAAATATAAAAATCATTCTCTAGTATATTTTGCTTTTAGTAAAATTTACATATCCTCAGGATTCAAAATTTGGCACACATGTTCCTTAATGTATTAGCTATAAAATAAAATTTATCTGACATCTTTAGCTATATTAGAAGTCACGCAATAACGATATTTATAATATATGTCACCTAGGGGTAAAGCTGTTATGGGTAAAACGGTTAAAATATAAAATTATTCACATTAATTTTTCATTAATTCATTTATTATAATTTTTATTGTATCAATCAAATAATGAGAAATTATAAAAGAAAAACCATATACAGAGATGTAAATATAATAAATGAAGCCATAAAATATAAAATAACAAATAATACTTCATTAAATTTGTCTGCTAAAAAATTTAACATACCTTATACAACGTTGAGAAGGAGATGTAAAATTGGTATTAAAAGTTCAGATCATCATAAACAAATATTTACAAATGAAGAAGAATCTAGATTGTGTGACTACATATTAGAAGCAAGTAGGTCATTTATGGGATTAACGCCTAAACAAGTAATTAAATTATATTGTTTGTATTATATTGTATTTCATAATTTTAATAACTCAATTTAAATATCAATATTAATTTGGTAACTTTAATAAAAATGCTCAATTGAAATTATATTGTATTTCATAATTTTAATAATGCTCAATCTAAATATCAATATTAATTTGGTAACTTTAATAAAAATGCTCAATTGAAATTATATTGTATTTCATAATTTTAATAATGCTCAATCTAAATATTATTAATTTGGTGACTTTAATAAAAATGCTCAATTGAAATTATATTGTATTTCATAATTTTAATAATGCTCAATCTAAAAATCATGTGGGGCAACAATTTCAGATTTATGATATTCCAGGAGTGTTAAAAAATGAAATACCAAGGGCAGTGACATCAAATAATATATTAAATGGATTCTTAGCATGTGGCATATTTCCTTTAAACCCAAATATATTTACACAAGATTATATCTGCTGTAATAATTCAAATGCTAACTCAAATATTGAATTTGAAAATAATGATGAAAATATTGGAGTGACTCAAAATCTTACAGTGACTCAAAATAATGATAGTGATTTATCTATATTATTGAACGAAAATGTTCCAGATGATATTGATGAACCTTATCATGATATGTTACCATCATGCTCAAAAAATTATAATAAAGTATTCAATCCTTCATCTATAATACCTATTCCAAAATTATTCAATATTTCATCGGATAAAATATCTAAAAAAAAGAATTCAGAAATATTAGCATCTACACCTTATAAAAAAAAATTATTAATTCAGAGAAAAAAAAATATATCAAAAAATAATTGTTTATGTGTTATTTGTAATAAAAACTATAAAAATAGTCGCGAGGGCGATGAATGGCTAAAATGTACAATGTGCCTTGAATGGGCACATTCTAAATGTGCTAATTATGATAATTATTTTACATGTCCTTATTGTATCGATTAGTTTTTAAATAAAAATCATAAATAAATCTTAAATTTGTAATATTTGTTAAATAAAACAATAAATATGTGTCAAATATTATTTTAACCACTTTACCCTAGTGCTTATCCATTTTACCCTGTACCCAGGGTAAAATGGCGAAAATGAGTAGTTTTACATAACTAATCATAGCTCCTAAAATATTATAGGTAGAGGGCTACACTTTTTTTTCTCTTGTAGAAGAGAGATGGGGCTACACATTGATCTATAATTTGTTGTGTTTGACTCTTGTTTAAAATTTTTATGGTAAATATGCAAAATGCCTATCGTTTTACCCCTGTCTCCCCTATAACATCCACAACAATTATTTGTACTTTGGAAAAATGTTAAAATTTTATGAAGCATATATTTTTTAATGTTTACCTGATAAATTTTAAATAAAAATTAAAAATAAAAATTATTTTTTAACCGGTCCGCTCGTAATTTTTGATATTATTTAGCTATAAGATAAAGGGGCGTAGGCTAAAAGTCAGCTCGTTTCAGCAAAAAAGTTGAAAAAATTGTTACTTTTCTATGGTATTTAACTGAAATTTTAATTTAACATGTTTACAATAAATATTTATACCTATTTGCTGTGAAAAAAATCAAAAATAAAGATTATGCCAATTGTCACTTTTCTGTGGAATCTTCACTAAAATTTTAATTTAACATGTTTACAATATATATAATTACCTATTTGCTTTGAAAATTCAAAAATAACGATTATGACAATTGTCACTTTTCTATGACATCGTCACTGAAATTTTATTTTAACATCTTTACAATATATATTTTTACCTATTTGCTTTGAAAAAATGTGAAAATGTTCACTCATAACGATTATTACAATTATGACTTTTATGTGGTATCTTCACTAAAATTTTAACTTAACATGTTTACAATATATGTTTTTACCTATTTACTTGAAAAAAATTCAAAAAAGTTAAAAAATAACGATTATGACAATTGTCACTTTTCTATGGTACATCTTCACTGAAATTTTATTTTAACATCTTTACAATATATATTTTTGCCTAATTACTTTAAAAAAATTAAAAAAAGTTAAAAAATAACGATTATGACAATTGTCACTCTTCTATGGTACATCTTCACTGATTATTTTAACATCTTTACAATATATATTTTTACCTATTTGCTTTGAAAAAATTCAAAAAAGTTCACAAGTAACGATTATGACAATTTTCACTTTTCTATGGTACATCTTCACTGAAATTATCTTAGAATATATGTGTCATCCATAAAGTATTTTTGAAGATTAGTTTATATAAAAAAATCGTTTATTTAAACTATTTATATTTTACATTCTTTTTTATACTAAAGACTTTGAAAAGGTTGCAGAAATCAAAAGCAGAAAATTTATTGATATTTAAATTAAAAAAAAATATAATCATCACATATTCAAAAATAGTTTGCTATATATATTGACAATGTAATTTATCATAAATTGATCTTTTTTTTAAAAAGTTAAAAATAAAAAATTGAACATTAGTTTGTTAAGTAAATTGATTTATAAAATATAAAATTTAATATTAGTTTATAAACAAATTGATTTAAAATAAAAAAAAGTTGTTTTTAACAAAAAGAAAGAAACAATTTTTATTACATTTGAAATATTTAAGTTACGCCATAAATGACTTAAGGATAAAAAAAAATAATTTTTTAAAGTTAATATTATTTAACATTTCACACTTTTTTTTCTTTTTTTTTTATTTGCCCTCTGTCTATAATTTAGTTGTATGTCATTCTTGCTCGTTAACCCCTTCGTTGATCTTTTGTACGTTTTATCTATTTAGTTCATAAAATCTTTCATAGTTTCGTCTTGATAAATGATAGTTATTTTGGTTGTAAAATCTTATCTTGCCTTGCTCCCTCCAAATCTTTTAAAAAAACGGTTTAGTATGTGATTCGACTTTGTCATCCTATTGTTAATTATTATCATAATTTGTTATTGAATAATTTTAGAATATATGTAATATTGAATAAGAATCGCCAATAAATCGAAATAGAATTAATTTAACGAATATCGAATTTTGAATAAGAATAATTGAAGTAGAATAAATTAATCAAATGTTGAATAATCGAAATAATATGAATTGATTGGTCGCGTTTTATTTTAATTTATTATATTATAAATATCGCGTTTTAAATAATAGCGTTTGATATAATAATTTTTATCGATATTAAATTTCAATTTTATTTATTTATTTTAAATAATTTTTTATTAATATTAAATTTCAGTTATTTTTATTATTTTTTTTTTTAAATTTTACTCCCTTGTTTTTTAAATCAAAAAATAACTCAAAATTACTGTTTTCTTTTATCTTCAATAAAAATAATGTTTTAAAGTGGTCAATGTAACTTACACATGGTTTGTCCTTAAAACATAATTTAGATTTCATTGTATTTAAAATTTTAATTTTGAAAGATTCGTCCACTTTATCATTAATTATATAATGTAAATGTTTATTTGTATTGTCTACTCTCTTGATTTTTTTAAATTTATAAGTGTCAAACTTTAATGATTTGGATTCTACTTTTTTAAAATTTTTGTGTATGGGAATTTCAACTATTTCAGTTTCATTAATTTTTTCAGTACTAAGATTTATATCATTATTTTTACAGTCATAATACTCTTTTAAAATTTCATCATGTGATCTTATGGGTATATTTATATTTTCATCATTTTTTATAATCACAAATGTTTTAAATTTTATTATATAATTTATTTCTTTTAGTTTATAAGGTTTTAATTCAATATCTAATTTTTTTATACTAAAAGATTTATAATTATAATTTCTTTTATAATAATGTGTTTCTTTATCCAATTTTCTATTTTTATAACAATTCTCATTATTAGATTTACTAAAATTTTTATTAGAACAATTTTCTTTTATTTCTGTAGCCGATTTATAATTACATAAACACTTTAATGTGCATAATGTTTTATCATAACTCGAATTTAACTCTCTTGGAAACACTGCTTTCATGACTAAATATAATTCATCTGGTAAATTACCTATTAAGCTTAGAGTATTCTCACTATCATGAAATTTTAAATAATCATCTAACTTGTCAATGGACTTTGTTTTATTATTAGTATCCCAAATTGGTCTATTCATGATTTAGAAAAAAAAATTTTTTTTTTTTTTAATTATTCTTCACTTTTTTTAAAATTAATCATATCTTACGTGTTTTAAGAATAATATAAATATTACATTCCAGAAATATTTTTTATCTAGTTGTCTATATTCCAGTAGCTAAAATCAATCGTGTCTGTGTATTTAGAATAATTTGTAAGTCATTATATCCCAATTTTAGTAATCATTTCCATTATACATGATAGCTCCGTAGTTTGATGTCTAGGTTAACAATTCTCTTCATAGTTGATTGATCCATTTGATCTAATTTATATTTTATTTTTTTTTTGAAAATAAATAAATTTAATTTAAAATCGTATATCCCTCCGCTGCCACCATGTAAAGGTTGGCAGGGATCAAGGCAGAAAATAAATGGTGTAAACGTATATTTCGTGAATTAAAAAGTTAAAAATAAAAAATTGAATATTAGTTTGTTAAGTAAATTGATTTATAAAATATAAAATTTAATATTAGTTTATAAACAAATTGATTTAAAATAAAAAAAAAGTTGTTTTTAACAAAAAGAAAGAAACAATTTTTATTACATTTGAAATATTTAAGTTACGCCATAAATGACTTAAGGATAAAAAAAAATAATTTTTTAAAGTTAATATTATTTAACACTTTACAATATATATTTTTATCTATTTACTTAATTCAAAAAAGTTAAAAAATAACGATTATGACAATTGTCACTTTTCTATGGTACATCTGAAATTTTATTTTAACATCTTTACAATATATATTTTTGCCTATTTACTTTAAAAAAATTCAAAAAAAGTTAAAAAATAACGATTATGCCAATATCACTTTTCTCTGGTACATCTTCATTGAAATTTTATTTTAACATCTTTACAATATATATTTTTACCTAATTACTTTTAAAAAGTGTTCAAAAATAACGATTATGTATGACTTAATTTAGTCGACTTAATTAATTCTTTTAGTCGACTAAATTAAGTCGTTTTAGTCGACTATAGACAATATTAGTCGTTTTAGTCGACCAAATTAGTCGACTAATTTAGTTGCTAAAGTTGTCGAATTTTTCGACTAAAACAATTAGTTAGTCGAAATTTAGTCGATTAACAACACTATGTTTTACGATACAGATATTTCCAAAAGTTCATTAAGAACAAGGTTTTTGATTAAAAAAAATTGAAAAAGATATCCAGATATTTCCGAAAAATTGACATTTTGGGTTAGTGTGAAAAAACTTAAATAATGCTAAACAAAACACTTTATATTCATTTCATTTATTTTCATATAAGATATATAATATAGTATAATACAATTATAGTGCGCACAAATTAAGCTTTCAAACGCTGCGTTGCAAGCGAAAATAATGCATTTCAAATGGCCTCGTACAAATTGTTAAAATTACCGTTTGGCGTTTAACCATTTAAAAAGCGCAAATAAGTTTGCTTTTCCATTTCTTTTTTTATTCTTCCCTTTGTAATATTATATAAAATGTAATAATAAAAATAATTTATTGAGACAATTCGTATAAAAAAATACCTAAAGACATAACAATTTCTTATTTTAGTAATAAAAAAATATAAAATGTCAGAGCTTTTATGAATCTAACCGTTATTTATCGGATATTTCATTGCTCTGTGTATTTTCTCATTGATATTCATTTGCATCTTGTATATATTTCCTCAGTTTTAATCATTATTTCGTCATCTTATTATTTTATTCGCACAATTAGCCATATCATCCCATATTCGGCGGTAGTAATCCCAGTTCACACCTTATTTTCTTAGAATCAATTTTATTGGGATCTTTAAAGCTTCATTATAAATCTAAACGACAGAGTTTGCAATTATATTATATGTTGCTTCTTGGCAGGGGTTTGAACCAAACCCCAACCAGGAAAAGAAAACCCGGGTTTTTGAGAAAAAAAATTGAAACCGAACCCGAATTTTTTTTGAACCAGGGTTAAACCGGGTTCACTTTATTGTTTAAATTAATATAAGATATTTATATAATTGTTAATACAAATATTAATAATTTACTGACATTTTATAATATTTTTAAATTTCCAATTAAATGAAGTGTTAATAAATTATAAACAACTTTATTCATTTACTCCATTTTTAAATTTATTCTCAAAGATTCCTATTGGATTGTTAATAAATTTTAAACAATTAAATTCATTTACGCCATTTATTTTTTAACTTATTCTCAAAGATCATTAATTAGAGAAAAATGAAAGTGAACAAGTAAAAATAAAAATTATTATATTGTATATTGTTAATTTAAAGAAATACGTCTAAATAAATTTTTAAAATCTATACATGACTATGCATTGTATTTTTAACTATATTTTGCCTATAAATAAAAAATTTATGTCAAGTTTTTTAATTATGATTTAAATATAAAATTTTTTTTATCAATTCAAAAATTCTTAAACCCGAGCTGAACCCGGGTTCAAAAATATTTCCCTGAACCGAACCCACCTATTTTTATTAACCTTAAACCGAACCGAACCCGGGAATGCCGGGTTTGCATCCTTGAATTTCGCGTTATTCAATGTCGAAACCTTTCATAATTTTTTTTCCGCTTCTGGATATATTTTGTTTGTTCTATAAATTATCGCATTAATTCATTTTTCTTGTACGTAGTCGTGTCATTTTACTCAATTAATTTAATTGTTTTATATCTTAAATAATTCGTGAGAAATATTACTTAAAATGTTTAATAAAAAAGAGACTGCAACGACTGGCTAAGATGACGAGGGGTTTCAGATAATGGATCTATGTCGAGGTGAAAGTTTTGGGTGTTAGATTATTATGGCTGACAATTAATTGTAGTATGCTTCTAATGTTCAATCATCTTATATAAATACTATGTTTGATGACGAAAAACAAAAATATTTGCTTTTCAAATAAAAAAATTTATCATTTTATCGAAATTAATAAAATTTCTAAAAAATAATAATATTCATGAATGGGAAAATTATAAAATATTGCATATTCATAATTATATTTCGCACTATAGTAGTAATTTTATAAAGACAAGTTTGTTTTTGTCCCTAAAAAAAGTTCTTTTAGCTTAAATATTACTAAATTATTGAATCTTTGGAAATATTTGCAGCTGAGGAGGGGGAGTGCTTAGAAATTAATAATTGTAGAATATTTTTCTTGAAAAATCATATTTATCTTATCAAAATTTTATTTCTAAATTCGGTGTTTATTAATTTATAATGTTGAAAATAGGGATATGAAAAATATAAAAACGATTAAAATGTAAAATAAAAAAACAAAAGAATTTAAAATTTCTAATAAAAAATGAGAAATGGAACTTATAAGCTCGATTTAACAAAATGGGCAAATTATTAAATGATTGTGATAATTAAAAATTTACAACAAAATATTGTTAGATTATACCTGAGATGATTGATTAGTAGCTAGTTACTTTTGAAAAACATAATCGTTACATTATTGAAATATATCGAGAACTATCTGCACAAAATGGCCAAAAATTTAAAAATCCTGAAATAATGTAGATAATTAATATTTTCAAGTAGATAGGGTTAATTTCAGGTTCTTAAAAATTAAATAAGGTTTTTGGTTTATTGGAAATTTTTCAAAACTCACGGATTCGTCAGGTTCAAATTCATACCCATGTATAAATGATGTTAAATTTATTGTGGGTTAAGAGATTCATGTAATTTCTGCATAAAGCTGATGACTCACCTGTGTCAAAAATATTTGTGACCATAAACCATAAACCTGTTTATAATTTGGATTGCACTAAGTATGATTCATCCTATAAACAAATAATTGTATACAAATTCTTCCTTTATTCTATAAAAAAAATTTTAAGATCTTTCTTTCCATTCTATTCGGATATGTTGATATCAAAATTATAGTTAGCCAATGTGAACCCTATTGTATACCAGCTAATGGTTTATTTATAAGGTAAAAGAAACTACAATTATTGTAAAGATCTAGTAATCATATTGATGGGCATCTTTTATAATAACTTAAAATTACCTCACCGACAGGAACCAACTAATAGTCGAATTTCGATATAAAATACAATAAATTTACCCAAATCAGTTCTATTAAACATGGCCCAGCGCTGAAAAGTCGAGGTTAACATATATAAAGAACCATTTGGTCCTTATCGATAAAAATTGACTAAAACTATTTTTTTTAAATCGTTGAAAATAAATTTATTTCATAATTCAAAAAAATAGTTTTTTTTATTATGAGGAGCATCTAAAATCTCGTTAGTAATCCTGAGTATCATTAAAAAATCAAAATAAGTGTTTATATGCTAAGTTCAATTCACTAAATATATAATAAATTTTCTTTTATATTTTTTTAAAAATTGTATTACAAAAATATATAACACAATATCCAATAATATAAAACAATGATTATTAAAGAAATTAATTTCCAATCCACCAAGTACTCCGTATTCAAGTTAGATTCTGATATAACTCTATGGCATCCTTTTCTGCTTTAACTCTAATCAAGAAAGTGGTAGGACTTTTTGAGCAGGAACTATCTTCGAAACTAGGTAAAACTATCAAAAGACTATTTTTGCCTTTTTTTTTGTAATTATAAAATAAAATTATCTATAGAATAATTTTTCACCCTTTTTAAACATTAAAATCGTTTATAATAAAAAAAATATAGGTTCTGGGTAGTAACGCCTCACTCTTTTTGCAGAAAATGTAATGTAACTTTTATAAAACATTTACAAATTAATTTTTTTTTCTTTAAAATATTTTAAAGCCAGCTTAAAAGAGAGAAAATTTTATCGTGTCATTTTTGAATCGATAATTTGATATAATATTATAGGAAAATAAATTGGTGATCATGCTTATTTTAAAAATAAACATATAAGTTGCAATAAAAACCGGAAATAAGCGAATTATCGGAAGAAAAAAAGTTTGTATGGACGGGGCTTATCGAGACAAAAACAAAATGTTTACATTCTTTTTCTAAAAAAAAGAAGAAATTTTGGATGGGTCAGAGCCTTTGTTGCCAGTATTAGATAATGATGCTAAGATTTTTGGAAAAATTTTAACGGAATTTGTTTTAGAATTAATAATTTGTTTAGATGCAATTTTGTGTTTTTCAAGTTTAAACTTAACCATTTTTAACATTTCATGAGAGTTATTTTCTTATTTTTTTTGAATCAAGAAAATAATTATCGTTTAATGTTAAAAGGAATAATAAAAAAGATCAGGCTTGGACTTGATCTTATTGAATATAGTACCTTAACTGGCTTTCTTTAAATAAGTATGCCAAATATGTTTTATAAATTTTATAATTTTGGGCAACAAGGAGATATAAATTAATTAGTGCTGTGAAGTAACGTCAAAAAAGTAACGTTGCGGGAACCAACATTAAAAACCTAAGATTAACATGGTATTGGTTCAAAGTATTATATTGAATTTTTTCAGGGTTGGCATGTAGGTCAATTGACCGGTCAAAGGAGTATTTGATCGGTCAAATACTCTAAAATATTAATGGCGAATAAATATTTTGATATAATTAACTAGTATGCATTAAAAGCATGTTTATCAATCTTATTAGGTTACAATTATTTAAAAAATTATTTGTATCATGAATGTTAAAAACAAAAGAATTTTTTTATTGTTAAAATATAAATATGTAATTTTTCTAAATATAGTAATATTTTTAGTTATTTTTTTTGCCTAATCATTGCCGTTTCTCGCCTTCTTTATTTTTTTCAATTCATTTTTCTTAAAAAAAATAAAAATACCCGATTTATTATAATCATAATATAATTTTTTCATTCTTATTTTTTAATAAATTTAAATTTTATTTAATATTTAGCCGATTATAAATTATATTAATTCTCATTTGTTTTACTTACACTTGCTATATTTGGTTTTTAAAATTAATTTTCATTTTAATTGTTCTGGTCAGATTTACGGAATATTATTCAATTCTGGTAAAAAGTTATATATATTATATTATATTTATAATATTAAGAAATTATTGGAATAATTGGTCGATAATTATAAAATAGTTAAGATTGATTAACTTTACAATAATCAAAATCATTTTTTGTTAAATTTTAATATATTAGGGATTATGGTCAAACCAAAGCATCATGTTTGGAAACATTTTCAAGAAGTAAGCGATGGTAAATCAGTTAAAGCGGTGCAAGATGTCCTATATCACCCACGTTGATAGAATGGTCAAACATTTATTAAGCAGCTGTACTATGTGCCCTGTTATAATTAAGGAAAAATTTTATTCAAATTCCAAAATATCAACCTCTACAAAAAATATCACAAATGTAATTTGTAATACTTCTATCTAAGTCTAACTCTAATGAAGAATTGGGTGAAATTAGTGAGAATGATTATCAAATGAACAATATTTTGTCTTGTGACTCAGGAGAATTTGATTCCATTATTTCTAATCAATCTACAAGCAAGGCGATTAAATATAAATCTCAATCTTGTATAACCGGTTTCATAGATAAAATTAATCCCAAAGAAAAAAATGAGCTGGATCAATTGTTTGCAAAGGCTGTATATGCGAGCAATTTACCTTTCCACATCACTGAAAATCCCTACATCCAAGAATTTTTTAAAAAAATACGTCCTATTTACACATTACCCAGGAGAAGGCAGCTGGCTGGATATCTTCTGGACAAAGCGTCAGGTGATATGGAGGTGAGAATTGCAGATATAATAGATAAAGCTCCTTACTTATCAATTGTATCAGATGGCTGGAGCAACATTAGAAACGAGAGTATTACTAATTTTATGGTGATGACGCCTGTTCCAGTGTTCTACAAATTTCTAAATACTGAGGAAAATCGCCATACGGCAGATTATATTGCCCAGGAATTTAAAAATGTAATTCATGAATTGAATCCGGTAAAAGTCTATTCTTTAGTTACTGATAATGCCGCTAACATGAAAGCAGCCTGGAGAATTCTAAAATCTGAATTTTTATAATCATATACAATGTTATGGTTGTGCAGCGCATACATTGCAGTTATTCTTTCACGATTTTGAACGCCTTCAGTGACCATATTTCAATAATTAAAAAAATTGTTAAATTTTTCAAGAATAAACACATACCAGCTGCAGTATTTTCCCGTAATAAGAATCTTCATGGCATACCATCTACATTAAGTACAATTAGCCAAACAAGATGGGCATCGTCAATAAAATGTATGGAGCAAATTCAAATATGCAAGAAAGCTCTAAAAGCATCAGTTGTTGAAGAAGCTGTTTGTGATATTTGTCCCATAGAAATTACCAATAATATATTAAACGAAGAATTTTGGACGAAAAATTTAAAATTTTTAGCTATACTCCAACCTTTAACTACCTCATTGTTGAAAGTGCAAGGGGATAAATGTACTTTGGCCCAAGTAAAAAACGAGATGCTTAATTTGGAAAAACACATAATACAATCATGCCATGATTCTATATTTTCTCCATCTCAAGAAAAAAAAATTAAGGTTATGTTTGAAAAGAGAAAAACTGATCTAAATACATGTGCTCACAATGCTGCTTATTTATTGGACCCCCAATATCAATGGGAGCATCTTACAATACTGAATTTGATGAAGCATGTAATATAATACAAGAATTGGGTATTTTACAAGGTGGTGATAATCAAAATATTTAGAGTAATATAGTAAATTTCAGAAGCAAAAGCGGTATATTTAATAGCCATAATATGTGAAAAGTTGTAACTTCCATAAGAAACAATCAAATTTCGGCCTCAAGTTGGTGGAATGCATTTTGCCCACCTTGCCCATTAAGAGAAGTCGCTAATATTTTACTAACATTTCCTAGTTCGACTTCTTCTTCTGAAAGAAATTGGTCGGTTTGGGGCAATATTCACACGAAAAACAGAAATAGATTAAAGGCTTCTACAGCAGGAAAATGAGTAAGAGTGTATCATAATTTAAGATTGATTAAAAATATTAAAGAAAATAATGATATTGAATATGAATCGGAACAAGACTCTGCCACGGAGGGTGAAACATTGACTATAGAATGAATTAAAAAATATTATGATATTTATTATTATACATAGATTTATTATAATATTATATAAATGCAAAATAAAGTTAATATTGGTGTAAAAAACATTTATTTTGACCGAATTGTATTTGACCGGTCAAATGCACAACCCTGAATTTTTTATATCTTCTATTTCTTGTTTTTCGCTATTGGTTTAACTATAATTGTTAATAAATTTAAAGAATAAAAAATAGTGATTTTAAAAACTTTGTTTAAATAATATATATATATATATGAAATAGTGGCGTAGCCAGGATTTATCCAATAACAAAATTTTACAGAGAATTTCATTATAGATTTTATTTATTATTAAAATACTATATATAACATCCCATTATTTAACCAGATGTGTTGAGCACTAAGCGCTCTTGTTTGTCTGATCAAAATTTTGAAATTAATTGTTGCTAAAAATAAATAAAAAATTGTTACATAAAGATGTTATTTTATAATATATTATAATTAAATATATAAACATTTTTTTTATAAAACGATCTTATATATTCTTTTTGTATAGTTTTATTTTATTATATATTGTCGGATAAAAATAAATATTATTTTTGTATATATTTAATTTTTTTAAGTAACGAGTAGCCCGTTACTTTTTTGAAAAGTCGGTAATGCGCGATATTTTTTAAAAAGGTAACGAGTAACGGTAACGCGTTTCTTTTTTGTAGTAACGTTTACAGCACTAAAATTAATCCATTAAGCTTTATATGTATAAAATTTTATGAAGGTTTCATAATAAATACTTATTAATGGACAAATCGTATCTTTTCCTTATATATTATAGAAATTTCGAGTTTTAAAAATAACTTGGCATTTTGCTAATTTTAAAAATATAAGTAAGAATTATGCAAAATATCAAATTTTAAGGGAAAATATTATCAAAGAGGGTTTAAATGCGGTTGATACAATGTCATTTTTAACAAACAGTACCGATAAATAAATGCTTCTATAAGAAGGAAAATAACAATTGAGCAATGAGCAGTTCGATATTCGCGAAAAATAGATTAAGGTGGTTTGATTGATCATGTTGAAGGGGACAAGATGATGAAGACAAGTTTATAGATTTTAATAACCATTGAAGGGGAGCCAATCCTGGAAGGGGGAGGCGAAAAAAAATGTTGATAACCATTTGTAGATATGAGGATACTATTTAAATGAGGAACTATTAACAAAACTTTAAAAAATGAGGCAATGACTAAACCCATGGATGAATCCATTAGTGAAAATGAATCACTCTTTATTAACTCCTGTACACTATCCCAAATTTCATAAATTCATATAGATAACCTGACAATGTGACCGGCGTCTTCCCTTTTGTGACGGTGGCGTTAAGCAATATGGTCCCAGACGCATTCGAGGCCCTTACAAGTAATTGAAGTTTTCGGTTTTGTTTTAGGTAACAAAAACCCAAACCAACGTCTTTGAATTGCGAGAACTGCGTGTTAGAAATAAATAATTTTAAAAATATGGTTATGATTTGATTTGCATTTAGTCAAAAACCTGGTTCATATATAGAATTTAAAATCAAACCCTATGAGAAATGCAGTCCAAAATGTCGGTGAAATATATATGTCGTAATTTTTAAAGGGATCATGACTATCCGGGATCTTCACGGGATTAAAAGGGATCCCTTTAAAATTTCAATTTTTTAAAGGATAAAGAACTATACGGTATTATCACTGGGGCAGAGATTGACCCCCAGTTGAATAAAACTTTTGATTAGCTATCGAATGATACCCTATACTAGACATATCTTATATCATAAGGCCAAAAAAAACAAAATTGAAAATTAAAAACAACGAAACTCGTGGAAAACGCTTTTAAAATAAGATTCCTCTTTATCACGATTAAAACGTGATACCGTATTATCATTCCTTAATTATCAACCCTAATTTTTTAGTTATCCCTTTAAATCCCGTGAAGATCCCGGATAGTCATGATCCCTTTAAAAATTACGACATATATAATTATAATTCACTTAAATTTTTATAAATCTTATCAATAAAAAATTTGAGTTATAGGGGTCTAATCGTGACTACTTCTCTCAAAATATATTTGATAATTTAAACTAAAACGTGTTTTTTATTTTTATAAAAGTTTTTTAATCTAAGGTTTTTGAGTAAGTTTTTCATTTAATTTTGAAACTTGATTTTTGGGTTACTCACTGAATCACGGGGAAATTTTTGATATTATTTTTTTTTATAAAATAATAAATAAATGATCATCTGCATTTTGGTGGAAATTTTTATCATAATTCATTAATTTTACAATAAAACGGAGTATATTTAAAAATTTAAAAGTGAAAATTTTCATAATTCTTTAATTTCACAATAAAAACAAGACGTGTTCTATGAAGCTATTAAGTTAGGACTATTAAATCAAATACTAAATTATTAATCAATTTTTTAGAATAAATTTTTTTGTGAGTAAGGTTGATATTTCAGAGAGGAAATAGTTATTTTTAGATTATAAATTAAAAGTAAGCACTTGTTTAATTTAGGGCATTGTTGGGTTTAAAATCTTTGAAATTGAATGACCCATAAAATTATATATAATTTAATTGATACTCAATATAATATTGTTTTCAGTTATTTAATTTTATTAAAATTGTATCACATAAATTACAAACAATAAAATAGTTAGGACTATTAAATCAAATATTAAATAATTAATCAACTTAAAAAAACAAAAAAGAAAATATAATATTTTATGTTTTAATATATTTAAAAATGTTTGAAAGATATATAATAATACTATAAAAAAAAGAACGGAGATGGTGTGACGCAGGGAAACAAAAATGAAAAAGGGACGTAAGTGTTGTCTAGGATAGCTCTTTGGCTAGAAGACTACCATTGAAACTGATATAATTAGCTTTGAGAATCGCTATGGATAATCGTTGACGAAGAAAAAAACCCTCTCGAGGTTCTTCTGAGAGTTTGCTGATTTGTGATCCTAAGTTTTTGAAAAATGCTAAGGCGAGTTTGCCGAAGGTGCCAAGAGTGGTTGATATGATTGGGATGAAGAAATGATCGTTCATTATTTCTGTGTATTTAGAAGTTTTAAGTTGTTCCTTCTGGTCAAGGATGTTGATGGCGTGGTTGGATGGGGCCAAGGGGTCAATACAGGAATAGTCCCATACCAAAAGTTAACCTCTCCTCCATGGGATTTGAGAGATCCCGTCAGGACGTTTACCGTCAGATCTAAAAAGACCCTGTGGTTCTAGAGTGGAAGGAATTTGGGCGGATTTCAGTGCATGTTGGATGATTGTATCACATTGCTTGTGTCTGATGAATCGTCCATTGCAGGAGCGACAATGTAAACTATGTCTACCCTTAGAGTCAACTGGCGAGTTGCACCCTGAGCAGATGTGAGGGTGAGTGATGGAACAATTTAGACGAATGCCGATGGCGTGGGTAAATTCATTGTTGGATAGTTGAAGCTCCCGTACCATTGAGCAGGGAAGAGAATAGGGTGCGGTCGGTAGATTGCATGCTAGATAAGAGTTTCAACGCAGCGAGCAACCACTGATGCATCCCAGTCTTTCTGTCTATAGGTTGTGGGGGGATGAGAATCAGCCTTGATCCTTGTTTTCCAAATATCCATAGCCACGATTAAGGAAAGGTCTTCTTTAGAATTATGGGCGGTGGTTATTGGCTTTGTCAAGAGACTACTCGATATGAAAGTAGTTATTGCTAAGTCATGTGGAGATCTGATGCCGAGACCAACAAATTTGGTTGGAAGAGTTACTTGGGCCCAAGCGGTTTCGTTGAATCTGATATTTACTATTTTTTCGGATAAGTCCTTTATTCCTTTTTCGTAAGTTTGGAGAGGAATAGGATATTTAAAAATTGGTGTTGACCGAAGTGCGTAAAGAATCCTTGGTAAAAAAAGAAATTTTTTAGCAAAAAAAGGACTTGTGTGATGGAAGAAGTGTAAAGATGTCCTCCAGTTTAAGGAGTATGTCAAGTGTGGAATGAAGAAAGGTGCTTATTGCCTCGTACAGGCGATCCTAGATGTGTTAATTCAACGCTTGATGTGAATTTGAAATCGTGAGTGTTGGGAGCATTAGAATTTAAATGTGAGAATTAGTTATTTTTAGATTTAAAAGTAAGCACTTGTTTAATTTGGGCATCGTTGGGTTTAAAATCGTTGAAATTGAATGATCCATAAAATTAAATATAATTTAATTGATACTTTTATATATAATATTGTTTTCAGTTATTTTAAATTGTATCGCTTAAATTATTAAAATACCAAATTAGACAATTTATAGCTAAATTGTAAAAATTAAAATATGTCTTCATTCTAACAGACCAAATAATAAAAAATAAATTTAAAATAAATAAATAAAAAAAAATAATGTTAAAAATTTCCCCGTGATTCATTGAGTTACCGATTTTTGTATCGATTATATTTTAATAAAAAGTAAAATGCTATTATTGATATTTTTTAAAAGTAGCATACTATAGTTTCTTAGTGTTGTTAAACAACTCGATTTCTGTCTATCTTTAAAATCGGTGAACTCAAAATTTTATTCTGAAAAATATTATACATACCTGAGGATTTTGCCAATAGACGAGTTATAGATACTATTTTTTAAATGTAACGTTTTTTAAAAAATTATATTAAAAAATGTTTTCTCAAGAGCTAACAAGGACCAGTCCAAATTTTAAAAAATAAATTTTGGTCCAACCCGGATGGTTTTTTTTCAAAAAACATCGGCCAGCCCAGGTTATTTTTAGGTCTGACCCGGACTCTTTTAATTTCTAGAGATAAAAATGGCGATTTAAAATATATGACCTGGCCCGTGTATTTTATTTAGGCCCGGCCCAGGTATAAAAAAATTTCTTAGGCCCGGGTATGTTTAAAAAAATTAAAATACGGCAGGTCATTGAATAAAATATTGCAGCCTAAATTATACTTTTTTTAAAAATTGGGATGTTTTTTTTATTTAGTTCCCCTTATTTATTTTAACTTTACCTAAATAAAATATTATATTTACGAATAAGATGTGATTATTTCGATTTCCATTTCAAGTTTTAAATAAGTGAATGAACGCGATCGTGAACGAAGTTTGTTTTTTTATGGAAAAAAAAGATGAACGACGTCCCATTTTTGAAGAACTTTACAATAGCCCAAATAAAATAAATGGTTTATAGTAACTCCTACAGGGAACTAATATTATTCTTACCAAATCTAAAATATGCCCAAAAAGTATAATATCATTTTAAAATCTTCAAGTTCTAATTTAAAGAGACATTTGATTGTAATATTTATTATTATATAATATAATTATAAGCAGCCGGTTAATTATAACAAATAATTCTTTGTATCATAGCAGATTCATTATAATCATACCATCGGTATTTTTAAATTACTTTTAATCCTCAATTTGTTAAAATATTAATTACTACTTTTTAGGCATGACGGTCCATTACTTGAATACAGTCGCATTAGATTAAGAAGGAAAATCGGCATGTTAGCTTGCCAATGGTTAACTAGCAAACAAACATTTCATTATTTAACAAAAACAATTCCAAACCTTCTCAACAAATTTAAAATACATAATTGCAGTGACATTATATGTCACTGCAATTATAGTTGGGTAATGGCTAAATGTCGGCTCAATCTTCAGGCGCTTGCCAGATGAAATCTGTTAACATTAAGTTGTTTTAATTTATATTAGTTTCTTCCAAATTTGAGCGGGTATATTGTGATAGTTTGGAGCTAAAAACTTGGCTTATGCGATTTTTAGCCGTCTAAAAATCAGGCTTTAACAAAAATCTTTAAATGCATTTAAGGATTTTATTCGCCCAAAATTTTGAGCAAATGTTAAACCCTGCTAAAAATAGGTTTAAATGGCTAAAAATATAGTAATTACCCAACTATACTGAAAATATAAGAATATTTTTAAAAGCATTAGGTAGTAAGTATAACAATGTTCAAATATATATATTAGATAACAAACGATTACAGGTAGAAAATAAATAGTCCAGATTTTAATTTATATATTTATTTTTAAAAAAATTATATATTGAGAAAATATCTGAGGGTGACGAGGAAGATGAATTGGTACCATTATCATTAAATGAGGGTATTTGAAAATCAAAATAGAGATAAAAAATTTATTTATCTGCCCAAACATACTCCTACGTCGCCACAATCTTAATTTAGTGGCAAGTTTTGTTGGGAAAAGAGCATAAGAAAATATATGTTTTAAAAACATATAAAAAGTGCAATAAGTGCTAAAATTTATGGAATAAGCAAAATCAATCTACAACATTTGCTATTGATTTAAAGGTAAAATTATCAAGATGACTTATAAAGCCTGTTTTACAAGATAGAATTCTAGTTTTTTAGTTTGGAAGATAAGCAATTATTAGCTTTATATTTATTAACAAGACGTACAAACAATTCTATCAAGAAGAGATGGAAAACTTCTAAAATATTCATTCAAAGAAATTTATTCTCAGAATATATTATGCTAAAAGGAGTTCTAACTGCATCCCAACTTTTTAGTTAAACAAGGATGGGAGAACATCTTTTTCCTAAATTCTGAACCTCCCATAATGATATTAATCCTAAAGTGACAAACTTCAAGAAACAGATTGATGCAGAAGATAGATAACTTATATGGTAATTTAATATAAAATTATTTATATAAAAAAAAATATACACACATCTGTAACTATATATTTATTAATCCTACCTTAATATATGTATATATTTATAATAATCTATATATTTTAATAAAAATGCTAAATAAATTTTGAATAATTTGCTTATTTATATATATTTTACATTTTTCAGGACACTAATCTATATTATATAAAAATAAATAGATTGACAAATAATGCAAATCAAATTTCAAATTTATGATATAATTTTATAAATATATCTAATAATTGCTAAATAAATTTTGAATAGTTGCTTATTTATATATATTTTACAAAATAATTTTAATTACATTTTTCAATCTTTAATAATAAAAATGCACACTAGAACATATAAGAGTATTAAATGTCTTATTTAATAAAATAATTTTAATTACATTTTTCAATCTTTAATAATAAAAATGCACACTAGAACATATAAGAGTATTAATTGTCTTATTTAATAAAATAATTTTAATTATATTTTTCAAAAATGGACACCAGAATATGGAATAATATAACTTCATTATATATAAATAAATAGATTTACAAAAAAAAACTAATCAATTTTCACATAGATATAATTTCATTAAATAAATCTAATATAATCTATCATTATTTAATGGTTGATAAACCATCTAATACTTATATAAAATTCTTATGGTCTGAATGCTGCTGGCTCCAGACCATTTATTGAGTTTCCAGTAAGGCACAACATTTTTTAGTAATCTTATCATCCCACATTCTAAAATTATAATAATATCATTAATATATATGATATAAATTATACTTATAATTTTGTATCTATTTTCAAATTTTAGTGCAAAATTAAATAAGCATAATTTAAATATATATAATTTTTAAAAAATAAAAGAAATGCATATTTAAAAAAAACCCAGTTTGCTTTTTTATTAACGCTTGCTAGTGTTGTTTAACGGCTCGTTTTTAGCAGAATTTTTAAAAGGGCTAATTCAATATTTCATCCAGAAAAATATTACGCAAGATTGAAGATTTTGATCGTGACAGGAATAAAGGTTAAGACATATATTATCGAAATCTCGAAGCTTATGCAATACTTTTTTTGGTCAAAATATTGAGTTAGCCGTTCTGAAAAATCGGCTCAAAACGGGTCGTTTAGCAACACTAACGCTTGCCATAAAAAATCCAATTTGCACTCTACCATCTAAAATGCATTAGCTTTTAAAACGGAGTGTAGCAATGCTTACTTTGTGTGCACTATTAGAATTGGTCTCTTGAATATACAATATTACTTTAAAGTATTTATTATATTTGGGTCAGTTAATTCACCTATTTATGAATTTTCAGAAACAGGTGTTATTGAAATAAAAATATCCATGCTTATGCTAATCTATAAAATATAAATAATAATTGAACAAAAATAGTGGCAAATTACAAAAATTCAAGTAAAAAGGAAACAGCTGATTAAAAAATAATCCTTTCATACCTCGTCCTAGCTATACTAATTTGTTATGTATTTAGTATTCGTGCTATTTCGTGCAAGTGTCCAAGTTACATAACTAAAATTGGTAACTAATTTTCGTGATCGAAATTTCGGAATTATATGGTATTTGTGAACTATTTTATTTATTTATTAAAATGAATACATTTGAATTTATCAAAGATATCAGGGTGCTAAATTTATTAAGGAATCCCAGAATTACCAATCACAGAATGGGATAAAAGAAAAATACAAATTAACAGGTACTAATTATTATATATTAAAGGAGATAAAGCTATTTTTCCATATCAAACAATATTCTAGCACAAAAATAAAAAAAATCTGGCAGTGCAACGTCTAAGTCATATATTAATGGTAAAATCCTTACAATCTTAGATCCTTTGATAGAGGCGGCATTACATATTAAATTTAAATGGTACAGCCTCCTGCATATTAACTGATATTACAAATTGTAATAATATCCTAATCCATTTAAATATATCTGATATCTAAACCCTCAATTCAATCTGATATCCCAACCCATTCAAATCAATGGGTATCTAAAAAAAGAAAATTAGATTTTCTAGATATTGAAAAGAAAATATTCGATATACAAATTATGTCTTATTGTCTGTTAAATCCTTAAAACCATATTATAATTAATTCAATTAAAAAAAAATTGTTTAAAATAAATTCAATTTCCTGATATTTTAATAAAATAATTATAAATTAACTTCTTTATCTGAAAATTTTAGAGAGCTTATTTTAATAATGTTATTAATGCAATAACAATTTATATTTAAAAAAAACATATATTATATAATATATGTAAATTTATATTATAAAATATTTGTATTATAATAAAATAAAAAAATTATTTTAAAAAAATCCATAAATTTTTACCTGGTAAATTGGTCAATGTTTATTATTATATAATTAATTGATTCTAAAGATTCTATTAGATCATATGTAATTATTATCAGTGTCCACATCTTTTAGTAAATTATGAATAATTACAATTTTTCAATAAATTATGATGGAGATAAGGGTCATTTCATGTCAAATCAATCACTTTTTGGCAGACCCCTTTCGATTTAGATAAAAAATCGTAGGCTGTTTATATATGTTCCCATTAGATTATAAACAAAATTTTAGCGCATTAGCAACTATATTAGCGGTAATAATCGGGGTTAAAGGTCCAAGAAACGTCTTTTTCTGCTTTTTACTGATGTTAAATAATTAGTTTTTAATTTAAAACTATATAAGATCAAATATTGAATCTAATATCAATAGCTAAGTTAATAATTGATAATTATGGTGAAAACATCAAAATTAATTTTTTTTAAAATATGGGTCATCTTATGGTCAGTTGAAAATTTGAAATTAATATTTCGAAATGAATATGATCTACGATTTTTAATTTTTTTAAGAAATATTATCCATTTATTATTTTTTTACATAATTTCTTCAATATATCGCGATTTTTATACTTTAAAAAAATAGATGGCGCTATACATAATAGTTTTAATATGTTAAAATTCATTTTTTTATTGATTAAAAATATTTTAATGTATATATATATCATACTAAATCGATTACAAAATGCATTATATATATTTATTAATTTTTAAAATCTTCATAAATTTTTCCTAATTCAGATAGTTTATAAATTTATTAAATCTTACTTCATCTAAAGGAATACAAGGCTAGCTTATGAGATTTCTTCAGGAGATAATATATATGTTCGACTGGTGTGAGTAGAAGGATTGACCAGCGAGAGAATATGAGATTTAGGCAACACTAAAATATCATCTTCAGAGGAAATTTAAATGAGGCTGAAGGTCTACAAGGGTGTAAAAATCATTTGAATCATTTTTATCGATTATATATATCCTAACCACCATTTATCATCATATACACATGTTACATATCCATTAATATTTTTAAATATAATTTTCTCATTTTAAACCGAAACTTGTTTTATATTATATTTTTTGGAATTTGAATATATTTTGGTTTTTAGCTTATTTTGATCAATGGGAATAACCCCGTGAATTTTTTGGGTCCCATGTATGGGCAGTGCAGAATTAAATCTTTTACGAAGGGTTAATTCCCCGTCGATATATTCTTAAATGGATACATATTCAAATTGAATTCCATTAATATTTTATTTAGCATAATTATATAATTCTAATGGGGTTTGGATTTGATTTTTATTTGGCCTTTGAAGACTAGCTCTGGCAACTAATCTTTTGACAGTTCCTCCGATACCGTCACATGCATTTTTGCCGTGAGCAGTGGCAAAGAAATGCCATTCGGCAGGAATATTAAAATCGTATTTATGAAGGCATATGTTCAGAAAAATTTTGCGATTCTTGTATTGAGACGCGGCTCCATCTGAAAAATATATTTTTTTTTCTAGTTTAGAATTAAATTTGGCTGTTAAGAAATTAATAAATTTTTTTTGAACATGATGGACTGCACTAGTATTATGGTTTAATGATTCGGATATAATAACAAAATTTATATTTTTTAAATTTCCTTCAGATTTATAATATGCTACAAATATAGTTGCCTGCACGTTGTTCCAATGAAATCCCTGAACTTCATCTTGTAAAATGAAGGAATAATTCTCAGAATAATCTAGAATTGTTAAAAATTCCCCATCTTTTAAATTTTCTTTGGAATTCTTCAAAAATAAACTTTGTTGTTTAGCTATAAACGAGTGACGCAGTAAAATTTGAACTTTTTCTAATATATATTCAAGGAAATCATCAACGGACTTTATAATAGTTTCAAGATTTGTTCTATCCACCGTGATCCATTGTTTAAACGTGACATATTCTATACGATTTCTCTGAAACAATTGGTATAATTGGCCTTATGAAATTCTCAGAGTTTAATCGCTTCTTTTAAAAGTAGCGCGATACCGCTATCGCTATTTGTCAAAAAAATTAGCGCGCTACCTCTACGCTAATTGTTAAAAAAAATAGCTCGCTATTAGCTACTTTTTATAAAAAAAAATTTTAAAACAACTTTTTTTAAATTTTGCATATAATGTAATTTTATAGTAAATAATATATAAAAATCAACATTTATAAATATTAAAATATAGTTAATTTTGATTATAAAAAAATTTATGGTAATTTGTTGAATTTTAATAATAAAATCATTTCAATATTATCATCCCCAAGTCTAGAGCGACGATCAGAAAGTATCAGTTTTGCCTTACTAAATAATCTCTCTGTGTTTCACCTTCATCATTATTTTCACCAAATATTCTGTATTCATATTAAATAGAATAAATCATTCATTTCGTTTTTAATAGAAATGTGTAGTGATATTTATCAAAAATGGAGTCGTAAAATCATTAGGTTGCTATTCTAAATTTTAAACCTCAGGAATTATGATGCAACTAAGTAAAAATATTTTATCAAATGAATATATTGATTTCCCGGTACTGTATATAAATTGATGGATATTAATCAATAAGAAATAAATATAGTAAAAATCTAATCATCCATATTCAATAACCATATCATATTAAATGTTAAGCTCGACACTGTGCAATAAAAACTAATGAAATAATCCATCTTTGTTGTAAATTTTATTAGTTAAATTCACTAATTTTTTTATAATTTGATATAAATTATGATATAATATTACTAAAATATGTGTGTATTTAGTTAATAAAAATTCTATATATAATGTGAAATATTAAACAACTTTTAAATAAATACTGAAAAATTTAATTAATAACTTAACTATTACTAGATTTAATTTTATTACTCTAAATATTTTAAAAATTAATTTATAATACTGAAGGCCTTCTAATTGGACCCATTATCGGTCACCATCTTGCAAACTTTATTATGAATCCTAAAAGACTTGTGGACGTCAATAATTTTATTTGCAAGTACATCGTATGTCTGGCATCCTATTATCCTTTTGAGGGCTAATGCTACTGATCTTCTTTTTAAAGTCCTAGGGTCTAGCCAATGGCCTGTGATTCCCAAATAAGCTCTAAAAATATTTAATCAGATCAATTTATAAATATAAATAAGTATTTACCTTCTGTTATGTGTCCAACTATCTGCCGTGGTACATATATGAGATATCTCTGATAATTCTACTATTAAAGCATCTTTCATCACTTTAAACTTATCTGCTATTTTATTCACAAGTGTCTGGCGACATAAAATAGTTGTACCAGGTGATAAAGTTTTAATCATCATAGTAAATGATGGATTATCAACCAAGGATATTGGCTGAACTGTATCAATTATAAAATCCACAATAACTTTATCAGTTAATTTCTGAAAAATATTAACATTTGTATTATTAATTAATTTTGTCTGAATGGAATTAGTCTTTTTGGATGTAGATTCACCTATGTCAAATTTATTTAAATGTTGTTCAATTTTCTTAAAACTATTAGCCTGAACAGTCTTATAAAATAAATATTATTATTTGATGTAAAAATGATAATTTACTTTTAGGTGTTTCTTGAGGTTATAGCTACTGGATTGATTTGAGGAAATATTTTTTTTACATTTTAAACATAAATTTGAAGCCAGTTTTTGTTTTAATATTTATCTTGAAAAATTTTTGAAATCTAGGGAATGGGAAAGTATTGCTATGAATATTATTTTCTTCCCTGGTATCTTCTTATTAATATCATTGTCTGACTCTGAATCACTTTCAACGATTTGGATATCCATATGCGATGCCATTTTAAATTATAAAAAGGTTTATAATACAAATTGAAAATATTAATTACAAATTGAAAATATATTTCAATTTCAAAATTAAATAATAAATCATAAAAATTATAATTAATTATGGTATTATATTTAAATTTTCATGCTTATACTTACATTCATTATTTTTTTAAAAGTAGCGCGCTAAAAAATTAAATAATTTTAAAAAAAGTAGCAGCTATTAGCTACCAAAAATAATAGCGCACTATGCGCTACTTTAACAACTCTGGAAATTCTATACCAGGGCATTGATCACAATTTGTTAAATAACATTTTGGCTGAGATGGATTGCAAATGATTTGCGCCAAATATAAGGATTTATATAGTAATCTTCTGCTGCAATTTCAGCTATTACATTTGTCATTAATTTCACATTCTGGTGAATGGCGCAGACACAAACAGTGTGTGTGCCACTAGCTTCAAATAAAATACAGTTTTTAGGTCTAAATTCGGCAAATTGAGAGAATCCAATTAATATATTTGGGTATTCTTCCTTAAACATCTTGAATATATCTTTAAGATTATTTAATATAAGTTTTTTTTGGACTGGTTCTTTCTCGCCTTTAACAGATACACAATCCTTTATTCCAGGCATGAGTCGACTTATTTCATCAGAACTATGAAAATCGACGAGTTTAAATGTTTTTCCGTTTAGTGTCTTTCCTGCCTTATGTTTGGGAATGAAAGAATTCCACTTTCTTTTTCCACCATTTTAGATTTTCTTGCCATGTAAGATGTTACGTTGAATTCCTCTTGAATTTTATTAACACTCCATCTTTGAGGCAAAATTGTAAGAATTTGATATTGTTGATTTTTTTGATAATTTATCAAAGTTATACTTTAATATAATAAGAATTTTCTCTTTCATTGGACTATCAATCTCGGAACCAGATATTTCTAAAACCTTACTCTTTATTGCTTTTTCAATCTTTTGAATTTTATTTTTAAGATATTTTTTCTCCATTAAACGTTTTTGGGTTATTCCATGTCAAATGAGCAAAAAAATAAAGATTTTCAGCCAACCCCTTTCTATTTCGATAAAAAGTTGTAGACTGGTTATATATGTTCCCATTAGATTATAAACAAAATTTTAGCTCATTAGCAACTATATTAGCGGAGATAATCGGGGTTAAAGGTCCAAAAAACGTCTTTTTTTGCTTTTTACTGATGTCAAATAATTAGTTTTTAATCTAAAACTAAATATGATCATTGAATCTAATATCAATAGCTAAGTTAATAATTGATAATTATGGCTAAAACATCAAAATTAATTTTTGATAAAATATGGGTCATCTTATGGTCAGTTGAAAACTTGAAATTAATATTTCGAAATGTATATGATCTCCGATTTTTAATTTTTTTAAGAAATATTATCCGTTTACTATTTTTTTAATAATTTCTTCAACAATTAGCATGGCTGGATATTTATTTAAAAAAATATTGCGATTTTTATACTTTAAAAAAATAGATGGCGCTATATATATTAGTTTTAATATGTTAAAATTCATTTTTTTTATTGATTAAAAATATTTTAATGTATAATATATCATAAAATTCGATTATATAACTTTGTAAACCTTATTCCCCTGAGATATTCGTAGGATAAAAAATTTTAATAATTTTTTTAATATTTAAATGTAAATTAAAAATAATTAAAAAATCCGAATAGCACACGAACATAAAGCAGTATTAAAGGAGTGCAGGAAAATTATTAAGAGAAAAATCGAAAATCACATTAATTACCAGACCTACCCCCAACCACCCCCCCCCCACAGACTAAGTCATACCCATCAGGATCAAGAATGTTATGAAATTGTCATTATCTTAAATTATTAAAATAACCAGAGATAAAGAAAATTTCGAAGATTTTGAAAAATTTTTTAAGCAAAAAAATAAACAAAATTATAGTTCTGATGAAATAAGCCGACTCATGCCTGGAATAAAAGATTGTGTATCTGTTAAAGGCGAGAAAGAATCAATCCAAAGACTTATATTAAATAAGCTTAAATAAATATTCAAGATGTTTAAGGAAGAATACCCAAATATATCAATTGGATTCTCTAAATTTGCCGAACTTAGACCAAAAAACTGTATTTTAGTTGGAGCTAGTGGCACACACACGGTTTGTGTCTGCGCCATTCATAATGTGAAATTAATGACAAATGTAGAAAAATTTTAAAGATGGGGAATTTTTAACAATTCTAGATTATTCTGAGAATTATTCCTTCATTTTACAAGATGAAGTTCAGGGATTTCATTCGAACAACGTGCAGGCCACTATACATCCATTTGTAGCATATTATAAATCTGCAAAATATAAATTTTGTTATTTTATCCAAATTTAATTCTAAACCAGAAAAAATAATATATTTTTCAGATGAAGCCGCGTCTCAATACAAGAATAGCAAAATTTTTCTGAACATATGCCTTCATAAATACGATTTTAATATTCCTGCCAAATGGCATTTGCCACTGCTCACGGCAAAAATGCATGTGACGGTATCGGAGGAACTGTCAAAAGATTAGTTGCCAGAAAGGCCAAATAAAAATCAAATCCTAACCCCATTAGAATTATATAATTATGCTAAAGAAAATATTAATGGAATTCAATTTGAATATGTATCCAATCAAGAATATATCAAAGAGGAATTAGCCTTTCGTAAAAGATTTAATGCACTGCTTATACATGGGACCCAAAAAATTCACGGGGTTATTCTCATTGATCAAAATAGACTAAAAACCAAAATATATTCTAATTCCAAAAAATATAATATAAAACAAGTTTCGTTTTTAAATGAGAAAATTAATTTTTAAAATATTAATGGATATATAACATGTGTATATGATGATAAATGGTGGTTAGGATATATAATCGATTAAAATGATATAAATGAAGAAGTAAAAATCCGATTTTTACACCCTTGTGGACCTTCAGCCTCATTTAAATTTCCTCTGAAAGATGATATTTAATGTTGGCTAAATCTCATATTCTCTCGCTGGTCAATCCTTCTACTCCCACCAGTCAAACATATATATTATCTCCTGAAGAAATCTCACAAGCTAGTAAGGCTTTGTATTCCTTTAGATGATGTAAGATTTAATTAATTTATAAACTATCTTAATTAGGCTAAATTTGTGAAAATTTTAAAAATTTATGATCTGAATTACAAATAAATATATATAATGGACATTGTGTATGTATGATATATATACATTAAAATATTTTTAATCAATAAAAAAAATGAATTTTAACATATTAAAACTATTATATATAGCGCCATCTATTTTTTTAAAGTATAAAAATCGCAATATTTTTTAAAATAAATATCCAGCCATGCTAATTGTTGAAGAAATTATTAAAAAAATAGTAAACGGATATTTCTTAAAAAAATTAAAAATCGGAGATCATATACATTTCGAAATATTAATTTCTAGTTTTCAACTGACCATAAGATGACCCATATTATATCAAAAATTAATTTTGATGTTTCGCCATAATCATCAATTATTAACTTAGCTATTGATATTATATTCATATTTGATCATATTTAGTATTAAATTAAAAACTAGTTATTTAACATCAGTAAAAAGCAAAAAAAGACGTTTTTTAGACCTTTAACCCCGAATATCTCCACTAATATAGTTGCTAATCCGCTAAAATTTTGTTTATAATCTAATGGGAACATATATAACCAGCCTACGATTTTTCATCGAAATCGAAAGGGGTCGGCCGAAAAGTGATTGATTTGACATGGAATGACCCTTTCTTTTAATTGGTGATTCTCCAATATTTTGGTTTCATTAATCTATTCAAAGGCATCCTGATTATGGGTTATTGGGGATAATCTTCAAAATTTTCTTTATCTCTGGTTATTTTAATAATTTAAGATAATGACAATTTCATAACATTATTGGTCTTGATGGGTATGGCTTAGTCTGGGGGAGGGGGGGGGGGTAGAAGGGAGGGGGAAGGGGGGGGTAGGCCTGGTAATTAATGTGATTTTCGATTTTCCCATTAATAATTTTCCCGCACTCCTTTATTTCTGCTTTTTTGTTCGTGTGCTAGTCGGATTTTTCAATTATTACATTGAAATATTAAAAAAATTATTAAAATTTTTTATCCTGCGAATATCTCAGGGGAATAATTTTTACAAAGTTATATAATCGAATTTTATGATATATTATACATTAAAATATTTTTAATCAATAAAAAAATGAATTTTAACATATTAAAACTATTATGTGCCACCTATTTTTTTAAAGTATAAAAATCGCAATATTTTTTTAAATAAATATCCAGCCATGCTAATTGTTGAAGAAATTATTAAAAAAACAGTAAATGGATAATATTTCTTAAAAAAATGAGATCATATACATTTCGAAAATTTTTAACTGACCATAAGATGACCCATATTTAAAAAAAAATTAATTTTGATGTTTTCGCCATAACTATCAATTATTAACTTAGCTATTGATATTAGATTCAATATTTGATCATATTTAGTTTATAATTAAAAACTAATTATTTAACATCAGTAAAAAGCAAAAAAAGACGTTTTTGGACCTTTAACCCCGATTATCTCTGCTAATATAGTTGCTAATGCGCTAAAATTTTATTTATAATCTAATGGGAACATATATAACCAGTCTACAACTTTTTATCGAAATTAAAAGGGGTCGGCAGAAAATCTTGATTTTTTTGCTCATTTGACATGGAATGACCCATAAGCCAAAGGCACCTTCCGCTGTAGAACGTGCTGTAGACAATCTTATATTATGATTGTATCACTAATGTCATATTAACATAACTTCGTCTATTAAATGGGGTCATAATATTTTTATTAAGGAGATAGGCTTCATCAGTAACAAAATAATATGGGGATATCACGTTGCTGGTTGGTAGGTAGAGGACGGCAACGTGATTTTTTGTGGTCCAAGCCTGACCTGACCCGACCCTGAATTTAAATTTTTTTTTGTGGAGCCCAACTCGAGCACACATTTTTAGATCCAACCTGACCATAGCCAGACTAAATTTTTTTATAATTTGAGTTTAAATATTAATGATCATTTTTATTTAAAAAAATGTATATATTAAAAATTTACATATAAATATATTAAAATAGAATATAAAAAATATTTAAAAAAAGAACATGAAAAATTAAAAAGGAGAATGTTAAGTGAATGCTTTGGACCAAGACTTTTTAAACAATAAATAATTGGACCGAAATATTGAGATAACAATGTTTTATTTAAGTTGATAAAAAATAAATATATATTTTTTACCTTTTTCGAAACCGTTTTGAAAAGATTCAAAGTGGCTTGCCCAAAGGAGCAGGATAATGTAGCTACGATGTGGGCAAAGTGGTTATGTAAAGTAGGAATATTTTTAGCATTTTAAGAAGGGGGTCAAGTATAATATTGGAAGGGGCAAGAGGGTCTATCTAAGAAACAATTTAAAATTATGTGTATTTATCCACATATTATCACCTTAAATAAAAATAAATTTAAGCCCCAATCAATATTATTATAAACTTGCATATTTTAATTTGTATGCATATACATAATATTCAGTTTATATATAAAAAGTAAGGTTAAAATATAATAGAATTTAAAAATTATTGTGATTATATAATAATAATTTGCATAATTTATGTCGAAAAAGATGATATAATTGTTTATACAGAGAAAAATTTTTAAAAATATGATAATGGACATATTAAAAAGACATATCAATATCAGTTATTCTGATTGTATTATTAGGATATTTGTATTTTTAATATTTATTTTTGGGTTGGGACACATCTTAAAGTCCAACCGAGTTAGAGGAAAAATTTTAAATATCAGAACTCGACCCAAGGCTCGATAAGTCAGTGAAGACCTCTTGATAGGTAACAAAGTTGTGGTATATTTAATGATTTGTATAATTTTTGAGCAAGATTTAATAAGCCATTACCATCATAGTTTTTCCTCATTTATAATATGTAAGCAACATAAGGCTTATACTAAAAAACTTTTTAAATTATAATACAAGCTACCAGATAGTGGTAGCTTATTTACCTATATATGGGTTTATTATTTAAAAAATACCATCAAAAGCACCACAACAATTTTGAAACTTATATATCACCTAGTAATCAGATCCTACTTATTTGAAATTGTCTTAAGAAGGTTTAGGCAAATGTATGCTTTTTCCAACTTTCTAAATTGCTGAACCTATCTTCAAAACTATTTTTGAAATAGCTGATTCAAAAACTATAGGCCATATTAAATATCTGTTTTCAAAAATTAAAAATTCAATATAATAATAACCTTAATGTAATGAATAGTCGTTCTGCATTAACAATTATGTAAGGTTGTTTATTTGAGTGTTTTATGGGTCAATCAAATTAAGAAGATAACAGAAGATATGTTTGGTCATCCTGCAATAATTGATGAATAATCACAATCATTTAACACATCATGAAAAGTTGATTGGGAAGCTCCAAAAGTGAATTTTTAAATAAATCTTCTATATCTTAATTTCTTGATCTTCTAATAAGTGGGTTAAATTAGTTGGAAAATATAGAGATGCTCCCATCAAAAAGATTAATTTATAAAATTTGTAATTATTTAAAATAAAAAATTGAACGCTATATAAAATTGTTTTCTTCAAAATAAAACAATTGGAATAAATCAAAATGTGAATTTCATATAAAATGTGTGGACAACCAATAATTAGTTCACTAAATTCGTAACTAATTTAATCAAGCTAGGGCGAGGTATCATAAAAAAATTCTTATCAATAAATTAATATTTTTTATTTTCAAATAAATAAAAATAAAAATAGTTTTTAAAATTGAATGCGTTCGTCAAAAATAAAAGGAACGCCATTCATTATTTTTTATAAAAAATAAGAACTTCTTCATTTACAACATTAATCAAAAGTTATATAATTTTTGTTAAATTAGCTGTCCTATTTTAAATTTTTTTAAATGAAGTCGATTTTTGGTATTTAGAATTTTTTAATATGAGGGAGGGGGAGGGGGTGGGCGTCGTCAAGCCATAATGATAACAAGTAATATTTAGATATATATTCACATTTAGCAAATTTATAAAATTTTATTGGTTTACAGCATCTTTTCTGTAAAGTTTGCATTTCAGAGTGATAAGACAATTGTCCTCTTGCCAAATGGGTTCTTCTGATTGAACATTTGGCACAATGACGTCACCTTGTTCATCAAGATTTGAGGCTTAAATAATTTCAAAATATGTTATTTCCAAACATTATCTCGTATATGGATTGATATATAAAATAAAACATTTTCCTTAAAATAATAATTATGTTACATGTTAAAAAAAGCGAGGCATTTTATATTTTGAAGGCGTGTGACAAGGAAAAATTTTGTACTCCCCAAGTCAATTTTGCGAATAATCAGATAAATCTCAACCATATATGTCTCACTAAAATAAATGTTAGGTAGGAAAAGGTGGGCACAGAGATTAACATCCTCAAAAAGCCTCATAAGTAATTTATGGAGCTTAAGCCCTGCCATTCCTTTCGGATATTAAAGCTACAATTTAAAGAACTGATATTTTACATATTATAAAGGCTAAATTTTTAATGTTACATACCATAACCATAAAAATAATAATTTAAAAATTGCCCTTTTTAGTCATTCAATTCAATCATTTAGTTAGTGTTGAAAAATGACCGAGTCTAAGGAAATGAGTTACATTTACAATTGAAAAGAATTTTTTAGGATAAAAACTTGGATAATCCTTGGATTCTAGCCACAAGGTGATTTATCAACACTAGTTTAAATATAAGGAAAAAGCTTTGAAAAATTTAACTGGTCAACCCTGTTCATATTTTTACTAATTGATTTTTCTATAAAAATATAAATAAATTGAAATGGCTATAAAAATCAAAATTACTCATAGGATGATTATCGATAGTATCAGTTCCCTCACCTTGATAACTATCATCCTGGTGAAAACCAAAAGTAAATGGTTTGTTGTCAATAGATGGCGCTAAATTGCTGGTGGTTCCATCTTTATTGTTTGTTAAATGGAATCCAATACTATTTTGAAGAGTAGAAGGTTCGTTTTTGCCAAAAAAGCTGAAAGGAGGAGGAAATTCGATTTTAGATTCTGTGGAAGGCTTTTTAGGACTATCATTTTTTGTACCACGCTCAGAGTGGTCAACATGATTGCCATCTATTTTAATGATGGACGCCTCTGGCTGGAATTTGTACGATAGTTGGTCAAGGTTATTAAAGTCTTGACTTTGAGGCGAGTTATCTATAGCATAATTAAATTGAAGTATTTGTTTTAATGATTAAATATTAGGGTTAACAATACTAATATTTTAATTAGAGAAATTTGAGATTTTGATTAAACAATATTATACATCATATTTTTTACCTGGTTATACCTAAGTTCGCATAAAAAATAGTAAAAGTTTATTGAATTTTATACGAACATGTGATTTTAAACAAGTTCGCATAAATATATAAAAATTGTATTGTGTGTATATAATAATAGGGGAAAGTGAATTTAAAAATATTATAAATGCACTTGTGCTATTTGATTAATAAATAGGATTTAATATTATTTTTGTCAGAAATTAGAAAATTATTTATATATATATATATTGAATCAGCATTTTAATCATTTGTTTATCAAAATATTATATTTAGTTTTGAAAAAAAAAATCATACTTCTTATTTTTTTTTAAAAAAAACTTATACTATTTGACACATAAATCTGAATTAATTTTAAGGCTCAAATTATCTCAAAGGACGAGGGGTATTATCTTTTTTTAAATAGAAAATTAATACTATAAAAGGAGTGGTTTATATTTTTCTTTGCTATTTTTTTTATCAATTATGAGGTATATTTCAACTGTGATCAGCATCATTTGAAGAAATCCAATATTATCTTATTGTGGTGACTTCCGATTAAAAACGGCATGTGGCTGTTTGGCACATGTTTTCCATCAATTATATCACCTCAATAGAAGATAGTCTAACAGGCATATTGTAATACTTATTCCTCTTCCTCGTGTCCTTTGCTATAAAAAGGTGGTAGGTTCTGAGCCTATTCTCAATCACATCTTCGGCAAATACTTTCTTCACTTCTTGGTGCAGATTTTTCTAATTAAATTTGGAATAAAAATATATATTACATTATTTTTAATATCTTTAAAGTATTTCTTAATATAATATAAAAATATCAACATATAGGCTCAAATGATTATAAGTTACGATGCTATCTACGACTTGAGGAACAGCATAGTGAAAATGAGGTTTTGTAATGGTAAAAATACCTACCCAATTTTAAGTTAGCTCTTGAATTACCATTTTTGGTATGAGAGGGTCAGTTTCACAAGATACAACAAAATTCTAAAAATGATTTATATGTAATGGATAACTATATCTATCGATCTAACAATAAACACCTTGATGCTAAATTTTACAGATGTCGTCAAGATGATTGCAATTCGATATCTCACACGGAACGTTTTAAGAAGGGTTCTACATAATAAAACATTGGGAAAAATACAAAAACCTAATATATTTTTTAATTGATGAAAGGGAATTCAGGACCTCAGTTAGGTCTCTAAATACTAATTAGATTTTGGTTGTGTTCTTAAAGGAAAGAATAAATTTTATGATGATATTTTACTTTAAAAATAAATGCTTTAAAAATAAATATATGTATACTAATATTATGGATCATATTTTATATGTTGATGAAATGTCAAAACTTGTAACCCGTAAATATCGATCAATCTAGCAATTTTGAAAATGAAATATAGCCATCTGTGGAGGCAACTCCTGGCTTATGATTATAAAATAATTTGTGTGAAATGTTAGGTGCCAATAATGGCTTACAAGAATCAGCATGATTTTAAAGCATAATATATTTTTTCTTCTTCCTTAGATTTATTAATCTATAATCTAGATCTCATTAATTTTTTCAATTACAAAATAAGTATTTATTTTTTTTACCTTATTTAACATCTAATGAGCATAATATTCTTCTGTAGACTGGCCTATAATAAAGCTGGAATAGACAGTACTTATGATCAATAATACGAAGACACTGTAGGATTAAATATATTTATAAGATTTTCCTGAAAAATGTATATTTTATAGAACATATTAAAAGATTATATGGCAACATTTTTTATATACATATGTACAACATATAGTTGCATTTTATCGCAATAAATTATTTTTATATTGAAATATTTTTTTAATATACAACATATATAATTAAATATATATCTTTATAAGCTATATTATATAAATCATATATAATCTCAAAAGAAATATTCTAATGAGTTTTAATTTTATGAGTATAAAATTTAATATAAATAAATGAATAGTTATTCTGGTTAATAATTTCTTATAAAAAAATAATTAATTCTATTATTCAAAATAGCAAAACGTTTTTTCTAAAAAAATTAGTTGTACAAATTTTCTTTTCAAAATATTGATATACACTTGATTAAAATGTTGAATTTCCTTTAAAAAAATTTTTATAAATTATTGCTCACATAGCGCAATTTTATTTATTATAAAAGGTGTATTTTTAAAGTATTATTTAAATATCCACTTAATTATATTTTTTTCTATTATTATATATGTTAGCAGCAATGTTTTATTTTCAACTTTAAAACATTTTTGGGTGTGTTTTTATAAATTTATGAATCTGATTTTACAAGAAATATATTCGACCATGTTTGGAATACCTACTCTATGTATTTTAGGAAATTTTTCCATAAACTTTTTCCTACAATCCAAAAAAAATCAGACTTTTAAAATTTAAAAAACACCCTCAAAAAATGATTTAAAGTTGAAAAATCTCATGTTTGTATAAATAAAATTTTTTTTTTATAGTTTATGTAAACCTTTATTTTTTACATGAACTTGTTAAAAAATTTATTTGTATAAAATATTGTATTTTATTTTATAATAACTTGTTAAAAATTCTAAGTTCGTATAAAATCCTTTTTATATGAAGTAGTGAACTATGAAATGCAAATATTGATTAAGTAAATCAATAAATACCTATTATTGACTGATTACATAAATTAACTGTAACATTAATGCCTAAATTGCTAACTGAATAAATTAATATTTTTAATCAAACAAAGCTTATGTTACAAAATATTCCCCCACCCTTCCCAATATAAATATCTAATGATTACTATAATTAAATAATTAATATTTCTAATCAAGTAAAGCTTATATCCTGCACAATACTTATCCCCACCCCCTTGAAATTTATTCACCCAATTTGTTCACAATAACATGTGTTAAATAACTATATCCATTATTAACTAAGATTATTTTCATTTGATATAAATTACTATTATTTTCATGTCTGTGATTGATATTGTCTTCATCTAAGGAAACAACATGTACATCAAAATCAAACCTTAATTTTTCAAGATAGCTTTTATATTTTTCAAATATGAGTGTAAGATCACCAGTTGGGTGTATTTGAATAACCGCAGATATCCATTTAGAGACTGAGGAGTTAAGCTTGGTGACACATGAATAATATAGAGCTTCTGACTTTACATTACTTTGATCATCCAATGAATCTTTGGGAGATGTGGATGTAAGATTACTTGGTATAAAATTTGAATTAAAGTTATTATTTAGACCATTATCATAAGGTTTAACAAAACTATTTTTAAAGTTCAAATTTTGAGAATCGTGGTTGCTTAATTGAAATGTGGGCAGTGATTTGGAAACCACTGATGTATTTGAAATGATAGGCTGTTGGGAATTGAACCTAAATGTTTGCATGATTTCACCAGGTTTATAATTTGTGACAAATTTTAAAGATTTATAAGAATCTTTTGTATCTTTAAGAGTTGCTAAATTAAAATTATTGGGGGGAATACTTATGGACATCTTACTAGGCAATGGTTTTGTAGATGCAAATGATGATGTATCTGAAAAAGCTTATAAAATAAAAAATATTTTAAATTAAAATATAGAATTATTTTTTAAGAGTATATATTTTTAAAAAATCAATTCATTACATTGTCTAGGATGTAAATTTTGAACTTTAATTGACCTTGTATCACTGGGATTAAATCCATTTGAAAATGGTTGATGTATATTATCATTTTGTTTGTGTTCATTTATATGACTATTAAAATAGGTTTTAGACAAAGTGTCAAGGCCTTTTTGGGGTGCTACATAACTAGAAGATCCACCACTTCTTCTCTTTGCAACTAAAATTTTTCTTTTGGATATTAAATCTTTGTTTTGAACATTTACAGTATCGTCATTATCTGAATAAGTTCATAAAAGAAACTTAAAACCTAGAATTTGTATAACTTTACATTCCTATTATAAATATTTAAGCTTATAATTTTAAAATAATTATTTTCTTCTACTATTTTTCATTTTTTTTTGTTATTTATTAGAATCTGATTTTCAATTGTATATAACCTAAATAATATAAAATATGGCATACTCACCACTATTTGAAGTAGGATCTTGATCCCAATTATCTTTATTGAGTTGAGTTGTGGCTTGTCTTTTGGCGGACATTTTAATTTTATTACCACGAGATATATAAAATATAAGGACATTTATTTTAATAATATTAATTTAAAAAGCAATGGATTTTGAGTCTTCATATACAGTTAATTGTACTTATAAAATTTAAAATTTATTTTTATAAGATTAAATTCTCTCTCACTATCATGATATTAGAGTTATTC
Source organism: Gordionus sp. m RMFG-2023 (assembly GCF_954871325.1). Taxonomy (NCBI): domain Eukaryota; kingdom Metazoa; phylum Nematomorpha; class Gordioida; order Chordodea; family Parachordodidae; genus Gordionus; species Gordionus sp. m RMFG-2023. Next base: position 24,283,735 of record NC_088775.1, read on the forward strand.
ATGTATCTAGAATTGTGGTTTTGTATTGGATGTTTTTCAACACGCCATCGTTGGAATTTTGTTTCGAGCCAACAGGGGTGTCACTGGCCTTTACAATATCAGAGGGCTCAACTAAAAAAAAATTTTTTTTTTTGGGGGGGGGGCTTCCTCCATACCCTCTATTTTATGGGTTTTATATGAATATATTATATTTTAATTGAAAATTGCAAACTCTGAACAATTATTCTGAATTTCATATTTTACCATTTATGAGTTATACAACTAATGAAAGTAGAACTATACAAGATATTTCTGATAATATTTTTTAATACAAAATAGTTATCCATTTATTACAATATTAAATAGTTTCCATTATGGATATAAAAAAAATTTGCGTCTAAAGAATTACAAGTGATAAAATGAGGTTAATTAACTCATATACTGCCTCAATTGATAATATTTTTAAAAACCACATAAGGCAATATAATTTTTAGCATAAAACCTATATAACGTTGTGTTACCATTTAAGACAATCTTTTATAGAATGGACTAATAAGGAAAAATTTGTAGGCCTAACTAAATTATTGATTCTTGAAGAAGAGAATATAAACTAGTAATCCATCATAAAACTATAGGGGGGTTAGAGTTTCCTCTTAGATGACATTATGGAAGCTAGATAAGAATTGAAAAAATTATTGTGAGATATTAAATTTCTATAAGATTATCTATCATTTTTAATGATATAAAATGACTAGTCAGTTAACCATTATTGCTCATCTTAATTATACAATCAAATGCCCTCAGCCGCAGGAGTAATAATCCTAAATTACATAGTGCACAAATAATAGGTGCTGGTTAATTTGCAGTCATAGCTTTAACGAAGGTAGAACCAGTATTTACATTTATTTATTTCTATGATGTATTCACAGTAAGTATCAGTTTTCATTGACATTTTATTCAGTATAATTTAACCATAATATGCAACTTAATTACAAATGGCGATATATAATTACACGTTAATGGATGGGTGTGTACATAATACATTAGGAAGTTAAACAACACCTACTTATTAGTCGTAAATATATATATATATGTATAATCATACCTATGGAAAATATAATATATAACTAGACCCGTCAAAAATGACGGGGATGAGAATTTTATTCGTTCTTTTAGGATAATTCTTTTTACCCCTCCCCCTCCTCCTTCAGGCCAATTCCAACCCATTAAGACTAAGAGAGAGGAATTGTCTTTTTTATTCAATGATTGATGAATAATATATTTTACCTTTATTTGATGATGGATGAATCAGACATTTTCCTTTTTATGAGATGTGATTTCGAAATATATATTTTAAATTACAAAAATGAAACAATATCTCTTATTAGCACCCTAAATACTAACATTATTTACCAGAGCTCCTGTTAGTCAGAATTACTGTTCACTCCCCACCGCGTGAAGGTAGGAGATGGATTTTAGGGGAGCAAAGAAATGAAAAAAAGAATAAAAATAAGAAGGAAGAAATAGAAAAAAAGAGACAAAGATATGAATTATAAGAAAATATAATAAATATTTATACTTCAAGAGTTGATGAATATCGGGTTACAACACATATGCATTTGTAGCCATTATAATATAATAAATTTTATAATATAGAAAATTTTACCCAAAAAAGGAGATTTCAATCTCTTTTCTTTGCTCAAGGTGGTTTCGTTTTTGAAGATGATGTTGTGATTTCCTTGTTCGTAGTTTGTCGTAAATAACCTGAAATAAAACGTGTAAATTGAAATTAAATAGAATATACTGTTGTTGGTGAGGAAGATGGTTTAGCGATGGTGAAGAAGTTCTCTTTTCTTTGCTCAAGGTGGTTTCGTTTTTGAAGATGATGTTGTGATTTCCTTGTTCGTAGTTTGCCGTAAATAACCTGAAATAAAACGTGTAAATTGAAGTTATAAAATAGAATATACTGTTATTGGTGAGGAAGATGGTTTAGCGATGGTGAAGAAGTTCTCTTTTCTTTGCTCAAGGTGGTTTCGTTTTTGAAGATGATGTTGTGATTTCCTTGTTCGTATTTTACCGTAAATAACCTGAAATAAAACGTGTAAATTGAAATTATAAAATAGAATATACTGTTGTTGGTGAGGAAGATGGTTTAGCGATGGTGAAGAAGTTCTTTTTTCTTTGCTCAAGGTGGTTTCGTTTTTGAAGATGATGTTGTGATTTCCTTGTTCGTAGTTTGCCGTAAATAACCTGAAATAAAACGTGTAAATTGAAATTATAAAATAGAATATACTGTTGTTGGTGAGGTAAATGGTTTAGCGATGGTGAAGAAGTTTTCTTTTTTTTGCTCAATGTAGTTTCGTTTTTGAAGATGATGTTGTGATTTTCTTGCTCGTAGTTTGCTGTAAATAACCTGAAATAAAACGTGTAAATTGAAATTATAAAATAGAATATACTGTTTTTGGTGAGGAAGATAGTTTAGCGATGGTGAAGAAGTTCTCTTTTCTTTGCTCAAGGTGGTTTAGTTTTTGAAGATGATGTAAAGTTGGTGATTTGATGGTGAATAACAAAGTTGGTGACTTTTTTAAATTTCTTACAAATTATGAATTTAAGATTTCATTATATACGATATTTTGTGTGAATGTTTTATCATTTTTTAAAATTTTTCCTTGTAATTCTGATGGCAAAATCATAATTTTCATATTATTTTGAGATTTACATCTAGTAAGAGCCACATATAGTTGTCCATGGGCAAAGACGGGCTCAGGGAGGAATAAGCCTACATCATCTAAAGTTTGTCCTTGACTTTTATTTATTGTAATCACAAAAGCGGGAATTATAGGAAACTGTCGTCTTTTTAAAGTAAATGGTAACTGAGAGTCACTTGGAGCTAGATCTATTCGTGGGAGAAAAACTCGATAACCCTTATTAGTGCCTGTCAATACCTCAGCGTATTTAAAATTAATATGTAAATGTCGTATGATTAAACGGGTACCATTACAAAGTCCTTTCTTTGGGCTCAAGTTGCGTAATAGCATAACAATTGTACCAACCTTAAGTGTTAGCTTGTGAGGTGGCATACCGGATGGAGTTTGTGAATGCAAAAATTCTAGTGGAAAATTCATTATATCATCCTTATTATCGCTTTCAATGGAATCTGCACTATAATAATGTTTGATAGGGCCTGAAATTATATTAATGATATCGTTGTTGAGGGTAAGTGCAATTTTATTTTTGGTGGTTAATATTATTTTAGTAGAAAGACTATCTATATCAGCAATTTCAGTAGAATTACCATACACACATTTTATTAATGAATCATTTTCAAGCAAATAAGGTGGGATTTTAACACTATTTGTAGGAAGATCAGAATTGCTGCGTGATAGCCCATCTCCAATTTTAAGTAACCAAGCATTGTTATCAACTTGATCTGATGAAATGCGCATATTATCAATCAAATGTATTATTTTAAAATGACTCCATAAATATGAACTTTTTATACAGGACTCTATAATATCGACTTTGGAGCCTTTAGGCACTACTGGTAAAGTCTGTCTAAAATCACCACCTAATAAAATTACTTTTCCGCCAAATGGGTGGGAATTTTTCATAATGTCTTTAAGTAATCGGTCAATGCATCGCAAAGCGTGTTTAGTCATCATTGTGGCCTCATCAATAATAATCAATTTGCTATTTTTAATATCTAGAGCTAGCGAACTATGTAAATTCATATGGGATGTAGAAGTTTCAAAGATAGGCACAGGTAATTTAAATCCGCTATGGATGGTTCTTCCCCCTTTAAAAGAATAGAGGATATGCCGGTGGTTGCAAAAGGCAATACAATTTGATTTTTTGCTCTTATATAACACATTAAGGTATTGTAAAGATACGTTTTACCTGAACCTCCAGGGCCATCCACGAAGAAATATCTTTCTGGAATATTTAATTCAATCGCTTGTATAATTAAATCAAAAGCATATTTTTGTAATCGGTTTAATTTAGATATACGCTCGATTGAATCGGCAGCTTCAACATGGGCATCATAATGTTGTTTTGGGGGGATTTTTGTAGGTGAAGGAAGATCAAAACTTTGACAGCATAAACCATGATCAAGAAAAACGTTTTCAATGTCCATTAAAGCCATGTTTATTGCAATTACTTCTGAATATTGACGCAAATAATCTTCAATCATCATAAATCGGAACCTATTCCATAGATATGCAGGATTTTCAGGCTGACAAAAAATCAGATAAAGGCAAAAGTACTCCGAAGTTGTGACGGCATTTGATATATTGATCCCTCTTCTAAGCATGATTCCCACTCTTTATCATCTGATAACAAATTTCTTTTAATAGCTGCCTCTTTAAAAGTACTCATTAAAATTCCATTAATAGTTTTTAAATAATCAAAACTTGTAGCCCCGCAAACATGAAGTAATAATAATCGAAGGAAGAGTTCACCAGAATTAGGATGAACGGAATACATTATCGAAATTACATTTAATCGTTTTTTTCTTAGTTTCCAATGGTAATTTGTAAACACATAATGATAAGGTATTTCCCCATAAAGATATTGTCTAGCATTTAGATCTGTCTTATTTAACTCAAACCATGCCGTTAAAGTAGTATGTTTATTTTCTGATCTCAATAAAGCATCTCTTTCATGTCCAGCAGTGAAATATACTGGCTGTTGTAAAGGTAAATGAATTCCTAAGCGAATAACAGCGTGCGAGCGGTCATGCATATTATTTTCTAATAATCTCCACATTGATTCACATGCACTCACATATCGCGCATTTAAATGTGATTTAATTTCGTCATGAATATTTATATTTGAAGCAACATTAATGTCAACATTAGTACAGTTATAGCCCTTATAAATATACTTAAAGATATATTTTACCGATTTAATAGATGTACAAATTTCCACGTTAATATGAGCATTGAATTTTAACATTAGATATCGATTATATGGAATAACATAACGATTATCCGTAGGTTTACCGGAAAGAATTGTAATACCATTATCTCGCCTTTTATAATATGGATACCCATCAATATTTGGTCTTGTTTCCATTTGAAAATCCTTCGGAAATTTTTTGGTACATATGCCATTTTCCATGCAAGGCGATTTGGGGTTAAATATCCCGAAAGGACCATGTATCATAAAATGGGTAACAATCTGAAAAAGTTTAGGATCGAGAATTTTATCTGGCATTTCGGCACAAACAAATTTATCTATGGCTTGAGATGTTTCAATTTTGCTATCATCGTTTAAAATAATAAGTATATGGGCATGAGGCAAACCTCTTTTTTGGAACTCGATTGTATATATAAAAGCCATAGATTTACCAAATAAATTTTTTTTATTTATATCGAACAATAATTCATTTAATTTCAATTTAAAAACACGGGCTATTAAATCTGGTCTATCTGTAGGACTTTGCCCGGGAAATAGATTTTTCTTAATTTCACGCCAATTAGGATTGCATGTAAAAGTAATAAACAAATCAGGTTTGCCAAATTTGAGCACAATGGCCATTGCATCGTGATAGCGTTCTCGCATATTTCGCCGGGAATTATATTGTTTGACTTTGTTTCCAAGTAGTCCATTAATCTAGAATATTCATCTACTCGTAATTTTGGCTGATTTTGTCTAATAAAATTTAAATTATTCGTCTCGACCTGTAAATAGGAATCAACAATATATTGTTGTGATAATTTCCCAGCAAAAAGGATTGGGTTGAATTCATTTTCACGAATTGCTAATCTAAATATTTTAAACTGTAGTAGTGAGATATTTGCCCTTGTACGCCCTGTATCTTCACCCTTTAAATCTGGTTTCCAACCAGGGTCACCAAAAGGAAATAATAGAGGATATACCATTGGATCAAGATTAGGGCTTAATATATTTATATTTATCAGATCACTACCATCAACTCGAGGATAGACCTTGATATCCCGTATAAATGGGGGTTCACCATCATCATTTGTAAAAATCATAGCTACTTCATCTATATTAGGAATGTTATATCTTCGCTTGTCACTTGAGCGATCTGCACGAATAATCATATTGATTTTTTGAACTGGACGATTTTCTTGAATAGCCCTATTTTTTTCTTCTTTCTCAATTTCTCCCAAGGTTTTAAAACTAATAGAAAATGGGTTATTCTGTCTTATTAAAATATCTAATCTTTTTAAGAGATCCTCATTGCAACCAGAATTTTCTTTCATGTGTAACCTGCCATTAACAGCCTGGGTGGTCTCAAGGACATATAGTTGTGTAAATTTAGGAGGCATCCCAGTGGAAGGATATAAATGAGATGTTCGGTTATAAATTTGCCCATGAACTCTAAAACAATATGGGCCTGGGTTTAAACTATTAGAAATCTGTGCTCCCATGGATGCGAACGCAAGTGAACTATTATAAGATCTTATATATTTCATAAAGTTTGAATGAAATTCATTGTTAGGATTAGATAAAAGGTCTTGTAAAAAAGGAATATATCGGATTGATGGTATCTTAACTTTACCCTTATGACAGCAATTCTTAAATTTGCCATCTGTGGGTTTTTCCAATAAAAAATTTAGAGAAAAGCAATAATCGCACTTAGTGTTGAGTAATCCACAATAATGTTCTTGTACTAATGATTGTTGTGCAGAAATATTTATCTAAAATAAATAAAATAAATTTGAGGCCTGCTAAAAATTATACATATAATTTAATATTTTTGTGATTATTCAGAGACCTGCAGACCGGTGTAATTGTAAAATCAATACCATCAAAAATCAATACGTTATTGATTTTTATAAATCTTTGATTCGACATTTATATATGAATCACAAAATTTTATAAACTCAATCAATAAGGTCCATTTAATTTATTTGAATTCATAATATCATTTATAAAACTTTGAATCAACAATTATATAGCACTTCACAAATTACAAATAATGAGTAAACAAATATAAAATATATAGGATATCAAGAATTGTAAAATAAATAAATTCCCTGATAAATTATATAAAAGAATAGAAAATCATATTTATCATTTTAATATATTTAAAACTATTATATCTATTTTAAATAAAATTTTTACAAATCGAAAATGGCCGCCAATATTTAAAAGCGATGAAAAAATATATAATAAATAAATATTTTATAATTTTAATGGTCGCCAATATATTTGAAGCGATGCAAACATCTTAAAAATCTATACGGTATTGATTCTACAATAGCAATATATCACTACGGTATTGAATCTATAATGATATCAATACGGTATTGAAGTTACAATGGGTATTGATTTCACAATCAATACACCGGCTCTGATGTAAACATATGCCAGGCTTAAATATTCCATGGGTAACTACGATTATGTAGCACATACTTATTTTATCTTATATTTTGCCCGTCAAGATGATAGTGAAATAAGAATTTTCTTTTTTATTAGTTGATGAAATATATTTTTTATTGTGGACATAAATTAAAATTAATAACCATATACTTCATAAATAAATAATAAATTTTGAATAGCCCCTGATGATGGATAAATCAAAAATTTTCTTATCTATCTTATGAGATGTGATTCAGAAATTTATATTTATTAAAATATTTGTTATACATAAATTAAAATTTTTAACTTGGTTTGTTTTTATTGATTTGGGTAGATTAAGATTTTGGTGAATAGTAGATTTTGGTAGTGTCTAATTTAAAAAAATTTATTTGTTAACATAAATTAAAATTTTTAACTTCGTTTGTTTCTATTGATTTGGGTAGATTAAGATTCTGTTGAATGGTACATTTCGGTAATATGATTCGTAGAATCTAATTTAAATAAATTTATTTGTTAACATAAATTAAAATTTTTAACTTGGTTTATTTTGATTGATTTTGGTAGATTAAGATTCTGCTGAATGGTACATTTCGGTAATATATATCGTGGAATCTAATTTAAAAAAAATCTATTTGATAACATAAATTAAATTTTTTAACTTCTTTTGTTTTTATTGATTTGGGTAGATTAAGAGTCCGTTGAATGGCACATTTCGGCAATATGATCCGTGGAATCTAATTTAAATAAATTTATTTATTGTCATAAATTAAAATTTTTAACTTGATTTGTTTTTATTGATATAGGATCACTGAAAAAATTATACTTAGATATTGCACCAAAGATATCTTGTGTAGGAATCTAAAAAAAATAATAAAATAGATTTTAATGGCCCACAGTAATGTTCAACTTGTTCTTGATTTTCAGTATCTTCAAGATGATTGGATGTTGAAGCAAATTGTTTATTTCCAGTATCTTCAAGATAGTTGGATGTTGTAGGAATATTTGCTCGTTCCTTTTCTTGATACGACAAAGTGCCTGTCTCTTTCTAGCTTTCTCCTTATGTTGATTTATTATTAAAATTTAAAAATATAAGAATTACTCAATTTTATAAAAATAAGTTTAGTTTAAAATATTTATTATTGTGGACATAAAATAAAATTACTAAATATATACTTCATAAACATATTTATAAAAAATAATGGAAAATATTAGAATAGCCCCTCACCTAATAAATATATATTTCGGAATCACATCTTAAAAATATAAAATTTACTCTTGTTGAAGCAATAATGCCTTCTTTAGATTTTGGTAGTATGAACGTTCCATTGTTTGGTTTTGTTGAATGGTATCTTGTGTAGGAATCTAAAAAAAATAATAAAATAGTATTTATAAAAATTTTAACTTACATTGCCTATGAGATAACATTAAAAAACTTATTTAATATTATATGTATTTATTATGTAAGTTTGTTTTTTGTACAGGAATCTAAAAAAATAGTATTTATAAAAATTTTAACTTACATTGCCTATGAGATAACCGTAAAAAACTTATTTAATATTATATGTATTTATTATGTATGTTTGTTTTTTGTGCAGGAATCTAAAAAAATAGTATTTATAAAAATTTTAACTTACATTGCCTATGAGATAACCTTAAAAAACTTATCTAATATTATATGTATTTTTTATGTAAGTTTGTTTTTTGTGCAAGAATCTAAAAAATTGTATTTATAAAAATTTTAACTTCCCTAAATCTGCGACTTAACGTGGGTAAAATAGAATAGATAAATGAATTTTCAAATATAAAATAAGATGCTCAGATAAAACGTAAGTATATGTAATGTTCAACTTGTTCTTGATTTTCAGTATCTTCAAGATTAAGATGTGTAAATTGAAAGTATATGGTTTTGCTCGCTGTGGTGTTTATTAAAAAATATAATTATTTACTGATGATTGAAGGTTTTGCTTGATGTTGTGTCTGTTAAAAAAAATATCAATTATTGTAATTATTATATTATTATATGTTTTGTAATTGTTTTTTGTATTGAAATTCTTTTTTTGAAAATGGCGGTTCGATTTGGTTTATGAATGCGTGTTTGATATGTTTAAGCTATGATGATTTTTATTGAATATATATTATAGATTTGAATTCCTTAGCTCTTGTAGGATTATCTGCAAACATTTTTTTCATACTAATGTTCCTTCCTGCCTATTGCCTCAAAATACTTCTGAAATGCTTTCCATGATTTATAGGAGATTAAATCCATTTTGCTAATATGATCTAAATTGACTTAAAATTGCTATGATAGATAGATAGATAAATTATAGATATATAGAAAGAACAATATATTTGACATCAATTAAGACAAAATATTTACATTTCAACTTAGAAATATAATGCTATTTAAAATAAAATATATTATTATAGATGGCGCTAAATATCATGGAGATTAAAACTACAATTTAACATAACTTAAATACTTCCGAATTTGTTAATATTAATTAAATATTATTAAGAATCACTTCCTATTTAAGTAGGACAAACGTCCAAATTAATAAAGAAGTTAAATATTACATAATATATTAACAAAATTATAATTGACTATTATCAGGTAAAATAATTGACTATTATCAGGTAAAATAATTGACTATATAATGTCACAGTTGTGACTGTGACTGCTATAATCATTTTGATTGGACAAATAATATTTAAAAGAAAACTATTGGCTAAATTTGATTGACATTTTTTGAGGATTATATATAATAATATATATATAATATGATAAAATATTACAATAGATTACTTCTTTACTACATTTCCCTCTACGTTAATTGAGAGATGTCTATATCTCTTCAATTATTCGTTTCGGGGGCTTATGTGTCCGCCCTCGCCTTGGGGTCTCACACTCTCTCTGATCGCTGTCAGCGATCACGCGCTTCGTCGTATCTGATATCAAACGGTCCCTTAGCTGGTCAGCATGTTTTCGTATTACACGATCTGGGGTTTTGACTAATAGGAATATAATCCCTTTCTATCCCGAATCACCCTTTCTCTCTAACCCTTAGTGGTTTCATTCCTTACCCACACATGCTGACCAACGTAAAATTTCCTAAAATTGGAATGTATATCACGTTCTTGATTTTGTTTATCATTGGCTTTATCAATCTCCTTTCCCACCTCTGGTCTAGCCCAACTAGTTCTTATTTGACGACCGAACATAATCTTCGCTGGTGACCTACCCGTCGAACTATGTTCTCCCAGCCTATCCGCTGCTACCTTTTGAGTCATCGCCTCATGCGGGTCATTAATTGATTCTCGACTGGCATAATACCTCCCTTTTAAGGTTCGAATGGTTCGTTCCGCCTGCCCATTTGTCTTCGGGTGGTATGGCGTTGAGCGAATGTGGCAAATGTTGTTTTCTTCACAAAATCGCTTAAATTCTATTGAAATAAATTGAGGTCCATTATCCCTTACAATGCTTTTAGGTACCCCAAAGGTAGCAAACCACTTCTTTAATCTCATTATAATCTCCTTCGCTGATGTGTTTCTCATCAGGTCTACCTCAGCCCATTTTGAGTATGAATCTACTCCCACTAGCCAATATAAAGAGTCAACCGGTCCCGCAAAATCTAGATGTATACGCTCCTGTGGCTTTTTAGTACAATTCCATGAGTATAGTGGTAACTCCATTACGCTCGGTCGATTTTTCTGACATCCAATACACATCTTTATATACCGTTCTATGTCCTCTTCGCATTTCGGCCACCAACAATACAACCGAAAAATAGATTTCATCGCGTTCATTTCCGGATGTCCCCGATGTACTGTTACCAACACTGAATTCCTAAGTTTCGTAGGGATTATCAATCTATCATTTCGTTCAACTATTCCCCTGTCTACTGTTAATTCCTCTCGTTGGGTGTGAAAGATTACTAGCTCCGATTAAAGCCTCTCCACCCTTGCTCAATATGTTGTGCCACTCGCTTTAGTATTGGATCTTTAATTGAATTCTTGCGCAGGTTTCCCTCTGAGACCTGCATATCCTCTAAGTTTACATTCCGATTCGCCAATGCATGCTTGGTATCCCGATTAGGTATGATATCGTGGAGCGGTAGCCTAGATAAGGCGTCTGCTATAACATTCTCACGACCAGATCTATATTCCACGCTAAAATCGTAAGCGGCCATCTTCCAAGCCCAACGTGTCAGACGATTATTCGATATCTTTAGCAGATCCCTCTTTTCCCCGAACAACCCTTCCAAGGGTTTATGGTCTGTCCGAATATAAATTTTCGACCGTAGATAAAGTTGTGGAATTTTTCTATTCCAAATAACAATAAACTCGCTTCTTTATCGATAGGCGCATAATGTTTCTCCGACTGTAACAACGTCCGAGAGGCGAATGCTATTGGGTTTCCCCATTTTGTGAAACCTTATGAAGTAAAACAGCCCCCAGTCCTGTATTTGACGCGTCACACTCCATAACCAACGGCAATTTAGCATTATACGGCGTTAAGGTTTTTTCTGCTGATAACAATGACTTAACTTTATCGAAAGCCTCCTGCTCTACATTAGTCCAACACCATGGTACTTTTACACTAGTCAATCGATGTAACACAGCTGCTTCACTATGAAGATTGGGAATGAACTGTTCATGATACGTGACAAGCCCAAGTAATGAATGTAAGACATTTTTGGGGTTAGGTGCGGCCTGGATTGCTTTAACTTTCTCTTTGCTTGGAGGTATCCCATTTTGGTCGATAACGATACCTAAAAACGAAACAGATTTCCGTAGAAATTGGACTTTTTCAAATTTAGCTTTGAGGCCTGCTTCCTGCAGCCTATCGAGTACTATTTTTAAATTAGCCAGATGTTCGGCGTCATTATTGCAGGAGATAATTACATCGTCCAAATACACTCCAGTCATCGGGCAATCTTTCAAAACATTGTCCATGTAACGCTGGAAAATAGTTGGTGCGCACGAAAGCCCAAACGGCATTCTTCGGCAGCGTCTACATGACAGGATTTTCACTGGATGCAAACTCCCTTCAAAAACCTTTGCCTACCCTTCTAAAAATCTACGCCGCCTTCGGCGGCCGTTTCTTTTTATTATTATTTTCACCTTTATAATTATATTGATACTCTTTTAAGAGAATTTATAAGGATAACTTAAATTAATCTATCTCTACAACCAACTATCATTATTTTGTGATTATAAAGAATTTATTTTTTAGATAATAAATTCAATTAAAACCTCCATTAGTTACAATGAATTAATTATTATGGCATTGTGAGTTTGCTGATATATCTAACCCTTTTAAATTACATTTAAAAGGATAGCAGAAAGTTTTATTTGGAAAACAATGTGTATGATTGTTTGCAATATATAGATTTGGTCGATAATTGTATTATAATAATTCTATAATAAAAGTATTAATTTTTACAGCAATAAATTTTGTCCTATTTTATCTCAAAATTTAATAGATAACCCCTCAAAAAATTTATCCTACCCCCATTAAAGCAGCTTACCCCCTACCCTTTCAAAAAAATAGGATGCAAACTGTTCCTACCCCTCCCGCTCATGTAGACGCTGTCATTCGGTATCGAAAATATCCTTTATGTGTTGAGATGACCAAATATTCTTGGGACTCTGGCTCAACGGCCATTTGTAGATAAGCGTCCTTTTAATCTATCATCGTAAAACGGTCCCCCCCCCCCCCCAATTCTTAACTATTAAGTCATCCAGCGTAGGAATAACGTGATGATCATATAATAGATGGGGATTTAAACTGAAATCTGCGCAAATACGAATCTTGCCATTGTTTTTCTTGACATTTACTGTTGGGTTGCCCATGGCACCCTAGTTATAGAGGAATCGTTGGGCTCCAAAATCTCCACAGCCACAAGGCGATCCAGTTCTAGTTCAACCGCTCTGAGTAACGGAAATGGCACTCGACGAGCTGGAAACGATTTTGGAACAGCCGTATCTTTTAATTGGAGTCGCACCGCGAAATTACGTATTAACCCCGGTTTGCCGTCAAAAACAGCTTTAAACTGTTTAGCTAACAAATGCCCCATTGAGTCTTCCGTTAGTGACATCCTCGATCCGTGTGAGCATCGATTGTATTAGAAAGGCCCATCGGGGCTTCGGCCCGCGGGGGCACCGATTGTATTCGAGTGGCCCGTCGGGGCATAGTTGGTTTGGTGGCAACTTGATGTTATTGTTTTTCTATTCGTTTTGAGAACCTGTTGTATGCTTATCTGTCTCGGGTGACTCAAACCCAAATGCTAATCCATGGCAACCCAAACAGAGGTAGGTCATTTGACTTTATTATAATAACTGATAAATTGCGAATTTCCTTCCCCACTTGCACACGAACCATGGCTTCACCCATAAGATCCAAAGGCTTATCTCCATAGGCTGCTAATTGGTTTGTGGAAGATGTTAGTGGTTTGCCAATTTTCTCCCAAATATTCAATCCTATAATAGAGGCTTGTGCTCCTGTATCATAAACAAAAGTGACACTAAGTCCATTTATTTTGGCTGTGATCTTTGCCCTTTTATTTAATCCCCTTGTCCAGAGATTATTAATTGAATCACTTGACTGAAAATGTGGTTTCACTGAGTTTAAATTGCGATATACAGGCTTACTACGGCAACATGCTGCGAAATGTCCGGTTCTTTGGCACTTAAAACATGTTTTGTCTTTAGCTGGGGCATAAATATCTTTCATGCCAGCTAGCACAATTCTTACATTTATTATCTTAAAACTTGTTATTAGGATTCCTATAATTATTGTCTCTCTTAACACACTCTTGTGAATTAGGCATTTTATGTTTGCAATCTTGCGGTCTGAGACAATATACCAAGTCTTTCTTGATAGTCATTTCGTTTTGAGCATTTTCTGTTGCCGTGGCCATATCTAGCACGAACTGGAACGTCAGGGGCTTTTTGTTCACATCCAATGTTAAAGGATATTTAGTCCTAAGTTCAACTTCAAGACCTGGTAGATCTATACTCGCAACTAATTGATCTCTTAACCGGCCGTCAACTTCTGACGGCGTAAAACAACACGCTTTCGCAGTTATTTTGATTTTATTAGCGAACTCTCCAATTGGTTCATTCTCATTCCTAATTAACCTTATGAAGTCTAATCTACTACCGAAAATGGTTTTATTCTTCTCAAAAATATGTAGCGAGACACTCCTTATCTTATCAAATTTAGCCGTTAGAATGGTTTCTGGAAATAAATATTGTTCGAGAATGTCAATGCCCTCAGCGCCAAAACTCACCATGAACAGGACTTTATTTTCTTGATCGGTCGGTGTCCAGTTCTTTAGTCTTAACGTTGCATCCCAAAATTGGAACCAACGTTGTATAGACCCATTAATTTGATATTTTTCTAACTTATAAATTATACTAGTATTTTTGGACTGAGGCATAATTTATAAAATTAATAACTATTTTCTTACTTGTTTTAATTAGAATATTAGAATTTTCGTCGTCGCCACTTTAACGAAGGTAGATTTATTTATTTCCATAATGTATTCACAATAAGTTTTAGTTTTCATTGACATTTTATTCAGTATAATTTAACCATAAAATGCAACTTAATTACAAATGGCGATATATAATTACACGTTAATGGATGGGTGTGTACATAATAAATTAGGAAGTTAAACAACACCTATTTATTAATCGTAAATATATATATATAATTATATCTAACTGGCAAATATAATATATAATATGATAAAATATTACAATAGATTACTTCTTTACTACAATAACCATGAAACTCACAATGTAAACACATATCAGAATTTATTACGTTAGATTAATTGATAATACAAAAACATTAAAAATCTTTAGAAGGAATAATTATGCAAATATATTGAAGCCTTGAGTTATTTACACCGTAGGGTTCCTTTTTTGGAAACGAATTATTTAGTAACTAGAAAATAAGGACCAGAGTGATTTGATGAAAGCAATTAAGATTTGATATATTATTGTCGCAGCACCTCTAGTTGGTATATTATATCTTAAAATAATGATATTAAAATATTAACATATTAAAAATATAACTCAAAACTGTTTTTGACTAAGAAAAAAGTAGCTTTCATAGAAACACATAAAAGAAGGAAAATATATCATTGATTTTTTGTTAAAAATAAATAGATGGCGTTAAAGAATTTAATTGGTACTTATATTTATTATCAAAAGCATTGATTAGTAAAGTTTATTAAAATATTAACAGTAATATATTCTATAACTGTCAAATATGTCTGTAAAAGTGGCTTTTTAATATTTTGTAAGCAATTCTATATAATAGAGGATTATCAACTAAATGTCTCATACTTTTTCTAAAGAAATTTTTAATACTTGTTTGGACCTTGGGAATATTTTTATGAAGAAGTATGGTTTTAAAAATGGATTGGTGATTTTGAACTCGGCTAATTACAATATTAAATTTGCTCATTTTCAATTAATAAATAATTTTATTTATTTAATTAGAGTTATAAAATAATTTAAATAACAAACATCAATTAAGCTTCAACTGTTAATGCTAAATTAATATTTAGACATTATGATTGATATTCCATATTTAATACAGGATTTGATTGCAAGCTGA
Organism: Gordionus sp. m RMFG-2023; assembly: GCF_954871325.1. Classification (NCBI taxonomy): domain Eukaryota; kingdom Metazoa; phylum Nematomorpha; class Gordioida; order Chordodea; family Parachordodidae; genus Gordionus; species Gordionus sp. m RMFG-2023. The sequence continues at coordinate 24,299,681 of NC_088775.1, forward strand.
CATAGCGAAAATATAATTTATATGTATTAGTCTAATCTAATAATTAAAATAGCAATCATTTAATAAAAATTTAGATAGCGTTATCAATTTTTAAATAATAAAATCAAATCTTTATATAATACTTAATAGAATTATAAAGAAATCGTTCAGGGGGCTATCAAAAAAATTTATTTTTAACTCAGGGGGAGGGAGCCATTAAAATAATTTTTTTTGCTTCAGTGGGCTATTCAAATTTTTTAGGAGGCTCAAGCCCCTGCGCTTACTCCCCCCCCCCCCCCCAATGACGCTACTTAAGGTTTACTCGCATTATAATTTATCAATTAACATCCAGATTTATGAGTTGTCAGTAACGGTATATCTGACTCACCATATTTAATCTTGGTGGAAATCGGGTTTTCATCGTTAGGACTAAGAATTACCTCTTGCCACTTTTCTTAATACTTCTTTGTCTTGTCGAAATAGTGGCGAAAAAAATTTTTTTCTTATAATTTTAACTATTAATTTGTGACCTATGATTTCTCCAATCTACATTATTATTATGTGCTTTTGCTTATATTTTTGACTTAATCTTGAATTTTAGTTTAATCTTAGTAAATTAACATTTACAGAAATAGGATATATTATGTAATAAAATAGGCTTATTGATGAATATTGGTATTTGATAGATGTGATAATCCATAAAGTATAGCGTTTTTAAATTAATCACCAGCCATTTATCTTGTTCAACTACATATATTTCGCATTAAGCTTTGTATTTAAAAAAATCGATTCGGACTGGTTCTGTTTTAAAAATAAATTTAAGAAACAGGCCAGACATCCTTAATAAAAAATTGGAACCAGCCGGTTACAAATGTCTGGGCTGACGAAAGCTAAATCCCGATCAAAAAAGGTCGGATATAATTTCTCACTTGCACACCTCTAATTTTAATATTGTTATGCAGTTTCCTCTCTTTTCTCTTCTTGTTTAAATGTTACCCTAATATTGTATTTTTTTATTTTTAATTCTAAAAATTTCACGAATAGAAGAAACTTATGTGTATAAAAATTGATTTTAAAATAAAAACACTTGCAGGTCTATGATTAATAAAAATAAAATTTAGAACCAAATCTATTAATTTTTTTCTCCTATAAATTTATAAAAACCAGTGCTGAAAATTGTTGGGTTTGGGCGAATAATGTATAAATGTGAGTATCATTTATTTTTTTTGAAATTATTTTTGACTTTCATAACAAATGAGGTATTGTATTATATAGCATATATTTACCTGTTAAGTAGTTGTGATTTTTTTATTATTTATAATTCTCTTTTAAACTACTTGCTTTGTTTAGGTAGACATTCAAAATTTATATTGTTTTTCTTTGTTTTACTTGTTTTTGTTTTGGTAATGACATTCAAAATTTAAATTGTTTTTCTTTTTTTTTAAACTACACTAATTCTAAATGTGAATGACATTATAAGTTACAAATTTTATTATAAAAAGATCGAATTTCATTTTATATTTTCAGTGAAAAATTAAATTGATTCGTTAATAAACAAAAAAATAATTCTAGTAATTTCCGCAATTTTTTAGAAGTCAACATGGTGGCAGTCCGCTACATATTCGAGGAAATCGTAAATAAATAAATTTTAAGTAGATTCGAAGACATTTTTACGGATACTCAGACCTGGGACATCGAAAAAGCTGTATCCTTCACAAGAAAACTACCAGACGAAGTATATATTTAGCTCAAATCGATATTTTCACCTACGACTTCATCAATCTATCGATATTGATTGAAAAATTCAGGTTAATATACCCAAGGAAATCTACAAGTTCGAACATATTATTATTTAACGCAGCTGTACAAAGTAATAATGAAAGTTACATCAATTGGGTAAGTAGATTATGCATTTTAAAAAATGAGTGTTTGCTAGATGATAGTAGAGTTATTGAAAAAGTAAAAATTTTGTCAATTAGCAAAAATATTAGGCAGAAAATTACGTTAAAAGAAAACATTACATTAGCAGAAGTTCTTACTTTAAGAGATGATTTTGAGGAGTTAGAATTAAAAGAAAATTTTATTGCTAAAGTTGAAAATATTTTTTTAAACGAAAAAACTGAAAATGAAACAACCGTGAAACATTTAGAAAGGTAAAGAGGTAGGAAAATTGAAGAAAACAAACAGCTGGTTAGATATGGAGACCACGAAGAAAGACATAATTTACGAACTAATTAAGATTACAGACAAGAATGGACAACAAGAAGTAATGACTTTCAAAGAAATAATTATCAAGAAAATAATTACAACCCTAGATATCAGAACTATAATGCGATTTATAACAGCAACCTCAGGGCAAACTACCCAGAATCGTACAATAATTTTTCAAGATTTGATAATAGAACTAGTTATAATCTATAATAACCATAGATTTAATAATGATTATAATTACTGATATAACTGACATTATAACGATTCAAGATTTATTCAAAGACATAACAATAATCATAATATTGGAAATCAAGGAAGAAATCAAGTATGTATTTGTAGATATCATAACAACGATAATAGTCAATCACGATACACAAACAAAGTAAACACTGTAAATATAAAAGAGATAAAAGATGATGATAATAATAAATTAGAGAAAAAAGAATATAATTTATATAATTTGGACATAAACAATATGGATGCCGATAATGATAACACAGCTAATGATGTATATAAAGATACAGTATATTTGAATGATATGCCAATATTAATGCAGATAGATATTGGTTCTAGGTTCAGCACCCTACCGATTCATATTGCAAGAAGGATTGGAATTAAAATCTTAAATAAATCGGACACAAAATTAACTGGATACGGTGGAAAAATAATAAAAGTGTTAGATACTGTACAAGTCAAGGCAAAATTCGAAGACAAAACTCAAATCTTAATTGCTTATGTGGTCCAAAGTGGCAAGATTGCACTTTTGGGAAGGACCTGGATAACCGTTTTTAAAAATATATTAGATAATTGTGAATCTAATCGAGGAAGATTATGATATTACTATACAAGAAGTAATTACACAAACGAGCACAGAAGAGATGGTACAAATTATAGATGGTGAAATAATTGATGATAAATTATGGGACACACCAATAAATTTTAATAGAATAGTTAAGGAAACTAGTATTGATAAAGTGAATGAATTAAATCGAAATATATCGTCAAATATAAATATCGTGATGGGTGACAAAGTTTGGTATAAAACTTTCAAGGAAAGCATTTGTGGACAAAGGTACGGTAACACGTAAAGGTGGGAATTTATCATATGTAATAGATACTGAAGAAAGAAAGAAAGAAAGAAAGAAAGAAAGAAAGAAGAAAAAAAGTCATAGATTAAAAAAAGGTCAACGAATATTATATCTCTTAATAATGGTAAAACAGATTTGAAAACAAATGTTAATAATACAATACCTTATACTTTAAATTTTAGGGGAAGAAGTGATGATGAATCAGTACGAAATCAAAGTACACAAAGATCAGAATAAAAAGATTTTTAAAAAAATATATAATAAATAATAAAATATTTTTTTTATTATAAAGAATTTTTAAATTTAAAATAAACTTTCAATAGCTATACTATATAAACAAGATTTTTTTGTGGATGAAAACTAATGAATTATACTAGTGATGACTAACGATAACTATTAAGATCAACAAAGGACAAACGAACAATAAATGATGAAGAAACTGGTAAGCAAGACAAACAAAAAGATGCTAAACAGAGGGCGAAAACTTTTTTAAAAAAAGAGTGAAATGTTAAGTAGTTGTGATTTTTTTATTATTTATAATTCTCCTTTAAATTACTTGTTTTGTGATAAAGGCTGGACCTCCATCAGATACTATCATATCAGGTAAACCAAACCGGGCATATGATTCTCGTAATTTTTTAACAACAATTTTTGTGGTATAACCATGCACATCTGCATATTCTATCCATTTTGAATAAGAATCTACCACTAAAAAATATGATCTTTTGTCTAGATCGAAGAAATCGATGTGGAGATGTTCCCACGGTTTCTTTGATCTGGACCAAATCTGCCCTACTTCTTTACGGGGCATAGCGGCACAGGTATTACATGGAACACATTTCCTTGTAATTTTTTCAATATCATGGCTCATACCAGGCCACCATACATATTCACGAGCCCCAAATTTCATTCCTTCCTTCCTTCCTTTCTTCCTTTCTAATTTTCCCAGGGAGACTTGTTAGGGGAATCAAAATTTTAAGCCCGCCCTGGATCAAAATTATTTTCTGGTCCGGAATTTTTTATTTGGCTATTTTGAATAATTGTTATTTTATAATTAAAAAAAAATTAAAGGAAAATTGAAAATATGAGCTGTAAATTAACATTAAACCGCTCCATTTTATGTTTCCTTCCAATAAAAAATTTATTTCTAAAATATTGGCCCTGCCCGCTTTCAAAAAAACTTATTTTTATTATTTTGAGGTTATCCTTGCTGAATCATTCCGGCCTTTGGTTTGAATCGGTTGGTCTTTGATTTCTCTGCTACATTATTTTTATTTATATACTGCGTCTTATTCATATAAAAAATAAACATTTTCATCTTTTGTTTAAATGTTTAAAAAAGTTAAGATATGATAATTTTACCCAAATGGAGATAACTCGAACCTTCGTTGTATATATATCGTATTGCGATATGGAATCCATGTGGATTCTGAATCTCTCTATTTTAAAGCTTTTACTGATGTAAATTTATAAATTTTAAAAATCTGAATTGACCAAAAATGTGTTTCAGCATATATAGGTATACCTTGAATTTAAGATGATTTACCCTGAAACTTTGAAACATCCGTAATATATATTGATTTTTATGTAAATTTGCATATAATTTAATAAATAAACTAAAATGTATGGCGGAATTGTCTAAAATTAATAGGGTAGATACTCTACACATGCTGGAATATTAAATCTGATTTTTAAAATTTAAATTTTGCCTTCGGTAAATAATTTAAATTAAGATATTCTACCCTATTGATTCTATAACCCATTATGACATGTATATCAAATTTAATCAAAATGGAATGGGGTTCAGCCGAAAATCGTGTATTTTTGTCGAGATGATTTATTCATTTGATATTACATATAGCCGTGGCCCGAACTTTCGTAAGAGAAGTGGAAAATTTTGAGTGACCTCCCACAAATTCTATTGGAGGACTTTAGATCATCTTATTGCGCTTGGCCGGGAAACATTTTTTAAATATGATTTTGGTTTTAAGTTTCTTTTTTTAATTAAAATATTTTATTTTTCCTGAAAATGTTCAATCATATTGTATATTTTTTTTTTTGGTTTTAGGGAAATAGGGAAGGAGGGGGTAGAAGAGGAGTGTGGGGGTTAATATTTCACAAGTATTTATGATTATATATAAAAAGTTTTAAATTTTCCCAAGGAGGATGCCCCCACGCCCTTCAACATAGGCTGCGCTTATGAATTATGTTTGCTAGTTTTTGTAGCTAAGATTTTCCTAACGGGAGATCTTCTGATTTTGAAGGTCTTTGTCCGGTTTAAATTTTTATAAAAATAGTTTTGGTTTAAGACCTACTAAATCTCATAGTCATTATTTTATAAATCATCAACTTATACTTATTTTTAGATTAGTATTGTTTATAATTACATTATCGTATTCTCAAGAATATTGACATTTACTGATCAATAAAATTTTTCACTAAATGATCCAGCTAAAAAATATAAATGATTTAACTTTTATTTTAACTTTATTTAATATATTATTGATTTTACTACACATTCAAATGAAAGTTATTTGATTAAAAGCAATCTTTAAACCTTTTACTTGTTAACAACAAAAACATGGCCACCTACCCCAGATCTCTCCTATCACTACACATCTCTGATATTTAATTGGCGACTTAATTTTTTTAGCAATGATTACCTTCTTTATCAGACTCAAGTAGGAACCCTGAATAAGTTGATTTAAGTCCAACTTAAGGAAATCGTTGTCACAACCGCTGATTGATTTAAATTTCTATTAATCTATTTCATATGACCTATTTGACAAGTTATTAATAAAAATTCTTAATTTTTATTAGAAATTATTTATAATATAATATATATGTGGCAATGTGTTTTTTCCAACAATATGTTATATTTTAACTTTAAAATATTTTTTGAGCATGCTTTTTTAAATCTAAAAATCTGATTTTTCCGGAAATGTATATCAGCATGTTTGGAATACTTATCTTATGAATTGTAGACAATTTTGTCGTTAACCTTTTTGAGTCATTTATAATTTCTATAAAAAATCTATGGAAAAACGAATATTTTTATATTGAGTTTAAAGGTTCATAGCAAAAACGTCTGAAATTTATAGGTAGGTATTCCAAACACGATGGAATACATTTCCGGGGAAACAAGATTATTGAATTTAAGAAAACGACTTTAAAAAATGATTTAAAGTTGAAAAAATAACAAAATGCAGGAAAAGACATTAACATATATATATTTGCTCTAGACCTTATCTCCCAAATCTTTAATTGATTCTAATTCTTATTTTACCCTTTAATCCTACTCATACTTCAGTTATTTATTTTAATCTTTAATAAATTTCACCCAATTAAAATTTCTTTCAAATGAACATTTCTTAAGTAGAGCCCTTATCGAATACGTCATTGTGTCGTCTAAAGGATGCGCGTAGGCATGGGGGGGGGGTATTTAGGGGGTTCACACCCCCTCTTTACATGAAAAAATGAATTTTTAAAAATTTTTTTATTTTAATTTACTAAATTGATAATATAAATGCTTAAAATTTTAAAAGCAACTATTTTTATGTTTTTAATTTATAAATAATGGTATTTGATTATTAATATATTTTTTAAATAAATTTTATAATATTTTGCAAAAACTTGTCTAGTTTGTCATATTCCTTTTAAAAAAATCTCTTTATCATATTAAGAAACAATCATTAATTTTCAACAAGTTAAGCACAGATATGCCACAAGTCTATTTGACAACCTTTTTATGTGGCTATTAAATATAAAAGTAGTGTTGCTTAACGGCTCGATATGAGCCAATTTTTTAAAAAGGCGAACTCAACATTTTAGGCAGAAAAATGTTGCCTAAATATTGAGATTTTGATAGTCCAAACCTTTGTCTCAGCTATGACCTCAATCTTCAGGCTTGAGTAATATTTTTTTGAATAAAATAGTGAGTTGACGTTTTTAAAAATAGGCTCAAATCAAGTCGTTTAACAACCCTATATAAAAGTATCACTGCTATAACCACATCAAGTTTCAAATTTTAAAATAATGATAGGATTTTTTATAATGATAATAATAGTAAAACCTATTTTAGGTATTTCGTTTATTTAATTTTTTAAATTGCTCTTGTGCTTATGGAATCTTCGTTTACTTCTATATTTATTAAAAAACTAAGAAGAAAAAGTAACATACATGAAGATTATAGAATCATAAGATTCAAAAATATTTTGAATCGGGAAAGAGAAACCTTGATGTATTCAGACCAAATTGATTTTTGATAATTTAAAATTCGATATTTAAGATTCAGCTTAAAACTCGCCTTATTTCGCTTATAACTGGTTTTTATTTATTGCTGAAAAAAAATAATCAAGCATTATAATTTTCCTTCTAGCATGATGCCAATTTTGGCGATTTTTTTTATTTTGCCAAAAATGTTTTCCTTAAACTATCTACCAAACGGGTTGATGTAATAAAGAAGTATGAAATACGCAAATTATTAACATAAATTTCCGAGATGATTCTAGATTTGACTAACTTTACGCTTAAGAAACGATATCATAGTTGGTTTTTGGTTCATAATTCTGTTACTTTTTTAATGGCTGGCGATATTGATTAAAGAATTAATAAACTAAATATTAATGCAAACCAGATAGTTTGAACTTCTATATTTCTGGAATGATGCTAATTTTGACTATTTTTTATTATTTACCAATTATTCTTTTCTTCTTTAAAACAACTATCAAAGAGAATAAAGCAAATAGGTTTCAGTATTCGTGTTTTCAAAACTTGGTTCACTTCACGCTTTAGAGCGTGATTTCATGTTATTCATTTTGTTTATAACTCAGTTTCTTTTCGTGGTTCTCATCGGCAAAGTTAGGCCCGGCCCGAACGGTCTAATTCTATTTAAAATAATCGAGTTCGGGCTGGGCCTAATATTTTTAAAACAATTCGGGCCTGGTTGGGTCGGACTTTGAAATTTTTTTAAATATATCTAAATTTATCAATTTATATTGAATTTTTTATGTAAAATAAAAATTTTTGATTTTATTTATTGAAACTAAACGCCATATAACATATGTCTTTTATTTTGAGTAATTATAAAAATTAATTTCTATATTTAAATAAATTCGGGCTGAGCCGGACCGGTAAATTTTTTTAAAAAAAATTTAGGGTTCGGGCCAGGTCGGACTTGAAAAATTAGGCCCGATGCAGATCACTAGTTCTCATATTTAAGTGAGGAGGGATTGAAGGTACTAGTCAGGTATTATATTAGCGCACGTTAAACATATAGTTTTTAATACTTTCCATTTTAACACGATGTTTATTTTCTTTTTTTTAATACTGTTTATCAAACGGATTAAATTAATATACAATTATGTCTAAACATTTATAAAATTTACTGAATAAATGCTTTCAGTCACTTTTTAATCTTAAGGTTGTCCAATTACTATTAATTTTTTCCTTTATATTGGCTACTATACTGGTTAGAGGTAGACATTAATAATACACAAAAAATTGCCATATTTTAGAATTAGGGATTATTCAGCCAACTTTAACAGAGATTATATAAAGGCTATCAAAAAATCAATAATATATAAGAATTTTCTATAGTAGGAAGCCGGGCAAAGGCAGGGCAAAACAGGGTTTGGGGGTGTAACCCCCCAAAAAATTTTAAACCACCCTCCCCTTATTGGAAAATCGTGGCTACGCCACTTACTACATCCACTTTTGTTATTTATATCTTACTATACGATTTTTATAAACCTTCCCTTCAGCTCCAGTTTGGAACAGGTAGTATAAAAGGGTATGATTTTAAAATATTCAAACAGGAGAAAGTAAAAACCCCTCTCCGAGTTTGAAAATGTTGTGAAAAAATTATCCGTACATGGCTTATAGGCCTCTTATTTTTTTTTTCTTTAAATTTTTCCAAAAAATTACTTTATATAAATTACATTTATATTATAAACATAATTAATTTTAAGATGATATCATTTTAAAGGGTCAATGATTGATAATTTGATTCTAAGATTATAATCAATTAATATAATGATATGATAATACTAATAAAACATATTCTTATATTTTTTATATTTTGAATAAAATATTCAAAATTAATTCAAAATCGATGGAAATTTTTGGCCTATTTCTCTGTTTCAAAGGGCTAAATTCTCAGCCGTTAAAAGCATAAAAATTTTCAATTTTTTCAAGAAATTATAAGAATAATAAATAAAAAGAAAACACCCCCTAGTGAGATTTTGTTTCGCTTTTAATATTATAAGATAAATCATCATTAACAAAAAATTTGGAAGGAAAAAGAGTAAAAATCAAGATTTTATTTCGATAAATCTTAAATTTGCCTATCAATTAATATTTTTATTGGGATAATCTTATAAATAAAAAACTTGTTATTTGATTGTTTCACAAATCGATTTGCGGACATTAGAAACAAATTTATTATGAACAAATAATTCATTTTCTTTTAATTAATTTCTTGTGTTATCCTTATTTTCATTTTCTATCCCTTCTCCTTTTAGCATAAAATTTTAATTTTTACCAATCAATAGAGAAATTGGATGTATAATAAGAGGTTTTTAGCCTTTTATATTTTATTATTTTCTTTTTTAAAATAATATTAAAAATTTTATTTTTTTTTACCAATAATTAAAAATAAATTATTATAAAATATTAGAAATTTAAAAAAAAATAAAATTATATTATATTTTTTCTAATTAACTTCTTTTCACAAAAAATATACAAAACTTTTCTCAAATTTTTTTTTTAAAAAACCACATTCAATCAATTTCAAAAAGTATTTAATAAAATAAACATTGTATTTTATTTTTAAAGATTAAAATAGGGAGAGATTATTGGAAAAATTCCTGATTCCCCTGCCATTTGTTTTAAGTATTTAGCTCTCTATAATTGGAACCTTCCGAACTCTTTAAACTTTAAAATAAGTATAGAAGGAAAAATTTATTTTTGATATATACAACCAACCCTTATATATTTTGGAGATTTGTAAATAATTTTGCATAAGGGTTTCTATTTATTTATCATAAAACCACGAGATAGAGAGTAACATATACAATTAATAATATAAGAATATATATGTTCGCATCATTGTATGTTTTCCGACAATGTGTTATTTTTTCAACTATAAATCCTTTTTTGAAGCGCGTTTTTAAAAAAATTAAAAATCTAATTTTACCGGAAATGTATGCCATCATGTTTGGAATACCTTACCTATGAATTTCAGACAATTTTCCCATGAACTTTTAAACTTAATATAATATATATTAAAGTTTCCATATTTTTTTTTATATAAATTATAAATGACTCAAAGGTTTACAGCAAAATTTTCTACAATTCACAAGGTAGGTATCAAACATGATAGAAAAAATTTCCGGTAAAAAATTTTTAAATTTTAAAAAAACGTGCTCAAAAAAATGATTTAAAGTTGTAAAAATAAGACATTGCTGGAAAAACATATTAACGTTAACACATATATTATGTGGATCCATAGTAATTACAATAATATCCCTTCCTTTAATACTTGATGCATTGGAGTTCCCTGCACTGTTAGGCATCATTCAAAAAGATATAGTGTGTTCAAGACATCTGTATAATCAAAATTATTTTGATGGAAAGTTGTCCCTATATACCTTCCCCTATCCATATCCTACTCCCCTCCCATCTCCCTAAGAGAAAGGAAATCCCCAAACTTTAGCAAAAAAAATAAAGAGAGTACAAATTAAAATATTCCCCTACCTGCTCTCCACCTTTCCTACTCTCCTCCGATCTTGTGTCATATCTCTCTCTACTATGGTAGTAGTCTTTGCTGGGCAGGCTTTGCCCTTTTAAATGTTAATTAAAATTTAATAAAAATTATATACTAGGATTAGGATCGCTTCTACAAGATTTCATAGATTTATTACACTGACCTAATTTTGCGGTTTGACCCAATCCATTGTCAGTGCCCTCTAACATGGGGGGGGGAATCACGAATAAACTAAGTTGAATATCGGGGGGGGGGGGGTAGGTAATAAGAAATTTATTTATAACTGAGTCATTATAATTTCAGTCATCTAAGATATAAGGAGACGGCTTTATATTATAAAAAAAGAAAGCGATTCCTAAACGAGGAACACTATACAGGTAACTTATTATTATCATATAAGGGTATTCTTATTTCCTATTAGGAATCTTGTTACATTTGGTTTGGATTTCTAACGAAATTATAATCAAGTTAAATCTTATGATTCTAATAATGTTTATGATTTATATTCATTTCGATTTAGATTAGCCCCATTCTAGAGGTCTGCAAAAGTAGGCCCGGCCCGTACCCGCCCCAAATTCGGCCCGGCTCGAACATATTTTTTAAGAAAATTCGGGCCGGGCATAAATTTTTTTTAAAAATATATCTAAATTTATCAATTTTATGTTGAATTTTTTATGTAAAATATAAAATATGTGATTTTATTTATAGAAAGTAGACGCCATATAACATATATTGTTTATTTTGAGTAATTATAAGAATTAATTTCTATATCTAAATAAATTCGGGCCGGGGAAAATTAGGCCCGATGCAGATCACTACCCCATTCACCTTACTCATAAAATCTCATATTCTATGCAGTATAATATGGTATTTTTATCCAATGTATCTTTGTCTAGAGACCATTATGCCCATATTGTCGTTCAATATGACTCTATACTATAAAAAGTATATATCTTTCATCAAACTATTTTTGTAAATATAACTACCTTAGTTCCCCGAATAACGGATACTATGTGACCCTTTAAAATTAATTTATAGCCAGAAAAGCCAATATAAACCGGGAAGAGGACACACTAATTAAAAATTAATTAGCAAATTATTATGTGCTAATTTTAATAACTTAAAAAATAATTTGATAATTATCATTATATTAAATTATATAAATAATAAAATGTAATCATATTTTCTCAAAGTATTAAAAGGTTACAATAAAAATTTTGAAACAATGTTTGCCCTTTTATTATGTACACGATATTATAGCGGGGACTTGATGATTTGTAAAATTAATTAACTCCCTAATAAATTTTTTAAAATTGTAATCAATGTGAAATTCAGGTGAAAGACCTAAAATAAGTATTTAATATTTTTTGGTTTTTGAAATATAATATAAAATAAAAAGAACTAAAAAAGAAAAGAATAGAAAAAGAGAAAAGAAATAGAAATGTTATTAACAATGAAATATGAAAGTTAACGCTTTTTTTATATAAAAGTCTCATTACAAACTATTTTAAGCAAGTTTAAAAAAAGGGCATATTATATAATATTACAAACAAAAAGTATTAAATAAGCGGAGATAATTATTGGGGGAAATTTAAAAAAAATAGCATATAAATGTAGATTGTCGTCTAAGGTGACATAATATAATTTATAAATTTTTTTAAAAAAAATTATATATTTACACACTAATATTATATACTTAAAATCACTCACAGGTGAGAATAACAGGAACGAATATCGATTAATTTTCAAAAATAATTAATACAAATATATATATTATAGTTTAACAAAAATGCAATAAAATAGATCAAACTAATCATGCATCTTAATTTTTTTTAAACTGTGGAATAAATAATTAGGTTTATATTGGAATGGGGGCATCTGAAAATAATATAAAATAAAGTATTCATTTTGTAAATATTAATATTATATATTTGGAATTATTTGAATAAAATATAACCTAACATCTATAGCTATCTACAGCTAGCCAACCCGGACTTTAAGTTATATTTAAAGTTATCTATAGGCAGTTTTATAGTCATATTTTTTTAAATAAAAATTCACGGTTATAATAAAACTATCAGGTTTTACCCAAAATTCGGCCCGACATACATATCCGACCCGGCCTAGGGTGAAACGTAAACTAGCATAATTTTAAAATCTGAGCGGAGTCAGGCTTAAAAATAAATGAATTTTAAATAATAACCGAAATATTTATGCTGGCCCTAAAAATTTTAAGTTTTAATATATTTTCAAAGTAGTTTAATGTGCCTCTAGCATAGTTGTTACTTTTCAAATATCTAGCATGGCCTAAAATGTATACATAACATTTTTTAAGAAGCAATTAAGATAATTTTTGTTATAATCATGCAAGGTGTGCAATGCCAAAATGTGAAAATTCAAATAACTGAACCAAACATTTTTTTTATTCAGTTTGATATTTATTATTTATAGTTAAAATATATCATTAAATGATAATAAAATATTATTGGTAGTAAAACATTTTCAAAGTATTTATACCACCGAGGCATAGATATACTAAAAAAAGTCTGTTTATGAATAACACCTTTCTATTGTTAAAATACAGTTCTGTTATAACAGGGCCGGGCCTTAAATAAAATACCAGGCCTTGCAAATGATATCTATGAAGGTTTCTGATAGCCATAAAATAAGTACATAATTTTAAAAAAAATGTTAGAAGGGGCAACAACATGGTTCCCGAATATTACATTTACACATTACACAATTATTTTAGGAAATACAATAAGGTGCCATCATCAAAAAATATCTCACAAATATTTGTCACTTGTATATACATTTAATGATTATCATCACCTTCATCTCAAATTTCAACTAAATATTTCGTGTTATATTTACTAAACAATTAAAATAAATATATACAACCGTTATAAAACACCACTATTAATGTATTATGACTAATAAAAAAAATTGAAAATTATTGTCAATATATTTTATTTAAAAATTGAAATTATCCTTTAATAAAAGTATTGTAAGTCTGGCCGAACCAAACCATTCGACTCATTTAAAGGATTCAATCGGTCTTGATTTGACTTGAATAATGATGTAAGTCGGGATTTAACGGCGGGTCGGTTGAGCTTGCCCTTCTAATTAACAAAAGGATACTTAACAGCTCCAAATAAACTTTCAATATTCCCTTTGAACCAAGAATCCTCAATCAAATTTCTTGAAAGAAGAATTATATATAAACTTGACATGACCCTTTCTCTTTGGCGGGGTAAAATGAATCACACTCAGCTTGTAGAATTTATAGACAAGGCCACCCTAAATTTGACTTAAATCGTGACTAAATAAAAAACTCATTAATTGGAGTAAAGTGTTTAAAAAAAATTGAATGAACTTAAATCAAAATCTCTTGACTTTTATGGCTCCAGACTTAGTATGATTATTGGATATTATCAGTGATAGGATTAATCATGTTTCTAGAAAAAATTAAATAGAAAGAATAATAAAGTCAAGACTTGGCTTAAATAAAATAAAGTATTAATCATGGACACCAGCGTTAGCTGTAAACAAATATTTTAAAATTTAAAAAAAAAATAAAAAAATAAAATGCCATTTTTAAATATTGAAAAAATATTTTAAAAATTCGATGGATATTTTAGTGATCTTATATAACAGTTAGTAAAAATACACTTTTTTGGTGTTTATGGGTGGAAGGGGGTGGGGGGGGGGCTTGTCAAACAAAACACAATATATGGGAATATACATCATTTTAATTTATTTATGATTTTTAAAGATAATAATAAAAAAAACATTATAAAAAAATATAAATATTCTTAGTAATATGATATGTGGCTTTTAATAGAAACCCATTAAATAAATGAATTTTTTTTTAAAAAAAAGTAATAAAATAGCACTTAGCGTTAATTTGTTCAAGGATTTAATAAAATAAAATGCAAAGATAACGGTGGATGGATTATTCTGAGAAGCCAATTTACCATTTTTTTCGAAGGCAAAATGAGTATGCTCGAATTAGATAAGAATGATAGTATTAATATTAGAGACCTGCATGGCCATGCATCAAACTGGAGGGGGGGGCTATAGAAAATTAGAATCGGACAACTTGTGCAATATCTTTTTTTGGGTTGGGCATATAATTTTACATCCCAGGACTAAATAGTTTGATAGGTCGGACCGAAAAAAACTCTTTTTTAAAATTTTAATGGGCCAGTCTCGACCAGACAGTGCTATTTATAATTAAAATATTAACTTTTCAGAAATCGTAATTTCAGACTTTGAATCTAAATTAACCTATAAAACTAGTCGCCTTATAGGATTTTTAACCCGTCAATAATTATCGGTTTCAGGTCTTAACTTTTTTAGAAAATTTTTGACGAGTGCTTAGCGGATTTTCTTCAGCAAAAGCTAGTGATTAAGCCCATTCAACTATTTTTTAGCCTATATAAGGGACTTACATAATTGGGTCATAATAGCGCTTATTGATATTTTAACTGAATGTAATGGTAGAAATTTCCAAATTATCCATTTCTAATTTCGTTCTTATTTCAATTGAAAGTAAAGCAAAAGATATGGAACTCAATATGTTACTTGGAAATATTATGATGGAATGCGAATTGCCCTTTCACGGAATTAATAGTATATAAAAGGTGCGGTTTAATGGTTGATTTTAAAGCTAGACATCCAGTCCATTGTCTCGAAAACTGATATAAATGTCTAGGCACGAAATTAATAAAATAATCCAAAATTTCACATCTCGAACCACGAGATACTTCCGTTAGATAACTCGTGGCCTGATGGGTATATGTTATTCCCCTGGAATATGGGGAAACACATGTGTTGGGACTTAACATGTATAACTATTTTCGCCCCATCTAATAATATTAAGTCCTGCCTAAATTATAAATAATAAAATAAAAATTGGTGATAAATAGTATTTAAAATATTCAGCAAATAGATATAAAAATTACTTTTTTAAAATTTTGCTGCTTTATCTTCGACTGCTTTAAGGCTAATAAATTTTATTTTTTACCTGATTTGCTTGTCACTGTCTACGATTTAAACAGGTGCAGGTTTGCTGGGTTTATCAGTTTATCCGATTCATAGACCTTTGCTACCATGTGCAAAAGAAAATAATTCAATTTTTTTTAAAATCATTGGAAAGTGTCGAATGGTAAAAAAAGATATGTAAATAAAAAAATTGAAATTACTTGAGTATTAAAGAAAATTTAATTATAATTATAATTTTAATAATAATAGTATTAAATTGGAAAAATCCTCTCATTTAACCTTTCCTTTTACGATCCTGTATGCAACTTACACCGGTTTGAGCAATACGACCAGTAAAATAACACTCTTTTATTTATTTTTTTACAGCCAATCGAATTTTTGATATAAAACGATCGATAAAATGTGAGCACTTCTAATATATATTTACACAAATCGGGGGGGGGGGGGAATAATATTCCCGGACAAAAAAGGACTACACAACATCCCCTTCTAAATTCCATTGACAATAAAGACCGAACAAAAAATAACAGCGAGGGAAAAAAGACACTGGGATATTTCTAGATAGTATATCTTAAAAGGATTTAGACTTACATTTATTTAAAAAATATAAATATTAATTTTATTATGCTCCAAAACAGATATAAGCTCGTAAGAAAAGGAAATTGATTTATTACTGATTGATACTAAAAATAGATTCGGTTATTATTATTATTTGACTTTTTTAAACCATGTTTATGAAGTCAAAACATTCATAAAGTTTTGTTTCAATAGGTTTAAGATGGGTCTACTAAAATCATATATTAAATAAACAAATAGAATGATAAAATAGAGTTAGAAACAGAGACGCATAAGTAGACCACTCTCGACGGATTTGTTATTGTATAAATTGCTACATTTATTTATACCTTTATTTCAGCTATTAGAAATATTTTAAATATTTTGCCAAACGGATATCAAAATTTTAGGCCCGGCTCGAATTTTAAAAAATAGACTGGCCCAAGATTTTTTGACTGGGCAGGATTTGTTTTTTTTAAAAATCTTATGGCAGCCTGGAATTTTTAAAATTTCTTTTTTTTGAATAATTTTTCAAATTTTTTATAAGCGAAATTGATTAATATTAAGTGATCTCTATAAGATTATTTTCCAGCTGATTAATTTATATAATTTAAATTTATTTTTTTAAATAAGCCTGGCCGGACCCGTATTTATAAAATCATACTATTTTTCGAGTTGGGAATCGTGCCGGCAGGTCTATGATAAAAGTCATTTTAAATGTTATGTAACTTCATTTTAGAGGGTTTATTTCATTGATTAAAATTTTTTATTTCAAAGAAGAGTTAAGAGGAATCTTTCAAACCGTGCCAAATTTAAGTGGAACTACAAATCACTTCTCAAAATATTTGGAACCTGCCTAACCCACATTTTTAATTAGTAACTCCAGATTCCAAAGACACCAATGAACCATATTTGCCTAAATTGACAAATAGTTTATTAGAATGCTCTTTGAAGTGTCATTGAAAGAAAATCAATGTTAAAACGCCAACTGGTTAGCGCCTTATTTTTTGCAAATTCTATATATATATCAATAAATATTGCTTAAGCCTTGAGATTTCGCTAATAGATGTTTCCAAACCTTTGCACATTTCATTTTTTGTTATATAAATGAAATGAAACTACATAAATTGTTAATACTTTATTACAAAATGCCTTATTTTTTAAATCAAAATTTTTTTTCTAAAAAAATATGATTTCATGTGCAAGAATTTTTATAGATCAAAAATATTTGAATATTTGTTTTGAAGATCCTTTCAAATGTTTAAATGTATAAAAAAAATTTTGAATTGTCCGTCTCTAATTAACATATTATGTAATTGATCTTAGGTATTTTAATTTGTAAATTATTAAAATATCTCTTTTCAAAAGTCAAATATCTCATGTGGAAAACTTTAACCTTTAGGCAAAATCATAAGTACTTCTTAAGATATAAACACTTGTTACTTTAGTTTTATATTGTTTAGTTTATTATGGTATTTATCAACTTAAGCTGTATACTTATAAATTAATTTCAGAATAATTTAACTTTCTTTCATTATTTCTTAGTTAATTTAGTAAGAAAATGAGATAATATATTTATTCATTTTTATATTTATCTTAATAAACTCGATAAATTATTTAAAATAATTTGAATTTAAAAAAAAAATCACTTATCGTTAGTCTATAAATATAGGTCCACAAGATGGTGTCATTCTTTAAAATTGAAATTTGATTTAAAAAATTATATATTTTAGATGCAAAGAAAATGTTAAATTATTCCAATAAGTATAATAAAGTATAATTTCGTATATTTTATACTAAAGATTAAAATTTTTCTATAATTTTTAAAGCCAAAACTTAATATCAGAATTATTTAATAAAATCATAATGGATAGTGGAAAAGCTTCATTTAAATTATTTAAATTGATTTTTTACTTTGAAAATTTAGCGACCATTATGCCAAAAATTTGTTGATCTTAAAGAGATGAATATAAAACGTCCTAATTAATCACTTGGGTTATTTTAATTTTGGGCACGAATTTATAGCACTACTATTATAGCAGGAAGGAGACTAATAAGGAGAAATAATTAAAATAGTAGATATTAAATATTATTAACGATAAAAACAAATATTCTATATGCCATTTCTGGAAGTTTAAAGGATTTGTCTAATTTAAGACATGTTAGTGGTATGTTCTCTAATTAGATAAGTTTTAGAAATAGTAAACATCCATATAAATCTTCTTGCAATCATTTTTATAATTCAAACAGACCTCCCCCCCCCCCCCCACCTTTTTCACTATTATAAATTCTATAAACTTTTCTAATCTAAGTTATACCAATCTTCAAAGCTGCATTTAAAAAATGAAGTTATTGGAAATAAAATTTAAATAAATTATTTTAAAATATTTAATATTTTAAACTGCACCCATGTTTCAAATATTTTCTATTTATCAAGCTAATTATAGACAAATTGTTTTCACTGAGGTCAAAGAAATAGAAAAAATATGTTTAAAATTTTTAATTTTGCTTCCCTGTCCACCATCCTTAACGCTATTAATTATTCTTAAGTATTGGTTATTTATATTCTAATTAATTGATGTCATTTTCTTTCCAAGAGGTTTCAAGGAGCATAATATATCACTTGTCGAATAAAATAGTGCTCGTAGACCCATTTTAGGGCATCACTAGTGAGGGGCTATTGCTGGATCAAGCACCCTTTTAAAATTTGAGGAGCTCCCTAAAAAATTTGGGTGAATACAAATTTTAAAAAAAAATTAAAAATATATTGTTTTAATAGTTTTTTAAGATTTTAAGCACCCATAGATCCCCGGTAAACTGTAAAAATGAAAGAGCTGGTCATCTGTTCGAACATATCGATTTGCTTTTTTAAACATAGTGAATAAATAAAAATATTGATTTACCTATTTGAACTTGGAGTATAATCATTTCAACTCATTTATGGGAGCTTTAGACGCTATTAGGTTTGTCAATTTTTTTCGATTATATTATAAAAGTCGTCAGGGGGAGCTTTTAGATAGCTTTTCTCAACATAGATTGTTTTTTGAGAGCTTTACAGACGACCTTTGACCGGAGCTGCATTTTTTAGAAAATAATTTTGGTTTTACACTTCTGTAGTAAAATAACATTTTCAAATAATTTCAAGATTTATAATCACATAATGTATTCATTTTTGGATGCGTGGGGATAGGGTTAGGGTATAAAAATTAAAAAAAATAAAATATTTTTTAAAAAAAATCATGGTACTGAAAACATTTTTAAAAAAAATCCGGTCCGGACCATGCAAATGATACCTCTGCAGGTCTCTGATATAGACTTCGGGTTTTAATTTTTTTTTGTTCTAAATTTTGTCTCGCCTCATAATTAGTGTTAGAATACGAGTCTGTAAATCAAGTCGAATACGCCTATTTTTAGCCAATATAAGAGACTTCTAATACGGGGGGGGGGCAGGATGCAAGATCGTCATTAAAATTATAGAGAGGTCGATATTATTAAATATGCTATCCATTGAATAAAATTGAACGGGGAAGGGATAGTCTTGATTTGGATCCTATTTTTTCTAATCTTGATTGATAGGGGGAATGGAGAGGGTAAAAGGTAAAATTTAAGAGGAGACAGAGTTTAATATCAATATTGGCTTATGGGAAGTAAAAATCCCTAGTTATTGTCCAACTAAAATATATTATATATAATTTAAACATATAAATGACTTACCAAACAGGATGAAGTGTTAATTTATTCTTGGCCTTTGAAATCGTGGGCATTGTCATATTAGGGTTGGGAAATAAAACGCTTTAATATATATTTAACTAAACTTAGGTGCATATCAGAATTAATAATTGATATGGCTTAAGCATTATATGCCACGTCTCTTGTTTTCAACTAATAAAAAGCATCCGAATAACGTGATTTAAGTCCTTTGCTGGTAATAGTATTTAAAATATTCTGGTAGTTTAAAAACATTATCAGTTAAAGATATTATTTTTTTAATTTTGCTTTAATAAGATATTTTCGGCTTCGGGATAAGGTAATCTATTTACCTTTCCCTTACTTAAAGTCTTAGTTATAACCCGGGGTTGCCTGTCAGGATTTACGGCTTAAAAAGGTTCAGGTTTAGCAAGATTTACGGGTTAATTCGATTAATAGACATTTGTTATCATGTGCAAAAATAGGAAAGGAATCAATTTGTTTTAAACCCTCGGAAAATGTCGAATGGTATTTTAAAAAAATATATGAAACAAATATGCAATTAGTTACATCATAGAAAATTTAATATTAAAATTAAATTTTAAAGAATTTCTCTCATTTGATCTTCCTTTTATTATTCTCAGTGCAACTTGCCCAATTTGAGCAAAACGACACTAAAATAATTCATATTTTAGTCTATTTTAAATACAATCAAAGTATTTCTCTAATTAAATCTATATAATTTATGCACCTGCCCAAATGTACTTTTATATAAATTAGAAATGAGATGTAGATATTTTTACAAAAATTACCATGACAAAAGGACAATAGAATATAATACACCCAGAGAAAAAAATAATTCGGACAAAAAGATACTAGACAATTATACCCCAGATCTAAATGCCTATGAACCATAAAAAAAATAAAAATATCTCTAGACAAAAATGCGGCAGAGATATTTCTATTAGAGGTCTGCAAATGAAAAATCTTAGGATCCAGGTTGTTAAGATTTCATCAAGCCAGACCTGTCTAAATTTGTACCCGCTAAATTTATACCCTTCCCGGGCCCAGTTCCAATTTTTTACTATGGTTTTTTAAAATCCAGAAATATATCCTATGAAGAAATAATCAATAATGATGAGAATTTAGGTATGATTTCTTATAAACACAAGATTAAAGGAAATCTATTTATGAATGATAATGTGGCAAATCATTTAATCATGAAAATAATAAACATAATAAAAAATATTATTTTAACAAAATTTGGCTTTAGAATAATTTTTTTCCCAATTTCTATTAAGTGCGCAGGTCCTTTTTGCCCGGCCCGTTTTTTTCCCCCAATTTTATTTATTGTTGAGAGCATAACATACGCATATAATAGGTATAAATATTTATAATAACTAATAAAATATTTAATGACGGTTAATTATAATAATCAGGCCTTTTAATGGCCCATTCATGGCATAGACAGGGAAGGGAAACAGTATTTTTATTGGGAGTTGAAATGTTAATTTGCAAAAGTGTATTTAAAATAGATTAAATCAAATCATTATTTTTTAAGATAATCAATTTTTCAAATTATTTTTTATTAACCCTTTGCCGTTTCAGCCAGCGCCATGCCTAGAATTTGACGGCCCTTTAAAAAACACAATTTACCTACGCTTAATTGATAAATAAATTTTAAACATAAATGCTCTTTCAGGCCCATTTATTAATTCTGGAATATTGAATAAAAATCCAAGATGATCTCTAGAGAGCTTTGTTGGAAACGTTTTTCCAAAGAATTCCTCAATTAATCTAGTAATACATTGAAAAATTTATGCTCATATTTCGTTTGAGGATCATGTATAGGCGTGCCATCTCCTTCTTAAGAAGCTTAAAACCTTGCTCTTCTATACTCATTTCTAATTCCTATATAAGCTCTGGAATTCTGAAAGCCGTTTTCCTTAAAGCGGTCTAAAAATTCTTGAGCATTCTATACAAGTGTAATGGCTCTTTCTAATTTAATATTGTTACTTTACATGCTCGACGATGAGAGAGAAATGAACAAACGACCTCTGAGATCGTCATAATAAGAGTGAAAAATATGTGAACCAGTGACTTCTGCAGGATCGTCATAGTGAGAAAGACAAATATGTGAAAACCAGCTACTTCTGTGGGATTTTTATTATTGGCATAAGAATATCAATGTGCTCACCATCGAGATGGATATTGAGTATTTGTGGCGCATGATGTCACATTTTTATTTTTAAAGTGTTTTAAAATAGCCTCCTTTTTGAGAATTAATAAATGTTGCTTCGCTCTTCTTTCTTTTTCGTTTCTCAACACCTGAATCAAATTTGTTCCCTCTTCCCATTTTGAAAATTCTTAGGTTATAAAATAAAAGATTATATGCCCTGTCCTAACAATTCAATTCACTAAACGGTATTTTTATATTAATCAAGTTTGTCATTTTAAAGGATCTAAAACTAGCATATTATATAGTATATATTAAATGAAACATTTAATAGTCGAATCTATCTTAATTAAAATAATAAAGCAATCTAATAATTTAAAATGTGCCTACCTGAAAGGTCTATGTATTAAATGAAGACTATGGTGTAAACTTTTTTTATTTAAAATAAATTAAGCATTCTAATATATTTCAACAGTTTCTAATATAATTAAAAATCTTCAGCTCAATGTTATCGTATTAAACCCAGCAACATTTGTTTCACCAAAAGAAAAATAATCATCATCTTCTTTATTAGATGTTAAATCTATAGGTGTTATAGTTTGAGCATGATTATATAGTACTGGTCAGGGATGCGAACCCGGCAAAATTTTTGCCATGGTTCGGTTCGAGTTCGGTTTAAGGTTTAAAAAAATAGGTTAGTTCGATTCGGGTTCGGTTCAGGGTAATATTTTGAACCCAAGTTTGGTTCTGATAAAAAAAATAATTTTATATTTAAATTATTATTATAAAACTACACATAAATTTGGGGTAAAAAATTTTTTTTTATTTTATTTATAGGCAAAATATAGTTAAATGGCGTAAATGCATTACTCCAATAGGAATCTTTGAGAATAAATTTAAAAATTTTAAAATGGCGTAAATGAATAAAGTCGTTTAAAATTTATTAACACTTCACTTAATTGGAAATTTGAAAATATTATAAAATCTCAATTAAATTGTTAATATTTGTATTTTAAATTATACAAATATCATATATGATTTTAAACAATAAACTACCCGGTTGAACCCGGGTTCAGATAAATTTCTAGGGTTCGGTGCGGGGTTTTGAAAATTTTATAAACGGGGTTCAGGTTCGGTTAGGGTTCAGATTTTTCCCAAAAACCCGGGTTTTCTTCTCCGGATTCGGGTTCAGTTCGAATCCCTGCTACTGGTACTACCGATGTAAATTTCCCAGAGAACTATAATTGAGAAAAATTTCCCAGGAAATTTGGAGAAAAAACGGAAAATTTTCCGTGAAAACTTATTTTACAGGTCAATATTAATTTTTTTTCCTTCTTTTTGTAATAGGTTATTTCAACAAGTATGATATAATTTCAATTATTTAATTTGTTATCATTGTTCCAAACGATTCCAGATCTCTAAAATCGAGCAATTTGTCATTTGTCTAGCAAAATCTAAATCTAGGTATATCCCAAAAATTGGTTTATAACATTTAATCCTTTATCGACAACTTCATTGTCTTAAACCGCAATTCTTGGGTCAAGTATATGAAGAGGGTAATGTATGTCCCGGCAACAAAAAATTTCCCGATTTTTTAAAAATTATTCGTTTCTAGAATTTCTTTCCGTACTAGATTTTACTGATAGGAATAAATGCTTGAGCGTCAAATAAGTTTGATTTGTTCGCTTTTGTAGAAATGACTTTATAAAATTGTATAGATATTCAAGATCATTTAAAAAACTTCATTATCAAAAAGATTAAGTCTTTTATCTCTATTAAATATGGAGTGCCGCAAAATATCATTATTTTCTAACAGACTATTAAATATCACAACACTATACTGTTTAAAGAGTTGAATGGGCTAGGCTTTAAGGGTACAATCCTATTTTTATCTTAAAATAGTTGTTTTTCCTCAAAATCATGTAAAAAAATATTGAATTTTACATATTTTTTAATAATTTGGGATTTTGCTACTAAAATTTAAATTGGCAATATTTTATTTACTAGGCCCTTTAACAAATTAAGTCAACGAGATGCAGACCCAATGCATTCGATAATTGGATATTTAATCCCAAGTGTCCAGGCTTTCTTCATTACTTGCATTATTTATTCTAATGTTTCTTTTTATGTTTCCTATTTCTATAATTACTTTAATAAATTCACTAGATCATATTCTCTTATATGCATATTGGTCCCTGTTTCAATTAATTTATAGAAAATTCTTTTACTATAATAAAATTTATAATACTCTTATATTTGTCCACCCAACATAAAAGGGTCAAATTTTTATTTTTATGTTATCTTTCGGTTATTATTTTTAATCCTTTCATACTCAATGTTTAAAATTTTTTAAGTAGATATCTTGTGAGCATTTTAAATGCTTTTTAAAATAAATAATTTCTTCCAAAAACACGTTGCATTATAGAAAATGAACAATTTAACATAAAAATGTTGTTGCGAAATTATCAATATATTACATTAAATTATTTTATCAGAAATTTATATTATAATTAGTTCAATTAAAATTAGAAGAGGAAGTTCGCCTTATCCTAAATCTTATACTCCTTATTCTTATTTCAGTTATTAATAAAAATTTTGAATATATTTCAGTCAATAAAAAAATTTCTCCCAATGAACATTACTAGAGGTGACCTATTATTATATTATCGAAATTGAACGTACATACAAAAATAAAACAGAATTATGATATATGAACCAGGAGGAAAAAATATTTTTCTAAAATATGATAAAATTAATTATTAGATCAAAAAAATAGAACAAAAATTGGGGAAACTATAGGAAAATTTCCCCTACATTACATCCCTAACTGGTACTACATTCAGGGCTTCTTTTAATAATATCTTTTAAATAATTTTTTTTTATTACCCTACTCAATTCTTAAGTTCTTAAAATATGGATGTGATTGATAATGATGTCAAAAAGGCCTCATTATATACATCATCATAGGAAAAAAATTTTTTTCCCAAACCATTATTTTTTATCTATTTATCTTAATGTGAAATGTAAATTTTTCAGCTAATTTAGGTTGTTAAAATATTTAAATATGGCGGAAATGGGAAATTAATGCAAGATTCCACTAAGAAAATTAGGTTATATTCTGTGATATGTGAATTTTTTAAACATGATTATTAAAAAGAATCTATATCAACAAAATTAAAAAGATACAAGATTTTTTTCAGAATAAAGATCTTAGATACAAATACTATCTTATTAAAAAATCTCAAAAAGATCTGCAGTAAAAAGATTTTGTAGCTTGTATCTTAGATACAATTATTCACTGTACTGCTCAACTTTGCACAAAGGTTTGGAAATATATTAGCGAAATCTTTCTAAAATTTAGAGTTAGCCGTTTTCAAAAATCGGCTCAAATCGAACTATTTCGTACATATAAATGATAATCATTTTAGAAAATGTTTTAATTATTACACCGTGTTGCTATAATAAAGACTAAAGTAGAAATAATCATTTTTAGGAACGCGTTCTGAAAGGTTCCAAAATATGGAATGGAATATATTTTTTTGCCCGGGAACGGGAAAGGATTCCGGGTCCCTAATTTTGAGTTCCAAATTAAGTTAGTATTATGAAAGGTTGCTTTCCCAACCATATTCAAAAATCGAATGTATATTTCGAAAACTTAAATCTTGCATCATAAGGCAAAATCGTAAATACATTTATCAAGTATAAACTAATTATATCAACTAGGGTTAATGAAATAGAAAGAATATTTATTTTCTAAGTATTTTCTAATATTTCATGTCATTTCTATCCAAGAAGTTTCAAAGAGTACCTTGTCAGATCAAATTGTCAATTGCTCGCGGATCCATTTTATGGCATGGTGGGGGGGGGGCATTACTGGCCTGAGTCCCTATTTAAACTTGAGTTCCCTAAAAAATTTGGTAAAACATAAATTTTGAAACAAAATTTAAAATATATTGTTTTATAAGTTTTTTTAGAGTTTGAGCACCCATAGAGCCCCGGTAAACTAAAATGGTGACCCCTTAGTCATCTGTTAAAACATATTTGATTGATAAGTTTTTTAAACACTGATTATAAATAAAAATATTAATCTGTAATTATACTTAATTGAACCTGGAGCAAGATAATTTTAACACGTTTTTGTCGATTTCTAGGAATCCATTCAAAGGTAGAATACTATATGATCATGTTGTTAAAGCTATCTGATTTGTCAATTTTTTTTGGAGTATATTATAGTAGGTAGAATTTTTCTAAAGCGGGGGATTTTGAAAGCTTTACAGAAAGCTCTCAAAAAAACAACAGGACTCTTCCCGATTTGTGTTCTTTAGAAATTAATTTTGATTTTACATTTCTTATTTTTTAAAAAAAAAATGATTTTCTTTTTGAAAATTCCAAGTTTTATAATTACATATAATGTATTCTTTTGGAAGGGTGTAGGTAGTGTTGTTAAACGGCTAGTTTTGCGCCAATTTTTAAAAACGGCTAAATCAATACTTCACCTGGAAAAATATTACGCAAGCCTGAAGATTTTGCTCATAGAAGGAACAAAGGTCCATACATATATTATCGAAATCTCAAGGCTTAGGCTATATTTCTCTGGCTAAAATATTGAGTTAGCCGTTTTTTAAAATCGGCTCAAAACTAGCCGTTTAACAACACTAGGTGTAGGTGTAGGGAATATAGTTATAAATAGCTTTAAAGTGATATTTGCGAAAACAGAAATTTGATAAAAGAAGGAATCCCTATGAATTATTATATTTGATCTTTTGAATTAATCAAGGTTATTTAAAATCTACGACTAAATAATTTGGCCCATTTTACCGTTTGGAGACTAAAGGTAATTTTATATTAAAAAAATATATAATTTAATTTCCTCTTTTTCAGTTATATTTTTTTACACATTTATTTTATATTAATTTTTTTAGAAATACGATAATCATTAATTTTTTTTAAAATTAATATTATTATTTCACAATTTTATTTTAAAAAATCTCCTAAGGAGAAGTAAATAATTATCCCATAATTTTACCTGCTAAAAATTTCTAATAGTTGCGAATTGCAAAATTCGTTTTTAAAATTTTATATGCAAATAGAAAGGCTTTTATATGATAGTTATTAAAATCATCAACTAATATAACTAAAATTCTCTTAAAATAGAATACCTAAATTGCGGGTTATATCAATCTGTCAATTATACCGATTTTCCAAAAAAAATCGAATTTCGATAATTATCATTTTTTTCGCCTACTTTTGAACTCACCGCTTTACAATAAATGATTATATTAATTTACATACACTTATAATGGTTTTTTATAAAGCATTTTGAAACAAAATTCGCCGTTTTTCCCTTTCCCTTTCTCTTTCTCTATTCTATTCTTTTTTTACAATATTATAAATCTAAAAAAACCTTAATTTTTGAAAAAGACTCAGATACATAATTAAAACATATGTGAAAATTTAAAAATTTTAAAACAAAGTTTAAAATTTTTTCTTGAAGTTAATCGTGTTAAGTTTTGATTTTTTGAAAAAGAAGAATAAAAAGAATGTCAATTTTATTTTATTTTAAAAATATTCCAAATCGATATTCACTTTATAATTAAAAAAAACGATATTAAATATCTTGAAAATTAGATGGTTCTATCTACAACTAGATAGTCACCTAAGTAATGGGTATTCATGTTATATTAAGATTAATAGTCAGCTGATGTCTGCAGCAAAAATTTATATTGAATAAATAAGAACTAAAATTTGTGTCAAAATCATGGAATTATTAGAATTGAAGCTGAGAGAGTGGTTCATGCAGTTGGCACTGTAGGAGTAGTGACAATAAGGTGGCCTTTTCGTATCGAATGATAGGAGCATTTGAGGACCATCCTATGATTAGGTCTTCGAGTGGAGCTAATCCAGGTCCAAAAACGCGAGCAGTTATTCTTAATAAATAAAATATTATAGTTGTTCAGCAATTATTAACCCTCAACCTTTTAACAAGTTAAGTTAACTTAAAAGGGATTATAAAAAGTCGTAATAAACTTAAATTAAATTATTAACAATAGTTATTGTTGTTTGATTAGAACTTTTTGATTCAAGTTTCTTTTAATAATAAACGGCCATTACAATTACCTTACCATATGGTAACCTACGCCAATTAAAATTTAGAACAACCAAAAATGAAAGAACATTTTAAAACCATAATAAATTAAATATATATATCTTAGATAGAAATTAGTTATAATAAAACTAGTGTTGTTAAAGTACGGTAACTAGTCACCTATTTAGCAATTGGCTCGGAATAAAAATGTGTAAAATTTTTGTAACTTCTTAAATTCTCATAAGAAATTAAAATTTACTTGCTTACTAGGCCGGACTTGTATAGGACCGATTCAGGTTTATCTTTAAGGAGTTTGTCTTTATATTCTATTGTCGTATTGATTTTTCAATCCTCGTAGAAAAAAGGAATTAATTACCTTACTTATTATAAATTACCTCTTTCTCCCAATTCTTATCAGCTTAAGATATTTAAATTAGACTCACAAATTAAACGTCTGGGTTTCCAGATTACATTTGTAGTCCCCATCTGGATAGGTTCCAAAATTAATTCTTTAAATCAAGATGTAGGAAAAATCGGGGTTATGCAGTATCATATTTATTCTTCATCATTTTTTAACGGCTCTTAATGAGTGATTTTCAATTCCTTTTAAATTCCAAAATATTGCAAGTGTCCATTAGTGTTCTTAAACGGCTCGTTTTGAGCCTATTTTTAAAAACGGCTATCTCAATATTTCATCCAGAATAATATTATGCAAGCCTAAAGATTTTGCTTATAGAAGGGACAAAGGTTTGGACACCTTTTAACGAAATTTCGAAGCTTAGGCATTTTTTGGCTAAAATTTTGATTTCGTTTTTAAAAATCGGCTCAAAATGAGCCGTTTAACACTAGTGTCCATTTATCATTATTCCCTTTTCCACATGTATGGCTGATATTACTTTTAAGAAATATTATAATGAATAAACATTTCATGTTTTTTATAATTAAAAAAATCAATATTTTCCCTTTTTAGAAAATAAATGGCCCAACAAAGATGACTTCCTTCTCAACCCCCCCCCCCCCCCCCCCCACCTTTTTTTCCCTTTAATATTCTTCCCAAAATGTAGTAAATAAATCTAAATAGATATTTCCTATTTTTTTTAAATATTAAAATAGTAAAGAATATCGATTGTTGAAAGAAAATCAAAAATAATTTTATGCGATCATCGTAGTAAGAATAAATGACGAATTTCAGCACAAATTACGGACGCGTCGCGAAGATTTGGTAAGCATTGAGATGGGAGTTTAACGCGTTATAAAGAAAAAGGTAACGATATTATTATTTGTTATAACGTAAGATAAAATGAAATTCACTTTTTTTTTAAGTAACGTCTACGGCAATAATATTATAGCAGATAAATTTAAATATAGCCTCCTTCGAGTTTGTTTTTTTTGTATAAAATAATAAAGAAGATCTTAAAAATAATATCCTATTATTTCGAATAAATATTTAATATTTTATTATCCTTGAGCACTTTTTTTTCAGTTATGAATATTTTAAGTATATATATAAACAATTTTGTGTCTATTATTATATTATTAATTCATTTTATATAAATAATAATATTATAAAAAAATTTTGCTTAAAAAATATATATATAATTTCAAGTTTAAATTTGAAAAAGATTGTTGGATAATATAGAATAAATAGGTTCCGCGACATTTAGATAGATCATATTTTGTTTGTCAACCCCATAAATAAGATAATACTTTCTTCTGAAAATTAAAAAAAATCAAAAATTGCGGGTGGATTACAAATATATATATAATTCAACAACTACATATTTTTATATAATATACATTTTATACTCTAATTAAAATATAAAACTCATTTCAAGCAGGGCCTATTAAGACAAAGCAGGAGAGTACGATGGAAGTGCGTAATTGGGAAGGGGGAGTAGCTCCTTAGCCAACATATACAGTCTATCTATTTTATATTTTAGTCATAGTCATCGGGAGGAGGTTGTTTTGGGAAAGCCACCTGGAAAATACCTAGAACACATATTTGTTTGTAAATTCAAACATAGCTAACGATAAACAATATACATATAATTTCTTTATATTTACCCCTATGGGTCCATTAATTTCGTTTCATTTCCCCTATTATTTTATAAAACGATATTTGTCTAAGAAATAAAATTTCGTTTAATTTTCTCGAGGAAAAAATTGGATTATTGTAGAAAATAATCTGCTTTGCAAAAAAAGCAGTTATTTTTCAATAAACTAGTAATTTGGAAAGGGAATTTCTGGGTCATAAAACATTTAATTTAAAAAACAAAAATCATAATAAGGCATTTTGTCCATGTGGAATTTATCTTATTAAATTTAAATTGTGGTGAAATATGATATTTTATAAACCTTTTTCATATTGTTCTAAAATAAATTTTCTATCATTTTATTTAGGGATTTACCTAAATAACAATTATATTGACATGAATGATATTCATAACTCATTGTTTTTACATTACACCACACACGCCTAAATTTTTTATAATTATCATCGTTCTTCTTCATCTATACTCAAAATAATCTTAAAAATATAATTATTCATTTATTATTCTTAAAAATTTATTATTTTAAATAATTTATTAATTTGCTAATGAATAAATAAATAAATTTTTTTTTATTAACATTTTCATTTTTAAATATATTCCTAATCCCGATAAATAAAATTTTACCAATTCCATATTCAATTTTTGATTAGAACAAGTAGGTTTTTTAAAAAAAATTAATAGTTTAATTTTAATGTATATTTTTAGTGTTTAATTTTTTTTAAAAAAATATATGAATTCATTGAATAATAGCATAATTTATAACCCAAATTTTAATTTTTTTTAGAGAATTAATTGTTTCATTTTCATTTCCCAATCAATTAATAAATAATATAAAGTTATTGATTATTTTATTATTTATTTTATTTTAATAAAAAATATCCCGTTAATTGTCGTCTGCTTATTTTTTATTTTTTTTTTATTATTTACCAAATTTGTTAAAATGCGCATAAGAAATTATTTTGGAATTGGGAATTATAAAAAACATTTGCAAAACAAATTAACTTTTAAAAGTTATTTAATTTAATAGACATAAATAAAATTTATTATTGGGTTATAAAAATATAATTATAATTTACATAGTAAAAAAAATATATTCCTGGAAAATTTCATAAAATTTTTTGGTTTAAAAGGTAAAATGTTTATATATTATCCATCATAATTGTGTGCAATTTCTACATCCATCTTGTTAGCTGAGATTAGAGAACAGAACAATAGTAATAATTGATATTTAATTATATAATTTTATACATATTATTTGGTAGTAAATAATTACTTTAAATTTGCTATTATAATATACCCCTCCGAAAAACATTCCAAAGTCAAATTAAATCATGGACTTAAAAATTATTGAATAAAATTATTCTATATTAGACTGGAATTTCAGGTATGATACAAATTTTCCTTCGGCAAAATTTTAAACATTAAACTACTTATTGGAGATCAGAACGACCCGAAACTTTAAATTTTTATCTAGATTCTTCCGGTCTTAGCCAATTAAAATTTTCTACGATATTACTTTGTTAAATTCTTCAAAAATTATTAATTTTTTATGAAATTCCAGACCGTATTGAAATAATTTATATAAATTATCCTGCCCGGCCCTTATTTTTTTTGTTTTATGCAGATCTAGTCTTTTTTGTTTGGTCAAACTTCTTGACTGGTAATGCAAAATTGCCCTATTTGAGCCAATTTTTAAAACAGCTAACTTTGTATTTTATAAAAAAAAAATATTACGCAGGCCTGAAGATTTTGTTCATAGGCACAAAGGCTAACATCCATTCGCAAAATCTCGAGGTTAGACAATAAATGGCTAAAATTAAGAATAGACTCAAATTGAGAGATTTTGAATCAATATTCGAGGTAATGGCAGTAGCACTTTTTTAAAGAAACGAATTTTGTATTAATTTTGCTTTGCATTAAGGTCGTTTATAATTAAAGGGAAAAATGGTTTTTCATTGACAATTAAGAGAATAAAATAACTCAAGATTATTGTGTTTCTATTCAATTCATAAAAATTTACTATAAAATAATTTAAATTGTTTTATTGGTCTTGTATTCACTGCTCTATTTACATATAAAAGCGTTAAAATAAAATTTAAAGTCAAAAGGTTTATTTGATTTATCGCAATGAAATTGAAAAATATAGTACAAACAAACGAGAATTGTGTTTATAATATTGTCAAACTTGATGAGTGCCATTTCCATTTTTCCTCCACTAAAAAATTAAAAAAAGAATCTTTGCCTTGTCAACTTTTATTATTTGATTATTAGGTCAATTTATAATTTAAAAATATTACTCCTAAACCCCCCCCCCCCCCTTTCTTCCCCATGCAATTCGCTATTTTGATAACTTATTTATTTGAAGGAAGATTTGATATAAACAAATATAAATTCGCATCTTTGTTTTTTAAATTGTTGATTTAGTTTTTTGAAGAAAAATATTTCAGGTAAAATTTGTATTTGTTTGATATTGTTTCCTTAAATTATTATTTTTTTTGAAACAATGTAAAAGATCACAAGGATACTCTAGAATTACATGATGGTGGTATATTTTATGATAATTTTTAATTTAAAAAAAATTGATGAAATTATTAGAAATGTAAAGGGAGGGGAAGGAAGAAAGAGAATCCAAAATTTGAATAAACATATATTTAGTTTACATAAATGAGAATCTTTAACAAAGACCGGTACTTTTCAGAAAATAGTCGGCAGCATTCAGGATCAGTTTAAAAAGCAAGCGGGCTCTAGTAACTATATCTGGCAATGGGTTAAGCGGTCTGAACCTGCCATGTTGACCTTCATTAGGAAGAATGGAGTTTCTATCAAAATTTTTTAAACATTTTTTATGTATAAAATTTCTTTCTTTTGTTTAATATAAATGGCAGCCAATCGAATTAGAAAGCCACACTAAATTATAGTATATATTTTTGATTTCTTTGTATCCCGTTTTCTTTTCTTTTATAACACTTATTGTCCAACTAACCGTATTGAATTGAGCCATAAGACAAGAAAAAATAACCAAATTTTTATTTTAATTAATTATTAGAATTTAGAGGCGAAATTTTTGTTAG
This sequence comes from Gordionus sp. m RMFG-2023, assembly GCF_954871325.1. Classification (NCBI taxonomy): domain Eukaryota; kingdom Metazoa; phylum Nematomorpha; class Gordioida; order Chordodea; family Parachordodidae; genus Gordionus; species Gordionus sp. m RMFG-2023. The sequence goes on from NC_088775.1 coordinate 24,333,356, forward strand.
AAGAAAAAATAAATCAAAAATCTTGTGGCTATTCTTTTCAGACAAAATAGTTTTTATTTACACATTCTAATCATATGTTTTTAGGGTTATTTATGTTGTTTTTAAAAAAAATTAAAACAAAAAATAATATTTTTTTAAAATGTGGTGATAAAATGTTATAAAGATTGATGAATTTTTGAAAATCTTTCCAAAAATTGCCTTAAAAATTGATAAATATTTTCTCTTTTACCCACAGACAAGTTTATACAATGAATGGCCACCCAAATATTAAATTGTGAAGATCAATTTTGGCAGAAAGAAATTTCCAAAATAATATTGGGTTAGTGGATAAAATAAATGTTGGACAAAAAGATGCTCTTCTTTAGCTCAAAAGAATATTAACCCTTTACTCAATAATTTTAATAATTTTTTTGGTATTTTAGCCCTATGTTTTATTTATCCTTGAACATAAGAAGAATAAAAATGAATATAATTTAAGTTCAATTAAAAATCAAATGCATTGTTAATTTTTATTGATCAGATTTAGACTACTTTATCCTTGACTTAAATTTTATTTTTTTAACTATATATAAATATTTTTGATTTATTAGATTATAATTATCTATCTTAAAAAAGATTAATTTATAATATTTTTTTCAAGATAATCTTGCTAAAGTGACCCCTTTAAATTTAATTAAACCTGTTTAAATTGAACTCTTATTTTAAATATTTTTTCCCAAAAAAATCTTCTAAAATTAATTTTTTAAAAAATATATAATGTTCAATTGTTTACAAGTTCATTAAAATTAAATAAATAAATAAATTTTGTTGGGGGTTTTTTATATAAAAACAAAAATTAAAATTTTGTGGAAAATAAAATTTGTAAATTAAATTAAGAATTCTAAAGCCTCCCAAATTTGATCAGTGCATTGACCGATAAAGGTTCAAATCAAATTCCCCCCCCCCCCTTCATTTGGTCAATTTAGATTGCTAGACACTCAAATTATGCAAGTAAAAAATATTTTTAAATAACTTTGAACTCACTATTGTTTATTTTTTAACTAAGAGTTATAAAAACTGAAAGGTAAGTATATTTTTTATTTTATCAAAATTTAATTGTCTACTAAAAAGCAATTTTTTTTTATGGGGGAAATTTAAGATGATTAATTAAGACAATATTTTAATTTGATAATTTCAGAAAAAAACATTCACCAGAATGACACTCCAAGATTTGAAAATATAATTTTTTTCTTAAAATTATTATTCAAAAATAATATCATGTTAAAATGAGTATTTTAAGGTAATCGGGATGAGTCATAATTTAAACATCTTCAAATTTTATTTTTGATCAATTTCTTAATTAATTATATAACTGATGAGGAGGTCATTTTAGGAAGAGATAAGGAAGGAGGGAAAGAAAGAAAATTTTATAGTAAACGGAAAAGGTCGACTTTTTATATTTTGCTGGGTTATTTTTTAAAACAGTAAATTTTGAAATGCCTTGAATGAATCACGCCTTGATAATCAAATATATTTAATAAAATAAATTAAAAAATATGAAAAGAAATTAATTAAAAGGAAAAAATATCTTTTTAAAAAAGTAAATTTTATAATGAGTTTTGGCTAGAATATACCTTGCAAGCCAAAATAAGATATTATTTTATTTTTTAGGATGGGCCAATTTTCATAATCATTTTTATGATTTTGGCTTTGACTTCTATTATATTTTTTTACAGTTTTGATTTGAACCGCACACCTTTACTATAAAATTTACCTGTCTCATGTGTAGTTTAAAGAAAAATTTTTTTAGATATATAATTTTTATTTTTATGGGTTTATTTACTTTTTTAAAAATAAATGAAGGAAATATAAATATTAAATGAATAAAAAAAAATTGGAAAGAAAGAATATAAAATAAGAATTAAAATGAAATAAAATAAAATAAAAATAGATGAAAAGGAATTTTTATAAATTTAATTTTTGCGTAAAAATAATAAAAAAGAATAAAATGAATTAAAAAAATTAACCTCGCATTTTTTTCTGTTTTTTTTAAAAAAAAATAATAAAATTTTCATTTTATATAATCCAGTTATTCAAATTTTAAAATTGTTTTTACTACTTGCTACTAGTAATTCTGGATTTCTGCGAAAGTTCTTAAATTTGGATTCTATTTTATTGCTTAGCGTTTTTACCAATATATCCGATGGATGTTTTCCGAATCACGATCCTTATTCACTTAGTATACTAGGAAGGCCTGAGCAAGGTAAAAAATTTAAACTTATGGTATTATTAAAATAATACACACTTCTTAAATAGTTGAATAATTGTTATTTTTTAATAGTTATACCTAGTTTTTAGCTGGGAACTATTACCCTTCATCGATTTTTTTTGTTGATAGTATTGCACAATTTTAATGAAAATAGAAATAAATTAACTCTTAAGCGCTTTAATGTTTGGCAGATTTTCTTCAGTACGCGCCTGGAGAATAGCCGATTTGTATTTATTACCCAACTATATTTGTAAATGATAATATATATGATTAAGGTTTTAAAAATAAAAAAAATAACAGATTTTTAATGTTAATAAGTACCTCTAGCCCCAACTAACATCCGTTGCATCTATAGTAAAGCATTTGGGAGGCGCCCATCGTAGGTATATGCAACTCCGTAGTAACAGGATGTCAGGACCCCAAACAAATTTGCTTCTAATTGGTGGCGTAATCTTTAGATTAGAAATCCCCTAAGCGATGAAATTGAGGTTCAAGTTGATATCTTATCACTATTTCCAATTAATTATTTAGTCCTGCAGGGTGTTTAAAACGCCTTAAGTGTTTTAGAAAAATTTAAAATTATATCTTACAAACCAATATGCTTAGATGAAATTATCATTTTATTTCAAATAAAAATTTCGCATTCACATTATTTTCTGTAGTTTTCGCGAAAATTTTATTATTTAATACTTATTAATTGAACATCGGATTATAGGTATATTTTTTAAAATTTTTATTATATTTTTGAATATCATGAAATACTAATAAGAAGAAGGAAATAAAGAATTAGGAAGCAACTCAAGTGGAAGACTTATACAGTTTCAAGCATAAGGTTGTTATTTAGGGAACCCATAGCCAGCCTGCCCATCTAAATATTATTGTTTAGCTCACCCGCCCGTCTGCCCGATGTTTCAAAAAATATTTTTCCCATTGTTAATTTTTTTTATAGCCATACCATTGCAGAGAGTTAAATCTAACCTTGGCATAAATAGTATTACGTTGAATTACCTTATAGAGCCTCAAACCCGCCCGATCCAGGGATAAATTTAAAAAACTTTATCCAGCAAATTTAATCCGAATATTATTATTTTTTCATAGTTCTTAGTTTTATTTTTTAAAAAATACTCTATTTGAAACATGGGAAAAAAATAATAAGCCCTGATAGGGAAATTAAAGATTTTAATGCTATATTCATGAAAAGAAAAATAAAGTAATTTAATTTTTTTATCAAAGTTCTACCCCGGCCCTAAATTAAACATTTTTAATAGAGATTCAATCTGACCAAATTTATTTGAGTCCGACCGAACTCGGGTCGGTTAGATCTGTTTTACAGGGTTCTAAATAATTATCTATTTATAACAAAAATCGAAGTCTTTAATCTAAGCCTAATTTTATTATATCCCTCTAATCTAATTACAGCATTTTCTTTTCTAACATAATAAAAAAAAGAGGAGGGTTAAATTTCTACCTGAATTTATAAATATAATTAACGGTTAATTTTTTTCCCCCTTTTTCATATATATTCCATATTTTATTTTACTCCATTTTCAATCATTTTCGCATTTAATAAAAGGAGTTTTTATTGAAAATATTTAATTTTTTTATTTTTAACATATAAAAAAATATTTATTTTTATTTTCGTTTTGTAAAGAGTAAGATAAAAAAAAAAGATGAAATTAAAAAGAATAAAAGAAAAACAATTTAAAGGATGAAATGGATGAATGAATTGATGGAATGATTGAGCTAACTTAACGAATAGAATAAAAAGGATTATATCACTTACTGTTAGTGCATATCCTTTAAATAAAAAAAAATCGTTATCAAAAAAAAGGAAGATATTATAAAGATTACGGGGAGATGAAAAGATATAACCCATATAATTAAAACTAATTTATATGGTTATATTTATAACTACCTTTTGATAATTTTTCATATCAACCCAAAAAATAAAAAATTGAATTTAAAAAAAATATATATATTAATTACCCCCCCCCCCCCCCCACGCTTTTATTGTCCCAATATTACTTTATCAATATTAAATACACTAAAATTTATTTGAATAATTTTTGTCAAATGCTAATAATAAATTATATTATAAATTTTTTTTAACAATATAACCTTGATTAAATAATATATAATAAAAATTTTTCCAATAAAAATTACATAGATTAACATGAAAAAATACAGGAAAATTAGTATTTGACGACGAATATTTCCATTCAATTATTCATAACCAATTTTTGTCATGGTGCGCGAAAGAACTCTCAAAATTAATAAAATTTTTTGGATTAACATATGTTAAATAAAAATTGAAGTTTTTCTAATATATATTCCATGTTTCCTCTATCCGTTACCAAAATGAAGTGCCAAAGACTGAAATCAGCGTTCGGAAATAAAGAAGAAACATACGGGGTGCCTGTTACCACCGATAACGCCGCCGACTCCTCTAGTCAATTATTTTTTCCCTTAGATTATTATTATATCATCTCTTACTATACGAGGTTAAAAAAATCTATGGTTGTGAAAAGCGAGTCTCATGGACTATATTCGCACATCCTACCGATAGTCCACAAACACTTAATCGAAGTTAGCTTCTTCTTGGCTAAATTCACTATCCTTTTTATGGCTGCCACATTTTACGCAGCTAATCTATTCAAACAGAATTTTTGGCGACATTATTTTTTGTCCGTCACCTTTAACTTTACCACCCTGTACAAAACAAAACAACATATAATATTCTTATTGCTCTACTATTCATTATTATCCGTATATACGTGGTCCCCTGTCAAATCCGACCCCTTGAAGAATTACGTACGACACAATTTGAATGGTTTTTCCGTTCACGATAAAAACCTCAATTTCGATTCCTTCAACTCATTCGACACTAATAACCGAAGATTATTCGATAATTTTGGTGAGAACGAAAATCGAATCATATCTCTGTCACTGAATTCTCAGCCGGCTCGAACCAAAAAAGCTATTAACAGTTTCAACCTGAGCTATTCCTTGGTCAAGAATTCTGGTAAACCTTGTTTTCCTATGGATTCCTGTGAGCGACCCGATATACTGAACGAGGAGTCAAACTTGAACCTCCGCAAACAAAGTGCCTCCCATAAAAGGCTCAAGAACTGCGAATGCGACGCGGATTGCGTTATCTACGGTGACTGCTGTGCCGATTTTTATTCCATCGATGCTCCCGACAATGCAAAAATTGATCAAAAAGAAGAATATCCTAAATTCTCTTGCAAACACGTGTCGGGGTTGTACGATATTTACATGGTGGATGAGTGTTCTTCCGCATTACTGAACAACCATAATCTGAAAGTGAAATGCCACGCTACGGATTTCAAAGACCCCCTAACCTTTATCCCTTACACTGACTCTCGCACTAATTTTACTTACCGAAACATATTCTGTGCGTTATGCAATAATGATCCTTCTATTTTGCCCTCGCTCGTTCCCTGGGCCTCTACTATAAATTGCGATTTTTCACCTGCTTTCCCTGCAAATAACAAATTATCTTCTCTAACGACGGAATCATTTCTGGCCCATTATCTTAACCCATTGAACCCTTCGTACTCTAGCCTTGTTCCTTACACCTTTCAATACGATTCCCATCAAAAGTTCCTAGTTTGGCGATTTCCCCATGAATTTTTTGACTCCAAAGGTCAAGTAATAAGGGGTGAAAAAAACGTCTCCAACAGAAATACGGGAGATGATGGTGGTAGTACATGTTGGTGGAAATTTTCCCACCCTTCCATGACCATTATTACAAATTCGAGGAAATCGTTCATACTCAGAGATACTTCCTTAGACAAAGGCACCGATGGCTTTGAAAATAATGCGATAGGCCTGAGAAAATGTGTGCCAAAAGTAATCGACGATTGTTATCAAATCGCAAATGATACTTCGGTCATTTCTATCACCTCCGGATATTCATGGACTAGCAACGAGACTAAGGAGAGCCTGAGGGCAAAATGCCGTGCTTACACCGCTAGAGTATGGTCCCCCGCCTACGTTTACAAGAATACCCATTGCGCTCTATGCAACGGTGGTCAGGTTAAAGCGCTTTCGGAACTGAGCTGTTACGACGTATTCTCATCGCCCGATCCTTCGAATAGTAAGAAATATAAATTCAACAACGATCACCTCTACTCCAAGTACGGGCTCAGTTTACCCCCCACGCTAACTTTTTCATGGAAACTCATGTCGGATGGTAATTTGGCTGATCCTCTGAGAAAATGTTTACCGGGAAATATCTGGGATCCTTTCAAATCTCTGTGCATTAAACTACACTATTGCGCCAAAGGAACAGCTTACGACGAATCTTCTTCGCATCCATCTTGTGTTCAAATGAGTGCCGAAGAAATTGCGAGGTTAGCCAGCTACACATTGTCTACTCTTAGCAGTGAAAATTCTTTGTTGGATCCCAATAATTTTATATTCACGACGCTCAATTTGAACGAGAACAATAAATACGTGCTAAAAGATATCGACAATATAATCAATTCGCTTGGAGATGTTATCCCCTGCATGAATCCTAACGAGATAAATTCCGCTTTAAGCTTTAGTTATCGGAGCGATAGGAATTCTCTGACTAAAATTATCGCCTCGCTAGATCCCGACGGTTCTAGATTTACGGTGTGGGGTTCGGACAATTACGAAAGTTTAGACACAGGAAAACAGGGACCTCACTCAATTAGACTTAAAGCCTCGCGATTACCTCCGTCTTACAAGATATACTTAGACTATTCGGCCTTAGTGAATCCCGGAGAATACTACTACCTGGTTCAAGGCACCAGAAATCCCCGATATAACGGCGGGGAAAATAAGCATTTACTCTCTTTGCTCTCTCTAAGCCCTTCCGACCTAAAGAACGGGCAACGTTTAGCGGCGGGGAAAAAGAACGATTACTATAGTGACAACGTGAATTCTTCCCCGCTCTTTGTGTGCACTGAGACGCTCATATCCAAATTCCGGCACGACGATCCTTTTTACGAAAAGAAGGGAGGAGACTACGGCCTGAACGGTCCTGCCAGGGATTTTGTCTGCAAACGAAAAAGAATAGTAAGTTACTTAGCCCTTTTAATATCCTCCGCAATTTGCGTTAGTACCGTCATTTTGAGTCTTGTATATCGTTGCACTAATAAAAAATGGAACGACGAATGTATACCTTCAAACATCAATATTCTGGCTGTAAATGATAGCGGAAAGAAAAGGAGAAAAATGGGTAATGATATAATAAACGAGGGAAGAATAAAAAAATTGGGAATAGCCTTGGAGATTCAAAGTCCTTCTGATACTAATCGTTTACTAATGTCTATCCACTCTCTTGAGTGCGCCTTGTTAAATGCGCTCCTAGTCCTAGCCATGTTCTATTATTACCACGATTTGTCGCCATCCTTAGATTCTGGTTTCAAATCTTCAGTCGACCACTATTATCCGAGATGTTTATTCAGTCCTAACCAACATATGTATTCGCATTCCTTAGATAATTCGTCGTTAGTGGCACTTAACAAAACCTACGCTAAGCATATCCCTATGGTCATCACAGAAACCCTTAAATTGGGTTCCGAATTTTCACTTAAGTTTATTCAACCCTTCATCATATTTTGCCTATTCTCTAACCTGTTCTGGCTCGTGGCTTTTTGCTTAAACCGCTTTTTTGGCGCATTACAGGACTATAGAGATGGTACTAGTGATCATTATTCCGGTGCAAAATTTCAAGAAAATAATAAAAATTATATTTTGGATAGGAACGAGGGACCAGCCCTAGCTCGCCGTCACATGTCCTACGATTTTTGGAACGGGGCGGTTAGTTCCAAGCTCCCCTGGTTGCGTTACCTCGTATTCCAATGCTCGGTTTGGATCTTAGCTTTCCTCACCACGGCTCTCTTTTACTCCACCATAGTTATTTCCAGCTCTAATACATTTTTGACTCCCGATTTCTCGCATATTTTGAGAGATGGCAACAACGGATCGTCCAATTATTCAAACGTGAAACGATACCTTTTCTTGACCGTATTGGACGTTTCGCCTCTATATGCTCCGCGTCATAATAATAGCGAATTAGCTGAATTTTATTCCCGATCCTCCTTATTACAAGGGAATGGCGATCTTTGCCAAGCCTGCTCCAGTGTACCCCTTATCAATCCATTCTTCGGTCTATCTTTCTTACTGCCTCTAACTCTGTGCACAGTTTCTCTGGCCCTGATACTCAGCTTATCTGTCATTTGCCTTAAAACCGGCAACTTATGGTGCTTTAAATTACCTTCCTGTCGTTCGAATGTGGCGGTCAATAAACATAACCCTCTAAAGTGCTACGAGAGAGGGAAATCGCATCGTAATAATAAGAGAAACGGTACTTCCCATGATAAAACGGCGGACGAATTCTATTCGTCCCCTCCTCACAATGGCAGCCTACTTTATCCCAAACTAACTGGCAATAACATCAACGAATTTAACAGTAACACGTCGTCTTCGACCAATTCTTATACTCAAAATAATGAAGAAGACCATAACGTTGAAAATAATTATGATCGATTGATCAATTCCGAAAAATCGCAGCGAATCGATGCCAAAAACAGCGGCGAGACAAGCACCAGCAATAGCGGAAGTACTGATGACAATTTCACTAGCCACGATCCTCTTAACAAAAAACAACCCACTCTGCCCATGAGAAATAGCTGTTATAGCGATAATAAAAACACAATGAATTACGGAGAACTCAATTTTTCAGACATAGCTACAATCTTACTCATAATCATCACCTTAGTCCAATATGCCTTACTATCAGCTTCATCTACCTTAAATACCGCAAAATCTTCTTCCCGATTTTCTCACTTTTTGGCCAAGAGCGACAACATTTATTGGATACTCTATCTGGTTTTCACTCTCTTCCGATCTCTTTACCTTTTCACCCGTGCCGCCATCGAATTGAATTACTCATCCAGCACTGCCCAGGCTTTGGACGACGATCGCGCTCTAGATAAATCCAAATTCGCAGATTCCAATAACAAGTACCTCAGCCCCAAATTTTACAATCCCCTCGGCACCAATAAAGGCTCTTACGATGTCTATTTCAAACAAAATCTGTTGAATCACTCATCTCACCTACACACCCCCTGCCAGCTTAAGACTGACCATAATAATAACGTAGAATTATTACGAGAAAAATTGCTAGATAATCATCTAGCCAACAATAGCCCTAAAATTTGTAATAGTACTGCCGCTCCCTTCCACCATAATAATGATGATGCTTATTATAATAACCATAAGATTTACGGTCAGAGACCTGACAGGTTCATGGAACTGGCTCTGGAACAAGAGAAAGCTAGACTTCACAGTGTCAGAGATATAGAAATTTTGTAGATAAATACATTTATAAAATTAATATTTCTTTATAAATTAGGAAATTTTGTTAAATTTTTAAAAAAGATGAAAGAAAATTTAACAAGAATTCCAAATCCGTAAATGGAGCAAATGGCATTTATTCATATTTTGCAAACTAATCTCAAATTCTAATTTCAATTTTGTTTGTGTAATATAAGATTTTCTTTTGTAAAATATTTCCAAAATTTTTTTTTTTACCTTTTAAATAACTTAAATAATTTTAAGACGTGAGAAAATGCGATTTTATATAAATATTTTTTTTTGATTTAGGATTTTAATTTTTCAATTTTTATAGATAAGGAATGAATCATTTTTGATTAAAATCATATTTTTTAGTGATATAGTTCTATAAATTAAAATAAATTCTTAGTTGCTAAATGGAGTATACTTAAAAGAAGAAGAAAATATAAATTTTGGGAATTTTTATTCATAATTGTCGTGCTAATGTGTCAAGTGCTAAAAATTAACAAAGATATGTTTTCTGTATTTTTTTCATTTTTTCCTTTATTCATCTTTTTTGGTATGTATTGTTTATAAATATAGTTATAATTTGTGTAATGCATTATATTATAGTGTAGTTTTATAATGTTTATTGCCAAAATACACAGGTAACAAAAATCCACTCACATATGTTTACATTTAAAAAAAATTTTTTTTATTTCCAAAGGGCTAAAAAAAGGACGGGAGGAAATATTAGAATAGAAGGAGCGAATTCTAGAATGACAAAAAAAGAAATATTATTCATTTTAAGAAAATTATAATAATTTAATATATATTTTTAAAATATTTCTGTGTTCTTTTACATATAATCTAATGTTTTATATTATTATAATAAGTTATATATAATATATTATAGAAAATAATAATTTTTGGACAATTCAATCTTTGATTCAGTTGACACTTGACACTGTTTAAACAAAAGTGAACTTTTTCTTACATAAAAATATCATATTTTACATCATAAAAATAATTTTGTAATTATCAATTAATATTAAAAATGATATTAGGATTTAATTTTTGGATTTATAAATACTTAATTAATAATAATATATAGCTATAATAAACTTATTACTGGGTTGTCATTACGCTCACCCTCTTATTTACTAAACGTAATTATTTTTGATGTTAAGGACAGATAATAGAAGCTAAAAAGTAACGAGTATATAAAAAAAAATTGTTAAAATAATTACGAAATTACTTGAAAAAAAATGGTGAATTGATTTTTGACACGTTTTACGCATTGCAATCTATAATTACTTCGACTTCGTAAATAAGAACAGATGGCTTATTACATATACCAGCCCATTAGTCAATTATATAAAAAAATATAATATTTATACCTTTATAAAATATCGAAATACATAAAATCAATGACTACTTTAAAAAAAAATGAATGCCATTTAATTCCTATAAATCTTACATTTTTTAAAAAAGTATGTTTTTGATTAGATGAAAGATTTTTAAAAAATAACACCTGAAGGATTTATTTTTAGCATATATATCATAGTGGTTTCGCATATCCTTAAAAACTTCTTATGCCGGAATCATATTCCAGAATACACAGAGTATATTTACCCTGGCAATAGAACAATTTAACTTTTAAAGTACCTTAATTTATATTAATTCTTATATATATTTTTTTCATATAAATTTTTGAAAAAAACACAAAAATTTATGGCCAAATTATTCTGAAATTCACAGGGAAGGTACTCTATACATGCTGGAATATGATGTCCGCAAAATATGGTTTTTTCCTCCTCAAAATCATATAAGTGATTTAAGTTTTTTAAATTTGTCAAAAACACGGGCATATATCCCATTTTTATTTTTCCAATTTTATCTGATCATATTATTTCAATTTTTTTAAGCTCAAACCGTCCGGGATTTTATAATTATACCCAAGCTCAGTCAGAAGTTTAAAATATTATTTTACGATATTTCATTTTGCTGTTAAAATATCTTCCAATTCTGATAATCTGTTAAGCAAAACATTCATTAACACATCATAGTTGGAGAAATTGTTTAAAGGTGAACCAAGAAGATTTATTTTTCTTTTTTAAATAATTTAATTTTAAACCCCAAAACTTAGAGGGTATTTGAATTTAAAAAGTATATATTTCGATTTATTTAAAGTAGAGGGAGACTATTTTATACTGCTAAAATATTTTTAGATGATGACATCACCCAGAGACCATATGTTTATGTCTATGTTAAAAGTTTTAAAGAATGTATATTAATTTTTTGAGGTGTTTTACGAATTCCATATATAAATAAGAAAGAGGCCGCCAATTCAATTATTTATATTTAAAAAATAAAGAATTGACCATATTATTAATATACGTTTAATATGTTAGTTAACAAGGAATTTTAAAAATTTATTATAAATATTTTTTTAAGTAAAGATAAGAATAGAAACATAAAAAGAATGAATAGAAAATAATTTTTAAAAAATCAAATAGGATATCATTTTGCATATGTCATTTTAACAATGATTTATTGGTTTTTAAAATTTTAAAAAAGTCATTTGAAAAAAGTGGTATATTATTATAATTTTGAATGCTTGATTGAGTATGGTTTAAGAGGAGAAAAGGAATGGCATGGCAACTCATAACATAAAGCCATCCATCATTCTCTATGTATTTTTTTAAATGTGTAACATCTTCATAATTTTCATAAAATGAAAAATTTTAAGTATATATTAGGATGATAATGTAATGTTTTATTACTTATATAATAAATAATATGTTAATAAATTGATTGATTATTGGTTTTATTCACATTAAAAAAAAAATTTGTATTTGAAAGAAGAAAAATAAGGAGAGAATTTTTTTTTAAATTTTAAAAGACCTTGTTTTTGTTTGAGCATGGAATTTATAATCTGTGACTTAATAATTTAAAAATCCATTTGGGTCAAGACTCTCTTCATGACATTCCCAAGTTGACAGAGATATCTGACCCTGAAAATAAATTATAAGTGTCATAAATAGTGTTAAAAACTTAGATTTAATCAATTTTCGAAAAAGGGCGAAAACATTAGCCAAATATCGTCTAAACATAGAGATTTCGCCAAAAGATGGCAGAAAAGTTTGATCCCTCGTTTCGTCAAATCTCGAGGCAATAATATTTGATTAGTTTAAAATCTAGATTTTTTTTTAAAATCGGCTAAATTGAAGTTTTAAATCACCCAAATATGAGTAATTTTGTACTATGAGGATTCATTAATAAAGAACATTGCAAGAACCTAACAAATCCTACTTTTCCAGTTCCTTATAATTAATAACTTAATTTTATACGATTTTTTGTAGCGCTTATCACTATTATAATGTGGCATCAATAAGTAAATATATAAAAGTTACAATACCTCCTTATCTTTCCATTATGCCGCAAATGTATTATTGGCTATTTTGTGTTAATAATATAACAGATTCTAAAATTTGTTTAAAGGTTTTGGACTTTGTAAATGTAATCATCAAATGAATGTTTTAATTGTTCCAACCAAGTTAGACATATAAAATAATACAGTCGGCTTTTGGAAAAATATATTCAAAAAACTCGAATAGCTTATAAAAAAAAAATTTTTTTAAATGAGAAAATTAGTATTTATTTAGATACTACTTTCTCATGTGTGATACAGATTGATAATTAAAATAAACTATATTTATCCCATTATTACTGATTTAATTAGATGCTATTTAATTGCGTCCCTTTTCCAATCATCATATCTAACGAAATCGATAAATAAATTTATTTTTTACCCTTTATCAAATATTTATTATTATTTCAACAAATAAAAAAAGTAAACAAACTATGGTTGAAACCTGCAAGGACAGGTCCGATTTAACCCACCGAACTCAGGGCAGATAGGATTTAGATAGAAATTTTCTCAAACTTGACTGGATGCGTGATTTTAAAATGTATCTCAGAATCATTTTTATTTTTCTAATTGTTATTATGAAAATTATTTCCAAGAAAACCCATAAAATTGTTCATTATATGCATTTAAACGCTTATTTTTTTCCCCGTGATTTTAATACTATGATATTTTCAAAAGTCCAAAATATATCTACGAAAAAATAGGTACGATTTAGGACTCTAAACTTGAATGTTACTATTATTGCCCTCTTATCAGACATATAAACTCATAACAGACATATAAACTCACACTTTTAGCTCATGTCTTCGCAAGTCTTTTTAATTACTTTTTAAGACGTGGCCTTAATAAAAAAGTTAAAGTTCTTAGATTTAGAAAAAAATATGTTTCTGGTTTTTAAACGATTTTGAGGATTCTAGTGTCGTTTCGGCTTCCAAATTCTATCAATAGGCTGTGAAAAAAATATTTTCAAAAAAATTTTAAACACAAAATAAATTTTTTTGAAAATGAATTACTCAACATTTAACAATATAACATAAATCAAATTCGGTAATTTTGTTAGATTCGGTTTTGGATTCCTAAAAACTTTAAAAGATTTTTTTCTTTCTGGTTTTTATGAATTTTTTTTCAAGATTTGTCCTGGCTTAAAGGATATCAAGTCCTGATTTAGGTTCCATACTTACTATGCCTACAACATTCTCAAATATTTTTGGGTTTCAGAATTTTATTATGCTTTTTATCATTTTTAACTAATTAGACACATGATAAAATTTTTTTTTAGTTAACCACACCGTGTAACTAATATTTTCGAGTCATCATTTATTAACAAAGTATAATACCTCGAATTCTTCTCATCTATTTTTCCCGAGAAGGGTTTCATTTTATTCAACTGGTAGTTTCGCCTAGTGCCAGATTTAAGTAAAATTAGAAATATTTTTTTTATCTACTTTTATATAATTAGAACTTCTCTGGTATAAGGACAAGGTAGTTAAGGAATTTTAAAATGAGATAAATTTCTATTTTCCAGTCAAAAGTTTCGGAACAGGCCTAAGCCTAAATATATATATAAATAAAATTCGGGACAGATTCAGGCTTAAAAATAAAAAATGAAATTCGCAAAGCTCAAGATTTACCGTCAATTCTATAGTTTAAGAATGGTGGGGGGGGGGAATAGGGTTGTTATCTCTTAGGCTAAAAAAAGTTTAACTCATTATCAAATGTCATTTTTAGCAAAAAATATGAATATGTTTTAAAAAGACGACTAATTTTATTGGTATAGAAATTTCAGAGTATAGAACCAAGATAATGAAATAGCGGATCCCTAGAATAGGTGAGCCGCTATCAAAGAGAAAAAGTTTTCCACGGGAGTAATATTCCAAGTTATTATGATTTTTTTTGAAATTCTAAAGGACTTCTAGGAAAAAAATGGGCAAGAAAAAATAAGTAGAAAATAACCGAGAAAAAAGGACTAAGGAGCAAGAATAAGAAAGCATAATAATATCGATTAAGCTAAATAGATATAATATGTACATATTTTTTTAATCCTTTTAATAACCTCGCACGAAAATTAAAATATTTTTTACTTTAATTATAAAATAAATTGACAATTTATTTTCGATTAATTAATACATCTTAAAAATGGGACATTCATAATGATTTTACCCGATAATCCATAGAATTATCTTCTTTTTTTACTTCTAAAAAATTAGCAAATTATTTTTAAAAAATCAAAAATGCAACTTAAATAACGAATATACACTAATATTCTTGACATTTTATAGCATTAAAAATATTGACCCTTATATTGTAAGCCCGATAGTAATATAATCTTTATACCCATTTTTTCTTATATGATCCCCCATCATTCCCGCCTTATGCCATCTATATCTACCTTTGATATTGTATATTGTTTGCGCATCTATTCGACCATCATAAACTGTGTGTCAAAAGTTAAGAGAACTAGATAAAAAAAGACCGCTTACCTCCGTCGTAGCACCTAGGGACCGAGATTTACCCAAATGTGTCGGTACGACTACTTGGAATGCGGGAGGTATTTCAGTGACGGGGATTTATATTCATGTGGATTCAAGAACCATTTCTGGATAATTTTATTGTAAATGTGCCTTTTTAAATGTTTTCTAATTATTAATCTTATAAAAATAGATAATATATTTATTTTTACATTTGTCATGCAATTAATAGAGTTCAATTCAAACCACCATATAAAAGCAATCTCTGGACGTGCATTTTTTTAAAAAACTGTGGGCAATGTCGGGCCTACAATTTAATTTTTTATGGGCTTAGCCGAGAATGGCCACAAAGTTTTGGCAAATGCAAACCTCCGATCTGAGCACTTTAAGATTAATAAAGAGCAAAATTATCTACAGATAAGGAAATTTAAACCAACTTTAAAAAGTTTGATGCGTATTTTTCGAATACTCAATTCAAAAATTACAATCAAATATATATAAGGAAACTATATTATTAGTCGAATAATTTTTTGTCGGCTAATCAATCTATTCGAAATTATTCGTAAAATTCGAAATTTTGGCAAATATTCAAAAATTCATAATAATGCTCCTTACAGAACTTTTTATTTTTTTTTCTTTAAATTTAATTTCTACTATAAATTATACTTTTATAATTTGTTTTTTCATGAGAATTTTTTTTAAAGAATTTAATTTTCGAATCTGATAGATTAATACTTTTACGAATGAAAATAAATAAGTAATTATTAGATTTGTACGAATAATATAATTATTAGATTCGAAAATAAAATCGAATATGAAGAATGAAGATATTTGATTAGTTTTTTGTGAGTATAGTATATATTATATATAGTTTATGCTATCATTACTTAATAAAAAATGGTAGAAAATCGGATTCTACTTGGTAAAGTTTCTGATCGCTTAAATCAAACTTAAAGTCATATAATAAACAATGATTTCTTTTAAAATTTAAGTACAATTTGAACAATTGGTGTTGTTCCCCTTCCCCCATCTATTATCCATGTTAACTACAGGGTTAAATGACTCAATCTGCGTATCCCTGTGTTAGGGGGTGCTGCATATAAGGAATAGTATTTTTAAAATGTTCAATGAGATCAAATCATGCTTGCTCATACTCTGTGTTAGAATTGGGGGGGGGGCTACATATAAATATAAGGAGATTTAATAATATTCTTAAATAACAAAATGTTTATACTAAAATCTTAATTTTTCATTTTCAATTTTTTTTCTAAGATAAGCATAGATAGTTTTACATTCAAATAAATGTGATGAATTTTACAAGACGCAAACGATCATAGCAAGGTTAACAAAGAAAAAAATAATCAAAATTTTAATTTTTAAACTTAAAAATTTTTACGCATTAATAAAGAAATATCTTTTTCATAAAAGTTAAAAAAGAATGCGATTATTATATGTTTTTTGGAACATATGTTTCTTTTCGAAATTTCGAGCAAAAAGGAATGACTTTTATTCCATTTTGTTCAAATTTTTTTACCAATATATTTACCTTGAAAATAAATATTATTTTAAAGAAGGCTAGAAAAAAACTTTAAGAATTAAAGTGCACTTTTTAAAATATTTTTGTAAACGAAAAGAAGCGAAAATAAAATAAATGAAAAAAAAAGATCAGGGTATAGAGAATAGTTAATGAAAAGAAAAAGAAGTAAATGAAAGATAAGGAAAAAGGAGCAAAGAGAAGAGATTAGAAAAGGAAGGTCAAGAAAAGTTAAAAATATGAAGAAAAGTTATATGAAAATAAGAGGTAAAAGAAAAAAACAATCTAAATGATAAAATAAAAAGAAAAGGATAGGTAAAAGAAAAGAAACTTAGCTTACTCGATTGTGTTTTTTGTTATAAAACAACTCAAACAATAGCCTTTTTTGTAAAATTTTTATATAAATTAATAATTGTAAAATTTTCTTCTAGAAATTTATTTGAATTAATTGATTAAATTAAAATCATTTTTTCAATAGAAAACATAAAGTTCCCTTTTTTGGAAAAATTTAGGAAAATTCCTCATTTCAAAACAAAAAAAAAAATCTTATAAAGAAATATGTTAACACTCAGAGTTTATAAACCTCTTATAATAAGAAATAAAAGAGCAGTAATTTATTATTGCTAACTATTATTTTGAATTTTTTAAAAAGATATTAAAATTTTAATAAATTCTGTAAATTTTTTGACATCATTTTTTTCCCCTTCTTACCCCTTTCATATCAAATAAAAATTAGCAAAAAAAGTAAATCCAAATCAAAACTACTCTAAACTAACAACCCCTCCAATTTTATTTATGATCTTGCGTAAAATTCTTCTCCGTGATAAAAGTCCATACCTATAACATTTAGGGAAGATGTCAGCAGAATTGTTACAGACCTCTTCCCAATCCTATAAAATTACCAAAAATAAGGGTTGGTTGCTTTCTGGTGAGGACCGAATGTAAGATAAAATATAATCATATCAGGTCAATTTGGCGAAACCCTTTTCCGATTTTATTAACTCGAATGTCTATCTCAAAGGATTAGAGCGAAGGCAATATCGTGAAACCAATTCCTCAAATTTTTTCAGAGAAGACAATATAGCGAACCCATTATCGCGAAACCTGAATCGTCAAACTTTAGAACGGATACATTTTAGCGACACTTTTATCGCGATCCCATTATAGCAAAGCAATTTTTTACATTATGCGAATGCAGTTATTTATAGAAAGATAACATAGTCACTAATTTACCCGCATAAGTTCTTAAATCATATACGTGAAAATATTTTAAGGGTATTTCGTTATTTATTGGCTATTTAGTTAGTAAAAGTTGGCTTAAATGCGACTTTTTCTGATGTGATTAAAACACAATTTAGCAATTTCTCCCTGGTTCTCTCTCATTCATTGTCTTAATCAGAGGACATTTTAAGTTCAATTCTAACCCCTATTTTTATCAGTTTTTTTAATAATCTAAGATAATTTTGCTTAGTATTTATATATATTTTTTTACAAGTAAGACAAAATCGTCAGAAATTTTTATTATCTTAATTCTTATTTTCTTTTTAAGTTAATTTAGTTTAAGTGTTTATTTATTTATCAACCTTAAATTATTTATACATGGTGTATGTGAGGGGATGGGGGAGGGGTTAGGCCACAGGAAATCAGGCCTGCAATTTTTATCTTTATGGGTATCAAAATTAAATGAAAGTTAAGGAAAATTATTTAGTGGCATTCATCAGGAGGTTAAAAAAATATCAATGAAAGGGAATAAAAAGTTAATATAATTATAAAAGTTACTCTATGTTGGAAGAAACTTTCAAAAATTAAATATGAATTGATAAAATATTTTTAATTTTCTGATTAATTTAATAATTTTTAAAAAATTGTATCTATCATAAATAAGTCCTTGTTTTTTTGAGTTGCTTCTTATCTCATAAGTGCTTTTCGATTGGATTGAGGTGCAGAAAGCAGATTAGATACCAGAGTTTTGCCTATAACTAGACCTGTGCGTCGACGAAACTATCGGCGGCTGGAGCAATTTTCAAAAAATCTAAATGACGCCCGGCGGCACGCCGTTTTTTAGCCGCCGTCAACAAAATCGGCGTAAATCGGCGCAGTTATAAATTTTTATAACATAAATTATTTTAATTGCTTATTAATTTTTTTAAAAAAAAACAAATATACACTACTCTACAGATATCTCAACATATTTTAATATTTATTTAATAGAAAACTCATTATAAATCCAAAATCGATTTTGTAATTTTATAATTATCATATATAAAAATTATTTTATTTAAATTTTCGGGACATAATGATGATCTCCTTAAATTTAACGTCAATCCAGCTATAGAGAAAACTCTTTCACTGGCCGGAATACAAGGAATTTTTTGGCGAATAAATATGCAATTATCCAATATTATTTAAAATATATGTCTATGTGTAATCATATTGTTAGCATTACTATAAAATTCAATTATTGTAAATCTTCCTCAGTAGCCAATGCTATTTCAATAGAACAAAAAAGATATAAAGGTAGATCTATTATTATAATAGATAATATATCAATTTTTTTTATAAATTTGATACCTTCAAAAAATCTTTCATTCCTATATTATCAATTGATTGAAAAGGTAATAAGTCAGCACAACATAATAACACATATTTCTTGCTAGAAGCCATTTTTTAGAGGTTTTAAAAATTGTCTGGAATTTTGGTTTGGATATAATATTTTTTTAAATCTTGCGATTTTGATGAAATATCTGCTTTAATATTATATTCAGAAGTCAAGTGTTTTAACAAATTTTCTGTGCTAATGTTTATTAAAAAGTTTCGAATTTTATACTAGATTATATTTTACAAAATATATATTTAAATTTAGATTTTGGCTCTATATGAGAAAATAATATTTTAAAAAAATATACTGTGAAAATGGCTTATTTGAATCATCATCTTCTACAATAATCTTTTCTAAGCAAAAATTGCAGTAAAATTTGTCAGAATTTATGGAAATTGTTTTATTATCTCTTTTTAAATGTAAGTAACCAAAAAAATTTCAGACTATGGATTTTTTATTATCCAGAGTTAGGATACTACAATTATTTATAGAATTATTAAATGTAGATGCATCCATTTTAAAAATATGTAAAATTATGGTAAATTTTGGATTTTAGATTTTTGATTGTTTGAATTCTATAATGACGTCAATATAATTATGATTTTAAAATAGTAGAAAATAAAAATTCTTCAAAATCCTGATTGACATTTTAAAAAATTACAACAGTGATGTTGATTAATTATTAGAATAAAAAGGTATAAAATATGAAAGAAATTTCTGTGCTGGCCGTGCGCCGCGGATATGAAAATCAGAGGCGCGCCGGCATCATTTTCTTAAACGATGGCGTTTTCGGCGTAATCAAAAAAGGTCGGCGGCCAGGCAAAGGCCGGTCGGCGCACAGGTCTACCTATAACCAAATTCTTGGATGAGGTTAAAAGTTTCTCAATTTCAAAGAATAGCTAGTAGTGTTGTTAATGTAACTAGTTAACACTTACCGGGCCAAAATCTTTAAATGGAGTACAGAGTGCTATGGAATGCAAGATATGATGGAATGAATCATTGAAGTATTAAATCAATAAGCCAAGTGAATTGTGCATTGTTAAAAAAATATATAAATGTGGTACTCCATGAAACTTGCTTTGAAATATATCATAATTAGACGTTCATAGTTTTATAAAAAAAGGTATATTATTTGAAATTTATAAAAAAATATTTATCCTTGACTCGATTTTTAAAACGGCTAACACAATATTTTACCCAGATAATATTACGCATGCCTGCAAGTTTTTCTCATAGGTCATAGAAAGGTTTGGACATCTATTAACGAAACCTTGAGGCTTGGGTATTATAACTTTAGCTAAAATCTTAATTTAAAATTGGCTAAATCCAGCCGTTTAAGAATACAAGTAATATGTTTAATTTCTTAGTAATCCGATAAAGATACAGCAATTTTATAGAGAACTAAAGACTTTAAAACTATGA
Source organism: Gordionus sp. m RMFG-2023 (assembly GCF_954871325.1). NCBI lineage: Eukaryota > Metazoa > Nematomorpha > Gordioida > Chordodea > Parachordodidae > Gordionus > Gordionus sp. m RMFG-2023. The sequence goes on from NC_088775.1 coordinate 24,354,392, forward strand.
GATTCACTTTTCTTATTACACAATAAATAATTTTAAAAAATTATCAGGGGTGATAGAAATTAAAGAAATGGCGATTCCATCAGGGTCCTGTCTCCAAACACTAGAAGAGGAGGCATTGTTTTTCTATGCAACACCTGGGATGGTATCCACTAAGCGAAATATAGGATCCCTTTAGTCCACGATTAAAAGCGCCGTTGCAAGAATAGGGTTATATAGCTCCACCTAGACGCTCTAAGGATACTAAACAATAAGGCTGACACCTTACAAATAAATTCATTTAATCTCCACAATTTATGTTCCTTTTTATTTGTCATAGTTATCTCTAGTGATCAATTATTTTATGACTGATAATTATTCTAAAATCTAAAATATCTTATAGTCACAATTAGATTCTGTTAGATTCAGTTGGTTTCTAAGTATACCAGTAACTTCTCTGTTATGAATTTCATAAATTATTGCCTTTAAATAACTATAACACAAACTTCTTTATATCTTATTGTAATGTATTAATATATATATAAATTGTATTTTGTTAATTTGGTTTTAAGCTACAATTTATTGTAATAGATTAAGATAAACGATTTTGTAAAAGTATCTATGGATATATTTTCTTATTTTATGCATATAATATACGTAAATAAATACTATTTTATAAACTCCACATTTGGCGACTATTATTTAAAAAAAAAGGAGAGACTTATTAAATAAAAAGTTTAAGAATAACAAAGAAACATCAACATCTACTCAATTCCATATTCCAGAATTCGTCAAAGAAAAAGTGAATATTTAGGACTATGTATATAATATTGAACTCATTTTCAAAGTAAAAAAATATTGTTGATCAAAATTAAAAAAAAGATTGGTTATTAGCATACGTAGGTACTGATACTTAATTAACTTTCTTTCACTTTCTTTCATAATTTCCACTACCCATAATTTAGAGAGCATTAATTATTTAACTTTACTTGATAGTTTAGAGAAAATATTTAATATCTCAAGTATTTTCCTACACCGCAATAATTTTCATACTTTAAAAAGAGATTGTGAAACTATTATCAATTTTTCGATCAAATTGAAAAGTATTTGCTCTTTATGTAATTTTAAATCGCCGGTTGATGAACTTTTATGAGATTATATTAGGAGTAGGGTTGCCTAAGTTGGATAAAGAACTTCGGTCAAAATAAACCTTAGGAAATATTATTTTTGAAAATACTACCATGCGTTAAAGGATCGCGCTGACTTCACTGAAGAAGGAAACCTAGGCAGAAGTAACAAAATAATTAAACATAAGCCTACGGGGGTCGGTCCCAAAAATACTTATAGGTATAATAACGTTAATAAATTCAATAATAATAATTATTATAATGCCAACAAATTCAATCATAATAATTATATTACTAATATTTATAAATCTAGTTTTAAACCTAACTTCATCTAATAAAAAGTCATATGTTTTCGATGTGGCAAGGTCATTCACATAGCGAAAGAGTGTAGAACGCATGCCATACAAATGATTCTACCATGAACACCTCGCCTGTCATTTGCTAATAAAGCTACCATCAATGCCAAGATAAATAGGCTGCAGTTTACTATGGAATTTGGATTTGGATATCACTCGACACTTTATCACGCGACACTTTATCACGCGACACTTTATCACGACGACACTTTATCACGACGACACTTTATCACGACGACACTTTTTCATGACGACACTTTATCACGACGACACTTTATCACGACGACACTTTATCACGACGACACTTTATCACGACGACACTTTATCACGACGACACTTTGTCACGACGACACTTTATCACGACGACACTTTATCACGACGACACTTTATCACGACGACACTTTATCACGACGACACTTTATCACGACGACACTTTATCACGACGACACTTTATCACGACGACACTTTATCACGACGACACTTTATCACGACGACACTTTATCACGACGACACTTTATCACTCAGTCATTTGATAACGCGACACTTTATCACGCGACATTTTATCATGATATACTTAACTTAATTTAATATAATTGAAAAGTTAAATTTGATAATATCTCATTTTTTGACTTTCATCATGATATACTTAAAACTTAATTTTATATATTTGAAAAATTAAATTTTGATAATATCTCATTTTTTGACTTTTCCGTCTAAATTCCAATATTTAAAAAATTTAAATTAATTTTTTTTATTGAGAAAAACTCATATTTTAATTTACATAAATATAATTTTTTTTAACTTAATTATCATCTTATATAGGGAAACAGGAGACAAGCAATAATTTTCTATTTATACTTTTTATTAATAAGTAACTATAAATCAATATATCACGAGTAAAAAGTATAAATTATTTATAATATATTTAATTGCACGAAATATGGGCAATAGCTTTTAAAAATATTAAAGAATCCGACAATCCGTAATTTGAAACACAAATCTGAATTCGTCTTTTTATATCTTCATATTTCTTTGATAAGTACGATGTTGTTCCCATCACGACTTGAAGATATAGAGCTTTATGTTTCTGCATATCTTTTTGTATCCCATCTAAAAATTTCCATAGTGTTGGATGAGAACATTGGTATAGAGATTGAATTCCATAGTGCCACCCTTCAACACAATTATTAATTTAAGTGTGGTGTTTTATTGATTTATAGTTACTTATTAATAAAAAGTATAAATAGAAAAATATTGCTTATGTCTCCTGTTTCCCTATATAAGATGATAATTAAGTTAAAAAAAAAATTAAAATATGAGTTTTTCTCAATAAAAAAAATACAAAAAAAATTAATTAAAATTTTTTAAATATTGAAATTTAGACGGAAAAGTCAAAAAATGAGATATTATCAAAATTTTATTTTTTCAAATATATTAAATTAAGTTTTAAGTATATCATGATAAAGTGTCGCGTTAACATAAAAAGTTAATTTAAATTTTTTAAATATTGGAATTTAGACGGAAAAGTCAAAAAATGAGATATTATCAAAATTTAACTTTTCAAATATATAAAATTAAGTTTTAAGTATATCATGATAAAGTGTCGCGTTAACATAATAAATTAATTTAAATTTTTTAAATATTGGAATTTAGACGGAAAAGTCAAAAAATGAGATATTATCAAAATTTAACTTTTCAAATATATAAAATTAAGTTTTAAGTATATCATGATGAAAGTCAAAAAATGAGATATTATCAAAATTTAACTTTTCAAATATATAAAATTAAGTTTTAAGTATATCATGATGAAAGTCAAAAAATGAGATATTATCAAAATTTTACTTTTCAAATATATAAAATTAAGTTTTAAGTATATCATGATGAAAGTCAAAAAATGAGATATTATCAAAATTTTACTTTTCAAATATATAAAATTAAGTTTTAAGTATATCATGATGAAAGTCAAAAAATGAGATATTATCAAAATTTAACTTTTCAAATATATAAAATTAAGTTTTAAGTATATCATGATGAAAGTCAAAAAATGAGATATTATCAAAATTTAACTTTTCAAATATATAAAATTAAGTTTTAAGTATATCATGATGAAAGTCAAAAAATGAGATATTATCAAAATTTAACTTTTCAATTATAATAAATTAAGTTTTAAGTATATCATGATAAAATGTCGCGTGATAAAGTGTCGCGTTATCAAATGACTGAGTGATAAAGTGTCGTCGTGATAAAGTGTCGTCATGAAAAAGTGTCGTCGTGATAAAGTGTCGTCGTGATAAAGTGTCGTCGTGATAAAGTGTCGCGTGATAAAGTGTCGCATGATAAAGTGTCACATGATAAAGTGTCGTGTGATAAAATGTCGCTAGGCGGGAATTTGATACCGGTTAGGTAATTGGAATCGCATCAAACCATCATTATCGCCTGCATATAAACTAGTGGGATATAATCATATCAAAATCGAAGTATTGGGTAAATGTTGTGGAAATTGAAGTAAAGAATATTTCAAAATTTTTACCTATTTCGGAAGTTAAAGGTGAGAAATCCCTTATTTTTAGAGTTCCTTTTCTTAGAGAATTTGATATAAAACTTCCAGAAGAAGTTCGGATTAATAATATAAATATGAATTTTTCTAGTTTAAAACCATTGTTTCAAAATTTCCGCAAGTTTTTAAAAAGAAATTAGGACAAATAAAATTACAGAAAGCCGTTATCAAGATACAACCGAACACATTGCCGAACGCGTTACAGGCAAGAAGAATTCCATTTCCGTTGCGTCGAACCGTGGAAGCTGAGTTGGACAGAAATTTAGACGAAGGCATTATTGAGAAGGTGGATCCAACAACAAATCACTTAGGTTACTCCAACGGTTAATATCTTAAAGAAATTCGGTGCCGTGTGGATATGAGGAGATTTTCGTTTAACAATCAACAAATAGGATCGCGAGTGGATTTCAGAGATGCATTTTTACAATTCGGAGTTATTCCAGTTAGTAATTTTGACAGATGTCGGTTATTAACGATGCCAAAAAATCCCTTTTGGGTTGACTAGCGCTCCGATAATATTTTAACGCTTTATGCAAAACCTATTAAAGGGAATTCCTATGGTTAGTATATTTTTAGACAACGTAATTGCGAGAATAATTTTGATCATATAGTTAATCTAGAAGAAGTATTAAGAAAATTTGATAAGGCTGGACTGACAAAGACGACCGATAAAATTAAAATTGGAGAAAAGTTAGTTACATCATGTTATTGACGAATTCGGAATTTACCCTAAGATTAATGCCATAAAAATTGTAAAACACCTTCAAATGTTAAATAATTACATTAGTTTCTTGGAATGGTGAATTTCCTTGAGTTATTTATAAAAAATTTACATTCTACTTGTGCATCTTTACACCGACTAATGAGTAAAAATGTTAACTGGTTTTGGTCAGCTCAAGAAAAGGAAATATTTAATAGAGTTTTAAAAAAATTATCAAAAGAAGATACAATAATTCCTTATTCAGCCGATATTCCTGTCGTAATTTCTTGTGACGCTTCTGAAGATAGTCTAGGGTTATTTCACACCGATTTTTTACTGGTCAGGAGAAACCGATTGCTTACACATCGAGGAATCTTTCGCCGGCTAAAATGAATAAACCACCATTGATCGGGAGACTTCGGCGATCATGTTCGCTATCGAGAAGTTTCATCAATATATTTATGGATGACATTTTATTTTGGTTACAGGTCATAAACCTTTAAAATATATCTTAGGTGATAAAAGAGACCTAAATAAAATAAAATAACAAATAACCGTACGCTGGGCGATGAATCTATTAAATCACGACTGTGAGATAATTCCTAGACCGGGTAATCAAAACAGATGTGCCGACGCTAAGTCCCATTTTGGGGTAGAGTGAGAAAAAACTAATGATGTTACAAAAAATTCGAAGATGAAATTTGAGAATTAAAATTAATTTAATAAAAGATTTATCTTTCATTCAAAATAAAGTCGTATGAGAATAGCAAAGATATCAATCTGAAAGAAATTAAAAATCATTGGTATATTGATAATATAAATGATTATTCGGAGATTTTAAGAAAATTTATTTTAATTAAAGATAATATTTCGTTCGAACAAGGATTATTTTTATAATGAGAGAATTATTATTCCTGATAATCGAATGAAGGTTTTGAATGTTATTCCTCAAAAATATCCTGGGATAGTGGGGATGAAATCATTATGTAACTATGATTTTTGGGCGAATCTTGATCGTGATGTTGAAGAATTTGTTAAATGCTGCAAGAGTTGTCAGTAAGGAAAACTGGGAGCCAAAGAAGTGCTGTTATACAATTGGAACATTACTACCCGCCCTTGGGAACGAAAACACATTGATTTGGCAGGTCCCGTATCGTTTGTGTAGACGCTTTCACCAAATGGGTTGAAGTTACAATTTTAACACATATTAATTCGGCGAGTGTAAATAATCTGCGTAAACTAGATTTGTGTTATCTTGTTACATTGTCTCGGATAACGCTACTCAGTTTACTGGATCTGAATTCAAAACGTTTCTTTTTATAAACAACATAAAACATTTTAGAACGGCCCCTTATAGCCCTAAATTGAATGGTTTGGCTGAGCGTTATATACGTACGATAAAGACGCGTTTCTATGCGGGAAAGGACAGAAAACGCATTATGGAAACAAAAATATTATAAAGATAGGAACGTTGAATGATGAGGATTTGGACAATGTAGAACATAATGGAAATAAAACTCTTAAAAAAAAGGAGTTTCGAAACTCCCATTACGTTATCATGATGAATTCAATTTGTAGTGGGGAGAACTGTAATGTATTAATATAAATATAAATTACATTTTGTTAATGGTTTTAAGATACAATTTATTGTAATAGATTAAATAGATAAACGATTTTGTAAAAGTATATATGGATATATATTTTCTTATTTTATACATATAATATACATAAATAAATACTATTTTATAAACACCACACTTATCTACTATGAATGCTACTTGAGATCTACCTGAGCTATCGTAAAATAATTTCTTTCTTTTTCAACATACGCCTTTAAAATTTGATTTAAATAACTTATCTTTCTTATCCAAAATAAATTTTATTTTAAATGATAAATTTTCTTCTTTTTTTTAAAAAAAATACATTTTTTAAATTTTAACTACATTTCTCTAAATATTTTTCTTACATTTCTATTTTTGGAATTTTTGAATTAGAATGCAGTTTGACACCAATCTCAGGGGCGTCACTAGTCTTTACAATCTCAAGGGGCTCAACTAAAAAAAATATTATGGGAAACTGGGGGGCTTGGTTTTATATTAATATATTATACATTATTAAAATTTTCTGACAAACAATTAATCTGAATTTCATATTTTGTCTAGTGTTGTTAAATGGCTGACCAAGCCGGCTTAGCCGAAAACTCAGCCAGTTTGAGCCAAAAATTCGGCTTAGGCTCAAGCCGGCTCATTGAGCCGGCTGGCTCAAGTCGATGGCTCGCCGATGGCTCAAGTCGATGGTTCAAACCGATTCAAGGCTAATCCGGCTAGCCTTTAACAACGCTAACAAATAAATAAATTTCGAATCAATATTCGGCTTGAGCTTAGTCATGAGCCCACTCGAGCTAAATTTGACTCAAAAAGCCGGCTTGAGTCAATTTTAGACTCAAAAACTAGATGAGTTTTCAGCCGTTTACCAACACTAATCTTAAATAAATTTCGGCTTGAGCCAAAATGAAGATCATAATTAAAAAAGGTCTACGACACTTATTTCATCGGTATGACAAACTTTTGTTTTTTTTCTACCGAAGTATCAATATGATATTGCACGAAGTATATTAAAGATCTGCAAGAGTAGGCCCGGCCCGTACCTCGTCCGAACGGGCTTCAGGCCTATATTTTAAAAAATAATCAGGTTCGGGCTGGGCCAGGCCTAATATTTTTTAAAAAAATTCGGGCCGGGCCAGGTCTAGCTCAGGCCTGATAAATTTTTTTATCTAAATTTATCAATTTTATGTTGAATTTTTTATGTAAAATAAAATATTTGATTTTATTTATAGAAACTAGACGCCATATAACATATATATCGTTTATTTAGAATTATTTATAAAAACTAATTTCTATATTTATAATAAATCGGGCCAAGCCGATAAATTTTTTCATAAATAATTTCGGGTTCGTGCCAGGTCGGCAAAATTTTAATAAAAAAATCTTGGGTTTGGGCCTGGCCAGGTAAACTTTTTTAAAAAAATTTCGGGCCGGGTTTCAAAAATAAGGCCCGATGCAGATCACTAAACTATATTGTAATTCCAGACGATATTAAATGTTTATTTAGACAAAACTCATTCACAAGTTTAATCATACATAAATTCATTTAAAAAAATGTTATATTTATTTTTAAAAAAATAAATAACATAAAAAAATAATATACCACCCGAGACGAGAGTGGCAGCATCCGGAAATTTTAAATCATTAATTGTATTTGTTTGAAATTTACTTTTTACAAAGTTAGATTTTTTATATTATTTTATTTATTATAATATAAGGTATCCCGTCTTTACAGAGAATCTTTAGAGAATGCAAATATCGAGAAACTTTTATAGAGAAAACAATTGTAGAGAATGTCGTTTATAGAGAATGATTTTATATAAAATTTATTTGGTTATTGCCACTCTCGGGGGGGGGGGGATATTATTTTTATTTTATTTATTTTTGTTATTTTTTTTTTGTTATTTTTTTATGTTATTTTTTTTATGTTATTTTTTTATGTTATTTTTTTTATCAATTTTTTATTTTTAAGTTATATTTTTGAGAATTTTGCATACAAATTTATATTTTTGTGGTAAAATATAGGAATTATTAATTCCGCATATTTAAGTTATATTTAGGAGAATTTTGCATACAAATTTAATTTTTATTGTGGTAAAATATAGGAATATTAATTCCGCATATTTAAGTTATATTTAGGAGAATTTTGCACACAAATTTAATTTTTTTTGTGGTAAAATATTTAAATTATTTTTATAGGAGAATTTTGCCTACAAATTTTATTTTTTATTTAGGTCTACAAATTTTCATTGACCCCACCTTTGAAGTTTAAGTGATGTTCTGACATTTTCATTCATTTTATAAATGATTGTATTAACTTTAATAATATATTTATTCAATGAATAAAATTGGGTATTTAATACTATATATCGTATAAATTTGAATACTATATTTAATTGCGTCATTTAATACTATATTTCGATTTAACCCTAATTTATATTTTCTAAAATAATTCATGAATATAATCGCGATCCCCATGTCTTTTGTAGTTTGTTTTTAGATCCCGCCACAGCCTTTCGACTTTTTGGGTGTGGATGGATCTGTCATTAGGATCAACAAAATTTCGAGAATGAATGACCCATTACCTACCCCCTCTCTCCCCCATATATAAACGATGCGGAATTAAGAATTTCTATATTTTTTTACCCCTAATACAACATTTTGTAGAAAAAATTTTTCAAAATATCTTAAATAAAAATTTATAGAAAAAACTTTTTTAAATATCTTAAATAAAAAATTAAATTTGTAGGCAAAATTTCCTAAAAATCACTTAAACTTCAAAGGTGGGGTCAATAAAAATTTGTAGACCTAAATAAAAAATAAAATTTGTAGGCAAAATTCTCCTATAAAAATAATTTAAATATTTTACCACAAAAAAAATTAAATTTGTATGCAAAATTCTCCTAAATATTATCTAAATATGCGGAATTAATAATTCCTATGTTTTACCACAAAAAAAATTAAATTTGTATGCAAAATTCTCCTAAATATAACTTAAATATGCGGAATTAATAATTCCTATATTTTACCACAAAAAAAATTAAATTTGTATGCAAAATTCTTCTAAATATAACTTATTAAATATGCGGGATTAATAATTCCTATATTTTACCACAAAAAAATTAAATTTGTATGCAAAATTCGGGTGGGTCTATTTATCGCTAACCACATAATAAATCATTTATTACTAAATATCGCTCGGCTAAGAAATGTCGCTCGGCTAACCACATAATAAATCATTTATTACTAAATATCGCTCGGCTGAGAAATGTCGCTCGACTAATGACATAATAAATCATTTATTACTAAATAACGCTATATATCTTCGCTATAAATACTCCTTTATTTATATATTATATTTACTATAATATTCTATGTGAGCTTTCATTTTCTTAATATTAATTGAGAAATACTAATTTTTATAAATAAAATAAGTGTTTGAACAGGTATAAAAAATTTTCTATTAGATATTTTAGCTTCAATACTTTTATAAAATTTAATTTAATCATAATCCTTTTTTTTTATAAAAGTAAAAAAAATAATATTCTATCCGCTAGATGGCGTCAATTACCAAAAATATAAATTTAATAAATGGGTTTATTAAATTTTTCTTAATGAGATAAATTCTAAATACTAATACAAATATTAAAATTTTATTGAAATTTTATAATATTTTCAAAATTCCATAGTAATTTTTTTTTTAAATTTTTTTAATTTATTCTCAAAGATTCCTTTTTGCAAATTAAACAAAAATTATTTTAAAAAAAAGTTTGGACCCTGAACCTAAATTTTAAACTAGGTTTTTTCCGCAAAATATCTTAAATAAAAAAAAACAATAAAAATTGATTTCAGGAAATAAGGCTAATTCTCGGAATGAGATAAAATATTTTCAGTAATAAAATATATTAATTGAAATAACAGAGATAAATAATTTTCAGAAACTTAAAATAAAATATATCATTTGAAATAACAGTGACAGATGCGTCAAACAAGTTTATTTCAAAATAAAATCATTTATGACATATCACCAATTTTTTTCGAATTCAGATTCAATGGTGGATGCTTTATTAAGGTTAATATTCATTTACTCTTCAGATTTTCTTTCACTATGTGATTTATAAATTTTATTATGGTTTCTATTTTTCATTCAAATAATATAGTTTGTTAAAGGGCTTTGAACCCTCCTAAAAAAAAGTGTTCGAGTTTAGGTTGCAAAAAGTCTCTGAAGTTCGGGTTCAGGTTAGGTGCCCAGAAAAATAAAGACTTGTAAAATTTAGTTAAAATAACAGATACATAATTTTATTTTAAATTAATCTTATTATATTTAGTTTTAGAATTCACCATAAAAATATTTATCATTCGGAGTTTTGTTGATCATCATTTAAAAAAAATAAAACTATATATTACATCCTAGGGCTATAATTTAATAAAATTGGACATTATTTACTCTATATCTTATAAATATAAACCTTTATCTACTATTTATGTATAAATAAGAAAAATAATTTAAGAATTTTAAAAAATCTGAGCTTTTTTCTAAATTTTAAGAGCGGGGATTAATTAATATTCTGATTAAAACGCTTATTTATAAACAGATTTTTATTACATTATCTTAAAATTATGACAATGTCATATTTTTTTTTCTCATTTACATTCTGTATTTTTAAAAAATAAAATAAATATTATAAATATCATATTTGGTAGTGACCAAGAAAAGGCTATAGTAAAACCGATTCGGGAAATATTCAAATTTAATACTCATTTAATATGCACGCGTCATTTGAAAGACAATATAAGAAAATATTTGTCGGAAAAACAAGGTGTAAATGCTGTTATGTCTAAAAAAATTATACAGGATATTTTTTCTTTTAATGGGCTTGTATTTTCTCGGAACGACCAAATATATAATGAAAAATTAAATAATTTATATAATTATTGTAATAATCAAAATTTAAATATATTTTTGCCATATATAAAAAATAAATTTCAAAAAGTAATATATGAACATGTTTACATTCCCCTAAAAAATAAAATAATAAATTGTTTATGGACAAATAACAACTGTGAATCTATGAATCACGTTTTAAAATCATATATAAACTGGAAACAACGTCCTTTAAAAGAATTAATCGAAAAAATTAAAGATATAACAATGTTACAAGAAAAAGAATTTGAAAGATCCTTATCAGGAACAGGAGAATATTTTTTAAATAATGAGTATCATAACTATTTAATTCCCGAATCGATAGATTGTCATGATACATTAAATATTTTACTTAATAGTAAAAACAAAGATAAATTACATTCATTAGATAAAACTTTATCTGTTTTAAAACAAAAGGCTCAAAAAAACCACATCAGTGACGTAGAATTAAAGCAGAAAGGACTCGAAAAAATAATATCAACTAAATTATATTTATCTAAGGGAATTAATGTTCTAGCTTTTTAGTTGTACAATGATAAAGTTTTATCTTTACATGATTATTAAGTGAAGTATTATATGTATCATAACAATATACTGATTAGGGTATTAGAAATTAAGATAATAATTATTTAATAAATATTCTTCTCACTCTCTGAGATTTATCTTTCAAATTCATTCTCTTAGATCATTGTAATATCTTTAATTTTATCGTTTAATTTCTTAGGGTTTTTAAGTAAATATATTATATATAGCGAAAAATTTAATTCATTTTTACAATAGTTGCATAAATCACGTAAATTTTTTATTATGGCCATCCATTAAAATAAAAATTATGTTGTGTAATTTTTTAGACATAATAGCATTTACAATTTTTTTTATTGGAATATTTATCGAATCGGGTTTACTCGCTTAGGGGTCCTACACTTATATGTATAATGCTTAATTTCTTATCGTTAATTTATTTTATTATTTCACTTCATTAATATATTTAAAATGCATTTATGAACTCACTAATTAATATTTTTTAAATTTCGTAATTATGAAAATATTTATTATAAATTTTAATTCCCTATTTTTTCTTGATTTTCGCATGCCATTCGCCCATTAAAGTAACAGATATATTTCATCAATATACAAAATTAGGTTTATAATATAATGAATTGAACGTGTTGTTTATTTTTCCCGACCTTCGCCTGCCACTTTCTTATATTTCTAGAATAACTAATATTATTTATTTCGTCAATATATATAATTATATTATCTTAAATTTATATTTTAATCCTCTCTTCACCGATGCCGAATAAATTATATTTTATGTAAATAACTTATATTATAACAGCATTATTATCATATATATATATCGTGAAATTATGATTTATAATTATGCGTCAATAAAAAGAATTACTCTCGTTATTAATTACTCTGATCAATGGAAATGGTAAAATTTAAAAAAGACTACTAATTAATTTACTAAAATATAGAAAAGAATACAATAAAAAAACACCGTTAGACATTTTAGTGAATCTTGGTAGAAAGTTAAAATAGACCAGTCCAAAATTTTTGTTTTCTAAATTTGAATGATAAAAAATATTTCATCTAGAGGATAGAGAAATATTTTTTTACTATCATGAGTGTAAAAAAATGAGTAAATTTTAGTACAGTGGAAGAAGGTTGCGTACATGACGTGGATTGGGCCATGTTACTCAGTGGGTGTGTTGATTTAGGAGGCTAACGGGGTAGTATTTAGAATTTTTAAAAAAATATATTAAACCCATTTATTATTTTTATATTTTTGATAAAAATAAATAATATTGAGGCCATCTAGCGGATAGAATATTATTTTTTTTACTTTTATAAAAAAAGGATTATGATTAAATTAAATTTTATAAAAGTATTGAAGCTAAAATATCTAATAGAAAATTTTTTATACCTGTCCAAACACTTATTTTATATAAAAATTAATAATTCTCAATTAATATTAAGAAAATGAAAGCTCACTTAGAATATGATCGTAAATATAATATATAAATAAAAAATTATTTATAGCCGAACTATATTTCTCAGCCGAGCGATATTTATATTTAGTAATAAATGATTGTCATTAGTCGAGAGACATTTTATTTATTATGTGGTTAGCCGAGCGACATTTCTCAGCCGAGCGATAAATAGACCCACCGGCAAAATTCTCAAAAATATAACTTAAAAATAAAAAATTGATAAAAAAAATATCATAAAAATAAAAAATTGATAAAAAAAAATATCATAAAAAAATAACAAAAAATAAAAATAATATACCACCCGAGAGTGGCAGTAACCATTTATTTTATAGAGAAACTTTTAAAGAGAAAACAATTATAGAGAATGTCGTTTATAGAGAATCTCATTTATAGAGAATGATTTTGTAGAGAATCTCGTTTATAGAGAATGATTTTATAGAGATAGATTTTATAGAGAATGATTTTATAGAGAATGATTTTATAGAGAATGATTTTATAGAGAATGATTTTATAGAGAATTTATTTTATAGAGAAACTTTTAAAGAGAAAACAATTATAGAGAATGTCGTTTATAGAGAATCTCATTTATAGAGAATGATTTTATAGAGAATATCGTTTATAGAGAATGATTTTATAGAGAATTTATTTTATAGAGAAACTTTTAAAGAGAAAACAATTATATAGAATGTCGTTTATAGAGAATGATTTTATAGAGAATATTTTACAGAGAATTGCTTTACAGGGAATTATTTTACAGAGAATTGTTTTAGAGAGAATTATTTTATAGAGAAGGATTTTATGGAGAATAATTTTATAGAATTTTATAAAGAATGATTTTATAGAAAATGAATTAAGTATTATTTTAGAAATAAATTTTCTCAAAAAAACAAGCTAGATGCCGTCATATAAATTCTCGGAACCCTTACATAAAAAAAGGGAAAAAATAATCTTAAAAAAATTTTCACGTCCCTGATTTGTATTGCTTATGAATAATTATGATAATATTTTTGAGTTTCCTCTTGTTTTTTTTAAATACGCTGAACAATTAGAAGTAGTAATGCTAAAGTTATGATAATGTTTCCTTCTTTATCAGTTTCTATTAGTGCTTTGCTTTAACTAGTAGAGTAGCCATTTAAAAAAAAACTATTAGCAACAAAGCTAGCCTTACGCCAATTGTTTTAGAAAATTTTGTCAATATTTAGTTGCTTTGTGCATTTTAATCTGCTTGGCCCGGCCCCGATTTTTTTAAAATATATTATATATTTTTAATTTGCCTAGATAATAATGGTGATTTAAAATATTTGGTTTTAAAATATATGGCTCGGCTTGAGTTTTTTAAAAAAAGCTTTTTTTGACCCGGCCGGTGTATTTAAAAAAATAAAATTTTGGGTTCGGCCCGGGTATATTTAAAAAAATTAAAATACGGCCCGGGTTTAAGGTCGGGCCTGTAGGTCTCTGATTTATAGTGCGCTTTTATAATTTCCCTAATAAATCTGATTTTACCAATTCCGAAGAGAATTTACCCTGGGAATTTCATACGATTGGGCTAAAAAATTTTTATATTTAATAATTTTATTTTGTTCTATTTTTTCATTTTAAATCATAAATTGAGCGCGTTTTATTAAATTTTAAATCTGATTTTGCCGAAAATACATTTTAATATGTGTAGAATACCCGCAATATAAATTTCAGAAGATCATATATTGAACCTCTGAAGAAATTTTAATTTACATTAATCTGAAATTTATAAGTAGTGTTAGTAGCCTAAAAATCAGCTAAACATAATTTGGCTTAACCGAAAAATCGACTCCGCCTATTATTTTTTATAATTTTTCAAAATAAAATAACATCTTGATTTATTAAAATATATTAATTTATATAAAAGAATGTAAACAAGATAAAATTTTATAAAAAAAACAAACGATTTTAATTTTACAATGTAAAAATATATTTTATGCGAATGTCCCGCAAAACATCCACAATTGGAAATCTAACTTGTATGTGTGTATAACATTATAGGAATAGGCGCTTAATTATCACGTATCGTGTTTAAATATATAATAAGGTAATGTTGTACTCATTTCAATGATAATTATTTTATTTATTATTGTTCAATCACATTATTATAATCATTGCAGGAGAGTGTATCTACATCCATTGCAAAACTAAAATATTCTCCAAAAATAAGAAATAATACAGATGCAACTACGGTTGCAGCAATTGTAATCACTTATCTTGTAGTACAACATTCACAGAGCTACTTATCATTACAATGTAGATAGAATCTTTCCCCATAATATTTAACGACTCCAAGATAAATGAAAACTTTATTTGTAGAACAAAAATGAGCAAGGATATCATCAATGTTTTAGAACCTGAATTCAGGAGGTCAATTATTGACTATTTGAAAGATGGGCATCGATATGCAATTCTAACAGATGCAACTAATAAGGGAAATATTAAAATATTTCTTTTGATCCTTCGCTATTTCAACAAAATTAAGGACTTTTCAAGAAAACTATTAATTTTTTTCCCCTCAAATAGTGAAAAATACAAAGACATAGCTAACCATATAATGGTAAATATAGGAGATTTGGGATTATCATTAAATTACATGTCAACTTTCTGATCTGATAATGCCTTAGTGAATTTGGGAAAAACCAGAGTGTATTTACAGAATTGAGTCAGCACAATGTTGGTTGCGATATGTTCCTAATACCCGCCATCTATAGAATTTTAAAATTTTATAAACCTTTGAATATTTCTTAAATAAAGATTATAAAAGCTGTCCTAACATTTTGAAAATTTTTTGCAGTAATGAATGGCAGAGGTTTATTTAGGAATGATTTTACATGTAGGAAATCTATTACATACTGTTAATGTGCAGTTGCAATCAGAAAAATCTTAACAAAGATTCACCAAATTATTCTACAGAAGTTAAAAATTGACAACAAATTTTATGGCGCCATTGCTAAAACTATTAAAATGTTCAAATATTTTAAAAATACCGATATACATTCATGTCTTGTTTGAGGATATTGTAATGCTCTCTATTTTTGATTTACAATGTAAAAAATATATTTATTTTATGCGAATGTATAAATAAAAAAATATGGAAAATTAAATATAATGTTAATTATATATTATTTGAAATTTAAATAATGGAACTAAACGTTTACCGTCGTTATTAAGATATTTATAAAATTCCTGGCATGAAATATTATAAATTTGTTTAACCATTAGCTCGGCCTCTAATGTTGTTAAAGCAATCCTTTTTCCAGGCATTCATCAGGCTAGAAATGCGCTCGGATGAGGCATTAGAATGAGGTAAAGAAGACATACTCGCAATTTTTTTCCAAGCATGGGGATTTATTGTTATTACGAAAAACAGTTTCTCCTCTGCTTTTAGACAATCTTTAAGCATTCTGGTGAATCATAAAAAATAGAGAGAATTACAATCTCCTCAAACAAGACATCAATGTTCGATATTTTTAATATATTTATTAAATTACAAAAACCTTAATTTATGGTTTCTGTTTCAAGGTCATAATATTTCTATATTTGTAAATAGAGTTATTAAAATCAAATTTTGATTGTAAATATTCTAAAATTGTCTTAATAAAAATATCTACTTCATTTAAATGTGTATTAATTAGAGTATTATTTGAACATTTTAATATAATATTTTTAGCAATAGCGCCATAAAATTTATTATCAATTTTTAACTCTAGAGATGAACAGAGCTGTAGGATAATTTTGTGAACCTTTATTAATAAAAAATATTTTGATTGCAACAGAATATTAACTGCATGAAGTAGATTTTCTACATGTGAAACTAATCCCAAATATGCTTCTGCCATTTCATACTCGAAAAAATTTTTCAAAATTTTTGGACAGCTTTTAAAATTTTTATTTAAGAAATATTTTTTTTAAGGGTTTGTAAAATTTTAAAATTCTTGATAGGTATATATCGCAACAACTCACACCATTCCAAGTCAGACCAATCCACCAACTCTTTGAATTCATTAACTCTTTTAGTTGATGAATTAAATTCGTTAAAATATCTCATCATAATTATTTCGACATCCACATGCTGCCTCAATTCGGTAAATACACTGGTTTTTGCCAAAATTTACAGAGGCATTATCAGCGCATAAAACTGACATGCAATTTTTTGATAACCCTGAATCAGCTATATTTACATTATGTGGTTAGCTACATCTTTGGATTTTTCACTATCCGAGGAAAATAAGTTAACAGTTTTATTGAAATGTTCTTATTCTTGTTGAAATAGCGAAAGATCAGGGGAAATATTTTAATATTTCCCTTATTAGATTCATCTGTCAGAATTGCATATGGTTGTCCATCTTTTTTCAAATCATCTAGAATTGACCTTTATGATTCAGATAGTAAAACACTTGTGATAGCCTTACTCATTTTTGTTCTATGGTTTGCATTTATATTGGAGTCGTTAAATATCATGGCAAAAAGATTCGACCCACATTGTGATGATATAGCTTTGTGAATGTTGAACTACATGATAGATGTATACGATTTTTGCAACTGTAGTTGCATCTGTATTATTTATTATTTTGGAGAATATTTTTGTATTGCAATCGATGTTGATATGCTCACCTGTCCTGATGAATGAAATGATGTTGATTTATTATTGGATAAAAATAAAACAGGATAGAAAGAAATTTATAAACTAGACATGTTTTTAGAATAAATATTTAAAATCTATTTTAAAAATATAAAAATGATCAATTATTGTCTCTCAAAATTATTATTTATATATTAAAAACGTTAAAAACTTTTTTTAAAAATTGCGGTAGATTTTTGCGGGAGATTTCCAATTTAGGTAGTTTTGCGGGAGAGAGATGTCTGCGTGTAAACTAAAAAATTGCGGGAATCTCCCGCTGATGGGGGGAGACATGGCAACCCTGATCATGATACATAATCTGAATTAGCTGAAGAAGAAATGTTAGTTGAAGACAATAAACTAAATATTATTTAGGTAAATATGAAATCATCTCTTAAAAATTAGCTAAAAAAATAAGTTTATTAAATGGAAAAAGGATTTTCCTAATCAAAGAATAAAAACTCATCAACAAAATTTAGTTATTCATCTGCCAGGAGTAAAAATAAAGAAAAGAAGCTAATAATCCAGAAAAATGTTTTGATAACACCAAAAATGATTAAAGAGATTATTTATCATACCAATGAAAAAAATAAAATTTTATGTAAAAACTATACTGACCAATATGAAAGTTCTACTAAAGAAGTTGATGTAACACAATTCAAGACATTATTGGGAAATCTTTATTTAGCTGAAATTTTTAAATCTAACCATCAAAATAAAAAAAATAAAAAATATTTTTTTCCAAATATGTAAAATAAATTTATGTTTAGAACACATTAATGTTTTATGTAATAAATGTTTTGTATGTCAAATTTAATATATTTCAATGTTCTATATTTTTTGTTTGAATGTATTAGTGTAATTTTTTTTTCTATTGAAGACCCATATTATGAACATGATTATATGATAAATAAGTTATTTTTTTATTATTTGAAATTTAAAAAAAGTAAGCTTTTTTTAGAAAATTTTTGCACAAATTATAATTATCCTCATACTTTAATCTAAGCTTAAGAAATAAAAATAAATAAATATTTTATCAAGAAGGTTAGTTCTATCTTATATTCAAATATTAAATAAAAATAATGAATATAAGGAGATATATACATTTGAAATTGGGGTCTATTAAACCCCACCCGAGTACTAACGTCATTTTTTTCACCGGAGTATTGAAGGGTTAATATATTTTTTTTACGATAACCTTTGAAGGTTAAGAAAAACTTTATTTTAGTGTTAGAATTAGGGTTAGGAATCTTGCTTTTTATTACCACAATCATGCTTTTTACATTGGGTCGAAGAGCGTAAACAAAGTTAGACCAGGTTTTCCTAATTATATAGTCTAATGCAAATCATTGGTTACAGAGGGGGACATGGAGTGGTCAGTGGCGTCACTAGGGGAGAGCGCGCAGGGGCTCGAGCCCTCTGAAAAATTTGAATAGCATACTGAAGCAAAAATTTTTTTTTTTAATGGCTCTTTAATATCCCCTTGAACTAAAATTAAATTTGATTGCCCCCTGAATGATTTCTTTTATAATTCTATTGAGTAATATATAGATTTAATTTTATTATTTAAAAATTAATAAGCCTATCTAATTTTTTATTAAATGATTGTAATTATTAGATTAGACTAATACATATAAATTATATTTTCACTATGTCAGCTTGCAATCAAATTCTGTGTTATAATATAAATATCACTCACTAAATATTAATTTAGCATTAACAGTTGAAGCTTAATTGACTTTTATTATTTAAATTATTTATATAACCCCAATTAAATAAATAAAATCATTATTAATTGAAAATTGACAAATTTAATATTGTAATTAGCCGAGTTCAAAATCACTAATCAACTATATAATTCATTTTTAAATTTAATTACCATGCCTCTTCCTAAATATTTTTTAAAGATCGAAATAAGTATAAGAGATATCTTTATAAAAAGTAAATAGAATTATAGTTTATAATCCTCTATTAAATATCATTGGTTATAAAATATTTGGTAAAATGCCACTTTTACAGACATATTTGACAGTTATGTAATATATTACAGTTATAATTTAATAAATTTTACTAATAAATGCTTTTGATAATAAATAAAAGAAACAATTTGCATTCAATTCTTTAACGCCATCTTTTTATTAAAATATTATTAAAAATTAAACATCTTATTATTCATATCATAATGGATTTAATAAATTAGATATATTTTTTTCTCTTTTTTACGTGTTTTTAGGAAAGCTATTTTGAAAAACAGTTTTGAGTTAAATTTTTAATACGAGTATATTTTTGATATTATTACAAACTACTATTATTTTAAGACATAATATACCAACTAGAGGTGGTGCGATAATAATACATAAAATCTTAATTGCTTTCATCATATCACTCTTGTTCTTATTTTATAGTTACAAAATGTCTCATTTATAATATGGCATCCTTGCCGTGTAAATAACTCAAGGCTCCAATATATTTGCATAATTTCTTCTAAATATTTTTAGTGTTTTTGTTTTTTCAATTTATCATAAATTCTGATATAAGTTAACTTGAGTGTCATGACTATGACTGAAAATTAACCAGCATCTATTATTTGTGTGGCTATGTAATTTAAGATTATTATTACAGCTGCTGAGAGCGTATGATATCATATTTTAGATAAGCAATAATGGTCAATTGTGAAGTCGTTTATATATCATTAAAATGGAAGATAATCTTTTAGAAATTTAATATCTCACAATAATTTTCTCGATTACTTATCTAGCTTCCATTATGTCATCTAAGAAGAAGCTCTAACCACAATATAGTTTTATGATTTGGATTGGTCGTTTATATTATCTTCTTCAAGAATTATTTGGTTAGTCTTATATATATTTCCTTATTAGTCCATTCTATATAACATTGTCTAAAATGGTAACAGAGAGTTATATTAATTTCTTGACTTTTTGTCAATGTAAGTTGCTAAGAATTATATTGCCAAACCATTATCAATAGAGGCATATATTAATTAACCTTTTTTAATATCAGAAATCGTTAATATTTTATACTGTAATAATTAAATTTTGTATTAAAAAATATTATTTTTAGAAATGTCTTGTATTGTTTTAATTATTTATATGCTAGTTTATTTTGTATGCATATATAATAAATGACAAATTAAGTGTTGTTAAAAAGTCGAGTTGGCTTAGGCTCAAGCAGACTCAGAAGTTGGCTCAAGCTGGCTCAGGAGTTGGCTCAAGCCGGCTCAGTTTATTGATTTGATGTTTTTTTAATAAAAAAAATGATATGCTGCTATTTTTGTATTGTAATATTATTTTTGTTACAAATTATTAGTGATTTTCACGCGTCCAAATTTTTAAGCAAAAAAATTTTTTGAAGTTCAAAAATAATAAGAATTTTAAATTTTCATTTGAGCAATTTTTTGGGAATTTTCTTATAAATAAACAATCTTTGAGGTGAAATCTTTTATGTTTTTTTAATCATCTTTGTAAAATTATCTATTTTTTGTATATTAAAAGAGGTGGTTTTTTCTAAATAATTTTTAAAAAAATTTAAATTAAACTTTTTTATGTTATTTTATATGTATTTTTAAAGGAAAATATTGTAATGTGAAAATTGTCATATTCGTTTTTTTAAACATTTTTGAAACTTTTTGACATATTTATATTGTAAAGAGGTTAAATTATAAATTCAATGAAGATGTAACATACAAAAGTGACAATTGTCATAATCGTTATTTTTAAAGTTTTTAAATTTTTTTTGATGTAAATGGGCTAAAATTAGTATTGCTTACATGTTTAAATAAAACTTCAGTGAAGATGTACCCTAGATAAGTGACAATTGTCATAATCGCTATTTTTGAGGTTTATTTAATTTTTTTACGCAAATGGGTTAACTATAGGTTCTAAACATGTTAAATTATTTCAGTGAAGATGTACTATAGATAAATGACAATTGTCATAATCATTATTTTTAAAGATTTTTGAATTTTTACGCAAATGGGTATAAATATATATTGTAAATATAAATATGTATTAATAAAATTTTATGAAGATTTACTATAGATAAGTGACAATTGTCATAATCTTTATTTTTAAAGTTTTTAAATTTTTTTTGATGTAAATGGGCTGTAATTAATTTTGCTAACATGCTTAAATAAAACTTCAGTGAATGTACCCTAGATAAGTGACAATTGTCATAATCGCTATTTTTGAGGTTTATTTAATTTTTTTAGGCAAAGGGGTATAAATATAGGTTTTGTTAAATTAAAATTTCAGTGAAGATGTACTATAGATAAGTGACAATTGTCATAATCGTTATTTTTAAATTTTTAAAATTTTTTTGATGTAAATGGGCTAAAATTAGTATTAATCATGTTTAAATAGAACTTCAGTGAAGATCTACCCTAGATAAGTGACAATTATCATAATCGCTATTTTTGAGGTTTATTTAATTTTTTTACGCAAATGGGTTTAAGTATAGGTTCTAAACATGTTAAATTAAAATTTCAGTGAAGGTGTACTATAGATATGTGACAATTGTCATAATCGTTATTTCTAAAGTTTTTTGACGCAAATGGGTGTAAAATTAGTGTTTAAATATAAACCATTATTGTTTTTAAGCTAAAGATAATTTGATTGATAAATAATCATTCATTAACTCAATATTTTTCTCGATGATTAATTTTTTTATTAACCATTTTTAAAGTTGGGTTTTATTCATGTTTATGAATAATTAAATGTGGTTTTTGTAAATAATAATTTTTTTGTCAGATAGCTGCAGAGGTGTCATTTGCATGGTCCGGTTTTTTAAAATAGAAAAATTTCGTCCTGGCTTCGATTTTCAAAAAAAAAAAATTAGGCTTGTCCAGGATTACGTACTATAACTATATATTTAGGGCTGGCTCGTCCATCTTTCAATCGTTTGAGTTGATTATTGATATTTCTATCTTCAATATCAACAAATATTTTTTCTTATAATATATATATATATACTTTTTGCTCCTTTTGGAAAATCCTCTCGTTGAGCCACATGAATGGCCTCCAGAACTCTTAGGTAGCTCACATGCTTATTTTTAACTATAAATATAAATATATTTAAAAATTCTTCCACTCCCGTCTTGTACTTTTTAATGGATATTTTTAATATTTTAGTTTTTAAAATAACTTATACATTTTAAAAAAATATTAAAAATACAATACATCTAGGATTAATTTTTCTTTAATGCCGTTACGTCTATTTGTTATATAATTGAATTAAATAAAGCATATATTTATAAACTGCAGTTATAACCTAGTGTCGTAAACACTCATTTTCAGGTGATTTTTAAAAACGGCTAACTCAATTTATCCAGAAAAATATTACGCAATCCGGAAGATTTTGCTCATAGAAGGAACAAATGTATAGACATATACTTTCTAAATCTAGAAGCTTAGGCAATATTTTTCTAGCTAAAATATTGAGTTAGCCGTTTTAAAAAATCGGCTCAAAATCAGCCATTTATTAACAATATTATAACCTGGCAATCCATATATCATTATTTCTCAAGATAATAAAAATAGTAGACTAATCATGTTTGATATAAGGAATTAATTTAAAATTAATATTTAAATTCAACCCTTTACCAATATAGGAGGGTTGGAAGATATTTAAAAATATATATTATTTTAATTTTATTTAAATTTTATGAAACAAGATTACTTATATGATTTATTAAGCAAATTGAATGAGAGGGAAATTTTGCCTCAAAAAGGTATTTCCGCTAAAGTTTTATATATTTTTTTATATTACTTTATAAAAAAGTGTTAGAAAGGAAATATCAATACTTAAAAATTCACAATTTAAATTATATTTTATTTTTAAAAATCTTGGTTAAATATTTTCCATTTTTACTTATAATTTTGTTAAATTGATAACCATTTAAAAAAAATAAAAATTGCTTCTTTAGTTCTCTTCACTTAGTTTTTATTTGAAATATTTTATTTAATTATATTAAAAACTATTAAGCCAAAATACCAAATATGTGATAATATATATAAATAATAAAGTTAACAAATGAAACTATATTATTTGACTGTATTTATGCAAGAGTTTTTCCAACAACCTGGGGTTCATAAACCCTATTAGATTTGAGAAAAAATATATTTAATATTTTTATTGTTAGCCAATATAAAATATTTGTAATAATATTTATTTATTTATATATTTTGCTAATAAATTTATCAAAATACTCAACTTTATTGATGTAAGTTGGTATATATATCTTTTTAATCCGTGGATCAAGGAAAGAGCAAACATAATTTTCAAATGTATTCATATAATCAGAATAAATTTTACATTTATTCTTCATTTTTACAGCTGCCTCTTTTATCCCATCACTTGCATTGGATGCGATGGTTCGCTCAAGTGATGTCATTATTGTATTAATATACAATAATGATAAACCTACAGTAGTATAGGTTTCCGAACTTACTTCCCAAGTAATCTTGTAAAATGGGTATAAAAAACTTTCTATTTTTTTTAAAAATTTACATTCTTCAGTATTTAAACTTCAAAGAATTTTGTGCCATACTCTATGACAGCATCTATATTTTATAAATATTAAAAATTATTAAAAAGTAAAAGAATTAATATTAATACCTTATTGATTGATTTAATCATTAAATATCTACTGTTCCATCTGGTGGCCACATCATTTGGGATTTTTGTGCCACCAGTAATCCTTGGGACTTCTTTGCAATTTTTTAACTGGGAAGAATATGAATCTAATCCTTCTTTGACTATTATATTTATTGTATGTGCTAAGCATCGATTGATGTAAAAATCTTTATTATAATTTTTTAAATAATATTTTTTGATATATTCAGATGCTGGCATTATCACGGGTTATAATAGATGATATTTTTTTAGGATTTTGAAATTTTTTAAGAGATTCAATTATAACTGAGCCAATATCCTCACCCGTGTGGGGGTGAGGTACCTCGATAAAATCTAATAAATAATTTTTGGATATTCATTCTGTCACAACGACATGGTTGTCATTATCAAAACCTAAATATAAAAATAGAAAACAAATATATATATATAAAAGGCAATTAATAATAATTAGGAATTACGAAATCATAAAATCAACTTTAATTCTTTATTCAAAATTATAATAGTAAAAATCATAAAAAAATAAAATAAAATAAAATTATAATTAAAAAAAATTAATAATTTTAAAAAAACAAAGATTTTTTGTATCATAAAAATTTGCCTTTTTATACTCTTTTCAATCTTCTTATAACTAATCATATTCAAATATAATCTTTTTATCACGCGTTATAACAATAAATCCACAAAAATTATTTATGCAAATTACATATAAAGTACAACAAAATCCAAAAGAAATCTTTATGCAAATTAATTCTACAACACCTCCCTACTTAAATTAGACCCAACATTCTGCGAATGATCAATCTTCTTTCGATCTCGACTTATTCTTCTTAATTTTTGCTGTCTTCTAAGTTCTAACGAAGGCTTTGTCGCTTGAAATTTTTGAATTCTATCTGTCGCTTGTCACCCTGGGAAATGATCAGCTTTTTATCTCTGTAGGCCACTGACGAACTTGATAAACGCTTGTTTTCCACGATCCACTCTTGATGAACGATTATCAATGCCATCCAGTTTCATCGTAGCTTGTTTTCTATCATTCTCTTGTCATCCACGATTAGCTTTTTATCTCGATAAACGATTGGTCTGCGATAAACGATGGTTTTCACGAATTCTTGTTCCTATGATTGTCGATTTCCGTATCTTAGACTCAAGTCTCGATAATAATTGGCTATTATTGATCCGCGATTAACGATTGTAGCATAACGTCTTGACCCTCTTTTCTATCAATTTGCTTGTTTTCCCCCTTTCTCTTGTAATTTATCTTTCAGACTTTCGGGTCTTCTACGACAGTTTGCCCTTGCTGAGATATCGGGTAATCACATCTAATCTACTTCTACCTAAAATAATCTATTTACATATCTACATTTATCTCCTCTAAACTAATTCTGCCTTTAATAAATGGCGTAAATTATACTAAATCTTAAATTTATAATACGTAGCAAAATATAATAAATTATATAAATATATCAAATTCTATCACCCCTCTCCCCTTAATGAAGCCTAGACCCATATTTTCATTGAAAAATTTACTTGTACTCATCCTTTAGCTATTGATCCCATCTTCTTTTCAGCCATGTCTATACTAAATTTATATCTAAAAATCCTATTCTAAAATATATATCAAAACCTATCTCTTTAAAAAAATTATCATTGTGTATTTATTTCCTCATGTACTCTTTGACACTAAGTCTTTAAAAAAAACAGCTGAAATATATAAATCTCTTTTCATACATACGTTGTTGAGAAATCAATGACCTAATCATAAAAGTTTTCATACTTACGTTTATGAACAACCTCTTAATTCTAATCACTATGGCTTTCACCCCACGTCTTTGAATAACTTATGAACTCTAATCATTATAATTTTTCGCACAACTGTTGTTGAAAACTGATATGTATATTTCTAACGCATGTTTTTCTTTCTGTTATTATTAGAATAATGTTGCATAATTGATCTCAAATCTTATTTATGATTCAAAAAAAATAAATATCCGATCTCAAATTGAGCTCGATTGCGGCATAAATTTTCTAATGACGAAAAGCCGATTCTCTCTATGAAGATTTTTTGGTTAATCTACAACCTAATATACTAATTCACATTAATCCTTGAGGCTGTTTTATCTCTCGCAGCCCTTAAAATAAAAGTTAAACGTAAATCTTCAATAAGAATTTAATCAACTATTTCCTAACAATAAAGTTATATTCTAATCTTATTCACCGAATTTTTTAATTATTATATCTCAGCAACCTATTAGTTAAATATTAACTTTCGCAATTTATGTTTCTATTTCTTTGTCAAAGTTATTTCTAGTGATCACTTGATAATAATTCTAAAATCTAAAATATCATAGTCTTTATTAGTTTCAAAACCTTTGTCTTTAATTTTAGATTTTATATTCCTACATAAACATAATCTTAACCACATAATTTTTCCCTTTCATCTTTATTTACATATTTTTCTTACGTTCTTCGACACATCTCCTTGTTGCCGGTCACAGACTGAAGGTTATTAAGGGCCGGTCTCCTCCGCTCTTCGGCACCACTGTCACAACGACAAGTTTTGTCATTGTGCATCAAAACCTAAATATAAAAATAGAAAACAAATATATATAAAAAGGAAATTAATAATAATTAGGAATCACGAAATCATAAAATCAACTTTAATTCTTTATTCAAAATTATAATAGTAAAAATCATAAAAAAATAAAATAAAATAAAATTATAATTAAAAAAAATTAATAATTTAAAAAAAACAAAGATTTTTTGTATCATAAAAATTTGCCTTTTTATACTCTTTTCAATCTTCTTATAACTAATCATATTCAAATATAATCTTTTTATCACGCGTTATAACAATAAATCCACAAAAATTCTTTATGCAAATTACATATAAAGTACAACAAAATCCAAAAGAAATCTTTATGCAAATTAATTCTACAACACATTCATTATCTATAATGAATCGTGAGAGCCATATATGAAGTGGATTTTTTCCAGTCCACATATCTGTGGTTATAGATATTTGTTTTTTTGCTATTGTATATATTTTCGATAAATATTTGGATGCGGTCTGTCGACACCAAATCTTTGAATATTTATTGATATATTTAAATATATCTTTAAATGATTCACTATCGAATCCATTAATAGGTTAATTTTGATAAATGTGATACTTCAAAATTAATTTATTTAGATTAAGATTTTCATTAGCTGAAGTTTTCTAACTCCAATAATGATGTAGATTCACTCAATTGTAGACTAACATTTTGTAATATTTTGGGATGACATTTTTTTAGGTGGTTTTTTAAATTACTGGAAGTTGTAGTAGACAGGTAGAACTTATCACAAAATTTATATTTACGTTTGGACTTCTTAGGAGTATCTTTAAAATTATTTCTGTTAATGATGCTGTTCTCTGATCTAGAAATTTTATATCCTTCTTCTTGAATTTCCATGATTGGACTGGACATAGGCTGCGTCTATATATTAAAAAAAAATATATAAATATAAATATTCAAGTTTTTATACTATTTAAATATTTTACTATAAGGAATATATCTTAGAGGTATGCATTGGCGGGTTATTGTCATTAAGTTATGTCAAATTAAGATCTATATTGTAATATTTCAAGAAACAAAGCACTAATATTTTTCAATTTAAAAATTTTTTTTTCCAATAAAAAAATTTTAAATTTATATAAAATCGAGCTGGGCGGAAAAATTATTTATATATCGGGTCGGACTTTTTGGAACAAATTAAAAAAACTCGTTCCGGATAGGATAAATTTTAAAAAACTTTCGGGCCTGTTTTGAAAAATTAGGCCTGTAACATCACTAATTTTTAGTAACATTTTGTGTCTTACATTTAAACGTAAAAAATAATCTGGATTCTGCAGTGTCAAAGTTTTACAAATTAACCAAAAATAATAAAAATTAATTATATTATTAGGAATTAAATAGAAATAAATGAGCCATCATTAAAATAAAGAAACCATTGAACAAGGAAAAATTAACCTTTTAATCTAGTAACAAAAACTAAAACTGATATTTATATTCCTCAAAATTTAAGAAAAAACTAAATTCACTAATAGGATGCTGAGCCAATTAGCATATTTGCCATATTTAAATTGTAAAAATCTAAATTAAATTGAATTGCTAGTTGATAAAATAATATGCAGATTCAAATTTACTTAATGAAATCAAAATTATTTTAATTAACAAAAGACTATGTATCTCGTTTAAGATTACAAATTTTAACAAAATTATGTAACTATAACTACTTTTAAAGAAAAACTAAAAAATAAGCATATATTATATAATTGACCTTACCTCTATCCCTGTAATTTCCAGATGTGACTGAGACTGTGAGGAAGAATATTCGTCAAATGAATAATCCATATTTTTTAATTTAAAAATAAAATTATTTGTATATCAGCCCCCGTTCCTCTCCTACTTTTTTAAAAAATAAATTATTTTAATTTATTTACTTTTTTTTACATAAACTAAAAAAAGCATGGATTTTATTTTAAAAGCATAATATTAAATAATAATTATAAAAAGTATTTTATAGAGAAACATTTATAAGAGAAAACAATTATAGAGAATGCATTTATAGAGAATTGTTTTATAGAGAATGTAGTTTATAGAGAATTTTTTATAGAGAATGTTTTATATAGAGAATAATTTTTATAGAGAATTAATTTATAGAGAATGATTTTATAGAGAATGCCGTTTATAGAGAATGGTTTTATAGAGAAGGATTTTAAAGAGAATTATTTTATAGAGAATGTTATTTATAGAGAATGATTTTAAAGAGAATTACTTTTATAGAGAATTATTTTGCAGAGAATTACATTGTAGAGTATTATTTTGTAGAGAATTACATTGTAGAGAATTATTTTCTAGATCTTGATTTTAGAGAGAAATATTATATATGGGACAATTAGAGAGTTCAAAAAATTTATGCGGGATTTGAAAATCAAAATTAACATTTTAATAATACAATTCAGTTTATATGTTGTATTTTTTCGATGACTTTATTTGTTTCAACAATGGTTTTTTTGTAAAATCTTTTTAGTTCATATCAAGGTTTAGCTTGATTATTAACTCAGCTAAACCAAACCTGAAACGATTTGTTAAATATATATTAACCGTTATTAAAGAGAATCTAAACTGAACCAACCACTTTTAAAATTTTTATATATTGCATTTATATGTCAGCTACCTAAATTAGCCTATAGAAGGGTTCTTAACTTTACCCTTATGGATATAATATGACGGACGAGAATCATTTTAATTTTAATTAAGAAAAGGTTTTAACCAGTTGTTTGGGTAAAAAATATGTCACATTCCCGTTCGTTCTGCGTTTCGGAACACGTTTCGAAATATAATTTTCTTTCTATTTTATTATACAAATTTTATTCATAAATCTTTTTAATATAGATAACTAAGAATTCATTAATCTCTAATGATACACATTTAGATGAATGCGATGGCTTTAATATATTGAGTGTCAAAAAGTGCCGATCTCTATTTAGGGTTCCACATATTTATAGAGAAACCAATTTTTGATTTAATAGAAGCACCATAATTTTGTCCTACCTAAAAAACCAAAACCTTCAATTGAAGGTTTCTATATAAGATATTATAGCGAATGCATTACCGCGAATGCATTATCGCAAATGTTTATAGCGAATGCATTACCGCGAATGCATTATAGCGAGTATAATACAGCGAAAATATTATAGCGAATGCATTATCGCAAATGTATTATCGCGAATTCATTGTCGCTAATGCATTATCTCAAATGAATTGCATCAGTTGCGAAATCGGAAATGGAGTTTGATGAAAACTACAATATTATATTTATCGGCCTTTAGACAAACTTAGTTGAACCTGGAAATTAAGTTAAAGTCGGACTTGGGTCTAAAAATATTTTTTTAAAAAATAGGGTTAAGGCTTTTGATTTTTTTGACTCAAAAAATATAAAAAAGATTCTAAGCAATAAAATAGATTTCTCTAAAGATTAGGGTAAAGGAATTAAATTTTTATATTAATTGATTGTTTAAATATGCGTTTAGGTATATTTTTCAATTAAATTTGGGACAGGACAGGCTCAGGCCTAAAATTTAAAATTATGGCTAGGCTCCTAAAAATAAAGATTTTGGATGAAGCTTTGGCCGAAATAAATAAAATTTGCAAGGCACTAAGAAAAAAGTTTTATTTAAAACATTGAGCCAAACAGATAATTAGCCTCGGATTTATATTATTCTTTGACAAAGCATGCTTTAATTAGTGAGGGATTTAGTATGGACTTGATAAGCATTTTTTGATAATAAATTTGTATAAAGTTATCTTGTTTAATCAAAGAGACATGGTCAAAGCTTATCACAACAAGACATGAAACAATATTTAGCATCATAGGTAGATTGTCGAATTGAATTGCTATCCATCTGAGTACTTAGTTCGTGTAATCTCTGATGTATAAATTGCCACTATTGTGACTCAGGAATTGGGAAAAAAATAGATTGTTGATTTCCTTAATTGATTCTTGCTAAGTTCTTGCTTCCTGATGAATCATTTTTCTAATTATGTGATCAAAGACAAAATTGTATAAAAATGGATATAGAAATTTAATAAATATAAGTAGAGCTAAAATTGAATGAATTGAACATGCCTCATATATTATTAAAAATAACTTAGCTATTTTTAACAAATTATAGTATATTGTCATTTCAGTTCAGTTGCTATATTTTATTAATCTGATGAATGTCATAAATTTTATTAGAGTGGCGATTGATTGTACGTTACTATCATCGCTGAAGATGAGAAAATTTAATGGAATAAAATATTTACTTTGTGAGTTGTACTTCAAGGAGTAGATAGAACCCTAAAAAATCGAAAGGTGGAAAATATCTCTTTTTTTACATTTTCTATGCCTTCATATTTTTTTAAATGTGTATTCTTCAAGACTAAAAGAGGTTTAGAAAGATTTAAAATAAAAGTTTTAAAAGCAAGCATTGACGGATATTAAAATTAATTAAACAAGCTGAAACAAACTTATCATTTATGATTCCACTTTTTACAGTAGAAAGCAAGGCCCTATAAAAAATATATAGGAAAAGTAAGATATCTGTCTCAGGAAGCGTAGATAATGAAATCCTTATGTTATGCTGGAAAATAAAAATATTGCTTTAATCAAGAAATTTTTTTTATTAAGAAACACCCCCTCCCCCCCCCCCCTCCCAACAGAAAAGTTTGAATAAATAATTAGCCCTAATGATACGAAGAAATTTAAATATTAATGATAATTATACTTGCTTATAACCAGATCTATAGACCGACTACCAATAATAAAAAGACGCTTAACCATTCAAACAATGTTAAACAGGACCTTTTACCACAGGGGAAGGGGTTATAACTCATGATTGGCATTGAAATTAAAATGGGTAGTTTGTATTCGGAATTCCGTTGTTCTAATATAGATGAGGAGAGTGGGAGAAGAAGGGGGTACTATTATAATATATGATGTAAAATCTTTTGATAATTAGGTATTTGAAATAACTTCTAAGTGTAAAAGAGTTAGTAAAATATTATGCAATCTGCTGCAAATATCAAGCTTCTATATTTTCTAAAGAAAGACATTACAATGCGATGGAAATCAGTGTATATGATGATACAAAGCTTCTTATAATCATATGATGAAATACAAGTTTGTCTGTGTAAACAAATTTGTATCAATAAATATAATCCCTATATGTAAATAAAAAATTTCTTATAAATATTAAAAGTCTGATCTTCGAAATGTTTAGCAAGTGCAAAAAGCCTATAAAAAACATTTTAAACTTTTTGATTCATCTTTCTCTACACTCCTAAGGAGTTTAGGCTTGTAATAAGAAATTTTTATTTTACTAAAATCAATTTAGAGAAAAAAGTGTATTTTTAAATTTTGTCGATGTATAATCTTTAGGTAAGGGTTTGAACTATCATTTTGTATTTTGTAAATTCAGATACAATTATTTTCGGACCTATGACGATTTTGACAGAAATTGATCCAACCACCCCCTGGTCTTCCCTGCCTACCCTGTGAATATTAGATAGTGATCTTTTAACTAAACTTAATTTTGTTAAGGCGATAGTTTGATGGGTATTGTTTTATTTTTTGTTATTATTTGCATTTAAAATCATTAATTGAGTGCGTTTTATTAAATTTAAAAATCTGATTTTGCCAGAAATTCACCTGAATAAGTGTAGAATACCCACCCTTAATGTTGCGCAAT
Source organism: Gordionus sp. m RMFG-2023 (assembly GCF_954871325.1). Classification (NCBI taxonomy): domain Eukaryota; kingdom Metazoa; phylum Nematomorpha; class Gordioida; order Chordodea; family Parachordodidae; genus Gordionus; species Gordionus sp. m RMFG-2023. The sequence continues at coordinate 24,387,201 of NC_088775.1, forward strand.
CGGTTAATTTTAGGCAATTCCAAAACGGTGAGAAACGTTTTTAGGTTAAAAAATCGGCTAAGCATAATTAGGCTTAGCATAAAAATAGGCGAAAACTAATTATTCAAAAATTAGGCATCGGCTAAGGAGCTCGATTAATCGCCCGTTATATATCGTTACATAATAAATATATAAAATAATTTTAATAAAGGCTAGGCTTAGTGTTGCGAAACGCTGACGGGCGATTAGCCTAGAACCCAGTCCCTACATTTTGTCTAAATTTTTTATTTCTCCCGCAATTTTCATATTTCTCCCGCAATTTTCACATTTCTCAGGCAATTTTCATATTTCTCCCGCCATTTTCATATTTCTCCAGCAAAATACCAAATTTCTCCCGCAATTTGAAAATTTTGACCTCGCAACCCTAATCATGATCACTATCTTTTATAAAATCTTCATCCTCATTATTAATTATATTGTCATAATTACCTCAAATAAAATGATATTACATCTTAAATAATTATATATTTTGTTTCAGAATTTGAAATCATTATAAATGATAAAAATAAATTGAGAAATGAGTCAGCTGGTGAAAAATAATAATAAAATAACTCCACCAGAGAAAATCTTTACGTTTTCTTTTTCATATATCTCATTCAAAATATAAGATATTAAAATTTTGTTTTAATAAATTTTATAATATAGTAGTATATATTTATAATTTAAAAATTTTTTTAAAAAAATATTTATTAAAAAATTACAAATTTACTCTGGTGGGTTCTCACAAACCCCAATCAGTCACAAAATGCTTATATCCTAAAAACTACTCAACCAAAATATATAAAAAATATAGATTCTAAGATATATTTGATGAAGCTACTGAAGAATCCAGATCATAATATTTAACCGTTTTTATGTAATATCATTTCTAGCATGCCTGGGGTTTCATATACCCCACAAAAGTATTGAAGGGTTAATGAATAAAAAAAAATATATAAAGGAAGATAGGTATTTTTCAACCTTTAAAGGTCAATGCAAAAATATTTTTTGAACATTGAACTTAATATTTTAGAAAAGGACACTGTAAATTAAAGAAAGAGAAACTCACTTGTACAAATATACATAAAATTAAATAAAAACAAATAAATAAAGTATACATATGAAGCGAAAAATGATAAATCTTAAAATAAAGCAATCATAATATAAATTTTTTTTATAATGTCAAAAGTTAAAGATGATGACGGGACATTCCCTAAATTTGTTGGAGATATTAACATTTACCTAGATATATTTAGTAAGCATTTAAATAAAAAATCAACGGTAAAGTTTATATTCTAACCTAGAATCTTCCTGATAACATATACATAAAACTACAATCCATAAACTCTGAGGCGGAATTCAATAATAATGATTCTATGATAAAAATATATAATATTTTACCTCAAAAAATGTGATCAGTAACATTTAGGAATTATATAACGAGAATGAATCTAAGGATGAGAAATATAAAATGGGGGACTAAAATTTGCCAGTTAAGCATTTTACAGAGGATAGAGCTATAGAGAAAATCAAAATATGTATCTAACGACATTAAATTTTAAATTAAAGATTTGGACAAAATAGATTAGATAATAAAAATAGGCAGTGAGTTAGAAGATATCGACACAAATATTATTTTTCAAAAATCTCTTACTAAACTAGATACCTTAGGCTTGGAGGAAACCAGAAGCTGAATCAGAGATAAAACTTTTCATAGATACCAAGAAGACGTCAGATGAGAAACAGTAGTAAACAAGATAATAAACAATTGGTATTATATGATAATAATTATGTTCAACAAGGGGCTCCACGACACAATTTGACAGTCAAAAATTTTACATCCAAAACAACTACCATATACATCGTCATTAACAGATATAATAATCAGAACAGATTCGATACTTAATACAGACCTTATGCTATTTGCAAAGAAATTACCCAAGTCATGAAACTAATAATCACAAATTCAATCAACGGAAATTGTGTAATTTTGACAGGTATAATCAAAGGTTCAATAATAACATGCAACAATTTAGATATTAATTATAATAATAATTCACAACAAAGTCAAAACAATATACTACAGACAAAATACAAATCAACCATATGATAACCGATCACATCACGACTACAACAGAAATAACTTGTCTTGAATACTAGAAATCAGAAAGAATATGGCAATAAACACAGTTAATATCGAAGTGGTTGATAAAACTATAGAAAAAAAGATTTTGACTTAATAAATATAAGCATAAATAACATGACTGAAGATTTCTACAGCAAAGATAACAACGCGTATAAAGTGACTTTGAAATTAAACAATTTTACAAGAATCATGCAGGTCGACACGGGATACAGATTTGCTATTACCCAGTTCGATAGCTAAGAATGCAAGCATTAATGAAGTGAAGAAATCTAATTTAAAATTAATAGGTTATGTCTACAATCAAATTAAAATTAGGTACAATGCAAATCAATGTAAATTACGAAGGAGTAACTAATAATTTGCAAGCTATTGTTGTCAATAGCAATAAGAGTTCATTACTTGGCAGAATTTGGCGAAATGCTTTCAATAATATTTTTTATTTGTAGGAAATATAGATGATGATTATTATAATGATAAACTTACTAAACTTGTATGAAATTGCGAATTAAAAATGACCAATAAACCTATTAATAAACCCAAGATCAAACTTCGTTTAAGGCAAGATGCCATACCAGGAATAATACCGTCAAGAAGAGTACCGTACTCTAGAGTCATAATTAGTAAAGAACTAAATAGGTGAATTCAGGACAAAATAAATGAGCCCCTAAAATATATACGTTGGGCCAGTCCGTTAACTCCAGTGTTTAAGGAAGATGGGAGTGATATCGAGACAATAAAATTTTTAGCTCATTTTATGAATTTTCACAATAGAATACTAATGTATATTTATGCAAACCTTATATAAAGTATAATAAAAATTGTACCTGTATCTAGATACATTTGTTAAATTATATATTTATCTAGATACATTTTTTAAATCAAACATGTATCTAGATAACATTTTAGGCGGTGTATCTATATCTAGATCCATTTAAAAAGTATCTTTTAACCTCTGGAAATAAATATATAAACTAATTTTAACTTTTTGCTAAGAATAAAATCTATTTGAAATAGAATATTTTGCAATTCACAATTCATGAAGCCCTTTTATATTTTTTACAAACTTTTGCTAGGGGGCAAAGGATTTATCCCTTCCTCCCACTCCCCTGCCGCTGGTTACATGTCTAAGCTCTTTTATATTTCTTCAAAAAAATTTGCTACGGGGGTGGGAGATTTTTCACTACTTCACCCCCCCCCCCCCCCCACCGTTGGCTAGGCGCTTGAATGATGTAACTCATCTAATATTCTAGATTACTTAACATATATTTTATTAGCTGGAATGTTAAATCTTTGATAATGCCATGGAATATTAGGCATCTGTGTCTTTTAAAGTAATGGGGTTATTAGATAGATGTATATTATATCTATTCTAAATTTATACCATTGAAATAGGTGTAGAAGGTAAAGTTACCAGGTCAAAATTAAATCATAGGAGAAATTTTTTTTGTGAACTAAGGGTTCACAAGGGCCAGGTTTTCAGCTGAGTTACGAGATTATGCCATTTGACTCACTTTTTTATTTATAGTTATTATTTTATTATATTCTACAAAATGCTCTTTAAAATGTATACGGTAAATGTAAGGTTCCATTTTACAATAGTTTATTTTTTTCCACAATTGTCATTTCAGACATATATATTTCCATAAAACACATTATTTATAATAATATAATATCAAAATTAGAAACTCACTGAAATTCGGGAAAATTTTTAATATTATTTTTTATTTATTTTTTTAAATATTTTTTTAAACTTTTTTTTATTAGAAAATAAAAAATATGCGATGGCACAAATCTTAAAATTTAATATTTTTTCAATTTATAACAATCTTAATGAAAATGGATATGATCATTACTCGGTCAATTACAGCAGAAACTTTATAGTCCTAAATGATATATATACCCATTCTCAACATATTGAGCGTTTATGAAGGGATCTTAAGGCGAGCATCCCCAGAACTGGAAGAAAATCTTCCTCTCATTTATATAAATGTGCATATTCTTATTTTTGTAATATTAAACACATGTCAAATTTAAGTAAATTAATTAAATTTTTATATGATAAAAATTTATATAGATCAATTTTCCTTAAAATTATTATCTATATAAATTTTATATATTATGTTTATAAAAGTAATTGCTCAAATATCTGGTATTTGATTATAGCACATGCCTTGTTAAAATTTTTATATAATATTCTCTATTTCTCTATTTCTCTATTTCTCTCTTTTTGTTTTTTTCTCCTTATTACTAATATATATAATATTGTATATATAATTTATATTTTAAATGTTTTATCACATAATCTTAATATCATATATAATAAAATGTAAAATTAAAATTGTGAAAATTTTCACAAGAAAAAAAATATGAAATTCTTAAAACTTTTGAGTAATGAAACTTTGTTATTACATCAAAAAATTTCCACGCTTAGATCGCATATTTATTATTATTAAATAAAAAAAATATTAAAAATATTATTAAAAATTTTCCCGAGTTTCTCCCAAATTTATACACTTGTAACCTGTCAAGTGATATATTTATGAAATCAATCTTAAGATTTTCGGAGAAATGTGTTATCATATCAATGTAACCTTAAATGGTGAGGAATATTTTATGTAAACCTCGTATATCATATAATGGTCAAGAAAAAGAAAGCAAAAAATCGAAATATAAAAATAATATTTTTAAAATTCATTTATACACTGGTGAAACTTTAGAATATGATCTACCCAGATTAGTTCAACAGTGTGAAGAATCTTTGAAATTTCCCATTTATTCGGAAGATATTTGCAGAGATATAGCAAAAAATCTGGGAATAGGTACACATTGTTTTTATCTTTTTGCATTGCATATTCCTTCGCATTTATTATGGATTTCACCATGCCAAAATTTGTTATCTCCTCAATTCTTAAGTTTTGATAACATTATACCACCATTAGTTACACATAATCAAGTCATAGCTATTAATAATCAAATAGTGAAACCCAAAAATTTTAAACATACTAATAAGAAAAAATTAGACATATACTTTCGATTAAGATTTCTGCCCACTTCTCTGTACCATTTGATGAATTTGGACTTGGTTGCCTTTAATTATCTATTTCAACAAGTAAGGTATGATTTTGTTCATTCTCTCATTGCTAATGTTGCTTCACTCAAGATAAGTGATTGTTTGGGGCTGGCAGTAACTGATATACTAAGACTGAGACAACACCATAATCAATCAATATATAATCTTAATGTTTCTACCGATAATAATCATGCTAAGCATCAAATTTTTCAAAAAAGTAGTAGTTTATCATCCAGTGGCGATAGTAAAGAACATATAGAGGATTACAAGGACTTTATTCCAGTTGATTTATTTGGTTCACCTTATAATAGATTGAGATTACTTATATCTGGCAAAAAAGCTCTTAAAAATGCTTTGACTAGTTTTAATTATGAATTACAAGACAATCATCACAATAATTACTTTTATGAGGTATACATATTTTATGTCTCATTTATTTAGTTTAGATGTTAAAAAAAATATATCATAAAAGTTAATTTATCAAATTATTAATTTTATTTAATACAGGAGAAATACCTGGAAACTCTTTTAAAGGTTCCTGAATATTTTTTAGAAAAGTATGAATGCTTGTTGTATGGAGCCAATAAGAACATTGAGCAGAAAGGAACGGTGTACCTTGAGCACACAGATGAGCGTGCTCTAAAATTTAAACCGGATCATGCAAAAACTTCATGTATTAATTTATGTAATGTGTCGCAGCTATGTTTTATAACAATTAATTCTGTTAATTCTATCGAGATTTCTAGGAAAAATGGCATTCCTTTGGTATATTTTTAATTGATATGTGAATGTGAAACATTATTTTAGGCTTATTAGGGACCTATGTGCCTGATCTATTTATAAGCACCCACTCCCACTTTTGAGTTTAGTTTTAGATCTGATCCAGGCTTTTTTATTCTTTTAATTATATGGTAATTTAAATAGTAGTTTTGTAAACCACTGAGAGTCAGTTATTTCATATTTAAGAGAATTAAATTAAATTTTTGATCTCAATTATTAATATTATCATAAATAAATTTATTATTATTTGTAAACTCATAGTTTTTGATTTATATATTTAGATATCATCAAGGTTTTAATATAATTTGAGTCTTAAACTTAAACGATGATGTTGGGAGAGTGGGTGAACAAACATTTTTTATATATATTTATCAACCTTAAAAATTTATTTAGGCATAAATTCAGGCATTATCATTTCAAATCTGTTTTCTTATTTTTAGTTGATGTTTCCTAAGAGATAAAACAATTATTCTTTATAATTTATGATTAGAAACATATAAGTCCTATTCTTTCTTTTAATCTCACATCTAATTAATCACCTTTTTTATGACCAACAAAAATGAGTAAGAATATTTTAACCTTAAAATGAATTTATTATAAAATTAATTAAGTACAATTATATCTAATTAAAAATTATAAATTCAATTTTTGCAGGAGTAATAAATTAATATTTTAATTTTGGTATTCTTTTAACACGAAAATTTTATAAAATCAAACATTAAATGTTAAAAAATGTGTAAATATATATTTTAAATCGTAAAATTTATTTTATTAAAAATCACTGGTTGTAAGATAATATTAGTGCTGTTAACATTTTTATAAAAAAATCATCCTTCATTAGCAAAAAATCGAATATGTTCTCATTCAAATTGGTTGATGCATTCTAGGGCTAGCCAATTTAGATCAATTTGTTTTGAATTGCGATTTAAATAACTTTTAAAATCAATTATATAAATCAAAATTTAAAATAGTTAAAGATAAGGTCTTTGATAAGTGAGATCTTAATTAAATAACCAAATTGCACTAGTATTCACCACTTTTTAAACAAAAAAGTTTATTTTCTATTTCAATTTTTGACATAGTAGAAAAATAACTGCTGATCCTAATCACAATAGTAAGAAATTATTCAAAATTCTAAATATAAAACGAAGCTATTGAAAATCTATCCATATTTAAAGATTTTTTTTATTTCTTTATAATAAAAATATAATAAATTAGTTTCTAAAATTAAGAAAAAACATATTAAAAATCATAAGTAATATCTATATCGTCGACATTGTTATTAGAATTTAATTGCTTAAATAAAAAAAACTAATTCACCCTTTTCTGTTCCTATACGATTTCTAAGCTTTGAGTGAATCACCCCAAACGATGAGAATGCTCACTCGACTGAAGTGAATGATGAAGATGCGGTAAATAGCTGTTTTATTATTTTTGGGATATTTATATTCTTTATTAAATTTCCTTGGGTCACCCACCATTCAATTGGTCTACTTTATTTACTATACTATCCAAAAACATAATTTTAGTAAATGGTTTTCATCTTGCTTGAAACTTTACCAAGATAGATAAAATGTCAGTGTTTGGATACAGAATCTTCCTGTATTCCATTGCCGTTTCCATTTCATTGGTTGTTAAATTTGAACGATATTTCGGGTTTAAAAGGTAGGATAAGAAGCGTGCAAGAGTTAAAGTTTGATTGGATCGTTTAGCAAAGGATGAAAGTTGATTACTACTTATTTTTTTATTAGCATGAAAGGTGGTGAAACTTTTGCAAATTCTTACAACCATTAAGAGTTATATAAATTAGGTTAATTATTAACCGGTTGAGAAATAGCAATAGCTAATTTTGTTTGAAAAAAATTAAATTTCATTTGGCATCTTTATTTGAATTAGAAAATTCTACTATAACTAACAATTGATAGTTAATTTTTTTTAAAAATAAACTGTATATTATATATAATCGGCTCTTTATTTTAAAAAAAAATATAGAATTACAACATATCATTATTTAATTTTTCAACAATTTCCTGACTTGTTCCCTCGAGGGTTAGCTATTACTTGCAAGATAATATTAAACTGTAATAAAAAACAATATTTTACAATCTTAGCCTATAGTTCTTTAATTAAAATTATTTTTATTTGGGTTAAATGCGATTTATATCAAAAAAAATCGCAATTTAAATAAAAAATCCCGATTTTTGCGAACCCTAATGCATTCACATTCATTATTTAATATTTAAATAAATACTAAATAACACCATATTAGCCATTGGATTTATTAATTTTATCTTGTGTATAAAAATATAAAACAACAAAATACGATTTAAATTTATTTAAATTATTTTTAATAAGAAGTCTTTCAAAACTTTCATCCAATAAGCCAAAGCGTTTTATAGCTGCCTCTGATCTTTCTACGCTATAAACGCGTTTCACTGGAGCTGAGGAAGGTTGCAGTGTTATATTTGATAGAAAAAGATCATATTTCTGAAAATTTATCGAAATAATGATTTATCCCTTGGCTTTAAAAAATTCTATAGACAATCATCTACAGAATCCACCAATTCTTCATTAAAAAAAAGAAGAATTTCAGAATAGACTCTGTTCTTAAGCTTCTACATTTCTAGTTTTTTAAGTTTTAAATATGATACTATCTTATTTAATTATATCATTCGTTAAACCCTTGTCTAAGACCATTTGAGTTTAAATAACGAATGTATTATGGAAAAAATAATATATTCTATCATCTATGCCTAAATCTAAAAAAATTAAAATATAAATTAGTTTAATTGATTTTGATGTTATCAATCGCTTCAGTTGTTATAAGTTAAACTTGTAATTTATTTTAATTTGATTAATCATTATTATTGTCTTAAGCGTCAAATACGCCAATGCATAGCATATTATCTTCACTTTCTAGTAATGGTTTTTAAAAAATTAAAATGCTTATTTAGACCCTGTCAAGATATATCATCAATTTAAGTCAAAACTGTCAGATACATCTATCTATAAATTAATTTATAAATTTTAAGCATAATAAAATATAAACCATCAATATTAGATAGTTAGAAAGGAAGCAAACAGGTGAGTAGGAAAATAAAATCCTTTCTTTTTTTTAAATTAATGAACATAAAAAACGAACGAATTCGTTAGATAAAAACGAATTCGTTCACGACGTTCAATTGTTCAAAATTAAAGGAACGTTCAACCATGTTTTTTCAAAAAAAACGAATTTTTAGTGAACGCGTTTGTTTATAACACTAGATATCAAATATGATATTTAGACATGTAAAAATGTTTGTTTTAAATCAAAAAAATTTAAAAAAATTAAAATTCTAAAAAAAAATGTCTTTGAATTTCAAAATTTTACTTTTGTTAATTATATTAGAATAATGATAATATTCTTTCACCATTTACAAAATGATATTTTAGTACCTAAAATTTGGTTCTCAATTATATCTTCAATCCTTCGTGAGCTTACTAGACGGCTACTACAGACTGTCCCAGAAATTCACTTTTAATTTGTGCACAGATTGCTATTCTCCTCTTTTGCAAAAATTAAAAAGCCTCAATTGCCATGGGCCAGTTGAGTTAAGCCTCATTTTATAGATTTTATAAAAAATAAATAATTTCTATTGCTGTTTTATTTCTTATTTATAGGTATTTTTTAAAACCAATTTTATTTTTCTTCGATTTTTCTTATGATCCTTTTATATTTATTATTTTTTTGTAATTTTTTTATTTATATCTCAATTTTTTTTATATTGTTCTTCTTCCGTCATAGTGATCGTTTTGTGCTGAGAAAACTTAAAGAAAAAAGTAGGAACAGACCTGGCTCATTCATGATCAGACAATCTTGCACTTTCGATCGGTACCAATTAGACATCAGCGCCGGGCCGGGTTCTACCGAACGAAACAAATCCATCATATTAAGTTTGCCATACCATCATATATATTTTTTAAAGTAAAAAAAGGCAAGGGGGTGTACATCAGAAACATATTTTTCATGGCTTCTTTATTATATTAAAATAATAAAAGAAAGTATGATAAGATAGACAGAACGATAGGGCTTATAAGATTTTTGGTAAGCAAATCTTTGAAGCGTTTTTTTTAAAAAAAAATTTTCAAGGACAATATTTTGCCAGAATCGTTTTCCAGGTTAACATGTACAGAGTATCTAGGCAGTTAATTCAAACAATATTGATATTCATATAAATTAAAATGGCACAAAATTGAATACGATTTTGTCAAAATATAGGTATTTTCAAAAAGCGCTATAAATGATTTAAGCTTTAAAATATTTATTTAAAACTCGGATCAATGAAGCATAGCCCCAAAATTCAACATATAACATTTTTTTCTTATCTATTCAGATTCATTTATTTTTTTCATGCTTGTATTCAAAGCTTGTTGGAAAAGATTTAAAAATTTCGAAAATTTTATTATTTTTAATGCAATATTTTATGATTAAATTTTTTAAATATTTAGAAAATCATTTAAAAAAGTCATTCTCTATTTTCATTAAAGTTTGCGATAATTTTTCCTCTTCTGATTTTGGACAATATTTTTGAAAAAATAAATAGAATAAAGATGTCTAAATATAAGGTATTTAAAAAGAAAACAAGAACTACCACGGGGAGGGGGCATGATGCGAGATCGTCAAAAATTGAAGAGGAGTTTAATTTGGGTTTCCATTTTTTTTGTTAATTTTGATTGAGGTGGTAGGGGCTAAATCATCTTTGGCTGAAGGGATAGGGGTAGATATGGCGTTTAACAAAACTGGGATTTTAACAAGTTTATTTAAAAAATTTAAATCAATTTTAGCGCGCTTTTTATAATTTTAGAATGTACCTGATTTTGCTGAATTGAATATCTACTCTACGAATTTCAGAAAATTTTTCAATGAACTTTGACCTTCTCTTTATTTATATATAGATTTTTTGAATAGATTTTAAAGAAATACACAAAAATTAACAGCCAAATCGTTTTAAATTGATAGGGTAGGTAACTAACTATACATTACATGCTAAAATACGATTCTTAAAAAATTATATATTATTTCCAAATTGAAAAATTAAAAGAAAGAAAGAATAAAAAATTCTGTAAAAAATGATTTAAGCAGTGTTATGAAACATGATCCTGAATTTGATAGACTACGGCATATGATGTCCACCTTAAAAGTTTACTACATCACCTAATATATCCACAAGGAAAAAGAAATACATAAAATATATTACAATCCTATCCCGATTAGATTAATCGATAGTAAACAAATAAATCATTCCACTTATAAATTTGCGAAATTATTACCTTTATACTTACACAATTTTTAATTTTCACTTGAACTTTAAATGGTAGGTAACCAACCCCCTTTTAAATTTTATGAAATATGAATAAATTATGTCACGCTAAGCATTTTTTTAAAAATATTATAATATATATAGAACCATGGTTTGATGTTTTAAAAGAAAATTAAAATTTTTTTTTTTTTATCTTTTTACCAGAGTTGTTAAACGCTACTTTTAGAAGTAGCGCGCTACCGCTATCGCTATTTGTTAAAAAAAGTAGCGCACTACCGCTATCGCTATTTGTCAAAAAAAGTAGCTCGCTATTAGCTACTATTTACTTTTTAAGCTACTTTTTATAAAAAAAATTTACAAACAAATTTTTCATTTTTGGCTTGTAATGTTATTATATAGTAAATATATAAAAATCAACATTTATAAATATTAAAATATAGTTAGTTTTGATTATAAAAAAATTTATGTAATAAAAATAAATATTTATGGTAATTTGTTGCATTTTAATAATAAAATCATTTCAATATTATCATCCCCAAGTCTAGAGCGACGATCAGAAAGTATAAGTTTTGCCTTACTAAATAATCTCTCGACACTAGCACTTGAGGGTAAGGGCGTATTTAATCTTATATACATATTTTTAATATAAGATAGATTTCAATAATTTTATTTGCAAGTATATCGTATGTCTGGCATCTTATTATCATTTTGAGGACTAATGCCACATATCTTCTTTTTAAAGTCCTAGAATCTAGCTAATGGCTTGTGATTCCCAAATAAGCTCAAAAATATTTAATCAGATCAATTTATAAATATAAATAAGTTTTTACCTTCTGTTATGTGCCCAACTATCTCCCGTGGTACATATATATGATATCTCTGATAACTCTACTAGAGCATCTTTCATCATTTTAAAGTTATCTGCTATTTTATTCATTAGTGTCTGGCGGCATATAATTGTTGTATCAGGGGATAGAGTTTTAATAATCATGGTAAATGATGGATTATCAACTAAGGACATTGGCTGAACTGTATAGTATAAATTATAAAATCAACAATAACTTTATCAACCAATTTCTGAGAAATATTGTCATTTGCATTATTAATTAATTTGGTTTGAATTGAATTAGTGATGTAGAGTTGCCTATACCAAAATTATTTAGATGTTTCTCCATTTCCTTAAAACTCATGAACAGTCTTATAAAATAAATATTATTAGAATGTAAAAATGACAATTTACCTTTAGGTGTTTCTTGAGGTTATAGCTTATGATTGATTTGAGGAAATATTTTTTTTACATTTTAAACAAATAAATTTGAAACCAGTTTTGGTTATATATTTATTTAAAAAAATTTTCAAATCTAGGGAATGGGAAATTTGTATTATAGCTATTAAGAACATTTTCTTCCCTGTTATCTTCCATTTCATTAATATCATTGTCTGAATCACTCAACGATTTGGATATTCATAGGCGATGACATTTTAAATTATTAACACGTGATAGGTTTATAATACAAATGAAAATATAAATTACAAATTGAAATTATATTTCAATTTCAAAATTAAATAATAAATCATAAAAATTATAATTAATTATGATATTATATTTAAATTTTCATGTTTATACTTACATTCATTATATTTTTTAAAAGTAGTGAAGTAGCGGCTACTTAGCTACTTTCAAAAAAAGTAGCGCGCTAAAAAATTAAATAATTACAAAAAAAGTAGCCTCTATTAGCTATAGCTACCAAAAAAGTTAGCGCGCTACTTTAACAACTCTGCTTTTTACTATATTATTAAAATTATGTATTACTTTACATATCATTTTTATGTTTTGTTTTCTAATCTTGATTATTAGTCCTTAAGGAAAGATTAATTTTGCAGATTTTTTTTTGATAAAACGGAAAATGTCATTTAAAAATTTTTTTTTTGTGACAATGTGATGCAAGGCAAATGATTTCTAAATCAATTATCCTAAAATTGATATTTTTAAATATATTTTTCTCCCATAACTAAAAAATGCAGTTAACGAAAAACCCGATTTTCTAAAACCCAAAATCAAACTTAAGAAGGATTCCTCTACTTACTCCTACTTACCTAGCACCTCTGCCCATTTTAACTGTTCCCAAAGGCCATCCCTTCTTCAAAGTAATAGTTCAGAATATTCCAAAATAGGGTCGATATCTCCTACCGAAGTTACCAACGGAGTTCCCGATTTTGGTACAAATTTAACTTCAAATGTTATTAAATTGAATGTATTATCACCTAAAGATGTACAAAACGCTCAGTCGGAAAAACCTCTGAAAAAGGTTAATTCACCTTCCGTGGAAGGTATTAATCACAGGAATAGCTTGTTTTTAAACGATACATTATCATCGCAAGTTGCTCCTACAAAACAGGCCCTAACGACCAAAGAAGTATTACCAATCGTCACAACAGACTGCGCAATTTCTACGAATGTGGAGACTTTATCAAGTCCTGCTACACAAATTTCTAATGGCTACTTCATTACGACCGATGGAAGAAAATCCATCTTACACCCGGATAGTATTCATACCGATTATTCGATGTCCTCCGTAGGTATTTTTTATCCTAAAAAGTTGGAACCTTTTCCTTTAACTAATCATGTGTCATCTCCCACGACGACGGCAACACAACAAGACTTCTGGAGGTTCGAGAACTCTAACCTCAAATTTACGTCTCTCAAGCGATTGCTAACTTACTATTCCAGTCGCCAGTGTAGGGAAATCAAATTTTCTCACTGCTTACCGCCTTCCGATTATGACACCACGCCTAACTTATATATATGCAAACCTTGTATCAAGTGTCCGTCCGCTTCCTTCGACCAGCGGAATTCTGGTCTCACTTTCGATAACGATGATGATTATTTACACCCAAATGCTCTCTCCACTAAGTTCTCGAACTGTCAGGTCATGTGCATAACCCTTTCAGACCTCACCTTTCCATCCATAGACCATAAAAGAACCGACTCGCTACATAACGGCCATAATGATGCATGTATTTTGAGCAACCTTGACCCACCCAGAGTGGATAATGAGGGGCCGGTCAAGATTAAGGAAGGGTTCGAAAGTGATTCCCCAGATTATATATCCATGCAAAGGGAATATTCTCGGAATACTATAGTGGATAAATTTGGTATAATTTATGATTAAATAAATGTAGAATATAATATTTAGTTAAATCACATGACCAGTAATAGGCGTAATACCTTAATCAGATCGCCTAATTCTTACTAAATTATCTAAAATTTCTAGGTATTCTACAAGTGCTGTAAATTTATGATTAAATAAATGTCGAATATAATATTTAGTCAAATCACATGACCAGTAATAGGCGTAATACCTTAATCAGATCGCCTAATTCTTACTAAATTATCTAAAATTTCTAGGTATTCTACAAGTGCTGTAAGTAAATAGCACGATTTATTTAAAGCTTTTTATTACATTTTAATAATCTGTTTTGCCAAAAACATATTGCAATATGTGTATAAGTGTAGAATACCTATCCTATAAATTTTAGATAATATTTATCTTGAAATTTGAACACATTTTTAATTAAAAAACGGGCCATTCATTTCATGTCAATTCAATCAAAAAAGGCACATTTTTGGCCTACCTCTTTTAAAAACTGTTAAAAATTTCTGGATTTAAATAGGTAAAAAAATGAGAAAA
Source organism: Gordionus sp. m RMFG-2023 (assembly GCF_954871325.1). NCBI lineage: Eukaryota > Metazoa > Nematomorpha > Gordioida > Chordodea > Parachordodidae > Gordionus > Gordionus sp. m RMFG-2023. The sequence goes on from NC_088775.1 coordinate 24,402,207, forward strand.
CCGTTTATTTCAGCTCGCTAGCATATCTGGTTCCGAGATATAGGGCCTGAAAGATGCGATATAATTACTTTCGAATCTTTAAAATTTTTGAAATTCTTTTATCTCAAAAACTATTTATAGTAAAATAAATATGATATATCATATTGTAGGTAAAAAGATCTATCATAAGAAAAAAATGCCTTTTATTTAGACACCTTTTTTAAATATATATATTGAAAACTTTGGAGGCACTATAGGCTCTTCCGAAATATGCAATTTTACCAAAATTTGGAAATTTAGTTTGCATAAATATATGACACTCTACGAAACTTCGATCATGGCTTAAATTTTGTCGCTAATTCACCAATAACAGGATATTTTTGTCAGAGATCTTCAGAGGTACCATTTGCATGACCTGGCCGGATTTTTTAAGAATATATTACATTTTTTTTATTTTTATAGCTAATAGTGGCAATTTAAATATTCGGTTTAAATATTTACGGCTCAGCTCGGGTATTTTTTTAAAAAATATTTTTGGCCCGGCTCGCTTATATTTTAAAAATTAAAATATGGCCCGCGCTTAAGGCCTGGCCTGCAGGTCTCATTTTTATTTTAAAATATTTCGAATTTTTGAGCCAGTCTCATTTACGGCCGACCCTTTTTTAAAATTCTTAAAATTTGCTGTAATTATTTAGATCGATAAAAAAAGCCATTTATTTTAGCTCGCTAAACACTGGTTATCGAGATACAGAGCTTCAAAGATGCGAAAAATGAAAATATCCGCACCTTTAAAATTTTTAAATTGCATAAACCTTTTAAGGCATAAATTCTATTAAAATGAATTTAAATAAAGGAGAATATATCGTTCAAACAGACTTTGCTGAAAATTAGGCTTTTGTGGTTGAAGATGAAGTACAACGATTTCACTGGAATAAAGCCCAAATTACCATTCATCCTTTTGTGAATTATTACAAGACACCTGGTAATTTAAATCATTTAAATTAAGTAATAATATCGGAATCTCTCAGTCATAATGCAATTTGCCCTTCATTTATTCTAAAAATATTTAGTTCGCTACTTAACAGAGAAATTTAAGGTCGCTCAAAAATGTTCGTCTACTTTTCAGATGGAGCAGCATCACAATATAAGAATCACAAAAATTTAATCAATCTTTACATCCATGAAGTGAATTTCGGAATAAAGGCTGAGTGGCATTTCTGGGCCTCATCTCATGGCAAATCGACTTGTGATGGAGTTGGAGATACAATCAAACGTTTAGTGGCCAGGGCTAGTTTACAAGACATGTTTTAGAACAAATAATTTGTCCTAAAGAGTTTTTTCCTATTCTAAGGAAAACATTAAAAGCATAAGATTTCTAATTTATTATTATTATTATTATTATATATATATATATATACATAAAAAAAATTTTTATTGGGAAATAAATTTCCCCTATATTATGGAAGAAAAAGAGAATCATATTAGAAGATAGATCAATAAAGTGCCACCATTACCAGAAACGCAAAAATTTAATATTTTTAAATTTCTCAGGATAAAATTGAAGTTAAATTTTATTCAAATTCAACAGAATCGCAAATATTAAATATAACATTTCACTCGAATAATAATGCAGATTTATTATGAGAAATAAATGTACATATAACATGTATCTATTTAAAATTTAATTTATTGTAAGGATTGACTCAGAATTAATATCAGTAGTATTTTATTTAATAATATATAATTATTTTTTTTCTTTTATATAATTTTACGTTTACTTATATAACATGAAAAATAATTATATATCGTAAGCCGCAGAACAGTAAAATAAACATTTATATCACAGAGCTAATATATCATTTTAAATTGGTATATTCACTTTTTTTGTTGTTAAATAAATAAACATACTATATATTAAATATATAGGATATGCATCGGTTAAAATAAAAAAAAACAAAAAAAAATATGACTCTAGCATCCGGGGGTGAGATTTTTGTAATAAATTGTTACATTATATTGGGTAAGGGATGAAATAACAGTAATTAGTACAAACAAATCATAGAAAAGGTGTGGGGAGGAGTCAATGTAGCTATTCATAATATTTTTTCATAATTATAATTTTAACTTAAAAAAAACTATAAACTACACTGGCTAATTGATATTAAAATTGTAATTTAATAATATTTCCTTATAATGGGTTAACTTTAAATATATTACAAAAGGCCTTAATAAACTAATTTATTATAATTAATCGTATAATTTCTTATTATGGATTAAATATATATTACATTTCTAACTTACAATATAATAATACACTTATATACTATGAATTGTCATACTATTGACAAAATTTTTTTTTTTTGAATAAGCAGTTCTTTGTCTTTAGTAACACACCACGCGAGCTCAGGAATATACGGCAATTGTTTTCATGCCGTGATTAATCATCAATTTTTCTTTTAATAAGCGGCTCTAGTTTCAGTAATATACCATGCGACGTCTTAAGTACCATACCATGCGAGCGCAGGAATTATACGGGGCACATTCCACACATTCCCTTTACTGTGGCTTAAAAAATTAGCATATTTATTATCCTTATATGTAAAAAGATTGTTAAAAGTTGAAAAATTTATGTTGATAACTTTTGTCTAACGACTATGAATGAACCTTCATAAGTGAATAATTTTCTGGAACAACTATTCAATTCAATGTTTCATAAATTCAAAATCATTGATAGGCAAGGATGTCACTGGATATCCAGTATCTATCATAAACGAAAATTAAAATTATTTTATCGAATAATAATAAAATCATTAATATAATTGATCTCATTTCTAAGCCTTAGATTAAACTGTATCTGTATTATCTCTTGTTTCTTGCTGCTGTTGTCAGCCCCTTTATATACATATTTATTGTCTCTCCATTCCGTATTTCCTTGCTATTTACCTCATCCTCTCTTCTCCATGAATCTTTCTCTGCACCGATTTTATTATCTGCAACTTCCGTCGATTGACATTTGACCACTATCATCAATAATGTTCAAATCCATCGTATTTTCCTCTATCAGTTTTACTTTAAGTTTTTCATTACGACAGTTGATCATGAATTGTATCGAAATAAATTCCATATTCAGCCTTGAACCACAACCTTTGAGCCGATCCAAATATTCCCAGGAAGACTCCATTTTAACTGGTTTGGAATTAAAAAGTTCAAATATTCTAGTAATCTTATTCTTTCAACTTTTTTTTGAATTACATTTGCTGATAGGATAAATTATCCAAACTGTCTATAATACTTACCGCCATATGTTTATCAATCGTCTCGAAAAGTTTATATTTTTTAGTGGCCTCAACCACAATATTTTTAGATGAACTTAAGGCCCAAAGTCTTTAAGAGCACTTTGATTTTGTAGGGATTGGCTTAGAATTAAGAATATCAGTAGTATTTTATGTAAGTAGAGTGAATAATAATATGTGATTATTTGTATATCTTTTATATAATTTTACGTTAGCTTATATAAAGAAAAATAATTATACGTATCATATATAGTCGCAGAACAGTAAAATAAATATTTATATCACAAAGCCAATATATCTTATTAAATTAACTATTTTAGTATAAAAAGTGAAAATATCCCGTTATCGGTAAGTTAGCAACAGAATTTTAACCATAATCCATAGTTTCATAAAGCGCCATCTATTTTATACAAAATACTTTAATTTTTGATAAAATGCATATTTGGGAAGATTCGATAGCGTCATCAAGGTTTTCACATCGTATATATATTTATAGTGTCTTAATAAAAGGCAATTTATTTTTTCTAAACCAATTCCTTAAAAACACAATTTTTTTTTCTTTCGTTAGACGTATAGAGATTTTTTTACAAATATGATATAATAATTTTTTTTTACTATAAGTAGTTTTTGAGATATAAACATTTTAAACAGATTCTAAAGTCGCTATTTTTCCCCTTTGAGGCTCTGTATCTCGGCAACCATGTGTGTAAGCGAGCTTAAATAAATGGCTTTCTCATCTTTTTTGCCTATCTAAATAATTCCAGAACTTTTTACAATTCTAAAAGAGGTCGGCCTAATCGTGATCTAGATGGGCCCATACTGCCAATAATACGTGAATGAAAATTAACTGATTACGTGATTTGACTGAAATATATACATATTAATTGACTGAATGGAGGCTTGATAGATAAATAAAATTATTTTATTTAAAAAACACTATAATTTAAAATTATATACATTTTCAATAAGATTTCTATATTTTTTTTCACTTTTATTAATTTTTTAATTCTCAGATGATATGCTAAAATATTATTGGCGAAGAAATTAACAAACGTATCGTTATTAAATATTATTTTTTTCCACTAACAACAATTCTTCTTTATCGTTTAATGGGGGTTTTCCAGGTTTACACGGTAAGCCAGTTTCTTCTATGATCCTTTTCCCCCACTTTTTTCTCCCCCAAAATTCTGTCTAACATGGGGGGAGGGTAGCAATGTCTCCGGGTGGCTAATTTTTGAACTGGGATAAAATGTAATCACCGTTTTCCTCAAAAGATTGTAAAAGCCACCTTAAGGTGTTGATGCCTGGAAGGACATCCGATCATAATCGCTTCAAAATTCTCATTATAATGGTCAAAAATACTAAAAAATAATTAAGGCTGTGCCTATACACAAATTTTTCTCCTATTCCGATATTTTTCAATATTATTAAAACCTATGGTAACTGATACCGATTCGATATTTAAATTTTTTATTTGCCATCTATCTTAGATTCAATGTCATAAAAATTAATATTTTCTATTCGAAAAATAACAAAACTAACTTCCATAAATTATTAAGTGTATTATGTGTTTTTTAAAATAATTTGATAATCTTATTTAAAATATCTGCAATGTTTATGTATTTATAGTTGTTAAATAAATTTTACTAATATAATTTTGATTGGTTCAAATTTCTTTAGCCCTTATTAAAAGTTCCCCAAGGAAATGCTTCTTCAATTTTCAAAAAAAAATTCTTGCCCTTTTTTAATAATTTGATATAAAGGTTCAGTCACGGTTTGGGAAATTATAAAATATTCCGTTTTAACTGTTCGATTCAATCCAAATCCCCTAACGTGGATTCTTTTTTAGAATTTATTTCGGGCGACAATAATTTTCATAATAATCTGCAATAACGATTTAAATTTGCTTAGAGGGTAATTTATTTTTGTACCTCATTAATTTTTAATTTAAAGTTTTGGATAGCCAAATTTTTATTTAGCTGAAGATTTTTTGCTTTTGGATCCTCTAGTAATAAAATTATATATAATTTACATCTGAAAAAATAATTAAATTTTTAAAATATTAATTAAAATTTATATTTTGGAATTATTTCTTACTACGTAGTTTATTTTTTACAATTTAAATATTTTTAATAGACTTTTCTCTTTCGTTGGGGTTAATAAAATGAAGTTTAAAAATTTTATTTAAAAAAAATATCTGAGACATAGAGGACAAATTTTTAGGCCCGGCTCGAATTTAATTTCCCCTCATTTTAAAGTCCGGACCGGATTTCAAACAAATATTTTGCCATGGTCGAGATTTTTAAAATAACATTTTAGTTTCTGAAACGAATAAAATTTGGTAATTCATCAAAGAAAAATAACTCGAAAGCAGTTATAAATGAAAATTTGTTTATGCTTGTGTTTATTCATACCCAAATTAGAGGTCTGCAACGGGTGGGTTTTAGACCGAGACAGGCATGCTTTCGGGTTATAACTCCGCTTATTACAGACCCCTAGCCCAAATACAAGGATGAACTAAGCGCATATAAAATGACCTGTTTATGGTCCATCAATAGACGCAGTTTGGTCAAGAAACGGGGATCGTTGTCCTTCATCAACATCTATCACACTTATTTTACATATTATAATTTCAGTAAATATACAACTTTACAATGAGCCAGTCATTTCATCTAATTGGCTACTCAATAAATATGCCACTAATTTTTAAAATCGGAATAATTTTCTGCTTATATTATTTTTAATCCAGTGAAATCGAGTGATTCTTTGATACCCGGTGTTTATTGGAACAGAGATAAATATAACAGGATTCCCGTTTCCGTTAAATGCATAGCACCTTTAAGCGACCAAACCAATTCAAAGTAATTTATTTTTTCATTCATTCACTTATATTTAATATTATTAATATGTTATTCATTAGAAAATCGAATAAAGACCAAGACTTAAGCCAATTACTCAAAATGATGAATTCATACGCCTTTTTAAATGACCCTACCATTGTCAAAATATACGCAATATGCTTGCACCCTTTAATGGTTGGTAGATATAAAAAATAAAAATAGATAACAAAATAATTAGAAATTAAGAAAAGAATATCTTTGTGGACAAGTAAAATTGATTTTTTTAATATCCAAGCAAATAAATATCGTCAATGGATCTTAAAAATTTGCTATTTTTGTTAGTCATTTCTCATTCTCTCATTTTATTGGATCTAAGGCTTGTTGTTCACATTACCTATTTTTATTGGATCTCTTATGGCTTGATTTGGGTTAGGATTTGTCTATATAATAATTTTTTGATCACATGGCCCTTAATATTTCAATTTAAAAAATTCTTCTTAGAAATTGCCGCTTCCTTAAATTTATGATTTTTTTAAAAGATGCAAAAAAATTTTTTTTAAAAAAATCTCATGAAATCTAACTTTTGATGGACGAAGTTCTTACTATATAGTTAAAAGTGCTATTTTAATATTATTCAAAAACCTTTTTTTAAATTTTTTTCTATTTTCTTCCGTTTTTTTCTCTCTCTCTCTCTCTCGAAAGTTTTCATAAATAGAATCCTTCTATGAAACTATATTTCATCCCTTCTCCTTCCAAAAATGGCTAATCATAGTTTAGTTAATTTCAGAAATATATCAATTTTTATATTACCTCGAGGCAATGTCGTATCCAGAATTTCATTTTAGAACCCGTCCAACAACGGCCGGAGTGTTGGCCAGCAATGCGTTTGGCTGGTATATAGTCATTACGGGGAGCTAATATCTCGCTTTCTTTTTTGCGCTTACACTAAATTGAGTTTTTTCTCCTGACTTACAAGACTTAAATCATGATAGGTAAATAAAGAGGTGATATAATTGATGTTAATTCCAATTGTTCTATCCACAAATGGTTATTTTTAAACTCAAACTTATATTTGAAATTCTATCAAGCAATAAAATATAGGCATTTTTAAATGAACTAAAAGAATTTCCCTTTCTTAGAAAAAATCTATATAGAAACTTTCAATATGTCTCCCTGGAACCCAGTTATATCAGTTATCTTTTATACCAATTCCACACTAATAAATTTACGTCTTGTCTTATATATATATACCTCATCGTGGATATTTGTTGATATGTCATGTTTTTAACAATAATAAAAAAAGAAAAATAAATAATAATATTTAAAAAAAAGAATTATTTTTACCATAAAGTAACCTATGATTTTTTAATTTAATAGTTTGTTATATAATTTTATTAACACTGCGAGCGACTGTTAATGATTAACACTGTAAAACGATTGTTTTTTTATTTCATGTTAAATTAATATTATAAATTAGGACGATGACTAGTTGATAATAAAAAGCATAAAATATAATTCATATTTTAATTCACTCGGAATATTATGCGATGCTCTTTATTATTAAGATATAATGATAAAACTAATAAAACATATTTATATCCAGACGCTATGATTATTAATGATGAATCTAATAAAAGATATCTATATAAACTATATATCTCTCACCAATTCTTCAATATTAGTATGGCTCAAGGTCAATTATATAAAAAAATTTTTCTTTAAAACTTAGCTTCCCAACTCTACCGTTATGGTTTATAAAACATTAAAACTTCTCCCAATCCATCTTATCATAATGCTAATATATAACAACAAATATTTTAAGGAGGGTAGTGAGTGAACAAAAAGAAATCGCTTAATGACCAAATTTATCAAACAAGAAAATTATCCTATTTTTTAAAGGCTTAAATTAGGCAAGTTGCTCTAATTTTTAAAAAACTCACTTATGTGTCAATTTTTTTATTTTACAATATTTTAAGGTATTTTTGTCATTTTTTAAAACAATTTTAGGTTGTAACCGAACCTATGCCTCTAGGCCCATGGGACATCTACTTACAAAGCCACGCTTCCACTCTAGACATCTGCGAATTGCTCGAAGCCTGCAGTTCCATCTCAAAGGCCCTTTGGTACTTGGAGGAAATCAAACTGCCTCACGGCCAGATAAGACCGGCCAATATATATGTCTACCCTAAAAATGATACTAATACTTCTTCCTCATTCAATACTGCCTTATGTTCTGGTTCAGGAAAATTCGGGATTAAATTATCGGATCCACTCATTGTTTCCTCTTCTGCTTCTACTAATTGCAGACGGGACTACAAAGGTTTATTTCATATATTGTAAAACATTTATGGTATTTAATAGTGCCCTGGTTTTCTTATATTCATTATATATTCCTTCGCAGATATTAATATAACCATTTTATAAGGAAGGGTGATGCCTAGATTTATAGATTCCACTCATGTCCCTATTGACATGTATTTAATGCCCATTTCACTTTATACTATTTGGTAAACATAGTCTATTTTATTATTGTTTTTTGATTAATAAATGGTATCATTTATGTATACAAAATTATATTTTATTTACATTTAATTATTGGACTATCATATCAACATTGAGATATAAACCGATACCCGGAATAAGGGCATTTTTGCGTTCTTTTTTCGTTCTGGTGTCAAAAAATTGTTCCGTTTCAGCTTTCGAAACTTTCCGGAACGCTTCTAGAAAAATATCGAAATATATTTTTAAAATTTATATATTTTAATTAATCTTTATTTAATCACTAAATGAATCAATTATTTATATCGAAGCAATAATATATTTTCTAAAAGATTATAATTTATATTGGTTTTTTATGGTGTTAATATAAATTTGAATGTCGAAAAACAACGATTAACAATTACCTGGCTACATGGAGTTGCTAATTCGATTTGGACCGATTCATACAGGATAGGATAATTTATTTTATTGGATTCCTAGTATTCTAGCTTTTGATTTATTTAAACGATCCGCTCGAAAATTTTTTATTGTTGATAGAATTGATTATTTATTATAAAAAAAAATTGTAAAAGAATATAAAAGGAATTTGCACCTGGTTATATGGATTATTATTTTTTATTTTTTTAATTATAGAAATAAATAATAAATTTATATATTTTTAGAAACGGTCCGGGAAGATTTCGAATTACTCGTTCCTTTCCATAAATTTACTCAAAGTTTCATTCTATGTCCCTGTTATAAACCAATAGACAAAATAATAAACTTCAATAATCTAAAACCCGTTAATCTTGTTTTTTTTTATTCATTACTTATAAGTTGTACTACTTAAAATAAAAAATAACGCCGGTTTTTGCTTTCCGGATGCAATGCTGCAATATTAAAACTTTATTAAGATAGGATGAAATATTTTATTTATTGTCATGTATAATATTAAATATATATATAATTGCGCCTATTAACTAGGCTTATTTTTAGATAGGTTGAATACAAGAGCTATAGCATAAACAAATTTACCATCTTGATTCAAAGATGAATATAGTTAGGTCAAAGGTTAGAGACGTCTCCTTTAGATTTAATGACTACTAGGTATTGTCTCGAATGGCAGCTCTAAGATACTTAATTTTTCCAAATACTTTTAATTTATTAGAATGGAATGATTCATTTGCCTTGTGTATTACATTATTATGAATACTCTCAAGTTCCAATACAAACTTAGACCTAGAGTCTAAAATAACTTTTGACCAGGTCCGATCTGTATTTTTTTGCGAAAAAGTATCGTTCTTTTGGTTAACTGGTAATAGATATTTTTTTAAGAGATTTTATCTTAGTATCATTAAACTAAACTGTTACGGTATAAAATTTATAACCCAAAAAATAAATCATTCTTTTGGAGGTAGAAGATAAAGTCTATTTTTGTCGTTTCTCTCAATTTTGAGTTAAATGAATAAAATTTGATCCGCGATCTTCTCTGATAATTCATTGCAAACTGCGTTTATCCCTGAATACCTTTGGCTTTGAGGCTATTGAAAGCAGATTTGACGGGATCAATTAATTTTTTAATATTTTCTTTGCTTAGGTGTAGTTTTTCATTTAAGGTTGTTTAAGCCATTCTTTCTTCATGTAAATCAAGAATTTTCTCCCAGGTAATTGGATTAATTGGAATTCTATGAGTCATTTGAAATTAAAATTTAGACATAATTTTGAAAAACTAAAATTTAACCTTGTTTTTGTAGATGTTCAAAAGCAGACAATCTTACCCATTCTAACATTAGGTATGACCATTTAAAATAATGACTAAAACATGAAATTTAAAAACGGCGTTATTTTTGAAATAAATTGGGTTATAACTTAGAAATTAGCCATCCAAAATAGATTATAAAATCAAACCTTAAATTACCAATTAAAATCATGTAGGTCAAAATATAACTACCATAGTTTGGTAAAAGAGACAAAATGTAAAATCGGCGTTATTTTTTAATTTGGGTATACCTTAACAAGTTATTTAACAAACACGTTTTAATAATAAATTAAATTGTTTTTTTTTATTAAAGCAGGAGAAAACGATACGGGTTCGAAACAGACGAAAAACACCGAAATTCCACTTAAAAATATTGCATCCTCTAGGTAAAGTATATAAATAAAAAATTTTTGTTAATAATAATTAATAAATTACTTTATTCGAAATAGGACAGGTTGTTACTATGTTATGTTAATATATACTAGATTCCGGTCTAAAATAAAGATTTGGGCTCGGAGTTTTTATAGCAATTATTTATTATTAAACAAAAATAATTTCTATGTAATAATTGCTGATTTTACATTTAATTAACTTTGAGATGCAAAAATTTGACACCCTTATAAATAATCAATCATTAAAGAAACAACATAAATGTTAGGCCAGTGGTATAGCGCGCGGGGTGCATCTCCAAAATTAGATTTAGATACCGCCTAATTTTGGTTCTTATACATTTATTTTGATTTCCTTTTTTAGTTAATTATTTAGATTTTGGTCTAAGTTAATTGGGTTTTTTAAATGAGCGCCAATAATCTTAGCGCTACCTAGATTTTTGAACTGTATCAATTAGGGAAATCATATTTATGAAATATACGAATTTTAAAAGATCTCTCATACACTTAAAGAGATGAGAGACTACCATATATTTATATTATTATTTTTTAAAAAAGTTTACCTTACATCCCCCCCGAACAATTCTCCCGCACATTTCTTTTAAAAAATCATCCATCCCACACCTCCGACGTATGGGCCTTCGGAACTACAATATGGGAGACCCTGAATTTCGCGCGAGTCGACCCATATATTGAGTTGCTTCCTAAAACTTCGATGGAAAAGGGAAATGGAGAAATAAGGGAGAGGTCTTTTAAGAGAAGGATAATTGAAGGTTTTATAATTTTTAGCTTGATCTGATCTCTTGAATCGATCTTTTAATAGGTAAACGGTTACCTCAGCCAAAAAACTGCCCAGATCAATTGTATTATGTGATGCTAAAATGCTGGAATAAGGACATCAATCTTCGAATCAAAATACAAGAACTGGTATGCACGGACAATTTTTTTATTAAGAGAGAAAGAAAGAAATAGAAAATAATAAAGAAAATGATAATTTTTTTTTATGATAGGTAAGGGATGTGCACCAAATATTTTATTCCGTCTTAAACTCCCGCGTTAAAACCTTGAAAAATGGTCTCCACTTATTTGACAACCAAATAGGTCCAAACATCGCATTTTTTCCGCGCGATTACTCGTTCGCCGATCAGAGTAATACATACGATACCCTGCTAGGCGAAGAATTCTTACTTGTCGACCCCGTAACCTCTAAAAAAGATGGCGACGGGGATTATGTTTACAGCCCCAAAAAGGTCGAATTTATTTTGGGAGGTACATTTAAATAATTGCCAAATCGAATTTATAATATTGTTTGCTACTAAGATATGATATTAATATTTTTTATATCCATGGAACCTCAATAATTAAGAAATTATATTTAGTCTTAAGGATATCCTCGAACAAGAAATGACAATTATTTTTATAAATAATTTAAATTTTAAAAGTCAAAACTATAAAAATTGAGAAATAAAAATAACTGTCTATTTTCCTCTAATACTTGTCCCTTAATATAATTATTTACTATTTTTAAATGTAAAAAAAATGGTTCAATTTTTTATTAGGAAGTAAACTGCTAAATATCTAATAAAAAGGTAATACGAATAACGACACAACTGTCAATTCCAAGAAAAAAATGCAAAATGACCGAAAGTTTATGATCGAAAGTAAAGAATCGGGAGAAAGGTTACAATTCGGATACTGTTTCTGAAAAATTTAATATTTTCATTATAAATACGGGAATGATTGGTTTAAAAAATTGGAAATAAAAATAATCTAGCCCTTAATAACTTGCCAGGGAAAATGCATAATTTTTCTATAAAAAAATGGTAGATTTCAATTAAGAAATTAAAAACCAGGTCCATTCAAATCAGAAACCTGCAAACCCGACCCTAAGCTCGGCCCGAATACACGGGTCAGGCCGTATTTTAATTTTTTTAAATATACCCGGGCTGAATTTTTTTTAAAATAATATACCCAGGCCGGGCTATATATTTTAAATCGCTATAAAAATAAATATAATATATTTTTAATAAATCCATGCCGGGCCGAAATTTTTTTCAAAATAATCCTCTTTGAAATATAAAATCTGGGCCGGGCTGAAATAAAATATTTAAAAAAAATCTGGACCGGGCCATGCAAATGGTACCCCTGCAGGTCTCTGATTTAAATACAATATATAAGCTTGATTTGTCCCATTTAAAAATAGGTAGAATTATTGCTCAATTGAAATTATAAAAGTTCGTTCAAGTTAAACCTCGGATTACTTCTGGTTCTTGTATTAAATGAACCAAAGATCATTTCACCGATCCTGTCCGGGAATTTTTTCCCAATAGAATTTTCATATTTATAAAATTTTAAAACTGATCTCCAAATACTTAGTTATTAAATTGTATATTATTATAAAATATCTTATATTTTCCTTATAGATCTTGCGGACAAATGACATCCCCTTCTTACTTTAATCCATCTATCCCTTGTTCCGAGGACAATTACGTATTCGATCATCATTTTTATGCAATGAATCCCATGATTGAATCAGATGCTCATTTAACTTCCTTGTCACTTGATACCATTCAAAGGGGTTACCATTTTCAACTTTCTTTGAATTTTTTATTATTATTATAAAGCTTCATCACAATATTTCTTCCTATACTATATATAATTTTTTAAATTAAATTTAAACATACATTATTATAAGGTTTTGGCCATGCCAATGATGACATCTATATCTACCAACCACGGCCGCGTTTTTCATTTGGTAAGAAAAATTGTTTTAGGGAAAGATCTTTTAGCAATAATACTAATAATAATACTCAACAACGTAAATTTTCCACTAATTCAACAAATTCTTCCGATATTGATAATAATTATCTATTGGACGATCAGGAACTGCTCTTGTCCCTTTATCATCCTTCGCCAAAGCGCCCTTCATCCCTTTTACCCTTGAAAAGAATCTCGTCCAGGAATTTACGGTGTAGATCTTCAAAATTAGGTAAGCCCTTGATAGGATTAGAGATGAAGGTAATTATACCTGATGACCTTGGCGGTGAGCAATATAATGATGATAATTCCTCTCTGAATATGACGGAATCTACTTACGTTTTTGATTATAGGAGTCCATTGCCTAAAAATGACGAATCTTTCGAAAGCAAATTAAAGGCTCACGGTAGTTTGACTCAAAATTTAAACTATTTGGCCGAAGATCAAGTTCGAAAAGATTATAATTCTTACGATTTCGATAAATTTAACGATTTCAATCGATTTGAATCTCAAGAGGGCCATGGCAAAGATAGTAATATAGACGATAATAAGGTCGGGCAGATCGAATCACTCCCCAAAATCTCGAAATTTAGAAAAACCAAGGGTAACGGCGGTGACCTTGAAACGAATAAACTAAACGTCAAATCTATCGCTTCTGTCAATAAACTTAACACAACCTTTACAAAAACGAACCAGGTAGCCACAAAGTTTTTCCAAAAAATCTTTTCCACTACAACGACGAAATTAATAAAATTGGCTAAACTTCCCCAAACTCTTTTACCTTCGATAATTAACGTTGAAACTTGCAAAGGAACACCGTCCGATGGCTCTATTACTGCAGCTGACGGGATAGGCGGTTACAAAATAGCTGATAGTAAAGAAGAGATGGAGCATGGTAGGAAGGAACTTGTCTACGATAAGTCGATTAATAAGAATGAGATAGATAAAACAGGCGATTATCTTGGGGGCAGTAGTGTGGATTCCTACAGTGTTAACAATATAAGAGATCAATGGATTATTGATGAGAAGAAGGAAATTAAATACTTTAGGAAGCTGGGTGAAGTAATAGCTGCTTTAGAATTTTTTTTCATCTTACTTTTAAGTGCCCCAAAAAACTAAAATAATCTTTTCCAATCTTGTTTCATGTATTACATAATTTAGTTTTTTTTACCTTCTCAATTTATTCCTTAAAATCTACTTTGGGATAATCACAAATTTTAATTTTAAGATACTCAATAGGTTTAAAACAAATATATCTATTTAAAAATCTTTATAAGGTCTTTTTATGATCCTAAATAATTGGAATTAGCACTAATTTGGACTGACGATTCATATATGCATTTCGGTGCATATAAAGCAGAGTTCCATGGCCGCTACTTATTTTTAAAAACATCTGGAGCGATTATTTTCATAAATTTGGAGAGAGAGTGGGAACTAGCCCCTTTTTTGGAATAAGCGCCATAATTTTATTGCATAAATTGTTTAAAAAATAATGTTAGATTTCTTGAATACAATAAAAATAATATATATTTATTTTGATATATACAACTATTTAATTAAAAGTTGAACCGAGTTGTTATTTATTTATCTTTTTGCCATTTTTTAAATTCAAATTATAAAATATAAAAATCACGGAAAACTATATCATGTTATTAACAGATATAGAAGATATTAATATGGATTAAATAAAATTTCCATTCTAAAAATAATATTTTTCTTTTTTAAAAGAAGTTAAATGTTTGAGTATAAAAGTTGTAAGATGGATATAGCAACTTGTGGATTTCGATGATATCATGACCAGAGAAGAAAGTTGTGATTATCTACCACAACATTCACGCTGTGTCTGCTAAAATATCAATTTAGGGCCCACCGTTGATGTGGAGAAAGCTTTATAAAATAGATAATTAAAAATTATATCCCAAAGCTCATTTCAAACGTGAGTCCTTATAAAGAAAATCTATCAGCAATGGCTGATAATATAATAAAAATATTGAAGATATTTGATATGTTCAAATACTACAATATGGTATTCATATTATGAATTCAGGTAATGTTAGATAAAATATGCAAAAAACGTAAAAATCTTGATAATTTATGCCATAACATATAAGACTTATACGCTTTAACTCAAGAACGTAAATGTAAAGAATATAGCCAAATAAATATCAATATCGTTGTTTTTTTTTGAAATGAATAAATTTCAGGTTAAGGACTTTTTGGTAAAGATCTTGAAAGTGGGCTTCATTTTAGGTTTTATAATTTTAACTATTTCTAAACTCTTCAAAATAAAAGTATTGTGCAACCAACCTCTTATAGAGTCTCTTATATATGCGGCATTGATAAAAGTTTTATAATTTTATAATATAAGTCATTATTTATTATAACTTTATTGCAGATTTTAAACTGTTTATAATGATGATATTATCCATCCCGTGTTCAATCGAATTGGGAATAGATAAGCAGAGATCAAAATAGGGAATTAAAAATAAATAAATTAATATTATTAGAAAACAAATTCCTAATATAAAAATACGTACAATTACACAGAAAATATCTCCAATGATTTAGAAGATTTTTTTTGTTTCAATCGAACAGATTATTATGAATATAATATACCTAACAGATCTTTTTAATAAACAATACCATAATAAATATATTTGGTAATTATAACGATTCAAAAAATAGTTTTATAAAATACAATCTTCTGTTGAGCGCCGCTTCTTTAGGCTTACTAAACAGATTGTGGCGAAAAGAGTGGCGACTTGTCAAATTTAAATTTAGAAAATTTGCTCTTTTTAAAAGCAAATATGAGATTATAAAAAATTTATATTATTCAATTTTTTTCAGGTTGTGTACTTTATATAATGAAAATTTAAATCAAAAGAAGGCTAAAACGCGGCGTTCCTTTTAATAAAGTGGGAATGCGCTTTTTCTAAAGCGGCCTTGTTAAAACTAATTAAAAGTATATATACATTGAAGTACACCACCATTGAAAGACAGTTATACGACATTTAGGCTAAATAATATCAAATGGCGTCTTTTATACCCAATACTATGGGTTACGCGGACTTCAATGTCTGTATACTTTTAATAAATGAATTGTCAGTATAGGGTAGTATTCATTTAATTCTTTTAATCCCAAAGTAACAGAAACGTTTTTCGTATTATATAACCATAGAAATATCTATTTATTTTTATTATAATCTTATTTTCAAAAATCTTTCCTTTCATGGTGTTATAAGTGATGTATTTTATTCTCTATTTATTGGGTGATGATATTTACAAAATTTGGTTAAACCCTTTTTATATTTGTTGACTAGGGCCTTGCCTATTAGAGACTTGCAAGATAAGTTTTTGACCCAACCAGCAGGCAAAAAATATTTTTCCAACCCGAAATAAAAATTAATTACAATAATCCGACCCAACTTTCGGGTCTCCAATGCCAATCGGGATCGATATTTATCATTTAAAAAAAATTGATTACGATTGAACCATGTTTTCAAAAAAGCCCATCTGATATTATAACTGTTTTTGGTTATTTGTGATTGTGTATGTATTTATATTAGATTTTTTAATTTACACTTTTAGTAATAATGATTAAATGAAAGGCACAAAAATGTAATTTATATATGTTTTATAAAAATAGAACTATTTTAAATAAAATAGTGAAAATCTGATCTTTTTATATTATTTGCCACAAGAAAATATTTTAACTAGTCACATTCAGCCTAAACACATATTTTAAATGAGATGATTAATTTTTAGAAAATAAAAAAAAAAGATTTATTTATCATTCGCTACGAAAATGCACCAAATATCGCCTTGGTCTGAGAAACGGAAAATCTTGAAGTGGTTCATGTCTTGCCCATAATTTTTTTTTGCATAGAAAATATTTATTTATTTTAAATAAAAATCTAAATACGTTTATCGGATCATTTTGTATGAATTTCGGATCGGTAATTAATTTGTATTTATGGATCGGTACAGCCATACTTTTAACCCTAACCTTTAAGAAATCCATAAAAATGGGTTCTGTCGGGAATCGAATCACCAACCCTTCGCTTGACACTAACTCGCCAACAAATAATTTTCATTAATACGAGTTTTTCTTTATAGTCATCCAAACTGTAAATAACATCACTCATATTTCACATCTGCTTTTGAGAGATAAAATTTTTAAAGAAGAAATTAGACTCAAAAAATATAAAAAATATTTATAATCCCCTTCACAAAACATCATTAAGTTTGTTCTACTAGAACTGCAGATGTTTCTCATCTTATTTATTTTTCTCTAAAATAAGGGGAATTTCGGTGAAGTGTGGCTCGCCGAATGGAACCGGTACGGTCTAATTACCGAAAAGGTAGCCGTGAAATCTCTCAAAAAACAGAAAATAAAAATGGAAATTTTGGGCGATGATAAAGGCAATAACGAAACTTCCAGTTTAAGCCGGCAGGACCTGGAAAATGAGATCAATATTATGAAGAAGTTTTCCTTCCCTTTCCAGAACCATCCTAATATCATACAGATTAAGGTAACTCTAATTTAACTTTCATATATAATGATATCCACTATTACATTATTACTCCTTTTTAAAGATCTAATCTAACAAGCATATTTTTGAAGGTATCACACCAAGTTAAAGATTCGCTTTTTAATTCTGATTCATTGAAATGTTATATATTTATGTTTTTGTTTTATATATCATTTTACGATTAGGGCATAATCATTAATTACCCCGTGAAAAAGTTGGTCATGGAATACTTGCAATTAGGATCATTGGATTCATTCCTCAGAACTTTTCATGATAAGATCGATTTGAAACGCAAGATGAAGTACATAGCCGATATAGTCAACGTAATTTTGCAAACTTTTATTTTAATTTTCGAAAGAAGGATTGAGCCAGCATTCGGTATAATAATGAATGACGAGATAAAAAATACGTCATAGCTGTCTTATCGAGATTTCTAATGGAAGATTTGTATTCAATCCAATAGATTAAATTGTTTATAATATTTGAATGAATGCCAATATAAAAATTATTTATTTTTAATTATATAATTTTTAAAGGGAATGGACTATCTAACCACTACCTTAGGTATAGTTCATAGGGATCTCTCTGCTCGCAACGTTTTAGTAACTGACGATGCCTGCTCCGTAAAAATATCCGACTTTGGTTTGGCTAAATTTCTAACCGTAAGCAAGCAATCAAAACCTTCCAAGGGAAAAGGTGTAAAATCTAATATTATCATTGATTCAAAGATTAGAAATCAAATGATCGAACCTCACTCAGAATTAACCCCAAGTTATAAAGCTAATCACCAATTGGCGAGTAAAGAGGAGCAAATTATTGACCAATCTAAAGATCAAGAGAATTGCTCAAATATTGATACAACTGACCAATCCTATAGCTCAAATCTTGATATAGCTGACCAATCAACTAATCAGGACGAAAACGATTATTTTTACGATCGATTTAAGGAATCCTTACTACTTAACGAAAGGGACAGTAACCGTGAGGATAATAACTATAACTATTACCACCGAAAGGGCATGTTTTATGAGGCATATTACGAGGCTAAAAGTAGTAACCGAGAATTGCCAGTGTGCTGGTTCGCACCCGAATGCTTTCCTCTTCAAATTATTCCTTTCTCGATGAGTCGTAAGAATATTTCGGTGGGTAAGGAACGGGGTGTAGATCTCAAAAATATTCCCAAAAATTCTCAAAGCTTTTCGAGAGGTAACGAAGACAGACCTGGAGACAAAGATGACTTATTGAATGGTACCGTTCACAATTTTGACTTAAATGATAATCAGGATCCTTATATATTTTCACATCTGGTAGTAACAGAAAAAATTAATTCTCATGAAAATTTACCAATTAGTCATGCTCATATTCCCGAAACTCAAAATATGCAAAGTAGTATTCAGGAGTTGCGCAAGAACTCAGATGACGCTGAAATTAATAACCACAATTTTGACGGCGATACTGATTTCCTTCCTAAAAATATGCCCTTAAACAAAGTCAATCACTCATTCTATTCTGGCCATCATCTTGACAGCGATAAGGATTTAATTTTGGAAAATTACAACAATGGATACATTTTTCTCGACAATCACTTAAATCATTCACGAGTTAACTATAATCTGGTAAATAAATTATTCCCCAAAGATCATAATGCGTTGTTGTACAACGGATATATAGATAATGCTACCTTATCAATCACTGACCCAGTTATCGATGAGGAGAATCAATATTTTTATCTCTCCAAATATAATCACCCCACAAATACTAGTAATATCAATTTTTCCAAGGCCACAAATAATCAGATACCTACTTTCAATAAAATGATTGATTCCTCTTTTAAAAACTATTACTATTATACTAGTGAAAATAGACCACTTGATCGCTATGCAACTGATTCAACCATTCCTACCCAATATGGGGACCAGAGAATGTTAGAAAATATTGGAGAACATAATTTCAGTTTACGGAAGACCCAAGATTCAAAAAAAGACTATATTCAGTCAATCGATAAACCTCCTCAAGATATAGATCCTAAGTCATCGCCTAAAATGAATCAATTAACTCACGCAAAGGATAGAAAAATTTTGTTCGCACTAAATCAACATTACATACCGGATGTATTGTCGAGCGACCATATTGGCGATAACCAATCATTTCAATCGCCAAATAAGATACATTATTATGTCGATATTTTATCGAATGAGGAAAATCAATCATTCAATAGTAGCAATACCAGTCACAATTCCAAATCAATCTATATTAAAAATTTACAGGGAAATGACAACCCTGTTTTCAAATCATTCCAATTATCTTCGCCAATCGACGAGGGTTATGTTGATAGCGATAGCAATAAAAAGGGCAGAATTTTATTTACGCAAAAGAGTGATGTATGGAGTTTCGGCGTTACTTGTTGGGAAATCATGTGCAATGGCATGAATCCACTTCAAATAGTACTGAGGCGATTGGTTCTCAAGCATTTCACCGAACGCCTAAGTTTATATTATTATTAAAATTAAATCATATATAAAAGATTATTAGGGGAGACTGAGCGGAATGGCTAGCTAGAGAAGAAATCAGAGCTGTAACTTTTTAAAGTTAACCCCTAGAGCAAAATATTTTAAATTTGGTGTAAAGATGTATTTTTTATTCTTATCTACCCTATATTTAATTAATATTTAGTCTTGTAAAATTTATTTCTTTTGATATTTTTAGAATAATTAATCGCTCAGAATTGTTTAAAATTTGTATAAGTTCTCTATATCCTAAAGGTGTACTTCGAATTAACAATTAACTTGAGTTATTTCCCGTACTTTCTTGTGCATAGGGTCAAGTAGAGAATTTGAAATTTCCGAAATATATAACACTAACTCGACCATAAATATAAGTAAAAATTCCTGAGGTTTTTTATTCTGTAGATTGAATGAGGTTATAAAGCATTGTTTCAAAATTGTAATTTAAAGCAAAATTTTATCGTCGCAAGGGAACAATAAGCATTCCTTTTTACCTTGGTCCTATTTGATAAGGTGTCCATTTAATTGTTAACCTACTACCAGAGTTGTTAAACCCTACTTTTAAAAGAGCGCGCTACCTCTATCGCTATTTGTCAAAAAAGGACCGCCCTACCGTATTAGCTATTATTTTTTAAAAGTAGCTTTGGCTACTTTTTATAAAAAAAATTTAGAAATAAATTTGTTTTATTTTTTGCTTATAATGTAATTAATCATCATTTATAAATATTTAAATATATTTAGTTTTAATTATAAAAAAATTTATGTAAAAGGACTATAATTTATATAATAAAAATAACTATTTATCGTAATATTCAATTTTTATTTATTTTTTTGCATTTAATAATAAAATCATTTCTATTCTATCACCCCAAGTCTAATGCGACGATCAGAAAGTATAAGTTTCGCCTTGCTAAATAATCTCTCAACAACACTTGAGCGCAAGGCAGTATTTTATATATACATATTTTTAATATAAGAAAAATAATCAAAAATGCTCATTTATATGTTTAGATTTAAAAAAACGCATTTAAAAGATTTTCTATTATATTAATATGCTTTATTTCAAAAAAATTATAAATGGAAGTCGTTTTTATGGTTCAAACTAGGGAATCTTTGTTTGCTATCTCAATCATTAGTGTCTGGCAACAAAAAATTGTTGTCCCAGGGGAGAGAGTTTTAATCATCATGGTAAATGATGGATTATCAACCGACATTGGCTGAACTGTATCAATTATAAAATCGACAATAACTTGGCATGCACAATATTATTAATCAATTTAGCTTGAATTGAATTGGTCTTTTAGATGTAGTCTCCCCTTACCAAAATTATTAAGATGTTTTTCTATCCCTTTAAAACTGTTGGCATGAACATTTTTTCAAAAAATACTATTAAAATTTATAAATGACAATTACTTTTAGGTGTTTTTTGAGGTTATAGCTACTAGATTTATTTGAGGATATATTTTTATACAGTTTGAAAAAATAAATTTGTAGCCACCTTTTGTTTTTACATTAATTTGATAATATTTTTCAAATTTTGGAAATGGAAAATTTATTATTGTTATCAAGAACATTTTCTTCCAGGGTACCTTCCATTTGTCTGACTCACTTACAACGATTTGGATATCCATTTGCGATGACATTTTAATTAATTTACACCAGATGATTTAGGTTTATAATACAAATTGAAAATATAAATTTCGTTTTTAAAATTAAATAATAAATTATAAAAATGATAGTGCTCTAAAAAAATAAATAATTGGAAAAAAAGTAGCGCTCTAATTACACTGATTTTTGGTTTGCATACATTTAATAAGTATACTTCGGGAATATCAAGATAACTTACAATTTTTGTCCTTATGTTTATTTTAAAATTCAAAATGGGTAATTCTATGACATATATGTTGATTTAAATAATGCGATTTTCGGACTACCCTTTTTAAAATGAATGAAACTTAGCATATTGGTTATAGTATGTATTAGTGTGTTAAATGGCTCGATTTGAGCCGATTTTAAAAACGACTAACTCAATATTTTAGTCATAAAAATATGGCCTAAAACTCGAAATTTAGTTAATAGTTCTCCAAACCTGTGTGCCATCTATAAGTAAGATCTTAAGGCTTGCATAATATTTTTCTGAATAAAATATTGAGTTAGTCGTTTATAAAAATCGGCTCAAATCGGGCAGTTTAACAACGCTAGTATGTGTATTTTATAATCAAAATTATAAAGTTCTAGCTATAATAAATCTGAAATGGCTCTCAAAGTCCAATGAGAACCTTTTCTTATTTTAACGAATTTAAAATTATATAAAATATTTTTAGTTTAAAGTCACAATTTATATATCATTTTGTAGCTCTCAAAATCCACTCTAAGAAAATTCCTAAATTATTTTAAAAATATCTTCTATATCGTTATATTTCCTGTTAAACAAAAAAATATTTAAGAAAGGCTAATTTGAAACGATGAAACTCACCAAATATGTTTATTATCAATATATTTAAATATTTAGTAAAATATTAAAGAGAAAATAAAAATCTAAATTTTATTTAGTTTTATAATTTTAAAGAATATAAAAATTAAAATTATTTATAATATTTTCTTTTTATTGTGGTATAAAATATATAATAATTTTATCCAAATTTTATTCGCAAAATTATTACAAAAATTTATATATTAGTAATAAACATATTTGATGAGTTTCATCGTTTAAAATGAAACCTTTCTCAATATAATTTTTTTAATTTTACCGGAAATACTTTAAAACTGAAAATATTTAAAATATTTTCTTAAGGCTGTGTCCTAAATCAAAAAAAAAATTTCTTAAAATTTTTGCGAATCGCAAAAATTATGGGAGATTTGGGAGATACGAAACATGTCCCGATTCATACATTTATTTTCAATTTTAAAATGTTTGATATGAATTTGTTGATACGACTGAGCGTAGAAGAAGACATAGATTTTTAGAAGGCCGGTATATATGATATTATTTATATTATATGTATTAATTCTAGAGATCAAGGACTTTTTAAAATATTTGATAGTATTCCATCTTATCCTGACAAATTTCGTCAGATGTTCCACATGCATGTGGAAACATTCAACTACATTCTTATAAATTTGGAGTCTATAGACACCGCTATAGTTAAACATAAAAACTCTATTAGTATGAAGCAACGTCTCTATATACATGTATGATGATTTTATTTTTTTATAATCTGTATATATTTATAGATATTTAACAACTGGTATGAGCTTTAGAAAATAGCATTATATGCAAAGACAAATATTACAAACACTATGCAAATAGTTAAGGCTGACTGCCTTTTGCATAATATTATTATTGATCTTGAGGGAAATGATTGTACACCAGTACATGAAGAATATCCAATTTTAAATTTTACCCAATCTCAGTTCCAGTGATGGAATGAGAGCTCTAATAATATCAGAGAAACATTTAACTTATTTGTAAATAATTATATGTAAAATTTTTGTATACATTTATTTTTTAATTCTCATAACCTTATATCTCTTATGAATGTTTTCATTTGTCAAAGTTATATAATTTATTTATAAATATTCAATAAAAAGTGTTGTTTTGATTATATTGAATAAAGTTATTTAATTAATTTAATGAGGAAGACTGCTTAAATAAATGACTAAATTTAATTGAATGTTTTTCCTAGGACTCTTGCAATTTATTTTACTATCTCTCAGCCAATATTATCTTTAGAAATAAAATATTATGTAAAAAAAATAATAATAGCATAATTTAGGATTTGATATAGAAAACTAAACAAATTTTTTATATATAAAATATCAAACTGAATAAATTTTATTTTGATATTTTTCACTCATCTTACATGATTAAAATAAAAAATTTTATTTATAAATCTTGGTATATTAAGCTTTTTAGACCATGTATCTATCTAGATAAATATGAAAAGTATCATAACAACTCTGGTGTATCAGGATATATAGGTTGTAATTTACTTTATTATTAGCATTAATTTTTTTTAAAGTTATTAAATGAATATTATGAAGATAAAATTGCATGAAGGTTAATTTATATAATGAAATATTATATTTTTAATAGTATCATAAGATTTCAATAAAAACCTAATTAATGATTAAACATTAATTTCCATTAATTGGCCCTACTTTGTTTGAGAATGTTGATAAATTCCTCAACATCTATAAATAATTTTAACAATTGTTTGATTAATGAAATATAATAATTTTTATTAGAAAAATATACAAAATATGAACATATTATAAATATGGTATTAAAAATAAAGATATAAGATTACATATATAAAGATATATTTTCTAAAAATTTTATTTTCATTTGGTATATTTCTTTTTCAGTCATTCGATTAAAGGTTGTTTGGAATGATTTAAAAAATGCCTGAACATGATGAATATCATCATCATATGATATTTTATTTGCAAAACCTATTTCAAAAATAAATAGTTATTTATAATAAATATTTTCCTTTAAATATATCCATCTTCTCAGTATCATATTTTTTAATTTTATTAATTCTTTTAGATTTTTCAAAATTTTTCCTTTTAGAGGAACAAGGATAAATATTTTCAATATTAGAATTGTCTAACTATCATTAAATTAATAAAATATATAATAAATATTTAACTTCTAATATTTCATTCTCAGACATATTCATGTCTATAGGACTAAATGTATTAACTAAATCATTCAAGATATATTGTGCACTAGGTTCATCATTCTAAAACATAGTTTATTATATAGTTCTAATTTCATGTTATAATACCTGTGAATGTGGTGATGTTTGATCATTCAACACATCTTGGATGTTAATAGAATCCTTAGATAGTTTCAAACTGAAACTAGCTTCAGAATGCTTACAAATATCTTCAACATTTTCTTTTAGTCAATAATAATCCTCAATAAATTTGAGTTGCTTGCTATTCAAAATATTAGCACCTGAACCTAAAATATAAAATAATATTTATATGTATTTATAATTATACCTGATTTTCATAAATATCTATATCTTCTAATATTTTCCATTAATAAATATTCAGTCGCCATTTAATCCCTCAAATTGTAAAAGTTTAAGGAAAAAATGATTAAAGTTTTACGAATCGTATAACTTTTAAGAATCATGTGATTTGTGCAAAATCGAAAAAATCATTTAGGCCATCATTTTAATTTTCCATTAAAAATGGCTTATATTATTTTTTTCGTTAAATTCGCGCAAATTGCGCGAATTAATTTTTATGCAATTTTTGATATTTAGGACACAGCCTAAGGAGAATTATACGGGCTATAAAATAATATAAAATTTGTGCCTTTGTACTAAATGTTTATCTAGTATATGAGATTTTTAAAACCAAGATGGCACTTCGGTTCCATTTTTGCTAGTGCTTTGATTTTTTTTATAAAATATATAATCTATTTAACCTTCATTCCAAGTTTCAACCATTTAAAAAATGGTCGTCCGAAACATTGGGTGATTTTTCATGGAATTACCCAAATATTTTGTATAATCTCGTCTATTTTTATAATACAATTTAAGAAAATATACAAAAGAACGTAATAACAGCCAACATAAATCAAATGGAGCTCGAAGAATTTCTCAACAAATTGACTCCTCAAAAATTTGTCACGGGCCTACACGAATTATTGGTATAATGAACTGAGAAAAAAAATATGCTTCTCGAATATATAACTATTTTCTTAGTCACATAGTATTAGAGGTCGGCCAGGTCTTAACTTACCCGTGAAGATTTGTTATTGCCTGGCTCCATCCCGAAAACATTTTCGCCCAAGTTGCTCGGCCCATAATTTTGTGACCTCCACTTAGTATCCTTTTAATATCATTGTGTCCTTTTAAAAACGGTGTATTTTTCAAGAATAAAGGAAAATATATATAAATGTATTAAAAAAAGTAGAAAGATGATTGGAATAGAGAAAGATAGAATCTAACCGGATTGGATAAAACTATTTTAAAATAACTTAATATAAGCTCTGCATCGGAACACCTGTTTTTATTTTCCTCCATAAACATATAAAATATTTAGATTTTAAATAGAATTTACATGTAAACAAAAAACTTTTGGTATGGACCAGTCCAACCCTATCTCTAATGGATTGTACTGGCCTTGGGTGGATGGGTGCAGACTGTAGTTTATATATTAAATATAATATATTTTCTTCTTTTTATTTAAATGAATAAATCTATGAATGATTATAAGATTAAAGACCAGTGGCGTCTACCCAGACCCATCGAATGCCCTCAATCGCTTTACAACTTGATTGTCCGAGATTGTTGGAGTGTTAATCCCAAGGACAGATTTTCTTTCTCCAAAATTAAGCGCAAGTTAAAAGATATCGATACTTAAATATTTACTAACTTATACGCACACTATATCGTATTTAAAAATGATGATGAGGAGCTAATACCTATTAGTAGGGCATGTAAAATATAGTTTATGAATAATTTTTGAAGAATCTATTGCACCACGATAGGTGAGATTAAAAAAATTTAGAATTCCCGCGAAATTTTAGCTGACCTAGAAAATAATTCTTTTTTTAAAAAAAATTGTTCTTCGTTTAAAACCTAGTTCAGAAAATTCACGAAAAACTTATATTAGCGGTAGTGTCAAAATCTATTAATCTTTCTTTTAAAATTTGAATAAAAAAATATACCGACTTTGAAAAAAATATATAATTATAATCTAATATCCTACAACCAAATTTAATTTATATTATTTATAGTAAAAATAATTTATAAATACCATAAATTGCTCAATTAGTGTATTTTAGAAATTATAAATCCTCCATTTTAAAAATTTTTCACAATGTTCTACATTTATTTAACTAATATTAAATACATTTTATTTCTTTCTTTAATGTTTTTGAGTATAATGTTAATAAACTTCTATATATTTTATTAGTCTTACAAACTATTTTTAATCAAGTTGAAGAAAGAATAACATTTTAAAAAAAATATATATTAAATTATTTTAAAAATTGTGGAAAAATTTATTTCCAAATTTTCTAAAATCTCTTTTTATCATTTTAGCCCGAATAATATTTCTTTTTTTATAAATTATTTAACATTGTAAAATATATATTTTTTTAAAACTCTTATTCTATTAAATGATTATTTTAAATTATAACTATAAAATGCATCAAATCAATACAGAATTTTTTATTATATATAACGTATATTATTTTTCTTAGAAATTATTATATATAGTATAGTATATTTATTATTATTTATAATGAATAACAAATCGCTGGAAAATTTTTATATTGATTAAAAAAAATATATAATTTTTAAAAAATTTGTGTTATAGCATAACCGTAGATAGGAAAATGTACTATAAAAAATGAGGGGAAGGGAGGAATAGGAGTAATTTGCATCCATATGGAGATAAGGAGCATAAATATTGTGATACAATAAATCCGGGATTATGTACCAAAAAAATTTTTTCTTATATAATCTGGTTGGGTATTGCTTATAAATTGACTAATTTAGCTTATTCAGGCATGCACCGAAAATAATTCGCTAAGCATTGAGGCGCGAATTAGTACTTCTGCTTTCTTTAAAGTTGTTTTATATTTATAAAAAAAAGTTCAAGCAGCGCCGTGCCAAGACTTTTGGCGACCTAGGGCAATAATAATTTAGCGGCCCCTTAAAAAACACGATTTACCTAATATTTGATAACTTATCGCAATGAACTAAAAGTACATATACTTTATTAAATTTTAATCATAAATGAGTAACGCACATTATAAAAAATGAATATAATCTTCGACTAAAATATTGCTATTTTATTTATCCCCCTCAACTTTTTGTTTTTAAAAGAGGATATTATGTTAGTTTAATCTAATGATGAATTGATAGCATTTCCTATCGAAATTAAAGGGTGATTAACTATTCGGTCCTGTGCCATACAGAATCATAGATACGTTTTAATTAATTTGAGCTTTGCGAATGCCACGGTAATTGGAATGATTAAAATAATCTTTATTACATTGGATATATTTGGTAAAGCTTCATTTATTCGATTACTGTTAATAGCGTAAAATTTCTAATGGAGTTTTTAATTTAATTAGTAGATCTTGTGGATTATTATCGCATTCTAAGATATCCTGATATGTTAAATAAATAATTGACAAGATTTTTAAGCTCGCTTTCAGGCTCATTTATCTATTCTGTCATATTGAATATCGATCCAAACATTCCAAGAAATTTTTCACTTGATCTAGTAACATTGTGTCACCTCCTTCGTATGTAAATTGTTTTGAACTTTCATTCTAAGAATTAATGTTATTGAAGAAAAACACTGCTCTTCTAAACTCATTTCCAATTTCTGCGCAAGTTCTTTCGCTGAGCAAGGAAATCCTGAAAGACGTTTTCCTTAAAGCGATCTAAAAAATCTTGCTAACTTCCTATAAGTGTAATGGTTCTTCCTAATTCAATATTGTCACTTTGCATGACCTTACCTACTAAATTCATCTGAATTAATATATAAAACCAGATGACAAGAGTTACCAAAAATGGAAATTTTTATAATACATTGGCCAATGAAATGACTTTTATGCAACATTTAAAATCAACTGAAACTAGCATATTATATTTTTATATCAAATTAAACACTTAATAGTCGAATCTAAATCCTAATTAAAATAATAACTCAATCAATATTATAGTAATTTTCAGTGTACCCACCTGAAAAAATGTGGATTAAACCAAGACTATAGTGCAAACCTTTTTATTTTTAAAATAGACTAATCAGAATATCCAAAAAGTCCCTCATTAAATTACAAGAGGAACAATAAATAAGGGAATTACCATCATGGTCGAATTGAAAGTGTGGTAATTTAAAATAACTCCATTTAAGACAAATATGGAGATAGGTAATTTGAAAAGTTATTATATTTGTATTTTCTATTCGCTTTAAGATGATCCCCCGAATAGGTATTATTGCGATTAATGATATGAGAATTTGAGGAAACAGTAAAATTATTGTGACTACTGATATGAGAACCTCATGAAACAGTTAACTAAACACAAATTATTACGCAAAACAATTTTTTATTCTTTTATTTTAAAATTTTCTCACAAAAATAATAATTATATTTTCGAAATCTTTTTATATATAATAATTTCAAATCCCCAAAAAATTACAATTTTCGAAATCTTTTTAGTAAAAGAATATATATCTTTTTTTAAAAACATAAAATATTAATATTTTCGACAACATTACATAAAAAATCAATAATCCCAAAAATAAACATAAAAAAATATATAATGTTACAACAGGTATATTATTTATTTTTTTTAAATTCAAGGCCGTAGAAAAATTTAACCCTGACCGAATTATTATTTTAAAGAAATCAGGGTGAAATATATTTTTATAAAGGGCCAGGCGGTGCATTATAATCTTAGGTCTCTGATTTATATTAATTATATCTTCATTTCTCTTTATTTTCATTAATGTGCCTATTAATTTTGATTTGATTTAACCTATTTTTGCCAATTTCGATTTCTTTAATTTTTAGTTTTCCGTTGGAATATTTTGTGCCTTATTTTGCCAATCACTAATTTTAACCTAAATAAACGGGTAAAGATTATATTTATTAAAATATTGTATAGCGTTATAATTTTATCTTTATATATAAAAGAATTTGATACTTTCGAGTAGTGTCTGTCCCTTATTCGGTTTAGTGGGTGTCAAACAATCACATAGTTCTGAATTCGTTCGAATCCAGCAAGGAGCATATTTTTTTCTATAGCCAACTAGGTTGTTCCGGGGAGGGGGGGATTGATACATAGCAGATCGGAGTCAATCACATTATTTAGCTAATATTTGTTAAAAATAAAATAAATAGGTCTTATTGCATTTTAATAACTTTTGGACGTTGATTAGCAAGTAAACTAATTTTTATTTATCATTAAACTAAATAAACTGATCATAATATTTTTTTTGAAAATTACTTTAATATTTATTTACGTCTATCAAATGCCATAATATAATATATATTTTATATAGTTTTTTGGAATGTATATTAATAGAAACGGTCGTTTTTATAAAATTGTATGTTAATTTATTTTTAAAGAAGTGTATAGATCTTACTCTATATATAATTTATGGGAGATTTAGCTCCAAACTTCCCTTTAGTAGACTTAAGCCATGCATGCTTCCAAATATTTATATCATCTACTAAAATTTATTTTTAATACGTGTACTCCCCAGGGGGCTCAAAAAATTTCAATAAGTATTTCCATACTTTTTTAAGCTGACATTTTCAAAATGATCTTTTTTAGGGTATTAAAAAAATGTCAAAATTTTTAGGGAGCTCTTTAATTGAGGGAGCTCGAGCCCCATCCCCTAGTGGGGCTAGAAAATAGTATATAACATAAATGTGGAATCAAACTAATACTCAACTCCATGACATATAATAAACTTTCTATATATATATATTCAGCGTCTACATGACAGGATTTTCACTGGATGCAATCCCCCTCAAAAACCTTTGCCTATCCCCCTAAAAAATTTGCGCCGTCTTCGGCGGCGGTGTCTTTTTACCATTATTTTCACCTATTTATTTATTGATACTCTTTTCAAATAATTTATAAAGGATAACTTAAATTAATCTATCTCTACTACCAACTATCGATATTTTGTGAATATAAAGAATTTATTTAGATTTAAAACCTCCATTATTTACAATGAATTAATTATTATGGCATTATGAGCTTGCTGATATATCTAAACCTTTTAAATTACATTTAAAAGGATAGTTTATTTGGAAAACAATGTGTATGATTGTTTGCAATATATAGATTTGGTCGATGAATTGTATTATAATAATACTATAATAAAAGTATTAATTTTTACAGCAATAAATTTTGTCCTATTTCATTTCAAAATTTAATAGATAACCTCCCAAAAAATTTATCCTACCCCCATTAAAGCAGCTTACCCCCTACCATCTCAAAAAAATATGATGCAAACTCTTCCTACCCCTCCCGCTCATGTAGACGCTGTATATATTTATGCAAATTCAGGTCCTTTATAAAATAGTTTTAGAACTAAATATCTTAGAAGATTTAATTTTTTAATTAATTAACTATTCAATTAATAGAAAAGCTTAGTATAAAGTCAAAAATAATTATAAAATTACAAAATAAGTTATAATCACAATTATTGAAAAAAAAAATAGTAAATCCTATATAAAGTCATTAATTTTTGCTGTCTTTTATTGATTGAGATCCAAGTTCCCTTTTAATGTCAACGCTGTAATTGGGAGCAAAATAGCCTTCTCTTATGCATAGAATGTTCAAAAAGTTTTAGGTCATTGAGAGTATAAAACTGAGATAATTGAATTTTATTATGTATAGGACTAACCTTTGACTTAGGTAGAATCACTCGTTGGGATCCTCGATCCTAGCAGAGATCCATTATATAGCAAGGCCAGGCCATAATAGTAGAACGATGTTAGACTCGTGACGATTAGATGTAGGTATGTATAGTTAGCAGGAAGCGATGGAGGATATTTAGAGAATTTATTCGTCTATTTTATATTGTTTTACTACGCTAATCAAAACAATTAAAATTAATGTTTTTTATATAACAGTACAATATAGTACTAAAACATATAACCATTTAAAAATATCCATCTTTATTTAAAATAAATATAGTTGAATATTAAATGTCGATGCAAAAAAGTTGCTTATATAATTCTAATTCAGTTATTGAGAAATAATATGGTTAAGCTTTTATCCGGTATATACTATTTTATATTATTATCCAACTTTCATTGATTATTAAAAAAAATAAATATAAAAAATAATAATGTACTCCTTAATATAGGACCATTAATATATATATATTAATGATTCTTAGTGATATTATTAAAACGAATCTTTAATAGCAAATTATAAAAACCGAGTTTTTATTTTGCTTAACATCATTTTTTAACTTTTTTACCTAATATACTAAGAAATTAATATCAATATGATCCTTATAAAATATATCTATTAACTTGAATTCCTGATTCAAGTAATGAAAAATAAAGCTATATGTATTTATTGATTTATATAGGGTTCTAACTAACAAATTATGGAAAAAATAATAACTTTTACCCGCCCTTTTAATGACTGGAGATATATATTACTCAAAAATAAACTTATGGATGGACAATACGGACATGGTGTTAAAAGATATGGAGTTAGGTGACGGAGATTATGACTTGAAATCTAATCTCCCAAATTTGCCTGCAACCAATGATTATATAAAATTTAATGATATATTTTTATTTGACAAATTACCTGAGGACAACATATTACTAGGTAAATTTTAAAATATTTTTTTAAAATTAATTATAATATTTTTTTTATCTGTTTAAATAGAAAATTCAATTGACAATTTTATTCCACATGATATCAATCTAGGAATGGATAATTCAAGCACAAACAATAATATATTATCTATTTTTAGCAACTTAAATTTGTCACATTTTAAACAAATTAATAAATTCTATGGCAACTATTCTGATTATATACCTTCTCCGCCTTTATCTTACTTAGAGATTCAAACTGATATTGATCCAGCTTCCATTAATCCAACAAATTGCAAAAATGATAGTACCTCTAATTCACATATTCCTGATAATTTAAAAGTTACAAATGAACATTACTACAACAATAGTCAACCTAATGGATCCTTCATTTATGATTATCCATCTCCTGGCCCATCTGTCAATTCATTGGATAACTATTTTACTCATTCTTTCACAACTTCTGATAAGGCAAGTTCAAAATTTACAGTGCCCTCACCATTGTCTATCAATTCATCATATGCTAAAACTTCCTATCCTGGCAATGACATAGATGATCATAATATTGATGAATTTGATACCTTTATTGGTGATACTTCACTGCTCTCAAAGTTAAGAGATCCATTTATAGATCTTATTACAGTAGGGATTTCCTACTCCACATCTAAACATGAATCTATCACCACTGGCAATGCATATGAACAAATGCTTCCTATTGACAATGACAATCTAATATTTGACTTGGAACTGGATAACAATTGCCAATTAAATGATTTGGCAACTCCAAAATTTTCAAATTTTTTGGATGAATATCTAGGGGATGACATAGAGCAGAATGAAGAACCAGTTGTTACAACAATAATACCTAATCATCATTCATGCCCATATTCACATATTTCTATGAGCCAAAATCAAGACCCTTTATCATACACATGTAACAATGATACAAAATACCCATGTACAATGCCACTTAGCTATTTTCATAATGGTAACCACGAGAGTGTACCCAATTCCGTTATAAAAAATTTGGCTAATGCTTCTCTAAATGAGCAGCCATCTCTCAGCAATGTTTCTTCTCGGCCTACCCGATCAATTCATTCATCCTATAACAACCAAAGTTCGTTCAGCCCATCTTTATCTTATACTGAAAGCTTGGCTAGTGAAGTTTCTTCCAAATCATCCAAGAACTTTAATAATATTCTTGGTGAAATCAACAGTCCCAAACTAAAAAAGAAAATACAAAACAAGTTTGCAGCTGCTAAGTACAGGCTTAAGAAAAAGGAAGAAAGTCAAAATTTAGTGCATGAAGAAAGGGATCTGATAACTGATAACCGCTGCCTCAAAAACAAGGTCAACTGCCTAGCCCATGAACTTGAAATGCTAAAGCAATTGCTGAAATGAAAATTATTTTTTTTTAAAACTTTAAATTTTTGGGTTTTTTTCTTTTCATTTAGGATATGAGATAATTTGTGGTATATTTTTTTAAAAATTTATCTATAAGATGATATATTATATTTGAAATATATATATTATTTATAATTAAGCAACTTTTATTTATTATATTTATATTATTTGGAATATAATTTTATATACAATCCATATTTGAAGATATGGAAAAATAAAGTCATATTTTTCTTTAGAAATCACCTAGTTCAAAAATTAAAATGTTAATTTAAAAAATAAAGTAGAAGGGAAAGATAAAAAAATATTTAAAACTTAATGCATGTTTAGTCTATAGTTCTATCTGACATTTTCCCATCAAATTTATAAATAAGATAAAATCATGTGTTTTCAAACAAGCTGATAAAATTTCTCATGGCAAATTATAGCATCTTCTAGTCTATTAGTTGTACAATTTTTTATTTGTATCATTTGTAATGTGTGTTTTTTAAAAAAAATTTCATCAATGAATTCAAAAAGATGATTTTCAATTGAAAACAATTGTTTATTTGACCTGTGTCCAAAAAATTTAATTTATATAAAAAACGTAATAAAATAATCCTTTAATAAAAAATATTATTTTTAAAAATAATTCAAAAATGACAATATTAGATAAAGATTTTTAAGATATATGCCTTCTAAAATTAAAATCTGCAAGTACTAATAGAATTATTTGTTTTGAGCAATGAGTTTCATTTGGATGTAATACCATTCCACTGGTACATGAATGCCTATTTTCAATCAATGAATTTATCAATTCTCATTGGGTTTTACTTTTTATACTAATTTAAGTCAGATTTATTCTTTTAGATCTATTTATGAATAGTTTTGCAGTTAATCATCCATTTATCCCAATTTTTAGCTATGGCACCCATCTGTATAAGATTTGGGTCTTTGATTCCGAGGAGTATATATAAATTTAAGTACTAGGTATCAACATAGAATATCCAGTTTCAAACTCCATTACACTATATAGTCTTAAATTTTAATATGTTAAGATGATATGATACTATCATGTTTTGATTATAGAGATTATATATTAGATTTTGTTATTTTTAGTAATATATTTAATTTTCATAGTGTTAAAAAATTTGATAAATAAATGTAAAAGAAATTAAAATACCTATGTATTGACTAAGGTATCGAGTGAATTGAAGAAAGATGCTGTGGCATCAGATAATTATTTGAAAATAATATTGGACTTGGAAAGTAATATAAAGGTAGTTTTAAATGTAATCAAGAATGATTAACCAGAAGTTGTTATAAATTTAAACATTCAGAATGTTTGGAGAGATTGGTGGTTATCTCAGGAATTAAAAGAAGTGAAAGATGTAATCAAGGTTATATACCAGGATATATGCAAAATGTATCAATACTTATACCTCTAAAATAACCTCACCTTAAGGATATAATGAAAAAAATATTAAATGTTAAACATGGGGAGGAGGGTAGAACAGACTAAATTAACAACACTCAATAACTAAATGTATAAAAATTAATTTTATTATAAAAAAGTTAATTTTTAATATTAAGTTTAATTTTACACAATGAGGAGTTAGGTATATAATGATTGAGATGGTGAGATTGTTTTATTTGCAATAGAGATTAAGACTATTTTAAGATGATTGTGATGCAAATTTTTCATATAAGGATTTTAGTAAAAAAAACATGTTTTTTTTTATTTCTAGTTTTTTACTGCCCAAATTTAAGAAAATTGAAGTCTCACTTGTAAAAAATGAGAATGAAATTAGACAATTACATTTGAATTTGAGCAATATCCATATTTTTGGATTAAACGAAAACATTTAAAAAAAACAAATTTTAGAATTTAGTTAACCCCTCTCCCCCCTTTCAAATAGAATTTATTAAAATTTTAGGTGAATTCTTTTACAAATTTTGCTTACTTTACATTTTTTTAAAAACAAAATTTATTTATTTCTCGAGGGTGTGGCTATGACGATAGTAAATATTAAAGAAACATAAATATTTTTAAAATAACAAATTAAGATGGGTAAATAAAAAATTGTTTATTTTAAAAAAAAATCAAATTATGAGGGAAACAAAGGATATTTTCTTTCGTTTCCACACTATAACAATATATTTTAAAGAGAATCGAATTTAAATTATATAAAAAAATTGGTGCAAGCATTAGAGTAGTTAATAATGATGATTTAATTTAAAGACGTGAGAGAGAAACGAATGTAGGACATTTTGATCTATGCCCACCACAGTGCGGTCAATTCCGGGTTTCTTTTACGGATTCAGAAAGGCTCCATTTAGAGAGATTATTAAAAAATATTTCCTGATTATAATAATATTTTAAGATAAAAAATGAAATCCAAAAATTGATTTGGTATCTGTAAATAAATAGTACTATAGATGCTCATACAAAAAAAATGTGCAAATCTTGGGACCTATTTATATTGAATAAAAATGAGATTAACTATACCTTACTCCGTAAAATTTATAAGTATGAGATTTCGATTTTTATAAATGTTATGTTGTCCCATCGCCACTTAAATTTAAATTTGTAGTGACGTATTATATTTCAATATTTAAAAATAGGAATTTAATTTAAACGTCATTACATTACGATGATATCCTTAATTTAAAATCATTACATTATGGCGGTAGCCAGCGGAGTTTTTAATATATCATGATACTTTGAAACCTTGTCTCTATCTCACCAAAATACATTTTGTGATAAGTATATATTCCCTTTTTAAGAGCTAACAACTCTGTTTGACTGTTAATGCACATGCAATCAAAAGAATATCGGATTTTACAGATTATGACTTTATTATTTTTTCTTATTCATCTTATTTTCGCTTTTCCCATTCTTTTTACATTTTATTAAGTGAATAGTTTAATATCCGCGTAATTAATAATGATTATACATTATAGTAATAAAAATTATCTCGACAGGGATTCATTTTCAATTAAATATTAACCCTTATTTCAAATTATCATTCACGATATTGAATGAAAATGATTTACTTATTTTGCAATAAAATTCTTCATTAATTCTTATAATAAACTTATTTCAGGTCTAATTATTATATTAACATAATATTTTTTTTTTAGCAGCTGATTTCATTTTACTAATGTAAATATTAAGAGTTTCTTGTTCTCGTATTATTAAGCAATGACTAATTATGATATAACTGTCCAACAAAATCTTCGTACACAGCATCTTAATATATTATTCCTTACAAAAAGCAAATCAGTTTGTGATTTAGGCTTAAACGATTAGGAATGCCGATTTAAGTTTCAATTTTTAACAAATTCTAGTTACATTCTACATTGAAGTTCAAATCAATTTATTTTCGATTTTAATTGCCGAAGAAGAATGAACATAAAAAAATTATAAAAAGCAAAATTTAAATTTAAAAAAAGAAACATTTTATTACATTTAGGGCGGTATCATAAGGATATATAAAATTTTTTTTAAAATATAAAAGCAATTTACATTTTTCCTTTGAAAACTTGTAAATATAAAAATATCACAAATTTGGACGATTATTTATATTTGAGCGGAAACTCAACCTAGAGCTCTCCCAGCCAGCCAGAAATGAAGCCTTGGCCTAAATGTTAAATAAATTCAAGCATAAATAATAATTTTGAATTATCTCTATAATAAAGGGATAACGCAATTATAAGGATTTTTCCATATTTAACTTCATAAAAATGATTCTATTTATGTTCTTTAAATTTAAAATTGGTAATCGGGCGCGTACCTAAACCTAAAATTTGGGTGGAGGTTCAAGCATAAAATTCCATGCTGAACTTAGGAGTTAATTTATATTTTGGGCAATTTTTCTTTTAATTTTAAGGTCTATAACACAAAATACACAGCAGAAAAGAAATAATTTGTATTTTTTTCTTTTGAGGCGAAATAAAAAATTTTGGATAGGGAGGGGGGGGGGTGAGCCGCCTTGATAAATAAACTTCTCTTTCTCTACTCCCTCCCCCCCTCTTGATTATCTATATTTACAAAAATTTTACATGATTTTTTGTTAAAAAATTGATTTTATTTTGAATCTGCCAATTGGCAGAAGTAATAGCCCGAAAGTTTAAAAATTTTTTTTATCATAAAGGTATATAAAATAATTTTCACCTATAAAAGAATTTGCGAAATTATTATGAATTAATTAAACCCTTGCATGAATTCGCTATTTTTTTAGATTAAAATTTAATTATATATATCTATTTTTTTTGCTGTGATCATTGTGTAAAAAAAATAAGTGGGTGTGTGTTATCTAAAATAAATAATCAATAAAATTATATTGGATAAAACGAAATATAAGATAATTAATAAATATAATCACTAATTTTTCGAAAAATATAACAAAAAGTACGGGAGTACGCTAATTCAAAAAAATTGTCAAGCGTGGTTGGCTACATTCCGGAGTTTAGAAACCAAATGGAATCAAGTTCTATAGGCTAAAATTAGTTCGGACTAATGTAATGACCATTTTTTTTGGAGCGGTCAAAAATAACCTTTCCCCCTTCTTAGAAAAAAAATTGAGGGGGTTTTTCTCGGGAATTATTTTTCGCTTGCCATTTTATCTATAAATTTTAGGCTAACTTTTACAACTGATAGTTAATATCTATCACCAATCATACTAATACCCCACCTCCATCCTTATCTTGTTTTAGCTATTAAAAATAAAAAGTCATTAGGTTCTGTGTTGTCGCTTCTCTAATTAAATTATATTTTGATTATAATAATGCAAGATAATTAAATTAACCGAAAACGTAGTAATTTATTATTTTGTTTTTCAACTAAGGTAATGAGATTTACAGTTTGGGTCTAATTTTTTAAAACACTTTCCTTCATCTTTCCCCAAATCATGCACTCTCTATGGATCTGCAATATCATATCCCGCATAGCACAGAAACTATCCTGAATTTGAAAAAGGAACACAAAAATTGGCGCCACTGAGAATCGAACTTGTGACCGATCGCTACACCTGATTACGTTAAATAGTTGGTTTTACACGACCCTGGGTTTTGGTCGAACAACCTAACCAAATGGGTCGATCTGGTTGACCAAATTCATAAACCCGAGCATCGACCTTAGCACCCAAAACAACTTTTAGAATATTTTATTGTGAATATTTTGCAATAATATTTTTGCATAGAGGGCGAATATTTCAATATTAGCATAGAAATAATTATATTTAATAATATTAGATTCCTTTTTTGAAAAATGGTTCTCTTCTCCTAGCAACTCGAATCGCGAACTCGAGTTGTGATCAATTTAATCCATTTAAAATATATAAGACGAGTAATTTAATTCCATATTAATTAAATAATTAACATCGAATTCGAAATAATTATCTAACCGAGAAAATTTATTATAGGAATTCATCGATTTTAATAATTATAATTCTTAATAATTTCGGATCTGTCCTAAAGTCGTAAAAATTGACTCAGGCTCAAGTCGATTAAATGGGTTGACTCAGGAGTTGGGTCGAGTTGGCTCTAGTCCTCCCAATAGTAAGCTCTAGTTAGTTGGCCCAATAGTTGGCTCGAGTTTAATTTGAGCCGATATTTATCTATTTGTTATTTAACTCTAAAATATTTGTAATATTGACTATCCCAAAAATTTCAAGAACCTGTATTATATACCTTCTAGCTAACAGTTCTCGCTGATCCTTGCTCGCAAGTATCGACTGGAAGATCCTTCGGTACATTATGATTAAGTAACCCCATTATGAACTAGATTGGGCAAATGTACTTTAGACGATATTTTAATGATCAAACTTAATAAAATTTGTTAAACAACGTTATCTTTTGAGTTTTGTTATTCATTTTTATTTATATAAGATTTTGAATTAATCCGTTATTAATATTTGTAAATAATTATGTAAATTACTTTAATGAAATTGTTACGATTTTTGATAGTTTTAGTGAAATTTTTATAGGCCATTAAATTAAAAATGGATCTTATCTCTTGACAAAACATGATATTTTTTTAACAAAACAATTATTTATTTTTATAAAGATAATTAGAAATATTAAAAAAATTGGGCAGATCGATGTACAAAATACTAGTTTGATGTTCTTATTTTTAAATCAATATGCTGAGGTTCAAGAAAGATGGGAATAGTGTTATCCTGCGGCATTTTTCCTAAATATTAAGTAACCATAAAGATATGTAAAGAAAGAAACTACTTTTAAATATTTTGAAAAATTTTCTTAGTTTATTTTTTATAACACTTCAATTTTTATGGATAAATATAACCCAGTCTCCTGTGTCAGATTTTTATATTGAGACAATCTAGGTTTTATATGTTGAGATTCGTCTCTGCTTACAGTTATTCCACACCTAGTCCACATAAAAATTTCCCAAACTTTTTAAATCTTCTAAAATTAATTAAAAACAGATCCAATTGTACACCATATAAACATAAACATATATTATTTAAATAAAACGACAATATAATTTAATTACATAAAAATAACAAATATATATTTAAATTTATTTAAGTAAATATAAGTATTATAATATTATATAAGTATTTATATATAATTCGTCTTCTAGATTAATCTCACCATCAGACGATAGTGCTAAGCATTGTTCGCTTAGATTTTTCTTTCTAGAAATAAAATTAGATATATCATTTAATTTATATACTTTTTTAGCAAAATGGACATAGATGTCAGATATAAATTTATAAATTGTCTCAGAAATTGAAGAATAAATTCTAAATAAATTTTTAAGATCTTCAAAATAATCATTTTGGATATCAATATTTTTTGGAATTAAGGATATTTTGATCCTTGAGTCTAAAAATGAGTAGGCATAAATAGAACATTTGTCATTTTCCCAATATATTCATTGCATTTTCAGCATTTTAGATGCTGCCATCTTTATTATTTCATATTCGTTTTTTGTAGCATTTCATATGCTGCCATTTATTTCATATTCGTTCTTTATACATGATATGTTAAATTTCCGAGCATAAATTTTAAAAATAAGATCACCATCCCAATAGTTGGAGATTGGGAACTTATTACACACGTTTTTTTAGAAGAAACAGTAGAATACATCTAGATCTGTTAATAGTCGTCATAAATCCTATTAATGACAATATTATGCTTTCCTAAAGGTAATTGACCTAACTCAATAATTGATTCGATATTCTGTATTAAATAAATATATTAATGTATACAATGATATAAAATTTATTAGTTTCTTAAAATAATACCTTATATACAGTAGCTATCATTAGATATGTGCTATTCCAGCGTGTGGCCACCAGGGGATTTTTGGGACCACCACTTATCTTGGTATACTTCCATTAATATTGGCGAAGTATGAAGCTTGTTGAAGCGTATGAATTACCTCCAATTTATTTGATAAAAAATCTATTCCTTTTATTACATGAGCTACACAACGATAGTTGTATACATATTTGTTTTGTATAAAAGCTTGAAATTATTTTTTAAAATATTAACACCATTAACAACATTTTTTGCAATATCATAGGTAATTGCTAATATCTTTTCAGTAATTTCAAATTTATTAAACAATTAATTAGCAAATCTGAAATTATATATTTGTTAATTCCCATTCACTACTGATGAAATGAATAGTTACAGCGCAGTACGTTAAAGTTTGGACTTGACAAGCTATCTGTAGGGATTGCTAATTTACTTACATAGCTTAATTTTTTAATGATTATCTATTTAGCTATTTCATATATTATTTTTAATTTTTTTTTCATAGTTTACCTACATATTTTAAGCCCTTTATTACAATAATGTATCAATTCATTGAAACTGTCGTGTTCCATTGTTTTAAAAGAAGTATTTGTTAAGATATGATATCTTAATATCAGCTGATTTAATTTTAAACTTTCATGAATTAGGGGTTTTCTTATATACGGTATCACATCCGGGGTTGTGACAGATGTTTCTGATATTAAATATGAGATGATCCTAGGTGTCTTTTCAAATTAGCTAAAATTTAAATAATAAATTTAGCAAAAATATAATTTATAGAAATAAAATATTACTCGTGGAAGTTGTACTTCTGTATTTTTTTTCAGAGTTGTTAAACCCTACTTTTAAAAGTAGCGCACTATTAGCTAATTTTTTAAAAGTAGCTTTGGCTACTTTATAAACTACTTTTTGTAAAAAAAATTTAGAAATAAATTTGTTTTATTTTTTGCATATAATGTAATTGTATAGTATAAAATACATAAAAATCAACATTTATAAATTTTAAATAGAGATAGTTTTGATTATAAAAAAATTTATGTAAAAAGACTATAATTTATGTAATAAAAATAACTAGATATGGTATTTTTAATTTATTTTGTTGCATTTTAATAATAAAATCATATCTATACTATTATTCCCAAGTTTAAAGCGAAGATCAGAGAGTATAAGTTTGGCCTAACTAAATTATCTCTCAACACTAGCACTTAAGGGAAAGAGAGTTTAGTTTTATATACATATTTTTATTATAAGAAAAATGTCAAAAATACTCATATGAGTATTTTTAGATTTAAAAAACGCGTCTAGAGGATTTTCTATTATATTAGTATCTTTTATTTCAAAAAAATTATCAGTGAAAGTCATTTTTATGGTTGTAACTAGAGGTTTGTTTGGTATATGACTATTCAGCTTTACCATGAGCCTATTACGTTGATTTTGAGCATAATCGGAATTGATATATGGACAGTTTAGTTTAAAATTGGGATGAGTCATAAATTTTATTTACAAGTGCACCGTATGTCTGGCATCCGATTATCTTTTTGAAGGCTAATGCTACAGATCTTCTTTTTAAAGTCTTAGGGACTAGCCAATGGCCTGTGATTCCCAAATAAGCTCTAAAAATATTAATATCAGATTAATTAATTAATATAAATAAGTTTTTACTTCTGTTTTGTGTCTAAATATCTCCCATGATACAAATATAGGATATCTCTGACAACTCTACTATTAGAGCAGAGCATCTTTCATCACTTCAAAGTTATCTGCTATATTAATCATTAGTGTCTGGTGACATAAAATTGTTGTACCAGGGGATAGAGTTTTAAGCATCATGATAAGTAATGGATTATCAGCCAAGGACATTGACTGAACTGTATCAATTATAAAATAGACAATGACTTTATCAGCCAGTACCCGGGAAATTTTGGCATGTGCAATATTATTAATCAATTTAGCTGAATTGAATTGGTCTTTTAAGATGTAATCTTCCCTATACTAAAATTATTACGATGTTTTTCTATCTCTTTAAAACTGTTGGTATGAACATTCTTATAAAATAAATACTATTTTAAAAATAACAATCACCTTTAAGTGTTTTTTGAAGTTATAGCTACTAGATTTATTTGAGGATATATTTTTTTTACATTTTAATCAAATTGATTTGTAGCCACCTTTGTTTTTTGGAAATGAAAAATGTTTAT
This sequence comes from Gordionus sp. m RMFG-2023, assembly GCF_954871325.1. NCBI lineage: Eukaryota > Metazoa > Nematomorpha > Gordioida > Chordodea > Parachordodidae > Gordionus > Gordionus sp. m RMFG-2023. Next base: position 24,445,949 of record NC_088775.1, read on the forward strand.
TATTGTTATCAGTAACATTTTCTTCCAAATACCTTCCATTTCATTAATATCAACATCGTTTGGCTCACTTACAAAGATTTGGATATTAATTTGCGATGACATTTTAAATAATTTACACCAGATGATTTATGTGGTTCCATGTCAATTCAGCGAAAATTTTATCGCGAAACACTTTTTCGCGAAACTTTTATCGCGAATGTCGTTTATCGCGAATGGATTTTATAGCGAAACTTTTATCGCGAATCCATAATAGCGAATACTATTCCGCGAATGCAATATCGCGAAACAAATATCGCGAATTTTTTATAGCGAAACCTTTATCGCGAAACCTTTATAGCGAATACATTACCGCGAATACAATATAGCGAAACAAATATCGCGAATTTTTTATAGCGAAACTTTTATCGCGAAACCTTTAATGCGAATACATTACCGCGAAACTTTTATCGCGAATCAATAATCGCGAAAATTTTATAGCGAAACTTTTATCGCGAAACATTTTAAGCGAATACATTACCGCGAAACTTTTATCGCGAATCAATAATCGCGAAAATTTTATAGCGAAACCTTTATCGCGAAACCTTTAAAGCGAATACATTACCGCGAAACTTTAATCGCGAAAATTTTATAGCGAAATTATTATCGCGAAACCCAAATCGCGAAGACAATGTAGCGACAATTATTTCGCGAAACATATATCGCGAAGATATTATAGAGAATTTAATATCGCGGTAATTGCTAATAATGACTAATTTATTTTGAATCATTTTTTTATAATTATATTATTTGAATAATATTTTTTTAATTCACATAGTTTGTAATTTTCTTATAACCTTAAAAAATTTTTACAATGATTAATTAACTTAAACTGGTTTATGAAATTTGTTATTGAAATACACTTTTTTCGCTATCCTATCCTTTCCTTCGAAGTTCTTATTTTATAATAATTGCGCACAAGGAACTCAGCTTTATCAATATATTAATCATTGAGTTTATTAGTTAAATCTTGATATTTATTGGCCAAATTGATATCTGGGTAGCATTCCTATTTATTGTCTGATGACTTAATATTTATAAATTTATCAATCAATTTTGGCCAGGGTTAGCAAGTCAGTCAAATGACCAGTCAAATGACTAGATTTTGACGGGTCAATTGAACGGGAGAATATTTGACCTGGTCAAGTGGTCATATATTCTATAAGATCTGAATATAAAAATATGTTTGAAAAAGAAAAAACGATATAAATACATGTGAAATGTGATCACAATGCTTATTGAGTTCCTAATATTAAGGAGAGCATTTTAATCATATTGAATTTAATGAAGTATGTAATATAATAAAAGAATTAGGCATACAAGGTGGTGATCAAAATATTTCAAGCTATATCATAAATTTCAGAAATAAAAGCGGCTTGTTTAATAGAAAATCATGGGGATAGCAGTAACTTCCATAAGAAACAATCAGATTTCAAACTCAAGCAGTGGAATTAGCTTTGACCACCATGGCCATTAAGAGAAGTGACATTACTAACAATTTCTTGATCTACTTCTTCTTCAGAAAGAAATTGGTCTATTTGTGTCAATAATCTTACTAAAACAGAAATCGATTGAAAATTTAGACAAAAAGAAAATTGATTAAAAAATATTAAAGAAAATGATGATATTCAATATAAAATAATATTTATTTGATTTTAACTATATTTGATCGGTCAAATGCACAACCGTGGTTTTGGCAGTCACTATTCTTAAACAGTGTAGATGAATAAAGTCTACAACATTACTGTTTAGAATATCAATTTTGAATGGCAATTCAAAAATAAATTACATCTAAGTGAAATAAGGGATTTCCCCAATTTAAAATATTTATTAATTTTATTATTTTCAATCTTTATAGATATCTTTTTATCTTTTCTGTTTATTTGAAGGGGGGGGGAGGGGGCGTGATAAAATTTTTAGTTTAATAACTCGGCATTAATTTAAATATAATATTTTGATATGGGTTCTTATTGAATCTTAAATAATTTTAAAATATAATAAAAAAAATAGCTACACTAAAAATTAAACAAATAATTAATGACATATTTGATAAATTATAACTATTTTAAAAAAAAAATATTGCCGAAATTTAAAAAAAAAAATTTTCCCGTCTGGCTGGTGCCATTCCTTTGGTTATAAATTATAAATATTTTCGCCATTCTTTCCTCTTTATTTCGGAGTCTTATAAAATATGTTATCAAGCAAAAATAAGGAGATCTTAACCTTTAAAAATTATTTGTTCCGCCTGGATAAAGTAGTCTCAGATACTAATTATTATAGATGTATCAATCAGGATATTTTTAAATGTCCCGTACGACTCACAAAAAAAAATGCTAAGATAAAAGATAATAATGAAATACACAATCATCCAGAAAATCCAATCTAAATGGAAACCAAGAAAATAATAAATTCAATTAAGAATGAAGCTTTGAATAATACTATGGAAACTCCAAACTTTATTGTGGTTAAAAACGTATCTCAATTAAGTGATTCTATATCAATTGCACTACCATCACCGAATCTTATGAAACGTATAATTCACCGAACGCGGAGTTCAAATAGTTTTGCACCTCCGAATCCTAGCAGCCGTATCGAGCTGGTAATTCTGCATTTCAATTACAGATAAATATGAGGATTTCATACTTCATGATGATGGTCCGGTAAGATTCTATAAATTTTTTGAACAAATATAACTAAATCCTTCATTTTTATTGCGATAAGCTGCCCGATAAGAAACACTTTATTATAATTGCTTATTTATTTATCATGTGTGTCAGGTTCCCGACCGTGTTATCATATTTGGAACAAGAAAAAATTTGGACTTCTTAGCTTCATGCGAACATTGGTTTTCTGATGGTACATTTAAATCGTCGCCACCTTTATTTATGCAAATTTATACAATTCATGGGATTAGAAATAATAATGTTTTACCTCTCATATATATATTGACCAATAGAAAGGATTATGAAACTTATAAAAGAATATTTACTATTATAGGTGACAACTTAATATCAACTCCAAAAAAAATTATGACGGATTTTGAAATGGCCAGTGTAAAAGCTTTCAATGAAGTGTTTCCCAATTCGCAACACAAATGTTGCTATTTCCATTTTGGCCAATCCTTTTGGCGAAACATTGAAAAATATCCAGAAATATCGCATAAATATAAAACAGATGTAGAATTTAATATACAACTTAGAATGATGGTTTGTTTGGCGTTTGTGCCACCCTTAAATGTAGTTGAAACATTTGAATTACTAATAAACTCCGAATTTTATTCTAATAATCAATTGTTACTTCAGCCTCTAATTGAAACTTTTGAAAAAGCTTATATTGGTAAAACGTTTGGAAGAGGCAGACTACCTGCTTTGTTTAATATTGAACTCTGGAATTGTTACCAATCAACACTGAACGGGGAAGCGAAAACCAACAACGCGGTTGAAGGGTGGCATAGATGCTTCAGTTCCCTCCTAACAAGTTACCATCCAAACATGTGGAAATTTATATCAAGTTATCTATATATCTATTATTTTAAAATGATTTAAAAAGTATAAAGATTTACTAATAAACTATATAATTTTTCCTAGGCTTAAAAAAACAACAAGGGTTGACAGAGTTAAAAATTGCTCAATATAATTCTGGTGAAACACCCTCTACCCCGAGAAAAAAATATCGAAATCTACATGCGAGAATAGTAACAATTGTTTCTGACTTCGAAAATCGATCAAGATTAGATTATCTTAAAGGAATCGCTATTAATATAACATTGAATGTTTAATTTTTTAAATTCTTATCTACAATAATAAAAATTTTGTTTGTTTTTATATAATAGTCTCAAAATTTTTATATTTTCATTATTTTTTTGTGACAAAAATATAGGATACTTTGGTATAAAATTTAGCTGGTTACTTAAGACTCATTCATCAAGATATAGATTTTATAAGGGTATTTACAAATTCTTTTATATGTGTGTGACACATTCTTTATCTACCACATCAATCCCACGATTAATATTTCATAAATAACTACCTTTCGTCATGCATTATAAAATTATTTTAAAATTCATATTCCTAGCCCTTGAGTCATATAGTTGTTTCCCCTTACAAATATGATCATTTTTGATGAGCAACATTATTAGAAAAGTACTATTAAAATAATACTCAAGTATTACACTAAAGGGCAAAGTTTAAAACGAGGATTACATTTTCCTTTTATTTATTAAAGCATATAAATTTATATCGGGGTGTTTTTGTCAGATTTTTTTCCCATGGTTATTTTTAACCAGTCTTTGTTCAAAACAGTGATTCTTTTAAAAATTTACACTTCAGTTATATATTTAACAAACAAACCTATTGGTTTAGACGATATGTTATGACAATGCTCTACTTTCATATTCAATAAAAAAAAATTATTTTTTAAATAAATGATATCAACCCTCTCAAAACTTTTAACCTCCTGCCAAATATAAATAATTTTAAAAAAAAATACCTTTCACCACTTTCCAATTTTTCAAATAATGATAATTATTTCATAACTAACTATCCCCCCTCTAATTTCAATGATGCTCCTCCAATGAGTTCGCAGTTCAAGTTACGATATTGACCTTGCTATAAAAATTTGGGAAAAAATTGGTTGTATTAATTTTGTTATATAGCTTTAAAATTCCTTAAGGTTATTAATTATTTAAATATTGGAATTTGGTTAAATTTTTTTAATATACTATATTTTCATTTGATTTGATAACAATGTAAATGAGCTTGGGTGGCTTCATGTCATGTCATGAATAATAAAATTAAAATACATCATTTTTTTTGGTTATATTTTTTAAAAATTATTTTCTAAATTTTTTTTATTAATAGCTCAACCTATTCGCGGCTTGATGAAAATAATTAGCTATCCTAATTGATTTTACCATAACCAATCCATCTCATTTTGATATAACATTTTCCAAAGTTGCCGCAAGTTATGTCATCTGTCGGAAAAGTTTCCAAGCTTAATTTTCTTTTGTATAAAATATCGAGTTAGCCTTTTATCTTTATCCTCATATTTTGAAATAAGGAAAAAAGTTGATTTTATAAATAATGATAATTTCATTTAATTTTTTTATTATAATTGCTTTCTTTAGATTCTTTGTTCAATCAAAATTTGATAATTTTTAAAATTCTAATAACTTTTGGTTCATACTCAGGGTTGCCAGGTCAAAATTTTCAAATTGAGGGAGATGTGGGAGAAACATGAAAATTGCGGTAGAAATATAAAAATTGCTAAAAAAAATTTTTTGCGGGCGGCCTTCGGCCGGGATTTTGAATTGATTTAATTATCCGCCTATTATTTTTTATAATTAGTTATATAAATACAAAGTCGGTAACTATTTTTCAAAATACAATAAAATCTTGATTTATTAAATTATATTAATTTATAAAAAAAACCAACGATCTTTTTAAGCGAATGTCCCTCAAAACGACCGTAATTGGAAATCTACCGTGTGTGTGTATAACATTATAGGGATAGGCGCTTAATTAAAGTATCACGTTTAAATACATAATAAGGTACTCCAAAATAAGATATAATACAGATGCAACTACAGTTGGCAATTGTACTTATCTTGTAATACAACATTCACAGAGATACTTATCATCACAATGTTGGTAGAATCTTTTTTCCATAATATTTAACGACTCTAATATAAATGAAAATTATACTTGTAGAACAAATGAGCAAAGCTATCATTAATGTTTTAAGACCTAAATCCAGGAGGTCAATTTTTGACGATTTGAAAGATGGGCATATATATGCAATTCTAACAGATGCATCTAAAGGGATTTCCCTTGATCTTCCGCTATTTCAACAAAATTAAGGTCATTTCAATAAAACTATTAAATTTTTTCCCCTCAAATAGTGAAAAATCCAAAGACATAGCTAACCATATAATATCAGATTCGAGATGATCAATAAATTGCATGTCAGCTTTCTGATCTGTTAATGCCTCAGTGAATTTGGAAAAAACAGAGTGTATTTACAGAAGCGAGTCTACACAATGTTGGTTGAGATATGTTCCTAATATCGGCCATCGATAGAATTTTAAAATTTTATAAACCTTTAAAAATTATTTCTTATAATGAATGGCAGAGGTATATTTAGGAATGATTTCACATGTAGAATGTGCAGTTGCAATCGGAAGAATCTTAACAAAGATTCACAAAATTATGCTGCAGATGTGTCCATCTTTACAGTTAAAAATTGACAATAAATTTTATGGCGCCCTTGCTAAAACATAATTATATTTTATTTGAGATTTAAATAATAGAACTAAATGTTTATCGTCGTTATTGAGATTATAATATTCCTGGCATGACATATTATACATTATTTAACCATTAGCTCGTTCTCTAATGTTGTTAAATCCGATTTCTCTCCTTTTTTCCAGGCAGTCCTCTTCAGGCTAAAAATGCGCTCGGATGAGTAGAATGAGGTAAGGAGAAGTTTTGGCGAATCATAAAAAATAGAGAGAATTAAAATCTTTTCAAATAAGACATCAATGTCTTTCGGTATTTTTAATATATTTATTAAATTACAAAAACCTTAATTGATGGTTTCTTTTCCAAGGTCATAATATTTATACAATTGTAAATAGAGTTATTAAAATCAAATTTTGATTGTAAATATTCTAAAATTGTCTGAATAAAAATATCTGCATTATTTAAATATGTATTAATTAGAGTATTATTTGAACATTTTAATATAATTTTTAGCAATAGCGCCATAAAATTTATTTTCAATTTTTAAATATAGAGATGAACAGAGCTGTAGCATAATTTTGTGAATCATTTTTAATAAAGAATATTCTGATTGCAACTGAATATTAACTGCATGCAGTAGATTTCCTACATGTGAAAAGAATCCCAAATATACTTCTGCCATTTCATATTAGAAAATTTTTTTCAAATTTTAGGACAGCCTTTAAAATCTTTATTTAAGAAGTATTTTTTTAAGGGTTTGTAAAATTTTAAAATTCTATCGATGGCAGGTATTAATGACAACCACCTGATAGGTATATATCGCAACAACTCACACCATTCCAAGTCAGACCACTTCACCAACTCTTTTAATTCATTAACTCTTTTAGTTGAACTAAATTCGTTAAAATATTTCATCACAATTATTTCAACATCCACAGACAGTACATTCATTGCCTTCTTGCAAGAACTATGTAGTATATTGGCATATACAGCCAATTGGTAATAATTCATTTGTGCTGCCTCAATTCGGTAACTTTAGTTTTGGCCCAAATTTACAGAGGCATTATCAGCGCAGAAAGCTGGCATGCAAATCATTGATAACCTTGAATCAGCTATATTTACCCTTATGTGGCTAGCTACATCGTTGGATTTTTCACTATTTGAGGACTTTTTTTTAACAGTTTTATTGAAATGTTCTTATTCTTGTTGAAATTGCAAAGGATCGAGGGAAATGTTTTAATATTTCCATTATTAGATACATTTGTTAGAATTGCATATGGATGCCCATCTTTCAAATCGTCTAGAATTGACCTCTAGGATTCAGGTACCAAAACATTGTGATAGCCTTGCTCATTTTTATTGCCACAAGTAAGGTTTGCACTTATATTGGAGTCGTTAAATATCATGAGAAAAAGATTCTACCCACATTGTAATGATATATATAGAGCTCTGTGAATGTTGAACTACATAATAGATGTATACGATTTCCGCAAATATAGTTTCATTTTGAGAATATTTTTGTATTGCAATCGATGTTGATATACTCCCCTGTACTGACTAATATTAATGAAATAATGTTGATTTATTATTGGATAAAAATAAAACAGGATAGAAAGAAATTTACAAACTAGACATGTTTTTCGAATAAATATTTAAAATTTAATTTAAAAATATAAAAATAATCAATTAATGTCTCAAAATTATTATTTACATATTAAAAACGTTTAAAATACTTTTTTTTAAAAATCGCGGGAGAAATTAAATTGCGGTAGATTTTTGCGGGAGATTTCCAATTGCCGTAGTTTTGCGGGAGAGAGATATTTGCGTGTAAACTAAAAAATTGCGGGAGTCCCGCTGATGGGGAGAGACATGGCAACCCTGTTCATACTTAAAGGTTGCTACTGTCTATTTCTCTTATTAAAATTAGTTTTTGTTTATTGACTAGAAAAACGGATTGATGGAATAGTAAGTACTAATCTGGCATTTCTATGGTATGAGCTCACCCAAAAATATTTGTTTTTTTTCGCATGTTGCCAATCGTGGCAATTTTATCTTATTTTGTCGAAAAACTATCTAATGAATTGAATAATCAATGTAATAAATTTCAATTATTGATTTAAGTTCCAGATTAAAAGCTTCCAGAAATTTGGTTGGTTTTACGCTTTAATGGGAGATATAGATTTTATTTCTCTTATAGTACGATTACCTTTTTGTGTGTGAAAAAAATGACTGAAGAATTAATAAATATTAGCGCAAACCAGCTATTTTCCATTCTATCAATAATGCCAAATTAGGCAATTTTTCTTATTTTGCTAATAAACTTTTTCTTTATACTGTCTCTTAAACGAATTAAATTATAATTAATACGGAACATCGATAAAATTTTCTGAATAAATTATTTCCGTCGCTTAAATCATAGATTTGCCAAAATTTTGTTACTAATAGTTTTTTCCTTTTACGAGCTACTATACTCGTTTAAATACTCAATTGGTACAAATAAAGCAAGAAATAATGATATAATTTACAATTAGTTCGTAGAACTATTCAGCCGCCAAATTTAACGGCGCTGATATTAAAATATATAAATCTTGTTTATTCTTCTGTGATACACAAGTTGAAGCATATAAAGAAGTTACTCAGAATTATCAAACTATTATGGTAATTATAGATATAAATAGCTTAAACCTTTGATTTTGAATGATACGATAAAGTTAGAATATTTAGAAAGAATTAAATAAAAATGTAAATATAAGCCTAAAAAATATCTAAAAATTTATTTTTAATTCTACATTCAAATGCTGGCTCAGAAATGAGTTTAATGAATATGATTAGGCGAAAAAATTTTTCTTCGATCTCATTTGATTTATTAGAGGCCGAATTAATGATAAAGCAGAATTTTGACATGAATTGCGAAGAGTTAAAATTTATTTCATATATAATAAACTTTTAAATAAAATAAATTCCTTCCGATAAATATGTAGATTTGGATCTAATTTTTATATATTTTGACTTTATATTCAAATTCAAAATTTGTAAATTATAATTTGAAAAAAATTATTCACCAATATTAATATATAAAAGGATTGCAGTTGTGGCGCTTTCCCGCTTTTTATCCTTTAGTCATTAAAAATCCCACCTCACTCTTAGAATATGGGAGGTATGGCCGGGCCTAAAAATTTTTGCAATTTACAAAATGAATGGGAAAATTGAATAATACACCTATTTAATATAATTAAAATATAGCCACTTTTTATAATTATTTTTTATTATCCTTCATTTATATATTCCTCTCAAAATTTAGAAAATGTTTTTTCAACCCCCCCCCCCCCTTCCCCACCCTTGTCGTGGTAAAATATGTAAAAGTAAATAAATAAACACTTAACCCATTTTGCCCTGATTTCCCGATATTGGAATATCTTTATTTTCTTGATTTGGATTTTCTATTTATTTTCAAAAAACCCTGATTTTTTTAATTCCATTTTATTAGAAAAAATGAGTAAAAGTGCTTACAAATTGAGTAGAAGCGTTTAGCGATGTTTTCACAAATACGCTATATTGAACTGGTATTATTTTAAAAAATGATGAAAACTATTTTACGTTTTTTAATTTTTTTTTATATTGTTTAGTTTGACTTGTGAAATCAGCAAAAATAAAAAACTAAAATAATTGAAGATCTAATGATTTATTTCCAAAATTTATTCTTCATAAATATTACAAATTTATGTAATCTAGAATATTTTGAATATTTTTTTTGATTAATCATAACTTTGCAGTTATTTCTATTTATTAAAATGCGAATAGAAGAAAAAGGAAAGGTCATAATATTCAAATGAATTAGTTACTATTATATCAAAGTTATATCGATGTGCATTATCTCAAAATTGTAATTAGGAGGCATTAATTATCAGTAAAATTTTCTATAATTAAAATAATCTGAGAAAATCAATAAAAAATTCTTAGCTTTCATTATATTTTTTTTATCTAGATTAGAAATAAAGTATTACTTTAAATGACATAAAGCACACTTTTAAATTTTATGTTGGGGGGGGGTTAACTTATTCTGCTAAAAACTTAACCCAAAATGTCCGCTCCATACTTACAACCATGAGTGAGTGAGACCAGGAAGACTAATATATTTTCTATCACATCAGATAGAGGTTACATGCTTATTAAATAAACAATACGTAATAAAATATTCTTAAAACATTAGCGTTTATGATTTAAGAAACTTCAGTTGGTAAATTGATATTGAATATATCGATTTCACTTAAAATGAATTCACAATTTTCGCGGTCATGCGCTCGTTATAATAATTTCGCGCAAATACATTCGCGGTAGAAAATTCGCTATAAATGGTTCGCGATTAAAGTTTCGCTATAACGAGTTCGCGATCAAAGTTTCGCTAAAATGTATTCGCGGTTTAGGTTTCGCGGAAATAAATTCGCGATAATGAGTTCGCGATCAAAGTTTCGCCAAAATGTATTCGCTATAAAGTATTCGCGGTTAAAGTTTCGCGAAAATAAATTCGCTATAAAGTATTCGCGGTTAAAGTTTCGCGAAATAAATTCGCTATAAAGAGTTCGCGATAAAAGTTTCGCTAAAATGTATTCGCTATAAAGTATTTGCGGTCATGGTTTCGCGGAAATAAATTCGCGATAATAAGTTCGCGATATTGTCTTCGCTATAAAAGTTTCGCGGAAAAAAATTCGCGGAATTGGTTTCGCGATATTGCCTTCGCTATAAAATCCATTCGCGATAAATGACATTCGCGATAAACGACATTCGCGATAAACGACATTCGCGATAAAAGTTTCGCGAAAAAGTGTTTCGCGATAAAAGTTTCGCTGAATTGACCTGATACGGATTTATGTTTATAACACATATTGAAAATATATTTCAATTTCAAAATTATATAATAAAATCATAAAAATTTTAATTAATTATGGTTTTATATTTAAATTTTCATGTTTATAGTAAACATTCAATATATTTATAAAAAGTAGCTAAGTATCGCGCTACTTAGCTGCTTTCAAAAAAAGGAGCGCGCTAATAAAATTGAGTAGCATGCTATTTGTAAATCGCTACTTTAACAACTCTGATTATTTTGAACAATGAATACATTTTTTATACTCCCCTTCATATCTAACGATGAAGAGGAATGGTTAAGCGAAGGTTCTGAAGTGTTGACAGTAATTGTGAAGATACCAAATCTAATCCTAACAGGCTTGCATCTTCCATATCGCTCATTATATAATAATTTAATTTTCAAATAAATTGAATTGTTGTGAGGTCTAACTATAAAAAATATTTTAAAATACTTTTTATCTTTATTTATAAAAACAAGGAGAAGTTGGTGCCAGCTAAAAGTAATTATTCAAGAAGAAATCAAGAAAGGAAGAAAAATAATTATTAATAAAGTAGGGAGGGGGGGGGGGTTATAGAATTTTGGCTTAGGAATTTTTTTTGATATAAAATGTAGGCCTATTTTTCTGGCTAAAGAAAAATCTATATAACTATTGTATTTTTTATATATTTTTATTTTAAATACCCAGATAGAATTATAAAAATTAAAATAATAAGAAAGGAATTTTTAATTTATTATAACATTGATTTCGTTTTAGGCAATAATCGGAGAAGTTTTTTTATAGATCCAATCCAAAAAATTCTTTAGAGTCTTAAAAATTACTATATTTTCTGAAATTTTATCATTATTGACATTCTATAGTTCTCTATATTATTAGTTTTAAGCAAAAAATATAATTATTGCCGAAATCCTAGTTCATTTGGATTTAAAAAATTTTTTTTAAATTAAGAAGTTCGAAAAATGTCTGTCCCACCTTTTTTGATGATGTCATTTATAAATTGGTATCCCTTAAATCTGTAATAATTTCATTAAAATTATTTTATTTATTCTAAGACAATATATAATAACTCACAAATATTAATAAGGGATTCAATTCAAATTCTTATATAAATAAAAAAAATGAATATCGAAAAAAACGAAAAAAAATAACGTTGTTTAACAAATGTTTATTAAGTTTTATGATTAAAATATCGCCTAAAGTACATTTGTCCAATCTATTTCGTAATGGGGTTACTTAATCGTAGTGCACTGAAGGATCTAATGCTTGCGAGCAAGGATCAGCTAGAGGATATATAATAAGATTCTTGAAATTTTTTGGATAGCCAATATTACAAAATATTTTAATAGGAAGGCCCATTTTGGCTATATATTAAGCGATTAATTTTTCGTATTATCCATTAGCGAATTAGAGTTAAGTAACAAATAATTACATTTCGGCTCAAAATTAAACTCGAGCCAACTATTGAACCAACTAACTAGAATCAAATATTAGGACCAATCCATTTCCTGAGCAGACTCGAGCCAAAGCCAACTTATTTATCGGCCTGAGCCAATTTTTACGACTTTAGGTCAGACCATGAAAATGATTAATTATATAAACATATATTATCCGCATTTTTTTTAATGATATATGAATTATTAATATCTAAAAACCGTATAATAAAACCGGTTCTAGAAGATAATTATTTCAAATTGGATGCTAAATATTTAATTTATATTGAATTAAACTACTCGTCCTTTTTAAATTGGTTTGCTGATCAAAACTCGAGTTTTCGACTCACGCTTCTAATGTAAAGTAAAAATTATAAATATTTTAGCTAAGAAGAGAATAATTTTTAAAAAAGTAATCTTAAATATAATTAGTTCTATGCTAATATTAAAATACTCCTCCTTGCATAAAAATATGATTGAATAAAATGTTCAAATAAAATATATTATTAAGTTGGTTTTGGGTTGGTGCTCGTGTAGGCACTCAGGTTAGTTCTAGTGCATTTTTTCCACCAAAAACCATGCAATATGACCCAAAAGCAAATTAACTACACTAGCTACCTATTATAATTTAATCTAAAGAAAACATCACTCATGACCAGGGTTGCCAGGTCAAAATTTTCAAATTGTGGGAGAAATTCGGTATTTTGTGGGAGTAATATAAAAATTGTGGGAGAAATATAAAAATTGCTAAACAAATTTTTTTGCGGGCTCGAATCTATTTTCCAAAATAAAATAGGTAATTATTTTTCAAAATAAAATAGCCAACTATTTAAAATAAAATAGCCAAATTTTTCAAAATAAAATAGCCAACTATTTTTCAAAATAAAATAGCCAACTATTGATCAAAATAAAATATCCAACTCTTTTTCAAAATAAAATAGGTAACTATTTTCTAAAATAAAATACGCAACTATTTTTCAAAATAGGTAATTATAGTAGAACACAAAATTTCTTAAATACTATCTTTATTATTAAAATAACATATTGATTTATTATAATATATTAATTTTGTTTATAAATAATAACCAACGATCTTTTTTAAATACAAAAGAATGTAAACAAGATAAAATTTTATAAAAAAATTGTAATTTTACAATGTAAAAAAATATATTTTATGCTAATGTATAAATAAGATTTTATAAAAAAACAAACAATTTTAAATTTACAATGTAAAAAATAATTATAATCAGTGCGGGGAAGTTGTTCTACAGTATTTAGTTAATACAATGTGGGAAGGGAATATGATATTTTGAGGCATCAAAAATCTTCAAAGCATAAATGAGTACAGAGCAGTCTATCAACATCTATTGCAAAACAAAAATATTCTTCAAAAATAAGAAATAATAGAGATGCAACTACAGTTGCGGAAATGGTAAATACCTATCATGCAGTACAACATTCAGAGAGCTACTTAACATCACAATGTTGGTAGAATCTTTCCCCATAATATTTAACGACTAATATAAATGAAAAGTATACTTTGTAGAACACAAATGAGCAAGGATAACATCAATGTTTTAGGATATAAATCCAGAAGGTCAATTCTTGACGATTTGAAAGATGTGCAAACATATGCAATTCTAAGAGATGCATCTAATAAGGAAATATCATAACATTTCCCTTGATCCTCCCCTATTTCAAAAAATTAATGTCATTTCAATAAAACTATTAATAAATTTTTCTCCAGATATGAAATATCCAAAGACATAGCTAACCATATATAATGGTAAATATGGCAGATTTGGCATTACCAATGAATTGCATGGCAGCTTTCTGATCTGATAATTCCTCAGTGAATTTTGCAAAAACCAGAGTGTATTTACAGAATTGAGTCAGCTTAATGTTGGTTGACAGGTTCCTCCTAATACGCGCCATCGTAGAATTTTAAAATTTTACAAACCTTTAAAAAATAAATAGATTATAAAAGCTGTTATAATATTTTGAAAAAAATTTTCAAAAATAAATGGCAGAAGTATATTTAGGAATTTTACATATAGGAAATCTACTATATGCTGTTAATATGCAGTTGCAATCAGAAGAATATAATTTAATAAAGGTTCACTAAATTATGCTGCAGAAATACGAAAGTAAGAATATTATTACTATTATCGTGATTATTAATAAGATTTAATATGATGTCATGTTTGAGGAGATTGTAATGCTTCTTTATTTTTATGATTTGCCAAAATATTCAAAATATTAATTTTACAATGTAAAAAATAAATTTATTTGATTTTATGCAAAATAAGATTTTATAAAATATAGAAAGTCAAATAGTTATAGTTAATTATATTTTATTTGAGATTTAAATAATGGAACTAAACGTTTACCGTCGTTATTAAGATATTTATAAAATTCCTGGCATGACATTTTATAATTTTGTTTAACCATTAACTCGGCCTCTAATAGCAATTCGATTCTCTCCTTTCTCCAGGCAGTCCTCATCAGGCTAAAAATGCGCTCCGATGAGGCATTAGAATGAGGTAAGGAGAAAACATACTCGCAAATTTTTTCCAAGCATGGGGATTTATCGTTATTACGAAAAAATTCCACCCATTTCTCCTCTGCTTTTAGACCATCTAACTTTAAGTATTCTGGCGAATCATAAAAAATGGAAAAAATTACAATCTCTTCAAACAAGGCTTCAATGTCTATCGGTAATTTTAATATATTTATTAAATTACAAAAACCATCAAATGATGGTTTCTGTTCCAAGGTCATAATATTTAACACTTGTAAATAGAGTTATTAAAATCAAATCTTGATTGTAAATATTCCAAAATTGTCTTAATAAAAATATTTGCTTCATTTAAAAATACGTAATTATAGTAATATTTGAACATTTTAATATGATATTTTTAGCAATAGCGCCATAAAATTTATTATCTATTTTTAACTGTAGAGATGAACAGAGCTGTAGCATGATTTTGTGAATCTTTATCAATAAAGAATCTTCTGATTGCAACTGAATATTAACTACATGAAGTAGATTTCCTACATGTGCTTCTGACATTTTATCCTCGAAAAAATTTTTCAAAATTTTATGACAGCTTTTAAAATCTTTATTTAAGAAGTATTTCTTTAAGGGTTCGTAAAATTTTAAAATTCTCTCGATGGCAGGTATTAATGATAACCACCTGATAGGTACATATCGCAACAACTCTCACCATTCCAAATCAAACCACTCCACCAATTCTTTTAATTCAGTGACTCTTTTAATTGATGAACTAAATTCGTTAAAACATTTCATCACAATTACTTCGACATCTACAGATAGTACATTCATTGCCTTCTTGCAAGAATTATGCAGTATATGGCATATATAGCCAATTGGTATTAATTCATTATTGTGCTGCCTCAATTCGGTAAATACACTTTGATTTTTACCAAAATTAACAGAGGCATTACCAGCGCAGAAAGCTGACATGCAACTCATTGATAACCCTGAATCAGCTATATTTACCATTATGTGGTTAGCTATATTGTTGGATTTTTCACTATCGGATGAAAAAAATTTCAATAGTTTTATAGAAATGCCCTTATTCTTGTTGAAACAGCGAAGGATCAGGGGAAATGTTTTAATATTTCCCTTATTTGATGCCTCTGTTAAAATAGCATATGGATGTCCTTCTTTCAATTCGTCTAGATTTGACCTCTTGAATTCAGGTCCTAACACATTTGTGATAGCCTTGCTTATTTTTGTCCTACCACAAGTAAAGTTAGCACTATTTTGGAGTCGTTAAATATTTAAAAACATTAAAATGCTAAAAAAAGAATTGTGGGAGAAATTAAAAAATTGTGGGAGCTTTTTGTGGGAGATTTCTAATTGTGGGAGTTTTGTGGGAGTGAGATGTATGTGGGTAAACTAAAAAATTGTGGGAGACTCCCACTGATGGGGGGAGACATGGCAACCCTGCTCATGACAGTTTATGATTTTTATTTTCTAATACAAACATTTCTGAATCCGGGTTCTTATAATTTTCCAAACCCAAACCAATTTTTCAACCGAACCTAGTCTAAAAATTTTAACCGATTTTTTAACCCTGATTGCAATTGACAACAAAGCATCACATGTCAGTTGAACTTATCGTTCATTTTAAAAATAATTAGTCCAATATAACTTTTTAAAATATACCAAAATCCATATTATTCCTTATTTACCATACACTTCTAGTAGTCCAAACAGTCGTGTATCTAGGAATTCCCTTCAGAAGGGGGAGGAAGGTTCATACATTTCTAAAAAAGAATAGGAGTTAAATTACTGATTTCCAATATTTCATAATTTTGAGGTAATAGATTTTAATAAATATTTTTATTGTATAATGTTAGATAATAAATAAAATAAAATCGTTGTAAAATATATTTATTTCGTTTTTTCTCGAAGTGTTTTGTAACTTTCGATTTGAAGTTTTATAATATAGATAACATATTTAATCCTATTTACAAATTAAAATATATTTAGAGCCCCCCCCCACCCTCCCTATTA
Organism: Gordionus sp. m RMFG-2023; assembly: GCF_954871325.1. Taxonomy (NCBI): domain Eukaryota; kingdom Metazoa; phylum Nematomorpha; class Gordioida; order Chordodea; family Parachordodidae; genus Gordionus; species Gordionus sp. m RMFG-2023. The sequence continues at coordinate 24,463,065 of NC_088775.1, forward strand.
ACCCAATTAGTGGGAAATCTAGATAACAAGGATATTTATGTAAAAAAACATCATGTATATTAAATTAGGGGAAAAAAACAGAGATTTTAATAAAATTAAATCCGAGGAATGAAATTGAGAAAAATATTAATAAAAAAATTAGAAACTGAGAATATGGATTATATGCGCGAGGAGAGCGGATTGAACTTAAAAAGAAAAAAATTGTTTCGGGTTTGGACCTAGAAAAATAGGTCGGGACTTAAAATAAATTCATTAAAAGACGTCAGTCTTCTAGGAATAAAGTAATTACTAATCTTCATCAACCTTGATTTTAAAATAAAATATGCTTTTTATATTTTTCAATGAATAATTTCGGGCCTCTACTAGTAGTTCATCCTGTATAGAATCAGATCCTTTGGCATGAGTTATTAATATAAAATTCGAATCAAAGTGGAAATGGCACAGAGGGTAAAATTAATTAATTTTTAAAAGATATCATTTAAAAAAAATATATACAAATTTAAAATAAATATTTAAATAGGATATTGTTTTTCCAAGGTTAATTATCAACTTTAATGAATATTCTAATTTAATATCATAAAAAATATTAAAATATATCAGATCACCTTTCAAAAAAAGAACGAATTGAAATTTTATCATTTGATTTCTTATATTTTTAAAAATCGGGGATAAAAAATGTAAATATTGACATTTCCTCCTCTTATTGTTTTTTTCCCCTAATTTGTTAATATTATAAATTTATTTTCATTAAGTTAGGCTGGTACCTCTAAAATTCTTTAAAGATAAAGATATAAGATGAGATGAAATATATTTTATTAATTCAAATTAAGTAGCACTGTATATTTTAAAAAATAAAATTATTGTTTTCGTCCTTTACGCCAATTCCTTTTTATTACTTGCTTAGAGAAATCTTAAAAATTTTGCACAAGTTACCCGACCAGGCTCGGCCCGACATTTTTTAATTTTTATAAAATGTTCGACCCAGCTTTTAAATTTTTCACCAATTTTCTGTCCATCACATTTTTAATATCTATATCTAATTTTATTTTTTCCCAATGTGAATGAAGGCTCTTATATCTTTCCTCAAGGGCTATATATTTCCCAATAACCATAGGTTTAATATCTGTATTGTATAATAGTAGATCATATCATAAATAACTTGCTTTATTTATTATTTACTATATTATTTATAGATTTCGTTTTTTAGATAGACAATAAATAGCATATTATAGTTTATTTTTAAATAGTATATTAATCAAAATATTAGCTTTAATTCAAAAATATTTGTCAAAATTTTAATGCCCGGGATGACCTATGAATTTTTCTAAAAATCAGACATTTGCAAGACGGCACTTTATTTTTTAGGTTGGCCCGGCAAAATAAATTTTATGTACGAATTTCTCGGCCAGTTAAAATTTGGATGTTTTTTGAGAGGTATATAAAAGATAAAATTTTTGTAATGAAACATCCTCCGATGAGTTATTCCACTATCAAAGATACCCTTAGCAATTTAAGTCACTATTTTTGAATTTTATAGAAGATTTTGATTATTCCATTATATTATAAGTATGAATATAATCATAATCAATCATTTATACCAATTTTTTATATAATATAAATAATATATATTAGCGAAAAGCAATAAGATAAATATTCTTGACTCTTTTCCTCTTAATTTCATCTCACTATTCTCCTTTTTATCATCTAAACTAACAAATAACTATGATTTCAGCTTCATATATTCCCACGACTGGTTATTGGATAAAGGAACTAATATTTGGGCAGCAAATCTACATCCTAACATCACATTTCCATCACCTAAAAAACTTCTTCCTATCCTTAAAAAAACATTTGTAACTTGTTGATCTCTAATAAAAACCACTCAGGTGTCTAGTTAGGAAGTCGTCTCATACCTTCCATGTTTAGTCTGAACCATTTTTCAAAATCTCGATTGGAGTTCGGATAAGAATAGTTACACGACTTTTAGTTATATTTTATTAAACAAGATCACATCATTTTTATAGTTAATATTTTTTATTTTTGACTATGGAGTAAAAAGAGATGATGAGGCAGTTTAAAACTAGCAAAGGATCTTGTACCCTTTTCTACTAATGCATCAATCAAACAGAATATAGGATTATTTAACATATTTATACTTTTTTGCGGAGTAAAAATAATAATGGCGAGGTCTTGCTTACAATTAATCAAAGGTCTTTTAGCCATATTATACTAATAAATTATTTTAACCCAGCTATGTGAACTAAATGAAAAATTATTTTGTGTTTACCTCGTGATCGAACATGTTAGATAATATGAGTTAGCTTTATCGTTAATCTGAATAGTTTTGCAACCCACCTGAGAGGATTCTGGAGCCGATTAAATCGAGCTGCCTAATACTAAAACTCACCTCGAGGTTATATAGTTTTTTGACCCAAAGCTTCACTTAAATCGCTTCTAAGCTGACTTGTGCTAGCAGTCTAGCAACACTACCCCATATTATCAATCTAATAAAAAATGGTAAATTATTTTATTTTTAGTTGGAGCTCGAAATTTTATATGCATTTTTGTTAGAATAGAAAGCTAAAAACGAATTGATATTTAACTAGTTTACAGAAAAGTAGCTGGTGAGTTTTAAAAGACAATTATGGTGTCTTTGAGTGCATAATTTTAAATTTAAATCATGTTTATTTATAATATTAATAATTATTTTATCTTATAAGAACCTAGTATTTTATTTGTTAATATATCATCTCCAACTTTGGCATTATTTTTTTTACGTAAACTATAAAATTTTTTAAATAGTCTATACTAGAAAAATATCATCGATTGGAACATACATGTTCCAACATGCCCTCACTCCTGACTCTTTATATAGTATTTAAAATATTTTATGTTATATCTTGATATATTTTATATATTACCCGATAGAGAAAGGTTTTCATTTGGTATGAAATTTAATATAATCACAAGTATATGAAAAAGATGTATTTTTTGTCACAATCTATATTTTAACTGAGTTTCACCTTGTAAACTTTAATATTTCCCCCTATAAAATACTTACCCTGTTCCCTCCTATTTGTATATTAAATTTAGACAAAAAGGTGTTGAATATCACCCACATGGAAAATATGATAGTGTTTCCCAGGAACTTTGTAAAATCAACTGATTATAAGCAAATATTTAAAATTATTCTAGATATCTACTTTTTATTAAAAAGCGAATCATTTCTCCCAAAAAGACGAAATGATATAAAATTATAATATATCTGCCAATTAGGCTAAAGAATGCATTACAGGTTGATGTAAAGTAACATACAAAAGTTATTTTCAATAAGAAATTATTTAAAATAATCTTTAAATGTAAAAATAGCTATCAAAAACATTTTTTACTCCTATTTTTACAAATAACTTACATTTTACATATTTCCTATTCGATTGATAATTTAGATAATATTTAAGTATTCTTTTGAAAATAAATAATCTAGTTAAAATGAATCCTTAAAAAAAGACAACATAATATGAAAAAATGAAAAATATACATCATTAATATGGAGGAAAATATTAAATTAGTATATAGAAACAGAGCTAAACCCGTCCAAATAGAAAGGAATATCACATGTATACGGTAAGGTTTGCATTTCATTAGTTTGAGTGTCATAAATCTCGATAGTTCTTACTATACAATAAGGGCTATTCTTGAGATCCATAAGATCTTCCGTAGATTGGAATGATCCCACCCTCCTGCTTCCACCTAAAATGTATATCTTTGAACCTTAGTTAAAAGAAAAGATTCAAAAAAAATATATTTAGTTTTCTCGTAGATGTTTCTATCTCAGAGCTTGAATAAAATCTTCAAAAATATTTCGCCTGAAGATTTTTTTTAAAGAAGAAAGATTTTTCATCAAATTTACCTAAAAAAATGCCAAAAAATTGTAATTTTCCATAAAAAAATTTCAAGATAGAATCACAATTTTTTTTAATAAATAAAAAATTTTTCTAACTTATGAAGAAATAAGTTATCCTTTGTTATTATTATTGTACCTAATAAAACTTATTTGAACGGGGTAGTTTAAGCTCATTTAAATCAAATTTTCTTATTTAGCCTTAACGAAATCTTATCTTCTTGAATTCCCCTCAAACCAAATCGAGTGGAAATTAAGTCATGTTCCTGGCCAGACGTTAACTGAATTCACTTATAATTTATCCCAGGTTCAAAACCCTGTGTTAATTACTATATACTATATGATTTATATAAAATACTTAATCATTTGAAAGGTTTACCGCATAAAATTTCTAATATCGGAAATCATTTATTGTTAATTTAGTTTACTCAGATCCAAAAAATTTTAAATTACTTACCGGTTTTTATTTATGTTTAGTTACATGAAATGTATACGTGTTGGATATCTAAATTTGATTCTTAGTATTTATACCATCTGAGACAAGTTGAAAAAAAATTGTAAAAATATAGAGAAAAGAGAAAAATAACGAATTATTTATTTAATAAAATTAGCTTAGGGAAGTAATCAATTCGTGAAAGGTTAACAAACCCTATTTTATTCTGTCACCTAGGTTAATGGCATGATGGCACATCCTAGAAATTTTCATCTTTCTCACACAAAACCAAACGTCGGCTATTCTGTCATACATGTCAATATCGGGTGAAACTGAAGATTCCCATTCTGTAATAGCTAATTTAATAAAATAAGTAAAGTTTTTTTTAGAAAAGAAAAATATTAAAGGAATAGAAAAATATAAAGATATATCAATATACCTGTAATAGTTTTTTGAACTGCCATCCCTCCTATCATATACAACTTATCGTTGACGCCAGCCAATTTGGCATGTGCTCGCGGATATTTAAGGGGCCTTAGAGATGTAAATCTTAATTTTATTTTAGCGAAAATTTAATAAAGAAAAAACATAGAGCAGTATATTGCATTGCAACCGGATTAATAAAAAGAAGATACATAAAAAAAACATGGCGTTAAGGACTCACTTCAAAGTGACAGGGTCAAACTTCAAGAATTTATCGGTGATATACATCGCTAATTTTACTTGTTGGCAAGCATCATCTCTGCCAAAATCTCCCTGGCCTAATTCTTGTCTAGATCGACCTTATTATATTTTATTAATTCATGAAAAAGTCAAATATGGATAACATATTATGAAGACAATGTTTAGCAAAAGGGGAATCGTGAATTAAGAGAAAAACAGTGGAAAATTTTAATAAGGAGAAAACTAATTTTTAATTTTTGAAATATATGATAGGATAGGAGATGATAAAGCATAAAATAGATCATATATTCGTGAGAAATATTTTTTAAGCCCGCCAAAGGAGGGTGGGGGGGGGGGCAAATCCCCCATAAATTTTAAATAGAGTTTTAAAAAATTATTTATTCTACATAATTAAAATTTTCACCATTTACTTGGATTGATTATCTCCCCTTTGCTAAATAGAGTCTTCATATTTTATCAATATATGATAAAAGTATGAAACTTAAGAGGGGTATAAGTTTTAACTAAACTAAATATTTCAAACCGCGATAATTATGGGATAATAAATTTCACTCTACCCATAAAAAAATGAATCTTTATTATAAATAAAAAAATAGAAAAAATTTTAATGCTTAGATTTTGCGGGATTGATTCTATCAGTTATATTTTGGAGAACAATAATTGTGTGTGAAATTAAAATTTTTTCAGTGATTTGATTAATAAACTTTAATTTTTTTTACTATTTGTTTTACAAATGAATTTGAGTTTCAAACAAAATTCCCTAAATAGGAAAAATTGATATGTGGCCTTCGACCCCAAATTTAAAATTTTCATTTTGTAAGATTCTATTGCCATGATAAAATTACCTTCAAACACTTCTGTAGTTAAAGTATCTCTGTATTGCAGAATACCACCCGCTATGTAGACCCAACCGTGAAGTATGCCTGCAGCACAACCAGTTACTCCTGTTATATCTGATTTCCATAAAATAATATATAAATTGCTTCATTTTCCCACTTCTTTCTTTTCTCTTTCTCTTTTCTTTTTCTCTTTTTCCTCTTTCCTTTTTTTTTCTAAATCTCATTCACTTTTCTCTTCCTTAAAGTGGACAAACTTTGCAGAAATTTTATTGTGTATATATTTATCATTACTAACTTAAATGACTGTCAGGATTCCCAAAATTTTTATTGTTATTATGAAGAATAGTCAATGGACACCAGCGATCATTGTAACATTCGTATTTCTCTACCAAATCTATAAAACTTAAAAAATAAAATTTTAAATGGCCCTCTAATACGAGCGAAGGAGATGCAATTTCGTTATTAAAATTTTAGAAAACTAACTGGGGGTGGGAGGGGGAGGGTAGGTTAGTTGGTACATTCTTAGTCAGCTACATGTGTTAAATTTTGGACATCGTAGTGAAGGTACAACGTCATTAGATTAGGGAGATCCAGAAGGCTCTGAATAGAAACCTTAATATGAACAGGCCCGGCCCAGACACAAATTAAAAAAAAATTTCCAGGCCCAGCCCTTACTTGATATTTAAAAAAACTCGCAAGCCAATAATAAGTTTCAAAATTTCCGAGCCCACACCCAATAATTTTAATAAACAAATATTTCACAATCATTTTGTTGAAATTTATAATTATAAGAAAAAACTGCAGTATTTTTCTAAAATTAGTAACTTTCAAAAAAGCCAAATTTAAAAGAAATCTTTTTAGGCCCAAGCCCATTACAATTTTATTTAAAAACCCAGGTCTAGCCCAGGTCCGCTAGAAAATATAATATTGTGCCTACGCCGAAAGACCCGACCCATTAAGGTCTTTGGCTCTGATAGATCGCAATATTTTGGTAAAAGGTATTAACTATAGATATAATCAGCTTTAGGATTTCTAAAAAAAATTCCTCAGAAAAATAATATCAAATATGTAAACTTGAACTTTTATGGAATTTTAATCTACCAAATTGAAATGTCTGTAACATGAGCACAGCAAATGAGGGGCATGGGGACGCCACCTCCTCCTTAAATATTTACTTCTTTTATCATCTTGTGTTAATAAAAATTTACCTTCTTACACTAACCCCCCCCCCACTATCCCTCCCCACAAAATGAATGCAATAGTCACTATAATCAATAGTTTATAAGAAAATAAGTAAACGTTAATAATAATTTAATAATGACTTTCAAAAAGTTTATTAATAAAAAAAGTAACATACTAAAATTACTTTTAAAAACCATAACCTGAACAATTGTCTGCTATACGTTGCGCTTATAACCCTCTAATAAAATTTATGTGGAAAAAACTCCTATCTAGCAAATTTCTAGCTATGTTTATGGCCTATCATTAATCTATGTCTGTTTAGCTATATAGTATGAGGAAATAAACAGTTATCACAAATTGATCAAGGTTTGCCAATTAAAGATATTATCATAAACCTCCTATCTCTAACATCGTCGAATTTCTATTCTTTCGTGGGTATTTCATTTTTTAGCTAAAAGTAAAAATATGTATTCACAGTTATTTTTGCATTTTCAATGATCCTACTGAGAGTTATTGTATATCACCATAAACAAGGAAATTGCATAAGTCTATGCTTTATTTTAAAATTTTACGCTATGGACAAGGATTTAGCCTCCCAAATTATAAATGCGCACTATGTAGCAATTTCACTAGGTCCTATTTAACTATTAATGATTAAACCTTGCTCAAGAAAAAAAACTTCAATTGGAAACTTATATAAAATTTCCTGACTTTATTTATAGAATGAATTTGTGTCACTATTGAATTTAAAAAAAATGTTTTTAATATTTTATCTTATCAATTGTATTTTCTTTTATGAAACAGTAGGTCGACCATAATTTCAATCCCGCTGATGAGTTAACCTGCATTCATAGTTAGCACGAAAGTATACCAAATATGCTGTATTTTATAATCTTTGCCAAGAATTTTCCTTAACTGTATTCAGGGTTACGATGCATAGTTTTTAATTTTAAAAAAGAAGGAGGGGGAGGGGGTATTTTCATAGCATGTTTTTATAATTAGATTTTATATGTCCTTCTTCCTTAATCTATGTACAACATTATCTACTAAAAGCAAAGAGATCCAGCAGATATTAAAATTCGTTTTTACACTTGCCATGAATGATTAGAAACTCACTCAATCAAATTTAACAAATTTCTAAAGGAGATATTCGACATCTGTTAGAATAGGTGCCCATATCCCTCAAATCTTGCAGGTGTCGATTGGACAGCAAGGCATCAACCCAAATTTCAATTTGAAAATGGATATAAATATTTAAGGCATGAACTAATAAATAAAATATCAAAAGTGCCTTATTCATTATCATCCTTTTATTTACAACCTAAACTCAAAGGTTCAAAAAATCACTTAATGGATGTCAAACAAATATATTGAGACTTTACTTAAATGTAGATATTAGCCCGTTTTAAGATTCTAAATTTCGAAAACTTTTTTAAACTAAAATATTTGCGAAAATTATTCAAAATATTTATGCTCATTATCTTAGTTGGGAATCCGCTAAAACAGCTGATTTTGTAAAAGCTACAGACACTTCTAAAGTTGAAATTCCGCTAAGCAATGAGGCGCCATTTAATTTTTTTTTGCTTTCTTCAAAGGTGTAAAATGCTTTCATGAAAATATCCGAGTCTGAAGTGAGCTTTTGGATTAGAAATAAATTTATAAACGGCTATAAATAGAGTAATTACTTAACTATAGTAGTCACAGTGGCGTAGACAAGGTGAGAAGGGAGGGGTTTGGGGTTGAACCCCCCCCTAATAACCTTCCAAAAAAATTTACATTTTTTTTAATTTAATAAATTTAAATATTGCGAATAATTACATGATAGTGATTGGGCAAGCCGCACGTACTTGCACGCACAAAATTTCGAAAAAGTTCCTTAAACGTCTATAGGCTTAATAAAAAGGAGAGGGGAAAAAAAGAGCCTATACCCAAGAACTACAGTATAATTTAATTACTTTAAAGGTGGGAGGGTGGATAATTTTAAGTTTAAAATTATTTCAAAAATGGTTTTGAGAAGATTCTTTGAAAAAATTAAGAAATTATTACCATGAAAATCCAGATTTAGATATATCGCATTCTTTGAAATCTAAATCTTTTTAGTAAATTGTCTTATTAAGTAAAATTAACTAGGGATGTGTTTGATAATAAAATTTTTATTTGATTAGCGAAGTTTGGATGCGAGCTTTCATTTTAAATATCTCTCAAAACGATATCAAAATAAAATATATTAAAAAAAATAAATAAGAATTTTCAATTTTAAATGATCATATGGTTTAAATTAAAAATTATATGAACTAAATTATTAAATAACAGGGGGGGGGGGCTATAAAAATATATTGTAAACATTATATGCATAGTAGACGAGCCGTGGATGGGGAAAAATATGATCTGCATATCTCGAAAATATTTTTTGAAAAACAATTATAAAACAAATTAGATAGTTTTAAAAATTTAAATTAATTTTTTATAATTAAGAAAAATCGATTAATTTGATAAAGATAAACAGCAAGCTTTTATTTTATTTGCCGGTTGAGTCAGAATTATTGATTACACTTGAAACGCGAGAGGATATTAAGAAAATCTCAGAGTCTTACTCTAATGATTTATCAGGATCGTATGATAAGTTACTTTGTGATATCGAATTTTGGTATAAAATCTTGACAGACTAGAGTATTCTTTGAGACCAAAGAATGCTTTGCAGGCCTTTTCCATGTGTAATTGCACTTTAGATATCATGCCTAATATCAAAACCTATTTTTTTTTATTTTAGCTGCCTTACCGATTAGTACATGCACTAATGAAAGAGAAACATAATTATAAAATTCTTAGTCATAATATTTATATATTTTTTATATTATACTATTTTTAATAAAAGTATTGCATTTGCAATAAGAGTTATTTATATTTTAATAATATGATAATTTGTATTAATTATAATTGTTAAATTATATTTGAATAATGCTTTCAATCGCCTATTAATCATAAATTTGGCCAAAATTTTATTAAATTTTTTCATTTATGCTGGCCACTTAAATGGTTAGACACTAATAAAACACAAAATATTAGCAAATTTTAGAATTAGTATTTCCAATTGTGCAGCTAACTCTAACAAACATAATATAAAGATAATTAGTGAAAAATTAATAATATATAATATTTTTTAGGAACCCGAAGGTTTATTGAAATTTAATAAAATTTGGTTGTTTAGAAAATATTTTAGTTGTTAAGCATGTTTTTATAATATTTACGTTTTTTAGGAACTAGTTGAACGATTAGTAGCTTATTTTAAAAGATTTATAAACAACATCTTAGCACTATAAATAACATTAATTAGGTAAAACAATAACTTATACTAAGCAAATATATTAGAGATTTTTATACATTATATTTATTAATTTTACAATTTGTTTTCATCAATTCCACCAAACACATATATTTCATGCATGAATTCCAAAACTTCGGGAAAAATTCGGCATTTTGTCATGGAACGGGAGATCGTCCATACCTTCGATCGGATATTATATTTGTAAACCGAGTTAATAGGTTTGACTTTGTATCTGGGGCAGTTTATATCTGTGGGATTAGAGCCACCTAACATCATTTTTTAAATAATCGCAATATTAAATATAAGATCATAAAAGTGACTATTTAGAATTATTATCAAAATTTATCATATACCTATAACATACAAATATTCGTTTTTCCAATTGATTAGCCCGTGATAACAAACTGGTTTGGGTAATTTCATAGAATATATCCACTTAGAAAAACGATCTCTGATTATTCCCAAATTTTTAGCTTCTACTAAAGAATTTTCTCGATCATCGAACCTTCCCAAATCCTTTCCAGTCTGAGGATTTTCATTTCCTAACTGCCAGTCTTTGGGTTTTAGAATCAACCCTTTATCGGCACAGGCTTCATAATTCTTACAATCACTAATATAACCCTCATTTTCAGTTATAACGCCCCCGAGTAAGAGTATGTAAGGCCGATTACATGGTTCTAATGGCAGACCATTTGAGCAACTCAAAAATCCATTTTTTGTCATTTGTTAGTCATATTTTTTCCTATTGATGATTTTGATATATTTTTATGAAAATTAGCAAAATATTTTAATATAATTTCGAAAGAGGTTTTCTTTTTTCTTTTTCATTTTTAAAAAATAAATTTGTAAAATCGGTCTCATTATATTTCTTCTCCTTACGTATTTTTGTCTCAAGTAAAGAAACGTTATAGTCACATGATTTTTCAAAATTCTCATTGACGTAAAATGTAAATTTTCAAATATCTATTTATTGTCTTATCAAGCAAAAATTTTAGGATCTATACTAGCTTTTAGTATTTGGTATATTTATATTTAATAGTGTTGTTAAACAACCCGATTTGGGTCCATTTTTAAAAGGTTCTGATTAAGATTTTAGCCAAAATAACATTAGGTAAGCCTGGAGATTTTGCTCATAGATGATCGAAATGTTTTAACTCCCATTTTCTAAATCTAGATGCTTACATAATATTATTTTGGCTAAAATTTTAATCGGCCCAATTAACAGCACTAATATTTAAAATCATTTGCTTTATTTATTTTTTAAATTACTGTCAAAAACAATAAATATGCCGTCATGAAAGTGTCAACTAAGAAAAATTAGAATCTGGATTTTACTTATATAATATAAAATTTAGATTCAACTAAAAATATTCCATCCTAAATAATACAGAGCTCTCTAGAACCCCCTAGCCAATAAAGCGGAAGTCTCCCTCCGTTAACTAAAATATTGAGAATTCAATTATGAAATAGATACCCTCTATGTATGTTGGCTAGCTACCACCCCCATATAACCCTATTCAAAATAATTCAACCCTTATGTTTGTGTTTATTCCGTAAACCACAACTATTGATTACTATAACAGGTTTGATTTAATTTTTGTTAAAAATGAATAAATTTATCAAGATTCTTAAGGATCTAACAATTTTATTTTTATTCCAATCATCCATCCACTGACGGCGCTTTTTAGCCTATAACATTTAAGTTTTAAAAAGTCTTGCCACAAAATTAGACATTATACCAAAGAAGCGAAATTTTTATATATATTAGATAATGAATACATATCAAAATTTTTAAATATAATTATAATTCCTTTTTGGAAACACAATTATTAAATCCATGATTAATTATGCAAATTTTTTAATTTTAGGCTTTTTATTTATACATGTCATTTTTATAAATAATTTAAAAAAAAAAGATACGATTATTAGAATTCAATATTACAATATATATTTATTGTTAAAAACAGTATTTTAAAATATGTATATTAAAATTATGATCCCAAACAAAATTTTTTTTATTTGCCTCGAAAAGTCCGATGTGCAAAAAAATATTCTACAAATAAAAAATATAAGCGCCTTGTTTCTTGCAAGAATATTAAAATATATTTGCCTTATTTAAAAATTTAAGCCCGACCCGGTCCGGCTTTCTTCGAAAAATATTAGGGCTGACCCAGCCCGAACCTTAATTTTAAAAATAGACCCAGGGCCGCGATTTACATATCTCTAATTCAAATATCTATCATTCATTTATCGTTTTCTCTTATTTTGAAGATTTCCTTGCTTTGGACACGTGTATCACTGACTAATCTTATAACTTCTATTTGTTAATTAATTTTTTAGGAAACCTGTTATTTTCTTTTTATTGCCAATTTAGATTTATTTTTATAATATATAGATTACCTTTTTGTTTTAATATAAAATTTCCCCTTTTTAAAATAAAATTTGGCAACACCATTATGTTATAATTTTAAATTTGTTAATATGATTTACCAAATGTTCATAACTTAAATAAGATAACTATGATTGATATTAGAATTTAAAGTGGATTATAACTTAAAATGGCCTTTGTATTTTCAGTGACTCTTGGCTAATCCTAAAATGTCTAGTCTTTATTGTAAGCTAGTGTTAAATAGATAAGTATTTTTACATTTAAAATAAATTTTTTACTAAATCACTCAGGAGAGATGTAAATAATAAGAGGAAAAATCAGCGTTCAACCAACCATTCAAGGATCAATTTAATCACTTCACTTGACAAAAGAGTAAAATAGTTTACTCAACAACTTCTAATTATGTTTATGATTATTCGGAAAACATATTTATTATTTCTAAAAAATTTTTTGAATGATAATAATTTCTTTTATATCTTTTTAGAAGATTATGTAAAATAAAAATTTGAATATTATTTCTATAAAAATAAATGTTCTATTTTTCATATTTTATTTTATTTTTATTATATTTTCTTTTTTTTAAACAAAAAAATTTGAATAATAAAAAATCTTAAAAATCCATTCAAAAAATGTTGGGGTGCATGTTAAAGTACTCTTACATATAATATTTTTTATTATTTAAAAAAATTAAAATTTCATTGTCTCTTATTTACAAAATATTAACCAAAATATTTTTAGATTTGTGTGAAGAAATAAAGAGTGAGAAAAATTTAAATATTTATAATAAAATATTATATCTTCATTAAGATTAAGAATATATTTCTTCATATTTAATATATAATATTTAGGCATTAATTTACTTTCAAAAGCATAATGAAAATTAAATTTATTTTTGATACTTTTGAATTTATAGTTTATAAACATTGCTCGTATTTGTATATAAAAAAATGATATTCTCCATATTGAAATATTATGATTAATAACTTCATTTATCATCCAATATTTTAGTAATTTGTAACCATAAATGTGAAACGAAAATGAATATATGTACTTTTTCGATATGTACTTTGTTTTTCATTTTTTTTAAAAATTACGAAAGGTATGATTGAGTATTATAAATGCAAAAATAAATTTTACTTAATTTTTTTAATACGCTTTTTAAATAAGTATAATATTAATTATCCGATTTGAATAGATATTAATTTGATATACCCAATATCGACCGGTTGAATCACATATGGATGATTATTTACTATCCATGGGATATATCAAGAAAAATATTCCCAAAGATTCTGGATGTCTTTTTAGGGCTATATCCGAACAAGTAAATAAATTTTATAATGGCTAATGATTTATTATTTATTTATAACTTTTAATTTATTTAAATTTTTCAGTATTTTATTTTAGCTTATATAATATTTGAAGTTATCCGTTTATTTTCATTTTCATTACAATTATTTATTTATAGCTTATATAATATTTAAAGTTTTCCGTTCATTTTCATTAACAATTATTTCCATTATTTTATGTCTAGTTTATTAAATTGATGTCAGGAGGGGGGGGGGGGGGGAGTGCAAGTTCATTAACAAAATTGCATTTTTTTAAAATATTGTAACCTAAATATATTTAAAATTTTTACTTCTAACTGGTGAGAATTAGTGAAACGTTTACATTTTTTTAATTCTAAAGTAGTGAACGTAACTAACTATCATAAAGTTATTCGGTTTTGTCTGATTTATATTTTTTATCGACCAATTTATTATTCTTATAGGTGTACGGAAGTCAAGTTTTTTACAAAAACGTTCGGAGCAAAGCATCTAACTTTATTCTAAGCAATTCCGATAAATTTGAGAATGTAAGTTGAACTTGAAAAATAATCTGTATAATCCAAGTTATTAATTTTCCCACAAATATTTTTTGTCTAATATATTAACATTAGTTAGGGTAATAAAGCTCAAATTAAATACACTATTTTTATTTAAATTAACTAAAAATTTTCTAGATACTTGACGGTAAAAGTGTCGAGGACTATGCCAAACTCTTACGCGAAACTTCTGTAAAATTGACTGCCATGATTAATTTTGCTACTTTATAAAATATTTTACACATTTCTTTTCTTCTGCTTCTAACATCTTTTTTCTAAGCCTGTTTATAATTTTTTTGTTAGCATTAAAAACAAAAGCAAGGCAACATTAAAATATATTTACAGTTAATAAAATTGCTAAGGCATTCTCTTTAATTTTCATAACCAATATTTAGAGCTGGGGAACCGAAGTGGAAATGTTAGCTCTTTCAACCGTCTATAAGTAAAGTTTTATTTGAATTACTTGTTGAAGAATATAATTTTTAGGAAAGACTTGATGATATATACCCCGGTTGAACAATCGCCAATCAACATGACACGCAATAATTTTGGCGAGCAGGTATTAATACTTAGTTTATATTGTTATTCATTTTGGTTAAGCGTGCATTTATAGTACTAATTATGCAACATGATTACATCAGTGCGATCTAATAAAAATCTATCAAGGAGACTAAATTTATCTTTAAAATTCTTAAATTGTATCATGATTAATAGATATCAGGAAAAGCTCAAATATTTTATAATAGCATATAAATTAGTAATAGACTAACTAATTGGTATTTCATTTAGATTGAGGTTTGCACTAATAATTGGAGTCATTACGATTGTCTCTATCCGCTAAATAGTTTCAAGGATTCTGCATTTATTCAATGTAAGATATCTGAATATCTTCTATATATTTAATCGACATTAATTTTTTAGGTTATACCTAAACTGATTCAAAAATTAAGGTTTTAAAACTTGAAGAAATTTAGGTCATTTTATGTTTTGGCCATATTTTTCTTTTCCTATTAAAAGCTTATTTATGTGTTTTTTCAATAAAATTGAAAAATACTTTATGGATAAGCCTGAAGAGGTTGCTTCCAATATAAAACATTTTAGATCGATTGAAAAGGTATAATAATTATTTTTCACAAATCCACTTGCAGCATTACTATACGAAACCCTTTACAAGGGGGTATTTGGCATGTACTTCGAATTCGATCGGCACATTCAATCTCAATTGGACGCCATCATTGACTCTTCATTGACCTGCAGCAACCAACCTGGGTTTGTGCCTAACAGGAGAAATAGCAGTGGAGAAAGATTTAGCAACGGGGAAAAATGCCACGAGAGGTTTACCTTATTTATTGTAACGTTTTTTTAGGCACAATTTTAACCAGAATTGTCAACGTATTTATATCAAACGTTTAAAATCTTTTTTAGTTAAAAGATAAGCCGATACAACCGAACTTGAGTCGCTCAGACTGGCATGTTCTATCGAACCTTAATTTAAATTTTTTTTAAACATTATTCCTTATGATGTTTTTATGAATATAATTTAATATAAACCATAAAATTGTTTATCTAATTTTCAAACAGTTTTCTATTTAAGTGTTTAGAGTTTCCTCTAAACAGCCTAAAAAGAAAAGGACTATTGAAATTTACATAGCTGGTAACGATAATCTTTGAAAAAATATAAAAATAACAAATAATATTTATTTAATGACAAACCAAAATAGTGTCCTAGTTCAAAATTTGTTTCCTGGACTAAACAGTCATAAACCATGACATGATCTAAAGGTTAAAAAATTTCCAATTTCGTTTCCTATTTATTGAACAATTCAATAAAAAATCGATTGGGCCTCTGATATTTCCAAATTAAAATTTTAGATCGTGGATCTTTGAAAAAATTCTTTGATTAGATCTGCCGGACAAAAATTAAATTTTTTTAAAATATAGTTCATTACTCGGGTTCAATAAAAATACCTCTATTTCAAAGATGGTATGAGAGTTGTTTGAGGAACAGGCTAAAAATGAAATATGTATTAAAAATACTAAATTAAATTTAGAATAATCTGGTCTAAATCATATGTTGTTCCAATATAATGTAGTAATCTACTAAACAATGATTAAATTTTATTTTACCATCTTGATATATCCTACCCTCATCCGTACTGGCTACCTACCATCTCTCCATTCCTGATGAATAGTACCAGCCCCTTTACTTTACTCGATGGTAGTATCCTACTTCCAAGGGGTTTAAAAATGGAAACTAATATATTTGAAATGATAAATTTATAATATATACCAACAAAAATTAATTGGATGCTATAATTAATTTTATAAAACCCTTTTTTAACATATATATTAATTATACTCCATTTTCAAGATGTGTACAAATTTGCGTCGATTTTTAAAAATGGCCTGATTAAGATTTTAGATAAAATAATATTATGTAAGCCTGAAAATTTTGCTTATAGATGGCAGAAAGGTTGGACCTCTATTTGCCAAATCTAGAGACTTACATAATACTATTTTGGCTATAATCTTAATAGGGCCATTTTTGAAAATCGGGTCTTTTAACAGCGTAATATAAAACATATTATATTTAAATACTTTATTCAAATTAGTAATAAATATAAATAACATAAATTATAATGCTGCAAACTTTAAATAAATTTAGTTTAATTTATGTATCATAATAAACATTTGGTAATAATAAGCAACAGCCTTTCTTTATTTGTCATTTATTTTCTCTAGCTTTAATTAAAAATTCATATTTGATTCCATCTTCCAAAATTGTTCTTACTTATAGAAATACTTCTTTCTGCTGGGTGTGAACCCATTCACATAAATAATATTTGTAATATAAAAACCAAATAAGTATCCAGAAATTTGCTAGGTATTGATCTTTGGGTAAACTTATAGTAGGCATCTTTGGGTAAACTTATAGTAGGCCTTTGGCTATTTTTATAAAAATAAAGGTTATCAAAAATTTTAAATTGTAGTCGTTATTTTAAAAATTTATCAAATTTTTCTTTCAAATTCTTCCTTATAATGATATATTGTATATAATTATTTAGAGATAAGGGGGTGTGTAGGGAGAAAACATTTAATAGTTTAAAATGATATTTACGAGAACACACAAATTTCCGATGGGGGATTTCTGGTTCGCCTGATAAAACCTATTGTTGAACTAAGAACTTTAGTTTGATCTATTGGTTCTAACATTTTTGGTTTGGAATACAATTAAATTGTGAGAGATTATTTTAAAATATCTGATTTTTAGTTTCACCAATATATAATATATTTCATTTTAAAATAAAGGACAATTTAGCTTGGATATTAAACAAAGCTATAAATGATCACTTTTATAATTGGATTAGATCAGAGGTGTATTTTTAAATTACAATTACCATTTATATGACAAATTTATTATGAGTATAATATGAGAATTTTTATTTTTAAACAAGTCAAAAAAACCCTTCGAAATAAGATGCTATCAAATGAAAACTCTAAACCCATTTTTTTTTTGATTACATTATTTATTTAACGACTAATCTTCATTAAAAAGTGTTTTTTTCTAAGCAATTTAAATAAATATCAAGTTTGAATATAATAGTCCTGTGTCGTTTTGTCAGGTTTTAATAGGTCCTATCTATTTTTGTTCGATTTTGTCCCCGTGTGGCTAGCATTTCTAATATATTACCCTCTGATTTTAATATATATATATATTAAATAATCTGATAAATTAAATTCTTAATAATTTAGACATATCCATATATAATTCTGTAAAACTATTTATTTTACCTTTTAGCTCTTCTCCTGATCTTAATGGCAAGATTTCAAATGACGTTTATTCTTATATTGCCGTGAGACGAGTACAAATTCCTTTAATATTAAATGAATGATCTGTTGAGAATAGTTGGGTAATTGCTCTAATTTTTTAAGCTAATAAATACATTTTGGGAAATGTTTTAGCCTCATGTTACTTTTGAAAAGATAGCTCACAGAAATAAATTAACTCTTGCCTCAAAGCTAATCTCGATTTTTAACTATTACCCAACTATAATAATGAGTATGTGATCTATTACAAATTCATTTTGTATTTTATAAATCGTTCAATAAAAAATAAATTCAGGAAAATTTATTAAAAAAATACGCTAAAAATGCTCCGATATCCCTAAAGATTTTGAAATCTTTGGATCCCTACATTTTTAGGAATGTTGCCTACGATTCATGGTTCGAATCCAAAAAAGGTGATTTATATTTTTTAAGATTGCAAATTGTTTAATAGTAAATATATATGGTATATAGTGGTGATCTACATCGGGCCTAATTTTTTAAGCCCAGCCCGGCCCGAAATACAAATAAAAATTATTTTTCTGTTTTTTATTGTAAAAAACAATTCTCAAATAAAAAATATTAGACCCTGTTTCTTGCAAGAATTTTAAAATATTAAAATATATCAATTTATTTGGCCCGGCCAGAAATCTTTTAAATAATATTAGACCCGGCCCGACCCTAACCGAAATTATTTTTTAAAAATAGAATTTGTTTAAAGAAGATTTAGAATAAAATTATAACTCACGGGTTGAAATATATTTCGGCATTAAGAGTTTTCTATATTTGATCAAGGATTTAGTAATAATTATATATAAAAAATCTCATTGTTCTAAGTTCTAGCAAGTCTGCAGAGATACGATCGAAATTTGTGACATTCGATTCCAGTTTATAGAATCATTTTTAAAAAGGTCTTAAATAACTTATATAAATAAATTTTTATTCAAAAATAAAAACGTGAAAGATATGAATGAATCGGTTTTGAATCTGTTGTATATTTTAGCCCTGTTTTAGGTTTTTGTATTGATTGATGATCAATTTTTGGATAAATGTTTACATATTTATTGAAAAAAATCGTCTAGATGAGCAAAAAATTAGTTTGACAGCTATGGTTAGCTTTCAATATTCTCCCGGAGATATATGTTTGGTTAAGCTAAGTAAAGGGGATATAGATGGAACCTTCGCCAAGAATGAAAAGAGTCATAAAGATTGCTGCCATTTTTACGATGCTCACATTCAGCACATTAAGACTGGGGACAAGGTGGTAACCATCTTCGTAGAGGAGTTGGGAAAAAAGTTTTAAATTTATTAATACTTGCCAATAAAATCCTTCATATATTAAAATTTATATAAAAGGTTCGACGTAAAGGTTGATCAGCTATTTCCTTTCCCCCTTCATCTTGGTATCTTGACAGCCAACGCTAATTACGTTTACAATAATAAGTGGAGGTGCACCGGTCCGGCAGCAGGGTTCTCTTTGCCCCAGCCTTTGCATAACCTGAATTCTCATAACCCTTTATTAAAAAATATTAGGAACAGCAACTTATATAATCACAATAAGAGATTATGTAAAAGGGTCGGAAAGCATGCCAGATATTTCAATCACCATACTCTAGATAATAATAACTCCTCGCATCATCGTCATAATTACGTGATATTAAATATATATATTTACAATGTCAATAATTTTCGTTATTTTTTGGAAAAATTGTCTAGCTAGCGTTCAGAGTATATAAAAATAAATCTTTAAATTAAATAATTATCTGCCATGTAAGTTAATTTGAATAAATAAAAATAATTATTTTAGAGTGGCTTCTCTAATTTACCTTGTGTAAACCAGCAGACTTACGAGGAGTCAAATACCAACAATCAAGCCTTTAACAAGTTTAATAATAATTTATTATTTTCAATTGTAACCAATATTTCTTAGATTTTATGATAACAACGCTGTTGGATTAGAATATGATTATTCAACTAATGGACAGTTACCGATTGAAAATATAAGTTATACTTATTCATTTTAAGATAAATTTTGATCAAATGTATTTATCATGATTAATGTTATATATCACCGATTTATTAAAGGTATTGTAGGTTAAAAATTATGAAAAACATTATGTCTAAAATCAGAGTAGAGGGGAATGTTTTAATTTAATAAATTAAATGAAATTAAATTATGATCCCAATTAATTTTATGTAATAATTTATTTTAGAATTTTTTTTTTCTTCTTAATGCCCATAAATATTTTTGTGATATTAGCCGATGATACTAAGGGGTTTACAACTCATGCGGGGGATGATAACGAAGGCTTATCGACAAACACATGCCAGGGAAAGAAAGTTAAATTTGGTATGAAACTAATTTATACATTGTATTTTACTGGTTTGTCCTCAATTGTATATTATATTTTCTACTTACCACAAAAATCCAAGAATGTGAACACAAAACCACAAATTATGGAAATATACTTGCGTCTTCGATCTATACTCATCCTGCGAATTCCGTCGAGGAGAATCAATTTGAAAAATTCAAGGATTATAGCGGTGTATATAGCATGTCGAAACTTTCTCTAGCAGATTACCAAGTAGGGATAGGGATGGAATCTGAAAACACCCTAATTAGTCGGAATATTCCTGCGGCACCAATTCCATCTGTGATTCCCTTTCCCACTAATCTAGTGTCGCCTAGTCAGAGCCAATCGATAGTTAATTCCAACTCACATATGTTAAACTCTACCAACGATTATTATTTGCCACCACTCAATGACTTAAACATGACACCACTTTGTATTCCTTTCACCACTTCAAATTTCGGTTCAAGCTCAAATCAAGAAGTCTATTTTCACTCCAGAGAGTTGACTATAAAACCTAGCGAGGGCAATGTTGCTATTAACGGAGGTGGAGAAGATTCTAGAGGCTTCAAGTATATATTTTCCAAAATTCTCATATGCATCATTTTCATTTGCTCTAATCATCCTTCTCTTTATTTCTTAAACACCCCAAATAGGCATGTGAATGAAGCAAATTACAATCCAATCTATCTTCCTGTCCCCCCTCCAGGAACGGCTTGGGTTCCTCTTGTATTGCTTTACAATAATAATCAAATGAATCAAAATATTAGTCAGATTACATTGTCTGAGTATAATAATAACAATGCTACAAGTTTTAATAATAATGGAGCTACATTTAAACCTGAACGAATTACCTCTAGGAATATATCAGGTTTAGGATTTATGGAAACGTTTATTTAAGCTATCTGTAAAACTGTAATTATAGTATTTTCAGGACAATAAATAATATTATTAAAAAATCTAAATAAAAGTAATAACACCCTTATTAAAGTTCTCCTGTTCAAAGCCACATTATGTATATCCGGCGAGATTGGCATCCACTCATTTCATTTTATCTATTCATCCCATAAATTTCAATTTTCTACGCTTATCCCAGACGACACTAAGCTTACTTCTAACACCTCACCATCTCATATCGGACCCATCCCAATCACAAAAAGACAGGAATTTTCTACTTGTCTCCTACAATATTATCTCCGAATGATCCCCAAGAGGTCAATAGCAATTAAACCTAAAATTGGCTTGAGAGTAGTGTTTGCAACGGTCCGGTCCCTTTTTTCTAAAATGAGACCATACGGTGGACCGTTAAGTCAAGTGAGACCGGACCGTGGGACCATCAGTCTGGTCTGGTCGGTCCGGTCCCAACTAAATTTTTTTTTATTAAGTGCATTAAATAAAAATGAAAAGTGTTAAATTAACAATATTTTTATTATATAATCAAATCATTTTTATTAAATTATACAATACAAATTCCTAATATTTTAAAAGAGTATTATAATACAAATTAATTGAATATAATTTAAATTAATTTAATTTACATATTAATTAGTTTTTTTTTGATATTTATATTGCGATAGATATTTGGTTATAAAATAAATTATATATAAATAAATATTTTAATTATCTTCTAAAAAATCAAAAATTATTCTATTTTTTATTTATGATTCAAGTTTCATTATAGATTGAACCATCTTTGGATTCATTCTATTTTGTTTTTTTGTTATTTTATCACGAGCTTTAGAAAAGACCCGTTCACATGCTAACAGGTGCGGACTGGCGACGCTACTGCCTCGTGGGAATTTTTTTTATAGCGGCCTCATTTATTTGGGGGCGAAACCCTCATACCCCCATTTTTGTTTGCCCGGTCTTCGACCGGGTTCCCTTAAATGGCTTCTTTGATTTACATGATAATTATTACTTCTTATTTTTTGAAAATAAGTTCAAACGATTTACAATCATATTCATTACCTATATATTATACTATTCATTGAAAATATATATTTTATATTAGATTTACAACAATATTGCACTATAAAATCAAATCATACATCACATGTTAAATATAAAAAAAATGCATACTCAATATATTAAATCAATTAATTATAAATATAAAATTATTGCAGTTATACAATATTACAGAGAATAAAATTGCTACACTTTTATAAAATCAGGCACCGATCATATTGTAAATAATATTAATAAGATTCTAATAAAAGAATTAAGAAAATATATAATTTTTACTTTAATAAATCTCTCATTAACTTTGAACCTTTGCGCAAATATACAGGAATATCTTCTAGTTCAATCTACGTTGTTCATTAAACTGACATCATTAAAAACGCTTGTAATTTTTCTTGGTCAATATTAGCTCTCAGATTATTTTTATAATTTTTAATTTACTAAATGCTTTCTCGCAATTAACCTGCGTAAATGATAAATAAAATGTATTCATATGCCAAAAAAATATTAGTGTCACTTGTATGTATATGTATCTTTTAAGAATCTCATACACGCATATTAAACACTTGTTACATTTATTATCACACCCTCATTTATTATCATATTGTAATATTCTATCTTCTTCATTTGTCTCTTCACTTGTACATGCGATATCCTTGTCCGTTTTATTAAATTCGGCTACCAAATCTTTGAATACACTGGCAAATGAACATAATTCGTTATGAAATTTAACACTCAATATATATGCCAATAGTTTTTCCAAAGCCTTTTCAGAAATACCTTTAGTATTTATTTCATCAAATGTCTTGGATGCAAATATTGCATATTCAAGATAAGCTCTCAATTCGCAGAAAGTAGTTCCGACACGCTGTTTATAATTTGATCAATTATAGGATGAAATAGTTAGAACCTATAAAGGTCAATCGCTTCTTGAGGACGTTTACTTGGCATTTGTCACTATATATTCTCTTCGCTCGTCTTATTCGATCTTTTTACAAAGCATTTTATACTCAGATACTCTTCGGGAGCTATAAATATGAAAATATTTCATTTTAATTAGCAGCCATTTTATTGCTTTATTTTAAATCGATGTAATATTCGATGATACAGAAGATTTAGCATCTTCTTTCATTTTTCATGCTGACAAAGTACCTAATTTTTTAGTTTGAAGATATGACAGTGGCCCTAAAAATTTCTAGTACTTAGAATCTTTAATTTACATAAAGAATCTTTAATTTACATAAATTTTCAAGTTTATGTCTCAAATGATTTATTATCTATTATATATTGAAGTGCATTTATCGTTATGGGGAGCAAGCTCTCTTTATCATATATCCTCTAAGGGCTTTTTCACGTGCCCATCATCTAACCTATTTCAACTTATTTTGGCCAGATGAATTATTCTGTTTCACCCAAGCATCCATCTTTTATCTATTTCACCGACCTGGATTTTATTTGATTTCAATGAATTAATAACAAGAAATGTTGGCTATATTATTTCTACAATAAATCAATGTATAAAAATATAATATAATAAATTTATCAAAACTTTGCTTTCACTCTACTCAACCGAAAGCGTTTTCACTTCATTTGAAAAAAAACAAAGAAAAGAACGTGGTAATGATGTGTAGCGTCAAGCGATGTTATTGATATATTATGCATTAAAATATAGTAAACGACATGACAATTCTCAAGGAATGTAGTATTCAAATCATAGAGATATCATTAAAAAATAAATGATAAGAGAAAATAATGTGAACATAATAATAATTTTTTTCTAATCGGCCTCTATTTTGATATTTTCCACTGATCAGCCTCAAACATCTTCATTTTCTCGCGGCCTCGTGGGCAAAATACCCACCGGGTCTTATGGCCAGTCCGCCCCTGCATGCTAAAGATGTAGCCTGATGTGGGAGATAGTCCATTGCTATTTTGGCTAGAATAGGAAATCGTTATTAATTCCCTTCCCATTAATCTAGTATGTTGGAATTAATAGGACATAAAATACCAGATAAATAGCTTTGTATTTCATTTATAACATCTTCTACTGATGTCCCAGTTCCCATGAGCCTATCTCTGGCCATTCTCTTATTTCTATTCTTTATTTGAATTTAAATCAATATCAATACAAGTAATAGAAAATATTATTTAAATCAAGACTTGATACCAATACAATATTTCGTTAATCTTGGGTTTTTAATATTGGTTCCCAGCCTTAATCATAACTATAAGTATGTTTATTTGATTAAGTTTTTATTCATATATTTAAAATTTTGAGCTCCATATATATGCATAATTTACTTGTGCTTGAAGAATTGGAAAATATTTGTAGACATGTTTGTTTTTCCAGCTTAATCTATTTTAAAATATTTGTATAACTCTTTAACATTATGTAAAGAATTTGATGGATTTTTTTTATTTACATCAATATTCATTCTTTCACTCCCTGAAGAGTGTGGTGGTTCAATAGTTTTATCAACTTTTATGATTTCAATTTCCATTTCCATTTCTAAAAATAAAAATATAATACTACCTACCCTACTAAATTAAATTACTTGACGACGAATGAATTGAATGAAACGGAAGAATATAAAAAGTAAAAGATGAATGAGATATTATAAAGTTATAGGCATTAAATAATCATGTTTTAAGTGTTATATGCACATTAACTAAAAACGATTAATAGTATAGTAAATAGTAAACTTATCTTCTTTAATCAGTCTTCGGTAGGACTGGACCGGACCATCGAACCGTGTTGTCGGACCGTACCGGACTGTGGGGCCCAAGAGTCTGATGAGACTGACCGGACCGTCGATCCAACCGGACCATTGCAAACACTACTTGAGGTAATACTCAACTTCAACATTGGGTTGTTCCTCTCGCAGAACAACATAGAATCTACATAGTGGAATCTATATCGCACTCCTCCACCTATGCTGCAAAACACAGTAACATCATCTCATGGTAAAATAATAGACAATAAAGGCCACCACCAACTACATTGCAAATATTTATGAAGACACCAACTACGTCAAAAAGCTTTTAAAACAGGCTAATTAGAAGGAATGAATAAGAATTGTAGCTATATCTTGTTGAGAGTGATTCAGGAATTTCTTTCCAAAATGTTAAGTAAACTTCCAGAAACCATGATTATTGCATAGGTCATATGCCTAAATAGTTTTTCTAATTTTTTGAATATTTTAACAGTGGAAGATAATAAGAGGTAAGTTTGTCTCCCTGCAAAAATTCACGAATATTGTACCATCATAGATTATCAAAAATCGAGTGAAAAGCCCCAAAGGTATATCTTTATGAACAAATTTTCTTGTCTTCTTCTTTCTCTTTAATATTTCTTGATTTCTAATAATTATTTTGAAGAATATAGATATGTTTCCTTTCCATTCAAGACACAATTTATTCATTTATCCTGTTAATCTAGATAATCGTGTTTTATTTCACAAGGAAGCCGGTGTTACATAGATAAGGGTAAAAGGGAGGACACTTTAATACTATATTATATAACCACAATATAATTAATCTTTTAGAATAATTAGTTTCATAAAAATAAATACTATGATTAAAATTTATAAGTGACAACTCTGGCTTTCGAAACGAAAGGCCGTGAATTCAAAGATTTTAAATTTTTTTTATATTTAAAACCTACTTTCGAATGGGAATTGTTTCGCTTGATCAAATTCGGCCGGGCTGTATCAGATTTAGTTGGCTCAAAAAAAAATAATTTGCAAAAAAGGTTTTTATATAGAAATAAAAACAAAGAAAAACATAAGATTAACACAAGATTAAGATATAATCATAGAAAAAATTATATTAAATTAAGATGATATGAAAGTTATACAATTAGGTTTTTTAAATATTTTTTATCCGAGATATAAATATATTATAAATTTTCTAATTTTGTTTTTAATAAAGAATTCAAATCACTTAGTTTATCCAGCCGATTAGCTGTGATTTATTTATATATTCTATTTAAAATTTTTTAGGTGATGTTAGAGAAAATGGTATATCATGAATTATCAATATAAGTAAAATTAAATTAGATGGATCAAATACAGTTTTCACATATTGCTAGTAAATTGTAATAATAAAAAAACATGATGTAATAATTTTAGATGCAGAAACATTGTATATTTATGAAAATAAATAAATTTTTTGGAAAAATAAAAATTGTAAAATATTAGAAATGGTAAACTTTATGGTAGAGTTACAGAATACCCCTTAATCTATCAATTGCATTTACGAAACATAAATTTCATCTTGTCCAAATTTAAAATTTATAATTTGATATTATATTCATTTGAATATATGTGTAAATAATTATAAATTGAGCATTGCATTCATATAACTGACGTATCCAGAATTGGGAAGGGGTAAACACTATTAGGTAAATTTTTTCCCCATTAATTTGATTTTGGGTTTAAGACCGTGTCTTAAATTGTTTTGAAAAAAATTTATAAATTTTCGCAAATTAATAAAATTATGAAACATGCCCGAAATCTTCTATTATTTTAAGTTTTTTAAAATTAAAATAAAGAAAGAAGCAAAAACAATAAATAAAATACCATATTTTGATTATTATTCAAATGTATTTAAAACAATAATAATAAAAAATTATACATTTTATATTTAAAAAATAACAAATATGGATATACGCATAATTATAATTTATATTAAAATGGGACACAAGGAATATGTACGAATGCGAGAAGTAAAAAGAGTCTAGGATAGCTATTTGGCTAGTAGACTACATTAAAGCTGATGTAGTTCGCTTTAAGAATAGCTATGATCAACCTTTGTCAAAGAAAAACCCCTCTCGAAGTTCTTCTGAGAGTTTGCTGAAGGTGGCAATTGTGGTTAAAATGATAGGAATGAAATAAGGGTTATTTGAAATTTCTGTGTATTTCCTTCTGGTCAAATGATTCTGAGAGCTTAGTTAGAAGCGGACAGGAGGTCAATACATGAGTAGCCCCTTACCAATAATTGGCCTCTCCAGGGAATTTGAGTGATCCCATCAGGACGTTTACAGTATGATCTCTGTTTACACCAAATTCATTTTCTCCTACCAATTTCCAACAATTTTACAATTCAACTAGGAAAAATACTTTCAGTCGAGGGCATTCAACAGGATGACCCCCTCGGATTCTTACTTTTTAATCTTGAAATCAATGACTCAATTTTCTGCTGTGAAATTGACAACGCAGTCTGCATAATTCTCGAAATAGGCACAGCTACTCTCGCTTAATCCTGGCAAATCCAAATTCATCCAATTAAATTCGAAAACACTCTTAATTTTACATTCACTGTATTTGATGAATTAACACATCTAAAATCTCCTGTAGGGGGGACATAAGGCAATTTGCACTTTCCTTCATTCCATGCTTGAGATCATCTTTAAATTGGAGGACATTTTTGCTCTTCTTCCATCACATATTAAAAAAATTCTTTTATGCACTCAGTTCAACACATATTTTTAAATTATCCTCTTCCACTCAAAACATACGAAAAAGGAATAAAGAACCTAATCGAAAAAATGGTAAACCTCAGATCGAAAGTGCTTGGGCCCAAGCTTCCCCTAATCAAATTCGGCGGACTTGGTATTAGATCTCCCTACGACCTAGTAATTAGAGGTGAGCGCGGGCCTAATTTTTTATTCACGGCCTGCTCACGGTGGCAATAAAAAAATTATCGCCCATTCACCTTACCATTAAAAAATTTTCGACTCGACCCGCCTGCTCGCGAAAGGCAATATTTTGATTCATGCCCGAAAATTCACAGTGTTTTTAAATTTTTCAAACTATTGCTATAATTTTTCACTTTTTTGAATTTATTTCTCTAATTTCATAATCCATATTAATAACAAAAAATAAATACAATCTATAAATCGTCAATTGAGTACGCCTTTCCTAATAAGAGATTGGCTACAGAAAATAACCTTCCACTAGAAGCTGAACTTGCCGGGGCTGACAAAATTTTAATCGCTAATTTGAAGGAAAAAAATATTCCTGCTTCCAAAACTTCAAAATATTGTCTTGTTATTTGTCTTATGAGGGATGAATCTTTTAAGTACATCCTCATAGCTTTCCTCAGTAGAAGATGATGCTTCATTAGAATCATTTAGAAATTCTCTAAATTTTTCATTTAAAATATACGTTTTATGAGTGTAGGATGGATTATGAATTATAAATGATAGTTGGCATTGACCATTTATGGTTTTTATGAGTTTAGGATAAATTAGGAAAGTTGTAAATGATAGTTGGCATTATGCATATCATCTAATTTTATAACATTTAGCATTTTTAAGGTTGTTTTATATATAATCCTTTTTTTCTTCTATTGAAAACTTAATACTTTTGAAATTCGGATCTAGAATTAAGCCTATCTTATGTAGTGGCTGTATAATAAATATTTCTTTTACAAGAAATCTTGTTATGTTTTTTAAGGTTTTGATTATTATTGTATCACAGAAGTTAACAAAATTTTAATAATTTTTGCTTCTATAGATAAACATAATTTATTGTGGGACGAGAATCTGCACTCAGATTATCCGAGCATTCTTTAAATATTGATAAAAATTTATCTAACTCGCATATGACTATGATCAATTGTGGCTAATCTATTTAATTCTTGCTTGCTAAACAAGTACACCTGTATTTCAGAATATGATTTTAAGAAACTCTGTATCATGATATATGCAGAATTTCATCTCGTTATTACATCTTGTTTAAGGGTGTGGTTTAGCTTGCTATAAGCTGTAGATTGTTTGAAATATTGTGCTATTTTTTTTCACCATTTATATTTAAGGCTATTTCAGATAAACAATTGTCAAAAATATAATGCATAATATTATTTAGTATATGGCATATACATGCTAGCGTTTCGTCATCTCTGAATGCACTTATAAGATTTACTCCGTTATCAGTCACACAAATATACATTTATTTAAATACTTTTCTACTTCTGTGTATTATTCTAAAATTAAATTGACTTCACTTTTAATATTGACGCTTGTTTTCATTTTCCTTATGGCCAAAACAAGTGTTTTTAATTCAAATCCTTAATGATAATATGTCCTGTAATGGTTAAAAAACATCGATTTTTATAGTCATCCGTCAAAAAATTAGTGGTTATTGACAAGTAATGATTAATGATCATGCTTTTAATCTTAATTTTAATTTCATCGTATATTTTTGGAGCTATTCATGAGTGTTTTCCAGCTCACAAGTATATCTTAAATTTTGTTGTCCCTATGTAACACCAACATTTATTAACTCTTGGCCTAGCTTGTAAAATACTTCACTTTTGGTTGCATTTAAAAATCGAAGATCTTTACAAATAAAATAATACAACTGACTTTTCTGTAATAAGTTTAAGCTAAATTTAAAAAAGTCTCGCGATAAAACACCTATCTAAAAAGAAAATAGAACTAACAGCATGACACCGGATGTTATTTATAAAATACGGAAGATTTTTTGTTTTCAAAAATTATTCTTATAAAAAAAATTAAATAAAAATAAAATATATATTATAATTATAAAATTGCA
This sequence comes from Gordionus sp. m RMFG-2023, assembly GCF_954871325.1. NCBI lineage: Eukaryota > Metazoa > Nematomorpha > Gordioida > Chordodea > Parachordodidae > Gordionus > Gordionus sp. m RMFG-2023. The sequence goes on from NC_088775.1 coordinate 24,493,376, forward strand.
AATTTATATTTATATAAAAACAATTTTAAAAATTAAAATTTTCGTGATTCACGGGAAATTTATGTTCACGCCCGATCAAGCCCGGGAGAAATTTTGTGAAGGCCGTCACGCCTAATAATTTAAAATTTATTCACACTTACTCCGTGATCCATCGTGATACGATGGGCCACGCATAATTTCACGGCCCGTGTCCGCCTCTACTAGCAATATCCTTTTTCATATCGAGTAGCCTCTTGTCAACGTAAATAACCAATGTCCGTCATTTTAAAGAAGACACTTCCTTAATTGAGGCTATAAATTTGTAAAAAACACTGATCAATGCTGATTATCATCTTCACACAACCCAGGCAAAAGGACTGGGATGCGTCTGTAGTTGCTAGCTGCGCTCAAACACTCTTATCTAGTTTGCAATACCGCACCCTATTCTCTTCACTGCTCAATGATACTGGACACGAGTTTCTCGAAGCCATTCCTTCCGTTAATCTTCAACTTAAACTACCCAACAATGAACTTACCCACGTCCTTGGTATTCTTCTTAACTGCTCCATCACCCACCCTCACATAATCACCCAACGAGCCTTAAAATCAGCGCAAATACCATCCAAACTAGAACTTAATTAATTTCTATTATAAATTTTTGTAAATGACGAAAAATGATTTAGAACACTATTTTATTTTTACATTAAAAATAGCTTAGGTTATTTTTTTCTGCAAAATTTTATTTATTTTTTCTTTTTTTCTACAAATTTTGAATTATCCTTTCAAGAACACACGCTTTGCGCTTGCATTATCTTGAATTTTAATTATATCTAAAATTTTGATTATATATATTAGTATAACTCAATTTAATTTTGCCATAATATTTTGAATATTAATCTATAAATAAAATTTAGATATTTTTAAAGCAAAAGGAAGCTTCAGTTTATAATATATTCTTTAGAGTTACATTTGGCTGATAATATCTATTAAGCACTGCAAAACCTACCATTGACCCTAAAAGGTTTAAGAATTTCTTGTCACAATATCAAATATTTTTTTTAGGTAAGAAATTTACTAAATGTATTTATAAAATTAAAAGAATCTTCATTTTATCTGACTATTTAGATTTATAATTTTTATAGGTAAATTTTTACCCTAAATTTTTGTGATAATAATTTACTATATGTTATCTATTACCTAAAAGTCCTATCCTAATCCCACCAAGAAATAAACAAATTGAATAATATAAAACCTCTATTTGCAACTCTAATTGTTTTTAAAGAAAATCTCTCTTGCCTCCAACTATTCTCATTTCAAAAAGCTTCTATATTATATTTAATTATTTGATAAATTCATAAATTAAGTATTATATAAAAAAATAGTTGTTCAGAATGAAAAATATAATGGTTACATAAAATAGGAGAATATTTTTTTCCTTTTTTTAAATGTTGGTTCAACATAATTTCATACTTTCCATAAAAATGTAACATCTATAAATTTATAAAAAGTAAATTTTCTATATTTATAATGGTAATGCATATCAGAGGTTTATAAATGACAAAATTATCTGGCTTAGTCCAGATAAATTTTTTCCCCGTATTGTATTTATTCATAAAAATTTTATATTATAATTTGCTTTTCTCAAATTTTTTTAACATTTAACTAAAATAATATTAACGGATCTTTTTATATAGTTAAATTAAGAGTTTTTCAATTCATCAACCATCGTTTTAGAATTTCGTCTAGCAATTTGGAAAGCTAGACAGAGAATATTTAACATATATAAAAAAAATCGATCTCAAAATAATCTTTCATCAAAATAAAAGTAAATTTCTTATTCACACCTTATATAAGATAAGTTGTTTTCTGACATCCATAATCAAATAAAGGGCAAATTTAATTTACCCATCGTCAAATAAAGAATAAGTATGTTATTCCCCATCATTCTTGACGGGTTATCAACTAATATAATAAAACACGTTATTATATTATATGTCATAAAGGTCATCGTATTTGTAATACGATATTATTCAAATATGGCGTAGGATGAGCTGATCAGTGAACTCGAAAGCCTATACATCCAAATTTACATGGGAGAGCAGATTGAATCCAAACAAGAATATGAGGTTGAGTATTATTTTAAATGGATTTCGTAAGTTTCTGTTGCATTTGATATTTACTTTTTTTTGTTTTGTTAAACTTATTCATGTTTGAATTCTTATAATTATATTTTTTTTTTGGTTAAAATTATTTTTTGATTTAACCTTTTCTTATAAATTTATTATTTACTAGCTGATAGCCCGTCAAGAATGACGGGTAATCAGAATTTTATTCTTTTCAATGATGAATGAATAATAAATTTTACCTCATTGATGGATGAAGCATAAAATTTTCTATCTTATGATCATCCAATAATTAAGATTTTTTACATGGAAACAATGTTTCTTATTAGCACCCCAAATACTAACATCATCCACCAGAGCTCCTGTTGGTCAGCATTGCTGTTCACTAAGCGTGAAGGTAGGAGATGGATTTTAGGAGAGCAAAGAAATGAAAAAAAAATGAATAATAGAAGGGAGAAATAGAAAAAAGAGACAAAGATAGAAAATATAATAATTGTATATCCTCAAGACTTGACGATTATCGGGTTCCAACACATAAGCATTTGTAACCATATTAAAAAAAATATAATATAGTAAAATTTATAATAACAAAAATTTTACTAAAAAGGAGATTTAAGATATTTTAAATATTGAGAGGGATCTAAGATTTTTATGCATTAGTCGGGTATATCACCGTATGTTGGCTTTTATTTGTAAATGTTGTTGTCGTGTCTTTGATGGTTTTGCTCGATGGGGCGTAGTTTTTGATGATGATTTCCTTGCTCGTAGTTTGCTGTAAATAACCTGAAATAAAGAGTGTAAATTAAAAGTATAAAACAGAATTTACTGATGATGATGGTATCATGTCTTTGATGGTTTTGCTCGATGTTGCGTAGTTTTTGATGATGATGTGATTTCCTTGCTCGTAGTTTGCTGTAAATAACCTGAAAAGCGTGTAAATTGAAATTAAAAATAAAAAGACAATAAAAATTTACTGTTAAAAATTTAACTTCCATTGCCTATGATGAGATATCTTTAAAAAAACTTATTTAATATATATGTATTAATTATGTAAAATGTAGAGAAGGCAATAAAACAGGACCTTCATGGCAACAATTAAATTTTCCATGAAATGGCTTTTCAGAAAAAAATCATAGCATTAAAAAATATTACAAAAATAATAAATTTATATAGGTCTTGCGTAATCGGCTAAAAACTACGCCTAAGCCTAAAAATAGGCTAAGCCTAAAAATAAGCCTAATTAGGTTAAGCTTAAAAATTGGCTAAGCCTAAAAATTTGCTAAGCCTAAAAATCGTCTAACTAAGCCTATAAATCTATTAAAATTAAATTAGTCAAAATTCTACATCGATGCTTATTAGCATTAATTATCATTTATTTATTTTAGTAAAATAATTTATTTTATTTATATTTAATGTAAATATTTTATTATTATCAACAAATAAACATGATATGATTTAATAATTTTTATTTATATTATTATATTTTGAAATGTAAATAAATTTATTTATTTGATGTTTTTTAAATAAAAAAAATAATATGCTGCTATATTGTAAAAATGTAATATTCTTTTTAATATAATTTATTAGTGATTTTCACAATCTTCTTTATAAATACATCATTTATTGAGGAATTATATTGTAAATTTTATTAGATAAATAAACAATCTTTTAGGTGAAATCTTTTATGATTTTTTTTATCATTTTTTTAAAATTATGTATTTTTTATTAAATGAGGTGGATTTTATGAAACTTTTTTGATGTTATTTTATGATCTTTTTAAGGATAATATTTTAATGTGACAATTGTCATAATCGTTATTTTATAAGTTTTTTGAATTTTTTTGAAGAAAATATGTTAAAATAAGTATTAATAACATTTGTGTAAATATAAATTTAGTGAAGATGTACCAATGAAAAGTGACAATTGTCATACGTTATTTTTAAAGTTTTTTGAATTTTTTTGACGACAATATGTTAAAATAAGTATTAATAACGTTTAAATAAAAATTTAGTGAAGATGTACCATAGAAAATTGACAATTGTCATAATCGTAATTTTATAAGTTTTTTGAATTTTTTTAAAGAAAATATGTTAAAATAAGTATTGATAACATGTTTAAATAAAATTTAGTGAAAGATGTACCATAGAAAATTGACAATTGTCATAATCGTTATTTTTAAAGTTTTTTGAATTTTTTTGATGAAAATATGTTAAAATAAGTATTAATAACATGTGCAAATATAAATTTAGTGAAGATATACCAATAAAAAGTGACAATTGTCATAATCGTTTTTTTTTGAATTATTTTGAAGAAAATATGTTAAAATAAGTATTAATAACATGTTTAAATAAAAATTTAGTGAAGATGTACCATAGAAAAGTGACAATTGTCATAATCGTTTTATAAGTTTTTTGAATTTTGTTGAAGAAAATATGTTAAAATAAGTATTAATAAGATGTTTAAATAAAAATTTAGTGAAGATGTACCAATGAAAAGTGACAAATGTCATAATCGTTATTTTTAAAGTTTTTTGAATTTTTTTGACGAAAATATGTTAAAATAAGTATTAATAACATGTGTAAATATAAATTTAGTGAAGATGTACCAAAGAAAAGTGACAATTGTCATAATCGTTTTTTTTGAATTATTTTGAAGAAAATATGTTAAAATAAGTATTAATAACATGTTTAAATAAAAATTTAGTGAAGATGTACCATAGAAAAGTGACAATTTTCATAATCGTTATTTTATAAGTTTTTGGAATTTCGTTGAAGAAAATATGTTAAAATAAGTATTAATAATATGTTTAAATAAAAATTTAGTGAAGATGTACCAATGAAAAGTGACAAATGTCATAATCGTTATTTTTAAAGTTTTTTGAATTTTTTTGGCGAAAATATGTTAAAATAAGTATTAATAACATGTGTAAATATAAATTTAGTGAAGATGTACCAAAGAAAAGTGACAATTGTCATAATCGTTTTTTTTGAATTATTTTGAAGAAAATATGTTAAAATAAGTATTAATAACATGTTTAAATAAAAATTTAGTGAAGATGTACCATAGAAAAGTGACAATTTTCATAATCGTTATTTTATAAGTTTTTGGAATTTCGTTGAAGAAAATATGTTAAAATAAGTATTAATAATATGTTTAAATAAAAATTTAGTGAAGATGTACCAATGAAAAGTGACAAATGTCATAATCGTTATTTTTAAAGTTTTTTGAATTTTTTTGACGAAAATATGTTAAAATAAGTATTAATAACATGTGTAAATATAAATTTAGTAAAGATGTACCAATGAAAAGTGACAATTATCATAATCGTTATTTATAAAGTTTTTAAATTTTTTGACGACAATATGTTAAAATAAATATTAATAACATGTGTAAATATAAATTTAGTGAAGATGTACCAATGAAAACTGAGAATTATCATAATCGTTATTTTTAAAGATTTTTGAATTATTTTGAAGAAAATATGTTAAAATAAGTATTGATAACATGTTTAAATAAAATTTAGTGAACCATAGAAAATTGACAATTGTCATAATCGTTATTTTTAAAGTTTTTTGAATTTTTTTGACGAAAATATGTTAAAATAAGTATTAATAAGATGTTTAAATAAAAATTTAGTGAAGATGTACCAATAAAAAGTGACAATTGTCATAATCGTTATTTTTAAAGTTTTTAAAATTTCTTTGATGTAAATGGATAAAAATATAGATTGTAAAATTAAAATTGCATGAGTATGTGCCATAGAAAAAATATATGGTAATAATAGATTCTTCCCCAAAAACAGGAGCAAATTGGCATTTTATTACATCCGTTCATCGGGTCAGAAATTAATATGCAAAATTTATATCATAATATCTAATCCTAAGTTAGAAATTATTATTTTTTTTGCTAATTTTCATCAGACAATCTTGTTTAAAATTTGGGTAAACTTTTTTTTCTATTTTAAAATCAATATCGATGCAAATTAACTTTTCAACAAAAATAAAAAAACTTTAAAAATAACGATTATGACAATTATCGCTTATCTAGAGTACATCTTAACTAAATTTTTATTTAAACATGTTATTATTACTCATTTTAACATATTTTCGTCAACAAAAATCAAAAAACGTCAAAAATAACTACTATGAGAATCGTCGCTTATCTAGAGTACTTCTTCACTAAATTTTTATTTAAACATGTTATTAATACTTATTTTAACATATTTTCGTCAATAAAATCTAAAAAACTTTAAAAATAACGATTATGACAATTGTCACTTATCATTGTTACATATTCACTAAATTTTTATTTAAACATCTTATTAATACTTATTTTAATATATTTTCTTCAAAAAAATTAAAAATCTTTAAAAATAACGATTTTGACAATTGTCACTTTTCATTGGTACATCTTCACTAAATTTATATTTACACATGTTATTAATATTTATTTTAACATATTGTCGTCAAAAAACTTTAAAAATAACGATTATAACATTTGTCACTTTTCATTGGTACATCTTCACTAAATTTTTATTTAAACATCTTATTAATACTTATTTTAACATATTTTCATCAAAAAAATTTAAAAAACTTTAAAAATAACGATTATGACAATTGTCACTTTTCTATGGTACATCTTCACTAAATTTATATTTACACATGTTTTTAATTTATTTTAACATATTTTCGTCAAAAAAATTAAAAAAACCTTAAAATTAACGATTATGACAATTGTCACTTTTCATTCGTACATTTTCACTAAATTTTATTTAAACATGTTATCAATACTTATTTTAACATATTTTCTTCAAAAAAATTCAAAAAACTTATAAAACGATTAAGACAATTGTCACTTTTCTATGGTACATCTTCACTAAATTTTTATTTAAACATGTTTTTAATACTTATTTTAACATATTTTCTTCAAAAAAATTCAAAAAACTTTAAAAATAACGATTATGATAATTGTCACTTTCATTGGTACATCTTCACTAAATTTATATTTACACATGTTATTAATACTTATTTTAACATATTTTCTTCAAAAAAATTCAAAAAACTTATAAAATAGGATTATGACAATTGTCACATTAAAATAATATCCTTAAAAAGATCATATAAAATAAAATCAAAAAAGTTTCATAAAATCCACCTCATTTAATAAAAAATAGATAATTTTAAAAAAATGAAAAAAAAATTTATAAAAGATTTCACCTAAAAGATTGTTTATTTATCTAATAAAATTTACAATATAATTCCTCAATAAAAGATGCATTTACAAAGAAGATTGTGAAAATCACTAATGAATTATATTAAAAAGAATATTACATTTTTACAATATAGCAGCATATTATTTTTTTATTAAAACAACATCAAATAAAAAAATTTATTTTCATTTCAAAATATAATAATATAAATAAAAAATATTAAATCATATCATGTTTATTTGTTGATAATAATAAAATATTTACATTAAATATAAATAAAATAAATTATTTTACTAAAATAAATAAATAATAATTAATGCTAAGCATCAATGCAGAATTTTGACTAATTTAATTTTAGCCGATTTATAGGCTTAGTTAGACGATTTTTAGGTTAAGCCGATTTTTAGGCTTAACCTAATTAGGCTTAGCCGATTTTTAGGCTTAGCCGATTTTTAGGCTTAGCCGATTTTTAGGCTTAGCCGATTTTTAGGCTTACCTAAAGGCTTAGCTGATTTTTAGGCTTACCTAATTAGGCTTAGCCGATTTTTTCACCTAAAATATCGGCTAAGCCGTTTTGTAGTCGGCTAAAATTAGCCGATTACGCAACACTAAGGTCTTGGTTTTTTTATCAGGACAGACTTGTTACCAGTTTATATAATAAAAATAAAAAGACTATAAAAATTTATTGAAAGATGTTAAAATAATAATATATTGCTCTTGATTTTTAGTACTACCACAATTTGATTGTTGATTTTCAGTATCTTTTTGTTGAATGATATCTTGTGCAGGTATCTAAAAATATAATAAAAAAATAGTAATTAAATTAAAAAATTTAACTTCCATTGCCTATGAGATATCCAAAAAACTTATTTAATATATATGTATTAATTATGTAAAATTGTATAGTCTTCTTCTTCTCCGTTTTATGGCGATTTCCAGGTTTACCCGAGTAGGCCAGTTTTCCCCCAGATTTTTCTTTTCCATTTTTGACAGTGCTAAACATCAATATTTGTAAGATTCATGCTTCTTATATCCGCCGCTATCACATTTGTCCACGTCATCTTGGGTTTTCCTCTATGATCCTCCTACTTCCATCATTGTGCATCTCTTTACCCAGTCATCTTTTGTCATACGTTCCACATGCCCAAACCATCTTAGTCTATTTCGTCGCATTACCATTCCAATTATTTCTATACCCAATCTTGCTTGCAATTCCTTGCTAGTTTTTCTCTCTCTCAGAGATACCCCACACATCCATCTAATCATCCTCATCTCTGTTCTTTCTAATTTGGCTTCGTGAGTCGCTTTCATTGCCCATGTTTCGCCGCCATAAACTAAACAACATCTCACACAGCTTACGTAAACTTTCCCCTTTAACTTCAGAGAGACTTTTTTATTTGTAAGAATAGACGACACCTTTCTGAACTTCTTCCAAGCTTGTCTGGTCCTTGCAACAACGGCATATCACCTAAATAACAAAACTTATCTACTTTTTCTAGGGTTAATCCTTTGCCAATATCCAGACCACCATTTTCTAGGTTATCATTATTATGTATCCCTTTCATGCATGTTCTACAAATAAAGGTCATTCTTTCTAACATCAAACTTCCTTTTTTCCCGCTACATCTATTATGTACCTATTTCATGCATCTGGTGCATTGGATAGAATTTCTAGCAACTTCTTTCCCACATACACCACAAGGCCACTTACCGGATACCTCCATCTTTAGATTTTCCCCACCAATCATCACCTTTGTCTTTGATGCATTCATTTTTAGACCCTTTGCTTCTATAGTCATCTTCCATTTACTAATTTTATCCCTCAATTCTTCCTCACTGTTTGTCATTAATACAAGGTCATCTGCATATAATAGCTCCCAGGGAAGTCCTTCACGCATTTCTTTAGCCACCACATCCATTATTAAGATAAATAATAATGGACTCAACACGGATCCTTGATGAAGTCCTACCTTCACCTCAAAGCTGTCACTATCACCATAATCCGTCCATACTGCCGTTTGTGCTCCAATATACATTGCCATCACTGCGATAACCAACCATTTCTCCACACCTGATTTTCTCAAGGCCCATCTAGTAATCTCACGCAGTACCCTCTCAAATGCTTTCTCCAAATCAACAAACGCATAATAGAGTTCCTTTTCTTCACAAGATACTTCTCCTGCATTTGTCTCACCACAAAAATTGCATCTGTCGTGCCTTTTCCCGATGTAAAACCAAACTGTATTTCATCAATTTTAATTTGTTCCCTTATCCGCTTCTCTAACACTCTCTCAAATACTTTCATTGCATATTCTAAGAGTTTAATAGCTCTGTAAGACCCGCGTTCTAAAGGATCACATTTCCCCTTGTATAATGGGATAATTATACTTCTTCGCCAGTCCTCGGGAATAGTTTCTTCTGTGACAATTTGATTGCTCTGAACCTTCTACCTTTGCACAACTAACATTATTATCCCATTCATTCATTCAAAAGTCCTTTCTTGTAAATCTTTCAGGTCTTCTTAATACCACTACTATCAATCACCATTTTTCCTTCCATATTTTTCAAACACTTTACACCTATCACATCCTGCCACTTTTTTGACATATGCTTTGCCATTCGAACCATATTTCCAATTCCATCAGCGCATTCCATTTCTTTAGCAAACTCGTGTCTTTTTTCTTCTTAACCCTTCGCTATTAATTTTTAGCATTTCTTTTAGCCAGCATGTAAATATAGTTATCAGTGTTTTCTTTGCTATTATACCATACTTTGAAACACCTCCGTTTCTCATCCACAGCTTTTGCTACCTCCGGGTTCCACCACCAAGTCTCCTTATGTCTAGGCGGCCCTTTTGTCCATCCACATACCTCCTCAGTTGTCATCACCCAGGCTTTCTTCATGGCTTCCCACTTGTCATTTACCCCAGATGCTTGTGCTACTTCCGCCTCCCTAATCGCCAATGTATTGAATTGACGTCTAGCACTCTTCTCCTTCAATTTCCAAACCTTCATCCTTGGCCAAACTTTTTTTAGTGACCCTGACACCTTTGACAGTGAGATCTCCTACAACTAGTCGATGCTGATTTATACATTCCTCTCCCGGTAACACTTTCACATTTTTTACTATACATAGATCACATCTCCTTAATAACAAGTAATCCACTGCACTTTTGGTACTACCCGACTTATAAGTCACCAGCTTCTCGGATTCTTTCTTAAACATTGTATTACAGACAATCATATCCATAGCATCACTAAAATCTAAAATCCTCTCTCCTTCCAAATTTCTCATGCCGTAACTGAACCCTCCATGTACTTTTTCATAACCCTCAATACTCGCTCCCACATGTCCATTCAAATCACCAGCCAGGATAATCCCCTCTTCATTTGTCAGTCTCGATGTCACCCCCAATAGACATCCCAAAATATATCTTTCTCTTCTTCACTTTTTCCAACCCTGAGCAACATATGCCGAGATAATATTATATAGCTTTCTACCAAAAATTATCTTGATAACCATTATCAGCCTTCTCACTTCGACTACTTTGTCTACCAAAATCTCCGCACAATACCCCAACTCCAGCTTACCATCATTACTTCCTTGCCAAAGGAATTCTGGTCCCATTTCCTTTCCATCTAGTCTCCTGTATGCAGCACACATCTATATGCCTTCTGTGCAATATATCGACGACTTCTACCGCTCTTCCCGTCATACTCCCAAGATTCCATGTCGCGCCCCTAACTCGATCCCCCATAGATTGGTTTCTCCACTTATTATCAGGTCGTTTGTGGCCGTCATAAGTTTCATTTTCATGAATCGTGGTTCCACCGGTTTCCCATCCTTCTATTTGTCGTAGGCGGATGAGGAGGCCCACGGGGTACTTTGGGCTGTGCCCCGCCCATGCTTTGTTGTAACCATAGGGAAATTTTGTAGCAAGGTTTTTACAATCGGATTCCCTTCCTGACATCAACCTCTTAAGTGGTTTTTACATCTCGTCGAGGAGCGGTGATCCTATTCTAGACCCAGATCACAGGGAACCTTTTAGACCTCCATTAGCCGCCAAAAGACATTGCCACTCCCCCTCCACGATGAAGCTGAAGGTAGGATTTTGGGATGTAATATTAATATAAGATTGTGTAAGAATATCTATCATATATCAGTTAGCTCTAGTATATATATGATGATGTATAAGATGGTAATGGTTTTATGTTAATTCTAGTAAATATGCTTATGATAATATATGGTAATGGAAGAGAATGAGTGTTTGATATGATATGATTCTATGGTGATTTTTATTGAAATATTTTTTAAAAGAATATTATTGGCTATTACGCTGTTAAAAATTTTAAAATATAAGAATACCTATTTAATAATTTGAATTTTAAAGTAGCAACAAACTTTATATCGTATCGTATCTTCTATTTAATTAATTTTGCCAGAAGAGAAAAATATTATTTTGCCAGATTAAGAAGAAATAAATTTTGCTGGGATTTGAACCTAAGTCAATCAGGATTGTAAGCGATGTTCTTGTCCACAGACACTTCTCAAAGTTAACAATTTTTAAAATATATATTATAAATTGTGAGTGTGACAAAACTTATATATATATTATAGATATTATAATTTTTGGTTTTGTAAAAAGATATAAATACGAGAAGAAAATGATAATTAAATAGATGTTAACATTAAAATAGTTTCCACATAAATATTTCTTTCTTTTTTCTTAAATTAATTACATGGTGCCTCGGGTACCTCTTGGTGGGATGTACTAAAAAAAACTCCTTAGTTATAGTCCCACTAAGATTGTGTAACATGCAAAAATAAATTTTTTTTTTTGAAATATTCGCTATAAAAAGGTTAAAAAAAAATTTTTTTTTTATTATATTTATACTTTGACATATTTCAATAAACTTTCCATCTCCATGTTTTAAAATAATTAATATTCCCTGAACCATGTCAGTCCATGATATACTTTTGGGGCTAACTGAAAACCCTGATGTAGATTACTTTCGTGGGTCTAATACAGGAGTAATTTTCTTTCAATTCTATAGTTTAAAAAAAATGTTGAAGTACTATGAAGTTCTCAATGGAAAATTTTACATTTTTGGTGACTCAGAATTTATTAAAACTCGTGTACTTTTATTAAAACATAACTTATAACGCATTTTGGAAATATCATTAATCGTTAAATTATATAAACAATTTAAAAAGTTATCAATTGATAATAAACCTACTGATGTACCTTACAAATTTCTCAAGTAAGCGGACCTTTAACTGAAGTGTAAATTGATCGTGTACTTGATTATTTTACGACCAGCACATTATTTGACTGTTAAAATCAATACTTTACTTTCTAAGTTAACAGATGATATATGTGATAAAATTAAATCCATTTGCTCGGACATTAAAATTTTAGACCTTAATTTAATTATAGAAAAACTTAGATTATCTTTTACCGACGCATGACAGAAATATTTTAATTAATAAATTTAATCTAGCCTCTCAAGGTTCAAAGGAAAAATTTTTTGAGTGGTACGTAAGATTATCAAATTTAATAAAAAAATGCGTTTTCCTGATGATAATCTTATTTAGGAAAATAATATAAATTAAGCAAAGATATTAATTTCACCTTAAATGAAATGGTGGAGATAGGGAGTAAGTTAGATAGTATTAATATTAAATCAGATAATGATAACGTAAGTTATGTAAATGATAAAAAGTCCAATAAAAATAAAGATGCTAATACTAAAAACAATGAACATAGAGTCTAGTTAAATCTTCTAACCAAAACACATCTGATAATACTTTTCCTAGATACAATGATACAATTATAGGAATGAGAATAATAATTTTTTAGACCTAATAACAATTTTAGAAACAATTTTAGACAAAATTATGATAATAGATATAATAATTATAATAGGAATAGGAATTACCATAATAATAATTTTAGATACCATGACAATTATAATAATAGCAACTATAGTAACTATCGTAAACAACAGTAATCAATCTAATTACAACAACTCATATAATTACGGTAGAAATAATACATGGCATAATAATAATCAGAGGAAACAGATCCAATACGATGATCAAAATCACAATAATTACCAATCCTATAGTAACAACTCAAATAATTATAGAAGAAGCGATGACAATCAGAGAAAGCAAATACAATATAATGACGAAAATCAATATACAACAACAATTACAGAGTTGTTATGGAGCGGCGCTGTAGGACAGGGATGTGAACCCGGACCCGGACCCGAACCATTTTAAAAAGTGGAGGGTTCAAGGGTTCAGGGTAAAAATTATAACATATAAAAATTTTTTTTTAAATAATGTAAAAATATTATTTTTAAAAAATAATATAAAATTTTTATAATTTTATTAATTTTTTTCGTGGAATCATTTATTTTATATTCGCGCTTTTCTTTTGATTTTCTTCCTGGACTTCATTTCATTTTATTTAGAGATTGATACCATAAATTATTTTCTAGTGTAAGTAATAATATTTTATTATGTAAATTTATTAATATGCTTTTTGCCTAAAAAAAAGCATTCATATTCAAATGTCTGAGGAGAATTTGATGAATACTTTAGTTGAGCTTGTTACAATAAATGGAAGACCTTTCAATATTATTGAGGATTCCGGTTTAAAAAAAATTATTGATCCTATTAGTAAGGCAATTGGAACATCAATTAACCGTTTTAAAATTAAGGACTTAGTGGTTGATGAATCGAAAAAAATACAAGCAAAAATTATAAAAGAAACAAAAAACAAATTAATTTCATTAAAAATAGATTCCGCCCAAAGATTAGGGAGAAATATTTTAGGAATAAATATACAATATATTAAAGGAAATAATATAATCTTAAGAAATTTAGCAATGAAGGAGATTAAAGAAAGTTCAACTTCTGAAAATTTAAAAAGAATGATAATAGAAACTTTAAATAAATTCCATATTCCTTTAAGAAACGTTTATACCATTACTACGGATAATGGTGGTAATCTAGTCAAATCTATTAAATTATTAAATGAATGTTCATTGGACGAAATGGATGATATAGATATAAATAATGATGATAATAATTTTGAGGACATAAGTGAATTTGACATACCGGAGATAATAAAAGATTTTTCCACGAAGATATACTGTATCAGATGTGCAGCCCACACACTACAATTAGCTATTAATGATTCCCTCAAAAATAATATCTTTAAAACTATAATTGACAAAGCAAGGGATGTTGCAAAATATTTAAGAACTCCTACAATTGTACGAATATTAAAATCCATGAAAAGGCAAATGGCAATATTAGATTGCACAATCCGTTGGTCCTCTATCTGTATGATTCTAGAGCGATTAATAAGTTTAAAAGATTTCTGTGATGATTTTATTATAGGATCATGTGAAATCATTTTGTCAGAGGATGATTGGAATCAAATCAAAGACCTTACTAGGGTGTTGGTTCCTTTGAAAATTACTACATTACGATTGCAGTCAGAACAGTTGTGTTTATCCGATTTTTATGGCATATGGGTGAGATGTCGATTAGAATTAGAAAAATTTACAAGTTCCTTTTCATACGAAATATTAGAAAACATGAAAATACGAGAGCAACAATATTTGAAAAATAGTGTTGTGTATTCCTCAATATATTTAGATCCTCGATATCAAGTTCTATTAAGTACTGAGCAAAAGCAAATGGCAATAGACCATCTCGACGATTTATGGCATAACCATAACTCTATTATTAACAATATATTGGAGGCTTCAACATCTAATGGTTGTAGCGATAGTAATGATGATAGTAATATTGAGGATCTCGAAATTTTATTATTAGATAGAGAAAAAAAAATAAAATTATCATCAGGATCAGATAGAAAGGTGAAAAAAATATCGATTGTATCTTTAATTGAAAAATTCTCAGAAGTTAAGAGAATTAATAGGGATAAAAATATTTTAACATTCTAGGAGGAAAATTCTCTAATATATCATGAATTGTATACCTTGTCTAGATTCGTCATGGCTGTACCGGCGACACAGGTACAATAATTTATATATTATAAAGATAACTATCTATTTTAGGTCAGCGTAGAACGTGGATTTTCTTCTTTGAAATACATATTGTCTAATTTACGTGGAAATCTCAAGGATGATATTTTAGAAGATATTATGATCGTTCGATTGAATAAAATATTTAAAATTTAAATTATTTCATTTTGAATTATGAATGTGTATATATATTGAAGTATAATAAAAATGAATGAAAAAAAAGACTTATTTTGAGTCATTATTTTTATGTTCCCTGGACCCGGACCCGAACCCTGGACCCGGGTCCTTTAAAAATTTATTACAGGACCCGAACCCGGACCCTTTTTTTTTGTTAAAGGGTTCACATCCCTGCTGTAGGAGCGCCACTTCATTTTTTCAAAAACATCTGGAGCGCCCCTCCTTTTTAAAATTGAGGAGTGGGAGCGGGAGCTAGCTCCTTTTAAGGCTGGAGGCGCCCACCGCTCCTTTAAATTTAATGTATAAATTAAATTATTTTATATATATTAATAATAATTGTTAATTAAAATTCAACAAAAATGAAATTTTTATTTAAATTTATCCATTATTAAATGTTTAGCCGAGTTTTATATTGGCTTTTCATCTAATCATTTTAAATATTTAACAACAAGTTTTCCCTTTTTATATTGAAAATTTTTTGGAAAATCTTGTAAGTCATATTTATATTCATTTTACAGATATATAACAAATAATAATTTTAGATATTATAGATTTAGAGATCATAGAGGAAGAAATCGAATTTCCATTTCCATCATACAAAAAATATTTTAAACTTCTAAAAGATGTTGATCCAAATGATCAAACAAATTTAAGGGCAAAATGCCTTTTTAAAAGTGGAAAAGTAAAAAATCTTTCTTTTAAATACAAAAATTTGGAAGATTTTTTTGGATTCCATGAAATTATCAGGAAGATAATATATTGGACAAATATTTTTTAAATAATAATACCAAAATTACTATTTTTGATAAATTCCCTGAATTAAAAATACCCCTATTCCCTCTAGTGCTCCTGTAGAGCGCCTATTTAGTATTGTAAAAGAGGTCTTATGGGAGAGGCGTGGATGTTTGTTAGATTCTGATTTAGAAAATTTATTACTTTTAAAAGCTAATAAAAGGTTATAAATATTTTGATAAATCATTTAAAATAAATAAAGCTTTTTGATAAAAAAAATATGATTTTGTTTCGTATACCTTCTAAAATAAATGAAAATCATAGGAGCGGTTATGGAATGCCACTCCATTACTTAGAGCGGGAGCTAGCTCCTTTTAAAAATGTAGTAACGGGAGCGGGAGCTAGCTCCTTTTGAGAAGGTAGAAACGGGAGCTAGCTACTTTTATAAAGGACCGTTAACAATTCAATATCATCGTTTGGGTTAGTACCTAACTTCGCCAAAAGCATATTTAAAAAAAATAATGTTAGGTTCCTGGTACATGATATTGACGCCAAGGGGATTCACGCTAGCCACAACAAAATTGAAGCAATAGTAAATATGCCTGAACCAAAATCAGCTGCTATATTATCAATATTTCTGAGAATGGCTGGCTACTATAAAAAAATTTTGAACAATTTTACAGAAATTGCTGATCCTTTATACAAAATTGTTAACAAAGAAAAATGGGCATGGAACTTTGAACACTCTAGAAATTTTAATAATCTAAAGAGGTTGATTAGTCTTCCTCCTGCCTTGACATATTTTAATCCTGAATTATCTATAGGAATTGCGACTGACGCACCTAAATGTAGTTTAGGAGCTATATTGTTTCACACTGAAAAAGACGGCGGAGAAAAACCAAAAGCTTTCATATCAATAATCTTACTAAAATCCAAAATGAATTATACCAATATTGAGCGTGAGGCTCTCGCTATTATGTTCGCCATAAAGAGGTTCCAGGAATATTTAATCGGTACCAAATTTACAATCATTACTGACCACAAACCTCTAGTCCACAAAGAACATACATAGGCGTAGCAGGGGGGTGGGGCAAGTGGAAAATTTCCCCCCCCCTCAGAAATTTATCACTTTTTGTGAATATCATTTTAAGCTAATAAAAAATATCCCCATTAGTCCACCCCCCTTCCCTGACCCCCAAAAATGTATGCATATATCTTAAAAAATAATTTGAAAGAAAGAATGTAAAAGTTGATATTTTTTTAAACTAAAACTATTCATCATAATTTATACATTTTTGGAAAAAAGCATTTATATATAAAAAAAGCGAACCAAAAATGTTTTTTAAGAAATGGAATATATGCCAAAGATAAGTCTTAAGACAAAAGTGAAATGTAAAATTATTAAATAATATAATATATCATATATAATTTTTATAAAGTGAGTAATTTTAATTTATTTATCTTAGTAAAAGTAAAATATAATTATAAAACTATTGATAAAAGTAAAATATAATTATAAAACTATTGATAAAATTAAATTATAAATTAAATAAAAAAATTAAAGCACAATACAAACAGTAGAATATTATATGTCGTAGATTTATGGTACTAATTTTATCAATTATCATATGACAATCAAATAATTTTTACCAATATAGCGAATTATATATTTTACAGAAAAATATAAAATATTGATAAGGACATCAGATCTTTAGTCATTGTGGGATGAATAATATGAAGATTAATTTTTAAAATCATTTTTTATTTAAAATAAATAGATGGCGTTAAATAATTGAATACAAATTGTTGCTATTATTATCAAGAGCATTGATTAGTAAAATTTGTTAAAATATTAACTGTAATATATTCTCTAACTGTCAAATATGTCAGTAAAAGTTGAATTTTACCTAGTATTTTGTAACCAATTCTATATAATAGAAGTATCAACTATATGTATAATTACTTTTTATATATAAATTTCTTATACTTGTTTGGAATAAATTATTATCATGCTTTTATATTAATGTATATACAAGTAATTTATTATATTTTATATAAACTAATAAAAATATATTTCATATTTTTTCCATGCTTATTTTTTTTTATTAAAATTAACCTCCTATCTTGTAAAAATATTTTATGACAATATATAGACTAAGGTAACCCGACCGAAGGCCCGCTCAAAATAGGGTCTGGGGGCGAAGCCCCCCTAAATTTTTTAATTCCCCCCGCCCCTTAGGAAAATCCTGGCTACGCCTATGGGAACATAACATTAGGGGGTTATGATTTCAATATAAAGATAGCCGATAAATATAATGTTGTTCCTGATTGTCACTTGAGATTACCACAAGAATGTAACAATGAAGTTGTTAAAAATATCACAATTACAAATTACTTTGGGGATATACATATTTATTTTAATAAAATACGTGATGAAACTTACAAAGATATTGAAACACAAGTCATCAATGATATTAAGAACAACAAGCCTATAAAGAACAAGATTTACAAAAACATTGAATTGGAATTAAGTATAATTAAAAATTGTCTTTACAAAAGTAACAAAATCAAATTCCGTCTTCTATGAGAAAAAAACGTACTGCAGTTATTACATGAAAGTCATTTTGGAGCAGGAAAAATTAAATCCTTAGCCAAAGATCATATGTGGTGGTCTAGTATAAATAATGACATAGACATGGAAGTGAAAAGTTATGATGATTGTAATATATATCATGACAATCCTAAAAAGATACAAAAACCATGGATTTCGGTAACCAAACCATTTGTAAGGATACACATAGATTATGCGGGTCCGTTTTTCACAAAAAATTGGTTGATAATAGTCGATGCCTATAATAAATTTCCAATTATTGTTCCTGTTAAAAATATTACGAGCGATATCACATTAAAAGAAATTTTTAAAACCATTTCGTTATATGGAATACCTGAAACTATAGTTACTGATAACGGCATTAACTTCACAAGTAATGATTTTAAAAAATTTTGCAATGATTATGGTATTAAACATGTACTTAGGTCCGCATACCACCAGCAATCCAATGGCCAGGTAGAACGTATGGTGAGAACGTTCAAAACACATATGAAAAGAAATATAAAAATTGACTTAGCACTTGGCAAATTTTTATTCAATTATAGGATCACACGAAATGATAAAACAGGAGTTACACCTTCCAAAAGAATGTTCAATCGCTACATTAGGATTAAATGGAACTTATTAAAACTACTGGAGGAAAAGGAGGATAAAATCAATATAACATTACCATGCAATAGAACCTTTAATGTAGGAGATTTTGTTTGGTACAAAGTACAAGGTGATGACATATGG
Source organism: Gordionus sp. m RMFG-2023 (assembly GCF_954871325.1). Taxonomy (NCBI): domain Eukaryota; kingdom Metazoa; phylum Nematomorpha; class Gordioida; order Chordodea; family Parachordodidae; genus Gordionus; species Gordionus sp. m RMFG-2023. The sequence continues at coordinate 24,513,008 of NC_088775.1, forward strand.
TGGAAAGGCATGGTCACACACAAATAAGTGTCAGGATTTTCCAAATTAAGAGAGATAAAAGTGTATTAAGGAGACACTTAGATCAATTAAGAATAAGAATTGTTTTAACACATTTATAAATTATGATAACTCTAAAAATAAGGAGGGAAGTATGGACAAAAGTAAAAAAAACTACTGGTAAAGATAATGTAACACCTATTTCTAGACCACGAATTAAACAAAAACTTGCTTATTTAAAAGACTATATAATTTAATATATAAAAATATATAAAATAAATATTAAACCCTAAAACACAAAAAATAAATTAAACGCTAAAAATATTATATAAATAATCTTATTGATTTATCATTCCAATATTCGATTATTCCATTTATTCAATTTGATTCATATTCTACACATTATAATCTATATATTATTCCAAATTCATATATTATTCCGATAATTCACTTATTCTAATATCCAATTTGATCAATTTTATTATTCCTAATCATTTACCACTGACTGAGGATGATAATTTTGAAAATTGATAATAATAACGACCGAGTACCACAAGCATTACATGACAAAATCACGATTGATGAAGACAACTTAAGATAAGGATATCAAGCTAACGACTTGGACAAACTAACGTTAGAAATCAAATGCGATGCATACAAGCAACGATAACAAATTTGACTTATGCAACAAGCTGAACAACTATGCTGTCAACAAGCTCTTGACGACAGCCTACATGAAATTGGAAGGAGAGAATGCATAATTGATATTTGAATATTTATTTTTGTTTTGTTAAACTTATTCTAATCATATTAGAATTCCTATAATTTTATATTTTTTTTGGTTAAACTTATTTTTGGATTTAACCTTTTCTTATAAATTTATTATTCATATTCTAATTTTTGGTTTTGTAAAAAAATATAAATACGAGAAGAAAATGATAATAAAATAGATGTTAACTTTTAGTTTCACCATAAATATTTCTTTCTTTTTTCTTTAATTATTTACAGTTTCAAATCTAATAATATGATTGAAAATTGTAATAGAGGAGCAGAACGAAAGGCATGCAATTTTTTGGAATGTATAGAATATTCTTTAGAAGAAGAAAATAAATTGTGAGAAGGTAAAAAACTTAGGATTTTCTGAAATCGGTCGAATTTGATCAAAAAATTCTCGCTAAGTTTAAATATCGCTGCTTTACTCCAATAGGTGAGCCTATAGGCTTGATTTATCAACTATAGAAAAGTTTTCAAGGATGCGATATTGTTGGGCTTATAAATTTCACATTTTTTGATGATGTTTTCTATGATTGTTGTGCATAGCCTCTAGGATAGCTGGGCTTAGGGGGTCCCCTTGCTAGCTAGATTGGTTGTTTCATAATACTTTAACAAGAATGGTGGGCCATTTCAGGTAAATACATAAATGGAATATTCGTGTGCAATCTATTGTAAAAGGAAGAAATAAAGTGCTCTCTTTTAAGCAGTGTCTACAAGAGCGGGGGGGGGGGGGTAGGAACAATCCCAATATCTATAAAGAGGTAGGGGGTAGGTGATAGGGGGTAGGGGGTAGGCATTTTGGTGGGTAGGCTATAATAATCTAGAAAATTTTCCATTACATTTTTAAATTATCTATGGATAACATTTTGGTATTTTTAGGGGGGTAGATATATATTTTTGAGGGGGCTTTGCATCCAGCGAATATACTGTCATGTAGACGCTGCTTTTAAGATAGTTAAATTTACAAAAGTTCAATTTAAGTTGAATGATCTATCAGAATACTTGTTTGTGATGCAGCCTCACTCTTGCATCCTGAAAGATTATTAAAGCCTAACTGAGAGGGTAGTGGCTAACATCAAATATTAAAGAAAATATTAAGGGTAACATGATTATTAAAAATGTTATTAAGAAGTATGGTGAGGGCTAATATAAGTCTGTGGTAGCATGAAATGGATGGCTCTGTAAGATCTTGAAGTTAAATTGCTCGGAAACTAATCCTCCAGCCAAGTCCTATTTAAAATGGGTCCATTAGTCATGAGGGATGTCAATAGATGTATTTCATTTATTTAAGTCACAATTAATTGAAGGGATTGGCAAGATCGGAACAGAGATTAAAACTGGGAAACTTAAAGGATGGAGAAGAAATCCAGATATCTTGATTATTGTGAACTATAAAGTAGGAGTTTAAGTTTGGTGTGGCATGTTAATCTGCCAAAGGCAAGAGGGGCTTAGAACAGAATTAGAGGCAACATATTTTATCAATTAATTTCTGCACCCAATAAACCAATGTAATAGTAAAGTTAAATTAAATTATAGCTATCACCATTCCATAGAAGCAAGATATCTAACAGAATTTTATACAGCCATTGAATATGGGTTTGTTTAATGCTAACAAACCTTGTAACTCAGATATATTATATTAGTGAAACTCGAAACCTTACATTATATAAATTTGTAAAAAATATAGATAACAACTCTTATGTTCGATGGGGCATAAGAAGTTTAATGTTTCTTAATGTGTAAGAGATATGGGAAGTTAACCACCTTATTTATAAGGTAAGTGATTGAGTGACCATATATAAAATTGTTGTTTTTACAGAAGGATTATGAATGAAATATAAATATTTAGTTCATTATGTAGAGGCATTTAAATATTAAAATTGATATTAATGTTGTGGCAAATGGCATCCATTATTTTAACTTTTAAAAAATTTATATAGCGAGGATTAAACATAAGGAGCGATTATTTTTTAGCCTGCCAAATTGGGTGGTGTGTTGTATAAAAAACATAATTCTGTTTTATAAATATTAAGCGTGAGGCCTAAAACATGGGAATTAGTTTCCAAATAGTGTAAAGCAATGGTACATTAGCTGAGGGACCACATGTGAAAATCCTATATGAAGGATTTTGAGTCAAAATAAATGGGGTTCTAATATTATATAATATTTTTATTAATTTAAGTGAGCATACTGTCTAAATTAATATTCAGAAAGGTAATAGAAATTATCAGTATAATAAAATTAGTCTTGATATCATTGTATGTAATTGATACTAATATAGACACTAGAATTTGATATTTTTTGGAATATGTTCCTTTAACATAAGAAATTTTAATTTTTGATATATTAATGTCAGATCCGGTTTAATTTTTGGAATAAAAATTAGTTTTCAGTCATCAAGCCCGTTTCTAATAAAAAAAATTTAAAAATAAGATCTAATCAATCTAGAAGAAAAATAAATAAAGAAAGCTAACAGCTGCCGATAGTGATGTAGACAAAAAGGAACACTTGGAGTTAGCACCACCCCCTTTCCATAACCCTCTAATTAAAAATTTTAAAAACTATAATAATATAATTTATATTGTTAAACAAATTAGATATTTATAAATATCTAAAAAGATCAAAGAATTATAAGATTCATTTTGAATCGTGGAAAAACTTTAATGTATTTAGACGTAATGATTATTGAATCGTAATTTTAAAATTAAATATTTGTGACTCAGCCAAAGCGTGCTTTGGTTTTTATTCCACTTATAACTGGTTTTTATTTATTGATTAGAAAAACTGATCTTTAAATTAGCAGATATCAATCACGCTTTACATATTGTTCATTACTTTTATAATTTTCCTTCTATCATGATGTTAATCTTGGGAGTTTTTTTTAATTTTGTCAATGATGTTTTTTTAAACTATCTACCAAACTGGTTGAAGCATTAAAAAGTATGAAATACGCTCTAATTATTACTTAAATATCAGAGATAATTCTTCCATAACTTTTCGCTTAAGGCTTAATATCATAGTTTGTATTTTCTTCATAATTCGATTAATTTTTTTGTGGCTGGTGAAATTGATTAAAGAGTTAATAAATAAGGCGCTCTATATATTAACGCAAACCAGTTAGTTATAACTTATATATTCACCTTTTTGGCATAATGATAATGTTGACAATTTCATTTTTTACAAATAATTATTTTCCTTTTTAAACAATCTACTAAAAAGAATAAAACGATAAAATTTTATAATAAAGCCTTACTTTCTTTCTTTCTTTCTTTCTTTCTTTCTTTCTTTCTTTCTTTCTTTCTTTCTTTCTTTCTTTCTTTCTTTCTTTTTCTTTCTTTCTTTCAGCGCAAAACATTGGCATATTCTAGAATTAGAACTCCAATTTCAGCCAAATTTAACCGAGTTGCTATAAGGATATCATAGAAAAATCAATAATTTTAATATTTTATATATGAAGGATTTGGTCAAGCCAGGTAAAACGAGATTTGGGGTTGAAGCTCTCCAATTAAATTTCAACCCCTCCCCATGGATAAATTTTGGCTATGCCACTGATTACGAGTAAGCAAGCGATCACATTAAAAGTGGGTATCAAAGAAACGAAAAGAATATTATTTTAGCCCACCTCGTCCTATCCTGTTCTAAATTCGCGTTTCTATTTTATTTATTATCTTATTTTTAAGGTTACATTTTCATAATAAAATTATATTGTCAATTAATTTTTTTTTAAATTAAGCTTCCAATTAATTGGTGTGTTATACAGCTCAATTGAGCCGATTTTTAAGGCGAACTCAATATTTATTCAGAAAAATAATGCAACTCTGAAGATTTTACTCATATATGACATAAAGGTTTGGAGATTCATTAGCAAAATCTCAAAGCTAGGGAATTAAAATATTGACTTAGCTGTTCTTAAAATTGGCTCAAATCGAGCCAGTTAACAATACTACTTCTAATAAATATAGGAAACTAAATAATATACAGGGTTTCCCATTCAAAAAAAGAAATGTCCTAATCAAAGAAAACTGTCAAACAAAAAAGGAAAAATCCCAAAGGTTTAGGAAAAAGTCCGATCAAAAAAGGAAAAGTGTCAAACAAAAAAGGATAAAGTCTAATCAATAAATGAAAAGGTTCTAACAAAAAAGGAAAAGTGTCAAACAAAAAGAAAAAGTCCTAAAGACTTAGGAAAAGTATCCATCAAAAAAGGAAAATTCTCATTCAAAAAAGGAAAATCGTAATTTTTTTCTTGTCAATTTTTCCTAATTTTTGTTATTCATTCTTATTTTATTTCTAACCAGGCGCGTAACCAATGGGGAGGAAAGGGGGAAATCCCCCCCTCCCCATTGCAAATTTGACTGTTTTCATAAATATCATTTTAAGCTAATAAGAATTTTACCCCCCCCCCCCCCAATCAAAATTTTACAAATATTTGAATATCAATTTTCCAACATAAAACTTATTTTTTATAAATAATTTATTAAAATTTCCTTTCCTTGTGAGTACATTAATATTATTCAAAAATATTCATAAAATGGAAAATTTTTTAGTCAAAGAGATTGAAATCAAACGGTAATTTATTTTATTATTATATATAATTATTTTATTAAATTCAAAAATTAGTGAGTTAGTTAATAAGTATTTTTAATAATATTTTAATTATTAATAAATATCTATAATTTTTTAAATATTTTCATTTTTACTTCCATTTTGAAGAATAGAAGAAATAGAAATACAAAAGTTAAATAAGGCTGGCATGAAAAAAAGTAATGTATCGTCAGAAGCGATATCATTATTGAATTCAATTGATCAATCAGAGTTTATCATTGCTGCTAGTTGAATCAATAAATTATTTTTCTACAGCTCACTACTTTTATAAATTTACAAAAACCAAATTTAGATTTGGTTCGGTTATTGATTTGGCGGAAAATATATATGAACAGGTAGATACAATAAGAACGAATGTAAATGAATATTTTCATAATATTTATCTAGAAGTTGAATCGAAGGCTAAATTTTATGATATAACACTAATTAAACCTCGTCTAGCACCTAGGCAATTATTGAGATGTAAAATAAATATTGGCTCAACTGAAGAATATTATAAAATATCCATTTTCATCTCATTCTTAGATATTTTTTTATCGCACTGTTTTTAGATAAAAAAAACAAGTCTTTAGCAATTTCAAGTTTTGTTACCCAAAGATCCTTATTCGTTTTCTAATGCCACTATTGGTAAAATTTAATATTTAGCAAAATTTTATTCTTATGATATTTTTACTGAAATAAAGTGAATTCGAATTGTGGTATAAATATTTACTACGTTTAGCTACCAGAGCATGCTATTGATGCGCTCAATCGGTGTAAAGAAACCTTGGCTCAATTTCCTAATATTTTGAAGTTGTTTTATATTCTTACATGTTTGCCTATTACAGCATGTACGAATGAAAGGACTTTTTCCAACTTGAGAAGGTTGAAAACATATTTACGAAGTACTACCTCCGAATCTCGGCTAAATGGGTTAGTTCTGTTAAATATCCATAGAGATTTTTTTCCAACGACAAACGAAATTCTTGATGAATTGGCAACATTCCCACGAAAATTAAAAATCACATTATATTTATAGTATTTAAAAATTTTTTGTGTATAATATTGTATTTGATAAAAAGTTTAAAAAAACTTGTTTTTTAAATTATTTTCCTAGTCAATATTTTATAGACCCTACTACTATTAGTATTTTCAATAAAAAAACCTATATTTTACTTATATTGTATGAGAATTTAAGCTGAAGCTAGTTTTTAAAGCAAATTTTATAGAAAAAAATGACATAAACTTTATTTCAACTTTACATTTAAAAAAACTTTATTAAATATAATATACCTAACTTAAAATAATAAAAAATAGGCTTGTAATATCCATAAGCACGAATTAGTAAATAATAGTTAAAAATAGAAATATAATTATTATTAGAATAGCTAAAACATAAGACCCGGCCGAAGGCCAGGGGAACGCTGGCAGATTAAGGGGGTTTGGGGGCGAAGCCCCCAAAAATTATCCCCCCCCCCTCCCCATAAGAAAATATTGGATACGCCACTGTTTCTAACTTTTTGCAATTTCTTTACTTTATTTTTCTTCTCATTTTTAATTCTTTTGTCTTTTTAAAAATAATTTAGAAACTTTCCGTTATTCTACATCTTTCTGCTATATTTTTTTAACAATTCTTTACTTTTTTTTATCATACATATAATATTCTTTTTATGATTTTTTCTCCTTATATTGTAATCTACATATATTTCTAACCTTTTCAATCTCTTTATGTCATTTTTTATCTTTATTTTTTGAACTTTTCTCAATTTTTTTTCTTCTCATTTTTGATAATTCTTTTAAGGAGTTATATTTAATTTTCACTAAATTTTTGGCAGACAATTTTTTAATATAATTTTTTATATCATAATTATTTAATTACAATTACGATATATACATAACATAGTAAGAAGCAAAAATTTATATTAATAATTAATAATTTCACCTCTTCTATATTTTGGAATATAGGTCTCCATATTTCTAAAATAATTTTTTGAATTCTCCTCAGATATTCCTCTCTATCCATGCTATAAAACGAATTAATTCCTCCTTGTTATTGGGATTTTGATTTCTGACAAAATCCTTCCATCGAAAAACACATTTTCAACGGGATAAAGATAAGGACTGTAAGGTGGTAAATATTTCAATGTATGCCTTCTTTTTTTCAATCGATTCCTGAATTGTATGATTATGAAGAAATGGAACACTATTCATCATATTACCTTCTTTAAAATGATTTAATATTTCATTTACAAAGTTGCTAAAGTATATAGTTTTTCAGGGGTCATCAAGAACTTCGAATCTAAATATTCCCGCAATTGTGAGAGCAGTAATGATAGTATAATTCATTGTCTTTATCACTTGAATATTTTTAATAGCCTTTTTATTTATTTGTGAATCCATATAACCTCCTCATTGATATTGAAAACCCGCTCTCATCGATAAATATAAGTTTTTCTTTCATATAGGCTGAATCTAAATATTTGATTCAGTATTTCTCTAACTGAACGTAGTATGCCTAAATCCTGAGAGTAACCTTGATACCGTATTTTTTGATATTTATACATCATATATTTCGTTAATCATTTCACAAACCTTCTTAAGGATAAAGTGCAATCCAAATTTATACAATTTAATATATATTCTTCCTGTTCTTGATTTAATTTTTTGCTTGCACGTGAACCTCCTTTGGCAAACTATATTTTATTCCATTTTTGAGATGGGAGTATTTAATATTTATCACTGTTTTATAGCTTACTTTAAAACATGATGCTTTATTTGTGATAATATCCTTTTTTAACGCGTCAATTAATATTTTGTTTCACTGTTAATGTTTTTTTCCCCTTGTTACCATCTTCATAATTTTATTTTCTAAAACTAAAAAAAATTTCTTTTTAAAATATATACTCAAAAAATGGAAAGAATAACAAAAAAGACTAAAATCCTTTAGATTAAAACATTTACATCATTTTACGTTTAATTATTCATAAATCAGAATTTAGTTTTTAAAATAATTACAAAAAATTATTTGAATGCTTCTTGCATAAATATTAAAATTTTAAAAATAAGAATATAAAAATGATTAAAGTTTATTAATTTACATATCGTTTAGTATTACAGTTCTTATTTAATTTTAAAAAGGTACATTATAACCGAAAGATTTATTTAATTTAGCAATTGTAATTAAATAATTTGATATGTAAAAAATTATAATATAAAAAAATTGTCTGCCAAAAATTTAGTAAAAATTAAATATAACTCCTAAAAAGAATTATCAAAAATGAGAATAAGAAAAAATTAGGATTAAAAATGATTTAAAGAAATTAAAAAGGTTAGAAATGTATGTAAAAGATTACAATATAAGGAGAAAAAATCATAAAAAGAATATTGTATGTATGATGAAAAAAAGTAAAAAATTGTTAAAAAAATGAGAGAGGTGAAGAAAAATAATGAATAATTTATAAATTATTTTTAAAAAGACAGAAGAATTATCAGAAATGGGAAGAAAAATAAATTGAGAAAAGATATAGTAAGAAAAATAAAGTAAAGAAATCGCAAAAAGTTAGAAATAAAATAAGAAGGAATAACAAAAATAAATAAAAATTGACAAGAAAAATTGTCAAGAAAAAAAATTTATGAAATTACGATTTTCCTTTTTTGAATGGGAATTTTCCTTTTTTGAATGGGAATTTTCCTTTTTTGATTGACACTCTTCCTTTCCTTTTGGAATTTTCCTTTTTTGATTGACACTTTTCTTTTTTTGATTGAACCTTTTCCTTTTTTTGACTCTTTTCTTTTTTTGATCGGACTTTTTCCTAAACCTTTGGGATTTTTCCTTTTTTAAATTGACACTTTTCCTTTTTTGATAGGATCTTTTCATTTTTTGATCAGACCTTTTCCTTTTTTGATTGAACCTTTTCCTTTTTTGTTTAACACTTTTCCTTTTTTGATTGGGAAACCCTGTAAATTTCTATGGAGTGTAATAAATTGAAATAAATAAAATTTAAAAAAGTGAGTATGCTTGCCAAATTTTCTCCTACCTTACCTTTCAATTTTCAATAACCACCAAATTAACCTTATTTAGTTCCTAGCAGAGGCATTCATGGGCGCTGAGCCAAAAAATGAATTTAAATGAAGAATTTAATTGATTTGGGTTCGCCTTTTTTTCAACTGTAAACACTTAAAGTAAATTTTATGATAATCACAAATATCCTTAATTAACAAAATAGTTCAAAAAATTTTCTGCCTTTGACTGCAGACCGGACCAGATCGGGACTTTTTTAAAATTAATATTGGTCGAGCTTGGGAAAATTATTTAATTTTTAGACTAGCATGCCTTAAAAAATACTGTGGCAGGTCGAGGTATAGTCACAAAATTTTCCTTCCAGGCTTTTCCCTCATGCCATTTTCAAGGATCTAGGCATTCGAATTACCCCCATCAAATTAATATAAATAAAGAATAACAATGAATACACTTAAATCGAATTATATTAGCTTCCTATTCATTTAATAGGTAAATTATTCATTCATTTTTCAGCATATGTCAAAATTTATGAATTTGTAATTCAAATTTCTAACCATTCAAATGCTGATTCAGAGCGTATTTCAATTTATGAATGGAGAAAAATTGTCCTTAATTATTATTGAACAGAAGCCGAATTGGGTATTTTAATATGAATTGCCTGGAGTTTGCAAAATTAATTTCCGAAGTATAGTAAATAGTGGCGCATCTATGATTGTCGTAATTATGATAGGGAGGGGAGGACATTAAGGTGGTTTTTTCACTATAAATTTTATAGGATCCTTTTTTTAGACTCTTTCTTTGAAGAACTTTGGCAGGATGTTATTTTGAAAATTATTTGAATTTTTTTATTATAAAAACTTTGTTTTCTCAAAAATTTATATTATAGTCATTATTTTAAAAAAGGTACATATATTTATATATTTTTATATCGTTTATTTCATATTGTATTGATTTTTTTTCATTTTTTATTAGCTTAAAATGATATTTATAGAAAACTAAATTTGCTAAGAGATCGGGAGATTTCGTCCGTCCCCCTATCTTGATTTCGTCAATGAAAGTAATTTAAATTAGGTGTATCGGATAAATATTTCTAGCCATTTATAAAATTAATTTAAAGTCTATTGATCACCGATAATGCTAAAATTACTCTATATTTAAATATATCTAATTTTGAAATAATAATTATAATATAGTATTTATAAAATAAATAATTTTTATTTATAATATAAATAATCAAATTGAATTAAAAGTAACCTTGTTAAACTGTCAGATTTGGGTCGATTTTTAAAAACGACTTGATTAAGATTTTAGCCAAAATAATATTATATAAGCCTCGAGATTTGGTAAATAGAGGTTCAAACCTTTCTGCCATCTATGAGCAAAATTTACATAATATTATTTTATCGAAAATCCTACATTTTTAAAAATTGGCCCAACTAATTAAAAATATAGATTTATTATTCAAGGAGTAGTTATGAAGACATGATGGGCATGGATCGAATCTAGATATAGTGTGTTATTGTATAAAACAACTAACGATATCCTGTATTCGAGTTTTGATGTCACATTACGAAAAAGGTAATAAGTAGTTGTTGGCTAAAATATATTTTAGAAAAAATATTTTAAAAAAGGGTGTTTTCATATAGATAGGCCAAAGCAATGTTAAAATCTATCTTTCACTATTTTGAAAGTCTAAATAAGCTGCTTATTACCTCTGGACTGATATAAGTAATTACCCTTAAATCTATATTTTTATAAATTTAAGTTTATTTACATCTTTTATTGGTTTATGTGTAGAAACGTACATATCTGGTTGGGTAGGTAACAATTGAACAATAAATTTTGTAAAGCTCTCTTTGATGTGATTAGATTTCCAATAAACCTATATACCCAATTCTCCATCACCCTAGCGCGGAATTATCTTTAAAAGAATTCATTATTTATACAATAAAATTTTTAATAAAGTTACTATATTTATGATATGTCATTTTGGAAAATTACTTAATTTGCTTCGACGATTCAGAGATTCACAAATAAGGGTACTATTAAGGATATAAGTGGATACTTAATGAATTTATAATGATATTTAACAATTTAAAAATTCTGTTTCATTTTATAATTTTGATTTATAAAAATATAAAACCGATTTGAATAAGCCTTGGTGATTCTTGATCTGTAATTTAAGAATATACATTTTTAAAAAATATTACAAATACAAATTATTATTTTATATAACAAGAGACTTTACTATTAAAATATTTAAAAAATATATTACCTGAAATGTAAAAACTTAAAATAGAATTATATATTATACATTTAAATGTGTGAGTAGCAGAAAACGTTTCCCTTACACCATCATCGGATTTGATAAAAAGATTTATGAAATATTTTGAGGTTTTATTTAAATTCGTAATAGTGAATCTGTAGTGTTTCTATTATATTTAAAATAAAATATAATTAAAGTTTTATTGGGATTCCAAAGTATATTTAATAAAAAAACTTGATCGGGTTTGATCTGATTGGGCCTCCTTTGAGAGCTAGGGCCAGATTTATTTCATCTATATATTCTTGCAATGTATAATAGTAGCCTGTGATTGTATAATTAGAGATGGAAGAATAAGGGGGCATAAATCTTGCTTCTAAATTATAAGTGCCTGTGCCGTCATTTCCCGTTAATGCGATTTTGAAATTTCTTATACCATAAATTGAATTACTTTCCATTTTATAGCATCTATTGAGTTTCTCTTTAAATTTCAAATATATAATTTAATTATGCATTTTAAAAAAAATTAAAAGCATAATATGTTTTACAATTTGATTGTTGATTTGTTCGATCCAGTAAGATTCTTTAAGCTATCAATAATCATAATATTATTAATTCTTAAAATTTATAATCATTAATTTATTTTTATTAAATTTATATAAATAAAAGAATTAAGATTTATTATTATAAGTTTCTGTATTCAATTCTACAATAGCAAACCATATCAAGCCTGAGAATAAGCTGTAAAAATATCCTTTTGAATTTGATATTATTATAGAATAATTTAATTTAAATTGGAAAAGAAAGTTTGTAAATAATCAAATTGATACGAATAATAATATAGTATTATTATAATCTCAAAGATATGTTTGAACAAATTTCAAAAATATGTACTTTAGTTACCCGTTCATATCAATCTTAGAAATAATTTAAAAAATATTTACTTTTGGGCGTAATAAATTGTTATATAGAAACGATTTCAAATGATTTAGATTTGAATAATTATATTTGCTTTAAGTCATTTATTTAGTCGCCATTTTTTTTTAATATACTCCTTTTTTCAGTAATTCTATTTAACCTTTTTTCAAAAATTATTTTTTTATTTATCGCTATTTATAATAATGATAAAATATTTAACGAGTTTTAATTTCAAATATAGTTATCTTGAGTATAAACTTGTATACACTTCGATTTATTCTTAACTCAATATTTACTTTCAATCGACGAGATTTAAGAAATAGGTTACCAGGTATTGGTATATACGCTTCTCACACCAAATCTTGAACTATGGCTGTAGTTACTAATGTAAAGGTTGGAAAAATTTTCGTAATATAGAACATTTACGTGAACTAAACTAAAATTTTCCTGCCAAATTAGTGCAAATTATTTACTTAATTCCCAACATTATCATTAGATGAAGCTTAAAATTGAAAAATTACAAATGGATCAACTAATTTTATTTGTATATGACTTCCAGAAATATTATAAAAGAGCTAGCTAAAAGCTCATCAAGAATAATGGCGAATCAGAATTTCTTCCTTTATTAGCTGATGGTGAATCAGAAATTTCCCCTTTATTTAATGATGGATGAATCAGAAATTTCCCCTTTATTTAATAATAGTGAGTTAAAATTTTCCTATCTTATAAAGCGTGATTCAAAAATTTACTTTTATTTTGATGAGGGTAATTCTGAAATTTTCCATTATTTTTATAAAATATGTTGATGAATATATTTAGTACCGGGTATAGTGTGTTCTTGGGCAGGTATTTCCTTCTCAAGTAATTTAAAAACTAATAAACTTTGAGATTTGAAATTTAAATCAAATATGTATTTTAATAAGGTGCTTAAGTAGGTCTAAAAATGTTCCCGGCGGAATTGCTTATGAAAAATTTAAATGCAAATATAAATTTTAACATACCAAAAGTAACTCTTTAAAATTGTACATTTTCACTAATAACTTTTTTTTATAAAAGTTGTTCAGACTTAATATTAGTTCTAAATGATTAAAAAAATCTTCATTTTACCATAAATAAATATATTGAAAATATTTATGGTAATTTAATATTAGATTAAATTTTAATTAATTGTGAAGACCTGAGGTAGGTTTTGGCAAGGTACGTATTAGCCATTTTAAACAGGGATTATTTTGAATAAATAATATAACTAAATTTATAAAAATAAAAGCCACTAGTCTGTCTAGGGCCACGAATAACATTATAAAGATGATTGACTACTTTTTACAAATTACATAACAGTTTTAAGTGGCAACAAGTTTTTTCGGGTGATACATATAATTTAGATGAACCTAATAAATTTAACATATTTAACATTTGTTTTTATTTATTTACTGATAATATTGATTTTACTCATGCTAAAAAAAATATTGTTAATAATAAAAAAAATTAAAATTATATTTTGTAAAAATATAAAAATAGGTAGCAAGGAAATATTTTTGTATAACAAAAAAATATATAATATATAATTTGGCAATCAATAGTAAAGAGGAAAAATAATAATAATAATATATTTAAAAAAAAAGGATGCCATATGTGTTGAACTAAGTATGAAAAGGGAGTGTTTCGAAAAAACACTTGTAATTCCCTTTTGGATTCAAATTGTATTTTTTGTTTGAGGGAAAGGGACTGGTTTTTAACCCCCGTCCTTAATTCAAAAATTTCAGGGATTAGGGACCGGGGTTTCCCAAAACACTAAAAATTAGAGGGATAAAAATAAAAGAATTTAAAAGGAACCTATATTTATTGCATTTTTGTGGAGTTCCAAGAGGTCAGAGTTCCTATTAGCTGGAAACGTGTTAACACTTGACACATCCCAGAGAAGTCTCTTGCCGCCGAGCAAGATTTTAAAGACATGCCATCGGGACGCCTACCATCATTTAGGAGACCTAACGGCTCCACTATTGGGGAAACTGGCCGGAATCATAGATTTGCCGGTCAACCTACTTTGAATATCATGTAGCCAAAAATAGACTGACTTTAAGGCAGGAGAAACAATGTCTAGAAAATGGATCAACTTTCTTATTGCAGGCAGCACAGATGTCAGCAGACGGGATAAGACAACGTAGCTTATAGCCAATGGCAATTTGAAACTCATCGTTTGTGAGTTATATTTCCTTTTATCCACTTGGGATCGTGTCTAGCCATTTATGGCTGTTAGAATACTTTTTGCGTTTCAGAGTAGTTGAAGGTTAGTTATATCGGGACACGAACAAAGTTTTTTAAATGCACATGAAAGCATGGGAACTAGAAAGCTCTTTAATATCTATAAACGGGGTGCTAGGTTCCTTGGAGAACTAGAGTAAGCCAAGATTGTTTGGCCGAAGTTAAAAGTGGATCGTTCAATTCGAAAGGTTTTTGGTTTAGAGATATGTTAGGAAAGCCATTATTTATCATAGAAGCTACCCTAATTAATTAAGAAGCAAAGAGCTGTGTATAATTTCCTGCAATTCCTTTATAGATGACGATCTAAAAAAGTAACTTAATTGGTTGGGCTACCCTAGAAAAATAAAGAAATCAGGCAAATATAAATAAACATTATTATTGAGATTAAACAAACATTAAAATACTGTACTGAACCTGTAGAGGGCTCAATAATATATGCATATCTCTAGTGGGAGGCTACCATTAAAATAATATTTTGTCTAGTTAGGGGGACTTATCATATCTTCTGAAAGTTTATTTTGTATTTGTTCATTATTAATGTCAGATATATCAATATTTGAATTTGAACAATTATATAAAGGAAATTTTAAAAAGTTGGGGTATTAGTGCCTAGAAATAAAATTGAACCATAATATAAATTCTAATCCCTTTATTAATCTATTAATTATAAATTAAACAATGATAAATGAACATAAAAGGAAGAAGTAACAAAAAATAAAATATAAAAAGAAAAAATAGAAAAAAGATTAAAAATTAAGAAATTTATAAACGAAAAATAAAAAGGTGAATAACTCCAATTGTTAAACTCTTAAAGTATGAAAAATCTACAATTATCACGCGTTTTCATCTCATTTGCATAGTCTAAGACTTAAATAATAAAGTAATAATTTTAATAAAACATTATTTTTGTTTGAATATTATTATAATTTGAATAATGCATTTTTTTGCATCTGAATATTACAATACCCTTCCACTTAAGTTAGACCCACCATTATGCGAATGTTCTTTCGATTTCGACTTTACTGATCTTGTATCTTCCAAATCTATTATTGTGATAAGTTGAGTATTAGTGCCTAGAAATAAAATAGAAAGAAAATACATTAAAAATTAACATAAAAGGAAAAAATAACAAAAAAAAAGAAAAATAAAATAGAAAAAGATTAAAAATTAAGAAATTTATTAACGAAAAATAAGTAAATAACTCCAATTGTTAAACTCTTAAAGTATGAAATATCTCCAATTATCAGTTTTCATCTCATTTGCATAGTCTAAGACTTAAATAATAAAGTAATAATTTTAATAAAACATTATTTTTGTTTGAATATTATCACAATTTGAATAATAAATTTTTTTGTAACTGAATATTACAACACCTTTACCCTTAAGTTAGACCCACCATTATGCGGATGTTCTTTCGAATTCTTCTAATCTTTAATGTCTTCTAATTTCTAACTACGGCTGTCCCTTGTCTAGTATTCTTAGTTTCTAACGATCGTTTGTATCCGATTACAGCTTGAAATTCTTGAATTCTATCTTCTATTGCTTGTCAACCCTTGGTAAACGATTAGCTCTTATCTCTGTAGGCGACTGATGAACTCAATTAACGCATGATTTCAACGATTCACGATCAGGGGCGTCGCTAGCTTTACAATCTCAGGGGGCTCAACTAAAAAATTTTTATGGGGGGTTTGTCATTTATTATATTTTGCATACAAAATAAATTAACAAATAAATAATTAAAATAATATAAGACATATCTAAAAATGATATTTTTTAATACAAAATCTATTTATTACAGTATAAAATATTTTCGATGGTTGATATAAAAAAAATTTGTATCTAAAAAATTACAAGTGATTAAAAAGGTTAATTAATTCATACATATGCCTCAATTAAAATAGTATTTAAAAGCACATAAGGCTATATAATTCATAGCAGCTTACATTGACAAAAGGTCATGAAACTAATATAACTCTCTGTTACCATTTTAGAGGCCTTACCTAATTAACAATTCTTGAAGAAGAGAATATAAATGACCAATCCAAATCATAAAACTATATGGTAGTTAGAGCTTCCTCTTAGATGACATGATGGAAGCTAGATAAGTAATCGAGAAAATTATTGTGAGATATTAAATTTCTAAAAGATTATCTTCCATTTTTAATGATATATAAACGACTACACAGTTGACCATTTTTGCATATCTAAAATATGCAATGATATGCTCTCAGCAGCTGTAGTAATAATATTAACTTACATAGCAACTCAATTAATAAATCACATAGCCATGACACTCACGATGGTAACCCATATCAGAATTTATTATGTTAGAATTGATGACACAAAATCACTAAAAATCTTTAGAAGAAATTATGCAAATATATTGAAGCCTTGAGTTATTTCGGCAAGGATGACATATTAGAAATGAAACATTTTGTAACTATAAAATAAGAACCAGAGTGACATCATGAAAGCAATTAAAATTTTATATATTATTGTCGCATCATCTCTACTTGGTATATTATATCTTAAAATAATAGTAGTTTGTAATAATATCTAAAATATATTCGTATTAAAAATTTAACTCAAAACTGTTTTTCAAAGAAGAAAAAAATAGCTTTCTTAAAAACACGTAAAAAAAAGAGAAGAAAAAATATCTAATTTATTACATCCATTGTGAGATGAATAATAAGATGTTTAATTATAATAATATTTTAAATAAATAGATGGCGTTAAATAGTTAAATGCATATTGTTACTTATATTTATTATCAAACGCATTGATTAGTAAAATTTTAAAAATATTAACTGTATATATTATATAACTATCAAATACGTCTGCAAAAGTGGCATGTTACCTAATATTTTATAAATAATTATATATAATAGAGGATTATAAACTATATTCTACTTACTTTTTATAAATAAATCTCTTATACTTATTTGGATTTGGACCTTGAAAATAATTTTAGAAAGAGACATGATAATTAAATTTAAAAATCAATAAAATAGTTGATTAGTAATGTTAAACTCGGCTAATTACAATTAAATTTGTTAATTTTCAAATAATAAATGATTATATTAATTTAATTAGGGTTATATAATAATTTAATTAATAAAAGTCAATTAAGATTCAACTGTTAATGCTAAATTAATATTTAGTGAGTGATATTGATATATTTTTAAAACAGAATATGATCGCAAGCTGACATAGTAAAAATATAATTTATATGTATTAATCTAATCTAATAATTAAAATAGTATTCATTTAATAAAAATTTAAATAGTCTATTTAATTTTTAAATAATAAAATTATATCTATATATTACTCAATAGAATTATAAAAGAAATTGTTCAGGGAGCAATTAAAAATATTTATTTTTAGTTCAAGGGGATATTAAGGAGTCATTAAAAAAAAAATTCCCCCCCCCCTAGCGACACCACTGTTCACGATGGCTAGTTACCAATTATTGATTGATACCATTGTTTCTTTACAATCTTTGTCTTTTCTAAAGCCCATTTAAAATCCTCTTGATAAATTATTATAGTATTTGCATGTTTCTAACGTTCTTTTGTAACTAATTACTTTTTATCGTGCTAATTGACTATAATGGGTAATTGATAACGATTACTTGTAAACGATTATCAATGAATTCTATTCTCTTTTTCAATTATAGTCTGTCTTAAATTCTTTTGATAAATTATCCTAGTCTTTACTTGTTTCTAACGGTTTATGGTAACTAATGATTAGCACATTTTCTGGTAAACGATTGACGATAATTTGTCTGCGATAAGATTGTTTCCACGAATTCTTGTCCCGATGATCGTCAACTTCTGTATCTTAGACTAAAGTTTTAGTAAACAATTGGCGATATTGGTAAGCAATTAACGATTGCAGCTCAACGTCTAGAACATTTGTTCTATCTAGTCTCTTGTATCCAACGTTCTATTGTAATTGATTAGTTCCTTTCATCTAATTATTGTAACCGTATAGAGATCTTTTAGGCTTCCTGGTCGCTTGATCTTAGTCTTAAGGTCTCAGGTAATCGCATCTAATCTACTTCTACCTATAATAATCTATTTAACCCTTTATAACTTCTGAAATTTTTTTATCACTTTTTCTTACATTCTCAAATTTATAATGCACAGTCCAATATACCAATAAAATATAATATGTCCACTTTCGACTTAATGTAAAAAGTTGTCGCCTCTAATCTAATTCTTTCTTACATAATCTATTAAATAGCTTAACTTCGAAATATTAGCTCACTTTTTCCTCTAAACTAAATCTTAAAATTATAATACATACAAAATATGCTAAATAAATCATACCATTTATGTCAATTCTACAACCCCTTTACCCTCAACGAAGCCCAGACCCATATCTCAATTGAGCCATATGCAGGTAGTTGTCCTTTAGCTATCAATCCACATTCTTTGTCAACCATATCTACAGCTGAATTTATATCTAAAATTCTCTTGAATATCTTGAATCTAAAAAAAAATCTTAGTTCTAAAATTTTACCCTTGTCTTCTTGTGGTATTATGCATTTATTTAATAAATCCTTGTACACGCCTGTTCTATAAAAAAAAAATTCTATTTCTTTTCTTCTCCTTTATGCGGTTCACACCCATTGTTTAAAAACAACTGGAATAAATATATTTATTATCCTTCGTTCACTCTCGTTGAAAACCAACTGACATTTATTTTCTCATAAGTCTCGCACCCGTTGTTTAAAACAACTCAATCCCAACAATTATGATTCTCATAACTATCTCAGACTTGTTAAAAAAACAAATCAATTATGTCTATCAACACTTAAAATTATGATTCTTATAATTGTCACTTGTTCATCATGTTTATCATCAATTTTAAAACACATAAATTTATGACTCTCATAATTCTAGCACAACTTGTTAAACACCTATTAATTATCTTTCTAACGCACCTTTTTATTTCACAATTATATATCACTATTTTACACTCAATTCTTCTCTTATAAAACATCTTAAATTCTCCTACTTTTTTTTCAATTCACACTCTTGTAAATAGTCTTATTTATTCTAATTAAATATCAAAAGAAATTTCTTTTTCTCTTCCGAGTATTTCGTATCCATATCATCATTATTCAGCAAAAATTATTTCTTCATTCTGCAGGGATCTTTTATCTAAAAGTTCGGTATTTCCTTATATCTAAAACTTCATTAAAACAATTTAAAATAGCCTTTATCATTTCTTTTAGTATTTCCATATTTTTCGCTTGTTTTCTTTCTGCTATAATTAGAAAACTGATGCATAATTATTAATGATACAAAATAAAAATCCGATCTCTAATTGAGCTCGATTGCGGCATAAATTTTCTAATGATGAAATACGTTTCTCTTTATGAAGATTTTTGGTTAATCAACAACTTAATATTACTAAATATTTATGCATATCTTATTCACATATCAGATCATTGAGGCTGTTTTATCTCTCGCAGCCCTTAAAATAAAAGTTATACCTAAATCTTCAATAAGAATTTAATTACAACATCAACTTTTTTTTAACAATATATGTATATTCGTCTAAGTTTATAATTTTATTTACAGAATTTTTTAAGTTATCATAACTTTTAAGCAAACTATTTGTTTAATTTTAATCTCCATAAATTTTCAATTATTATATATTTACAAATAAATTTACCGAATCTCTACAATTTATGTTCCTTTTTATTTATCATAGTTATCTTTAGTGATCAATTATATAATTTATAATAATTCTAAGATCTAAAATATCATAGTCTCAGTTAGCTTCTGCTAGATTCATTAGGTTTTTAGTTTACCAGTAACTAGGCCTACAAAAAAACGAATCGAATAATTGCGCTATTCGTATTCGTACGAATAATAAAATCATTATTCGTTTCGATTCGATTCGAAAATTTTTCTAAAGCTTATAAAATATTTTGCAAAAAAATTTTTACAGATGTTTAAAGATGACACTTTTAAGGATTTTCTAAACTAATTGTCATTTTTGCATATAAAATGTAACAAAATTTTAGAAAGTATTTCATTGATTATAGATTTTATTTATTAAAAATACTTTAGTAGCATAAATTTCCTTTATCTAATTATTAATATAATTTTTAGAGGTGATTATGACAATGTAATAGAGGATGAAGATATTATAATGCACTATTTTAATTAGAATATCTTTAAAATTTGCCAAAAATAAGGTTACTAAATGGGAAAAGGATTTTCCTAATTAAATAATAAGAACTAGTCAAAAAAAATTAGTTATTTATCTGTCAGGAGCTCGAGAATATGGGAAAGAGGCACACTATAAAAATGTTTTGACTTGTTCATAACATCAAAAATGATTAAAGAGAAACAATCAAAATAAAATAATTATATTTTACTTTGAAGCTTTTCCTTTTCTTCCATTAAACTTTTTCATCAAATATAACTTGTTATGATTTGATATTTGATAATAGGAAATAAAATAAAACGAAATGATATCCACTAGGAAAATTTAATTACTTCTTTTTATTTTACTTGCAATAAAATATTTGCGAATAATTACGAATATTTATATATAAATAATTTCGAATAATTTCGAATAATACGAATAATTTTCCTCATTATTCATATTCGATTCGAAATTTCGAATCGAATAATTGTTCGAATCGAATATAAATAACAAATAATTCGTTTTAGGCCTACCAGTAACTTCCAATTATAAAATTTATAAATTATCACCTTAAAATAACTAAACACAAACTTCTTTATATCTTATCTACTATGAATGCTACCTTTATAATTAATTGTTTTTCATTTTAGATATTTATATTCTTACACAATTTTGTATCATAATCTTATCAACATTTACAAAAAATAGTTCGAAATTTAAAAGAGCTATCTTAAAATAATTTTTCTTTTTTAACCTACCTATAAAAATATCTCTAAATCTCTTTCTTATCCAAATTAAATTTTAAAAGATAAATTTTCTTCAATACTTTAAATTTTAATTATAATTCTCGACATGTTTTTATTACAAACTATTTTTCTTACTTCTTTATTTTTTCGAATTTTACCCTTATAGTGCGCACAAATTGAACGTTGCAACGCAGCGTTTCAAAACGCATATATAATAACGTAAACGCAGCCTTGTTTAAATTGATGCGTTAAGTTTAATTTTAATATGAAACCTTTATTAAAACAAAAAAAATTACTTGATTTATATTTCCTTAAAAAAATAAAGAAAGGAAGAGAAGCAAGACATCTCAAATATATGTTAAAAGAAATCTTTTTCTGAAAATATTAATAATAAAGGCGATTTAACACATTCTCAATTTTATAATTATACAAGATGAGGTAAAATAAATTTAATTCATTATTAATTATTTATATAATAGGTATTTATGGTGTATAATTTGCACAACTTGCTTATAGCTCAAGGATTTCAAAATCCTGTATAGCTTATATTGTGAAATCAGTGTGCACAGCGATTTGGAATGCTGCTTAACGTATTCACATGCCTAGGCCTAATAAAAATGATTGGGAAAGAGTAAATTTATTATAATAAATCAAGATTAATATTTACTTATATTTAGTTTTCCCAGGAATTCCTGCTTCAATCAGGATTTCCAAATTGTTTTGTGGCTATAGATGTAAAACATATCTATATCAAGAGTCCTCTTAATAGTGGCTCACTTTTTTAACTGCAAGTATAGATTTTTAATTAACCTGTTAGCCCTAACAGACATTAACAGGAAATTTATTTATATAGATGTGGGAGCATATGGTAAGCAGAATGATGGTAGAGTATATAGAAATATAGAGGTTACATTATATTAATTTTATTATATCTTAAAAATATATTAATAGTTGATGAACCATACACTTGATCTGTCTGCTTTATGTAATCATCCAAATTAGATACAACAATGATAAACCTCACTACAAGACCTTTCTTACCTAGCAGAGAAAATAATTCTACTTCAATGGAATCAAAAATTATTAGAGACAAATATAAAAATTTTATAAATTATTAAATTTTTATATTTAGATTGTATTATACCTATTTTTCAAAATATTTTATATTAAATTGTGTTACATATATAATTTTTATAGACAATTATGTTATTAAATGATATAAATAAATAGATTGAATATTAAGAAAAATTTATTTAATATATTAAATCTTAATATGGACACTATTCTAGGTGTAGTCTCTTGAGCTATTTAAAATCTTGAGGAATGAACCTCAAACTTAAAATAATATCAATTCTAATATCTTACAACATCATTTATTAAAAAATTATAAAAATATACAAAATACATACAATACATTTTTATAAAAAATAAATAATTTATATAATGCTATTAAAAATGTCTAATGAAGAATCATTGTCAGGTTGTGATGATATAGGTTCTGATGATATATCATTTGTCTTGAGATAATATAAATATTTCATAACCTCTGTTTTAAAGAAATTGCTTCTCATAGCTTAAGGATTCAGGCTCCTCTACAATGCTATTCAAAAAATGCCTAAATAAAATATAAATAAATTTAAAATATAAATTAGCTTTA
Organism: Gordionus sp. m RMFG-2023; assembly: GCF_954871325.1. NCBI lineage: Eukaryota > Metazoa > Nematomorpha > Gordioida > Chordodea > Parachordodidae > Gordionus > Gordionus sp. m RMFG-2023. The sequence continues at coordinate 24,536,395 of NC_088775.1, forward strand.
CAGCATCCCAGATGGGCTTTCTTCCAAAACATTTATTAACCTTTTAAATTCATTCAGTACTTTAGGTTTTTGTTGTTGTTGAGAGTTCCACATGAAAATTAACATTTCTAATATTTTATACAAAGTAATTAACTTTTTGAGAATAAATAATTTTTTAAGAATAGTAAAATATTTTGTGGGATTTATTCAAATATAGATGGTAAGTAAAATCAATATAAATTTTGGATCAATATTGGATAGGTTTTGAAGTAACATCAGAACAGAATTTGAGGATTGGCACAGCCTCTTTATTTTCCAAGTAGTTATTATCAACTTACCAATAAAATAAATAACATAAATATTTAATTAAGTAGGTTTTCCTATTTTCTTCTTATTCAGCTGATACTTGAAGTTTCTCATGAAAGAGAGTTCAGCATTTCTGTAAACCTTTCCGTAATTTCATCGTTACATGTCTTAAAAATATTCCTATAACATTTAGTAATAATATTCATACAATTTAGAAGAATTTTATCACTTCAAAATTTAAAAAGTTTCAAAAAACGCAAGCAAATTTGTCTTTTAAAAAATAATTTAAAATGAAAAACGGAATGTGCTCAATTTGAACGAATGCATTTAAATTGTTTGCGTTTTGAAACGCTACGTTGCAACGTTCAATTTGTGCGCACTATTAGAATGCAGTTTGACAAAACTTCTTGTTCTCATGTAACCAATGCCCTGCATTAGACTGAAATGTGTCTCCGGAACGTGTCCTCTTTTCAGCACCATTGTAATAAGTTGAGGTATTAGTGCCTATGCCTAGCAATAATAGAAATAAAATTAAACCATAATATAAATTCTAATCCCTTTTATTAAACTATATTAATTATAAATTAAACAATTATAAATTAATATAAAAGGAAAATGTAACAAAAAATAGAAAGAAAAAATAGAAAAAAGATTTAAAAGATTAAAAATTAAGAAATATATAAACGAAAAATAAATAAGTGAATAACTCCAATTGACCTCTTAAAGTATGAAAAATCTACAATTATCACGCGTTTTCATCTCATTTGGTTAGTCTAAGATTTAAATAATAAAGTAATAATTTTAATAAAACATTATTTTTGTTTGAGTATATTCTTTGAATAATATATTTTTTTTGTAACTGAATATTACAACAGAAATAAGATCAGTTATCTAAATTAAAAACAAAATAATAAATTTATAAAATAATAATGCACTGATCCCTCAGAGGAGTCCACATTAGATGTGTTTTTTGAAATCTAAAATCAGCTTCTACATGACAGGATTTTCACTGGATGCAAACCACCTTCAAAAACCTTTGCCTACCCACCTAAAAAATTCCCACCTACTTCGGCGGTGGTGTCTCTTTATTATTATTTTCACCTTTATAATTATATTAATACTCTTTTCAAAGAATTTATAAGGATAACTTAAATTAATCTATCTCTACTACCAACTATCGATATTTTGGGAATATAAAGAATTTTTTTTTAGATAATAAATTCAAAACCTGAAAATAATTATATTAATACTCTTTTCAGAGAATTTATAAGGATAACTTAAATTAATCTATCTCTACTACCAACTATCGATATTTGGGAATATAAAGAATTTTTTTTAGATAATAAATTCAAAACCTCCATTATTTACAATGAAGTAATTATTATGGCATTATGAGCTTGCTGATATATCCAAACCTTTTAAATTAAAAAGGATAGCAGAAAGGTTTATTTGGAAAACAATGTGTATGATGCAATATTAGATATAGTCGATAATTGTATTATAATATTTCTATAATAAAATATTAATTTTTACAGCAATAAATTTTGTCCTATTTCATCTCAAAATTTAATAGATAACCCCCAAAAAAATTTATCCTACCCCCATTAAAGCAGCCTACCCCCTCAAAAAAATAGGATGCAAACTGTTCCTACCCCTCCCGCTCATGTAGACGCTGTCTAAAATACATATACATAATTTACTTCAAAATTATATAATTTAATTCAACACAAATTTCAGTGTGAACCATTAGTTCTAATTTTACTTGAATATTTTATTTTACTTCAAATCTGTACAACATTGTAATTTATGATAAAATATTTATTTTCTTTGATATTTTTAAACAACCTATTTATTTTAGATATTTTTAAATATAAATAAATATGTACCGATGATAATACGTACCGATGACATGATGTCACGAGTGACATAACGAGAACATAAGAAAATTATTATAATAAGTGGTATCAAATATGTCATAAATTTGACATTATCAATATCACTTGACCAATTAAAGTGTAAAAGTTTTTTAAGTGACATTTGACAGTATGCCACTCGTCTCATTTTTTGTAAAACAGCATACATAAAACAGGTCAAGCGCAAAATTTAAATTTTCGTATTTTGATGGAATACTCAAAGACAAAATCACATTTTTGTTTTTCAATTAATGAGATAATAAATAAAAATAATTCTTGGGAGGAAATTAAGGCTTCCGAACTAAAGTATATTATAGTCATTATACACAATATTTATTGTTATTAGATATAAAGTTAGAAAATATAGATATGAAGAGCCTTTTATAAGTAAAATGAGTCAACTTTATAGAGCAAAATTAGAAGTTATTAATAATGATAAAAATATGTTAATTAGTGAAATTTCTATATTATTCAAAAATAATATCAAATCAATTATATCAAAATATATTTATAATATCTTAATGGATACCCTGGAAAAGTAACATATTATCTTTTACATAAAAATATATTAATTATTTATAGAAGTGTTAATGTTAATAATGCTATAAGTAATTACAAATTTATACACAATTATAAATATGTTATGCTAGATCAAAATATTCCACACAGGATTAACAATAAAGTTTGTAAAATATATAAAGTATCTAATAAAGTGTTTTTATTAGCTGGCTAATATAAATAATAATTTAAATGGTCTTTTGTCTGATAATGTGTTTTCAGAAAATGCAAGTTTATGTATATTATTTAAAAAAAAGAATTGACATTAATTATTTTACAAGTTAATAAATCAAAGAATAATTTTAATGGAAATAATTTGACTAATATATCACAATTAAATGATTTATTTGAGGCAATAAATCCACATGAAAATACCAAAAATGACATCCAAAATTTCTCTTATTCCCAAAATAACACATCTTTATTTAACTTATCTAACAATAAATTAAACAAAACTGACAACATTTCATATCTAACTACAATTTTTCAAAGCAAATCAGATGAACAGAAACAAATTATCAATATTTCTGCTTTTGAACAAAGTAGACAGAAACAAATAATCAATATTTTTGCATTTGAACATAGTAGTGCTTATATCTATATTTCTATATAAATAACATATATTTCAAAATATATATTATAAGTAATACAAAAAATTAATATATAAAAATTTACCAAAATATAATTAATTTTAATTAAAGAATGAAAAATAGATAAATATAATGTTGAAATGAAAGTGTAATATTTTTCTTGTTTTTTTTTAAATTGAATAGCAAGAGAATCACCCTTGATAGATCTGGATTCTCCAGAAAAGTGTTTCCAGTTTATATGTGACACAAATGCCAAACATTCTCATAATTTCTGCAACAAATTGCAAGATATGGATATTTTTGACATACAAATAAATTCAAATGATAGAGGAGCAAGGCATTATCAAAGTGAGTTTCTCTATTATATTTAACCAGCTTCTGCTTCATCAATAATAAAAATTTTATTTGGAAGGGGCAGACACAATTAATTATTATTTAATTATGAATCAAGTGACATTCAGTAAATATAACCATAGATAGCAAGTTAAGATATAAATTGCTCTAATCACTAATTTATGTAATATTCATCATTACTATAAAATAAACTCTAAATTGCTTAAAAACTTTATTTTGAAAAATTATAAATATATAGGATTAGGAAAGGTTGTTTAGAGCATTGCATAATATAGGCTCAGACTAGATTCTTGTAGAGGAGGCCCATTGGCTAGAGAACTGCAAAGTAATTTTTTCGCAACCCGAGCCCGAATTTAAAAATTTTTTTGTCCGAGCCTGAACACACATTTTTTAGTCCAACCCGACCCGAGCCCGACCTGAATAAAATTTTGCAATTTAAGTTTTAATATTATAATAACCAAAAAAAAATTTATGTGTATTTATTCAGTTCAGCCACCTTAAATAAAAGTTTATTTGACGGCCATAATCTATTCAAGATATATATTAAGTTGCATTTTATTAAATTTGTAAAAAATATTATAAAACGATTAATATACAAGCGAATTTAAAAATTTTAACGATTATATAATACAATAAGCATCATTTATGCGAATATACATATGATATAAAAGTTAATAAATATATAAAAAATATAATGAACAAATTATATTATATTGATCTCATCAATATCATTATCAAAATTATCACAAAGTGAATAATTATGATATATAAATAAAGAGGCGTCCAGTTTATCTGGCTTTAAACGAGTCCTTCTCTCCTCAAAGGCCCTATCAGCAGCTGAAAACGCCCTTTCACTGCTAGCCGACGAAGCAGGGATAGCCAGGAATTTAAGAGCTAAAATACTTAAATTTGGAAACTCATAATGGTTTGTTTTCCACCATTTTAAAATATTATCGTCATCAATACATAATTTCGGATCTAGGTATTTTTTTAGCTCGTCAACTTCGGCACTAGCATCAGAATACGCATTGTCAGCCTCCCATAGAAAGAAGTCCAAAAACGTATCTACCACCTCTGTAGTTTCTTAAGAAAAAAATATTCATTAATAATATTAAGATATATATTTACTTTATTATTTTTTAATAAATAATTTTATTATTAATTTAATAAATCTTTATTTACTACTCTATCGGTTGAGCACGAGTTAGATGGTGAGTTGTTTAAAGACTTTTGCTCAATCACATCTCTGTTGATTTTCTCTGCATTAATCAACGTGTTGATATGTTGACACAAATCTTTATAATGTTCCTGGGATAACATTTTTATATCCCGAAATTTTGGGCACAAAAACGTCGAAATTTGGTGGAATAAATCTATTTTAAATTTATCCACCAATATTTCCCGGCATCCTAATGAAAGCTGGTTTAGCTGATAGTTTAAGCTAGGATTAGCTAAAAAACTCAATATTTTATGATAACATAAAATAACTTTGTGAATAGTAGGTTTTAAATCACTCTCAAGTTCATCAATTTTAAAAGGCGTCAGAAACTTGATCAGATCCCTCATCATTTCAAAATCAATATTTTCAAGTCGACTCTCCTCTGGAATTGAGGATTTCCAATATGTCATTAAATTGATTAAAGATCGATCGATTCAATCATATTCAACCTAGTCTCAACACAGATGTGGAGAGTTTTATCGAGGCGATTAACTAATCTAAAATGTAATGATATATTTTAATAAAAAGTTAATTTAACATACCCACTCTGTTTCATATAAGTTACTAAACTTTTACAGTCATTAAAACATTGATTTATCTCCGAACAAGATTCAATATTTTTGTTATCAAAAGTATTTCTCAATACTGTATTTAATAGATGTAGTGTTGTAAACGAACGCGTTCAAAATGAACGAAGTTCCTTTTTTGAAAAAAGGTGATGAACGGCGTTCCTTTTTTTTGACGAACTTTGAACGTGAACGCGTTCCTTTTCTTTGATGAACGCGTTCAATTTTACGTTCGTTCAATTTTAAAAACACTTTTTATTTTTATTTATTTGAAAAATTAATATTAATCCGCATTTTTTAACAAAAAAGTCTTATATTTTTATTTATTTGAAAAATTAATATTTAATCCAATTTTTTAACAAAAAAGTCATATTTTTTAATCAGCTGTTTTTACTTTTTCCTTTTTCATATTGCAATTAACGTACCATAGTGCTACTGCTAGAGAAGATAAGATTAAAGTTTATTAATTTGAAAATTTTATATTTAAATTTAATAGATTAGCATTTGCATGGATATAAATATTTCATCATCAGATTCTGAAAATCAAAATTCAATATTAGATGAATTAGAATTACCATGGCCCAAATATCAAAAATATTTCACTGTTTTAAAATCAATTCCGAGATATCCTTTTTTTTGACGAGGAAGAAGAGGGCAGATTGGAGGATGATAACATAGCTCAATTTTTTGAAACAATGGATAAAACATTAAATGTTTTTAATAAATTCCCCCTTTTAAAAGAATTGTTTATCAAGTATAACACCGCAATCCCTTCATCTGCCCCTGTTGAGCGAGTTTTTAGTATAGCTAACGCTGTATTAACTGACAAGCGTTCATGCCTATCAGATGAAAATTTTGAAAAGCAATTATTATTAAAAATTAATAAGAAAATTTTTTTATAAATTTATTTTTTTATCGCTCTATTATATTGTATTTATAATTATATTATCAAAATAAAACTATTATTTTTTATCATGGCTAATATATTGTGTTGAAAAATATAAGTCATTTATTTATATTAAATTAAAATTTAAATAAAATTTATCATAAAATTTTGAACGTATGAACGCGTTCATGAACTTGAACGCGTTCCTTTTTTTGAATTTGAACGTGAACGTGAACGCGTTCGATTTTTGTCACTGAACGTTGAACGCGAACGCGTTCGATTTTTTTAAAAATGTTTACAGCACTAAATAGATGAGAAGCACAATTTAAACGCTTATGATTTTCAAAAGCTTTAATCATATTAGCTCCTTGGTCGGTAATAATTGGAATTTCCGATAAATAGGCCCTGCTATATCCTGATACAAAGAATACATGAATTTTTATAAATATTTTTAATGAAATCAATACCTAACAAGGTGAAATTTCTAATAATTTTGATATTTTCCCCTGTCTTTTTTTCCTCTTCAAATTTGCATGTAAACAATACAATTTTATTTAGTTTCCAGGAATCATTTATAAAATGAATTGTTAGAGTTACATATGATATTTTTTTATAATCATCAGTCCAAAGGTCTGTGGGGGCTATAAAAAATTATTAATAATTTAACCATATTTTCATAAATTTGTTACCAGCACATCGACCCTTTTTCATATATGAGTTTAATATAGGAAATAATTTATTGCGGATACCATCAGCAGTATCTTATAAATTTCTAGAAATTGTCATAGGATTTGGAATGATGCTTTTAACATCAATATTTCCATATATTGAACTAATTTTGGCAAAATATTGGCAACAATCAACAAAGCCTTCCCCATGAATTGTATCAAATGATCTCAAATCACGTCCACAAAACATAGTAAGCACCTTTGTGCACTCTTTTTTCAATTTTGTACAACTTTTGAGTTTTTTCGGATCAATACCAAAAAGACTATCAATTGTTAATTGTATCTTTTTACTCTCTGCTGTTGTACTTGTATTTGTATATACACATTTATGTCTTTTAAGTTGATTTGTGCCTAAAATAATTTAATAAGATCATATATTATGTATAAATATCTAACCTGTTGTTATTGAATTATATACATAAATAAATTTGCATATAATACAAATGACATAATTAAGCTTTTCTTTATTTTCATCATATATAAATGAATATTTCATACATACATCGGATTTTCCATTAAGATTCTCCCTTACTTCATACTCTTTTGTCTTAATCTTTTCACCAATTCTTTTTAATTTTGCATCCATTGAGATAATTTTTTTAATATGGCTGTGTCTAAAATCTAAAAAAAATATTTTAAATGACTTTAATCAATTAGATTGAAATAAACAGAGTTGGGCAGTACTGCGAATACTTGTATCTAAGATACATGATACAAGATCACTTTATATCTTGTATTCAGTATATTTTGACATTTTTAATAAGATACTAATATCTGTATCTAAGATCCTTAATTCTGAAAAGAATCTTGTATCTTTTTCATTTTCTTGACAAAAGATACAGATACAGATTCTTTTTAATATTCATGTTTTAAATTTTACATATCACAATATACATCTTATTTTCTTTGAGAATCTTGTATTAATTTCCTAATTTTTTTCTGCCATATTTTAAAATATTGACAACCAAAATTAGCTGGAAAATTTACAACTCATATTAAGGTAGATAGATAAAAAAATAATAATACCAAAACGAAATAAGTAAAGATTATATTTTATATATAAATGTAACTTAGAATATCATTACCAATTTTATATAATATTTTTTAATTTCTAGGATGATTAACATTTATGGTAGTGAAATTTAAATTATAGAAATAAGTTCCCCTGAATCAAATCCCAATCTTAAATTTTATATGGAAATTTTTTAAAACAAATGTTAAAAAAGACAATGTATAGGCTAGATAAATAATGAATAAAACTTATCTTTAGTACATAAAATATGTCTTATCTTGTAATTCACGGGAAACACACAATTTAGTGATAAAATAGTTTGGTATCCGGTTGTTAGGTTTATAAAATAATAATTAATAATGACATGACATGTTAATATGATTGACATTTTAATCCTAAAATGTGATAAATATTAAATAATATGATTTTATAATTAATATTATAAATTATACTGACTATTTAAGATATTAATATTATTATTTATTTTCGGGTCGGGTCGGGCTACTGACAGCCCGTGCAGTTCTCTACCATTGGCCCTCCCAATCAATGGGCTGGGTCTGCAATACATTTATAACATTTAATGATTAACATTATATATCTATGTTATAATAATTAAAAAGGCAATGAAATACAAGTCGAAAATATTATATGGGCTACTTATATCTATAGTTCTATAAAATAATAATTAAACTGATATTATACTTTTTGGATGCATTTAACATTTGTTAAAAATAGAATGTGAATATAGGATGTTACTGTAAAGTGTTTATGATGAAATAAGAACATCTAAAAAATTGCCTTTTTAAATTTATAATAAATATTTATTTTCAAATAAATAAAAATAATTTTTTAAAATCAAATAAACGTAAAACACGAACGCATTCTCCCAAAAAGAAATGTGTTTACATTCAAAGTTCGTCAGAAATAAAAGAAACGCTGTACATCATTATTTTCAAAAAAACGAACTTTGTTCACGAATGCGTGTTCACCTTGAACACATTCATTTACATTAGTAGAATGTGTAGTGCACCACTTGAGAAATTCTACTAGAATCTATATTAGTTGACCAAGTCATTTTTACGATCAATAACCAATTTTAAATATAAAAATATGTAAAATAGTATAAATCTTTTCATAATAAATAAATAAATGATTTTCATAGAATATCGAGACGTTTTTATGCAAAAATAAAATTTTCTCTTTATTGGAAATTTATATTGGAGAGTAGGATAAAATTGTCTCAAGATATGAAATTTTGAGTATTCAGGGTTTCTTATTCAAAAAAGGAAAAGTCCCACAAAAATGGGAAAGGGTCAATCATAAAAGGAAAAGGTCTAATCAAAAAAGGAAAAGGGGCAATCATAAATGGAAAAGGTTCAATAGGAAAAGTGTCAAACAAAATAGGAAAAGGTTCAATCAAAAAAGAAAAAATGTTAGTCAAAAAGGAAAAGTGTTAATCAAAAAAGGAAAATTTCCATTTAAAAAAGGAAAATCGTTATTTTTAAATTTCTTGTCAATTTTTCTTAAATTTTTTATTATTCACTTTTTACGATTTTTTAAAGTTATTTTTAATCTTTATTTTTCTTATCTTTTCTCAATTAATTTTTCTTCTCATTTTTGATAATTCATTTTTGTCTTTTTAAAAATAATTTATAAATTTTCCCCCATTTTTTATATAATTTTTTAACAATTCTTTCCTCTTTTTTCACCCTACATAACAATATTTTGATTTTTATGATTTTTCCTCCTTATAATGTTATCCTTTACATATTTCTAACTTTTTCAATCTTTATTTTTCTGATAATTTCTCAATTTTTTTTTCTTTTCATTTTGAACATTCTTTTTTGTAATTATTTTTAATTTTCACTTAATTTTATTTCACATTTGGCAAATAATTTTTTTTTATTAGAATTTTTTGCATATCAAATTATTTAATTACAATTGTATTGTATAATATAGTAAGAAACAAAAATTTATATTAATCATTAATAATTTCCCCATTCTAAATTTTAGAATATAGGCCTCGATATTTCTAAAATAATTCCTTGCATTCCCCTCAGATATTACTTTCTCTTCATACTCTATAAAACGAATTAATTCCTCTTAGTTATTGGGATTTTCATTTCTGACAAAATCTTTTCATTGAAAAAACACATTTTCAATGGGATTAAGATAGGGGCTGTAAGGAAGTAAATATTTTATTGTATACCCTCTTCCTTCTATCGTTTCCCTAATTGTATGGTTATAGTGGAACATTATTCATCACAAAAATCATATTCATCATGTTATTTTCTTCAAAATGATTTGGTATTTCATTTACAAAGTTACTGACATACTGTGCAATTTATGGTTCCATGTCAATTCAGCGAAACTTTTATCGCGAAACACTTTTTAGCGAAACTTTTATCGCGAATGTCATTAATCGCGAATGAATTTTATTGCGAAACTTTTATCGCGAATCCACATTAGCGAATACTTTTCCGCGAAGACAATATAGCGAAACAAATATTGCGAATTTTTTATAGCGAAACTCTTATCGCGAAACCTTTAAAGCGAATACATTAGAACAAAATTTTTGGAATCAATAATCGCGAAAATTTTATAGCGAAGTCAATATCACGAAACATAAATCATTAAGACAATATAGCGAAAACTATTTAGCGAAATATAACGCGGCCTATTATTATTATTTTTTTTATTAAAATAATTTGGTATCACGTCAATTCGGCGCGGAAAATTCGGCGCCCGACAATTCGGCGCAGAAAACTCGGCGCGGCGTCAATTTGGCGCATCGTCAATTCGGCGCATCGTCAATTCAGCGCGGCGTAAATTCGGCGCAACGTCAATTCGGCGCGGCGACAATTCGGCGCAATGTCAATTCGGCGTGGCGATAATTCGGCTCAACGTCAATTCGGCGCGGCATCAATTCGGCGCGTATCTAATCAGTTGCAATTTATTATAAATTTATTAGTTTAAAAAAAAGGATGATTAAATAGAAAGGATTTTGAATTTTGGTCATATTAATTATTTCTTCGTATATTTTTTTACAAAAATCTCAATTTTATTTACTAAATGTGTAATATCAATAAAAAAAATTAACAACCAATATTTATACCGATTTCCTTGCTGGACCAATTTACCACATTATAAGGTAGGGGAGACTGGGGTTAGTCGGACCGATTTTTACAAAATTTAGTTCCTGATTTTTTTAGATAATATGAAAAATAATATATGATTAGATACCTCCTAAAACTATACTCTATAAAGGTACCTTATAAAAATTTTAAGAATATAATCATTTTTTTTTAAATTTTACATTTTGAAAAAGAAAAAATAATATCCAAAAAGCCCCAATAGCGGGGTGAGGCAAATTCAAGGGGCTTCCTAAATCATTGGTTTTTTTAGCCATAATAAATTGAAATGCAATTTTATTTATTAATAATGATACGTATAGAATAATTTTATTGTTTTATTGTTAAAAATATCATAATACTTATAAATTGAAGCAAATTATATATAAAAATTGAAACTTAATTTAGGTTAATTTAATAAACATTTTGGACATAAAGGAGATATTATGATTTCTTAGCATAAATCCTAAATACCAATCATAAACAGCCATGAAATTGCCTTTTCAAGATTTTGTAATTTTTTTTATTAACTGCCATAATTGACGTGTATGGTTTAGCAAGCCCTGCTAGCTCTAAATTTCTAGATATAATAAATACTCATAAAACTTTCCCAAATTATAGAAGAGTGTTTAAACTTTGCTATAAAATTTAATTTACATATAAATGATTATATATTTTAATAAAATTTCTGCATGTAAAAATCTTTTGAAAATTTTATCAATATTTTATTTCTTAAATAAAATTTTTAATAATTATTTCAAAAGATTTTTTGTCTATAGACATAAACTAATAAAACTATATTATAATAAAATTTTAACCTTCTGTTGTAATTAATTTTAAGAAGAGATTTAAGTGGTTTGCCAAGCCCCTGATTAGTAGGCAATATTATGTAAGCCTGGAGATTTTGCGTGAACCTTTATCTCTATAAACATTTTGTATTTTTTTCATTATTAACTGCCATAATTGACGTGTATGGTTTTATTTTAAAAAAATATTTATTTTTACACAAATTATTAATCATTTCCATGAAGTTTTTAGAAATATATCAAATCATTGCCTTCAAAAATAGTTGGCCATTTTTTCAATTTTGTTTCTTTTGCTGATAATTTTTAGAATATAAAATATTTTGTGTTCTATGCACAAACTTGATATTTGTCATTAGTTGGCATGAATAATAGCATATTTTTTTTATATTATCTAAAAAACCAGGAGCTATAGCCAATTTTATAAAAATCGGTTCGACTAACCCCAGTCTCCCCTACCTTGAAATCGGTATAAATATTGGTTGTTAATTTTTTTTTATTGATTTTGTAAAAAAAATATGATGAAATAATTAATATGATCAACATTCAAAATCATTTCTATTTAATCATCCTTTTTTTATACTAAATTTATAATAAATTGCAACTGTATTAAATATGCGCCAATTGTCGCCGCGCCGAATTGACGTTGCGCCGAATTGTCGTACGCCGAATTTTCCGCGCCGAATTGACGTGGAACCAAATAATTTATTTTATTTATATTTATATTTAATGTTAATATTAATATTTTATTTATCAACAAATAAACACATTATATGATAAATATTTTTTATTTATAATATTATATTATGAAATAAAAAATGGATTACTTTTATTTGATATTTTTTAAATAAAAAAAATGATATGTTACTATTGTAATATTATTTTTGTTACAATTTATTAGTGATTTTCACGACTAAAATTTTAAACAAAATATTTTTTGAACATATATTTAGATAAAAATTTTAAATCTTCTTCGAGGAATTTTTTGTGAATTTTATTATAAACAAACAATCTTTTAGGTGAAAACTTTTATAGTTTTTTTTATCATTTTTGTAAAATTATCTATTTTTTAAGTATATTAAGTTTTCTAAATAATATTTTTTTAAATATTTTTATTTAACTTATTTATGTTATTTTATATGATCTTTTTAAGGAAAATAATTTAATCTGACAATTTTTATATTCGTTATTGAAGATGTTTCTTAAAAAAATGACAATTATCATAATCGGTATTTTTAAAGTTTTTTAAATTTTTTTGTAGTAAATCGGCTAAAATAAGTAGTGTTAACATGTATTAATAAAACTTCAGTAAAGATGTACCCTAGATAAGTGATGATTGTCATAATCCTTATTTTTAATTTTTTGTTGCAAATGGGTAAAAATATAGATTGTAAACTTGTTAAATTAAAATTTCATGAAGATGTACCACAGAAAAGTGACAATTGTAATAATCATTATTTTTAAACTTTTTTTGACGTAAATGGGCCAAAATAAGTATTGATAACATGTTTAAATAAAACTTCAGTGAAGATGTACCCAAGATAAGTGACAATTGTCATAATCATTTTTAAAGTTTTTTGAATTTTTTTGACGCAAATGGGCAAAAATAGAAATTTCTAACATGTTAAAATAAAATATCAATGAAAATGTACCATAGATAAGTGACAATTGTCATAATCGTTGTTTTTAAAGTTTTTTGAAATTTTTTGATATAGGTAAAAATATAGATTGTAAAAATGTCAAATTAAAATTTCATGAAGATGTACCATATAAAAGTGACAATTGTCATAATCGTTATTTTTAAAAGTTTTTAAATTTTTTTGAAGCAAATGCGCTAAAATATAAATTGCTAACATGTTATAATAATATTTCAGGGAAGATATACCCTAGATAAGACAATAGTCATAATCATTATTTTTAAAGTTTTTGAATTGTTTGACGCAATTGGACAAAAATATAAATTGTTAACATGTTAAATTAAAATTTCAGTCGAAACAAAAAAACAAATCGATATTTTCATGCTCATAATCGTTGTTCCTTTTATCCTGCTTAAAATTTAAATTCTAAACTTTTAAGATATGGTTTCACAATCTTATTCCTTTAATTAATTAATTTTAATTCTACAATATAAAAATGTATAACCCTGCATTCACAGTTAGCAAATATTTTTGTATACTCGTGGCAAAATAGTGCTGAGTCTGAGTTCAGGGTAGGATTTTTATTAAATAAAACTTAAAAACCATATGAATCTTATTTAGTAGTATGATACAATAACATCCTATAAATTTAATGTTAAGATTTTATTTTTATAAACATATGGTTAAAATGGATTACAATCTATATGTTAACCCATATACATCAAAAAACTTTAAAAATAACGATTATAAAAATTGTCATCAATGGTATATCTTCATGAAATTTTAATGTAGCATGTTTACAATCTATATTTTTACCCATTTGCAACAAAAAAATCAAAAAAACTTTATTAACAACGATTATGACAATTGTAACTTATCTATGGTACATCTTCACTGAAATTTTATTTTAACATATAAACAATTTATATCCATTTGTGTCTAAAAAATTTAAATAATTTTAAAAATAACGATTATGACAATTGTCATTTTTCTATGGTGCATCCTCATGAAATTTTAATTTAACATGTTTACAATCTATATTTTTACCCATTTGCGTCAAATAAATTCAAAAAAACTTTAAAAATAACGATTATGACAATTGTCACTTATCCAGGGTACATTTTCACTGAAATTTTATTTTAACATGTTAGCAATACTTATTTTAGCCCATTTACATCAAAATAATTTAAAAACATTATAAAATAACGATTATGACAGGTACATTTTCCTGAAATTCTAATTTAACATACAATCTATATTTTTACCCATTTGCGTTAAAAAAAATACAAAAAACTTTAAAAATAACGATTTTGACAATTGTCACTTATCTATAGGGTACATCTTCACTGAAGTTTTATTTAAATATGTTATCAATACTTATTTTGGTCCATTTACGTCTTTAAAAATAATTATTATGATAATTGTCACTTATCTAGGATACATCTTCACTGAAATTTTATTTAAACATGCTAAAAATACTTATTTTAATCCATTTTGGTCAAAAATAATTGAAAAAACTTTAAAAATAACAATTATGACAATTGTCACTTTTCAATGGTACATCATCGTGAAATTTTAATTTAACATGTTTACAATCTATATTTTTACCCATTTGCAACAAAATAATTCAAAATAAACAACGATTATGACAATTGTAACTTATCTTTGGCACATCTTCATTGAAATTTTATTTAAATATGTTAGCAATACTTATTTTAGCCCATTTACGTCAAAAAAATTCAAAAAAGTTATAAAATAACAATTATGACAATTGTCACTTTTCTATAATACATCTTCATGAAATTTTAATTTAACATGTTTAAAATCTATATTTTTACCCATTTGCGTTAAAAAAATTTAAAAATAATGATTATGACAATTGATCCTTTTATATGGTACATCCTAATTGAAATAATAATTTAACTTAAAAAAATCGAATATGTTTAAAAATACCGATTATGATAATTGCCATATTTCCATGGAACATCTTGTGAATTTATAATTTAACATCTTTACAATATAAATGATATTTTTATCCTTTTGAGTCAAAAAATTTCAAAAATCTTAAAAAATAACGAATATGACAATGTCACATTAAATTATTTTCCTTACAAAGATCATATAAAATAACACAAATAAGTTGAATATAAATATTTTTAAGAAAATTATTTAGAAAACCCACCTCTTTTAATATACTTAAGAAATAGATAATTTTACAAAAATGATAAAAAAAACTATAAAAGATTTCACTTAAAAATTGTATATTTATAATAAATTTCACATAAGAATTCCTCAAAAAGATATATTTACAAAGAAGATTTAAAATTTTTATCAAAATATGTTAAAAAATCTTTTTTAACTTCAAGAAATATTTTTTACTTAAAAACTTGGGCGTGAAAATTACTAATAAATTGTAACAAAAATAATATTACAATAGTAGCATATCATTTTTTATTTAAAAAGATCAATTAATAAATAATATGTTGTTTTCCTTTAAATAAATGCATTCGCAATATATTTATTGTTTCGCGGTAATGCTCACGCGATAATGACTTGGGGTAAACATATTCGCGATAAAAAATTCGCTGTAAAGTGTTCGCGTAAAATGTTTCGCTAAAATGTAATCGCTCTAATTAATTCGCGGTTAAGGTTTCGCGGAAATAAATTCGCGACAATGGCTTCGCTAAATTGTCTTCGCTATAAATGTTTCGCGAAATTGTCTTCGCTATAAATGTTTCGTGAAATTGTCTTCGCTATAAATGTTTCGTGGAGATAAATTCGCAAATTTGGCTTCGCGAAATTGTCTTCGCTATAAATGTTTCGCGAAGATAAATTCGCAAATTTGGTTTCGCGATTTTACTTTCGCTATAAAAACTTTTTGCGATAAACGACATTCGCTATAAAAGTTTCGCGAAAAAGTGTTTCGCGATAAAAGTTTCGCTGAATTGACCTGATACGGTAATTTATTATATTTTTAACTGTCTTAATATATTTTGTACTTCAGTTTACATATCTTTTACAAATCAATCTAAATACATCAATTAATCATCATACACAATTACAATATATTTGAATACAATTTATCAAATTATTAATTGCTTTTGAGGTTAATTGATTCTATTACAGTTGCTAAAGTGTATAGTGTTGCGGAGGCCATCAAGAATCTTAAATCTGAATATTCCCGCAATTGTGAGAGCAGCAATAATAGTATAATTCATTGTCTTTATCCCTTGAACATTTTTAATAGCCTTTTTAGTTATTTGTGAATATCCATGTAATTCCCTCCTTGATACTGAAAACCTCTCTCATCGATAAAGATAAATTTTTCTTTTGCGAATCTCGATATATGATTTGTTTCACTAACTAAACATATACTCTTTTAAAGTTATATCTAAATCATGATGGTAACCTTGATACCGTATTTTTTGATATTTCCACATCATATCTTTCTTTAATCATTTCACATAACCTTTTTAACGATGTAGTGCTATCCAAATTTATACAATTTTATATATATTCTTCCTGTTCTTGTTTTAATTTCTTGCGTGCACGTTAACCTGATTAGGGTAAACAATGTTTAATTCTATTTTTTAGATGGAAGTATTTAATATTTGCCACTGTTTATAGCTTACTTTAAAAAATGGTGCTATATTTTTGATACTATCCTTTTATAATGCATCAATTTTTAAAGCTTTTGTTTCACTGTTAATGTTTTTCCCCTTGTTTTTACCATATCTTCATGATTTTATTTTTAAAACAAAAAAATTTTTTTTTTAAATATATACTCAACAAATGGAAGGAATGTCCAAAAATACTAAAACCTTTTAAATTATAATATTTACATTATTTTACGTTTAATTATTCATAAATCAAAGAATATTGTGTAATTAGCTCAAAAGTATTGAATGCTTCCTGCATAAATATTAAATTTTTAAATATAAGAATTTAAATATGATTATATTTTAGTAATTTACATATCGTTTAGTATTATAGTTCAAACTTATATTTTAAAAAGGTACATAATAAAAATTTAAGAAAAATTGCAAGGAAAAAATTTAGTAAAAAATATCGATTTTCCTTTTATGATTGACACTTTTCCTTTTTTGATTGGTCCTTTTCCTTTTTTGATTGGATCTTTTCCTTTTATGATTGACACTATTTCTTTTTTGAATGGGAAACCCTGTATGATATAGAAATATCAAAAAATATGGTATCAAGGTTACTATCTGGATAGGTATAGAGTTTTTAAAGGGTATCATATGTTCAGTTAGAGGAAATACCGAATCAAATATCGAGATTCGCAAAGAATGCACATATTGGGTTGTGGATGTAGCCAATACAAAAAAAAATATTTTCGATGAGAGCCGTTTTTTAATATCAATGTGGGAATATTCAAATTAGAGGTTCTTGATGGCCCGTGCAATGCTATACACTTTAGCCACTTTATAAATGAAATACTAAATCATTTTGAAAAAAATAATATGATGAATATGAATTTTGTGATGGATATTATATCATTTCATCATAACCATACAATTAGCTAATAGATAGAAAGAAAAGGGCATACAATAAAATATAAACCACCATATAGTCCTTATCTTACTCCCATTGAAAAAGTATTTTTTTTAATGAAAGATTTGGCAAAAACCAAATCCTAATAACGAGGATAAATCAATTCGTTTATAGAGCATGGAGATTGAAGAATATCTGAGGAGAATGCAAAGAATTATTTTGAAAATATGGAAACCTATATTCTAAAATTTAGTAGAAGGGAAATTATTAATGATTAATGATTAATATAAATTTTTCTTTTTACTATACATACATTGTAATCGAAATGAAATAATTTGATATGCAAAAGATATTAATAAAAAAATTTATTGCCAAAGAGTAAAATTAATTGAAAGAAAAATTGAAAGTATCAGGGTAAAAAACTAAAAATTGTTATGTAAGATGAAAAAAGAAAAAAAAAATGTTAAAAATGATATAAAAATAGAGAAGTAAAGAAAAATACTAAATTATTTTTAACAAGACAAAAAAGAATTATCAAAAATGGGAAGAAAAATAAATTGAGAAAAGATAAAAAAAATAAAGATTGACTTAAAGAAATTGCAAAAAGTTAGAAATAAAAAGAAAAAATAAATAAAACTAAAAATTTAAGAAAAATATAAAATTTCTTAAAAAATATTTAGAAATAATAACGATATTCCTTTTTGACACTTTTTCTTTTTTGATCAGACTTTTCCCTAAACCTTTGGGACTTTTCCGTTTTGACACTTTTACATTTTTGACTGAACCTTTTCCTTTTTTGATTTGTTCATTTCAATAAAAAATGCGAGACTTGAATTATAAGAAAAATATTGAAAAAAGCAAACAAATGTACATTTTTTTAAAATTTGTAGCTCCAAATGGTAATTTGCACAATACCATTTTAAATGTATAATTTGTGTTTGCAAGACAACTTTTGTAACACTTAATTATAAAAATAAGAAATCGAAAAGGTTGAAATACACGAATAATGAAAATTTATATAATTAAATCGAAATATTAAAATAATACCAAAAACGAACAAATAACACTGCAAAGCAATTTACGATAAAATTTTTTACAATATACTCAATCTCTCCACAAAGATGACCTTAAAATCTTTCGCTGGACATAAAATAAAACATAGGGGGTATTAAAATGGGAATCATATATAAATGAATTTTTCTGTATTAAAGCGATTTATTAATTTTAGGGCGTGATATATTAAAAAATTCTAACATTGTTAGAGATTTATTTGCCACGTGATGCAATATAGAAAAAGAAGAGAGCCAAAAATCTTTTTTAGTTTTACAAATCATATTTGAATATACCACATATATAAATTTTAAATATCTTATTCAAATTTTGAAAAGAGTGTTTTTGTAATTGTGATGAAACCAATTTTTATTATAAATTTAACAACTTTTTACCTTTTGTACCGCAGTATATATATATTTTATAAAACAAACAATTAATCGTCGTACACAATTAATAATATATATATTTAAAATTCATCATATATTTAATTGCCTTTGAGGCTAATTGTTTCTATTACATCTATTCTCTCCTTTTTTGGGCTCTCGATTTGAAACGGTATAAATTGTTTTCTTATCCGTTTTGGATAACGGCTGCTTGTACTTTCGTTCTCTACCACCGGTTGCTCATTACTGTCGATTTTCATCTTATCATTTATGATGGTGTCTTTGTTTATTGAGTCTTGTATTGGGTCCATGTCTTTGGTCACCAATTCGTGAATATGATCTATGTCTTTTGCTATCGAATTTTGTATTTGATCATTTTCATTCATTTGTGGTGTAGTTTGCATCGTTTCTTCTTCTCTTCCCTCCTCTCTATTTTTTAAATCGGAGTTGTCGAACCTATGTTTTAACTGATTAATATGTCTTCTCCATACCCCTAATTTAGTTTCAACTAAAAACGTCATTGGTCCTGTTCTTTTAACGATGATACCTGGTATCCAATTATCTTTTTTAAAATCTTTTGCAAATATTTTTTCATTTATATTAAAAAAACCTGGTAACTGAGGTATAATATGGATGAGGATAAATTGGTTTTATTAATTGTAAAGGTCCTATGGGTTGAAATTTAAGCATAATTGAACTTGGTGATTGTTTTTTGGTTATTTGTGGCGTATTTCGATAATTAAACAAAAAATCTTGTATTTTATTATAATCATTATGTTTTTTAAAATTTTTTTTAAAAGTTTGTACTAATCGCTCCGCTTCTCCGTTGGTTCTAGGGTGGTATGGGGCACTATATACATTTTTAATTGATAATTGTTTGCAAAATAAACTAAATTCTCTACTTTAAAATGGGGGGGCCATTATCCGTAACAATCGTATTGGGGTAACCGAAAATAGCAAAAAGTCTTAACAACAATTTTCTTACTTCAGTAAAATTATTCGTCGTCATTTTTTGTATTTCAGGCCATTTACTAAAACTATCTATTATTACTAGATATATATCTCTGTTAATTGGTCCGGCAAAATCTAAATGAATTCTTCCCCATGATTTATTTGCGGAGGGCCATTTCCCTATGAACGTTTTATTGCCAGGATTGTTGGTTTGACATAATTCACAATTCTTACCGTGTAATTCGATATCTTCGTTAATATTCGGCCACCAAACGTTCTCTTGTGCCAATAATTTTGTTTTAGTATAACCCTGATGCCCCATATGTAAAAAAGACAAAATATTTACTTGTAATTTTTTTGGAATTATGGTTCTTAATCCCCATAATATACACCCTGCCTCCATCGTGAGTTCATTTCGGCGCTGGAAAAACGGCTTTAGATTTTCCTCTATTATCTTTGGCTATCCAGTTGTAAGGTAACGTGAAACTTTTGATAATACCGGGTCATTTCTTGTGTGTGCATTTATATCTAACGCTGAAATAAATTGTGGAGCATCCGATACTATTAAATTAATATCTAACTCTTCCCAAGCAGATGGTTTACCGTCAATTGGAAACCGGGAAAGCATATCCGCATTACTATTTTTTTTCGTCCCTCGAAGTTGCAATTCATAATCATAATTTGCTAGTAGTAATGACCATCTTACTAATCTTGATGACATATCTGTTATTCTTTTATGTGGATTAACGATATTAGGGGTTTATGGTCAGTAATGATAATGAAATGTCTGCCAATTAAATATTGTTTAAATTTAATTAATCCAAATATAATTGCTAAAGCCTCACGCTCTATCTGACTGTAATTTCGTTTGGCAGCATTTAATGTTCGAGAGGTGTATCCAATCGTTTTTTCCTCGTTGTTAATGATATGAGATATAACTGAGCCTATTCCATGTTGAGACGCATCAGCAGCTAGAATTATCGGTTTTTCCGGATTATAATGTGTTAAAATTGGTGCTTATGATATTAATTTTTTAAATTTATTAATCACAATTGTTTCATTATTTATCCATTTCCATGGCACATCTTTCCTTAAAAGCCTATATAATGGAGCGGCAATAGTCGAAAAATTGTTTATAAATTTTTGATAATAATTTATTATACCGATAAAAGCTTGTAATTCTTTGACGTTTTTTGGTAATGGTCGTCTAAAATTGCATTGACATTCTTATTTGTTGTCGTAATTCCCTCTTCGCTAACGGTATGACCTAAGAATTCAATCTTTTCTTTAAAAAAATCACATTTTTTTAGATTTAATTTCATACCGTTTATTTCTAACGTCTTTAATACATTTATCAAATTTTTCTTATGACTCTCAATTGATTCCCTCGTAATTATTATATCGTCCAAATATACCGCTACTCCAGGTAATCCCTTTAATAATGAATCCATTGCTTGTTGAAAAATCGCTGGCGCTGAGGCTACCCCAAACGGAAGTCGTGTGAAACGATACAATCCACTAGACGTGTTGATTACTAACAGCTTTTTTGCCTCCTCATCTAGCTCTATTTGAAAATACGCTTCGGATAAATCTAATAGTATATTTACACCCATTACCTAGTGTGGCTAATAATTCATTAATTCTGGGTAAAAGATATTTATCTATCAAAATATTTGCATTAACCGTTGTCAGAAATCACCGCAAATTTGTAAAGATCCATCTTTCTTCAATACGGGCACAATCGGAGAAGCGATATTCGAGTATTTTAGTCTTTCTAAAACTCCCATGGATTCCAGTCGTTGTAATTTCTTTTCGAGTTTTGCCTTCCACGCAAATGGTATCGGTCTACTTTTCATACATTGAAACTGTGGGTTGGAT
Source organism: Gordionus sp. m RMFG-2023 (assembly GCF_954871325.1). Lineage (NCBI taxonomy): Eukaryota > Metazoa > Nematomorpha > Gordioida > Chordodea > Parachordodidae > Gordionus > Gordionus sp. m RMFG-2023. Next base: position 24,558,854 of record NC_088775.1, read on the forward strand.
TTTACCGCTAAACTGGCCTTAAAACCTCTTAGTAAACCTAATTTTTTAGTGAATAATAAGGAAAATTTATGTACAATATTATCCTCCCAAACCTCATTAACTATATTACATTGATTTATTTTTATTAATTTTAATTTGTTTATTAGGTTTCTACCTATCAAGTTAATCCCATTGTTTACAATAATAAATTCATGATATATAACTTTATTCATATAATTAACGGGTAATATACACTTACCTTTAATATTGATCATTACATTATTATAAGATTTTAAAATAATATCCGTTTTTGTTACTGGTATTTTTAAACGGTAAACGTCTTCTATATTCAAAATAGAGACTGCCGATCCTGTGTCAATTAAAAATTTAATATAAATTTTATCTATCAATAATTTCACCTCAAATTTTTCTCGAGACTCCTCTAGAAATTCCTAATCCTCAAAACTTTCTCGCTCATTTTCTGGAACATCTATCGTTCGAATATATTCTTTCTTCCCACGATTCCTTCTGCATACTTTTTGTAAATGTCCTTTTATCCCACAATTATGGCAGATGGCATTCAAATTAGGGCACTTAGGTTTTATGTGATCTCCTAATCCACAACAATAGCAAATAATTTTTGATACTGGTTTGTACTTGTCATACTGCTCCCTTGTTACTGTTTTTGAGATTTTATTTATCTCCTTCCCTGCAGATAATTTTTCATACGACATCATTTCTGTAGTCTCCATTGCGGTCGCGATTTGTATTGCACTTTCCCATGTCAAGTCCTGCGTGTTAATTAATTTCATTAATATTTTTCCATTATTAATTCCTGACACTAATTTGTCCCACAATACTGTATTATACATCTCTTTAAATTCACACGTCTTTGCCTTTATCTTTAATTTATTAATATACTCTACGATGGTTTCATCTTTTTCTTGTTCCATTTTAAAGAAATAATATCTTTCTAACATGAAGTTTGTCTTCTTCATATAATAATTTTTTAAAAGTTTAATTATGTCATCATATGATATTTCCTCTAATGTCTTTGGCAAACACAAATTAAATAATTTAGAATAAACCTCTAATCCAATATTCGCTAATAAAAATGATTTTTTGTCTTCTATTTTTGCGATTTTAAATATGAATTCCATTTTTGATAAATAAACTTCCATATTGCACTCCTTTATATTTTATTTCTCCATTTAAAACGACTGCGCCATTGTGATTAAACCAATTTTTATTATAAATTTAACAACTTTTTACCTTTTGTACCGCAGTATATATATATTTTACAAAACAAACAATTAATCGTCGTACACAATTAATAATATATATTTTAAATTCATCATATATTTAATTGCCTTTGAGGCTAATTGTTTCTATTACAGTAATACCCCTCAATATTTTAGGAAAATCATTGTATTATCTATCTATAATATATATGGCCTTGTCACACTGTGACAGGTACGCTGAGACAGTCACACTTTCACAATTTATAATATATATATTTAAAAAACGCTAATTTCGATAAGTGATTTGTGGTCCAATCGTCAAGAGCGTCGCTTACAAATCTAATAGACTTAGGTTCGAATCCCAGAAAGATTTTTTTTTCCCAATCTGGCAAAATATTTTTTTTCTCTTAATCTGGCAAAATTAATCAAATAGATACGATTTAAAGTTTGTAGCTACTTTAAAATTCAAACTTTTAAATAGGTACTTATTTTTAAATTTTTATTCTTTTAAAAAATATTCTTCCAATAAACACCATAGAATCATATCTTATCAATCATTCACTCATCTTCCATTACCATAAACCATTACCATCTTATACATCATCTATTATATACTAGAACTAACTGAAATATCTATAATATATATTATAAATTGTGACACTGATATTTTTTAATGCTATGATTTTTTTCTGAAAAACCATTTCATGGTCGTGAATTTTGAAAAGTGTCTATGGCTTTATCGGTAAGAGCGTCGATTACAAATCTGATGAACTTAGGTTCGAATCTCAGCAATGATTATTTATTTAATCCAACTTGGTGGTTCCGTCCTTTGAAATTAACTAAATTCCCATTGGACCTGAAAATGTTGTCATTTGCAGACCTCTCGTGGTAAATTGGGAAAATAAAAGTGACAGACGCATATCATTTATAAATGGATTCTTTGGCAGAGGTAAAATCCATTATTATCTGCTGTTTCCATCCTGATTATAGGTCTGCAGGGCAAGTTTTGGTGCACCTGCCTGCTCATTTATTTAAAAATTTTGTTTAATTTGCTTGCCCAATGTATAAAAATTATTATATTGGTTGATTTGGCTCTTTATGTATTATTTTAATGTTTTTTACTTAAACTTATAAATTATGTAATAAAAAATAACATCTATCTATAATAATAATATATATAAAAGCCGTGTCACAGTCACAATGTCGCTGTCAGTGTCACAATTTAAAATATATTTTAAAAATTCACGATTTTTTAAAAGCGTCTGTGGTCTAATCGGCTAGAGCATCGCTCACAAATGTGAAGGTCATGGGGTTCGAATCCCAGTAAAGATTTTTTTTTACTTAATCTGGCAAAGTTAATTAAATAAAAGATAAAATAATTAAGTGAGACATATTCACATATGATTTAAAGTTTGTTGTTATTTTAAAATTGTATTCTTATATTTTTTTAATTTTTCACAACGTAATAGCCAATAGTATTCTTATAGCATCATACCATATCAAACAAGCATCAATTAAAATAATATCTAACATTACCATCTTATACATCATAAACATATATCTATCTATCTATAATATTATATATAAAAGCCGTGTCATAGTCACAGTGTCACTATAATATATATTTAAAAAATCGTCAACTTTGAAAAGCGTCTGTGGCATAATTGGCAAGAGCGTCGCTTATGAATCTGATGGCTTTGGGTTCGAATCCCAGCAAAGCATTTTTTTTAAATATAACTTTGTATACCTTTTTTTAATTATATTAATTTCTTTATTTTTTTAAATTTTTATTATTTATGTACTCAATAAAAATTTAATTTTGCCAGATGAGGGTTTTATATATTGTTATCATGGAAACAGATTTTGGATTTGTACTTATTAAGAAGGAGTCTTTTAAAATTGGCTTCAAGAAATTGAAAACCAATTATTTTAGGAAGAGCATCACCTATTGTTCCATCATCAAGATGCCAAATAATTATATCCAAATCAAAGATAATGGATAAATACCAAGGAAATAAACGAGGACGTTTTCCCCCTGTTGGATCCTTTTGTCAGAATCTATGACATGTGGGCTGAATAAAGAAGTTTTATTGTTACAGTATGTCTCTAGGAATTTTGAATAAACAGGAAATTTGGAATAAAAACAATTTATGAAATATTCACAAAATTTGCTATTGAAAGCATTTTTAAAGTCTACTTTGAAAATAGCCATGTTGGGAGGAGGATTTTGGAATACAAATGACATGTGATGTTCTCCTTAATACCAAATCCTAATTGATAAGTATACTTAATAAGTTAAGACCATGGGTTTTGACCCATGGCAATTATTTTTGCTAATAATCTTCTAAATAGCTCATTGCAATGGGGTAGATACCACCACAGTGTTTGTGAGATAATCAGTTTGCCCACATGATTGATTCGAATCTATTATGGCAAGTCTTTTTTTAAAAGAGTATTTAGGAAGGTTTTAAAAGCATTTAAATGATTTTTTGAGAAGAATGTAGATTTTATACGAAGTGAGAGAGCAAAAACCATTGCATCTGGATGTGGAAAATTTTTTAAAAGAATTGATAAATATCATAACTCACAAATCATATTTTTTTTATTCCATATTTTTCATAATATATTTGGCCTTTTCTCTAAAAATTTATAGAAATCTTGGAAGGATGAATACGGATAATCTATTCCTCTCATTTGACTATTATTCTGATCATCCATCTTCAAATGAAGGTAAAATTTATTATTTATCCATACTTAGAAAATTCTGATTACCCGTCATTTTTGACGGGCTATCAGCTAGTTATTATATATTATTTTACGAAAAGATTAATAATATTTTACTTTATACCTTTATTTTGAAAATAACTTTTTGTTTCATTTTTTTTGCATATCGAATTGTTTTGACATTACTTTTGAAATTTCAATGTGTTGTATGAGTCGTAATATTTATCTTAAATCATAGTTAATTCGCTATTTTTTAATAAAAAAAATATAATTTTCCTATAATAAAAATCTATTTAAATAATTTATTCATATTTGATTAAATAAAATAATCTAAATAATTATTTATTAAATACCATTCCTTCATACGCAATAATTGTCAGTGTTTCTAAAAATGTTATCACTGATAGGAGGAGATCTTGATAAACACTTGAAAAATATTTTAATGTTAATATAAATTATATTACTAATTAGTATTTAATAAATTTGTAATATTTCTATTGCAATTAATATAAATGTATTTGCTAAAAATTTATCCTTAATTTTATAAATTGTATAGAATACATTTGGGAAAAATTTATTTGTATCATGACGGATTTTTTGAATTTATATCAATAACGGTTATGATACATTTTAAAATTATCGTTAACCAGTTTGTCACTTTTGATATTGATTAAATAAATGTATAATATGACTTTGAATGACTAATAATGTCTAGTTTTTTATTTTTACAGTAATCACGAACTTTAAAAAATATACTTAATTTAATAATTATTTGATAAGGCCTAAAATATAAATTCCAGTTGGGGCCTTAAAATAAATAAAAATTTTGGCCAGGTTTAATTTTTTTTATAGAAATTGGACAAGTGTAACCTAATAGATTTAAATTTACAGAACTTTAAGCCAAAATTCTATCCCATTCTTATATAATTTTTTTTCTTTTTTTTTCATAGGTGGGATTTGTGAAAAATCTGCCGTGAAAATTGATCACATTCAATCAAGACCGACATGTCTGTTGGATTCATCAGTAATACATTCTATTTTTTTACAAATTTTTATACTTTTCGAATTAAGTATTTTTGTTTAAGAAGTGGCACAGTGGACCACAATTTTTTTGTTTGGAAATTATTATATAGATTTTTCAAAAAATATTAATTTTTAGACAATTATTTTTCAATTAATAAAAAAATATATATGTTAACGTCAATGTGTTCCTTCCGGCAAAATGTTATTTTTACACTTTTAAATTATTTTTTGAGCGTGTTTTATTAAATTTAAAAATCGGATTTTACCGGAAATATATTCTATCATGTTTGGAATTCTATCTTATGAATTATAGATAATTTTGCCGTTAACCTTTGAGTCGTTTATAATTTATATAAAAAATATATGAAAAATTTAATATAAATTATATTAAGTAAATTCATGGAAAAATTTTCTGAAATTTATAGGATATGTATTTCCAAACATGACGGCATACATTTTCGGTAAAATCAGATTTTTAAATTTTTAAAAACACGCTCAAAAAATGATTTAAAGTTTGAAAAAATAACACATTTCCGGAGAAAAAACACATTGACGTTAACATATATAATTCTTAATGAATATTTTTAATATTTTTGATTTCCATTATAATTGTTTTAATTATCATAGACCTGCAGGTAGAGAACTGCACGGGCTGTCCGTAGCCCGACCCGAACCTCGGGCTCGGGTCGGGTTCGGACATTAAAAAAAAATTTCTCGGGCTCGGGTCGGGTTGTAAAAGCTGTCCGACCCGAAAACCCGACCCGAAAATAAATAATAATATTAATATCTTAAATAGTCAGTATAATTTATAATATTAATTATAAAATCATATTATTTAATATTTATCACATTTTAGGATTAAAATATCAATCATATTAACATGTCATGTCATTATTAATTATTATTTTATAAACCTAACAACCGGATACCAAACTATTTTATCGCTAAATTGTGTGTTTCCCGTGAATTACAAGATAAGACATATTTTATGTACTAAAGATAAGTTTTATTCATTATTTATTATTTATCTAGCCTATACATTGTCTTTTTTAACATTTGTTTCAAAAAATTTCCAAATAAAATTTAAGATTGGGATTTGATTCAGGGGAACTTATTTCTATAATTTAAATTTCACTACCATAAATTTTAATCATCCTAGAAATTAAAAAATATTATATAAAATTGGTAATGATATTCTAAGTTACATTTATATATAAAATATAATCTTTACTTATTTCGTTTTGGTATTATTATTTTTTTATCTATCTACCTTAATATGAGTTGTAAATTTTCCAGCTAATTTTGGTTGTCAATATTTTAAAATATAGCAGAAAAAAATTAGGAAATTAATACAAGATTCTCAAAGAAAATAAGATGTATACTGTGATATGTAAAATTAAACATGAATATTAAAAAGAATCATATCTGTATCTTTTGTCAAGAAAATGAAAAAGATACAAGATTCTTTTCAGAATTAAGGATCTTAGATACAGATATTAGTATCTTATTAAAAATGTCAAAATATACTGGGTACAAGATATAAAGGGATCTTGTATCATGTATATTAGATACAAGTATTCGCAGTACTGCCCAACTCTGTTTATTTCAATCTAATTGATTAAAGTCATTTTAAATATTTTTTTTAGATTTTAGACACAGCCATATTAAAAAAATTATCTTAATGGATGCAAAATTAAAAAGAATTGGTGAAAAGATTAAGACAAAAGAGTATGAAGTAAGGGAGAATCTTAATGGAAAATCCGATGTATGGGAGAAATTTTCATTTATATATGATGAAAATAAAGAAAAGCTTAATTATGTCATTTGTATTATATGCAAATTTATTTATGTATATAATTCAATAACAACAGGTTAGATATTTATACATAAAATATGATCTTATTAAATTATTTTAGGCACAAATCAACTTAAAAGACATAAATGTGTATATACAAATACAAGTACAACAGCAGAGAGTAAAAAGACACAATTAACAATTGATAGTCTTTTTGGTACTGATCCGAAAAAACTCAAAAGTTGTACAAAATTGAAAAAAGAGTGCACAAAGGTGCTTACTATGTTTTGTGGACGTGATTTGAGATCATTTGATACAATTCATGGGGAAGGCTTTGTTGATTGTTGCCAATATTTTGCCAAAAGTATTTTAGCTCTTAAATTCCTGGCTATCCCTGCTTCGCCGGCTAGCAGTGAAAGGGCGTTTTCAGCTGCTGGTAGGGCCTTTGAGGAGAGAAGAACTCGTTTAAAGCCAGATAAACTGGACGCCTCTTTATTTATATATCATAATTATTCACTTTGTGATAATTTTGATAATGATATTGATTAGGTCAATATAATATAATATGTTCATTATATTTTTTATATATTTTTTAACTTTTATATCATATCTATATTCGCATAAATGATGCTTATTGTATTATATAATCGTTATAATTTTTAAATTCGCTTGTATATTAATTGTTTTATAATATTTTTTATAAATTTAATAAAATGCAACTTAATATATATCTAGAATAGATTATGGCCGTCAAATAAACTTTTATTTAAGGTGGCTGAACTGAATAAATACACATAAATTTTTTTTTGGTTATTATAATATTAAAACTTAAATTGCAAAATTTTATTCGGCTCGGGTCGGGTCGGGTTGGACTAAAAAATGTGTGCTCGGGCTCGTACAAAAAAAATTTTTAAATTCGGGCTCGGGTTGCGAAAAAATTACTTTGCAGTTCTCTACCTGCAGGCTCGACCCTAATCCCTGCCCGGGTCACAGGCCTGGCCATATTTTAATCTTTATAAATATACCTGAGCTGGGCCTAAATACATATTTCTTTAAATGGCTGGGTCGAATATTTTAAAACCAAATATTTTTATGGATCAGAATCATCAATATTCAAAATATTGCTTGCCTCATAAATTGATTGAAGGCATTTACGATGCTTTAAAAAATCGGCTTTACCTGAAAATAATAAACCAAGGCCTAAGTAACCTTTTTGCAACCCGAGCTCTACTTCCCAGCCTGAACCAAGCTCAAAGATTAGAATTATTTTGGAATTTGATTTTAAATATTATAATATCTAAGGGACATATCAATAGATTTAGAATTTGAATAATTATGATTTTTAACTAGTCACAAACTGTAAATTTAGGAAGTCGTTAATTTGAGAAATGATTACCTAAATGAATGAAAGAAATGTGTAAGATTTAAAATAATATATTATTCTGATTGACATTTCGCTGAAACAATGATTATTCAGCATATCGAATGTTTAATTTTCGGACCTCGGGTCTACCTCTAACAGCTCGACCCAAGCACGAGAAAAAAGTCATCGATGCCAACCCATGGCTAGGGTTGGACTTCGGGAAACTCGTGCAGGCCTCTAAATACAAAAATAAATCATGAAAATTTTAACAGCATATTATTTTTACGTTTTCTTAGTTTATATATATATATATTATAAAAAATTTTTATTTTTAAATAGTATATGTAATTCTAATTATTTTATATCGGATAATTTACTTTTAAATAATGCTGTAAACGTTACTACAAAAAAGAAACGCGTTACCGTTACTCGTTACCATTTTAGAAAAGGAACGCGCGTTGCCGACTTTTCAATAAAGTAACGGGCTACTCGTTACTTAAAAAAATAAATGTTATAACAATATACAATAAAATAAAACTATGCAAAAAGAACATATAAGATAAGATCTTTTTATAATAAAATTTATATATATAATTATAATATGAATAAAATTATACAAAAATAATATATTATAAGATAACATCTTTATGTAACAATTTTTTATTTATTTTTAACAACAATTGATTTTCAAAATTTTGATCAGATAAACATGAGCGCATAGTATTCAACACAGTTTTCGCTGTGCTAAACACACGTTCAATTGGCGCAGAGGATGGGAGAGTGGTGATATATTTAATAAACAAAAATTTCAATTCGGGGAATTTATTTAAAATATTTAAGGAAATATCTTTATTTTGAAAAAAGCTTGAAAGATTATCTTCACAGAGATCTTCATTTATTTCCTCATCAAAAAAATTTTTATCATTATGAAAATATTCTGGTGTGTGTGTGTGTTGGATATAGAAATCAAGCCTAGACTTGGTACCATTAATTTTCTTAATTGGTTTAAAATATAATTCAAACTGGGGCCAGGGAAGGAAATCTTCTTCATCTGAAGAAGTAAGTAATATAGACATAATATTCTTTTAAAATAAATTATATCATTATATTTATTTTTAATTTTGATTGAATATTAATTTCGACTGATAATTTAACAACGAGAATTTAAAAAAAAATGTTGGAAGTGGTTGATATGAATTAAAACTCGGCTTAAATTATTAATATTAAGAATTAAAAAATAAAAGTAATTTTATAATAAAATAAAATATGTTTTTCTTTTTATTGATATTTTTTAAGAAAAAATATAAAGTAACGTTTTGCGTTACCGTTACTCAAAAAAAACGCGTTACCGTTACTCGTTACCTTTAGATGAAGGTAACGAGTGGCGTTCCTTTTCTTTAAAAAAATAACGTCGTTAGTAACGACGTTACTTTTTTGACGTTACTTCACAGCACTACTTTTAAATTTAACAAATATTTTAAACTTTAGAATATATATTTTTTAAAAAAAGATTCGAATTGAACAGCCACAGTCATATATCAAAGCTCTGGATACCTTACAGACAAATGCATCTTCCTCAGCATCAAGACCTCCTTTACCTACAATAAATAAACCGCTTATAGTTCCTCACTTTACAAATAAGCAAAATATAGTTTCCTCGACTAATACTATAACATCTTTCCTTGGAAATGAATCAAATTTAATTAAGAACAGTGACTATACAGATATTCTCGCTCAAGATTTGAGTTGCTTTAAACTGGGAGGAGATAATACTGCCACCGCGAATTTCAATGACTTATTATTACCCATCCAGACATTCACCAACGATGAAAGTTTATAAAAAAAACTAAATTAGGATATTTGTATTTAACGCATATTCAGCTTGTAATTCATTTAAAATAAATTGTACCTCAACTTTTATGTTAAGATATTATTTTAATTGGTATAAACCAGGATCGATATTGGCTGATACTTTTAATTTTAATTGAACAATGATCATTACCCAAATAGGATGATTAACCTAATTATAGTTTTCTAAACCTTACATTAAGATATTAAATTTGTTTCTAAACTGGAAAGAAATGTTAATTTATTTTATAAATGCAAATTTGTTTTTTTTCCATTAATAATACCAGAGTTGGCATGACGGTTGACCGGAAGGTCAAAAACTCTAAAATATTATAATAAATATTTTGATATAATTAACTAGTATGCATTAAAATCATGTTTATTAATTTTATTAGGTTACAATTTATTTAAAAATATATTTGTATCGTGAAGGAATCGTTTTAATTAGAATTTTATATTAGAATTTAAAATTTCATATTAAAATATTAATTAGACTTTCATTTTATAATATAATAACAAAATAATTTTTTTAATTACTATAATAAATAAATATAATAATTTAGCTGTCATGGGTTATTTTTTAATAAATTTAAATTTTATTTAATATATAGCCGAGTATAAATTAAATTAATTCTCATTTATTTTACTTCCACTTGCTACATTTGAATTTATAAATTAATTTTATTTTTAGTTCTGGTCAGATTTACAAAAAATTTATTCAATTCTGGTAAAAAGTTATATTATATTATTTTATAGAATATAAAGCCAAATTATTGAAATAATTGGTCGATAATTATAAAATAATTAAGATTGTTTAACCTTACAATAATCAAAATCTTTTATAGTTAAATTTTAATATGTTAGGAATTATGGTCAAACCAAAGCATCAAGTTTGGAAACATTTTCAAGAAGTATGCGATGGTAAATCAGTTAAAGTGGTTTACAGGTTTTGCAAGATGTCCTATATTACCCACGTTGATAGAATGGTCAAGCATTTATTTAATCAGCTGTACTATGTGCCCTGTCATAATTAAAAAAAATTTTTTATTCAAATTCCAAAATACCAACCTCGACACACAAATGTAATTTGTATTACTTCTAACTCTGATAAAGAATTGGGTGAAATTAGTGAGAATAATTATCAAATTAACAATATTTTGCCTTATGACTCAGGAGAATTCGATTCCATTAGATCAGTTTGCAAGCAAGGCGATTAAATGTAAATCTCAATCTTGTATAACCGGTTTCATAGATAGCATGAATTCCAAAGAAAAAAATGAGCTCGATCAATTGTTTGCAAAGGCTATATATGCGAGCAATTTACCTTTCCACATCACTGAAAATCTCTACATCCAAGAATTTAAAAAAATACGTCATCTATTAGAAAGCGTCAGGTGATATATAGGCGAGAGTTGCAGATATAGTAGATAAAGCTCTCACTTATCAATTGTGTCACATGGCTGGCGCAACATCAAAAACGAGAGTATTATTAATTTTATGGTGATGACCCTGTTGCAGTATTTAGTGTTGTTAAATTACCTAACTTTAGTCAACTATAAAACAGAGTAGCCATGTTTTTATTCAAAAATATTCGAATCGATCTTCAAGAGACTCAACTTAGTGGTTTAATTCTATTTTTTAGGCTAAAAGCTTGATTAAGCCACAATAGAGATGGTCACAGTTAGGTAATTTAACAACACTACCAGTATTCACTAATTTTTAAATACTGAGGAAAATCGCCATACGGCAGATTATGTTGCCCAGGAATTTAAAAATGTAATTCATGAATTGAATCCAGTAAAAGTGTATTCTTTAATTACCTATAATCCCGCTAACATGAAGGCAATCTGGAGAATTCTAAAATCTGAATCTATTTATAATTATATACAATGTTATGGTTATGCAGCACATACATTGCAGTAATTCTTCCACGATTTTAAACGAATGAACGCCTTCAGTTACCATATATCAATAATTAAAAAAATTGTTAAATTTTTAAGAATATACACATACAGCTGCAGTATTTTGCCATAATAAGAATCAATGGTATACCATCTACAATAAGTACAATTAGCCAAACAAGATGGGCATATCGTCAATAAAATGTATGGACCAAATACAAATGTATAAGTAAGCTCTTAAAACATCAGTTGTTGAAGAAGCTATATGTGATATTTGTCCCATAGAAATTACCAATAATATATTAAATGAAGAAATATTTTGGACGAAAAATTAAATTTTTTTTTATTTATAATCCAACTTTTAGCTACCTCATTGTTGAAAGTGCAAGGTGATAAATCTACTTTGGCTCACGTAAAAACGAGTTGCTTAATTTGTAAAAACACAATACAATCATGCCATGATTCTATATTCTAAAAAATTAAAGTTATGTTAGAAAAGAGAAAAAATGTGATATAAATACATGAGCTCACAATGCTGCTTATTTATTGGACCCCCAATATCAAAGGGATCATCATACAAATATTTAATTAGATGAAGCATGTGATATAATACAGGAATTATGTATTTTACAAGGTGGTGATAATTAAAATATTTTAAGGGATATAATAAATTTCAGAAGTAAAAGCGACATATTAAAGAGCCAAAATATGTGTAAATTGATAATTTTCAAGAAACAATCAGATTTCGGCCTCAAATTGGTGGAATGTATTTTGTCCACCTTGCCCATTAAGAGAAGTGGCTAATATTTTACTAACATTTCTAGTTCGACTTCAGAAAAAAATTGATTTTGGGGCAATATTCATACGAAAAACAAAAATCGAGTGAAGATTTCTACAACAAGAAAATTGGTAAGAGTATATCATAACTTAAGATTGATTAAAAATATTAAAGAAAATAATAATATTGAATATGAATTGGAACAAGACTCTGCCATGGAGGGCGAAACATTAACTATGGAATGAATTAAAAAAATATGAAATTTAATATTACATAGATTCATTATAATATTATATATACAAAATAACGTTAATATTGGCATAAAAAAATTTATTTGAATTTGACCTGTCAAATACACAACCCTGAAATATACTATATTATTATTTTTTGGTATTAGCTAAAACCCTTAGTATTGGCGCGGTGCTAACAATTTTAAAATTTCTATGATGCCATTGGAGCCTACCTTATGAAATATTTGATTCGATTTTTGGAGATCTTCTAAACGATATATTTCCCCAGATTTATAAGGGATATTTAATCGAAAATTTGTTTTTAAAATTATTAAACTAAAAATGAGATAAACGAATTAATTTTTTAAATATAGAGGACGTTCTCAAACCAAGAAAGGTATTAGCCAGCATAAAACTGGTAGATTCTTTATTACAAACACCAAAGGCCGCCAAAATACTTACTGAAAATTTCCCGATTAGTGACACTATTGGAAAAACAAATAATAAAAAATGCGACACCTACACACTTCCCTCACAAGATGCCTCTCTAGGTATTGACAAATAATTTTTTTTAACCTAACAGGGAATTTATAGAATATTAATTTCCTTGTTTTTGTTGTGTCATATACATGGTACTATACTTTATTTTTTGGCAATCCTTTTTTAAAATTTAGATTGAATCTAATTAAATTTTTAAAATTATAACTTAATTTAATTTTTTTAGATAGGTTATAGAAAATTTAAAATACATTGTATGTATAATGGTCTTTTAACTGAAGAAATAATAATTATTATATTAATGCTAGATCCGATATAATTATTTGATCAAACAAGGTCGAAACCTGTCTAGTTTCTAAATTGATATATGTATTTTAAATTTTCTGTAACCTATCTAAAAAAATGTTTTGAAAATTTAATAAGATCGTCTAAACTAAATACGTTGGATTGCCAAAAATAATTTAAGATAACGTTCTTCAAACTAGAAAACTTTAGCCAGTATAAAACATGATGATTATCTAATACCAGAACAAAAAGATATCCAGAATGTAGATAGCGAAAAAACATTGGACTTGATCGTAACCCAAGCCCTACCACTACTGTCTACCTGAATCGGGGGTGGGAAAGTGGGGGTAGGACCTGTGTTTTGCTGTCAAATTGTAAACAACTGGTTTGCTATCATATTTTTTTTGTATAAATTTAATCTAACGAATTCCAACGCGGATAATCACATTTTTTAAACATATTACAAAAAGTAAGATTCAAATCTAATCTGTTAAGGGCATCAATCTGCGATATATTTTTATATTTTAGAGAATTTCAATCTTTTTTAGCTATTTTGTTCACCAATACAAAACTTACTTCTCCTTCTTATACAAATTGTTTTGCCATTTTCTTTTTTTTTTCAATGTTGTTAGGAAGGAAAGTGAAGTGTTTTATTAAATAAGTAAAATAAGTAAAGTAAGTAAAAGTATATTTAATACAAAATATCACGTATATATATATAATGAATTCAATCCTTCAGGTTATGTAATTTACAAACGAAAAGTTAATATTATATTCAATTTAAATTCAATTTACAATTACATTTATATTACAGTTCTCCCCACTATAAATTGAATTCATCATGATAACGTAGTGGGGGTTTCGAAACTCTTTTTTCAAGAGTTGTATTCTCATGTTCTGCCTTTTCCACTTCTTCGGTCAACGTAACGGGTATTTCCTTCTCTTGTGTATGTGCATCCCTCAATTGATCTGCATGCTTGTTTTTAACGATCCCCTCTGATTCCACATCGTACAATATTGCGCTTTTTCGTTGTAACACTTTTCCTTCATGCCACCCTGCTGTCCTTTCGTTTGCTATCCAAACATTTTGTTGCTCTTCAAACTCCCGAGGTTCAACACTTCTATCTTTGTAGTACTTTTGTTTCCATAGAGCGTTTTCCGTCTTTTCTCTCGTTGATAATTTTCACTGATCTAATGTCGTCCTAAGCGACCTTCCAAACATCATCTCGGCAGGGGATTTACCAGTAGTTATTGGGAGTATAACGGTGAGTAATTAAAACATTCGCTAAATTTAACTGGTCCGGAGTTCCACATCTCCTTCCAGCATAGAAACGCGTCTTTATCGTCCGTATATATCGTTCAGCCAAACCATTCGATTTTGGGCTATAAGGGGCCGATCTAAAATGTTTTATATTGTTTTTAAAAAGAAACTTTTTGAATTCAGATCCAGTAAACTGAGTACCGTTATCTGAGACAATGTAGCGAGGTAACCCAAATCTAGCGAAATAATTACGCAGATTATTTATTACACTCGCCGAATTAATATGTGTTAAAATTGCAACTTCAACCCATTTGGTAAAAGCGTCTACGCAAATTAACCAATACTTTCCAGATACGGGGCCTGTCAAATCAATGTGTATTCGTTCCCAAGGTCGGGTAGGAATGTTCCAATTGTATAATGGCACTTCTTTAGCTCCCGGCCTTCCTTCTTGACAACTCTTACAACATTTAACAAAGTCTTCAACATCAGTATCGAGATTTGTCCAAAAAACGTAATATCTACACAATGATTTCATCCCCACTATCCCAGGATGTCCTCGATGAATCACATTTAAAACCTCCTTTTTTAAAATATCTGGAATAATAATTCTATCATTATAAAATAATAATCCTTCTTCGAACGAAATATTATCTTTAATCGAAATATATTTTTTTACAATCTCCGAATAATTATTTATATTATCAATATACCAATGATTTTTTATTAATTTAATCTCTTTTAGGTTTATATCATTGCTCGTTTCACTTACGACTTTACTGCGAGTGAAAGATAAATCTTCTATTAAATTAATTTTTAATCCTCTGATTTCTTCTTCAAATTTTTTTGTAACTTCATTGGTTTTTGCTTTCTCTACCCCCAAACGGGACAGAGCATCGGCACATTTGTTTTGATTACCTGGTCTATATATTATCTCATAATCATAATTTAATAGCTTCGTCGCCCACCGTATTAAACGGTTATTTGTTATTTTGTTAAGATCTCTTTTATCACCTAAAATATATTGTAATGGTTTATGATCAGTAACCAAGATAAAATGTCTTCCAAAAATATATTGATGAAACTTCTCGATAGCGAACATGATCGCCGAAGCCTCCCGATCAATTGTGGCATAATTCTTTTCAGCCGCCGAAAGTGTCCTCGATGCGTAAGCAATCGGTTTCTCCTGGCCAGTAAGAAATCGGTGTGCAATAACAGCTCCTAGACCATCTTCGGAATCGTCACAAGAAATCACGACAGGGATATCGGCTGAATAAGGAATTATTGTATCTTCTTTTGACAATATATTTTTAACTTTAGTAAATATTTCATTTTCTTTAGCTGACCAAAACCAACCAACATTTTTACTCGTTAGTCGGTGTAAAGGCGCACAAATAGAATGCAAATTTTTAATAAATGCCTCATGATAATTCACTATTCCAAGAAATGAACGTAGTTCTTTAACATTGGAAGGTGTTTTAAAATTTTTTATAGCGCTAATCTTATCTTCTGTAGGGTGAATTCCGAAACTGTCAATAACATGACCTAAATAAGTGACTGAATTTTCTCCGATTTTAATTTTATCGGTCGTCGTGGTCAGTCCAGCCTTCTCAAATCTTCTTAATACTTCTTCCAAATTAACTATTGGATCGGAATTATTCTCACCTGCAATAATTATGTCGTCTAAAAATACACTAACCATAGGAATTCCCTTTAATAGGTTTTTCATAAAGCGTTGGAATATATCGGAGCGCTAGTCAAACCAAATGGAATTCTTTGGTATCGGTAATAACCGACATGTGTCGAAATTACTAAAAGGTCTTTACATTCTGGACTAACTCCGAATTGTAAAAATGCATCTCTTAAATCTATTGTTGAAAATATTTTACCACCCGCGATCTTATTTGTTAGGTCGACGAAAGTTGGTAGTATATCGTTATCGATCGCTAGATATTTGTTGATTGTTAAACGAAAATCTCCGCATATCCGTACGGCACCGGATTTTTTTAAGATATTAACCACGTAGCCCAAGTGATTGGAGTTATTGTTGGATCCACCTTCTCGATAACGCCTTCGTCTAAAAGTCTGTCCAACTCAGCTTCAATGGTTCGACGCGGAAAAGGAACTTTTCTTGCTGGTAATGCAATTGGTAACGTGTTCGGTTCTATTCGGATGACTGCCTTTTGCAGTTTGATTTCACCTAATTTTTTTTTAAAAACTTGAGGGAATTTTGAAGCAATCGTATTTAAAGAGGGAACATTCATATTTATTTTATTAATACGAACTTCTTCCGATAGTTTTATATCAAATTCTCTAATGAAAGGCATCCCAAAAATAAGGGAATTCTCCCCTTTAACTACCCAAATAAGTAAAAATTTCGAAATATTTTTTACTTTTACTTCTATGGTACATTTACCTAGTACTTCGATTTGGATATGATTATATCCCACTAATTTATAAGCCGGTGATAGTTGTGGTCTGCCAATACGATTCCAGGTGACCTCATCAATCACACTACACGCGGCGCCGGTATCAAACTCCATAGCTAGCTGCAACCCATTTATCTTCGCATCGATGGTTGCTTTATTTGAAAATGACAGGCGAGGTGTCCGTGGCAGAATCATTTGTATGGCATGGGTTCTACAATCTTTCGCTATGTGGTTTGCCTTACCGCAACGAAAGCATATCACTTTCTTTTGAATAGAGTTAGGTTTGATACTAGGTCTATAATTATTATTAGGAATATAATTATTACTAAAGTGTTTATTATTATTGAATCTATTGACGTTTGTATAATTATTATTTCTAAAATAATTATTTTTCGAACCCTGTGTTGGCTTATTTTTAATTATTTTATTAACTTCAGTCTGGGTTTCATTTTCCAACGAAGACAGCGCGGTCGCTAAACGCACGGTCTCTTCAAAAGTAATATTGCCTTCGATATACTTTGACCGAAGTTCTTTGTCCAACTCAGGTAAGCCTACTCCTAGGATAAATATATCTCTTAAAAGTTCATCAAAAGGCGGTTTAAAATTACAAAGAGAACAGACAGTTTTAACCCTAATTGAAAAGTCAATAATCGTCTCACTGCATCTTTTTAACGTAAAATTTTTTTTCCTATTTACGAAAATGCTCGAACTATCCTTGAACACCAAATTTAAGCTTTTTATTAAAGTATCATAATTTATCATCTCTAAATTTATTGGAAAGTGAAAGTTCTTAATTTTGATAAGATTGTCTGTTCCGATATGGGCTAAAAGCAGGTCTTTTTTTTGTATTTAAATCTATAATATTTCTTACTTTATAAATTAACTCCAAGTTAAATAAGTAGTCCTGAATATTTACTTTTTCTTTGACGAATTCTGGAATATGGAATTTAATAGGAACTACTTCCATTGAGTCTTTAACTTTAATAGGAACTACTTCCATTGAATCTTTAACTTTAATAGGAGCTACTTCCATTGAGTCTTTTACTTTAAATTTAATAAATCAAATAAATCTTCTCTAAAAAAATCGTCGCCAATGATGTTTTATTAAATAAGTAAAATAAGTAAAAGTATATTTAATACAAAATATCACGTATATATATATATATATAATGAATTCAATCCTTCAGGTTATGTAATTTACAAACGAAAAGTTAATATTATATTTAATTTAATTTACAATTACATTTATATTACTGAAAGCATCAAAGATTCTATTAAATTATCAATTAAATCTCGGAAAGTCTTTGGATCTGTATTGAATTTGAATAAATTTTGATAAATTTGGTAAATTGTCGCCTGTTCTGGAGTCTGAACTGAGTTAACTTTTAATACTCATGATTTAGGTTTTATTTAATTCTTCCGTTTACTGGCCCCCAGGTTCGCCCAGATAGGCCATTCCTAATCCCCTTTTTCTATTTTCTGCCCTCCTGGGCATTGTCATTAATACCACTTTCACCTAACTTATCTTTGGTCGCCCTCTGGGTCTTGAATTACCTACACTTTCATTCAATTAATGACTTCCATTCATCCAATTGTCTTCCATCAATATGTCCAAACCACCTCAGCTCTTTCATCTGTTGACTTTACATAAGGCTTCTATTCCATCCCAATTCTTTCTCTTAATTTGCTTCTTAATTGCCTATATCTCGCTGCCGTTCAGCATATAACTTCTCACACTCTAAACTTTTCTCTTCAAAGCTAAGTACATTTTTATCCCTTAAAATTGAAGACATCTCTGAATTTATTCCACTTTAAATTATCTTTGCCACAAATGTTGAGTCAACGCATCCATCTGTGTTTGCATTAAGTGTGTTGCTTCTTAACTTATTCAAAGTTGTTTCATTTCCGGTGTCAAAACCTGTCTTATTACTATCATTTGTACCCCCTTTCACGAACTTTCGACAAATAAATGTTGTTTGCATTTAAACTTAAAGTACAAATGTTGGAGTTTATAACAAAGCAATTTCTACATACACCACATGGCCATGTGCCAGCCTCATAAATCTTTCCTAAACCTTCGCCTTCAAGCATCTATTACCTTCGTCTTTTCCATTCATCTAAAATATTTCTCACCCATAATCATCCTCCATCCAAATATTTTATCCTTTTTTCCCTTCAACTTTTTGATATCAGTACTATATCATCAGCATACAATATTTCTATTGGAACTTCTTTGCTATTCTCTAGCCACTGCTTGCATTACAATTGTATCCCTAATATAGCCCTACGTTTACCTCTAAATCTTCACTCTCTATCATTTTTTCAGACCATCGTTTATACCTTTCATACATCAACGTGACAGTTATTATACATTCCACCCCTGACTTTTTTAGGGTACACTTTATGACTTCTCATGACACTCGACCATTCTTTAGATTTATGAATACATAGTAACGCCACTTCCCCTTTGCGTAATATCTTTCCGGTATTTTACCTGCTTTTGCTTCACTAAAAAAATAGCATCTGTATTACTCATCCCAGTCTTAAAGCTGAATTGCAAGTCATTCAATTTCATTTGGCCTCTAATTTTCCTTAAACGCTCGAAAATCTTAATTTTTATTGTTCTATATGAACAGCCAGAGGATTGCCATTTTTTGTATTGCGGAATTATCACCCTTTTCCGTCATTCGTCAAGTGCATTGGTGAACCACTAAATTCCCAGATCCTCAGATGGCTCAGACTTGTCATTTTTATTCTCTTTTCAATAACCTTTCCATATACAACATCCAAACCCTTTTAATTCCGTTACTATCGATTCAATTTTTCTCTCAGCATTTTTTACAATTCACACCTATTTCATCTTATCTCTCTTCGCCCTCGATCCTAAACATATACCTTCTCCCTCATCATTTACAACTCCCTTGCATACTTGTGCCTTTGATTTCTTGCGTTTTTATAACAATTTTTTTTGCTTCTTATATTTTCCTATGACATTTTCTGTCATGGTTTCTCCATTCTTTGTATCATATTATTTTCTCGTCAATTGCCTTGGTTTAACAACATTCTATAGTTTTTTTCCAACCACAGACCTCTTCCTTTGCCTTCAAAAAAGTTTTTTTCATCATTTACAAGTTGTTATTTAAATGATGCTTTGAACTTTACTCACACCCGTGGTCAGCATTGTAACAATTTCTTTTCTTGAACTCTCCTTCAACTTCCAGTAGAGGTGGGCGCGGGTCTAATTTTTTATTCACGGTCCTCCCGCTCATGGTGGCAATAAAAAATATTCACGCTTACTACTAAAAAATTTCCGACCCGCCCGCCCACGAAAGGCAATATTTTTTACAAGCCCGTCACGCCCGAAAATTCACGGTGTTTTTAAATTTTTCAAAACTTTAATGGTATAATTTTTTTACACTTTTTTGAATTTATTCTATTTATTTCTTTAATTCCATAATCCATAATAACAAAAAATAAATACATATTATAAATCCAAATTTTTACTTAGAAAAAGAAGAATGTCTATTTTTTTTTATTTCAATTGTGTACGCCTTTCCTCTAATAGGCGATTGGCTACAGAAAATAACCTTTCACTAGAAACCGAATTTGCCAGGGCTGACAAAATTTTACACTCTAATTTTCTCAAAAAAGGAAATAAATTTTCCTGCTTCTAAAAATTCAAATTATTGCCATTATTATTTGTTTTATGGGATGAATCTTTTAAATTCACACAGCTTGCTTCATCAGAATCATCTAAAAATATGTTTCATTTAGAATATATGGTTTTTTATGAATGTAGGATGAATTAGGAAAGTTATAAATGACAGTTGGCATTGATTTATGCATATCATCTAATATTATATTATTTCACATTTTTAAGATTGTTTTGTAAATATCTTCCTTTTCTTCTTCTATTTAAAACTTAAGGCTTTTGAAATTAGGATCTAAAAATAAGCCTACCTTAAGTGCTTGAGAATAAATTTTAAAGTTTAGTAAAAAAATCTCGCGACAAAACACCTAAACATAAAAAGAAAATAGAACTAGGAGCGTGACACCAGATGTTGTTTATAAAAGGCCTGAATATTTTTTGTTTTCAAAAATTTTTCTTTTTAAACAAAGAACTAAATTAAATTAGAAAATATGTATTATAATTATAAAATTGCAAATTTATATTTATAAAAAAAAATTAAAATTTCCATGATTCACGGAAAATTCATGTTCACGCCTAATAATTTAAAATTTATTCACACTCACGCCGTGACACGATGGGTCACGCGTAATTTCACGACCCGCGCCCACCTCTAATTTCCAGACCTTTCGCCTTGAGTACACTTCCTCTTGTGACTTTGGCTATGATTAAACTAAACGGTTCAGATAAGTGTGCTTATCTATCACATATGAAGTTTTATTTTGGTAGAGAGAATACAAAAACTTTGTTTTTAAAGTGGTTTTTAATATAATTTTTTTTTATTGTTTATCACTATTGACCAACACCACCAGATTCATATGTTACCATCTTCTTTATATGTGTAATTCCATGACAAATCACGCAATGATTCGGTTAATTTTAAAAATAGATGAAACTTGGTATGAAGTTTAAATAGATTTTATTCATACAAATCAAAATTTTAATGCTCTAGCTCAAATATATCTCGAGTTGGCTTTCAAAGTTCGATGAGAGCCTTTTCTTCTTTTAACAAATCTCAAAATATTTTTGATTATCTTTTTGTTCCTTAAAATTCTCACAGATGTTTTTTTTGTATTAAAGCTAATATGCAATTAAGCACAAAATATATTTTAATCAGTTAAAAACCATTTAAAAAACTAATTTGACAATATTTATATAAAGGATTGAAAAATAATTTTTTCTATACCACCTGCACCTATAGCTTAAGAGTTTATAACAATCTCACTTATTATTGAAACTACTTACAACATATTATCTAGGAAATAAAAATACACCACTCACATGCACTATACATAATTAATTATTCTGATTCCATCTACAATAAAACCCTTATATACCAACATACCAGCAAATAACCCTTCTCCAATGTTTTTGTCTTAGACTCATAGTAACAAACTTCTCAGGTATTAACCCATCTTCTCATCATTAGCATGAAAGGAATCTGCCCAACCTGTCATAAACTTATTAATTTAAAAAAAGATAACCATCTATACAAGCATGGCGCCCTCCCTTGCTCAGGTTCTAATACACTTTGCACAAAACTAATAGAACCCCCAATTAATACCAAACACATACATGTTAATGAAGAATTTATCTTTATTAAAAAAAATACCAACAATAAAACACATCCCATCTATAGTTAATTACAAATCTTACTAAATTATTTGATAATATTAACAAAGATTTGTCAAATTTAAATCATTGTAATAATCTCTTCACATTCTCTTTCAAATGTCTCTCAATCCCAAAAGATAACAAATTTATCTCACTACCTGACCTAATAAAAGACAGACTTAAAAATTTGGAAAATTTAACACTATTAGAATACGTTAAAAATCACAAGAATTCTAATGAAAGTTTCAGTAATACCTGCAACAAAATATCCAAAAAAATAAATGAAGGCGACATATGCGGTGCACAAAAATTAATCTCTTCACAGACAAAACTCGCCCCATCTAACGACGTGACCCTTGACAACCTAAAATCCCTTCATCCACATGCCTCTTATACTAACATACCAAACCCACCGCTCAATATCCCCCCTTTCATAATTACAAACCAAGATATTCGCGAAACAATAAGTGAATTTAATAAATTTTCAGCAGCAGGCCTGGATGGCTATAGACCATCTTACTTCCAAACATTTCTAAAATTTCATAATTTCAATAATTTTTTTAACTCACTTACCACCTTCCTTAATAATATAACTACTAAAGATATTCCCACATTAGCTCATCAAATTATATTTGGAGCTAACTTGATTGCTTTTGAAAAACCTAATGGAGGCATCCGCCCAATCGCAATTGGTTCATTTTTCAGACGCCTGATAGCTAAAATTATTGCAAAAAAAATAAAATCCGATACTTATTCCCTGCTTGGCAAGTACCAATTAGGATGCGGAACTAAAGGAGGCTTAGATATAGCCTCTCACAGCCTACGAATCTACCTTCAACATCCACCAATAAACTCCGTTATATGCAAAATCGATTTTAAAAATGCCTTTAATACAATATGACGTTCCTCGGCACTCGAATCTTTTTACGATAATTTCCCCCAATACTCGCGCTTCCTAGACATCTGCTATAACAAAATCACTCCCCTCATTTTTAATGGTAGCGCTATATATTCCGAAGAGGGAATACAACAGGGCGACCCCCTCGGCCCTATTCTTTCCTGCTTAACTATCCACAATATGATGAAAGATCTTAAATATAATTTTGAACTAGACCTTAACCTATGGTACCTAGATGATGGCATCCTTTGCGGTAATCCACATCAAATTAGCAAAGCCCTTAACCACCTCGAAAAAGAATGCTCTAAAATTGGTTTAGAATCAAACAAAACTAAAACTAAAATATGCTTCCTCAACCTTGAGATTCCCTTAGATTTATTTAAAGGCTACACTGTTATCGAAAAAGAAGAGATCCAACTCTTGGGCACTCCAATACTCAATAATAATATATCCGAAAAAACTATCGATAAAACCTTTTCTGAGGTGAAAAACTAACCACATTCCATCGCACCAGCTTTTTTACCTATTAAAAAGTGTTTATATCTTCCTAAAATCTCGCATCTCTTCCACTCATCCTCCTTATTCACCTCCTCAAATTTTTTTATTCAACACAATATTCGCCTAAAGACCTTTATAGAAAGGATCCTCAACCTTTCATTATCAGACTTTAATTGGCACCTAGCCCAATTACCCGTTAAACTAGGTGGTATCGACTTGATCCCTTTAGAACTACTTTCCCTATCTCTGTTTATCTCAAATCGCCTATCGCTCAATTCTGCGATCTCATCATTCATAACTTCCAATAATGATCTTCTAACAGCAGCAATTGAAAGATGGAATCTACTTACTTCAGACGGTTATATATTTCCAACCGAAATCTCTAATAATCTATCATCGAACCCCTATTAAAGAAATTACAAAATAGTCTTAACCCTACCGATATTAGCGATATACAACTATTACAATTCAACGATAAATACTGCGGCATCGAACTACAATTTAATTTGTATTTTCAAATCGATTATGGTAATATCCCCTTTTTTTCACATAACCAGGGGAGAATTATCAAAAGTATTTCAAATGCAATTAAAGCTTTAGAGATGTAAAAAAATTATTGAAGTAAATTGAATGTAACGAGGTACTTGGACAACTCTAACTGAATTTGTAATCTACCTCCTAATCCAATATTCGAAACCGTTGGGCTTTTATTTTATCTTGATAATATGAAATGCTAATATTTATTCATCTGAGGAAGCAAAGGGCTTACCTTTGATAAACATTTTGCAGGAATGTCTTCCTCCCTCGATATGGTATCATTTGTTCATTAATGCATAAATTGTGTAAATATATCCAGAATTTTTAAACTTTTTATTTAGTAAATTTAAAAATAGGGAATTTATGAAGATTATCATTTTTATCATCGATAAATGGAATTCCTTTTAATTAATATCGCTAAATACATCCTAGACTGCAAATGACTAAATTTTCAAAACCTGCCTTACTTGGGGTTGGAATTTAGGTGCGATAACCTAGTGGCAACATAAAGAATAAATATACAAGGTAAAAAAATGGTGGTGGCCTTTATTGACTTACAGTGGTAAATTCATGGAGGTTATGAAATCGAGTTAATCCTGATTATTAAATTTCAGCTAGAGATAACTAAGACACTTTTAAGAACTTCTCTAGTAAATAAAAAAGGGTGGAGGCCCCCATAGTCAATTCTCCTTACTAGGTGTACAACTGAAATTCTTATGGTTAAACAATTACTGACAACAAAAGACGACGATATAAATTTTGTAATAGTCATTGTCATAAACCAATACATTATATTGATTGTTTTAAAACAATCATCTAATAAATGTAAAATATATCAACAATTTTGAAATTCTATAAATAATTTGATTTTTTCCAATAATATAATCTTATTTTTAAATCCCTAATGGTAAACGTTGCAATTTAAGATGCTTTTTTCGCCCCGATTATTTAATATATTCCTAGACTAAAATAAATAAATTTGAAAATATCCAATTTTTTTATCTGCTGGAAAAAGTCTGACTTCATTTTTTCTTTCTATTCTATTCAGAAACGCGCAATCTGGACATCATTTTTTTTTTCGAATTTATAGGTTTTGACGATGATATCTAGGGGTATACCGATACCACTTTTTGGAGGCCGATCCGATATTCCCGATATTAAATTGATATCGGCCGATTACCGATCCGATATCATATCTAATTTTGTATTCTGTAAAGATACCAATGGTTTTAATTTTTAATATACTTTTTATTAGTATAACATCTATAATATAACTATACCATAACTTATGTCATTTATATATATTATAATGATAAGTTATAGTTTATATTCAATACAATTGCAATTCTAAAAGTATATAAAATATTATTATTGTTAAATCACTTTTATATAATAAGTAATAACATTAAGCTATTTACATAATAAGTAAAAAAAAACAATTATATTATGAAATTTGAAATAAATATTTAAAATAATATTTAGCATGAATATCGAAGATTTCTTTTTAGAAATACCAATATTTCATAGGTCAGCCTGCGGCGATGGTAACTGTCAATATCACCAGCTTCACTAAAAACAGATTCTGAAGAAATTATCGCCCACTTTTATAAACAGAATGCGCAAAAAAAATAACAATATGGCAGAATGTTTATTAATTAATTATTATTATTAAAAAAGTATACATAAAATGGATTTCGATTTTATTTATAAAAATAAATGATTTTAGATATAACTTTTTTTAAAAAATTTTATAACATTTTATTTTTGTTAAAGACGCCATTTTATATCGGATCGGAATATTTTATAATATTGACCGATAACCGATATTTTAAAATGGGTGAAATATCGGCTTCATCCGATCCGATAAAAATATCGGTACCTATTATCTATAAAAGACGTTACACAGTCTACTTATTCCTATTATTTAAATCTAAAACTTACTATATCGCATTTTTTTTTAAAAACTACACATCAAGATTTATTATTTAAATTAAACAAAAATTTTGTTTTTTGCATTTAATGAAGAACTATAAAATTAAGTGATTTTTTTAAAGATAAATTATAAATATCTTTATTACCCGATCAATTTTATCACTACACTATTATTCTTGCCCATCCATCCTTTCAAGATTTCCTTCCTAAACCGCGAAGAAAGGCTTTAGGCTGTATAAATCCAACCGAATATATTATAAAGGAACAACCTGCCACTGTTAAAACTAACTCAAACGATTCAAATTATCCCGACAACGCAACTAATATGGTCATTAGTGGAACTAATCTTTACGCTAATCTTTATCAATTTAAAGGAGATTCCAACGTAAGATTAAAAATTAGATTCAGATTTTTATTTTTGAAATTTAAAATAAATTTATATTTGATTCAATTAGGATATCACCTTTCTTCCCGATAGCAATTCCACTCTTGTTCAGGAAAAGTTTCAACGTAAAAGTATGTTGTTCAAACAGAATAATCGAAAAATAAACAATAACTTTCACCTGGATATACCAGAAGAGGATATTGCCACGAACGAATCAGAAGAGGAGACATTTTAATTTTTTATATAGTAGATTATATTTAGAAAAATTTATTAGATTGTAAAAGATTCCTTTTTTTTATTAATTTTAAAACTTTATTTATTAAAATTATATATAAAATAACATGTATAAAATATATTTAAAAAAAGATATAAATTAAATTTATTTCAAAAGGATAATTTAAAATTCCTTATAACCGAAACCTCCACCTTTAACTCATTAGCAAGCTATTGTGATTAAGGAATTGATAAAACCTTATTTATTTAAAATTATATCTTTTCTACAAATGTAACTGCATTATTTAAGTTGATAGTGTTGATTAGCATAATTTTGTTCAAAATTCACATATGTCAGAACATCATCTAAATAAATAGAGTAATCAAAAATGGATGTGTAAGTCTTTTATTCTTTGGACAAAAAAATCGCATCTATGCTTCATTTTTGTCTTCTGTTTCTGAAACATCCACTAAGACGAAAAATATTACCAATATCTATAGCTAGCCAATTTTTTTGGCAAAGTCTAAACTGATTATTTATGGATAAGCCTAAGCCGATTATTTATGGCTAAGCTTAAGCCGATTTTTTTGGTGAAGCCTGTGCCGATTTATTTTGGCTAAGACTATAAGCTAATTTCGATGCTAAGGTTGAGTCTAAGCTGATTTTGATTGGCTAACTTTCTGATTGTCTTATTCGTCATTTTGAAACTTTTCCAATGTTTTTAATGAAATTAGTTAAAAAATAAATATTTTATATGTGTTTTAGTTGAAATTCAATAGAATTTTCGTTTTCGTCTTTATAAAACTTTTCCATCGTTTTTAAATCAAAATAGATAATAATAATATTTTAAATCTAGTTTAGTGGAAATTCAATATTAATATATATCAGAAGGGTGACAATTGTCATGTTCGACATTTTAAAACTTCTTAGCCAATATAAATCGGCCAAGGCTTAGCCATAATAAAAAAAATCGGCTATTACCCAACTATACAAATATTACATATTATAATTTGCATTCACAAATAGTTTCCGCTAACTTGCTCAATATAAAACGATTGATGTAATTTTTTATAATTTGTATCAGAGACCTGCAGAGGTGCCATTTGCACCACTCGGTCCAGATTCTTTATAAAAAAAATTTGGGGCTCAGCCCTAATTTTTTTTAAAAGTTTTTTCAGGCTCAGCCCTGATTTTTTTAAAATACATTATATTTATTCTAATTATTATAGATGATAATGGCGATTTAAAATATTGGGTCCGGCCCTGGTTTTTTTTCCCAAAAAATATTTTTAGGCATGACCTGGCCTGGGTTATTTTCTAAAAATTAGGCCTAGCCCTGATATATTTAAAAAGATTAAAATACGGCTCAGCTAGTGTACCAGAGCTGGACTTAGGGCCTTGATTCAATGATATATATTACTACTAGATTAACGATTTATTAATAATGTACCCAGCCATATCGCCATTTTGTTATTTGTATTTAGACTAATTGTTTTATTCGTCATTACAGTCAAAATAGGATAATTGAGAAGCATTGGAATTGGAAAAATTTATATTTTTGCACTTATTCGATTTTTCACAATTATAAGACTTAATTTTAATTGTTTTTTGTTTGTATTATTATTAAGAATAATTATTGATATTTTTTAAAATAATTAAAAATGTTTTTCTTGCAATTTGTGTCAAATCTAGAAATACTATAGGATGAATTTAAAAATTAACAAAAAGAAGAGAAGAATAATCAATCAATGATGAATAAATTAAACGAATGAATAGTAGATAATTCAATTTTACTCACTGAAAAATATTTTTAATATAATAATTTTTATTTCTTATTTGAAAACTTTTTAATGTTTAATTTATAAAATTAAAATGTTATTCTGTGTGATTATGCTCTATATTGTATACATATATGACATTTTATTTTATTGAATGTTTGAACAGGTAAATAATTTCTATAAAATTAAATAATTGATCCTAAATATTTGTTTTTCTACAATGACTTCTATCCTTAATAATTCTTGATCCTATAAGTTTGCATATGCATACTGGATAAATTTGTAGCGTCCATTTATAGCTTTGCTTTTGTTTGGTACAGGTTCAGGTATCTTACAAAACATCATTCACGTATTTTACACCATCATGCCCATTCTAGAAAATAAGATATATTCTATTATTTATAAAAGAAAGTAAACTTCCTAAGATCTGCACTCCTTCTTTCATTGCAGATTGTGTGAAATTATATTTATCTTTTCCTAAATCTCTGGCCACATAGAATTTTTATAAAAATTTAGAATTACCTATGCTTTGCTGTCAATTAGCCTTTTCCAGCGTGACGGTCATTCAGCTCCTTTTTTTGCTCCGCATCTGTGCAAACCAATTAATAATTCAGCTTCTGTTTTCGGAATATTTTCTTATTTGCTGGTAGTTTATTTGTAAGGTATTATGTTAATATGCCTATCTTATATGATTCTATTCTATAAATTCTAGAGATATGGCTTCATAAAATTTTGTTAAGGGATCTTTCGTCGATGTTTTCAATTTATTAAAACCTCAGCCTTAAGTGTCAACGTTTGTAATTTATTCTAAAAATTATTAATAGCAATAATAAAATACTAATTAGTTACCATTTTGAATTAGGATCAGGTGTTAATAAGATACAGAAAGATGTAATTCCAATGGTGAATTCAAAAATGAATTTTTTATTATTTAGTGCTATATCTAATTAAAAATCGGGATGGTAATATTCCCTTCCAATAAATTCCCAGGGAAAATGCCTCGGTTTCACAACTAATCACGACGGACACGCGTAGAATTCATATCGATAGTTGTTTCGATAAATTTTGAAATTATAGTTAACAAGTTTGTAATTTTGATTTTATTCAATATTTCTAGTAGTGAGATTTTAGCGTTTTACAGCAATCAAACTTTTTAAAAATATATTCCATTTGTATTTCTCAGTAATTATTTTGCTAGCTAAGGCCTAAAATATAAATCTCGCTAGGGCCTTAAAATAAATAGAAAATTCGGGCCAAGTTTAAAAATTGGACCAAGTTGGGAACTAATAAAATTGAATATATAGGACTTAGGTTAGATCCCCAAATGCTACCCCATACTTATGCCATTAATATTATTAACGCAAAGAAATAATAAAATTACAATATTCATTTTTTTGCATAGATGGGATTTGTGAAAATCTGCCTTAAAACCAGAAACAGGGATTTTCATTTAGAGGGAAGGGCACATCGAACCAAAAATTTTTTTGAAAATTGGTATATAGATTTTTTTGAAAATATTAATTTTTAGACAATTATTTTTTGAATTTATAAAAAAATAAATATGGATAATTTTTTACTTTAATTATTTCCATTATAATTATGAAATATCATAATATTCGATCCACGTGAAATCCATCAGGGATCATGCGACAACAACAAATATAATTAGTAGATATACTAATCTTTACGCTGATCTTTATTAGTTTAAAGAAGAATCCAACGTAAGATTAAAAAAATTAAATTAACTTTATTTTTTTGAAATTCAAAATAAATTTATATTTGATTCAATTAGGCCATAATATTTCTTCCAGATTGCAATTTTACCCCAGGATTGATGGAAAAGCTTCAATGGAAAATATATTGCTCAATCAAATAAAACAATCGAAAGATAATACAATTTTCACCTGCTTATATCAAAATAGGAAATTATATTTTTAAAACTTTATTTATAAAAATTATTATAAAATAAGATGTGTATTAAAATAACATTAAAAAGAATATATAATTGAGATTTAATAATTGTGTTCCCAAATAGGAACCATAATTGTATTTAAAAATTTTCATTCGAATTTTGTGTCTAATCTATAAAATAAATTTCTCTTCATTGGTAAAATGTATAATTTTTACTAACTTTTTCAAAAATTTAAATATTATTGTTGAAAAGAATGGAAAGAAAATGGTTGAGATTTATATATTTTTTAATCTTTTTGGCTTAGACCCTTGAGGATTGATATTGGTGTTAATTTTAGGCTTTTTAATGTTATTATAATAGTTTATATTATTTTATAAATAATTTTAATAAATAAAGTTTTATTATGGATTAATACAAAAAAAATTTTTTTTTTAATGTTTCTTCTAATCGCTCTTAACAATTTCTTCTTATGACATATCCAATTGAAAATGGTTGTTTATTTTTCGATTGTTGTTTAAGCAACATGCCTTTCTTTTGTAACTTATGCCAGGATTTTCCTATAGGGGGGGAAATTTTTTTGGGGGGCTTTGCCTCCAAACCCCCTTTGGCCAGCTTTTTCCTCACCTTCGGCCGGGTCATATCTTTGATCTATTCTTTTAAATGATTAATAATTCAATAATAATTATATTAATATTTTTAATTTTTATTTGAATTTTGGTTCCTTTTATAAATTAATTATTTAAGAAATTTTTTTTTTAATTTTTAAATTTAACATTTATTAATAAAGACAAATTAAATCTGACAAAATGATAGTATAAAAATAAAATCATGTCCAAAACATAATTCTAGAAAATTCAAGAAATTTAACAAACAAGGACTTCATAATACAAAGTATAATAATAGATATAATAGAAATATAATAAATGCAAATGATTATATGAAGAAGAAGGGGGGGGGGGTTTAAATAATTTAGGGAAGAAGAAGAAAATCTAGATTAATCGGCTCCTCGGGGAATGAACCTATGGCGTGTAAAATTAGATTTTATAATCTGAATTCCTATGCGTTGACGTAAGTAGTCGCTTTCTTTTGGGTCTCCTGATTAATAATTCGCGCTTATGAATATAAGAAGAAATAAAAGTTATAACCCAATTTTTATTTTAAGTTAGGTATATTATAGATAAATTTTTTTAAAAAAATATAAAATTGAAATAAAGTTTAGTATCAATTTTTTTTTTTATAAAATTTGCTTTAAAAACTAGCCTCAGCTTAAATTCTCATATAATATAAATATAAAATTTTTTTGATTGAAAATTCTAATTGTAGTGAGTATAAAATATTGACTAGAACATTTTTTAAAGAACAAGTTTTTATAACTTATTAAATACAATATTATATAAAAAATTTATTAAATACTATAATTATAATGCGATTTTTAATTTTCGTGGGAATTTTTCCAATTCATCAAGAATTTTCTTTGTCGTTGGAAATAAATCTCTGTGGATATTTAACATAGTTAACCCATTTAGCCGAGAAGTAGTATTTTGTAAATAAGTTATCAACCTTCTCAATTTGGAAAAGGTCCTTTCATTCGTATATGTTGTAATAGGCAAACATGCAAGAATACCTTCAAAATAAATTAAGCCTCCTTATACCGATTGAGCGCATCAATAGCATGCTCAGGTAAAATAATAAACGTAGTAAATATTTATACCACAATTCAAATTCACTGATTAAATTGATTTCAGTATCAACATCATAGGAATAAAAATATTTATACCACAATTCAAATTCACTGATTAAATTGATTTCAGTATCAACATCATAGGAATAAAATTTTGCTAAATATTTAATTATACCAATAATAGCATCAGAAAACGAAGAAGGGTCTTTTGGTAATAAAATTTGAAGATTACCAAAGACTTGTTTTTTATCTAAAAACCGTACTTTAATTTGCGATAAAAAAGTATCTAAGAATGGAATGAAATTGGATATTTTATAAGATTTAATTCAACGTCTATATAAATATTATGAAATATTCAACTACATTCATTCTTCCTGTCCACATTTTCCTCCAAATCAATATCTTGAACCGGGTTTTTGTAAATTTCTACATAGTATTGAGCTATAGGAAAATAATTTATTAATGCAACTAGCAGTAAGGATAAACTCTGCTTGATATTGAAAAATTTTGATGGGGCAGGGGGGAGGGGGTCCGGAGGTCGGGGTAAAATTTTTTATTATCTTAAAATAATATTTAGAAAAACAGTCAAATTTGCTATGGGGGGTAAAATTTCCCCCTTTCCCCCCCATTGGTTACGCGCCTGCTAGGAAGAAAGACGATGTCCTAATTGAATTAAATATAATTTTATTTTAAATTTCAAAAATAAATAATCTTAATCCAATTTTTTAATCCTCCATTGGTATCTCCTTTAAACTGATAAAGATTATCGTAAAGATTAGTAATTCCCGATGACCATATTTTGGGCTGTTATTTGAGTTAGTTTTAACAAGGTTAGGTTGGTCTTTTTTAATTATTCGCGCGGATTTATGCAGCTTAAAGCCTTTACGTAGGAAGGAAAGGGTGTACAAGAATTATAGTGTTGTAATAAAATGGATCTGATAATAAATTTAAAAAGTAAATTATAATTTATATAAAAAACTTTTTTTTTACTTAACTCCATATTTCTTCACTAACTGTAAAATAACATAAGAAAATTTACATTATTCAAACAATTAAATACAAGAATCCTTAAACTGGCATTGTTTAAAATTACCATTTAAAATTAGTGGTGTTTGATGCAATATAAAGTGTTACTGGCCTTAATCACTTAAAAGCAGGGATGCAAACAAAATTTTTACCCGGGTTCGGTTTATGGTAAAAAAATATGTGGGTTCGGTTTTGGGAAATATTTTTGAATCCGGGTTTGGTTCCGGGTTCAGCTCGGGTTTAGTTTTTGAATTGATATAATTAAAAAACTAGATATAAATTTGGTATAAAAAATAAATTTTTTATTTTATTTATAGGCAAAATATAGTAAAAATACAAAGCTTAGCATGTATCAATTTTAAAAATTTTATTTAGACGTATTTTTTAACAATATCCAATATAATAATTTTTACTTTGACTTGTTCACTTTGATTTTCCTCTAATCAATAATATTTAAGAATAAGTTAAAAATCAAAGTGAAAAATTTAAAAAATGGCGTAAATGAATTTAGTTGTTTAAAATTTATTTCACTTCACTTATTTGGAAATTTGAAAATATTATAAAATCCTATTGACACTATACATATAGTTTACATAGTCAATCTAACAAAAATCGAAAGGGTTTGAATTAGGAATTCAATTGCTGAAGATTGGAAGGGTACTTGAAAGTGTTGTTAAACGCTTTTTGAAATTATCGCGCTCTCACTATTTTTTTGAACTACCTTTTTAGCTTTCAATACTTTATAAATAAAAAAATTTTTCAATCTATCTCCATAAAATTTTTCTTTTAAATTCAAACATGTAAAAAATGTATGGCTATAAATGTAAATTAATATTTATTTTATCGCGTTTTAATAATAAATATTCTATATTATCATCACCTAAGTCTAGAGCGGGGATATTATAAATAATCATTGGAGTGTAGCACTTGAGGGCAATGCGATATTTAATTTTCTAAAATTTTAAGAAAAATTATCAAAAATCACGTGAGTATTTTTAGATTTAAAAATATATCAATTATAAGATTTATCAATTTGTTACCTTATTTTTGAGAAACATCTAGCTCTGATATTGTGGTATTAATTAATTTAGTTTAAATTAAATTTGATTTATTGGATGCTTCTAGTACACTAAAATTATTGAGAAATTTTTATTTCTGAGATGTGAAAATTCATTAAAAACAGTAGATAATATAATTTTATTAAAATTTATAAATAATGTCTTTAGATGTTTAGGTTGAAATTGCATGGTTTATTGAACATTATTATCTAGCTATTTTATGTATCTAAATTTGATTTCTCTATTAGTGATATTTTACATTTTGAAACACTTGGTAATTAGATGAAGATTATAATATGAAATTAATTATTAAATAATAAATAAATTTTAGTATTTTTTTTATAGTATATATTATATAAAATTTTAAAATAGTGAAGGAGCGCGTTATATAGCTACTCAATGGAGCGCCCTGCCACCACTACTAAAAAAGAGTAGCGCATATTCATTACAAAAATTCAGCAGAATCTAAAAATAGTGCAAAACAGACTGTCTAATAGATTAGAAATCTAGGAATTTTTATCGGATTTCGCCTTGATTTCTGATATTATATTTGAATTATTCAATCTGTCTTTAAAACTTCAGACAAGAACAATCAGTTTACCTAAAGGCAAAAAATTAATAAAGTGAAAGATTCGTATTTTACATACATAAAAGAATATGACTGGTAGGTTTTAAATCTCTTATAATGTCTACATGAATGCTTATGTAATATTTCTAAAGGAAACAGAGCTGGGGAAATAATTATATTTGGATTAATGCCTTAATGGACTGCAAAATATGTTCATGGATGCCAAAATTTTGATAATTAAAAATATAAATTATATAATTATAATATTTTTTTATATATTTTATTTGATATGGAACATTTAGAAAAGATAAATAACTGGAAGATCTCACATTAGTTATGGGGAAAAATTAAACTACTTTATTTCCTACTATATCTCGATGTGGAACTCGCAATTACTTGAAAATAAAAATTAGGGTTAGAAATATGTTTTATTTAGTGAACGAATGATTAAATTATTTCTAAAAAAGTAAGTAGAGGGTGCCAACATAAAATGTTTCTTCAAATATAAAATAGTCTAGTGTCAGCACTGCCACAAGAGTCGAAAAAAATTTAAATTTATTTTAAATATATAATCAGTTCTATATTCCCCAAATCTTATTAATTTTAAGAATGGAGCCAAATCCGAGATTATTCATTGCATTTTATCATTATTCGTATCATCATGACATTATAACTACTTATATATAGCTTATTATATCATTATCATTAATTTCTATTACAACTTATATTCAAGACTGAAGTGATTATATATTAATCTAGTAAAATTTATTTTGTAAATTATTGGGAAAATATGTTTAAAATTTTGAATGATGCTCATAAATCGTCAAGACTCATCCTATAAATATTTATAATGATATTTGATAATTTACAAGAGAAGGTATAATAGAAAAGTCCTGAAATAAATAATTACAAAGGTTATGATACATTAGATAAATGGCGAATAACAAAAATAAATCAAAGGGGAAACAGTTTTACTAACACACTGATTGATTTATATAAAAACACATTTTCTCATAAATAAATAGGCAATATTTATTTTGACTTAGGAAGTTTTATTCTATATAGAACCAACTCCGGCAACTGGACTATTCATATTAAAAGGGTTAGAATTTTTATTATTTACATGTTTGCTATATTTATATTTCAAAGGTTCTATAGATTGAGATAATCTATTGAATCTATTTCCCTCTTCACTATTTTTATCCTTGCCATGATCAGCTGAAACATGATTCGAGCTATGGTTATCTTGGGCATTATTCAGACCGTCTTTTGTTGTTTTTGAGCCTAAATTTTTAATGTCGGGGTTAACTGATTTATAACTCAATTCACTTTTTGAAGGAATCTCAGATCCCCTGGAACTATGCAAGCTGTTGGAGGCTTTAGCCAAGATAGGAAGCAGTAGATTGTTAAGCGAATTCATTTGACCAAGTTTATCTCGGTTAGATAGGGACAGAGAATCGGATCCAGTAAGGCCTAACAAGGAAGACAAGGCCATTATTCTAGCCTTTGCTTGAGCTAATTCATTTAATTGGGCTTGCAATGGTTCACTTATATTCGTAGATGCACCATTTTCTTCCATTTTAGAGGATAATTGAGGAGGTGCACCGGCTTTAGAGGTTAAATTATTTGTTTCCCTACCATTTTCTATGGACGCTGAAAATTGTCTTTTACGTAAAAGTTTGGCCTGTTGACTCTCTGCTAGATCGGCAGCAATTTTTCTTTGGGCAGCTATTCGATTTTGCTGCTCCACCCTGAATCGGGCTATCCTCTGTCTTTGTGCTATAAAGCGGGCTCTTGCAACTAAAGCTTGTCTTACATTTAAAGGACCAAACCTAGCAGCTGCCATGTTACTTGCTGTTATGCTAGCTGGACCGGCAGGGAACAAGCTTTGAATGGGATTTTAAAAAAATAAAATTTTTTTTTTTTTGAGATATAAAAGAAATCGACTATTTAAGATTATGATTTACTTCCATCTTTCTTTTGGAGTGATATACTTAAATATTATATGTAAGCAAAATCGGCTTATTTTTATTTTGTATCTTTTAACATAAAATTAAAGATTCGAAAAATGATATGTGTCAATGTTAAAAAATACAAAATATAAATAAGTTTTGTTTTCTTTCCCTTCAATTGTTTCTTACTATATTTATGTAAATATTAAAATTGAAGTAACGAGGACTTGGTCTAATTCTTGAATTATGGAACTTGTATATGAACTTAAATTTTCAATTAAACTTTGCAATAAAATACATCTATAGTTGTTCTTATACCTCGTTCTTACTTCATTTTTTGAGATATTCTCTATCAGATAATCATAATCGTAGTTATTAACTTGTATTTTAGAAAATATTGAGAGAAAATCATCTCTATCGTTTTATAAGGTCATTAGACGCCTAAATTAAATTTAAAATTCTGCTCTGGATATGAAACTAATATAATGAGCATATAAATTAATTCTAGATCTAGTTATATGAAAGTTCAAAACCATAATAAATTCTAATTTTTTTAAAAATTTTCTATTAGTTTTATAAAAAAATTTGAAAAATTTAGGCAGAGTTAATTATAATAAGATAAGATATACTAAAACAATGATACTATATATTAATTTGGTTTAAAATGTTCTATTCAAATATACTATTTAAACAAACCTCGGTTGCGAAATGGACACATTAAGAACTCCAACCCTTAAATCAACTCTAACATCGAATAGACTTCTATCGACACAAACTTTGCAACCGGTGACATCATCGCAGCATTTTTGAATGCCAGGGCAATCAAAATCGGAATTGCAACCAGTTCCACATATATCTATACTCGACAATTGAATGATGATTGGCTGGCTAGGGTTTACAGTGGCCGTGGTCGTGTTGAGTGGAGGACAAAACCCTGGCTTTTTACCTTCAAATAATGAAATCAGAAGATTTTTCTTAAAAATATAAATTTGTAAGATAGATCAAAAGGTAGCAAATTTAACAAGTATTTGACAAAATTAACTTGAATACCCATAATAACTATATTTATTTATAATTAATTAGCATAAATTTATGTTAAATTTAACAAAATTTTGGACATAGTTACCTGGATTAATATAGCTATCCCCTCCCTCCCCCTTTCGAAAAAAAATAAATTTTTAAAATATTTAAAATAAAATTTCTACTTAACGTATCGTTTTGGAGTTACGAAATTAAACTAGAAAAAAAATAGAAACCGAAAATATAAACTCGTTTTGGCATTGGTTGCTAACGAGTTAATTATAGTAAGATATTATTTTATATTTTATTAAAAATAGGACGAGAAAGGTGGTAAAATATATTCAATATTAAATGTAAATAAATTTATCGTATTTTACAAACTTGGGCAACATATACCGGTAAAATTGTTACCAAACCTTGAGATGGTGCAGAAAAAATTGGGTGGGCAATTGATACCAAACCCGCATTTAACTTGCAAAGCAATGGAATTGTCCATGCATATATCCGCTTTATAAATTTACCATTTAAAATTCATAAAATATTATTATGTTTTGAAATAATTTTTAAAAAGAATTAAGAAAGAAAATAAAATATGAAACAAAAAGTTTTTAAAATGAGAAAATAAAATAAAATGGATAAAAATGAATAAAGAGTATATTTATATTTCGAAGAATATATTATAGATGGAGAATGGCTAAGTTATAGCCGCTTGCTTCAGACTAAGCAATTGCTTATTAAAAACATATATTATTAGCTGTACTCATAAAAAACGATATATGACTAATTGCCATAATAATAAGAATAATGGCATTTGAAATTTTTTTACAAGATATATTTTTATTCCATATAAAATCAAAAGACAAATAGTGGCTAGGGTTGTCAGATGTTTCACTCAAAAGCGTGATTTTTTAAATAATAATTTATGGGATAACCCACCCTCCTTCTCAATTTTTTGTTTTTGAGAAATCAAGAAATAATATTTTTTAATGATTTACATTATCAGTTATGTAATTTATTTAACCATAAATTTATAAAAAAAACATAATATTAATTATATTTTATTATTTTAAAAAGATGTAAAAGAGATGCTCCATCGGATCTATGGGGGTAGGCTGAAAATCTTTCCTATGAATAAATATAATCTTGCTATAAGTTTTCTTCCTCTGACGATTAGTATACTCGAAATCATTAATCTATTACTACTTTTTCTCCACGCAATAGCCATTCGACTGAATAGTCTCTAGTGTAGAATTGAGAATATAAAATTATATATTGTATCTATAAGTCGAGAGCTACGCCAGTTCTTGGATAATTGCCTTAAGAATAACATAAAATTGTAAATATTCCTCAAATAGTAAACCCGATATTATATTAAATATTTTTTAAATTAATAACAATTTGAAATTTGTCAAATGCAGAACATTTTTCGGATGTATTAGACGTTTTCCTATATAATCTATATATCATATTGTTATTCTAAATTTTTCCTAATTCTTTTTTTGTAAATATCTTTAATCATAGTCATTTTTATGACTACAACTAATTAGCTATAGCTATTTTTATTAATCAAATGTTGGCTAACTTTAGCGCAGTAGGCTAAACTTAATTATTTCTCCATCTATCTATCATGTATAGGGCTCTATCTAAGATCATATTTTAAATAGTTAATTTATATTAAAGTATTTTAATCTATGCTATCCATTTTCAGAGATTGAATTAGTTTTAAAGAAAAAACTTAGTGCCATCTATCAATCAAATTAGTATTCTAAAAAAATTGCCTCTTAAAGACAATTATGTTACTAAAAAATTTATGAAAAAAGAAAGATAGTAAGTAATTATTTTATTTATAAAAACTTCTTGGACAACAAAAGCCATAGTCTTCCCATCCTCGTTCTATGTCACATTTGTAGAATCTAGGGCAAGGACCATCTTTATACCCACATCTTTGATGCAGGGGCCTCCCAAATTCGCAAAAGGCGTTTATGGCTAATATATGCATAGTATTGAACAAATTTAAACTAATATAAACTATATATCTATTAGTTATAGATATTTTGAAAAAAAATCTTTTCTTTCCTTAGTGTATTTGAAATAAATTCAAAAGTTACTAATTAATTGACTAAAGAAAATGATTCTAAAATAAAATGACATTATTATTAATTGGGATATACCTCATATGAAAATAATAAATATTTACCGGATGTTTTAGGTGGATGCAATCTAGGCGGCACAGTGGCTAGAATTTTATTTCTACTTTCGTAGAGTCGCGGTGCAATACCGAGCGCAGACATCATTTGAGGATCTTTCTTAGCATGAGCGTCATTTTTTATCATATCATTGTTTTCTCCTAACACCGTTCCCCATTTTCCCTTACCTCTTGGGTATAGTCTCGGAGCTAAATTTGATTGTAATTTTGCCTCCGCCGCAGCTCTCTTATGTCTGCGTTGGTCTTCGTTATCAGTCCAATCTATGACCATTTTCGCCTCTTCATAATGTTTTATTTTCAATTTTTTACTCTCTAAATTTTATATTTATTTTTTAAATATTAGACTTTTCAAATTATTTAATTTATTTTACTTTGCTGCTGCTGTTGTATTTGCTGATATTGATGATGATGAGACTCTGGATGAGAATTTCCGCTTTCAATATCTTGGGCACCACTTACTGTTATATTTGCAATTGAGATATATATGAATAAAACTATCGCTAAATGCCTGTAAAGTCTGAGTTTAGGAATCGAATTAGATAGTAGGGTTTTAAGGAAAACATTATATAGCTGCTTTAAGGTACTGTAAAATGATAACATGCATGGTTTCATTATGGGATGCCTGGTTATTTAATTAAAATAATATTTGAAAATAAATCTAGTTTTTAACAATGCCCTTTAAAAGAAAGTATAAAGATAAATATTTGTGAGCGAGTCTCTAATAAAAAAACGATTGTGTTAAAAAAATATCATTAATTTGATTAGAATACTTAAAATAGAAAATAAGGTGATTAGCACCCAAATTCTATTAATTGTTTTATTAATGTAAAACAAAAACACACAATGTTTGTCAATCTTTAAATAAAATCATAAAATTGTAGATTTTTTTTAAAAAAAAAGATCAAAATTTTAAAATGTGATCGTGAAAGATAAAAATCACAAAATATTTACTTATAAAAGATCTTTCATAAAAATTTCGAATTTTATGTAAAATTCGATCAAATGAGCACTTTTAAAACTTTCTTCCTAAGTCTTTTTTTTTAAATTTTCAGGGATTAAAATCTTTGAAGATTTTTTATTTTTGAGCAAATGTTAAACTCTGAAAACAAGAATCTAAAAATATTTAGATTCATTCTTCCTCCCTTCTTTTTAGAAATAGAAGGTGTTTGATCTAGATAGTCCTATCTTGTTTTTATTTAAATAAGAGTTATAATTTTTATTGAATTAATTTATAATGTCTTTAAAACTTAACATTTGTTTAGATAAATCTTTGGTTTTGAAAAATTGTGTTAATCTCTTCTACAACTTTATCCAGGTATGTCAGTTAAATATTAAACTACTTAATAAAAAGTTAATTTTTCCATTTTAAAAATAAGGCAAGAATTTTTTTTATCCTCATATAATTAAAAGATTTAAATATATAGTTCTCGAAGAGTGCTGGTGACAAACTAATAAGATCCTAACCACGCTTTTAAAATATAATATATTTTATTTTTTTTATAATTAAATTGAATACTAGCTAATAACCCATCAAGAATGACGGGATTGAGGGGTAATTAGTTAGTTTGTGTATATAGTGCTAAATAAACTTTATTAATATAAAAATATTAAAATTTAAGAGAAAAATAGGTAAATTTGTTAATCATACCTCATAAGCTATTCTTAATTTCTGCATATATCAAATAGAGAAAAATAAATAGATGATCGATGGGCAAAAAAGGAATTATAGAAGTATGAACGGTTATATTCGGGCCTTAAATTTAAATTTTATTTTGAATTGGACCTCTCAATAAAATTTTAAATTATTTTATTTTCCTGATGTTTTTATAAATATTTTTTCCAAAAATTACCCAGATTATTTTCCATCAACGTTTAATATTTTTCTAATTTTCTTTGAAATAAGATACTTTTTCAACAATCTATTATAAAAAAATATCAAGATTAGATCTGACTCGAACCCATTTATAAAATAAAATTTTAAATCTGACTAGATTCGGATCTTTGAAAAAAAATATACTCGAATTGGATCGATGATAATTTTTTTCGCAACGGATCGGATATGAAGAAAATAGATTCAATTAAGGGCTCTGATAGATTCAGACCCATTTTAAATTATTTACTGAAGCATGTTTAGGGTACTCATATTCATATATGAATTTTAGACAATTTTACCATGAAATTTTTAACTACTCTTAATTTACATTAATTTTTAAAACACAGCATTTAATGCCAAAAAATTATCTGAAATTTATAAGTTTCCGGTCAAATCCTAACTTTTAAATTTAAAAATTGCCCTCAGTATTTAAAATTGAAATTGGATATTTTGTTTACCCAATGGATTCTATCCGATATGACATTAATTTTTTAAATAAAGTTATTAAAAAATTCTTAATATGAGGAAAATAATTATAATTTGAGTGGTATTCATTTTCAAACTTAACATTATGTGAAAATTTCTATATGTCTGAATAGTTATTTCTAGAATAAAGAAAATACAAGTGTACTATGTTCATTCTATTATAGTATAAAAATTTATTATCCTTATGGAATTGATATTTCTTTTAATAAGACCAGGATCACATTTTTTCTTCTAAATTATTCGAATATTATTATCTAAAATTACTGTTTGTATAAACAAATTAAAACAAATAATATATGTGAATGATAGGAATTAATATTCATTCGTAAAAGTTGGTGCGATAAATGATTTCCTAAATGAATAACTTGAGTGTTAGTAAACGTTCCTCTAATATTTTAGTGAAACTTAGAATTTAGAGTTTTATTTGATCGAAATAAATCTTATTTATAATTTACTTTTTTTCTCTCCTTTCTTTCAAGAATAATAATTTTTGTTATATTATATGTAATATGAATTTGAAAAAAATATTTTAAGAATTATTGTCACAAAATCAAAATTCCATTCCAGAAAATTGAATATTAAAATACTTTTCAAAACACAAATATATGTGACAAATAATTTCAAACCTTTTATATTATAAAATGTAAAAAAAAATTAAATAAGTTAAACATAAAATAATAAAGGTGGGAAAAAAATCGCATAACATAATTAGCTCACATATTTATTTTTATTTAATATTATATAATATATGTAATATATAGTATATAACCGTTTATCGCTAAGAATATCATGGCACTTATAGAAGTATTTAAATGTTTTGAAATTAATCACTTATAACTGACTTTTAATTTTTTATTATAGTGTAAGTGAATATCAATTTGATATAATTAAAATGCTATATAAACTTTCAAAAAAGATATAAAATGGGTTTTTGAAAGTACAAACAACTTAATTAGGTCAAAAAATACTATATATAATTCAATATTAACATTTAATATAATGTTTGTTTCTAACCAATAGAATATTTTATTCATAGCTCTACGTTTTCAGTTTTTGGTATTTTTAAATTTTTTTATTTTTCTCTTTTTCAAATTTTATCTATAAAATTTTTCAGGGATTAT
This sequence comes from Gordionus sp. m RMFG-2023, assembly GCF_954871325.1. Taxonomy (NCBI): domain Eukaryota; kingdom Metazoa; phylum Nematomorpha; class Gordioida; order Chordodea; family Parachordodidae; genus Gordionus; species Gordionus sp. m RMFG-2023. Next base: position 24,602,653 of record NC_088775.1, read on the forward strand.
GGAGGAAATGAAATTGATTATATTTTAATATTTTAGAAGTTATTTGTATAATCCTAAATTTAATATATAAATAAATTTTTGTATTTTGAATAGAGTATATGAGACCGGGGTAGAGCAATCAACAGGGTAACAAACCCTTGAGCATAAAGACCTTAGTTGCAAAGATGTATTTTTTTGTCTAATTTCTTAACTATGTTCAACTTTTGAAAAACTTTCCTGGTTTGACATATTTTGTAGAAAACCGTTTTATACCCAAAAATTATAAAAATCATCTAGTTTATTTTGCTTTTAGAAAAATATATTGACTCATAATTTAAAAATCTGTGTACATGTTCCTTAAAGTTATAGCTATAAAATAAAATTTATCGGAAGTTTATTTATGTGAACTTAAAACAATTAAAATATTTCGTATGATTAATTTAATAATTCATAAATATTATTATCTTCACCTGAGCAAAAATGTATTTTAATGAATAGTTTTTGTGTTATTTTTAAAAATTCGCAAAAGTGAAGAATAATTTAAATTTGCAATGTACCTAAAATGAACACACTCGAAATATGCTATTTTGATAGATTTATTTACATTTCCATATTGTATTGATTAGTTAATACTTAAAAGTGATGAATGGATGTCAAAATTGCACTATTTTGATCAATAAAATAATATAAGTATGTTTAATTTTATATTATAATATCTGAAAAAATCAGCACGGCCTGTTCATAATAAACTTTTTTTCTGGTAGCATCCTTTTTTTAAACTCCAAGGTTATGTAAAATTTATCGCTTCAAGGCTTTTTCATAAGTTAAGCTGAAAAATAGAATAAGATGCTAACATTTTCCTATTTATTATGAATTTAACAGGTAATTTAAAAAAAATTTTTTTAATTTTGAAGGAATAAATCTTTTTTTTTGATATAAAATAAATTTTTAAAGGGATGTAATTATTTTTAAAAGATTGTTTCTTAAAAAGTATATTTCTAACCTTTGTTTATAAGATAAGAAATTTATTCATTTTTTTTACATTTGTTTAAATAAAAATTTATTGTATAGAAGAGATTCTTTTTTTTTCTTTTCAGCTTTCACCTTTTTCTGGTGGAAAGCTCCTTCATTATCTCTCTCCACTTTATGTTATTCATGCTATCTCTTTTTATCTCCCACCGGAGTATTCTATCGAAGCCATTGTATCTTGATCTCACACCGGAGTATCAATATTGACAGATATCCCACCGGAGTATTCTTATCTATTCCATTGTAAGCTTGATCTCCCACCGGAGTATCAATTTCGATATATCTCCCACCGGAGTATCGCTATCAAGTCCATTGTAGATTGTTGCCCACGAGATCACCATTATTCTAGAGTTTGCCAAGAGATCGCTATCATCCTTGAATGGCCCTCGAGGTCACTTTTATCTTAAAGCTGGCCATCTTCCATTTGGTTTATTGAACAAATATTCTAGCACCCAGCTGTCCAAGTCTGTCGATGACCGGGGTGGCATTTCTAAGCTCAGAAATTCATCTTATCATATGTCTTTACACAACAGGCATCGAAGAAAAACCTGAAAAATTTTTACAGTTCCTTATCAGGATTGAACCTAGTACCTTAGGCTTCCAAGCATACATCATAAACCCACTAGGCCACCCCGGCGATTGTATAAATTAATAGAGGAAAGAGGTATACTTGATTTTATTGATATTATATTTCTTAAATTAGTAATTCTTAGGTAATTGTTTAATCAAGTATATCCCTATCCTCTATTAATAACTAAAATAATATTTTTTTATTTCGTGTAAAACTATGATAATAATAAAAAATTAAAATGCTTTAAAAAAGTTACATTTTATTAAATTGCAATAAAAAAATTTTATAAATATTTTTATAAAATTAAATAGGTTATTTTTGATTAATTTTATATTATTCAGGTGGCATGTATTATATTTTTATTTTTAGACTTAAATTTATTTAATGTTGATTTCGAAAGCCTGTAAATTAATTATTTTTTAGTCACTTCTAAAGATTTAATGAATAATAGATTATAAATCTTATAAAATAAGATTGTGCAAGGCATAGGCATATCCAGGATTTTCCTAAAGAGGTGTGTACTATTAGATGAATTTTTTTCCTCTTCTAGGTTCACATTATTGTATTTGGCTATAAGATTTTTAGAAAAATAAATTTGGATTTCACATTTTTTAAATTAAAATAATTTTTTTTAAAAATTTTGAATTTTAGTCGTTATCTTAAAAAGTTATTAACTTTTACTAAATTTTTTTCAAATTCATCCTTATAAAAATATATTGTATACATTTTTTGGGGAAAGAGGAGTGGGGAGAGGTGTAGGGGTAATATCAGCTTAAAATGATATCTATGAGAACAGACAAATTTGGGATGGGAGCGCATTGGTTATGCGGTAAAAATTTATTTTTCTTATATCTTTCTTTTTAATAAGTATAGAATTAAAACGTAATACTGGGATATGGAATCCATTGGGATTCGGAATCTTTTAATGAATTTACTGAAGTCGTTTTATATTTGAAACATTTGATTAGACGATGAATGTATTTCAACATGTGAAGCTATACAAAAATTATATATTGGTCAAAGGTTTATGGCAAAAGTGATTAAATTCACAGTATGAGTAGTCTATGCTGCCGGAGTACATCCGGTTAGATCACACTTCTCAGATTTGAAAAACAGCCTCAATATATAATTTGATGAGAGATTCCAAATCCCCATAAATTCCAAATCCCAATGCCACATATTTATTTATAAAAAATTCTTATATGCCTATTTTCTTTAAAACCGATAATGCACATCGAAATAGCATAATATGGTGACTTTGGGAATGAAATGGACGTTATTTAATGAAGAATACATGCTTTATTTTTTGAGGACAGGAGATAATATTTGTGAATTCAGGGCCATAACTATAAGGGATAACCCAGGCCCAATTTCATCATTCACCTCAAAAATTATTATGCCCAATTTTTTTCCGCCCCAAAGACCTAAAAATGCAAATGTTTTTTATTTTTACATTCATCTAAAAGCATATAAGAGATTTATAGTAAAATATTAATTAGATATATTTGTCATTTACCGAAATTTATTCTATTATTCTGTCTTCGATAACTTTTATTAGTTGTTTTTTCGGAAACTAAATTTAGTAATTCAAAATTATAAAAAATAGACATATCGGAAGTGAGGAGTGGGGGGGGGGGGGTGGGAGGGCTAAAGCCTTTCCCTTACCAAAAATATTTATTATTTTATAATTTTAGTATAATATAATTCAAATAAATTATCATATAACCTACAGAAAAGGATTTCTAATATTTGTGATGTATTCAAGTCAGGCGCGTACGAAGCGGATAGGTGAGGGACAGGGGGATAACCCCTTCCCCTTCAACCAAAAAATGCCAAGGTTAAAATATATTCCAAAAATACTGTTTTATGATTAAATATATATAATTAGTCCTACCCAAGCCCGTGGGCAGGAATTGAGGGATATTATTTTGAAATGAAACAAATACTCACTACCCATAGAAAACAATTCCTATTTTTATTGAAAAGTTTAATACAAATAATTATGAATATATTAAATAATACTACAAATATATAATACAACGATTTTTAATTTTAAATTATAACATACATGGATTAATCAATTTCTTAAGCCATTATAATTAAATTTTGTTTACGTTTATCTTTCATAGATTCTCTAATGCTCAATAAAATTATTTTGGATGCAGCCACATGAATCTATTGTTGTAACCTATGATAATCGCTGCTAAATATCATTTATATAATTCGTTAAATGCAATATGATGCTTTTTTTATACAAAATATTTTCAAAATCATGTCTTTTCTCTCTGCTTTGACCGCTAATAATCTCTTATACAAGGTCATAATCATTTTCAGCAAATCTTTCTAAAAACGTTCAACAAAATTTTGTAAATATACACTTTATTTATGCGCATTTTTATTCTTCGATAAGGTTAATTAATTGAAATATCTTTTTAAAAAGAAAAACATCTTTTATAAAATTTTAAATAATTAAAATCAATAATATACATGGCATAAATAAAAACATTTATTTCTCCATATAATATTCTTTTAAAACCAAAGCATACTATATCAACCATTGATATCAACTTAATTTGCATAAATTATCTAAATCAACAAGCAAATTATTCCATTTGATAAATGTAAATATAATATAAATCGACCATAAAAATAATAAATCATTCCTTATTTTTACTCAAACAAAGCACTTAGTTTTAATGGATTGAACCTGGCCTGAAGGGGGAGAGGGGGTAAAAAGAAAAAAAATTGGATATTATTTTCAAATAACAGGTAACATCTAGCTTAAAAGTAAGAAAAAAATTTTCATTCCCCGTTATTTTTGACACCCACGGCCAATTTAATGTAATTGAGAACACTATAAAATAAAACTCTTTATTCATTCTTGGATACTTTTATAACTAGAATGAAAGATTCTTGATTAATCACACAGCACTTACAAATTGGCAGTAACCTTATTGAAGGAAGGGCAGGGGCTCACGCCCTCTGGAAAATTTTAAAGTTCCCCTGAAATTTTTGAAAATACGTTAAAAATAAGAGGTTCAGTTTCATGAGATTGTAAATTAAGTGATGCCACTGCTAATCAGAAATTATTATTACCGCAGAATCCTTCCAAATCTATTTCAAATCTTTTGTGAGGATGTTAAAGTATTCCATAATTCCTTACGAACATAATGCAAATCATGGCATAAAAGTAGTGTTGTTAATCGGATGAGCCGAGTCGGCTCGAACAGAGCTGACCCAAATTTTGGGTCGTTTTTTCGACCTCGACCCGAGTTAAAATCGAAAAAAACGACCTCGACCCAAAATATGGGTCATATTTTTCGACTCAGACTGAAGTTTATTTTTTTAAGGCCAATGTGTAAAAATATATTTTGCAAACATGTTAAATTAAAAATTCAGTGAAGATGTACCATAGGAAAGTGACATTAGTCTTAATCGTCATTTTTGAACATTTTTCAATTTTTTTTAGACAGATGGGTAAAAATATATTTTGTAAACATGTTAAATTAAAATTTCATTGAAGTTGTACCTTGAAAGTGACAATTGTCATAATCGTCATTTTTGAATTTTTTTTAGACAAATGGGTAAAAATATATTTTGTAAACATGTTAAATTTAAATTTCAGTGAAGATATACCATAGGAAAGTGACAATTGTCATAATCGTCATTTTTAAACTTTTTTCAATTTTTTTAAGGCAAATGAGTAAAAATAATAAGATTTTTACTATTTGATTAAATAGAGTTTAAAAATAATTATGACTTTTATCACTTTTCTATGTCTTTTATAGAAATTTTAATTAACTAGTTTATAATTTATATTTCAACCATTTTCTTCAAAATATTCTAAATAATTATCAACATGGCTATTTTAATTTTTTCAGGGTTTTTCATCACTGAAAAATTGATTTAACATGTTTACAAAATATATTTTTACCCATTTGCCTTAAAAAAATTCAAAAAAGTTTAAAAATGACGATTATGACAATTGTCACTTTCAAGGTACATCTTCAATGAAATTTAATTTAACATGTTTACAAAATATATTTTTATTGCCTTAAAAAAATTCAAAAAATTTCAAAAATTACGATTATATCAATTGTCACTTTCCTATGGTGCATCTTCCCTGAAATTTAAATTTAAGGGTTTACAAAATATATTTTTACCATTTTGTCTAAAAAAAATTCATAAAAGTTCAAAAATGACGATTATGACAATTGGCACTTTCCTATGGTACATCTTCACTGAAATTTAAATTTAACTTGTTTACAAAATATATTTTTACCCATTTGTCTAAAAAAAATTTAAAAAAGTTCAAAAATGACGATTATGACAATTGTCACTTTCCTATGGTACATCTTCACTGAAATTTAAATTTAACATGTTAAAAATATATTTTTACCCATTTGTCTAAAAAAAATTCAAAAAAGTTCAAAAATGACGATTATGACAATTGTCATTTTCCTATGGTACTTCTTCGCTGAAATTTTAATTTAACATGTTTGCAAAATATATTTTTACCCATTTGTCTAAAAAAAATTCAAAAAGTTCAAAAATAACGAATATGACAATTGTCATTTTTTATGGTACATCTTCACTGAAATTTAAATTTGACATGTTTACAAAATATATTTTTACCCATTTGTCTAAAAAAAATTCATAAAAGTTCAAAAATGTTGATTATGACAATTGTCCCTTTCCTATGGTACATCTTCATTGAAATTTAATTTAACATGTTTACAAAATATATTTTTACCCATTTGTCTAAAAAAAATTCAAAAAAGTTCAAAAATGACGGTTATGACAATTGTAATTTTCCTATGGTACATCTTCACTGAAATTTAAATTTAACATGTTTACAAAATATATTTTTACCCATTTGTCTAAAAAAATTTCAAAAAAGTTCAAAAATGACGGTTATGACAATTGTCACTTTCCTATGGTACATCTTCACTGAAATTTAAATTTAACATGTTTGCAAAATATATTTTTACACATTTGTCTAAAAAAAATTCAAAAAAGTTCAAAAATGACGATTATGACAATTGTCACTTTCCTATGGTACATCTACACTGAAATTTAAATTTAACATGTTAAAAATATATTTTTAAAAATTGAAAAAAGTTCAAAAATGACGATTATGACAATTATCACTTTCAAGGTACATCTTCATTGAAATTTAATTTGACATGTTTACAAAATATATTTTTACCCATTTGCCTTAAAAATATTCAAAAAATTTCAAAAATTACGATTATGACAATTGTCACTTTCTTATGGTACATCTTCCCTGAAATTTAAATTTAACATGTTTACAAAATATATTTTTACCCATTTATCTAAAAAAAATTTAAAAAAGTTCAAAAATGACGATTATGACAATTGGCTATTTCAAGGTACATCTTCATTGAAATTTAATTTAACATGTTTACAAAATATATTTTTACCCATTTGCCTTAAAAAAATTCAAAAAATTTCAAAAATTACGATTATGACAATTGTCACTTTCCTATGGTACATCTTCACTGAAATTTAAATTTAACTTGTTTACAAAATATATTTTTACCCATTTGTCTAAAAAAAATTCAAAAAAGTTCAAAAATGACGATTATGACAATTGTCACTTTCCTATGGTACATCTTCACTGAAATTTAAATTTAACATGTTTACAAAATATATTTTTACCCATTTGTCTAAAAAAAATTCAAAAAAGTTTAAAAATGACGATTATGACAATTGTCACTTTCCTATGGTACATCTTCACTGAAATTTAAATTTAACATGTTTACAAAATATATTTTTACCCATTTGTCTAAAAAAATTCAAAAAAGTTTAAAAATGACGATTATGACAATTGTCACTTTCCTATGGTACATCTTCACTGAAATTTAAATTTAACATGTTAAAAATATATTTTTAAAAATTCAAAAAATTTCAAAAATTACGATTAAATTATCACTTTCAAGGTACATCTTCATTGAAATTTAATTTGACATGTTTACAAAATATATTTTTACCCATTTGTCTAAAAAAAATTCAAAAAAGTTCAAAAATGACGATTATGACAATTGTCATTTTCCTATGGTACATCTTCGCTGAAATTTAAATTTAACTTGTTTACAAAATATATTTTTACCCATTTGTCTAAAAAAAATTCAAAAAAGTTCAAAAATGACGATTATGACAATTGTCACTTTCCTATGGTACATCTTCACTGAAATTTAAATTTAACATGTTTACAAAATATATTTTTACCCATTTGTCTAAAAAAAATCAAAAAAGTTTAAAAATGACGATTATGACAATTGTCACTTTCCTATGGTACATCTTCACTGAAATTTAAATTTAACATGTTAAAAATATATTTTTACCCATTTGTCTAAAAAAAATTCAAAAAAGTTCAAAAATGACGATTATGACAATTGTCATTTTCCTATGGTACTTCTTCGCTGAAATTTTAATTTAACATGTTTGCAAAATATATTTTTACCCATTTGTCTAAAAAAAATTCAAAAAGTTCAAAAATAACGAATATGACAATTGTCATTTTTTATGGTACATCTTCACTGAAATTTAAATTTGACATGTTTACAAAATATATTTTTACCCATTTGTCTAAAAAAAATTCATAAAAGTTCAAAAATGTTGATTATGACAATTGTCCCTTTCCTATGGTACATCTTCATTGAAATTTAATTTAACATGTTTACAAAATATATTTTTACCCATTTGTCTAAAAAAAATTCAAAAAAGTTCAAAAATGACGGTTATGACAATTGTAATTTTCCTATGGTACATCTTCACTGAAATTTAAATTTAACATGTTTACAAAATATATTTTTACCCATTTGTCTAAAAAAAATTCAAAAAAGTTCAAAAATGACGGTTATGACAATTGTCACTTTCCTATGGTACATCTTCACTGAAATTTAAATTTAACATGTTTGCAAAATATATTTTTACCCATTTGTCTAAAAAAAATTCAAAAAAGTTCAAAAATGACGATTATGACAATTGTCACTTTCCTATGGTACATCTACACTGAAATTTAAATTTAACATGTTAAAAATATATTTTTAAAAATTGAAAAAAGTTCAAAAATGACGATTATGACAATTATCACTTTCAAGGTACATCTTCATTGAAATTTAATTTGACATGTTTACAAAATATATTTTTACCCATTTGCCTTAAAAATATTCAAAAAATTTCAAAAATTACGATTATGACAATTGTCACTTTCCTATGGTACATCTTCCCTGAAATTTAAATTTAACATGTTTACAAAATATATTTTTACCCATTTATCTAAAAAAAATTTAAAAAAGTTCAAAAATGACGATTATGACAATTGGCTATTTCAAGGTACATCTTCATTGAAATTTAATTTAACATGTTTACAAAATATATTTTTACCCATTTGCCTTAAAAAAATTCAAAAAATTTCAAAAATTACGATTATGACAATTGTCACTTTCCTATGGTACATCTTCACTGAAATTTAAATTTAACTTGTTTACAAAATATATTTTTACCCATTTGTCTAAAAAAAATTCAAAAAAGTTCAAAAATGACGATTATGACAATTGTCACTTTCCTATGGTACATCTTCACTGAAATTTAAATTTAACATGTTTACAAAATATATTTTTACCCATTTGTCTAAAAAAATTCAAAAAAGTTTAAAAATGACGATTATGACAATTGTCACTTTCCTATGGTACATCTTCACTGAAATTTAAATTTAACATGTTTACAAAATATATTTTTACCCATTTGTCTAAAAAAATTCAAAAAAGTTTAAAAATGACGATTATGACAATTGTCACTTTCCTATGGTACATCTTCACTGAAATTTAAATTTAACATGTTAAAAATATATTTTTAAAAATTCAAAAAATTTCAAAAATTACGATTAAATTATCACTTTCAAGGTACATCTTCATTGAAATTTAATTTGACATGTTTACAAAATATATTTTTACCCATTTGTCTAAAAAAAATTCAAAAAAGTTCAAAAATGACGATTATGACAATTGTCATTTTCCTATGGTACATCTTCGCTGAAATTTAAATTTAACTTGTTTACAAAATATATTTTTACCCATTTGTCTAAAAAAAATTCAAAAAAGTTCAAAAATGACGATTATGACAATTGTCACTTTCCTATGGTACATCTTCACTGAAATTTAAATTTAACATGTTTACAAAATATATTTTTACCCATTTGTCTAAAAAAAATCAAAAAAGTTTAAAAATGACGATTATGACAATTGTCACTTTCCTATGGTACATCTTCACTGAAATTTAAATTTAACATGTTAAAAATATATTTTTACCCATTTGTCTAAAAAAAATTCAAAAAAGTTCAAAAATGACGATTATGACAATTGTCATTTTCCTATGGTACTTCTTCGCTGAAATTTTAATTTAACATGTTTGCAAAATATATTTTTACCCATTTGTCTAAAAAAAATTCAAAAAGTTCAAAAATAACGAATATGACAATTGTCATTTTTTATGGTACATCTTCACTGAAATTTAAATTTGACATGTTTACAAAATATATTTTTACCCATTTGTCTAAAAAAAATTCATAAAAGTTCAAAAATGTTGATTATGACAATTGTCCCTTTCCTATGGTACATCTTCATTGAAATTTTAATTTAACATGTTTACAAAATATATTTTTACCCATTTGTCTAAAAAAATTCAAAAAAGTTCAAAAATGACGGTTATGACAATTGTAATTTTCCTATGGTACATCTTCACTGAAATTTAAATTTAACATGTTTACAAAATATATTTTTACCCATTTGTCTATAAAAAATTCAAAAAAGTTCAAAAATGACGGTTATGACAATTGTCACTTTCCTATGGTACATCTTCACTGAAATTTAAATTTAACATGTTTGCAAAATATATTTTTACCCATTTGTCTAAAAAAAATTCAAAAAAGTTCAAAAATGACGATTATGACAATTGTCACTTTCCTATGGTACATCTACACTGAAATTTAAATTTAACATGTTAAAAATATATTTTTAAAAATTGAAAAAAGTTCAAAAATGACGATTATGACAATTATCACTTTCAAGGTACATCTTCATTGAAATTTAATTTGACATGTTTACAAAATATATTTTTACCCATTTGCCTTAAAAATATTCAAAAAATTTCAAAAATTACGATTATGACAATTGTCACTTTCCTATGGTACATCTTCCCTGAAATTTAAATTTAACATGTTTACAAAATATATTTTTACCCATTTATCTAAAAAAAATTTAAAAAAGTTCAAAAATGACGATTATGACAATTGGCTATTTCAAGGTACATCTTCATTGAAATTTAATTTAACATGTTTACAAAATATATTTTTACCCATTTGCCTTAAAAAAATTCAAAAAATTTCAAAAATTACGATTATGACAATTGTCACTTTCCTATGGTACATCTTCACTGAAATTTAAATTTAACTTGTTTACAAAATATATTTTTACCCATTTGTCTAAAAAAAATTCAAAAAAGTTCAAAAATGACGATTATGACAATTGTCACTTTCCTATGGTACATCTTCACTGAAATTTAAATTTAACATGTTTACAAAATATATTTTTACCCATGTGTCTAAAAAAATTCAAAAAAGTTTAAAAATTACGATTATGACAATTGTCACTTTCCTATGGTACATCTTCCCTGAAATTTAAATTCAACATGTTTACAAAATATATTTTTACCCATTTGTCTAAAAAAAATTTAAAAAAGTTCAAAAATGACGATTATGACAATTGGCTATTTCAAGGTACATCTTCATTGAAATTTAATTTAACATGTTTACAAAATATATTTTTACCCATTTGCCTTAAAAAAATTCAAAAAATTTCAAAAATTACGATTATGACAATTGTCACTTTCCTATGGTACATCTTTTTTTGAAATTTAAATTTAACTTGTTTACAAAATATATTTTTACCCATTTGTCTAAAAAAAATTCAAAAAAGTTCAAAAATGACGATTATGACAATTGTCACTTTCCTATGGTACATCTTCACTGAAATTTAAATTTAACATGTTTACAAAATATATTTTTACCCATTTGTCTAAAAAAATTCAAAAAAGTTTAAAAATGACGATTATGATAATTCACTTTCCTATGGTACATCTTCACTGAAATTTAAATTTAACATGTTAAAAATATATTTTTACCCATTTGTCTATAAAAAATTCAAAAAAGTTCAAAAATGACGATTATGACAATTGTCATTTTCCTATGGTACATCTTCGCTAAAATTTTAATTTAACATGTTTGCAAAATATATTTTTACCCATTTGTCTAAAAAAAATTCAAAAAGTTCAAAAATAACGAATATGACAATTGTCATTTTTTATGGTACATCTTCACTGAAATTTAAATTTAACATGTTTACAAAATATATTTTTACCCATTTGTCTAAAAAAAATTTAAAAAAGTTCAAAATGGACGATTATGACAATTGACTATTTCAAGGTACATCTTCATTGAAATTTAATTTAACATGTTTACAAAATATATTTTTACCCATTTGCCTTAAAAAAATTCAAAAAATTTCAAAAATTACGATTATGACAATTGTCCCTTTCCTATGGTACATCTTCATTGAAATTTAAATTTAACATGTTTACAAAATATATTTTTACCCATTTGTCTAAAAAAAATTCAAAAAAGTTCAAAAATGACGGTTATGACAATTGTCACTTTCCTATGGTACATCTTCACTGAAATTTAAATTTAACATGTTTGCAAAATTTATTTTTACCCATTTGTCTAAAAAAAACTCAAAAAAGTTCAAAAATGACGATTATGACAATTGTCACTTTCCTATGGTACATCTTCACTGAAATTTAAATTTAACATGTTAAAAATATATTTTTAAAAATTCAAAAAAGTTCAAAAATGACGATTATGACGATTGTCACTTTCGGTACATCTTCGCTGAAATTTTAATTTAACATGTTTGCAAAATATATTTTTACCCATTTGTCTAAAAAAAAATCAAAATGTTCAAAAATGACGAATATGACAATTGTCATTTTTTAAGGTACATCTTCACTGAAATTTAAATTTGACATGTTTACAAAATATATTTTTACCCATTTGTCTAAAAAAAATTCAAAAAAGTTCAAAAATGATGATTATGACAATTGTCCCTTTCCTATGGTACATCTTCACTGAAATTTAAATTTAACATGTTTACAAAATATATTTTTACCCGATTGTCTAAAAAAAATTCAAAAAAGTTCAAAAATGATGATTATGACAATTGTCACTTTCCTATGGTACATCTACACTGAAATTTAAATTTAACATGTTTATAAAATATATTTTTACCCATTTGTCTAAAAAAAACTCAAAAAATTTCAAAAATGACGATTATGACAATTGGCACTTTCCTATGGTACATCTTCACTGAAATTTAAATTTAACATGTTTACAAAATATATTTTTACCCATTTGTCTAAAAAATATTCAAAAAAGTTCAAAAATGACGGTTATGACAATTGTCACTTTCCTATGGTACATCTTCATTGAAATTTAGATTTAACATGTTTGCAAAATATATTTTTACCCATTTACCTCAAAAAAATTAAAAAAGTTCAAAAATGACGATTATGACAATTGTCACTTTCAAGGTACATCTTCACTGAAATTTAAATTTAACATATTTACAAAATATATTTTTACCCATTTACCTCAAAAAAATTGAAAAAGTTCAAAAATGACGATTATGACAATTGTCACTTTCCTATGGTACATCTTCACTGAAATTTAAATTTAACATGTTTACAAAATATATTTTTACCCATTTGTCTAAAAAAAATTCAAAAAATTCAAAAAGTTCAAAAATGACAAATATAACAATTGTCATTTTTTATGGTACATCTTCACTGAAATTTAAATTTGACATGTTTACAAAATATATTTTTACCCATTTGTCTAAAAGAAATTCAAAAAATTTCAAAAATGATGATTATGACAATTGTTACTTTCCTATGGTAATGACATTTGTCACTTTCCTATGGTACATCTTCACTGAAATTTAAATTTAACATGTTTATAAAATATATTTTTACCCATTTGTCTAAAAAAAATTCAAAAAGTTCAAAAATAACGAATATGACAATTGTCATTTTTTATGGTACATCTTCACTGAAATTTAAATTTAACATGTTTACAAAATATATTTTTACCCATTTGTCTAAAAAAATTTAAAAAAGTTCAAAATGGACGATTATGACAATTGACTATTTCAAGGTACATCTTCATTGAAATTTAATTTAACATGTTTACAAAATATATTTTTACCCATTTGCCTTAAAAAAATTCAAAAAATTTCAAAAATTACGATTATGACAATTGTCCCTTTCCTATGGTACATCTTCATTGAAATTTAAATTTAACATGTTTACAAAATATATTTTTACCCATTTGTCTAAAAAAAATTCAAAAAAGTTCAAAAATGACGGTTATGACAATTGTCACTTTCCTATGGTACATCTTCACTGAAATTTAAATTTAACATGTTTGCAAAATTTATTTTTACCCATTTGTCTAAAAAAAACTCAAAAAAGTTCAAAAATGACGATTATGACAATTGTCACTTTCCTATGGTACATCTTCACTGAAATTTAAATTTAACATGTTAAAAATATATTTTTAAAAATTCAAAAAAGTTCAAAAATGACGATTATGACGATTGTCACTTTCCTCTGGTACATCTTCGCTGAAATTTTAATTTAACATGTTTGCAAAATATATTTTTACCCATTTGTCTAAAAAAAAATCAAAATGTTCAAAAATGACGAATATGACAATTGTCATTTTTTAAGGTACATCTTCACTGAAATTTAAATTTGACATGTTTACAAAATATATTTTTACCCATTTGTCTAAAAAAAATTCAAAAAAGTTCAAAAATGATGATTATGACAATTGTCACTTTCCTATGGTACATCTACACTGAAATTTAAATTTAACATGTTTATAAAATATATTTTTACCCATTTGTCTAAAAAAAACTCAAAAAATTTCAAAAATGACGATTATGACAATTGGCACTTTCCTATGGTACATCTTCACTGAAATTTAAATTTAACATGTTTACAAAATATATTTTTACCCATTTGTCTAAAAAATATTCAAAAAAGTTCAAAAATGACGGTTATGACAATTGTCACTTTCCTATGGTACATCTTCATTGAAATTTAGATTTAACATGTTTGCAAAATATATTTTTACCCATTTACCTCAAAAAAATTAAAAAAGTTCAAAAATGACGATTATGACAATTGTCACTTTCAAGGTACATCTTCACTGAAATTTAAATTTAACATGTTTACAAAATATATTTTTACCCATTTGTCTAAAAAATATTCAAAAAAGTTCAAAAATGACGGTTATGACAATTGTCACTTTCCTATGGTACATCTTCATTGAAATTTAGATTTAACATGTTTGCAAAATATATTTTTACCCATTTACCTCAAAAAAATTGAAAAAGTTCAAAAATGACGATTATGAAAATTGTCACTTTCCTATGGTACATCTTCACTGAAATTTAAATTTAACATGTTTACAAAATATATTTTTACCCATTTGTCTAAAAAAAATTCAAAAAATTCAAAAAGTTCAAAAATGACAAATATAACAATTGTCATTTTTTATGGTACATCTTCACTGAAATTTAAATTTGACATGTTTACAAAATATATTTTTACCCATTTGTCTAAAAGAAATTCAAAAAATTTCAAAAATGATGATTATGACAATTGTTACTTTCCTATGGTAATGACAATTGTCACTTTCCTATGGTACATCTTCACTGAAATTTAAATTTAACATGTTTATAAAATATATTTTTACCCATTTGTCTAAAAAAAATTCAAAAAAGTTCAAAAATGACGATTATGACAATTGTCACTTTCCTATGGTACATCTTCTTTGTATCCATGGAGTTGACACTAGAGATCTGCAAAAGTAAGCCCGGCCCGTACCCGGCCCAAACCCGATCCCACCCGAACGGGCTTCGGGCAGGGCTGAGGCTAATATTTTTTAAGAAAATTCGGGCAAGTCGAGCCTTTATCTAAATTTATCAATTTTATATTGAATTTATAGAAAGTAGACGCCAAATAACATATATCGTTTGAGTAATTATAAAAATTAATTTCTATGTTTAAATAAATTCGGGCCGGGCTGGGTCGGCAAAATTTTATAAAAGATTTTCAGGTTCGGGCCGGGCCGGGCAAAACTTTATAAAAAATTTTGGATTCGGGCCGGCCAAAACATTTTAAAAAAATTTGGGCTGGGCCGGGCTTGAAAATTAGGCCCGATGCAGATAACTAGATGACACCAAGCTCTGATAAAATAATTAGCTAAATCCTAAAGAAGATTGAATATCGTTAATTTATAATATCCTTCTTAAATATATTTTACGTTCAACAATATCATTTTTTAATCACCAAAATTATTTATTTATATTTTATAAAGCTCAAAAAATTTATATTATTTTTACAAAGTTCATTTTTATTAGTGCATATAAAATTTAAACTTCAGGTGTATTTAATTTTAAAATGAGATTAAGTGGTTTGCTAAGCCCCGGGGTTTACCTAACCTCAGTCTCCCCTACTTGTTTGTAGACGTTATTTGTTATTAATTATATAATTTAGTTGTCACATAGACAAAAAGGGGTTATTCCCAACCATAGTAAATATGACTAGGTAAAAATTTTATTTTCATAATACTTTTATATTGATAGCTAGATTGCTCTCATTTCTTTCAAAATTGATAAAATCTTCTACTTAATTTTCTAATTCTATAAAATGATTTCACAAATTTCTTCTTCTATTTAAAATGTGCGAGAAAAAATTAAAAATCTACGAATATATAGATGCATTTCATTCTATAATCAAATTATTATATAAATTTTAAAAAAAATTTATTTGAAAAATAAAAACGGGCACTTCTAAGAATCCTATAATTTGTTTGCCATCATCATTTGACCTTTTCCATTGGCAATTCTAAATGCGCACTTAGTATTAATATTACGTTGTTAAACAATCGTTCAATCTTAGCACTTGGTAAAAATATTTGCCGTAATCCATTCATCTATCTATTTGTATTCTATTATCCAAAAATTCCACAAGTCTATTTGACTAATTTTTTATGCTTATGTTACTAAATTGAGTATACAAGCTATAGAAAAGAATTTTTTATGATATGGAAAAAGAATATTTTCAATTAAATCCGGTTATGGAGATCGAGGGTCACAAAGGTGTATATATTCATCTAACTAACTCGGAAAACCCTATAGTAATTATTACCATAAATTGACACAGAATTTTTTGATTTTTATTTGTCACAGTGATCAAATCAAAATAATACAATCACAACATTATTGTTCCCAAATTTTAGATGTAAAACTAAAAAAAGTACTTTACCTAATGGCCAAGAAACAAATTCTCACATTTACTTAGCAAAAAATATAGAAAAGACTTAAGATAATTCGATTTAGTAGCGAGGTTTTTATAATCAAAAAAGTTTTCTATAAAAATTATACTTTTTATTTGTAGACCTTAGTCCATTATTTTATTTAATAACATTGTACCAAACAATATTTATAACTTTAGGTGACGGTGTATTAACAAATTACTTGTTTTTTGACATTGAATATTGAAATAAGGATGAGTTATTATACTTTGATGTGCAGATTTACTTTGGGATGCAAGGGCGTTATGTAAAAGGGAATAAAAAATTTTTTATAAATTAGTTGCCTGAAGAAATGTAGGTAGCTTACTACAAGCTACTTTAAAAAATATATAGCTAATATATATTTAATTCCTACTCTAGCTAGATAATAAATATATCTTATAGACAGCGGAGCTATCTTAGGTGCTTAGCTAGACTAGTAGCCAAATATTTTTCTAACCTTAATGATACCATATAAAATATTTAAAGTTATTACGTGAATAGAATATAGATTGGGTTACATTTTTTAACTTTAGAATTTTAGTATTATTAAAATATATCATAGAATATTCCAAAGTACCAATAATTCAAGATTTATTTATTAATAAACAATCAAAAGTACTTATTTGTTATTATAATATATATAAGTTATAAACACAGATTTATTTATAATACAATCTATTTTCAAGTGGTAACAGAATTATCAATTTATCTTGTGATTTAATTAGAGAGATTAAGTTATGATGTTTATAATCTTTATCTCGCTAAACTTACAAATACCTCATTAAAAATTTTATAATTCAGAAAATAATAATAAAAGACTTCTTCTATAAATTTTATTTAAACAGTATTATTTTATCAAGTTATGATTTGTTGCAATCATGTATAAAGAGACATTAATTTTATTTAAAAGAGTATCTTATCTAGACATTGCCAATATATCATTTATCAACACTTTTTAATTAACAATTTTTTTATATAAAACATTTTGTTTTGACTTAGTATTAGCAACAACGATTTTAAATAGAACCAAATACGGCAACAGGACTATTTAAATTGAACGGGTTAGAGTTTTTATTATTAACACTACTACTAGCATTGATGTCTGATGACTTTACATGTTTTCTGGCATGTGTTATGTCTCGTTTGATAGTGTATTTCCTCGGGGTTATAACTAATCCTTTATTAATAGCTCCAACGTATGAAGAAGTTCTAACAAATTTTGCGACTCCTTTAATGTCATCTTTATCATGATCAGCAGAAACGTGATTGACGTTAACGTTATTTTGGTGAATGTTATTAATTTTTTTTGGGTTGACTTTAAAATCAGAAGTCAATAATTTTGGTGCTACTTTACCAACGTCTATCTTTGAAAATGGGTTAGCTCTCTTAGTGTTTGGATGAGCATTAGACTTAGCAGTTTTATAACTCGATTGACTCTTTAAGGGAGAATTGAGATTGTTAGAGGCTGGAGCCAAGAAAGGAAAGAGTAGATGATTAAGGGAATTCATTCGATTGAGCTTCTCCTGGTTGGAGAGGGAGTTCAAAGAATCGGTCCCTGTAAGGCCTAATAAGGATGACAAGGCCATTAGTCTAGCCTTGGCCTGAGCTAATTCATTTAATTGAGTCTGTATTGGTACGTTTGCATTAGCCGATACGCCTCTTTCTGTCATTTTAGATGATATATTTAAGGGCGTATCGGCTTTAGAGTTTAAATTATTTGTTCCCGCCTCATTACTTAGAGAAACCGGTAATTGCCTTTTAAGTAGGATTTCTACTTTTTTTCGCTCTTCGAGTTCAGCCCTTTTCTTCACTTCAAGTTCGGCCAATTTTCTTTGTGCAGCTATTCGCTTTTTCTGTTCCACCCTGGCTCGGGCCATCACCTGTCTTTGAGCTATTATGCGGGCTCTTGCAATTAAGGCTTGTCTAACACCTAACGGACCAAACCGAGCAGCCCCCACACTACCTGCTGTTATACTAGCATCGCCGGTTGGAAATAAGCTTTGAAATAAGATTTAAAAAATAATATATATTTAAGTGAAATAAATTTGAAATATGATAAAAAAAATATCAACATATATTAAAATAGCGTTGATTAGTTTCCATTATATTCATATCTCATAAGCCTTACTTATTAGTTTATGACCTTAGCAATTAAATATCCAATATGGGTATACTTATTTATGAACATTATTAATATATTACCTTGCAATAAAGTACTTCTAAATTTTTTATTACTTAACTATAAAGATATTTTATATTTAATTTATCCAAGCATAACTAAAATTAAGAGAATATGCAAAGTTAAAAATACTGTAAATATTCTTATTCTTTTTTTGTTTAAAATATTATCAAAATAGATTTTAAAAAAAGATATACCCAATATAGGAATGAAGTAAACTTTCAATAAAAATAAATACGAAAATTTATATAATATAATTTATTTTCTAATTTTTTTAATGTTTTTTTGTATACTATTCCTAAAGCTAAAGCGGGCATATGATTTTAACTTCCAAACTAATATAAAATTGAAATATATTAAAATAATTATCGAATAATATAAGAGAGGGCAATAAATAAAATACTCTAATGAATTTATTAACTATTTATTTTAAAAAATTTCTCAGAAAAGTATTAGATAGCTTATAATGGTGTATCATCCGCCAAAACGACATAAAAATTCCCGGACCGGATATAGTTTGACCTCAAACATTAATTTATTTCTAGCAAAATAAAAATGTTAAAATAAGGACAAAAATTCCTAATTATTTTAGTTACATTTTTTAAATTAATTTGATGTTTCAAAATATGTGTGAAATATATGATGTTAATCACTTGCTAAATAACAACCAAAATTTATTAAAATGCAATTAGACCAATTTATTTTTTAATTATTAACGAAATCAAATGGCCGAGCCTGATCTACTATATATCCCCCCCCTCCCCAATGACTGAACCACCAAGTTAGATTTAGAAAAAAATATGACCCTTGGTGGAATTGAACCAAGACTATCGAATGTGATATATGCAATGAACCGACTAGGCCACAGACGGTACTCGAAAAAATCGAATTTTTTTTGTATGTAAGCAAAGAATTACAAAAGCTATTCTAATATTATAATAAACACATAAAAAATCAATAACTAATAAAACTACATCATTCCTCTCAAAAAATCATCCTTTTTTATGTGAATGGCTAAGAGGTTATAGATGTAAACTAAGGAAATAACCTCTTGTTAAGGTTAGGGTTAAAGGATCTCCAGATATGGAGTAAGATTAATATATTATAAACCTTTTTTTTTTATTTCTAGGGAATTTATGTTTGGTATATTTTTGTCCTGTGGTCCAAGGGATTTAGATTAAAAAATCACCAATACAGATTGCTAAATATTTCATATTTTTTTCTTATACTATGTTCAGGGTTTCGAACCGTTTAGTATAACGGTTAGGTTCGTTCCGGTTTTTAGTTTAAAATTTTATAAAGGTTTTGTTCCATTTCGGTTTTTTAAAAAAAATCATATCGGTTCGGTTTATAATTTATAATGGTTCTTTTCGGTTTGTTCCGGTTTTTATAAATTTAATTTTAAAAAAAATTAATCATTAACCATATATATTAATTTTAGAGAAAAATCTTTTTAGTTTATAATTTCTTATTTAATTTATCCATGATAATCTAATAGATATTTTTATTAAATTTAGGAAATATAAATTAAACAAATTAGTTTTTTTTTATTTCATAAATAAATAAGATAAAAACAAACATGCGTAAATACAATAATGAATAAAATAATATGTATACTATACTATTTAGGTTTAAAAAGAGAATTCGAACGGATAACTAAAATATTTTCTAATATTTCAGGATTTAATTTAGTTCTCTGCGCAGAGAGTATAAACTTAAGGCTTGAAAATGCTCTTTCTACGGAGACCTGCGTGAACTGCTAGCACAGTTATAGCTAACTTATAAAGTTCTGGCATACTATTCTTTACATTTTCCCAATAATTCAAAAGATTAGTATCTTTTTCTAATCTCTCTATTATCAAATGACCGAATTATATATTCTATTTCTATACATTTATTATAATTTTCGATGCCCTGAGAATTATTCTTATTAAGACTTTCATGCGACTTTAATAAATCTTAAAAATCATCATCTAAATTATCCTTCGAATACGAACACGTAGGCATAGTATTTAGAATTTCAATATTCTGATTATTTAGATTTTGTATCAAGTTCCAAGTTTTACAAAGATGTTTTCTGGCGATCTCTCTTTCTTCAAAAGTTAAAAATACATTATATCTAGGGTCGAGATAAATAGCAGAGCAAAAAACTTCATTTTTGAAATTTATTTCTCGTGCTTTCATCGTAGAAACTAAAAGTCTGGTAAATGGAGTGTCTACTTTACTCGTTTGCATGAGACATTTGATCCACGCAGCATAAAAATCGCCCATTGTCAATTGTTCACTTTGTAAATATTTTGTCAAAACATAAGCTGGATATAAAGCTTTTAATATGTCACTAATTATTTTCCATTCATTCTCTGATAAACATTTTTTGCGATCGCTTTGGAGTGATATTTCTTGGCAAAAGCTTTTTAACTCTAGTAATCTCTCCAACATTAAATAGATAGAGTTCCATCTTGTGCAACAATCTATTAGTGGTTTTTTCAAATTTAATTTTGAGAGAATAGCCATTGTTGTCTGATTTCTTATTTTTTTGCAGATGTTTTGCTTTATTTATAATGACAATTTCATTTGAACTTTTAATGCAATCATTAATTGCTAATTAAAATGTATGTGAAGCACATCTAATACCTATTAATATGGATCTAGCATTTGGTGCAAGATTAATATTTTCAATATTAAAAGGTTCTTTATTTTCATCATGAATTATATCATTATTATTTAAATCATCATTAATTAAATAATCGTTAAGGTCATCATCTTCTTCATCTTGTAGTATTAATAGCTTAATTAACTTAATCATATTTGCTGCATTATCGGTGGTTATTGTGTAAATCTGCTCAATTTTTATTTCATTGATGTGTGTCGTTCTTTAATCACTTTCATGCATAGAGTCCTTAATTTTATTTTTCCGTTATTTATAAATTGAATATTGATCCCCAATATGGACCTATCATATCTAGTTGCTATATCTAATTTTAACGAAATAAGTTTTTGATATACTTACTTTTTTATATTTTCCGAAAAACCATTTTTTTAATATTATTGCGTATATTTTCCGAATTGATAGTTAAATTTCCACCCAATCCTATAATTATTGGATCTATAATATTTCGAAATGCTTTGTCGTCAATTGATTTTATTGGCCTACCGTGAACTGTTATTAGCTCGGTGCAGGAGCGGATTAAAGTTTCTTTATTTATATTGATTTGTATTGTAGTAGTGTTGGACTTAAAAGCATCTTGGATTGTATTATACTGGTTTGCAGTTTTCGTTATTTGAATTTTTTTAATAGTCAAATTTTCTTTCTTTTTTCTTAATAATTTGAATTCCCTATTGTGGAATCTTTCTATATGTCGTTCAAGATTTGGCATGGTCCCCAGTTAAGACCTTACCACAATCTGCTATTTTACAAATAGATTGATTTTTTATGATATCTAATTTAAAATAGGAACGCACAGGATTTGACTTTCCCGAACCATTTAATAGATAACTAAAAAGCTATATGATGATAGATGAAAATCTTTTATTATATAAATAGAATAAATAAAAAAGCTTAATAGAAACAATTTTACCTTCATTTTTATTTTTTTAAATAACTTGGATTATAGAATTTAAATGACAATAAATAAAATGGTAAGCAATAAATATTTTAATGATATAATAATTTTTTATTTATAAAAATCATATTTTTTTTTAAATTCAGAATTCTAATATTTATTATTAAAATAATATGTTAGTTAGCATTTACCATTATCATATATGCAAAATAAAAAAAAATATGATTAAAGAATGGCATTTGTAATGAATATTTTTCTAAATCTGTATTTTTAAATAATAAAAATCTTACTATAAATCTTCAGTTTAAATAAGTTAACTAACATTGCATTAAATTATTTTATACTTTTATTTATTTTTGTTTTATATTAAATAGACTTACATTTAAAAATAGGAATTACATTTTGATGTTAAACTAAATATAACTAGTATAGTTTAATTCAAATTACCCACTCTGATATATTCTATATAAACTAAGATAAACTTTTTTTGAATATATCAATTAATAAAAAATTATTGTATAACAATATTATATAAAAATTGGTCAGTACTTTATTTCTATTAGATGTTAATATAATATGACAGAATAGGAAATTTAAGTTAAACTATAGTATTTATATTTAGTTTAACATCAAAATGTAATTCCTATTTTTAATTCACTGTAAGTTTATTTAAATATAAAACACATTAATAAATAAATAAAAGTATAAAAATAATTGAATGCAATGTTAATTAACTTATTTAAACAGAAGATTTATAGTAAGATTTTTACTATTTAAAAATACAGATTTAGAAAAATATTCATTACAAATGTCATTCTTTAATCATATTTTTTTATTTTGCATATATGATAATGGTAAATGCTAACTAACATATTATAATAATAAATAATTTATAATATTAGAATTCTGAATTTAAAAAAACAATGATTATAAATAAAAAATTATTATATCATTAAAATATTGCTGACTATTTTATTTATTGTCATTTAAATTCTATGATCCAAGTTTTTATAATGAGATAAAAAATAAACCATATAATATAAAAATGAATGTAAAAGGTACTTGATATCTATTAGATGTTATTTATTAATAATAGAATTATATAATTTTTTCCTATTATTAGCAGGTATTATTCTAAAAGCTTATTAATATCTTATATATAAATTTGTTAATTTAGCCAAGAATAATTATGTCTAATTTTAAGATATCTTATCTAATTAACAGATAAATTGTCTAATATTTTATAAATTAAGTATTTAAAGAAAAAACAACAAACCTGGTATTATTTGATATATAATGTTGATAATATAAAAATATTTAATTTGATATATAATGTTGATAATATAGAAATATTTAATTTGAAAAGAAAACACCAATTTAAAAAATGTCCCCAAGGAAAATTAAAATTTTAAATTTAGGTTAATAATTTAAAACTAATTATTTTTAAAAATATTTATAACGGTTCGGTTCGCTCTTTTAATATTTTCTTCATAACGGTTCGGTTAAGGTTACGGTTCAGAAAATCAAAACGGTTCATTCCGGTTTTGCGGTTCGGTTCGGTTCGAACCCCTCTATGTTTCTTTATGTATACCTAAATTTTATGAATTATTTTGCTCGATATTAATTAGGTGTTTAATAAATACTTTTATATTATCTTAAGTTTTTTAACAAACCTCGGTTGCGAAATTGATACATTGAGAACTCCAACCCTCAGGTCTATTCTAACATCGAAAAGATTTCTCTCAACACAAACCATGCAACCGGTGGCGTCATCGCAACATTTTTGAGTGCCCGGACAATCAAAATCGGAACTACAGCTAGTTCTGCAGATATTTGAACTCGATAACAGAATAATGATAGGTTGATTGGGGTTGACGGTGGCCGTGGTGGTGTTAAGGGGTGGACAGAAACCAGGCTTTTTACCTTTAAAATCGAAATAATTTTCATCGGTTTTTTTAAAATATTTGTGAAAATTACATTTAGTTTAAATTTAAAAATATTCATTATATATGTTATTAACTTTCTTAAAATATTTATTGTTGTCAGAATGCAAACTTTTAATTATTTAAATTAACAATTTTACAGGCTTTCGTTATTTATTTTCCTTCTAATGATCTTAAAAGAGTCTATAATTGACTTTAATTAAATTCTCGTTAGAGATTATTCTCGCCTATATTATCTATTTTGATAACTTTTTTAATCATTTATTTTTTAAAAAAATCGCAACGAAGGACAATATGTAGCTAATTTATTTATTTTTATAAATTTTATGACAGAGTGCAAATTCCTGCCAGGTGATCTAAAAGATGAATCTGGTATGTTAATTTAATTTATTTACACGAGGTTAACATTTTTATAAAAAATAATAAAATAAAAAAATATGATGTTTTTTATAATTTTTTAAATATTAATTTTTAATATCAAAACAAAAAATTAAGTTTAGGTTTATTGGAAAATTTGATTTCTTTATTTTTTATAACACTACAATTTTTCTGTGACCAATATTTACCCCGGTCTCTCATCTATCAAAATTTAAACTTAAAAATAAAATAATAATATTATTTCTTAAAATAGTAAAACTGCATTATACAAACTTGGGCAACATATTCCGGTAAAATTTCCGCCGAACCTCGAAATGGTACAAAAAAAATTTGGAGGGCAATTGACACCGAAGCCGCATTTAATGCCCAACGCAATAGAATTATCCATACATATATCCGCTTTAAATACCATTAAAATTTTCGAATTTAAAATTCATTTTGAAATTATTAAAACACGTATTTTCTTCTTTTTCCTCTGTTATACTAACCATTCTTTCCTTCTATATATTTATACATTTCAAATAAAGAATGATTGCGCAGTTAAAGAAAATATAAAATAGTATATATATACTATCATAAAAATAAATAATTCTTAGTAAAGTGTTCTTATAATTAATAAGGCTATGTCAAAGCTGATTTACTCTTCAAAAACAATGATGTTTTAAGAGATAGAATTATCCTAATGTATTAAAATATAACTATCTTTTTATGAAAAGATAGTAAATCTAAAAAAAAATATAACTATGCCAACTCTGCCTCAACAAAAAACGACCACATCCAACTTCTCACGATACATTTAGAAATTTAAAAATTTTTGGAGTAAAATCTTTTAATTATATTTTTTTAAAACTTAAAAAACATTTATTCCTTTCCATTTCAGAATTATAAAATAAAAAAGTAGAGCGTGTTTAATTAAATACAAAACCACCACATAAATTTATAAAAATTTTTTTTATAAATTTTAAAATTTTATATTGGTTATGTCATCGTTTGTTTGAATGATCCGAATTATTTTTGCTGAAAAAGAATTAATTTGCCCTTGAACTCTCTAATTTTATTTTCTACTACATCTATTAAACATTTATTGCTAATCCATCTTTGCATACCATATATTTAGTATTTGATTAAAGTAGACACTTGGTGAAGAGAAGACTATTCCAATTTTATTATCGACTCATCATTTTTTTACGAATTTTGATGAATGCTCTACCATTTTGAAACTTGTAGTTTGCTAAAACTAGCAATGTTGTTAATTGGTAAACTATGAAAGTATATTTCTTGATAGTTAAAGGTAAAACAATGTCATCAATAATACCCCCCCCCCTTCAAATATGTAATAGATCAGCAGCTATTTTTCTTTTTTTGTAATGAATAGCTAACTAATAACTATTTACCTTCCAACGCTTTCATTGAATCATTAGAGTCAGTAGATTGAACAAATTAAGAAAAGGCAGAGTTTTGTAACACTTAAATAATATTATAATAGCAAATAATTTCTAATAACAATTAAATTAAGGATAAGTTTTCTAGAAATATAATTATAAATTAGATTTGCACGTTTTTAATTGAATCTCGTCCTTCTTTTTAATCTTGTCATAATTCTGAATTGGAGAGAAAAATAATGTCTCAAAGTTATATGTATAAAAGATCATTCTATAATGTCCGAAAAGTGTTCATTTAAAAATATAAATGCCTCCAAATATTTTTTTTTAATTTTAAAAAATAAAGCTACAATTGAAAAATTTAAGGTGATCATTTTAAATTGAAGTTGAGTACTTTATAAAATAAAGTAAATAAATATTTTTAAAACTTCTTGGACAACAAAAACCATAGTCTTCCCATCCTCGTTCTATGTCACATTTGTAGAATCTAGGGCAAGGTCCATCTTTATACCCACATCTCTGATGCAAAGGCCTTCCGAATTCACAAAAGGCGTTTATGGCTAATGGTTGTTTTTAATAAAAAATTCATTTATATTTTATTTAAATTTATAAAAAAAGTAAAAATATAGAGATGTAAATTTAAAAAAAAGATGTTTTATACCGGTGTATTTTAAGTTAATACTATTATTTTATATGTTGAAGCAGTTATACGGATAACGATTTCACCCAGTCAAAATTTATGTGAAACCAAAATTAAATTTAAGCATTAATATATTAAAGAGTGAAAGATGGTAAAATGAACGCATTATATGCCTTTATGCTTTAATTTAAAATATAAACTCAATAACAAAACATTTGTAAAACCATTTCTGAAATTTAAAACATATCATTATCTTGATATCTTGCTTTTTCTTACTTTTCTATTTTATAGATTAAGACTTTTACATACATATTACAATCAGGGACTTCTACATCTCCATAAATGACTATATTACCCCCTGCCCCCTCCTCCAATCACAGCCTTTATCTATCTATCAAAATTGGTAAAGAAAGGAAATCAAAACAACTCTCTACCTTAACAACCCTTCTTAATTATCCTTTCCTATGACCATCTTGCGTCATACCCCTTTTACTTAAATCGTTTCCCACTTACCTTTTAAATCTTTAACACATCATTTGTATAATAGGACATATTTAAATATAATAAAATTATTAATTGCCTTTTAAAAACGACACTAATATTAATTATGCTTATTATTCTGTGAATATAAATTACGGGAAGTTTTAGGAGGGTGCAATCTAGGTGGTACGGTGACTAGCAGCTTCCGCCTATTCTCATATAGTCTTGGAGCAATGCCTAGAGCTGCCATCAACTGGGGATCCTTTTTAGCATGGGCTTGATTCACAACAGACATCATTTCTTCCCTACCGCCTAATACTGTTCCCCACTTTCCTTTACCCTTGGCATATATTCTTGGAGCCAAGGCCGATTGAGATTTATAAGTATTTTCAATATCTTGGGCACTACCGGTAGATATTTTCGCGATTGACATACATATAACAAGAACTAAAACCAAACGTATTTTATATATTGTCAGCTTGAGGACAGAATTAGGTGTTAGGGTTCTAAGGATGAAATTAGATATCTGCGCTAATGCACTGTAAGATGTTGCCATACACGGCTTCATTGTGAGATGTCTTTGATTTAAAAAAAATAATATTTGTGACCAATTATTTGAATCTAATTTTTAGCCAAGCTTACAATTTATTTTTTTAAATTAAGTTAATAGAGATCTTTGTGACAGAGTCTACCATTTATTGGTTAAAGTATACATATAGAAGTTTTGGCCATATTTATTTAAGATTATTACTCTTTGTTGAATTAATTTTTGTGCATTTTGTAAATCATTACTAAAACTTTATACACTACTAAACTATGTTGTAGAGGCATAGCTAATCTGTGTTTTTTTAAACTAACTTTGAAAAACATAAATCATTTATATCTAGCTTAATAATTATAAATATTTTTATACAAATTTTAAACATATTATGAAATTTTATATTTCACGGGGTAGTTTATGTTATACGTGAGGTGTATCTCAATTAAATAACGCTTGAAATAAATGATATAAATTTTTAAAATTTATACTTTGGTTTTATTAATATAAAATATAAATTAAAATTTTTAGGTATAATTGGGGTTCCATTTTGAAAATACAATTAACCATTGAATGATTTGTATTTTTTATAGTTGTGATTATTATACATTTCTTTTACGAATAAAATCTATGTAATAACTAGACTTGTAAGAAACTCAGATTTTAGACATCAGATTATAACTAAACATTAATTTTATTGAGAACAATGTGGGCAAATTTAAGCTAAATATAAAATCAAATAACAATTTTTTCAATAAATATTAAAAAAGTTTATTTTGAATTTTGAGATCGAATGTTTAAACTAAAAATAATTATGAGGAATGAAGGAGAAAAAATAATCAAACATTGATTCTTAAATAAGAGACCATTTCTAAACATATTTTTAAAAATCTTGAATAATAGTTGAATATTTTTAGCTGGAATCAAATATTTATTCGAATAATCTCAATTTGTATTCTTGAATATTATTCGAATAAATAAAAGATACGATTCGTAAAAATGCAATGAATATTGGTACACTTCCATTTTTATTTTCTTAGATGAATGGTCTGATTGTTATATAATTGTTCTGCTATTAATATTTAGTATAACTCAGAATTTAAGCTTTTGAAAATAAATCATATTAATAATTTACCTTTTTTTTCTTTCTTTCAAGAATTTTTTATTATAAATTTTTAAAAAAAATTTAAGAGATCTTTTTGCAAATGTAGATTTTATTTAAACATAAAATTAAAAAAAAATTTTAAAAACAAAAATTTATGATGTGGCAAATCATTTCTAACCTTTATATAAAGTTAAAAGAATATTGTAAGAAAAATGATATCAGTTATATATTAATAACTTAAACTTTAAAAAATTACAATAATTAGATCACATATTTTTATATTTATAAAAGAGGATCATATCATATATATTAAGTAATCGTTTTATCGCTAAGAATATCATGGCACTTAAATAGTATTTAAATTTTTTGAATTGATTAAAAAAAAATTCATTGATAAATATTATATATACTATGAAACTTTTAGAAAAAAAAGATAGGTTTTGGAAATAAAAAAACAAACAATAAATTAGGTCAAGAAATTAAAATTTTATTTATTATCTTAGGGTTTCCAATTTTTGTTAATTTATTTATGGAAGGCAACTACAATTTGTTCATAAACTTTATCATAAAATTTTTATTAAAAATTAATAAGTGAATTAATTCCCAGAATATGAAATCTTATCATATAAAATATCTTTTGGCATTGAAACATTATAATTTCTGTTTCTAATCTCGGGCTCTTTAGCGACACTAGAACAGATTATTCAATATAATTATATAAACTTTTTTCATACCTCAACAATATTAATGATTCCTTATTTTTAAACTAATTGGCATTTATATATTTTTTTTAAAGTTTAATTAGAGTAGAGCCAAAAAGGCCTGAAATTTAAAATGGTGTGGAAATCTTAAAATATTTTTTTTCCAATTCGAAAACTCTCTTTCTTTTGCATTATTAAAAAGTAGGCATTTTTTTTAAGATTGATCCTAATAATTCGTATTTTAAATACAGGATATTTGGTAGAAATTTATTTAATTTAATTTTTTATTTTATTAAAAATATAAATAACTATCAAAAATAATAATTCTTCGATAACTTTAATAAAGTTTATCTTAATCGTTTTTTACAAACTTAAAAAAAATTAGGTTTCATTTGGAAGCATTAAAATTTTTTTATTAAAATTATATATATCTTTTAACCTTTAATCTTTTTCAATATGATAGTTCCTATAAATATCTAAATTAAATAAATTTTTATGAGATTTATATCATACCAACCAGTGACTATATTAGATTATTAAATATCTTACGGGTGACTATATTACATTATTATATATTAAAATTACAAAAATACATCAAAAATAAAGTTCAAAAATATAATGTTATTTTTGAAAGCATATAGTTATTTATATTTAAACACAAATTTAATATTTTCGACTTAAACAGAATAATATAATATTTGGTAAGGTTCAAAGGTTAAATCTTTTAGATATAAATCAAAACATATTTAAACGAATAACAAATAATTAATAATTATAAGGGAATAAAATCGTGAATTATTTAGAAATGGATTTTCCGGCCTCTGTATTATTTTAGAAAATTGTTTGGGAGGGCTACTAGAAAAAATGATATAAATTATTTTCGCTTGCTTTCTTTCTTATCTTTTCTTTTATTTTCAATTCAATTCTATTCTTTCTTTTCTTTTGTTTTGTTTTCTCTTTAATTCTATTCTATTCTATTTTTTTTTCGCTTAGTTTATAATTAAGACCTATTTTTTTAACGATTATATTCTATAAGAATAAACTTTTGAACTGTACCGAATATATCAAACTGTTTTTTTTAAAAGCAATTATAATTAAAAAAATAATATTTTATTTTTTAAAAATAACTATTAAAAAAAATATTAATTTATTTTTACATACTTTCAATATTAACATTTTCAACTGTATACTAAGGTACACTTTCGTAATTTTAATCTATAAAAAAATATTTATGACACTATAGTGATAAAACATATACTATACTCATAAAATTAAAATCAATTTTTAAAAATTTAATTTTATCATTGATAATGATGACACAAAAGATATATGTATTTGCAAATCAAAAACATTAGAAATTGAATAAAGGTAAAATATATAGTTTTGTAAATAAAAAAACATAAATATTAATTATGATGTTAAAAAAAAATTCTTGTTGAAAATGAAATAATAAATCATTTAAGAAAAGGTAATGACTTCCAATCTCCCCTAAAATTCTTAATGATTGAAAATCATAGACGTTTTATAAAATGAAATATATATTTTTTAAATTTTCTTCATAATGTAAAGGATCCATTTGATTGAGATTATAATAAATAATAATTTTTATAAATAAAATTAATACCCATGAGCTGAAGATTTAAATCTGATATATTTAATTTAATTAAAATTTTTCTTAATTTGAATATTATAGACAATATAATTTGAAAATGCAATTTTTAAAAACTCAGAAGTTATAAATGAGAAATATTTTCAGATATTACAAACAGAAATTACCTAAAGCACAACTGGTGTAGAATAAATAACCCCATACTGAAAAATTATTTATTTTAGGTTTAAATATAAGGATTTTATATTTGGGCAAAGGTAAGATTTGGGTTAATAAATGGGCAGATTGGTTAAAAACCCGCCCGTTGCAGAAAATCCTAATACTATTTCAGACTCTCCGCCAAAGAACAAATCAAAAAAGGATGATATATATCGGTCATAAGCGAATGCCTGATGGCTAAGATTTCGAAAAGTATAATAATTTCACTTTATAAAAATTTTGTTCTCTCATTAACCAAAGTCGCACATAGATATGGATTAAAGCTAGGCATTTTTAAATAATGGCGTATATAATGTGGCCTAAAATAATTATTTGCCATATTTAGTGAAGGTCAACGGTCGGTCTTAGACCGGGACCGAACAGGACCGATTGTAAGACCGATCTTTAAGGATCATGGTCTGGACTGGTCTTTTTATTTTTTACGGTCCAGACCGCGGTCCGAACCGGTCTTTTTTTATTATTTAAGTTTGCTTTACTATTCAATTAATATAATTTTTTTGTATATTTTATTTTATGATATTTTTCTAGATGAGTTATTTTAGATTTTATTAATTTTTATTTAGAATATGAAAAACTTAAGTTTGTCCAAGAAACATTTTACTTATAGTCACAATAAAAAACATAGAGTATGTGTTCACTGCAGTACCAAATTTAATGTATCGTCAGCAACAAGTAACAAAATAATTGTTTATAATTTTTTAAGCAATAAATTAATCAAAATAAGCACTATTATTATTAAAATATTTTGGTTATTATTTATGTAGTTCTATTTATTCTTAAGAAACTGTCTGAATAATTCATTGTCAAAATAACTTAATCTTATTTTTAATAAAATAATTAGGTACCTTAAGCAGACATCTGATAAAACATAAAATATATACTTCTAATGATGAAAATGAAAATATCTCAAAAACACAATCTTCTCTTAATTTTAATATGCCCTCCACAAGCACAAAATCATTTTCTTCAATATCATTGGATAAATTTTAGTTATAATACTCTTATATTTAATAAAATGATAAAACAAATTAAATTAGGTTGAAAAAATGTTGGTCCGGTCCGAGGGTATCGGTCTATTCCGGACCGAAGACCGGACCGTGGCCTTCACTAGCCATATTCCTTATAAAAATTCAAAATATATATTAATATTATTTTTAGACGTCCGTATCATATGTTTTAAAGTTATTATTTTATTATTTAATTCTCTGTAAAATTGTGTAGTAAACAAAAAATACAATTTTTTTTCAAAATAATAAAGTCATTGATTTCCAAACTTTAAATTAGAAATATTTTTCAAATGTCATGGTATTCTTAGTGACAAACTAATAAACAAGATTTTTATAACATATAAACACATCTTGTCAATATCATTCCATTTTTTCCATATAAAATAAAAAAATATGTGATCTAATTATGTGATTTATATATTTATTATCACCTATTTTTTACTTTTATTTTTTAAAATTAATTTAATAATTGAAATTTAAACTACTTACATTTTTAAACTTTAAAAAGTTTGAAATTATTTGTCGCATATTAAATTCCTATTTTTAATTTTCTCTTTGAGAATCAAAACTTAAATATACTACCTATAGGAAAAGAGATTCTTGAAGAAAAGGGATAAAAAGGTAATTATTAAATAATTTATATTTCTTGCTAAAAGATTATGAATTATTTTACACATCTTTTGAGTTATATGAATAATAAATACAGAAAGTTTATTTGACAAGTAAACCATTCATATTTATTAATGAGAAATGTGATATTTTTAAATGATGAATATAAAAAATAATTTTAAGCCTCGAAAGACCTAAAAGCCTTTTAGTCATAATTGATCAAAATTTTATGTAATATTGCATAATTATAAACCGCCGAAAACAACATATTTCTTATTTATAGCTAGAGCCTACATCTTTTTTAAATCTTATTGTTTTTATATTTTACTTGACAAAGCAAAAAGTAATTTTATTCGCTCATTTATAAAGAAATCTAAAACATGTATTAATTTAAAAAAAATTATTTTCACATTTAAAAAAACGATTTGCTAGGAAAAACATGTGCAAATGTCAAATTCTCATATTGGTCATGTGTAGGGAGTTGCTGATATACGTAAAAAATTTTACATTTCACAATTAATATGATGTTTTACATATAGCTCATGTGCAAGATTGCAAACTAGATACATGCTTTAGTGAATTTGCAAACTTATAAAATGTTCAAAATTTTATTTTTTTATTTTATTTATGAGTAAAATTTATTTTTAAATTATTCAATAATATTTAAGTCATTTTTATTTATATGTTCATTTTAACCCCAATCGCCGATATATTTTTTCTTCATAACATTGTTAATTGGGCCAAGGAATTTATTTTGTAGATACATTTTCATTAATATCCAGAGTCTGAATAGTAATTTGCATAGATATCTGTCTTATAAAAGTGTTTAATTTAAAAGATAATGATTAAATGAAAAAAAATTCGATAAATAAAATATTATACTCAAAAATATTAAAACTTACAAAAATAATACATTCTATCTAACAAATCAAATATTTAATTGTTTATTTTTAACAAAAAAAGTGTTATATATTATTTCATTCTAAAAATAAGGTAAACGCAGGTCTAGGCTCCATAGTTGATTCTCCTTCATTTAGGCCCGGTAGAGATTCATCCCCAGTTATAGATTCAGGAACAGCTTTTCGAAACCAGGATAAAATAAGTTCGATCGATAAACTGCAGGGTCC
The DNA here is from genome assembly GCF_954871325.1 of Gordionus sp. m RMFG-2023. NCBI lineage: Eukaryota > Metazoa > Nematomorpha > Gordioida > Chordodea > Parachordodidae > Gordionus > Gordionus sp. m RMFG-2023. The sequence continues at coordinate 24,637,217 of NC_088775.1, forward strand.
GACATTTATAGGTGCTGGTTTTAATTCTCCACAACAATATCATCAAAAACTAAGTAATATATTATGAGAAGAAAAAAAGAGTATATTATAACAAAAATCATGCTTTAATAAAAGAAATCATGTCATTTCTCTTAATAAAAAATATAAATCCAAATTTTAATAAACTTTTATCATATGCCAATATTTGTTACAATAACCTTATATTCCTTTAGCATTACACCAATCAAGGCTTCTTTTTTTTTACCAATAATGACTCTAAAGATGATTATTATTTTCAAAAAATCAATCTTTAAATCGTCCTTAATATATTTTATTGTTTTAAAAAAAAATGAAAAGCTGCACCATAATGAGCACAACTGATGTTACATATATAAGCTTCTTAATGCGTTTTAGGATCATCAGTATATATTTTTAAAGATTGTGATATTAACTCTTGGTATTTACCTGAAGCTCTATTTAATTAGTTTAGAGTTCTTGTAAATAAACCACTTGTTATATCGATAATCACTATTTTCATAGATGAGTACAAGATAATTAATCTTATCATCAACCTTATCAAAATCCTTATATATTGGTTTAAAAGCTTTGATACTTGAAAGTATTGAACGTATCTATTTTATTATCCCTCTCTACTTACATTGAGAATATGCAGTGCATTTATATCCTGTAATGCAATTTTCGTTCATTTAATTTACAATCATAAGCCACATCTAGTTTGGTCACTAGATTATTATATTATTTCATAATCTGTATTTAATTAAATAATTAGAATATACATATTTATTTGATTAATATTTTAAAAAATCAACTAATTTTATAAATTTTTACTATTAAAAATTGAATTTTACGTATAAGCACTAACAATTTTAAACCTTCTTCAATTTTTAAATTTAAATATCCTTCTATCAGAAAAATTTTCATAGTAACAATGTAAAAAAATTTTATCTTTCAATAATTTAAAATATAAGGTAAAGCCAGAAAACGTTCTCCTCTTAATACAAGTGGCAAAGACAACTCCAAGAAGTTATTAAAACATAATCCACATAGACCCCAGGGTTATATTAAATTTGGCAAGCCGAGACACGCTAGCCTAATCGGTGATAGCGATAAAAACAGTAATCGCAAGTACAGTTCTTCCAGTCATCGCAATTTTCTCATAAACTCTAACTCTAATCCTAACATAGTACATCATCAAAATCAACTGGGAAGGCAAGTAGTAAATTCCCCACAACAAAGCTTTCAATGGCAATATCCTGGTTTTATAGGGCCTGAGCCAGGCTCGCCTTACGCAATTGGGGATAATTCTGGAGGTCAGATAGCAGCGAATAACGACCAATTACCATTTTTTACCGGTGGCGGAGGTAGATATGGCGGATTCGGGAGTAGTGGAGGATTTAATCAAGGATATGGAGGAGGAGGTTAATTTATTATTATTTAACATAATATAATTTAAATACAAATTTCAATGGAGCAGACTAAGCTACTACAAACATTTCTTTTAATAATAGAGCCATTAAGAAAGGTACACTTGAGAACTAATTATTTTACTTATCGGTTGAAGCAGTAATGGTTCATTAAACTAATAAAGCTGATAATAAATTGAGATTATATCGATATCCATTATATTTTATTATAAAAAATAGTACCTCATTTTATATTTATTTGACTTATTAATCCTTAATCTATTAATTTTATGACTTTAGTACGCTCATTTGTTGATTATAACCCAATTTTTGATCATTATCGATTCCGTAGTGTAAAAAAAAGATATTGAAAACTTTTAGGTTTCAAAGGACACTAATTGAGCTAATATGGAAAACTGTGTAATTTAAAAAAAATGTATTTAATGAAAGGAGGTGGTGGATACGGTGGAAATGACGGAAATAAAAAACAACCAATAACTCAGCCCCCTAAAAAGAAGCAAACGACATTTGAGTCCAAAAAAATTACTACGTCTAGATTTAAAAAGCAAATAACTATGAATATGAAGTTTCAGAAAGAAACATCTTCCATAAGACAACCTAGGAGGTACCCTCCTCGTATTAGGATAAACGATAATTTTCCACCTAGACTTACACCAATCATAGGTAAGTTATTCATTTTTTTCTCCCCTTTTTCTATAATCTTTCAATATTTAATTTAATAAAAAATGAATTACGAAAATACGGCTAGAATGGAAAAAATATAAGTAAATATTTTTATAGATCAGGATTTAGGACATTTGTGCAAGAGGGGCGAGCCTTTATTGAATGTTATTTGCGGGCCCAGTGAAGGCATGTGTCCCATCAATTATGAATGCGATATGCGGAGAGGCTTGGATGAATTCGGAAAGTGCTGTATAAGAGGTTTATGAAAATATTTAATGGGGTTTTACTTCTATATGATGATTAATCAGATGAATAATAATATAGCATAACAAAGGGAACCTATATTTATTTTTTTAAATTACAATAGAAATAGAATTGTAAAAAACATATAGAGACCTTAGGTATTAAAATTATGATTTATATGATAGAATATGAGAATACAAAAATATTAAGTTATACAATCAAAACTAACCTTACCATCTGGTTAGTTTAAATTTTAAAAGTGATAAAACCTGAAATAGTTAACACCTCTGAGTAAGAAAATGTATAAAACTAGGCCTGCTGTTATTTTAATTTTCAATATGGGAACATTAATTTTTAACACATGTTTAATTTTTCAAAAATGATAGAGGACCTATGTCCAGATCAAACTTTAGCATTATCACGTGGAGTTTGTAGGACGAATGGAACATTCAATGATTGTCCATCCAATTTCAGGTGTATACCTATAGCCCTCAACTTCGGAATCGTTAATATGTGTTGCAATGGTAAATCGATATTTTTTTAATTAATTTTTTTGAAGTAACAAAAATTAAAACCTAAGAATTTTTAGCGGTGGCATAAAAAATGATAAAATTATTACTAAATTTGATGCTTAAATTGGTGATAAAACTAAGCAATCGATTGTTTATACATATTTTAGTGGTTCACAGGGTCTACTGCAAGTAGTATAATACCGGGGTTGGTAAAGTATCCTATCATCCCATTTCTAGATATTAAACTATGGTGTCTAAATAACCTAATTTATCAATTAAATGTAAATAGTAAGGAAAAATATGATTTTACCTAATTTTAAAAGGCTATATTATTTAAAACATACTTTTAATAATTAATGATGGCTTTAGAGAGAATAAAATTTATAAATCTTTTTTTAGTATTATTCCCTTATTTAAAATTTTAAGAAATAAGAAGGGCCGAGAACATACGATCAGAGGTTGGTATGAACGAGTCATCCTATATAAATAGTGTCAAAATAAATTACATTTGGAGTCTTTTTCTTACTTTTATGCTAGATGTTACCTGTTATTTGAAAATAATATCCAATTTTTATTCTTTTTACCCCTCCCCCCCCCTTCGGGCCAGGTTCAATTCATTAAAACTAAGTGCTATGGTCTGAGTAAAAATAAATTTAAAGCATTTACTTGATAATACCAATATTATTTGTTAAATGTTACTGATTACTTATACCTAATATTGAATATTAAAAAAAATTCCCAGGCAAAGTCCAAAGCCATATTAATTATGAAAAATTCTTCCAAGCCCAATGAAAGATCATAATAATTTTGGTAGTTAAGAACTGAAATAAAATATTTAAATAATCATAATGAATTTTAAAATACAATCAAAATTCAGATTTTAATGGGCCTTGGTTTTTTGATCAGGTCAAGCCCAGGCCTGCAAAAAAAATTTGTTTTAGGCCAATGTCTGACCTATAATTAATAATAAAAAAATTCTCAAGAGTCCAAGCTCATAATAATTTTGAAAAATTTTTCCCAAGCCAGGTCCTCGCACTTGGTTTTCTCAAACCCTCAAAAGACCATAATAATTTTGATAGTTGAGGACTGAAATAAAATATATAAAAAATCACAATGCATTTAAAAATACAATCAGAATATGAGAGTTGCATGGGCCCTGGTTGATCAGGCCTTGCCATGTCTTCAAAAGAAATTTTCAGGCCAATTAGCCCATATTTAAAATTAAAAAATTTACAGGAATCTTAGACTATAATAATTATGAAAAATGTTTCTCAAGCTATGTCCAAGTTCATATTAATGGTGAAAAATATTTCCCAAGCCCAGGAACCCAAATAATTTATTTTGATCTAGAAAAATAGGTCTGATGTAAGTGGTTTATATGAATTAAATCTGTCTAATTTCAAAAATATCATCAAATGAAGGGTAAATATCTGATTTACCTATGATTCTACTGGTGAGCTCCTGGTATTTATATGAAATTTATGAATACATATTAAAGTACCATTCTGAAAATATATCCTAATTTAAATTTTAAACAAACCAAATGATTTATTACTTAGTTACAAAATATAAAATTAAATTTAAGAAATTGTTATTAAATACAAAAAATAAAAAATATGTCTAAGTTATCAAATAATAGGAGGTAAACTTCAATCATAGTCAAATTATATATAAGTAAAACAAAAAGGTTATATATTTAATCAAAAATGTTATAATAAGTTATGAATAACATACATTAACATACATTCTACAATTATGAAGTTATGAGTAAATATACAAAATTTTCCTATCTTATGAGGTTTTATTTAAAAATTTATATTTATTTTGGGGTTATTCTAAAATTTTCCATTATTTTTATAAAATATGTTAATGATATATTTAGTAATTTTATTTATGTTATTTATTTGTATTTGTAATTTATAATCTAAAAATTTATTCCTGCTAGATAAGAGTTTTGTTTTATCAAAGTGTGCTTTGTCCCTTCCATATCTCTCTTATCTTTTCGGAAACCCCATTATAATTGTATCCTAAATTATACATAAATTCAAGAATTAAAATAGTATTTAAATAAATCTCTTATTACTATTGAATGGGTACTTGCCATTTAAAGTTCTACCTTATTCCTATTGAATTGATACTTGATGCATTTAAAGTTCTATTTACCCCTAAATATTCAGGAATATGTATAATATTATGTGTGTATTCAGTGTATTCAATACACAAGCAAAATTTTAAAATGTCAACTATTAATTAATTTATGAAAGTTGCATGGGACATGGTTTTTTGATCAGGCCGGGCTATGTCTGCAAAATAAATTTCAGACCAATCTATAACCCATATTTAAAATTCAAAAATCTTAAAGCGCCTCTATTTTAAATTTTATCCAATAATATTTCCATCACATTTTTAAATTTTGATATTTCTAATACATCCTCACAGTATACATTGCAACAATTTTACCTCTTTTACTCTTAAATTTTAATATACAAACTAAATAATTACCCTTCCACCACATCAGCTAGTATGGTAATAATAATAAACGGTTGAATTTTAAAAATATCAGATATTAATTAATATCTATAATTAATATTTAATATTTAAAATTTAATTATATTCAAGTTGGTGCATGCGTAAAGCATACGCCTTTGAAACTTTAATATATAATTAATATTTTAAATTTATTTATATTCAAGTTGTTGCATGCGGTAAAGCATATGCCTTTGAAACGGGAGGCTTGTATTCGATTCTCGTAGAGAGCAAAAAATTAACATTACACTATATAGTCTCCTTAAATTTAAAATACATTAGGGAGATACGAAAACGATCGTGTTATGATTATGGAGATTATATATATTAAAAAATATTTCAGTATCCGGCAGAATACAGGTCTATCTTTTATAGAATAAATTAATAATAAATAAATCATAGTTTTTTAAAATATTTAATGAGTATATATATATAAATATATACTTTATTAAGCTTTAATAATCTTCTATATAATTATAGTTGAAATATAAATGAACATATTAATGCAACGTTCACATTTATTTTCAATTTACAGCTCTATGTAGTATAACCCCAGATTTTATCTAAACCCTTTATGGACTTTTTATTAGTCACATATTTTAGCCTCTTTTTATATATTTATATTTTTTGTTTTAATAATCTTATAAAAATATATAAAAATAAGCAGATAACTTAAATCTTTCGTTTAATGGCCCTTTCCCACATTTACCTGGGTAATTTTCTCTTCTATCCTCTTTCTAAATTTACGGTATCAGCACGGCCATACCTAGAATTTTTATGTAGTTAACACCTTCGTCCAGATTGTCATTGGTGATCTTCTGGTCCTGTTCCCTCTCTGAATCTATTTATTCTCGCGACATAACCTATTTCTTCTGTCCCAACTCTTTCTCTCAGAATTTTTCTTGATCTTTCTCTTTCAACAACACATATCCATCTAGCCATTATCATCGCCACCTTCTAACCTCATTTCAAGAATTACCTAAATTTCCCATGTTTCGCTGCCGCATATAGCACAAGCATAAACATTTATCATCAAGGCTAGAGAGACATTTTTATACGTTAAAATGGATCACATCTCAGAATTTCTTCCAAGTATATTTTATTTTTTGTCACAACTGCCAAGTTAGCACCTCTTTCTGCTCTATATGTAACGCTTTGGTAGCAAAACTTTCCTCACTTTTTCAAACTTAGTCCATTTCTGATATAAAAACCAATCTTATTACCATCATCTCCCACCCCTTTCACTTATTTCTATAAATAACATCATGTTGGTTATCTGCACACTTCTACTATACTACTACATAGAGATGTAAAGGTAGGGAAATTTCCCGAAATTTCCCGAATTTTCCCTTAATATGAATATAATATTTTATTTCAAAAATTATGATTTATAATTTAATTTATTATATCATAAATTTTAAAATAATATTTATTTTCCTCGTGAGTCTTTAATTGAATGCTTTGTATGTGTCCTGCACATGGCTTAAATCTGATATTAAAGATTTATGCTAAAATACGTTTTATTAAAAAGATCATCAAAATAACTGAACAAATAATTAAATATATAATTTAATGGTATTTTATTGGCAACTTTTAAAGAGAGGCAAATATTAAACGGATATAAATCTTCCTTAAAAATTTCAAGTCCGACAAGATGGAGAGGTCTTGTTATAATGATGCAAAGTATTGTGAAAAATTATAAAATTTTTCAAGAAATTGCAATTTCAAGTTTATTTATAGACAAACAAAGAAGGCTTATTATATCGGACAAAGAAGGATACTGGGATAAATTAGAGCCTGTACTGACCTTTTTGGAATTTATTTATAACAAAATTATAATTGTAGAATCGGATACAGCGGTATTATCTGACGCACCAGAAATATTGGGATATAAAAGATAAACTCAATTCATCAACTTTTATTTTTAATGAAAATGATTTGAAAAGTGTTAAGATGCATATTAATAAACGAAAGAAATTTTGTTGCCGAGAATATCATTATGCAACAAATCTTCTGGATCCTAGATATTATGGTGTGAAATTAACAGACCACGAATTAACAGTAGCTTTAAATTTAATAAATATATTTCAGGCCAAATTAATTGCGATATTGGAAACATTATGAAAATTTAGAAGAATATCGTTCAAAACATGGTTTCTATAAAGGAGCTGGGATGTGGAAGAGCTTAATCCATACCAAACCACTCATATGGTAGAAAGGGTTGTGTACAAATCAACCCCTTTATAGTGGCAGTAAGATGTCTTTTGATACCACCCTCAAGTGCCTCGTCAGAAAGAGTCTGGTGAGCATTTGGAAAAATTCATTCAAAAAAGAGAAATAGAATAAGAATGAAAGAGTCGAAAAATTAATATAAATCAGGCATAACATGCATTTAAAAGATCACACAAATACATCGTATTCGGGATATCATCAGAAGAGTTCAAATTCCGATTTATCAATATAAAGTGAAAATGATGATATTTCATTTACATTCCATGAAAATATTGATACCATTTCATTAGCATCCCATAAATTTTAAATGTAATTTATAATACATGCTTCTTGTTATTAATAAAGTTATCCAAATGAAATGTTTACAGTGTCTTTTTGTCTTAATTGTTTAATTATTTTATTTTCCCTTAGTTCCCCAAATTTAATAAAGTTATCCAATAGAAAAAATTAAAAAGTTAAAAGTGTATTTTTATGGTTATTTTTTAATTTTCCGTGGTTTCCCCTAATTTTCCCTTTTTTTCCTCAATTTTCCTTTATTTCCACAATTTTCCTTTACTCCCAATTTCCACTTTTTTTCCCTTTTCTCGGGGAAATTTCCCCTGAACCAATTTTTTCGGAAAATTTTCATCTCTACTATTACACATATTGTGAACCCATTTATGAAGGTATAATTGATGGAGTTACTAGAAACACCACCTTCCCCCCCCTTCCCCATTGTCTGTTTTTTGATCTTTTTAAACCTTCAACTCACCACAGATTCCTAATGTACCCCTACTTTTATCTTAAGCATATCACTATTCCCATCATTTGTTCAAACCACCGTTCGCGCTATTCATTCACAGCAGTTATTAGCCCTTCGTTTACGCTTTACTCTGGATCAACTTTGTGATCTCTTGTATCACACAGTCATAAGTATTCTCCAGATCTGTAAATGATAGTAACCCGACTTCCCTCTCTTGGCTTATTTCCTGCATTTACTTCACAACAAAAATGGTGCTTGTAGTAACCTTTCTAGGTATAAAATAGAACTGCATGTGCCATTCAATTTTATTTGGTCCCATATTCTACTCCCTGCCTATTCTTAAAACCATCATTGACTCTTCCAAATGTTTAGTTGCTTTGAATGATCCACAATCTAAAGGATTACTTTTTTCTTTACATATTGGCAGTATCACGCTTTTTGCCTGTCGGCAGGTATAGTCTTTAAAAATAATTAAGTGGCATACATTCGTGGGCCACTCAATCCCCGGATCTATCAAATGCATGAGATATTTTAGTCACCGTAGGGCCCTGCCTTATCTTTCATAATCCTTTAAAAGTTTTCCTAATTTCATATTTACCTCCACATTTAAACCCTCTCACTTTTACAATGTCACATCATTGTTAAAATTGTTCTCTTCATTAATTAACCTTTCTATATACTATTTTAAAACCTTTTTGATTCCGTTAATATCAATTACAATTTTTCCCTCTTATTTTTTACACAGTTCACTTGGCTGCGTCAAGATTCCAACATCGCGTCTTTTTGTATCTCAGAGGTCCTTTTGTTCAACATCGATCTCTCCTTTTATTATTTTCCACTTGTTATTTACACCGAATACTTTGGACTCTTCACTCATACCGTGGCCACCATTGTAACAGAAACTTGTAGACATGTTAGTTATTTTTGTTGTAGATTTTAGTAAAATCAAAATTAGAGAGTAAGCTTAACCTGATCTAATGATATATATCTTCAAGTCGATCGCGCAATGTGTGAATTTATGAATTCTTGTCTTTTTTAAAAATACCTAAGATAGAGTTACAAGTTATATATTATTATAGCCATAAAATTCTACATTGGAAAAGATTTTATAAAAATTCCAAGTGTTTTCGTATTTCCGGTAAAAATGAAGAACTAACATTGTCGAGAAGGGGTTATTTGGGATGTTGATATTCGCTAGGAATGTTTTTCATATTTTATTTAAATTTTTCATTATTTTTGAAAAATATATCAGGCATCTGCATTTTTTTTCTTGGGGTGGGGGGCAAATCACACCCCTCCCCTCTCACTGCGTACGCACCTGCATCTCTAGATTGAGCCAGCTCCATTCACAACTCGTCTTTCTTCGAGTCCATTTTACTTACTGTTGTTAAACTACTCGATTTGAGCCGATTTTTAAAAACGGTTAACTCAAAATATTATCTAAAAAATATTACGCAAGCCTAAAAATTTTGGTCATAGATGGCACAATTTGGACATCTATTAGCGAAATCTCGAGATTTAATAATATTTTTTTTGACTGAAATCTTAAGTAAACCGTTTTAAAATAATCTCAAATCGAGCCGTTTAACAACACTATTTACAATATCCAGAAAATATTTCATATAAAAATTTAATTTAAAAAAATATTTTATCATTTGTTATAATACTATTCACTTTATAGGTGTTCAATTTTTAGGTTTTCAACCAGAATATCCTTATAAAAATCGAACATTGCCATTTCTATATGTAGACATCTATCCCAAATCAGGAGTTTAACCGCTATTTTACCTATAAAAATAATAAAAGTCACACCACTTATTTAAATATTTACTAATAAATATATTACTACTATTTATTAAAGATGTTAAGTGACTCATCTAATATTTTAATCCTTTTTTTTTATCTAATTTTATAATCGCACCTTAACTGATTTTTAAAATCAATTAGTGTCCCTCATTTGATTAATAATAACTCTTTAAAGAATTAATTGCCACAAATAAGAATATCTAGAGTAGGTTAATTATTGGATGTTTGTTATGTTTGAAATTTGTGAAATTTATAAATTTGAAAATATTAATTAAATAAGAGACAATTCGATTTAAATTACATTAGAATGATAATTTTTATATTATAAATATAATAGTTAATTTAGCTATAAAATCTTTTTTTTATCACACTCATCTTGCATAAACCTCAAAGCCATAAAGCCTGGTACTTGCCCCAGCGTCACACTTCAAGAACAATTTACCTCCACCATAAACTATACTATCCCATTATTCAATTCTACTACTACAAATCCTTTAATAGCCGTAGTAGCTATAACCATACCCATTCCGAGTTGCGCCGGAGCCTGTATCCATGACTTCTCTTGCATGGGAATGCAAAAATGTTGCCAGGGAAGTAATGGCTGCCCCGTCTGTACCAACCCAAATTTCCCCCAGAGCGCATTAGAACCTACAGCTCATATATCTGGAACAAGGTTTTTATTTCAAAAAGAATTTGCTTGAATAGGATTAATTAAATGATAAGTCATATTCATTATAAATAAATAAAACTATGGATTTCATTAGTAGTATAAATGAATGTTAAAAATTAAATAAAATTGAAGGAAACATTACCCTTATTTTTTGAAAAATGAAATTTGAGTTGGGTTTATGAAATTATTTCTATCTAATATTATTTTATTTGAGATATCTTACAATCTTGTTACAAGATTGCTATTTTTAATTTTTTACTTATTTTATTAAATTTTGTTCCCTTAAGAATTTTAACACATAAACGATAGGGCAATATTTTCTTTCAAAAAAAATTAAAACAAATTTAATGATTTTAATAAATATGTTTAGGATAGGATAGGATTTTGACACCAAGAATAGATTAACTTAAAACTTGTAAAATTATAATAGGATAGTATTTAAACAAAAAATGAAGATATTTTAATTAAATTTAAAACTACAAGGTTCAAATGCTTATAAAAAATATTTTAACATTTACAAAAATATATATTATTTAGATCTGACATAGCTGATTTTAATTCGCTTTCAAATAGCTTTAATAGACATAGGTCGATCAGTAATAATGACAAGAGTGCAGGTGATTTAAAAATTATTGTTAAATTGCAAACATGAATAAACGCATATTTATTTTTACAAAATTTACCAGTACATTTTAAAGTGTGTTTGATTGAAATTAAGTCAAGATTATAGTCTATAATTTAGAAATTTTTTTCATTTATTTTAATAATTAATAACCGTTAAATTTTTAATTTAATAATGATATGAATATCAAATATTTTTTCTAAATTCTGTTTTCAAAAATTATAAAAATATAATAAAATTTAATTTTTGTCTTATTAAAAACTGAAATTAAAAATCTATTAAGATTTTCTGATAAAGCTACTATTTTCTATTTATCCGGGATTCAGGGGCATCGCTAGCCTTGGGGGCTCAACTAAAAAAATTTTATGGGGACATAGCCCACCATACCCCTTAATGTGCGTGCCTTCGGCCCACTTTTGCCCGGCTTTCGGCCCACTTTTGCCCGGCTTTCGGCCGGGTTTTATATTAATACATTATAATTTTTTAACTAACTTTGAACAATTATTCTGAATTTCATATCTTGCCATTTATTATATTATGCATACAAAATAAACTAGAATATAAATAATTAAAACAATACAAGACATTTCTAAAAATAATATTTTTTTAATATAATTTATTACAGTATAATATATTATTAATTGCTTTAAAAAATTTAGCATCTAAAGAATTACAACAGTTAAAAAAGATTAATTAATTCATCCATATGCCTTAATTGATAATGGTTTTTAAAAATCACATAGTATAATATAATTCTTAGCAACTTGCATTGACAAAAGGTCATGAAACTAATATAACTCTCTGTTACCATTTTAGAAAATGTTCTATAGAATGGACTAATAAGGAAAAATTTATAGGCCTAACCAAATCAACAATTCTTGAAGAAGAGATTACGACCAATCCAAATCATAAAACTATATGGTGGTTAGAGCTTCCTTAGATAATATGATAGAAGCAAGATAAGTAATGGAGAAAATTATTATGAGATATTAAATTTCTAAAAGATTATCTTCCATTTTTAAAAATATATAAACGACTACACAGTTGACCATTATTGCTTATCTAAAATATACAATCATATGCTCTCAGCAGCTGTAGTAATAATCTTAACTTACATTGCCAGACAAATAATAGATACTGGTTAATTTGCAGTCATAGACATGACACTCACGATGTTAACTCATATCAGAATTTATTATATTAAATAAATTGATAAAACAAAAACACTAAAAATCTTTAGAAGAAATTATATAAATATATTGAAGCCTTAAGTTATTTACACGGCAAGGATGCCATATTAGTAATGAAACATTTTAACCAGAGTGATATGATGAAAACAATTAAGATTTTATATATTATTGTCGCGCCACCTCGAGTTTATATATTATATCTTAAAATAATAGTAGTTTGTAGTAATAGCAAAAATATACTCGTATTAAAAATTTAACTCGAAACTGTTTTTCAAATAAGAAAAAAATAGTTTTCCCTAAAAACACATAAAAAAAGAGAAATAAATATATCTAATTTATTACATCCTTTATGGGATGAATAATGAGATGTTTAATTCTTAATAATATTTTAAATATAAATAGATGGCGTCAGCGTCTACATGAGAGGGAGGGGTAGGAACAGTTTGCATCATATTTTTATAAGGGGGTGGGGGGGGGGGAGAGAAGCTGTTTTAATGGGGGTAGGATAAATTTTTTTAGGGGGGGGGGGGGTTATCTATTAAATTTTGAGATGAAATAGGAAAAAATTTATTGCTGTAAAAACTAATACTTTTATTATAGTATTATTATAATACAATTCATCGACCAAATCTATATATTGCAAACAATCATACACATTGTTTTCCAAATAAACTATCCTTTTGAATGTAAATTAAAAGGTTTAGATATTTCAGCAAGCTTATAATGCCATAATAATTAATTCATTTAAATAATGGAGGTTTTAATTGAATTTATTTTCATTCTTTATATTCACAAAATATCGATAGTTGGTAGTAGAGATAGATTAATTTAAGTTATCCTTTATAAATTCTTTGAAAAGAGTATTAATAAATTAATAGGTGAAAATAATAGGCGGCCGGAATTTTTTAGGGGGGTAGGCAAAGGTTTTTGAAGGGGGTTTGCATCCAGTGAAAATCCTGTCATGTAGACACTGGATGGCGTTAAAGAATTGAATGCAAATTGTTACTTATATTTAATAACAAAAGTATTTATTAGTAAAATTTATTCAAATATTAACTGTAGTATATTATATAACTGTCAAATACGTCTGTAAAAGTGGCATTTTACCTAATTTTATAATCAATTAAAATAGGGGATTATAAACTATATGTCTACTTTTTTTATAAAGAAATCTCCAATTATACTTATTTGGATCTTGAAAATATTTTTAGGAAGAGGCATGCTATTTAAATTTAAAAATGAATAATATAGTGTTGATTAGCGATTTTGAACTCGGCTAATTACAATATTGAATTTGTTAATTTTAAATTAATAAATGATTATATTTATTTAATTAGGGTTATATAATAATATAAATAATAAAAGTCAATTAAGCTTCAACTGTTAATGCTAAATTAATATTTAATGAGTGATATTGATATTCTATTTTTAATACAGAATTTGATTTTAAGCTTACATAGTGAAAATATAATTTATATAATCTAACCTAATAATTCAAATAGTATTCATTTAATAAAAATTTAGATAGTTATTAATTTTTAATAAAAAAAATTAAATCTATATATTACGTGATAGAATAATAAAAGAAATCATTCAGAGGGCAATCAAACAATTTATTTTTGTTCAAGGGGATATTAAGGAGCCATTAAAAAAATTTTTTGCAACAGGGTGTTATTCAAATTTTTCAGGGGGCTCGAGCCCCTGTGCGGCACTCCCTAGTGACGCCACTGCCGGGATTTACAAATTTAATTAGTTTGACCATAGTTTGCTATTGATTTCTGATATTTTTAAAGAAAATTTTATCTAAATAGATTCTAATAAATCTTTATATAAAATTATAAAAAAAATTTTTTTATTAATAGTTATTTTATTGTACCCTATCAGTTAAACAACTTTGCAGATTACACTTTTGATTGCGCATTTCTTCTAAAAAAAATGTTCACGTAAAGCCCTTACAATTTTGATCGTATGGAATGTATATTAAGGGATAGACTTCTCTTTTAATAAAACTATATATTTAAAAAAACTTACATATTATTTCGCTCAGATAAACTGAAACACTCTGAATTTATGTCTTAAGGTCAGAATTATAAATATAAAGTTTATTTAGAAGAGAGCAACGTATTCTTTGAAAATTTATGATCCACAAATTCTTAAAATTAATAATACTAATATTTTTTAATTAAGTCACTAAGTTGTAATTTTATATCTGAATGTTTATTTATTCCTGGGCAATTCAGTTTATTATCTAATCATCAATATTATTTCAAATATTTACTTCTGGCTTTTAAATATATATAATTTTTTGAATATTTCAGTTTTATATTTTGAGAGATAAATAGTAGCCTATTTAAATCTTACATATTTAAAAAAATATATATTTAGGAATAGGAAATTTTATGGTATCCGGTAACAGAGATTCACCAGCTAGAGGTTTTATGAGAAGTGGAGGTTTGGGGAGTCTAGTAAAATTTTCGAGTGGGGCACGTGGCATGCCATTAATGGAAGGATTGTATTATGATAACGAAGTGGAAAGAAAGGAAAATAATGATCAATGTAAGAACTAATTTAATATCAAAAATATGTTCTATATTGTAATTCTTTTTTATGGTTTTAATTTATCAGGTCTGATCTTGCAATTAACATATTAAAATCAATTGAGTTGGACATTGGCATATTATATATACCATAAAGTTTAAAAAAATATCAGATTTGGAATCAGGGTATAATAAGTTTTAATGGCATTGTTTCTTTCGAATGTCCCCTCCCCCCTCACATCTTTGGCAAATAATGTTAATAGTTGATTTTATATAGCCCTAAATAATGTAAAAGTTGGATTACATTCTGTTAAGTTTTTGAGCGTATAAGCATGCTTTTTATAATTTTCATTTAAAAAAAAATTTCTCATAAAAAAAAAATTACATATGTATAAAATTGCAAGATATTTTTTTCGCTTGGCAGATATTTTAAAAAGGAGGTGAAGATAAGGATTACTAGATAGATATGGGTACCGACTAGTTTCACTTTTTTAAAAAAAATAGTAAATTTGAACGTTGTTTAAAGAAGTTGGTATAAATCGATAATCAAAAAATTAAAAATAGGTAAATTTTCGATATTATTTAATTATTCTTAGATAGATATATAATTAAAATTTTATGACATTAAAAATTTGATCAATTATATGAATAAGCTATCTTCCTTTATAGCAAAAACTAATTCTATATATTAAACATCTAAACAAATTTAATATCTTTAAAAAAAGTCAATTGAAATGAAGATAATCATATTTTCAACTGTAATTCCCATGTATACTTTATATTAGACAAAAGGTGTTAATTATTTTCTAAACACAGATTCAAATAATGCGAGAAAAGGAGTAGTCAGGCGAAACCTAGATTATAGCGGTAGAAGTAGAAAAAATGAAATGAAAGTGCAAGTTGAAAATGGAGCTCAATCAGCCTCTAATCCCATAATGATGACAGGCTTATTTGGGGGCCAATCAATGGGTAACAGATATTTTAATGATAAAGTTCAACGTAATCAGCAACAAGGACAATTTAGTTTAGGGGATGGGTAGAGGGGGATTGGATAGGAGCAAGAACGCCAATTTCATAAATATCAGAAGTATTGTCAATTTATTTACTTACAATTAAACATGTAAATGCTTTAAAATGTCATCGCATTTAGCAATATTATTTTATTTCTAATGAAAAAAAAGTGTTCTATTGAAGTGGGTTTATCTGAATATCAAGTAGTATGTCATGAGTTTTATTGTAACAACAACTTACATTATACCATTTATAAGGACTATTTATAAGTTTGAAAATCTGTTAAAATAGATCCAGGATGTAGAGAGTTATCTACCCTATAAATTTCTCCCATTTTTGTCATAACCATCAAAGATTTAGCAAAATCCCTGAAATTTTTAGGATGGGTACTCTATTCTGCAGCACATCTACTTTTGATATTATTATAAAGATTATTCCAGTGTTCCTACACATAAATTAAGAAAGATCATGTGTATAAAAATTATAAATAAGTTTAGTGCTATAACAAAAAATCAAACACATTCGTGTTCAATATTTATTGACAAAAATTGAACACGTACGTTCAATGTTCACCTTAAAAGGAACGCGTTCACGTTCATGAATGTGTTCGCGTTCTTTCAAATTATATTTAAAAAAATTAAATTTCATTTATAAATAAATACCATATATTTTTTAACACAATATATTAGCCATGTTTAAGATTAATAATTTTAAGTGAATAAAAAAACATTTTATTATTAATTTTTTTAATATATAAAAAATTTGACATACAAAATTTAATAAATTTTAAAATATATGTAATACTGAAAAAATTCGGATTAATATTTTTTATTTTCAAATGAATAAAAATAAAAAGATTTTCTAAAAAGGAAAGAACGTAAAAAACCAACGCTTCATCAATAAAAGGAACGCGTTCACTTCAAAGTTCAAAAATATAAGGAACGCCGTTCATTATTTTTTCCAAAATAACCATTTAGTTCATGAACGCGTTTTTTTTAACTGTTGAAGCATTATAAATAGTAGTATTACATAATAACAAAACAGAGTCGTAGGGGCTACACCATTTCATAGACCCAGCTTTTAGCAGGTATTAAAAACTAACGTATGATTCATAATTTTTGAAGACATAGTTTTGACGGAACCAATTACTGCATGTATAGTGTAAATACTCTGTAAATTTCTAAATAATTAAAATTAATATAAAATAAGTGTAGCTCAAAATCTCTTATTAAGTATCATCATATTTTCAACACTTTAATATTGTAAGATATTTCTTAAAAATCGAAAATAAAAAGATATAAAGCCTGTTCCACAGAGAAGTTTTGATCAAACGGCTTATTTATTAGCTGCCGATATGGCCTCAAGGCTCAAATCTCAAAATGAGGAACTCCATAGAAGTGGAAAGCTTAACGATGATGGTTCTATTTACGTGCCTGGAGATCAAGCTGCCGTGGTTAATGGGATTTCCAGATATGAAATCGAACAGAGGAAGTTGAGTACTGACTTGCAACCAGAATGGATTTCGGCCCTATTTTCGAATTTAGGGGGAAAAACAGATATTGAAAACAAGTATATTAATACACCCAATGTGATCGGGGGGGACTATAGCGGAATGAATGGAAATTTCATAGGAGCCAGACCCGGCTATTTCAATAATTATCAAGTAATATATTGCATAGATTGTAGTTTCAATATTAGAAAGGTCTACCCATAGGAGGTAGCCAGGATTCTGTAAAAATCTACTTGATAAAAATATAAAAATTCGATAATAAAATGGATATTGTATTGGGCCACCTGAGCTAACTCCCTCCCCCCCCCCCCATTTTGTGCCACAACTTTCGCACCCTCCCCCAAGTTACAGGGACCTGCTTTATCCTCATTTTTAGATATTAGTTTTCAAAACTAATTATTCTAAAAAAAATTAAACAAGCCAATACTACAATAGAATTATATGACTAAAACATGATAAAAAAAATTTTCGGAAAAAATCACCCTAATTTTTTTAGTCGTAAATAAATTAAAAGATATAATTTATAATTTAATCTTAAAATCTATTTATAAAGGTATGATCGCCATTCAGTTGATTTTCATTAATTTAAATATTAGCTTAGATTTTCTATCTAAATCTTTTTATCAAGCAATAATTAAAAATGAAAATTTTGAACATTTAGAAATGGTATTCTATAATTATTTTCTTGGATTAAATATTATATGGTTAGTACAAAATGTATTTCCATTACAATGTTAAATTTAACAAAATATTGTAAAATTAAATTATGTACAAGAGACGAGCACACATCCTAGATCGAAATTCGGCCCGTGAGCCTGACAAATTGTATAAACGAGATGGGCCGGAGTTTTAATTTTTTTTTAAGCTGATAATGCATATAATTTTTATGACGAAAAATTATAGCCGGGCAAAAAAAAACTTAAGTAAAATTATTTTATGGGCCAGGCTGGGTAAAGATAATCGAGCCAGGTCTGAAAGAAGCCCGATAAAATATTTCCATGAGTCTCTAGTATTATACTATATATAAGAAATAGATATTTAAAAAATACACTCACAAATAACTTGTGAATATTAATATTAACGTAATCTACAAGAAATGTTCTCACAAATATAAATTTAATAATGATCAAAATATTCTCAACCACACTATCAAAAACTCACTGATTACCTATATCCTATCAAGGAACCAGTGATTTAACTTAACCTCAAGTTTATTAGATTTCCATATTTCATTCCCACTGCTACAATATATAATTAGAGTTTTGAATATTCAATTATTTTTCGTCCAAGCCTTACTTGAGTTTTTGCTTAAACCCAGCCCGTGTCCGGCAAGGTTTTTTAAAAAGCCCCTCATCTCTGATCAAAGATATATAGTACAGCACTAGATCCCTGTTTCTAAACGGAAGGTTAATAGGGGAGACCGGGGTTATGGCGAACCCTAAAAAGCAAACTTTAATAAAATTAAAAGTACTTTATCATTTTTAACAAATTTTGTTCAGCTCTATTAGTTTTATAGTAGGTTTAAATTTCAAAAATACTTATCTAATATTTTTATCAATATTTTATTTTTTCTGGATTTTTTTAGGAGTGAACCCTACCCGAGGACAAACGGGCTTTTGCTCGTATTTTTATCAATATTTTATTTTTTCTGGATTTTTTTTAGGAGTGAACCCTACCCGAGGACAAACGGGCTTTTGCTCGGGGCTATTATAAGCTCTGCATTTTTCACATAAAAGTTATATTTTTTTTATAAAAACATTCAATGATTTAAAGCATAAAACTAATTTATAAAATCATTTATAAACAAAGAAATGAGAAAATTATTCATCTTTGCAAATAAAATAAGGATTAAAATTGCAACATCTTCCATGTGATCAATAACTACAACTACATTTACGACATTGAAACCAGTCTTAATTGTTATGATGCTTGTAATAATTATTTTTGCACACTAAACAATTGTTATAACATTTTTTGATTTATTTCTTTTATTTGCTATCGCAATGGTCTTTTTTTCCATGTTAAAATTTAAAAAAAAATGGTGAAAAAGGCTCGTTCTAACCTCATAAAAATAGCCCCAATGCCACCACTTTGATTAAGATCATATTTTGAGGTGTATATATTCTATAAAATAGAATTTTTTCTTTTATATAAGATGATTTTTGGGTGGTAAAAATGTATATTAATCTTTATTTATAAAAAAAATAGTTAAGGTTTAAAAAGTTACTTTTGCAGGTATGAATCATATAATATAATGCATTATAAAAACTCTTCAAGCTGTCCGATGGAAATAAAAATTATAGCCGCATATGCATTATATAATTATATAGTTTTGGTAAGAAAGTTATCCCTTACAGTTTAATACTCTAGAAATTAAAGCCGCCTCGCTATAACCCCGGGTTCATTATATTCCCGGTCTCCCCTACTTCTATATTGAAATAATTTGTTTTGGAAGATTAAAAATTTATTAGAACTAAACTAATCAATTTTAAATTTATTTTGCAGTGAATATGTTATATAATTAAAAACAAATAAATGGAAACAACGCATATTTATTATTCGATTAAAGAATATAATGAAAATATGAAGTATTTTACATAAAATATTTAACTTTTTAAAACTCCAAATATTTTTTGTAAAAACTCTTTTGAGATTTTTTGTGAACAAAAAATCTTTCATAAATTTTAAATATTAATATTTTTTTAGGATTTCTTTTCTTTAAATTTAAATCATTTTATTTCGTAAAAAATATGATATATATATATATTCTATTTTATAATAATTTCGATAATAATAGGCATATAAATAAATCATGTATAAAATCTAAACATTATAAAATCATTTTATATGTTCTCGACTTCGAACAAAAATGATACCTTTTTAGAATACAAAGCGTTAAAAATTAAAATTATTAGGGATTATCTAATTAATCAGCTGACCGCGATAACCCAACTCCATATATTACTGCATACGTTCAGGTTAGTAAAATCATATGTTTTGAATCAAGGAAAGGGTTCAATAATATTGATAATTTCATCTCGTTAGGTCGAAAAGTGATTGCCCGAGATTTATTTTTGAGATGCCAAAAAAAAATTTTTTATGGGATTAAGCTGGGGTGAATATGGTGGGAATTCAATCCTATCTTTGTAGGCATCGATTAAATGTGATATATGAATAGATGCATTATCCATTACAATAATTGCATCAGGTGGCGCACCATTATAACTCCCTCTATAATTTTATAAAGTTCATTTGTGGTTTTTCCGGTAGAGACAACATTTTACTAACTATGTCGATTTTTCTTTATTTCAATATTTGTATATTTTCTCGGTCTTGAAATAGTAGACGAGGATTGGGAGTTTGCATTTTAGTTAGAATTGGCAGAATTTGATAATATATTATTTATAGTAAACATTATATAAAAATTCAAATTAGGCAGTTAATTAAAAATTTTTCTTTTAATTTATTAATTTTTTTTTACGTAATATATATTTTATAAATAAACGATAGATTTGTTTAAACATTATATGCCTATTCTATTTTTCATTATATCCTTTAATCGAATAATAAATATTTGTTTATAGAATTAAATATTATACGATTATTTAAAAAGTTAATCAAAATATCTACCTTTTTTGTTATTACGACAATTTTTCAATAATTTGTTCTGAGTGAGGATTAAATATCGATGTTAAGTAAAGCTAGTCTATTCAAACGGTTATAAAGGTCATACTTTTGAGATTTTCCACAATGAAGAAATGATCCTCATTTGTGCTTGTACTAATTAGTATTGTTATCTAAATATACAGTAATTTTAATGTATTAGGAAAAAAAACTAATATATTTTAAAGTAAGCAAAGCTTTCATTGCGTTTCTTGGAGGATTATATGCTAAAATTAATTTTTCATACCAAGATTTAAATTCTAAAATTAATTGGCGCTCAGATATATTTATATCCTCTGAATAAAATTTAACTAAATATTTAATTTTTTCAATATCAAGATTTAATATATACTTCTGAAGGATTAATAGGTATAAGTATTTGTAAATTGAATAGATCATGAGATGTATTACAAATTGTTCATTAATTTCAGTTAAAAATGTATCCAAATGTGGAATAAAAACGATTATATTATAGTAATTCTCAATTGAATTCACGTTATTAATGAAACCATGTGTTAGTCTATATGCAAGTCTAGACTTGCGAATTTCAAAATCATAAATTTCACCCTCAACAATCACATAAATCTCTTGAAATGGTCTATATTGTCTCTTAGTTTTTTAAGATGCTCGTAGCTTCAGCTAAATCTATGTCATTTTTTGAAAAATATTTCATAAAATTATGGTGTAACAAAATAATTTATTAATTCATTCCAATGCAAAAAAAAATCGGCTCTCGTATTGAAACCCAATAATATATCTGCATCAGATGAAATATCTGATTCAGGCCATTCTAATGTTTTAAGGGCATTCAAAATAAATTCTTCTAAATTCAAAAATGTTGTAGTAGCTTGATGTCACAAGCCATCTTGTCGGGCATGGAGTTTCTTTCTTTTTGTAGCACAATAAGTGTCAGATATAATTTATTCAGCAAATTATATCTCTTTAGATATATGAACATTTCATACACGCAATTTTACCTAGTAGAGATAAAAAAAATTTTGGTTGATAAAATTATCTTGTAACTATTAATATTTGAGATTTAAAATGTAAGAAAACTTTAAATTTTCTTGGGATCAAGGAAAAAATATCTATAGGAATTTTAACTTTTTGCTAAAATTTAAAATTATAACCTATTTGAAATAGAATACTTCGTAATTCACAATTAATGAAAGCCTTTTATATCTTCTCTAAAAAATTTGTAACGGGGGGGGGGGGCAAGGCGCCTGTACAATACAGTAACCGTATAAACCTTTTCAAAATAATGAGGAAATTTTAAAAAAATAGATGAAAGTATTAAATCATATAAATTTTGTCGAAGGAGACAATAAATCAAAGCCCGATTCTTCAAGTCATAATTTTCAAGGCCTTAATAAGTTGGAGTTAAGTAAAATTACAAATTCGGTTCATAGGCTAATATATATTTTTTACAATACATCAGCCATCATCGCCTAGATATCAAATGGAAATAAACAAACTGCCTTAGATAATATTCAAATTCTACAGGTTGTTTCTGCCACAGGACTTTTTTAAAAATATTAGGCATAAAAATAACCATCATTAAGAGGGACTTAAGTGAAGACTTATATCTTGGGCACACATATTTCTTGAAATGTGTTGATTCAACAACATTTATATTCATAAATCGATACCCTACCAAAATTTTGGAAAGAGGAAGATAATTCCCAGAAAATAAATTCCCTACCATTTTTGTTCCTGCAGAGGACGGAGGGTAATTTTCGAAATAATATAAAAAAAATTATTTCCACCATTCAAATTAGAAGTATTCAATATAATTAATTAATTTTTTATTTACATCTTTTATTTTTTCAAATAAAATTTCTTATGATTAAAAATAATTTATAAGAGTTTTCTGGAATTTTTTTTAAGGAAATTATTTTATCAATGAGAATTTAATAAAATTTCTATTTATAACACTTATTTTTTACCGCAAAATCTATTGGATCTGATTTAAGCTTAAAAGAGAGAAATGTAAGATAAACAAATCGTTGTTGAGAATCGGAGGTTTCTGAACATTAATTCTAAATTACTTTAAAAAGCTAGGATAGGAAATGCGGAAGAGGAAAAAAAAATTCACCTATTAATTTTTTAAAAAAATATAAAAATAACTTTCCTTCCCCACCCCCTCCCCCCAGAAAAAAAAATTGAAATTTTTTTCCTGTATCTCTAAAAACCTTCAGATAGAGAACATATTTAAGCGGCAAAACATAAAATTATATTATTCATTTAATTTGATAATTAAAAATAATATAAAATGACGTTATATCAATCCCATATCGAGGGAATATATATAAATTTAAAAATTGATTGAATTCACTATTTAAAATTTTTTATTTTAGATAACATAACTGTGAAGATAAGGGATAGTGAGAAAACAAAATATATTTCTCTCCCTTTCTAGGCATAGAGATTATATTACAAATTATCTTATTTGGCGATAATATATTTAAATTATATTTTCTTTTATTTATTTAAAACAATTATATTTTTTCTTCGCATCATTAAATTAAGCCAATTTGATGTTGAAATCATAAATTAATAGGTATTTACCAGTATACGAAATCTATTCACATTCTATTACTCAATAAATTTTATATTAATTTTATTAATCATTTCCCAAAGAATGAAGAGCCCCTTATAAGAGTTTCAGAAACCAAGACCATTTTAGGATCTCCCGATTCTCAAAATATGTTGAATTCAAACACCGAATTAGATGGTATATTCAAAAATTAGAATTTAATTAATTTTTAAAAGAGTTGCCTATATCCAAAATATCTTTTAATTATATATTATGGGTGAAATATTCCCGATTCCACGAATTTTTTAAACCGATAGTTCTTGGATGAAATATAAAATGTGATCCCAAAACTTTTTCCAGGAGCGGAAACATCGTCTTCATTAAAATTTTTTTAAGGAAATACACCGATTTACTTCTCTACTAACCATTCCCTAAAATATGTTTACTACTTACTCCCTTAAAAATTTACCTTTATTCTCCTGAAAGATATATGAGATCAAAAGGCTCCTAACCACTCGGTCACGACTGAGCCGAGATATAGACTTTTTATGATATTTTAGAATCTATTGAAGCTAATTATTTATCATATATGTGATTAAAAATTTAATTCAAAAAGAGGAAGACAAAATAATTTATTGAAAATAATTCCCTAATGTGTAAACTTTCTAATTAATTATTATAACTTAATCATGAAATCCAAAATCAACTATTAACCCATTTTAATATATCCTGTTATTTAACTAATATTTTTCAAAATTTCTCATCAGGCCAGGCCTTAAAAAATTTAAGTAAAATTTAGATTTTTTTTAAGTAATACATTCAATAATAGGAAATATCTATATGACAAATCTACTATGATTACAATACCTAAGCTATAAAGATTTTAGAACTTATATCTATATATTAGTTATATTTGCTATAAAGCCTTAGATTACCTTTTATTAGTAAAGTTCCTTATCTTTAATTAATATATTGATTATTATTTTATATATTGAAATCATAACATTTTAAATTCAAAAATTCATTGGTATTTTGAATTATAATTGGTATTGATGCTTTTGTTTTATAAAATAAATCATGTGATTTAAAAAAATAAAATAACTTTTATAAAATATGTAACATCAGTTGTAGTTAGATTTTTTTTGCCGTAGTATAGATATATTTTTAAAATTGTTGATAGAGTTAGATATATTTTGTATGTAGCATGCCATACGTCTCAGTGCAAAACCTTCTATAACATTTAAAAAATTTTTTAGAAGTTTTAATATTAATGATAAATTCAGATTTAATAGCATAACAAACAAGCTATAAAATTATCATTCATAACATGAATAGACATCCAATAAACAGAAATATTAAAATATATTGTGGACTATATTTATATTTTTGTATCGCCGGGGTGGCCTAATGGGTTAGATGTATGCTTGGAAATAGAAGGACGAAGAGGAGGCAGGTTCAATCCTGGTAAGGAGCATAGTTTTACTTCGATGACTAAGATGAATTTCGGAGCTTAGAGATGACATTCCGGTCACCGACAGGCCTGGAAAGCCGGGTGCTAAGGATACCTGTCCAATAAACAAAAATAAAGGAAACAAATGAAAATATGAATATGAAAGCTAGGGCGTTCCTTCCAAGCGACGCGCAGGGTGTAGACCTCCATCCTATGAAAAGTAAAGTAAAGGTCAAAGCAATGAAGACAATTTTAGCAAGTTTGAATATTGGGACGCTTAAAGGTAAGACGAGAGAATTGGCATTAATGTTGAACAAGAGGTTGATATAGCGGGCATACAAAAGACGAAATGGAAAGGTCAGAAGACTTTAATGATTGGAGATGGGTATAAATTGTACTATAATGGAATTGTTAGCAATGGGAACGGTGTCGGCATCATCCTCAGTCAAGATCTAACCTCCTCAGTAGTAGAAGTCAACAGGATCTCTGATAGATTAATGAAGATAAAACTCTGCATTGGTCAATCAATACTACACATCCTTTCAGTATATGCTCCTCAAACGGGTTGCAAGGAAGAAGAGAAAGATGACTTTAAAGCTATCCTTGATGAAGCTATAATGGAAATCCCTAAGGATGACCTAGTCATAATTGGTGGTGACTTAAATGCGCATGTGAGGAAAGCAAGAGATCATGATGGTTTTGGATATGGAGAAAGATATAATGAAGAAGAGCATTTACTGAAATTTGCGCAAGTCTTCAACCTTGCCTTAACCAACACCTACTATATAGAAAAAGACAGTCATGAAAGTGGTACAAGGAAACACAGATAGATTACATGCTAATCCCTCGCAGAAGATTAAAAGATGAATGTAATAGACTGCAAATCCCAAGAGAAGATATCGCCGTGAAACACAAGTTACTAGTAATGGATTCACACCTCACAAATAAATCCACTCAAAACAAGATAAAACTGGAACCATGCATCAAATGGCGTAAATATAAAAAAACAATGACAGATGTCTTTGCAATCAATCCAAACATTAAAACAATAGATTCCTCACAAGTCAGTGAAAAAAATGTGGACAGACCTTTCATCCAGATTAATAGACACTGCCAAGTCGACACTAGGCTTGACAAGGGGAGGCAACAAATCATACAAAGAACTATGGTGGTAGAATGAAGAGGTATAAACCACTATAAATGAGAAAAAGCTTTATATGTGGTACAAATCTAAAAACCCAGATGACAAGACTAATTACAAAAAATCCAAGAGAATAGCTACAAAGGCGGTGGCTAGGGTCAAATCTATGACATACGATGACATGTACGAAGATCTACATACCAAGGAAGGGCAAAATAAAATATACAGATTAGCCAAACAGCGAGAAAAGAACTCTAGGGATATAAACGGAGCTCCGAAAGTAATCAAAAATAAAGATGGGAAATTGTTAATAAAGGAAAAAGAAATAATGAATAGATGGAAGGAATATTTTCAGGAGCTTCTCAACTTTAATCCCCACATCTACATCTAGATGAACACTTCCCATGTCAAAACCTTGTACAACCAATAACAGAACAAGAAATAATCACATGCCTCAAGCATATGAAAAACAACAAAGCTAGGGGTCCAGATGATATTCCAATAGAAAGCCTTAAAGCACTAATGATGGAATACATTTCCTCACAAATCTATACAATAAAATATTTGGAAATGAAGAGGTTCCCCAAAAATGGAGGAGAGCTATCTAGTTCCTATCTTCAAAAATACAGGGGATCCACACAATTGTCAAAATTACAGGGGCATAAAACTAATGTCACACTGTCTAAAACTATACTAGAAAAAAGATTAAGAGACATAATCGAAATAGGAGAGACTCAGTTTGGCTTTATGCCTGGAAGATCAACAAATGATGCTAACCACGCAATTAGGCAAATGAGTGAAAAATACAGGGAAAAAAACAAAAAGCTACACATGGTCTTTCTCGATCTAGAAAAGGCCTTCGATAGAATCCCAAGAAAACTTATTTGGTGGGCGCTACGCCACAAAAAGGTTCCCGAAAAATATATAAGAATAATACAGGATATATATATGGGCCATACAACAATGGTCAGCCGAAGGAGTTCATCAAGGGTCGGCTCTCAGCCCACTTCTCTTCATTACAGTAATAGATGTATTAGCACAGTCTATACCTTAAACAGTCCCGTGGAATATTTGCAGATGATATTGTGATACTTGCCGAATCCAACGATGAAATGAAAGAAAGATAAGTGAGTTGGATAAATATCCTAGAAAAGCATGGACTAAAAGTAAATAGAGAAAAGACGGAGTATATGGTGATAGGAGATGAAACAGAGAGTATTGATATAAATGAATGGAAGATATCGGCAATTGAAAGCTGTAAATATTTGGACCTCACCAAGAGATAAAGAGTAAAATTAATCAAGGGTGGTTAAATTGGAGATCTTTATCTGGAGTGCTATTTGACAAAAGAATCCCACACAAATTAAAGGGAAAAATTTACAGTTCCATAGTACACCCAACTATTCTAAATAGTTCGGAAATTTGGCAACCAAAGAATCAGACGAGAGAAGTCTACAATGCTGAGGATGATTGCTAGGATAACAAGAAAGGATAAAGTGCGCAGTACAAGAATACTAAGTAGTTTAATGGTAGTGCCCATTAAGGCTAAGTTAGTGGTAAACAGACTTAGGTGGTATGGGCACACAATGAGAAGGCCTATGAACTACATAGGAAATATGGTTCAGAGTTTGGAAGTGATGGGCAAACGTAAAAGAGGAAGGCCAAAACTTCAATGGGGCCATAAATTTAGAGCCAATATAAAGGAGTATAAATTAGATAAAAGAGATTGAAAGAATAACATAGAGTGGAAAGAGATGTTGAAGGAGCTTAGAATAAGGATTTAATGGAATTTTAAATAATGAAAATGAGGCATTTTTATCGATATTACGAGATTAGATTAATAGAAAATATATTATTAATATACTATGAAGAAAAAAAAACATATTTTGAAAATTGTTAGTCGGTTTTGTGGTGAGACCGACCTACCCATCCTTTTACCATATATAATATTTAAAAAAAATCTAATAGAATTAATAATTTGTGAAATATGATAGGTTCGGATCCGAATAATCCATACTTCAACCCTTATTATGATCCTTATCAAAATGTGGGAAGTCCCTCCCATGGTGGCGATAACAGGATGATTCAGAAAAACCCTCTCATATCATTCAATAATCCGCCTTTATCATCTTTATCTATTGGGACTGGATCCATAGTGGGAGGTGCTCATTCCGGCAATCAAATCCAACCAATAGGCTCTTACCCGACGGTCTACAATTCGTACAACTTACCTCCCAGATACTCTACAGTTGAGTATCCGTCTAATCCTGCGCAACTTATAGAGGCCTACAAAGGGCAACATTTACCGATATCATTGCAAATAAAGGCTAATGAAATAAGGCTTAAATCTGAAAACGGAGAATATAACGAATTAGGACAAAAACTTGGCCCTTCTAGAAACTCGAATAAAAAGGGTGATGATGAAGATCAAGTGAATTCGGCAGGAGATGAATATGTGAATGACGCTCTATTCAGACTAGCCACCAAAAACAGATATAAAACCGGAATTAAAGCCACGATGGATCCGCTCCAATTTTTGCTTCCCTTCATATTCCACCTAAAGGACAAAAACTCTGATCATCCAAAACGGCAGCAACCCATTGTGCTTAAGGGATGAACGGATAAACAAAAATTTCCAATAAGATGTGCTGTCATATATGTGGAATATTATTATATTATTATGTTTCTTAAATTATTTTATTTATTTTTATAAAATAATTAAAGTTGTGAAAGAATTTTTATGATATTACACTTGTTCCTTTTTATAAACCGAAGTTGTAAAAAAATATAAAAATACTTGATATATTTTTATGTTGTAATTTTGTAAAAGAAAAGTATAATAAAAAGAATAAAATTATAACTTGTTTAATTTTAGAGTTGTCAGTCTTCCTATAAACAGCACAAAAATAATTGATAATAAAAAGAAGATGAAGTTCTCTTATAAAAATATAGAATAAAACCACATTGTAAATAGTTTTATTTTAAAAATATTAAATCCTCATATAAACAGGTACATCTACTTAAATGAATTAAGCTAAAATCTTATTTTTTTAATATATCTAAAATTAAGCTCGGGGGAAGCCTTTGGCAATGCTTAATACCCTTTCTCATTTTATTTTTTACATTTTATTAATTTTTTATATAAAACTGTTAATCCTATTAATATATTTTAAAGAAAATATGTTATTGAAACATACTCTGTATTATTTATAAATATACCTAATAAAAACTTGTCACTTGAAATTGACATATAAAATTATGGTTGGCTATAAAATGTTATTGGTGAATAAATATATTGATTTAATTAACTAATATGTATTTAAAGCATGTATATCAATCTAATTACTCAGGTTACATTTTATTTTAAAATATATTTGCATCATCAAGCAACGATTTAATTATAATATCGTATTAAAATATTAGAATTTCATTTTAAAATATAAAAATAAAAGAATTTTTCTCATTAATTTGATTGGATCTCAATATATATAAATACATTTATTTTATTTTTCTAAAGCATGGGTTGAGAAAATTATTAATTGCCAATTTATTAAATTGTTTACAATTATCCAAACAAGATAGGTATCGTCAATATAAGGCAAGGAAAAAAGCAGCTGTTAGAGAAGTTGGATATTTGTCCGAGAGAAATTTTCAATATATAAAAGTAAGAAATATTTTGGACGAAAATTTTAAAATTTTAAACTATTCTTTAACATTTGGCCATATTATTGTTGTAAGTAAAAATAGATAAATGTATTTTAATACGCAAAAAACGAGATGCTTAATTTAGAAAACACATATAAATCATGCTGTGATTTTATAATTTTCCCACCTAAGGAAAAATAATTAAAGATGAAAAAACAATTCAAACATAGGTGCTCATATTGCTGATTATTTATTGGATCCCCAATATAAGGGAATAATCCAACTAGTAGTGAGTTCGATTAGGAATTTTCAAGGTGATGATAATCAAAATATTTAAAAGGATATCATAAATTTTAGAAATAAAAGCGGAGGTATATTTAATTGCCAAATTATATGGAAAACAGTAAGTTCATAATGACAATCAGATTTCGGCTTCAAGTTATTAGAATGGAATTTCCCATCTTGAAAATTAAGAAAAATGTATAATATCTTACTAACAAATCCTAGTTCTTCTTTTTAAGAAAGAAATTGATCGGTTTGGGATAATATTTATACGAAGAAAAGAAATTAATTAAAGATCTCGACAACCAGATAATTGTTAAGAGTATATCATAACCTAGATTGCTTAAAATATTAAGGGAGGATAATATTGAATATAAATCAGAACAAGACTCTGCCATGGAGAGTGAAACATTAATTATAGGATTTTAAAAAATATAATTTAATATTATAAATCATTTTTTTACCATTATATATAAAACAAAGAATAAATATTTATTTGAATTTGACCATATTTGAGCGGTGAAATGCACAACCCTGTATAAAACTAATAAACAATAACCATCTTCATAATGTAAATTTGGCCCGGCTTAAACTCGTGCTTTTTGGTATTCTTGAATATGGGCTAATTTATTGTAATGATGTGCATGGAGATTAATTCGAATCCACCAAAAACTGCCCAACTCGCATCTATTTAAAAGTTAATTTTAAAATATTTTGCATAAATATCAATATTTTTAAACACGATAAAGTGATTAGTTTATTATCTATTATCGATCCAAAAACTTGTTCCATTGTCTGTTGAAATATGGCTGAAGACGTTTTAAGTCCGAATGGAAATCTTGTAAACCTGAAGAATCTCTTGTGTGTGGATATTGTAAGTAAATCTCTAGAGTTCTTATGAATCGGGATTTGAATAATGGGTTATTTAAAATCTATCTTGCCTCTCGCTAATTTGTTGATTCTGGGTATAGGGTATTTAAAATCTTCAAGAGCTGGGTTAACAGTTTCTTTAAGCCTGAGACTCCCATTATTTTTAAAGACTGGTGTAATTGGGTCCGCCCATCTTAGGTCTTTCACTGGCTCTATGATCTTGTTTTCTAGGCAAGTATTTAATTCTTTAGTTATATTGTTTATTCTGGAGTAAGGAATCCTTCTCTGTGGTATAATCTTTGGTTTGGCATTTGGCTTTACCGTAATCTAACTTGAGTCTTCATGACAGGTTTATTAGTTAACTTTGATTCGTAATTAGATATCAACTTCGCCAACTTGACGTTATCATCCACATCTATCATGCCTATGAATCTTTCAAGTATATTCTTAAAATGCTTTAACCATGATCTTCCTAACAAAGGCATCTTGTTAATGTTTACAATTAACGCATCCAAAATTTGAGAATCCTTTCGTATTCTACATTCATGAATCTATCATTTGTATCGTTTTGCCATGGTACCCTGATAACTAGATGTTGGACTTCAATGTTTTTTATGCTTGTTTTCTATCATATATTCTGGTATAATTGGTGCCAGTATCCATTTGTATTGTAGTTGCGACGTTGTTAATTTTGATGTTCACCATATATGCATCACCTTTGTAATTCTCAACCTCGTTTTATACGTTATATATGTCAATATTTGATAAATTATTATTTTTCTTCATGAAATCTATCATTTCGTCTTGGAAAATGATAATTGATTTGGTTATTAAATCTTAGGTTGTCATAATATAGTCGTGTCTGCCATGGTTGTCCTAAACTGTTGTTTGTAATGATTATCGTAATGTATGTTGGTCTCATCATAAGGAATCATCTGGGCATTATCATATCTGCTGTTTGTTGATTTTGTTCATTAACTTTTTTTTTATCTTGCCACTCCCTCCACATGTTTTACATCAGAGTGTGTGTTTTCTTTGATAATGATCTTATATATTGATGTTTCGATCAATTTCATCTAATTCTTTACCTATCTTTATGATATCATCTAAAATGATTAAATCTTTTGTACTTTATTTCCTTAGACAAGCTTGATACTTTATTTTCTCTATAACTCTGTCGTATCCAACAAGTTGCAATCTCTGTTGAGCTGACAAATTTGAGTGATCAACTCTAAAAAACTTAAGCTCTCCTTTTGAACCGCAGCATTAAAATCGCTAATTTTCTTGTTTCGAGTCTTAACAGGCTGTAATAATCTGTTGTTGATTAGTATCGAAGATTTCATAAGATCGGCCTCAGGGCATATAGATTGTGGTTTAGAAGATATCATTTGGTAAATTGTGGAGTAAGGTAGTGGTATTATCGTCATCTGTACTATTATTCTTAAAAATAAGTTCAATTTTAGTTATATATGTATCAATATTTCCTATATATTTAAGAAACTCACATTTGTATAATACAGTATCATTAAAAACAGTGGGTTTTTTATTATCCAACATATTTAAATAATTATAAAAAAAATTTTTTTTTAATTATTTTTATTTTAGAAAAAAGAAATAATTAATATGAAACTCACCTTTGTGTTTTAATAAAATTTTATTTTACGAAAGATAGCTGCTGCCACCATGTTAAGGTAGACTGGGAGTAAGACATTAAATAAAAAAGTTATACAAATTTTATTTTATTTATTAAAAAATTTAAACTACTGAATCTAATAAATTTTACATCTATATATATGTTATAAAATTCCATTTAACAATTTATTTAATCGGTCAATATAAAATAACAATCATTTAAACCAGGGACGACAACCCTCCTTCTAAAAAAATGGACTAGGGTTTGGGTTCAGTGAAAAATCTTTAAACCCGGTTCGAATTCAGGTGGGTTCAGGGTTCGGAGACCAGAAAAACAATGACTTATTAAAATTAGTTAAAATAATAGAAACATCATTTTTTAAAAAATTTATTTTAATTAGTATCACCATAAAAATAATTATCATCATAATTATAATATATTATATATAATCGTCGTCTAAAATTGGAGTGCCCCACTCGACATTTTCAAAATTTTTGAGTTAGAAATGGATAATAACTTATTTATTCCCAATATATATAAAAATAATAACTAGATTAAAAAATATTGATTTTTGCCAAAGTTATTGTCAAAATTGATCAATAAATTTTTCCTATATTTTATTTTAAACTTTAATGTTGATTTTCTCATTTTAAACATTCAAAATTTTTGAGTTAGAAGTGGATAATAACTTATTTATTCTCAGTATATATAAAAATATATATTCATTTTTACCAAAGTTATTGTCAAAATTGATCAATAAATTTTTCCTATATTTAATTTTATTTAATGGATTTTCTCATTTTAAACATTTGTTTAATTGGGGCACTCCGTTCTAGATCGACGATATAATACAGTGTTGTGATGATTTAATGAAACATATTGACGATTAAATTAAAACCCATCCATATAAAATTTTAATCTTCGCAAAAATAATTAAAATATAGACAAAGCATTATTGAAATTTTTTTTATTATTCCTTTTGTTATTTTAATTATTTTTGCAAAGATTATAATTTTATATGGATGGGTTTTAATTTAATCGTCAATATGTTTCATTAAATCATCCATCACACACTGTACTACAATACAATTTAAAAAATTATTAAATATAACAAAAATAATTACATGACCAAAAAATGTTTTTTTTTTAAATTAATATTTTTTTGAATATAAAAACAATTGTTTTGAATAAGAACTCTTTTTAAATAGGAAATCTTTTATAAATAAAAATCTTAAATTACATGTTTTTTATATTATATTTTTTTTAACATATGATTTAAAATAAATAAGAAAGTTTAAAATAAAATAAAAACTTGAACCCTGAACCCCAGATTTAAAAAAAAGGTTTGGGTTCGGAGAAATATTGGTTTGGGTTCGGGTTCTAGTCCCTGATTTAAACGACCAAAGTATTAAGAAACTTTTAAGATAACATAATGTAAAGTAAAAGAAATAATAAAATCTGTCCGTAACGTAAATATAATGTAAAATAAAAGAAATAATAAAATCAGTCCTTAAGGTAAATATTAAGTTAATAGACTGTGAAAAAGAAATAATAAAAATCAGTCCATATATATTAACAAGTTCAACCCTTTTTAGTACGCTTTGCATATTTTTATCAAATTTTAAGAAGGATAAAAGAGACAACGATTATCAGCATGAAAATTTTCATTTTTTTTTGTTTCGCCAAGTACCAACATATTTCTCAAAAAAATAAGAAAGTTAAAGAACGAAGATTGTGATAATTGGCACTTTTCTAAATTATTTCAATAAAATTTAAACAAAATATCTTTTTTTGAATGATTTCTCAAAATTTTTTGTGGTACATCTTCATGAAATTAATTAAACATTTTTACAATCCATATTTTAACCCATTTGTGTCCAAAAAACTTTAAAAATAACGATTATGACAATTGCTACTTGTCTAGAGTACATCTTCACTGAAGTTTTATTTTAACATGTTACTTACCCATTTATGTAAAAAAAAACAAAAAACTTAAATAACTATTTAGTTAAATTGTATTTAAATTAAAATCGTTATTTCATGCTACTTTTTTAAGCAAGTATTTATAAAAAATAACGAATATGACAATTGTCACATTATAATATTATCCTTAAATAGATCATATAAAATCACATTATACATATTTTTGCCCATTAGCGTCAATAAAATCTAATATGTTTAAATATACTGATTATGATAATTATCATTTTTCAAAGGAACAACTTCTTTGAATTTATAATTTAACATCTTTAACCAGTTTCAAGTCAATCAGATTGATTAATCAGTTACAAATACTTTTATTAAAAACATTAAACGTTTTTTAAAAAAAAATGTATGATGAATATACTTAAAAAATATAGATAATTATACAAAAATGATTTTAAAAAAATTATAAAAGATTTTACCTAAAATAATGTTTATTTATAATAAAATTCACAAAAGAATTCCTCAAAAAAGATTTATTTACAAAGAAGATTTAAAATTATTGGGCGTGCTAATAAATTGTAACAAAAATCTCCATATATAATCACCGTAATGAAAAAATCTATATATGTCGTAATTTTTAAAGGGATCATGACTATCCGGGATCTTCATGGGATTTAAAGGGATATCTTTAAAATTTCAATTTTTTAAAGGATAAATATATTATCACGTTTTAATGGTGATAAAGAGGAATTTTATTTTAAAAGCATTTTCCACGAGTTTCGCTGCGTTTTTTCATTTTCTATGTTGTTTTTTTGGCCTTATGATATAAGATATATATAGTATAGGTAGTGTTGCGTAATCGGCTAATTTTAGCCGACTAAAAACGGCTTAGCCGAGATTTTAGGTGGAAAAATCGGCTAAGCCTAATTAGGTATAGCCTAAAAATCGGCTAAGCCTAATTAGGCTAAGCCTAAAAATCGGCTAAGCCTAATTAGGCTAAGCCTAAAAATCGGCTAAACCTAATTAGGCTAAGCCTAAAAATCGGCTAAACCTAATTAGGCTAAGCCTAAAAATCGGCTAAACCTAATTAGGCTAAGCCTAAAAATCGGCTAAGCCTAAAAATTGGCTAAGCCTAAAAATCGGCTAAGCCTAAAAATTGGCTAAGCCTAAAAATGGGCTAAGCCTAAAAATTGGCTAAAATAAATTATTCAAAATTCTGCATCGATGCTTAGCATTAATTATTATTTATTTATTTTAGTAAAATAATTTATTTTATTTAATGTAAATATTTTATTATTATCAACAAATAAACATGATAGGATTTAATATTTTTTATTTATATTATTATATTTTGAAATGAAAATAAATTTATTTATTTGATGTTTTTTTAATAAAAAAAAATAATATGCTGCTATATTGTAAAAATGTAATATTCTTTAAATATAATTTATTAGTGATTTTCACAATCTTCTTTGTAAATACATCTTTTATTGAGGAATTATATTGTAAATTTTATTAGATAAATACACAATCTTTTAGGTGAAATCTTTTATCATTTTTTTAAAATTATCTATTAATTATTAAATGAGGTGGATTTTATGAAACTTTTTTGATGTTATTTTATATGATCTTTTTAAGGATAATATTTTAATGTGACAATTGTCATAATCGTTCATTTATAAGTTTTTTGAATTTTTTTGAAGAAAGTATGTTAAAATAAGTATTAATAACATGTGTAAATACAAATTTAGTGAAGATGTACCAATGAAAAGTGACAATTGTCATAATGGTTAATTTTAAAGTTTTTTGAATTTTTTTGACGAAAATTTTGTTAAAATAATTATTAATAACATTTGTAAATATAAATTTAGTGAAGATGTACCATAGAAAAGTGACAATTGTCATAATCGTTATTTTTAAAGTTTTTCGAATTTTTTTGACGAAAATATGTTAAAATAAGAATTAATAACATGTGTAAATATAAATTTAGTGAAGATGTACCAATGAAAAGTGACAATTGTCATAATAGTTAATTTTAAAGTTTTATGAATTTTTTTGACGAAAATTTGTTAAAATAAGTATTAATAACATGTGTAAATATAAATTTAGTGAAGATGTACCAGAAAAGTGACAATTGTCATAATCGTTATTTTTAAAGTTTTTCGAATTTTTTTGACGAAAATATGTTAAAATAAGAATTAATAACATGTGTAAATATAAATTTAGTGAAGATGTACCAATGAAAAGTGACAATTGTCATAATGGTTAATTTTAAAGTTTTTTGAATTTTTTTGACGAAAATTTGTTAAAATAAGTATTAATAACATGTGTAAATATAAATTTAGTGAAGATGTACCATAGAAAAGTGACAATTGTCATAATCGTTATTTTTAAAGTTTTTCGAATTTTTTTGACGAAAATATGTTAAAATAAGAATTTATAACATGTGTAAATATAAATTTAGTGAAGATGTACCAATGAAAAGTGACAATTGTCATAATGGTTAATTTTAAAGTTTTTTGAATTTTTTTGACGAAAATTTGTTAAAATAAGTATTAATAACATGTGTAAATATAAATTTAGTGAAGATGTACCATAGAAAAGTGACAATTGTCATAATCGTTATTTTTAAAGTTTTTCGAATTTTTTTGACGAAAATATGTTAAAATAAGAATTAATATCATATGTAAATATAAATTTAGTGAAGATGTACCAATGAAAAGTGACAATTGTCATAATAGTTAATTTTAAAGTTTTTTGAATTTTTTTGACGAAAATTTGTTAAAATAAGTATTAATAACATGTGTAAATATAAATTTAGTGAAGATGTACCATAGAAAAGTGACAATTGTCATAATCGTTATTTTTAAAGTTTTTCGAATATTTTTGACGAAAATATGTTAAAATAAGAATTAATAACATGTGTAAATATAAATTTAGTGAAGATGTACCAATGAAAAGTGACAATTGTCATAATGGTTAATTTTAAAGTTTTTTGACAATTTGTTAAAATAAGTATTAATAACATGTGTAAATATAAATTTAGTGAAGATGTACCATAGAAAAGTGACAATTGTCATAATCGTTATTTTTAAAGTTTTTTGAATTTTTTTGACGAAAATATGTTAAAATAAGTATTAATAACATGTGTAAATATAAATTTTGTGAAGATGTACCAATGAAAAGTGACAATTGTCATAATCGCTATTTTTAAAGTTTTTTGAATTTTTTTGACGAAAATATGTTAAAATAAGTATTAATAACATGTGTAAATATAAATTTAGTGAAGATGTACCATAGAAAAGTGACAATTGACATAATCGTTATTTTTAAAGTTTTTTGACGAAAATATGTTAAAATAAGTATTAATAACATGTGTAAATATAAATTTAGTGAAGATGTACCAATGAAAAGTGAAAATTGTCATAATCGCTAAAGTTTTTTAAATATAAATTTAGTGAAGATAGTGACATTTGTCATAATCGTTAATTTTAAAGTTTTTTGATTTTTTTTGAAGAAAATATGTTAAAATAAGTATTAATAACATGTGTAAATATAAATTTAGTGAAGATGTACCAATGAAAAGTGACATTTGTCATAATTGTTATTTTTAAAGTTTTTTGAATTTTTTTGAAGAAAATATGTTAAAATAAATATTAAAAACCTGTTTAAATAAAAATTTAGTGAAGATGTACTATAGAAAAGTGACAATTGTCATAATCGTTATCTTTAAAGTTTTTTGAATTTTTTTGACGAAAATATGTTAAAATAAGTATTAATAACATGTGTAAATATAAATTTAGTGAAGATGTACCAATGAAAAGTGACATTTGTCATAATTGTTATTTTTAAAGTTTTTTGAATTTTATTGACAAAGATATTTTAAAATAAGTATTGATAACATGTTTAAATAAAAATTTAGTGAAGATGTACTCTAGATAAGCGACAATTGTCATAATCGTTATTTTTAAAGTTTTTTGATTTTTTTTGACGAAAATAGTTAACTTGCATCGATATTGATTTTAAAATAGAAAAAAAAGTTTACCCAAATTTTAAACAAGATTGTCTGATGAAAATTGGTAAAAAAAATAATAATTTCTAAATTAGGATTAGATATTATGATATAAATTTTGCATATTAATTTCTGACCCGATGAACAAATGTAATAAAATGCCAATTTGCTCCTGTTTTTGGGGAAGAATCTATTATTACCATATGTGTTTCTATGGCATATACTCAGGCAATTTTAAATTTACAATCTATATTTTTACCCATTTACATCAAAGAAATTTTAAAAATAACGATTATGACAATTGTCACTTTTCTATAGTACATCTTCACTAAATTTTTATTTACACATGTTATTATTTCGTCAACAAAAATCAAAAAATTTAAAAAATAATGATTATGAAAATTGTCGCTTATCTAGAGTACATCTTCACTAAATTTATATTTACACATGTTATTAATTTAATACTTATTTTAACATATTTTCGTCAAAAAAATTCAAAAAACTTTAAAAATAACGATTATGACAATTGTCACTTTTCATTGTCTTCAATTTATATTTACACATGTTATTAATACTTATTTTAACATATTTTCGTCAAAAAACTTTAAAAATACCCATTATGACAATGTCAATTTTCTATGGTACATCTTCACTAAATTTTATTTAAACATGTTATCAATACTTATTTTAACATATTTTCTTCAAAAAAATTCAAAAAACTTATAAAATAACGATTATGACAATTGTCACTTTTCTATGGTACATCTTCACTAAATTTATATTTACACATGTTATTAATACTTTTTTTAACAAATTTTCTTCAAAAAAATTCCAAAAACTTATAAAATAACGATTATGATAATTGTCACTTTTCTATGGTACATCTTCACTAAATTTTTATTTAAACATGTTTTTACTACTTATTTTAACCTATTTTCTTCAAAAAATTCAAAAAACGTATAAAATAACGATTATGACAATTGTCACTTTTCTATGGTACATCTTCACTAAATTTTTATTTAAACATGTTTTTAATACTTATTTTAACATATTTTCTTCAAAAAAATTCAAAAAACGTATAAAATAACGATTATGATAATTGTCACTTTTCTATGGTACATCTTCACTAAATTTATATTTACACATGTTATTAATACTTATTTTAACAAATTTTCTTCAAAAAAATTCCAAAAACTTATAAAATAACGATTATGATAATTGTCACTTTTCTATGGTACATCTTCACTAAATTTTTATTTAAACATGTTTTTACTACTTATTTAACCTATTTTCTTCAAAAAAATTCAAAAAACGTATAAAATAACGATTATGACAATTGTCACTTTTCTATGGTACATCTTCACTAAATTTTTATTTAAACATGTTTTTAATACTTATTTTAACATATTTTCTTCAAAAAAATTCAAAAAACGTATAAAATAACGATTATGACAATTGTCACTTTTCTATGGTACATCTTCACTAAATTTTTATTTAAACATGTTATTAATACTTATTTTAACATATTGTCGTCAAAAAAAATCAAAAAACTTTAAAAATAGCGATTATGACAATTGTCACTTTTCTTTGGTACATCTTCACTAAATTTATATTTACACATGTTATTAATACTTTTTTTAACCTATTTTTTTCAAAAAAATTCAAAAAACTTATAAAATAACGATTATGACAATTGTCACATTAAAATATTATCCTTAAAAAGATCATATAAAATCATCAAAAAAGTTTCATAAAATCCACCTCATTTAATAAAAAATAGATAATTTTAAATGATAAAAAAATTATAAAAGATTTCACCTAAAAGATTGTTTATTTATCTAATAAAATTTACAATATAATTCCTCAATAAAAGATGTATTTATAAAGAAGATTGTAAAAATCACTAATAAATTATATTAAAAAGAATATTACATTTTTACAATATAGCAGCATATTATTTTTTTTATTAAAATAACATCAAATAAATAAATTTATTTTCATTTCAAAATATAATAATATAAATAAAAAATATTAAATCATATCATGTTTATTTGTTGATAATAATAAAATATTTACATTAAATATAAATAAAATAAATTTATTTTACTAAAATAAATAAATAATAATTAATAATAAGCATCGATGCAGAATTTTGACTAATTTAATTTTAGCAGATATATATAGGCTTAGCCAATTTTTAGGCTTAACCTAATTAGGCTTAGCCGATTTTTAGTTTTAGCCGATTTTTAGGCTTACCTAATTAGGCTTAGCCGATTATTAGGCTTAGCCGATTTTTAAGCTTAGCCTAATTAGGCTTAGCCGATTTTTAGGCTTAGCCTAATTAGGCTTAGCCGATTTTTAGGCTTAGCCTAATTAGGCTTAGCCGATTTTTAGGCTTAGCCTAATTAGGCTTAGCCGATTTTTAGGCTTAGCCTAATTAGGCTTAGCCGATTTTTAGGCTTAGCCTTATTAGGCTTAGGCGTAGTTTTTAGCCGATTACGCAACACTAAGTATAGGGTATCAATCGATAGCTAATCATAAGATCTATTCAACTGGAGGTCAATCTCTGACCCATAATGGGCGGTCTAGGGGGGTAGGATGATGGGGGGCGGAGGGGGGGGGGGGTAAAAAATAATTTTTTTTGATATGTGTATCAATCGATAGCCAATCAAAAGATCTATTCAACAGGGTTCAATCTCTGCCCCATAATGGGCGGTCTAGGGTGTGGGGGTGGGGTGTAAAAAATATTTTTTTTGATATGGGTATCAATCGATAGCTAATCAAAAGATTTATTCAATGAAGGTCAATTTCTGCCCCATAATGGGCGGTCTAGGGGATGAGGGGGGGGGGGTAAAAAATATTTTTTTTGATATGGGTATCAATCGATAGCTAATCTAAAGATCTATTCAACTGGAGGTCAATGTCTGCCCCATAATAGACTGTCTAGGGGGTGGGGGTGGGGGTGGGGGTGTAAAAATTAATTTTTTTTGAAATGGGTATCAAATAAAAACTAATTTTAATATGGTTTGACTGAAAGTCTTCATTCTTGGTCTTGATGGGTATGACCTGGTCTGGGGGAGGGGGTCAACAAATTAACAAAATGTCTAGTTGGATAGAATTTACAGAAATAAAAGAGAATGAAGATAAAACAATTTTTTAAATTTTTTTTCGGTTCCAATCCTGAACTTGAAATATATAATTTGCAGTGTTCTATATTAGCACGATATTCCATAGCTATTTTTTTTAGTATCGATATCTTTAGCGTGCACCATTTTTTTAAAAAGAGAGATAACGGTAGCTCGTTACTAAATAAATAGCAAAAATTATTATAACAATTTTATAATTAATTCTAAAATCATAATCTTATAATTTTATTTTATTTTAAAATTTAAATTTACATTTAAAAATATAATATGTTTTTCAAAAAAATAAAAATTTTTAAATGTCGACAGTATAGAATGATAATGAAAATAATTGGTACAGATCATATCGACAAAGGAATATCTCTTGAAAATGATGATGATATGAAATTTCCTTTTCCTTAATTCACAAATTATTTTAATCTCGATAAAAAAATTAACACAATATATAAATTTTGCTGTAAGATGTGGCCGAGGTTTTATCAGCAAACAAAACTAGTTGCTTCAACTTGAGAAAACATTTAAAGGTAATATATCAACCAAAAATTAATATCAATGTATAGCTCAATTCTTAATCTTTAAAAAAAATTAGATCATCTATAATAGTTTTTGAGTTAGATGAGTTTAGGTGAAAGTTGATTTTCTGGCCTAGTCTAAACATACTATATTTCAACTAGCCATAAGATAGTGAATTTTTATGGGTATCTAATAAATAGTAATTAAAAAATCTTTTGATTATATTAATTTTATCAGGCTAAGCGGGCATCCTAAGATATAATGAATATTATTATTCACACAGAACATAAACATGGGTATTAAATAAAAGTTAAATACATTTAGACTTCTTTATTAAATACAATTATAAGCAGGGGTTAAATATAGTCATTGCTATTTATAAACTCATTGTAGCCTAATGATAAAATTGTTTGCTAGAAACTTAATCTAATTTGTAATATTTTTAAATCTCAAAATTTCGGCTTCGGCCTCAATATTTTTGGGGCATAGATTAGATCTATCATTTTTATTTATTGGGATAAGTACGTGATCCCCACCAATGCAAAATTTTATCTTTTTAATTTTATTCTTATA
The DNA here is from genome assembly GCF_954871325.1 of Gordionus sp. m RMFG-2023. NCBI lineage: Eukaryota > Metazoa > Nematomorpha > Gordioida > Chordodea > Parachordodidae > Gordionus > Gordionus sp. m RMFG-2023. The sequence goes on from NC_088775.1 coordinate 24,680,292, forward strand.
AGCATTCTCTTGCTTCTTCCTAGCTATTAAATATGAAATGAACGAAGGTAGTCTGGTTAAAATATTTTCGATGCTGTTGCCAATCGAGTTTGTAGTATAATTATCTTTTCATAATATTATATTTCCAATTTTATATTTTGTTCCCTCCGAAAGAATATATTCAATATTGTAAAAGGATTCATAAGAATTTGCCCTCCTTATCTTGTAAGCAATCAGAACACCCTCAGGTTTATCAGTACTGTTATTGTTATAAAGTAGTTATAACGTATTGCAAGTCTCATTAGAAACTATGGTGAAATCTTGTTTAAAATAAAAAATATATAAAAATGAAGAGTTAAATTTGTAGAGTTAGTAAAATATTTCTTGATTTTATTACTTTCATCAGAAAAGGAATGATTTCTCAATCCATTGCCATTATATGATGAGCTTGGTATAGAATTTTGAATTAATTTTAAGTTTAAAATATTTATTATCATTCAATTTTTACTCATTTAATCAGGATTAGACTCGATCAATAAGAAGTTGAACTAGATGTAACATTATGAATTAAACTATTAAAAAATTTAGGAGTTACAATTATATTTTTATTCTAGCATATTTTATTATTACTGATTTCACCAGGATCACATTCTATCAATGAATTTTCGTTTGATGTTAGTCTTGGAAGAGTATGAACCAAACCTTTATAGAATTAGGGGGTAAATATATTTAAAAATAAAATAATCATTTTTTATTTAAAGACTGGTGGCGATGCAGAAGTTTAAATTTTGTGAAAATATTAATATTATTTTTTATAAATTTCGATAATTTTGAATTAAACCATTAAAAAATTTAGGAGTTACAATTATATTTTTACATATTTTATTATTACTGATTTCATCAGGATCAAATTCTATCAATGAATTTTCGTTTGATGTTAGTCTTGGAAGAGTATGAACCAAACCTTTATAGAATTAGGGGGTAAATATATTTAAAAATAAAATAATCATTTTTTATTTAAAGACTGGTGGCGATGCGGAGGTTTAAATTTTCCGAAAATTATTAATTATTTTATAAATTTCGATAATTTTGAATTAAACCTTTAAAAAATTTAGGAGTTACAATTAAATATTTAGTTCTATTATTACCGATTTCATCAGGATCATATTCTATCAATAAGTTTTCCCTTGATGTTAACCTCGGAAGAGTATAAACCAAACCTTTATAAATATAAAATAATCATTTTTTTATTTGGAGTAGTGGCGATGCGGAGGTTTAAATTTTCTGAAAATTAAGGGGTCCATTAAGAATTTTAATTTTTTTTTAAAAATTTCGATAGATTATTAAACTGAGCCCTCTTAAATAATATGAATTTTTACTCATTTATTCATGATCAGAAGCCACATTAACTATTTCTTGTGTCAGTTCCGGTGTTCTAGCGAAAATAATATTAAATGGGGTGTTTTTAGTTGTTCTAGAATATCCTAGATTGATATTAAATACAATTTTAGGGAGCGCAGTCACCCAATCATGTTTTTTTGTGTCCAGCATGTATCCGCTTATTCTTGACACTAAAGTTCCATTTGCTCGCTCAATTAAACCATTGGTTTCTAGGTGGCATGGTCGCGAATGTGCAAATATTACCTTTGGAAATTCATCCTTTAACATAGATTCAACTATTTTATCTACAAGTTTTTTTAAGACAAATCAATAATTATATTTACTTTTAAATTCTCGTCCATTATCACTTTGTAAAATTTTTGGAGGACCAAAAGTAAAAAACAATTTCCGTATAACTTTTACTGTTTGTTCCCCTTGTTTTGATATAAGAGGCTTTGCGTATGTATTAAAAAAATGGCCTTTAAAGTGAATTATGTATTTAAATTCTCCATCAGGAGTGCTACTAAAATCAATAAGATCCATTACAACTCGACCCCATACTGCCGTTGACTTTAAAGCTTTACCAGTTGGAGTCTTCGGCAACGTCGTCTTCAATGAGCATACCTCGCAATTTTTTATATAATCTTTGAGCTTATTCACTGGAACAGTTGCATATATTGTTTCAATCGATTTGATAGTTGTGTTCACTCCTAAATATTTGGGGAAAAAGATTACTAGTTTTTCTTAAAAATAATAGGCCCGTATAATATATTTTTTTGAAAAAAAGCTTAAACTAATATTTTATATTTTACATGCCAATAAGAACACATAGTGTTTGATGACATTGTAATTTTTCTTATTTATTTTCTTGTGTTTTTCGATTTGTTTCTTTCGTTTTTTTTGTTTAAACGAAGCTATTATAGCAGTCCAAACATCCTGCTCTTTACCAATAAATCGAACCAGGATACACTTTAGGTGTCCAATACGAAGCAACCAATTTTTTCCCTTAAATTCCTAACCACAACATAATTGACAAAATCCCAATCAAATTAGAAATATAAAATAGATTTACTTAAAATTTATTTATTTTTTTGTATATTATTAGAAAATGATAAATTATTTTATAATAATCTTAAAAAAAATATTGTAAAATAAAATGAAAATTGCAAAATTATCTAACATTAAAATAATATCCATGATTTATGGTCCTCCCGCACTTTCTGGCTGGGTAGGGCCTAATATTTTTAAAAAAATTCTGCCGGGTCGGGCTGTTATTATTCAATTTTATGAAATAAATTAATATATTTTAAAACTTGCAAGAAATAGGACGTAATATTTTTATTTGTAAATTTATTTTTTACAATTAAAAAATTATTAATTTTTTCTATATTTAAATAAATTCGGACCGAGCCGGGCGGACAAATAATTTTTACATGGGGTTGCGTTTTTCTGGACAAATATATGAAAAAATTGGGGATAGGGCAGAGCCTAACAAATTTTTTTAAAAAATGGATCATGCTTAAAATATTAATCCCGAAGCAGATCACTAATTGATATCATTTATTAAATTTAAATTCGATGAAAAACCCATATGGAAAAATAAATTTCAGACAAACCGAAATAAAATAATCACAATTTGACGGGTTGGGTCGGGTTTAACTAACACCAAATAAACTACAATATGAAAATAAAATAATATTCGAATATTTTTCAACTATGCTAATAATATACTAGTGAATATTTATTTAATCAATCAAATTATTCGAATATAAATAAAAAGTAATTCAATAAACATTTACCTGTATGATTCTTATCATTGTGATGTGTCTTAAATATTTCACCCAATTCGGACAATATAATAATTGGCTTGCTTTTCTTCGAACCCATTATAGTATTATTTTTTAAATAAAAAAGTCCTTTAATTTTAGATTTTAGTTTGGCATCTATTCCATCAATATTTGTATAATTTTTCGTCATGAGAATTTGTTTAAAAATATTATATTCAGTAAGATTTTTAGGTACTAATTGGGGCATTATTAAAAATATTAATATTTTGAATTATAAATATATAAAAAAAGAAATTTGAAATTTAGTATTAACTAGAAAAAAAATTCTATATCTTAAATTTTCTATTTCCTTTTATAAATATTTTTTTTCTTCTCCTTCTATTATAGGAAAAAGGTCAACAAAATATTTTTTTTCCAAAAAAAATTGAAAGAAATTTTTGCTTGTAGTATTCATTAATCATTTCCAAAATAAATCTTACTATATAATGAACATTATATTAAATGAAATAAAATGAAAATAAATTATGACATTAACATTATTGAAAATTGAAAATGAAATATTTTAAAATTGAGAGAGGGAGATAAGAAAAAAGGAAGCATTTTATAAAGTTGTTAAAAGCTACTTTTAAAAATAGCGTGCTTTACCGCTATTTTACAAAAATAAAAAGGCTCGTTATCGCTATATTTTCAAAAATGTAGCGCACTATCTTATGGCCAGTAAATATAGCATGTTTAAACTAGGCCATAAAATCACATAAACTCATCTAACTCATAAACATTATTGATGCTCTAATTTTTAAAGATATATTTTTGTTTGATATATTACCTTTAAATGTTTTCTCAAGTTGAAGCAACTTTTGATGATAAAACCTCGGCCACATCTTACAGCAAAATTTATGTCCTTTGTTAATTTTTTTTATCGAGATTAAAATAATTTGTGAATTAAGGAAAAGGAAATTCCATATCATCATCATTTTCAAGGGATATTCCTTTGTCGATATGATCGGTACTAAAATTATTTTCATTATCATTCTCTACTGTCGACATCTAAGAATTTTTATTTTTTTGAAAAATATATTTACAATGCATATTTTTAAATGTAAATGTAAATTTTAATTTTAAAATAAAATAAATTAGAATTAATAATTTTTGCTATTTATTTAGTAACGAGCTACCGTTATCTCTCTTTTTAAAAAAATGTTGCACGCTAAAGATATCGATACTAAATAAATAGCTATGGAATATCGTGCTAATATAGAACACTGCAAATTATATATTTCAAGTTCAGGATTGGAACCAAAAAAAGATTTAAAAAATTGTTTTATCTTCATTATCTTTTATTTCTGTAAATTCTATCCAACTAGACATTTTGTTTATATGTTGAGGGCCTGGCAGTCATACCCATCAAGACAAAAAATAAATACTTATCTAAAGATATTTAAATGAGATTTTATTTGATACCCATATCTATATTTTATGTTGATAAAAATATTCGTCACTCTCCAAGACCTAGACCCGCCCTCTATGATTATTATTATTACAATAAAAAAAATATTTTAATTACCTTTTATTTAATACCCATATCAAAAAAATTATTTTTTACACCCCCCACCACCCCCCAGACCAAGTCATACCCATAAAGACCAAGAATAAAGACTTTCAGTCAAACCATATTAAAATTAACTTTTATTTAATACCCATATCAAAAAAAATATTTTTAAGACCCCCCCCGCACACCCACCCCCTAAACCGCCCATTATGGGGCAGAAATTGACCTCCAGTTGAATAGATCTTTTGATTAGCTATCGATTGATACCCATATGAAAAAAATTTATTTTTTACATACCCCCACCCCCACCACCCTTGACCGCCCATTATGGGGCAGACATTGACCTCCAGTTGAATAGATCTTTTGATTAGCTATCGATTGATACCCATATCAAAAAAAATATTTTTTACACCCCCCCCCCATCCACACACCCCCCAGACTGCCCATTATGGGGCAGAAATTGACCTTCAGTTGAATAGATCTTTTGTTTAGCTATCGATTGATACCCATATCAAAAAAATTATTTTTTACACCCCCCCCCCCACCCCTATCCCCTTAGACCACCCATTATGGGGCAGAGATTGACCTCCAGTTGAATAGATCTTTTGATTAGCTATCGATTGATACCCTATACTAGACATATCAAAAACAAAATTGAAATTGAAAAAACGCAACGAAACTCGTGGAAAACGCTTTTAAAATAAGATTCCTCTTTATCCTCGTATTATCATTCCTTAATTTAAAACCCTAATTTTTTTAGTTATCCCTTTAAATCCCGTGAAGATCCCGGATAGTCATGATCCCTTTAAAAATTACGATATATATATAATCACCGTAATCAAGAAATGAACGTTTTCGTATATCCTTAATGTTAATTTTTATTTTTCTTATCAACTTACCTATCTTCTTAATGTTAATTTTTATTTTTCCTATCAACTTTCTTATCTTCTTAATGTTAAATAAATCGATGGAGACTATATCTCTCTAATGTTAAATTTTAAGAAAATTATTTGATAACGGGATTCGAACCCATGACTTAACGTTTTAAAGGCAAACGTTCTTCCCACTCAGCTACCTTCTATTTTAAATTTTGTATTATAATCTTTCTTATATATGTTATTGTTATGAAATTTTATTTTTATTGGCTTAAGCTCTTATTTTATTGGTTTATAGTTATTTATATTATTTAATTTTAAAATCAACCATTTTTTATTTTAATTAAAAAAATCGTGACGAAATGATTACAATAGGACATAATAGTACATCTGTCAAAGGCCCCAAAATATAGGAGATAGTAATTAAAAAGATGTTTAATTTTTATAGATATTATTACAGAATAAATCACAACCAGGTTGGCACAAGATTTAAATCATGTTTGAGCTTACCTCTGGTTATCAGAAGATAATTTTATAGTCTCAACTGACCCATACTCAATCTGCATTTCACATGTTAATATTAATAACGAAATGATTACAACAGGACATAATAGTATATCTGCCAAAGGCCCCATCATATAAGAGACAGTAATTAAACAGATGTTTAATTATTTTCTTTATTAACTAAGCAAACTATTTATTTATTTGAGACAACAGGACATAATAGTACATCTGCCAAAGGCCCCAAAATATAGGATACAGTAATTAAAAAGATGTTTAATTTTTATAGATATTATTACGGAATAAATCACCACCAGGTTGGCACAAGATTTATATCATGTTTACCTCTGGTTATCAGAAAATAATTTTTAAGTCTCAACTGACCCATACTCAATCTGCATTTCACATGTTGATATTAATAACAAAATGATTACAACAGGACATAATAGTATATCTACCAAAGGCCCCTATAAGAGACAGTAATTAAACAAATGTTTAATTATTTTCTTTATTAACTAAGCAAACTTTATTTGTTTATTTGAGATTCTTAGGATACAGAATATTTAAAAATGTAGGTAGATATTGATAAATTGGTATTGCATGTCATTTCCAGAGTTCAAATATTGTTTGAGATAAAATTTTTATACTGGCATATTTTGGGTTGGTAATATGAGATTAATGTTTATTTTTCAATTGGCTAAATATAATTTAAATTATTTGTTAAATCTAATTTATAATAAGTACTTAGGATTAGTGAGGAAGGTTAATTTTCTGGCATGGGAAGATATTGATAAATAGGTATTTTAAACTATTTGCAAAGTTCCCCTATTGTGGTTGAGATAAAAAAAATTTACTACCATATTTTGCTATGGTGAACGTATATTTTTCATAAAATCTTTACGTAAGGAGTTAATGTTTTACAGTGACATGCTTTTGATCAGGTTATCCAGGCTATTGCCGATACCTCAATTACTACCAGATTTTTCTATATAGATCCTCCTGGTGGATCAGGTAAGACGACATATCTTTTTAATACTCTACTACACTATTTTAGAGGACAACAAAAAAATGTCTTACCCTTTGCTACCACAGGAATATCCTCCATACTTCTAACCTGTGTATATTGTCCTGGTTTCAATTGCAACGATTTTAATCTTCCATCTCCTGACCCTATCACTCAATCTAATTTATATGACCCAATAATAAAAGCAGATATCGCAATGATAATGTTAGCCAATCTAAATGTTTTACAACGACATGCGTTTGATCAGGTTATCCAGGCTATTAACAATACCTCAATTACTACCACCTATTTTTATATAGATAATGGAAAAAAGAAATACTTTTAATCTCCTTATTTAATGGAATTTACCTCCAAATTTTAGAAAATTCACTGAATGTTCTCAAAAAAAATTTTCCTGTAATAGTTCATGATTTTTTTATTCCCGTCATTCTTGATGGGTTATCATCAACTAGTAATATTATAATAGCAGCATATCATATTTTTTTATTAAAAATACATCAAATAAATAAATCCATTTTAATAATATAATCATATTTCATTTCATATATAATAATAATAATATAAATCAAATATTAAATCATTTTATTTGTTGATAATAATATATTAAAATTAAATATAAATTATTTTAAAAATAAATAATAATAAATGCTAGGCATATCTTACGGAACACTGACCTGAAGGACGATCCGATGCAGATTTTTCGACTAATTTAGTTTTAACCTATTTTTAGGCTAAGCCTAATTAAGTTTAATCGATTTTTAGGCTAAGCCTAATTAGGCCACTATTCTTAATTAATGAATAATATTTCAAAATTACATTTTTCTCAAGTTTATTTCTTCTCTAAAAAAATTATACAATAAAAATAGAAGGAATTTTATTTATTTAAGAAAAAGGATAATTTATAATAAAAAATAGATAAAATAAATTATCCTTCAAAAATTATTTTTTTTATATTTTAAAGCAAAAGATTTACTTTAGAAAATTATTTTCCAAATAATCATAAACATAATTAGACATTAAGTAATTTAATATTTTGTCAAGTGATATGATGTTATTAAAATTGTTCTTGAATGGTTGGTTAAACTCTTGATTTTACCTTCTGTTAGAACTGGAAGTAGTGACTAAAGGAAAATTTGAATATTCATTTGTATTATGTTTTAAGTTGAAAAAAAAGAGATTATTTTGATATTCAAATGTATAGTTATGATTATTTTTGTAGTAAAAGAAAAATTGTTATTTTTATATTCAAATATTAAACGATATAAAAGGAATAGAAATTTTTATAATAACAAGTTTTTATTTTGTAAAAAAAGTTGTAATTTGATTAATTTAATAAATACATTTACTGGTTTTATGGTTTAGTTTAATTGGGTATACTTTAATTGTATTTAATAAATTAGTGCCTGATTAAGTATACTATACACCTTGGAAATTATCAGTCTAATAAAAGCTTGAATTCTATTATTAGTTTAAAAAGTAAGGTAAAAACACAATTAATATATGTTATATATAATTTTTATATTAGTGTTAAGAAGTTTATTTATTTAATTTTTATATTCAATAAATGCTGTGAGAGTATTTAAACTATTTGTTTTAATGAGCACATTATAATGTATACCACGCAGATAAATATGTGGAGTTTGTTACTTGATAACTTAGGAATATTTTAAATTTTGTTAATTGTAAGTTTTGTATTAGGATTAACAATAGGAAGAAATACAGCATATATAAGGATTGAAGATAGATAATTAGAAAAGATTAAGAGTATTATAAGAAACGAAGATAAGATAAGACAGTTAGACAATTACAGACCAGCTATTTGTTTTAGTTATGGTCAGTAAGGGCACATATCGCGCCAATGGGAGTTAACAAGGCAGCTTAAGTGCGCGAAATGTGGACATAATGGATAGGTAGATACGAATTGTAGAGGGTTTTTGACTTTGTTCGAGATGTTCAAAATGCGGACAAGGAGGGCATTCACAAGAGAAATATAATAAATAACTAAATGAGATTAAGAATAATGTTAAATAATAAAATTAATAGTTTGGCTTATTTTTTTAATTATAATTTAGCTATAAATGAAACTGAGATAATTGATATAATATATGTAAATAAATATAATAATTATTAAAAAATTGAAGAGAAATTAAAATAGAGTATGTGTAAAGAATTGAATTAGAAAAGATAGTAGAGAGAAGTAAATGCCCGAGGATTAAGATAAGAATAGGAGAAAGGGAGAAATTCTTTTTTATTAGATACAGGAGCCATGATTAGTTTAATGAGAAAATTAATAAATATTTTCCAAAAAATTCATAGCAAGAATAATAAGAGCTAGACAATTAGACGGTAGTATTGTTAAGATTTTAGGTTTTTATGTGTAAAATTATTAAATATAAATAAGGAGATAACGATATGAATTACAATATTAAAGATAGAACCTATCTTAGGTTGGAATGACATTAAGAATATAGGTCCTGATTATAATTGGTGGTCTTTGTGAGAACAACAATGTAATTACAGAAATAATACAAAGCGAGAATAATGATAAGACTGAGTTACCTAGTGTGTTAGAGAGGATCTCGATAAATTGAGAAATCGAATACCAAAATTTTTCTAGATATAGAAGTAACAGAAGAGAATAAGGTATCAAGAGATATAAGGTCAATAGAGGTAGATTCAGTAAAACTTAATGTTGAGGATAATTTCAGCAAGAAAATAAGGAATATATTGAATAGGTACAATGAGGTTTTAAAGAGGAATTAGGTATGCTAAAAGATTTTGAGATAGATATACGATTAGAGGAAAATTAGAGGCCTAAATTTTGTGTCATATAATTACCGTTTTCTTGGATAGAGGAAATAGATAAACTAGATAAATGGCATAATAAAACCAATAATTCATAGTATGACCACACCATTGCTCTCTGTAAGAAAATAATATAATAGTTGCATAGACTATAGGGTATCTGTAAACCCTTGGATGATGAATGAGATATATCCGTTACCTAGAATAGAGCAATTATTGGCTAATTTAAAGGGAGCAAAATTTTTTTCGAAAATACATTTTTCTAATGCCTACTTACAAATTAAGGTAAGTGGGAAAGCAAGTAAAATATTAACGATTACGACGCATGGATGTTTGTTTGCATTCTGCCGATTGCCTTTTGGGTTGAAAGTACCGGCTCTAATATTTCAAAGAATGATGGCTGCTATGTTTCAAGCATTAAGTGGTATCATATATTATTTAGATGATGTTTTGATATCAGGTAGAACAGAACAAGAGCATAATACGAGGTTAATTAAAGTATTAGATATTATTTTAGAAAATGGTCTGATAGTAAATATTAAAAAAAACGTGTTTTTGGAGTGCCAAATTTTGCAGAGATAGCGACACCGTTGTACAAGTTGTTAAAGAAAAATATAAAATTTGAATGGGAAAAAGAACAAGATACAAGTTTGAAATGCTTAAAATAAGAATGGTAGATAAACCTATTTTGAATAGTTATAACGAGGATTTAGATATTATATCAGCGGATATATCTAATGAAGGTATAGGAGGAGGAGCTTTATTACAACCGATGGATAATGTTGAGAAACCGATCTTATTCTTATCTAGACGATTTAGTAGCGCTGAAAGAAATTATTTAACAATTGACAAGGAAGCGTTAGCAGTTAAATTTAAATTAACCAAGTGCAAAGAATATCTGATTTGAAGAAACCTGTTTTTATACACGGATCACAGCCGTTAGTTTATTTATTTAAAAAGGACAATAAAAAATTAATGATTTCACCCCGGCTGCAAAAATGGTCGTTATTGATAGTTTCGATTTTGAAATAAGGTTCAGAGCGGGTAGACTAAATTGTTTACCAGTTATTTTATCAAGGTTGTTTTTAAAGGAAAAAGAAAATAAAGAACTAGAACCCAGAATTAGTAATAGAGTAGTTTTTCGCAAAAGATGAAGTAAATAATAACATTATGAGATTTTTGAAGGTTGATACAAGAGAGAAGCCGATAACGTTTTCGTTAGTAGATAAGGTATCCAAGCAAGATGAAGAATTAATAATAATTAAAGCAGATTTGAAAGGGGATGTAGAATGGAAAAGCGAAAACAAATCGTTCAAAAATATTAATGGTAAATTAAACATAGAATACAATTGTCTAATCAAAAAATATCGTAGTTACTGTTGTGTTAAGAAAAGATATTTTAACAGCGGAGCATGCCGGACATCAAGTCATAAAAAGAATCAAGAATAAGGCACGAGTATTTGGTGGCTCAAGATGAATAGCGATAGAAGAAGTGGCTAAGGGTTGTGATAAATGTAACATTTGGACTAATGTTCCAACAAGAAACAAAGAAGATAAATGGCCAGATACAGACATTCTATGTGAAAGAATACATGTAGATTTTTTACAATATGAGAAGAAAAGATATTTTATCATGGTAGATGCAGGATCAAAATGGATAGAATGTCTGCATGTTTCGGGTTTATCCACAAAGGTAGCGTTGGATAAGTTAAAGATTTCGTAGGTAAATAAGGATTAATGAAAATAGCATCAGATGGAGGTCCAGGGTTTAAAGGTAAAGCATTTGGTAAATTTTGTGATAGATGGAAGATTAAAGCATTATTTCACTACCCTATTACCCGAGGAGCAATGAGAAAGCTGAGCGCATGGTAGCGATAGTTAAGAGTTGGTTAAAAAAGAAAAATATGGAGAATGAAAATGGTGGTTATCGTTGTTAGTATACAATACGAAAATATCGAAAGAAATATATCCTGCTGATTATTTTAAGGAAGAAAAACGATATCGAAATTAGATTTTCTAAAGGAAAAGAAAAAAATTTACATTCAATAAATTATTTAAATACAAATTAAAATTTATAATTAAAAAAAAACTTTTAAATTCTATTTACTAATAACTTTCTTAATAATAATTTCTCAAACTGTGATAATGACGAGATACATTTGGAGAATATAAAGAAAGTATCATTAAATATAGATTAACACCTAATTTTGATAAAAGCTTATTCTTGCAAGATAAAATACGATTTTTGGGACACGATATAGACAAAGATGGTATATATCCTAATGATGTCAAAATCAAAGCAATCATAGACATGGAACCAAAGAATTCAGAAGAACTTTCCACTTTTTAGGCATGGTACCGAAAATTTTTAAACAATCTTGAGGATCTGGCAGATCCACTGTATAAAGCAATCAATAAAGATAAATGGACTTGGGATACAGAATATCAAGAATGCCACAAAAAATTAAAAAATTTATTCAGTCAACCTTCTACGTTGAATTTTTTTAAACCAGACTTACCCATAGGTATAGCCGCTAATGCGTATAAACGTGGCTTAGGAGCTATTTATATTATATAGAAGGAGAAGGCAAATAAAAGCTGATAGCTTTTGCCTCAGTATCCTTATTAAAATCTGAAATAAACTATACCAACATCGAACGCGAGGCGTTAGCAATCATTTTTACGATGAAAAGATTCCAGGAGTATCTAATCGGACAAAATTTACAATTATCACATATCTTAAGCCTTTGATCTACATTTTTTCCAGTTAAAAAAAACTCATATTTGTCGATGAGATTGCAGAAATGGAACATTGCGATGGGAGCTTATAACTTCGATATAAGACACAGAGTAAGTAAACATAACACGGTACCAGATTGTTTATTTATAATGAAGTTGTAGAGTTAAATAAAAATAGGAAAACAAAATGATATTTATTTTATTAATTTAATAATATAACTAACTATAAATTTAATAAATTTATATACTTTATAAAATTCAATTTAACAATTTACTTAATCGGTTAATATAAAATAACAATCATTTAAACGACCAAGGCAGTGGTGTCGCTAGGGGGAGGGCGCAGGGGCTCAAGCCCCCTAAAAAATTTGAATAGCCCCCTGAAGCAAAAAATTTTTTTTAATGGAATATTAACCCCTTGAACTAAAAATAAATTTTTTTGATTGCCCCCTAAAAGATTTCTTTTATAATTCTATTAAGTAAAATATAGATTTATTTTATTATTTAAAAATTAATAAGACTATCTAAATATTATATATTAAATGAATACAATTTTATATATTAGATTAAATTAATACATATAAATTACATTTTCACTATGTCATCTAGCAATCAAATTTTGTGTTAAAAATAGAATATCAATATCACTCACTAAATATTAATTTAGCATTATCAGTAGAAGCTTAATTGACTATTATTATTTAAATTATTTTATAACCCTAATTTAATAAATATAATCATTTATTAATTTAAAACTAAAAAATTTAATATTGTAATTAGCAGAGTTCAAAATGACTAATCAACTGTATATTTATTTATTTTTAAATTTTAATATCATATCTATTCCTAAAAATATTTTCAAGGTCCAAATAAGTATAATAAAAAGTACGTAAGTAGACATATAGTTTATAATCCTCTATTATATACAGTTGTTTATAAAATATTAGATAAAATGCCACTTTTATACGCGTATTTGACAGTTATAATATGCTACAGCTAATAATATAATGAATTTTACTAATAAATGCTTTTGATAATAAATATAGTAACAATTTGCTTTCAGGTATTTAACGCCATCTATTTAGTTATAAATAATTTTAAAATAAAAGATTTCATTATTCATCTAACAATAGATGTAATAAATTTGATATCTTTTCTTTTTTACGTTAGGAAAGCTATTTTTTTTCTTTTTCAAAAACAGTTTTGAGTTAAATTTTTAATACAAGTGATGATATTTTTACAAACTACTATTATTTTAAGATATAATATACCAACTAGAGGTGGTGCGACAATATATAAAATCTTAATTGTTTCATCATATCATTGTGGTCCTTATTTTATAGTTCCAAAATGTTACATTTCTATAATGGCATCTTTGCCTGTAAATAACTCAAGGCTTCAATATATTTGCACAATTATTTCTTCCAAAGATTTTTAGTGTTTTTATTTTATTAATTTATCCAGCATAATAAATTCTGATGCTAGTTTACATCGTGAGTGTCATGGTTAATACTGCAAATTAACCAGCATCTATTATTTGTGTTGCTATGTAATTTAATATTATTACTATAACGGCTGAGAGTATATGATTGCATAATTTAGATAAAAAATAATGGTCAACTGTGTAGTCGTTTATATATTATATATCATTTAAAAGGGATGATAATCTTTCAAAAATATAATATCTTACAATAATTTTCTCGATTACTTATCTAGCTACCATCATGTCATCTAAAAGGAAGCTCTAAATACTTAATAGTTTTATGATATGGATTGGTCGTTTATACTCTCTTCTTCAATAATTTTCTCGATTACTTATCTAGCTACCATCATGTCATCTAAAAGGAAGCTCTAAATACTTAATAGTTTTATGATTTTGATTGGTTGTTTATACTCTCTTCTTCAATAATTGTTGATTTGGTTTAAGCCTATAAATTTTTCCTTATTAGTCCATTCTATAAATGTGTAAAATGGTAACAGAGTTATATTAGTTTGATAATCTTTTGTCAATGTAAGTTGCTAAGAATTATATTATTGCATTATGTGGTTTTTAAGAACTATTGTCAATTGAGGCATATGTATGAATTAATTAATCTTTTTTATCACTTGTAATTCTTTAGACGCAAATTTTTTTTATATCAGCTATCGAAAATATTTTATACTGTAATAAATAGATTTTGTATTAAAATTTTATTTTTAGAAATGTCGTTTTAATTATTTATATGCCAGTTTATTTTGTATGCATAATATAATAAATGACAAAATTAAAATTCAGAATAATTGTTTATAGTTAACAAATTTAAAATTCAGAATAATTGTTTAGAGTTAACAAATTTAAAAAAAGTATAATATATTAATATAAAACCCGGCCGAAGGCCGGGCAAAAGCGAGCCGAATGCCCGCAAATTAGGGGTATGGGGGGCGGTTGAGCCCCCTGAAATTGTAAAGGCTAGCGACGCCCCTGGACCAAGGTATTAAAAAACTATTAAATTAGATTAAAAGAAATAATAAATCAATCCATTAGGTAAATATTAAGTTAATATAATATAAAATATAATAAATAATAAAATCAGTCTGTAAAGTAAATATTAAGTTAATAGATAGTGAAAAAGAAATAAAAAATCAATCCGAATATCTTAACATTCTCCTCTCTGTTTTCTTTCTTCGACTTTTCAATGTTTTCGTAATTGTCGTAGAACTTGTTTCCAAATGGTTTGTTGCTTTTGAACGTTGTCCTGTCACTTTTATTCTTGATCCCGTTATGTTCGAATCGTTATCATGAATATAATGGTTAATTATTATCATGTTATAATTGTAATTTAACAAATAGAATAATTGAAATAGAATGAATTTATCGAATATTGAATAGAATAAGAATCATTGAAATAGAATAAATTTATCGATTATTGTATTGATCAAAATAATTGAAATAGAATATATTTCGCGATTTATATGTTTCTTTTAAAGTTTTCTATTTTATGACCTATTGAGTTTTAATTGGTCACGTTTTATATTTATTTTTACGTTTTAAATATTAAGCAGGAAAATTGTTATATTTTATTTATAAAGTAATGTTTATGTTTTTATTGAAATGTACTGTTTATTATGTATTTTTCTAAGTATTTTATATACTGAGATCTTTTAAATGTCTCATCGATGGATATGATAAAATCTCTGAATCTGGACTTCTCAGTTTTTTTTAATACTGTAACCGGTCTTGGTGTTGGAATATTAACATCATCCTTTCCCTTATTGAAGAAGATCTTAGCGGATGAGTCCTCCTGATCATAATCATCAATGTTGGTCATGCCATGTGATATTTTTTTATTTGATCAAGATGACGTCTTATAATGCGGTTACCTAATACTTTCGTTTGATAGTTCCTCTATCCCATTTATTTTAACCAAATGCTTTGAACCATACTTATCCCCTAAGTCAATGATCCTATTCGGAGAAATCGTGGTCTTGGTATTTCCATCGACTTCTTATCTATCGGCAATTGCAGAAATGCTTGTTTAAAATGAATTTTGCTAAACTTCTTCCCTTTTGACAATTTCGCTATCAAATCATTTATCCTCGGTATGGGATATTTGAAATCCTAGGATGATGTTAATATTCCAACACCGAGACATATTAGAGTATTAAAGAGAAGTTTAGAGATTTTATCATGTCCATCAATGAGATATTTAAAAGATCTCAGTATATAAAATACTTAGAAAATACATAATTAACAAACAAAAACATTAATTTATAAATAAAATATACAATTTTCTGTGTTAAATATTTAATAAACGTTAAAATAAATATAAAACACGATCAATTAAAAGGCAATACGTCATAAAATAAAAACCTTAAAGAGCAACATATAAAACGCGAAATTAATTTTATTTCAATTATTCTTGATCTATTCAATATTCGATAAATTTATTCAATTTCAATGATTTTTATTCTATTCAATAAATTCATTCTATTTCATTTAATATTCGATACAATTCACTTCAATATTCAATAAATTATTCTGATTCTATTTGTTAAATTACAATTATAACATATGATAATAATCAACCATAATAATGATTGATGAGCTTATTAATGATAACGATTCGGACATAACGGGATCAAGAATAAAAGTGACAGGACAACGTTCAAAAGCAACAAACAATTTGGAAACAAGTTCTACAATTACGAAGAACATTGAAAAGTAGAAGAAAGAAAACAGAGATGAGAATGTTAAGATATTCGGATTGATTTTTTATTTCTTTTTCACTATCTATTAACTTAATATTTACTTTACAGACTGATTTTATTATTTATTATATTTTATATTATATTAACTTAATATTTACCTAACGGACTGATTTATTATTTCTTTCACTTTATATAATATTAATTTAATAGCTTCTCAATCCCTTAGTCGTTTAAATGATGGTTATTTTATATTAACCGATTAAGTAAATTGTTAAATTGAATTTTGAAAAGTATATATAGATGTAAAATTTATTATAGATTTATAAATTATATTTTTAAATTAATAAAATCCAAATAAATATCATTTTACTTATTTTTATTTTCTACAACTTCATGAAGTGCCGGATTGACAGTGTTCTTGAAGTCGGCACACAGTCTGAGACTTCCATCATCCTTAAGGAAGTTAACGTACTAGCCCAATGTACACTTTCACATGCTCAATAATTTTTTCCTGTATCTATCTGTTTAATTCTTTACCAATTATATCTATTTAGGTTGAGCATCGTGTTTTAAGCGTAAATTTATAGCAGTGGTTTATTAACAGAGTTGGGCAGTACCGCAAATACTTGTATCTAAGATACAAGATCCTTTTGTATCTTGTACTCAGTATCTTATTGACATTTATAATAAGATACTAGTATCTGTATCTAAGATCCTTTATTTTGAAAAGAATTTTGTATCTTTTTCATTTTCTTTATAAAGATACAGATTCTTTTTAATATTCTTGTTTAAAACATTTAATATCACACAATGTAACTTTATTTTCTTCGTGAAATCTTGTATTATTTTCTTTATTTTTTCCCGCTATATTTTAAATATATTGATAACCAAAATTAGTTGGAAATGTTATAGGTCACAAAGATAGATAGATTAAAAATAACAACACCAAAACTAAATAAGAGAAGGATATATTTTATATGTAATATTTTTTAATTTGTAAAATGTTTAACAATCATAGTAGTGAAGATGAAATTATGGAGATGGGTTCTCCTGAATCAAATCCGAATCTTAAAATTCTAGATGGAAAATTTTATAAAGTAATTCATGTGAAAAAGAACAAGGTACAAGCTGAATGTCAAAATTGCACAAGTAAAAAAGTTATTAAAGGTTCAACAAACTCCTTTACAAACTTTGTTAAACATATTAAAGTATATTATATTTTTATTTTATAATTATCTACATAATAATACCTATACATAAGTCCCTCTTAGATAATTGTTATTAAAATTTTTTATAGAAGATGGTTGATTACAAATTAAAATCATTTTGGATATATATTTTTTAGGGGTGTGTCGATACCACTTTTTAAAGGCCGATCCGATATTCCCGATATTAAATTGATATCGGCCGATTACCGATCCGATATCATATCTAATTTGGTATTCTCTAAAGATACCAATGCTTTTAATTTTTAATATACTTTATTAGTATAACATCTATAATTTAACTATACCATAACTTATGTCATTCAAATATATTATAATGATGAGTTATAGTTTATATTCAATTCAATTGCAATTCTAAAAGTATATAAAATATTTTTATTATTAAATCACTTTTATATAATAATAATAACATTAATCTATATACATATTAAGTAATAAACAATTATATTATGAAATTTGAAATAAATATTTAACATTAATATAACGAAGATTTCTTTTTAGAAATACCAATATTTCCAATTTATCAGAGGTCAGCTTGCGGCGATAACTGTCAATATCACCAGCTTCACTAAAAACAGATTCTGAAGAGAATCTCGCACACCTTTATAAACAGAATGCGCAAAAAAAATAACAATATGGCAAAATATTTATTAATTAATTATTAAACATAATAATTTTCTTTAATGCATTTTAAATTGATTAAATTTTGTAAATAAATACTGTAATGTAATTTTACTTATATCATAAATAAATAAAAGTAACTAATAAAGTTAAATTCTACCTTATTATAATTATTTTATTAAGAGCCTTTTAAAATTATCTAATATTTTTTATATCAATTGTAGCTTAAATATTTTCTCTAATAAGAACTTGCTAAAATAATTATATATAAAATATATTAGGGATGCGCCGATTTAGTATCGGGTCGGGTCGGGCCGGTTTCACCCATTTTAAAATATCGGTTATCCACCAATATTATAAAATTTGATCCGATATAAAATGGCTTCTTTAACAAAAAAAAATGTTATAAAATTTAAAAAAAAATTATATATAAAATCATTTATTTTTATAAATAAAATCGAAATCCATTTTTATGTATATTTTTTTAATAATAATTATGTATTTAATATTTATAATATAAAGTTGTACATTATTATGATATTTTTTATATATAATATAAAGTTGTACATTATTATGATATTTTTTATATATAATTAATGATTTTGCAAGAAATATATAAAAAAAATTTGAAAAGAGATTTACATGATATTTATATATATGATATTACAAACGCAAGAATTAATAAGTCATATTAGAAAATAAAATAATTTAAATAATACATAAAAATCACAAATAAGTAATGATAAATACTTATTAAAGATAATGAATAAAATAAAACTAGTATATTTTTTTTAGAGATGCCATTTAGCCATATACTCCGAATATAAGCTATATTTAAAACAACACAGAAAATAACCTGCAATTCTAATAAATCATTTGATTTTTTTTTCTTATTTGCAAATTTTCAACTCCCATTAAATATACTACTCTCCCTTCCCTGTTTAAGCTATTAATAGGTAAAAACTAATATTAAAATCCCTGGTTATTATAATTAATTTATTAATAAATATTTTATTAATTATTGCAAATAATTCTTATATGTTTGCTATGTTCTTCACAAATAAATAATAAAAACTGTATTTTATAAACTATTCTAATTTAATTGGTATTTATAATTTAAAAGGATCTTGTTTTTAAGATACTCTAATTTAGTAAAAGATACAAGTATCTTTTTGATATTTTGAAAAAGATACTAGTATCTGTATCTAAGATTCATTTTTTTATAAAGAATCTGTATCTGTATCTAGATTCTTTTTCTGGAGGACCTGCCCAACTCTGTTTATTAACAGATATTTTAACTAGAAGTTCCTCAAAAGTTGTGCCAATTTGTCGTTATAATTATCATCAATATTTCCCACAAATTTCTTCAAAATGTCTTTGAATGCGTTAAGCCATACCCTGCCAAGCAACGAGCCTTTCGTACTCTCCACAATGTAGGCTCCCAAATTTTTAATGTGCCTTAGTAATTAACATCAATATGTGCGATGCCCAGAACTTTTATGGTGTTCCCGTCATAACCTGTTAATTTGATGTGAGATTTCTTCACTTTTTGATGCCTACTTTGTTAGCTACAAAGCGGTATGATTGTGTATCTCGTACCTATATCGTCGTCGCTATACCATAGAGTTTAAGTATCAACTCATAAGCGCTATTTTTTTTGTCATCGAGATTTTTACTCTTTACACTTATGTTTAGTAAATCATAATCTTTGTTTACGTCGTCACTTTTGTCATTTTCGAGTTCTTCGAAATTAATAGTGTTTATCTTGCTACCATCTAGTGTATGATTTTTGTTGTTTTGATTTCTGTTGGTATTGTAGTTGTTGTTATGTGTATATTTTAGTTTGAACCTATTATGATAGTTGTTTCGACAGTCGTATGTTGCTGTTACAATTATTATTTCTATGATAATTGTTTTGGTTGTCACAGTTTGTCTATTGTTATTGTTAAAATAACCACTTTTATAATAATTGTTTTGGTTGTCATAAGTTTGTGTGTTGTTGCTATTAAAATTTTCGTTGCTATAATAATCGTTTCGACCATCATAAGTTTGTATTATTATTACTAAATTTTCCATAGCTATGTTGATTGAAATCACCATAATTTATTTTGTTCCTTTGATGATCATAATAGTAAGGTCTGTAATAAATGTCGAATTTGCTTTGATTGTTGTGTCTGTTGTAGTTCTGGTAACGTGGTATAAAGTTGTAGTTTTGGCTATAAAATCTTCGGGTGTCAACATGTGGTCGTGGAGCCCACTAATGAACATATTCCCTTTTTTTCACAAGGTAACGAGTAACGGTTATGTGTTCCTTTTTTCAAAGGTAACGAGTAACGCGTTTGATTTTGAAGTAACGTTTGCAACACTAATATTTGCTGATTGTAATAACTTTTTTAGATCCTGATGTAAAGGCTTTAGATTGATTCCGTAATTTGAAACCTTCATAGACAATCGTAAGCTTTGAATAACGGGGCCATATTTAAAATTGATTATATTGTCATTTGAATTAATAATAATATAAAATGACGGTTATATCACTCTCATTCATACTGGTTAAAAAGGATTTTCAACAGTCAAACATTTTAATAAAATTTACAGGCGAAGACATCAATTAAATAAAAATATTAAAATTTATTGTCGAATATATTTTTTTTTGACAAATTTTAGACCGACATTCTGCTCCTTTTATAATATATTTCATATTTTAAAAAAAATCTGATTATTTTGTGAAATACATTAGGTTTGAATATGAATAATTCATACTTCAACTCTTTATGATCCTTAGAGAAGCATGATTCAGAACCTCATATCGTTAAACAATCTTTATATATTAATGGGAGAGAATTCACAGGCAATCAAATTTAACCCATAAGCTCTCACCCGTCGGTCTAATACAACTTATATCCCAAGGTATTACACAGTGGAGTATCCTTCTAACGCAGAACAACTTTAGAGACTTACAAAAGATAACATTTACTAATAGCACTGCAAATAAAGGCCAATAAATTAAGCCTGAAATCTGAAAAGAGGAACATAATGAGTTAGGACAAAAACTTGACCCCTCTAGAAGCTCAAGTAAAAATAGTGATGGAGGCCAAAAGAGTTTGGCAGTGGATTAATACTCTAATAACAATCTATTTCGACTGGCTACCAAAAACAATTATAAAACAAGAATTAAGATTCAAATGCATCAACCCATATTACTTAAGGGATGAACGAAAAAATAAAAACAATTAATATGGAAAATGTTTGCTCATCATAAAAATCTCATCTCATTCATTATACACGATGAAAAAATCTTGTTATAATATCGATATGTTTCAAGTCTTTGTTATATTTTGGACAATTTTAAATATGTTAAATCTTCACTAATTGTAATCATTGAATATTTACTTGTATTTAATATAAAATTGCAAATAATATATCATTATTTGTTTTTATGGTATTCCGAGATCAATTTTTTGTTTTATTAATTCTGACTCTGTAAATGATTTTTTTTGTTTTCCCACGTATTTTCAAAATAGAATTGATATTATAATTTATTATGCATAACATTCCGTCTAAAATCAAATAAGTAATTAAACACATCCTTAGCATATTTCATGTCCACATAAAGTGATTACTCAAAAAAAAAATTGTAATTACAGACCTCCAATAAACACATTTTTATTGGCCTGGCATAAATCCAACATAATATTTTCCGGCCTGGCCCTTAAGTTGATAAAATTCCGGTCTACCGGCTTTTATTTCCGTATCATTATTATTCCGACCTCCGGTTTGAAAAAATTGGTTTATAATCCAAATCTGCAGATCTCTATTATCGGTAGAAAATCTTGCATTGTTGCGCTTTTAAAAGCAATAATAGCTTTCAAGAGAAATCAATTTTTCAAAAAAGATCTTATAAAATTTATTCGAGTTTCAAATTTAGGAAATGACGTTTGTTTACAATAGGGTTCTAATTCCATTTTTAGTCAAATTATTCTGGTTTAAGAAGCCCTCCCCTTAAAATTTTAATTATGTTATATTATAATCATTCTTCTATAAGGTTGGTTCCGTTTAATGCTCAAATATCTTTAGCAAATCGCATCATTTTATTTTAAAAAAATTCCATACAATGGCATATTTATAAAAGTAGTTATTTTGTTATTATCCATATTATATGAATAATAACAGTGCCACAGAAATATTATTTGCAATAAAATTAATCTGTAGTTAAGGCAAAAATTCAAAATAGTTATCCCTAGAACGAATTTTAAACTTTATTATGAAATGAAGAAAATAATATAAACAAAATATGGCCACTAACATAAGATGCATTTAGTGAATTGAGTCTCAGTATGACTTTTATATTATTCCCTTATTGATGTAAATCCAGAGTTATTTTCTAAAGATTAGATTGATATTATATAATTTTAGAAATGCATTGATGTTAAAATATTAAATTTGATGACAGTTATTCATTTTTTCTATATAATAATATGGAAATTCATTAATTATTGATGAACTTGCACGTTATTATCTAGAAAAAATCAATGAGATGTTGTCATATTTTGTAATACATTTTAATTTATATAATGCATAAAGCAATTATAAAACTAATAAATTTGAAATATTCGTTGTTATAAAATAAACTTGACTGATCTAACAAATCCCTTATGACAACTAATCCTGGCTTTGACTAATTTTGTTCGAATGTTATAAAAAGATTTATTTTAGTGATTTATTATATTATAAATAAATATTCGTACAAAATATGTGTATTAAAATTCTTTTTTTTAAAGATTATAAATTAATATATTATATTAAAATAAATAATAAAATAATTTTTTTAAAAAAATAAACCGTATTTGTTAGATGGTCCCGCGTTATTTAGGTTTAAAAAAAATATCTATTTATTTTTTTACCAATTGAATAGACGAGATCTTAAAAAGAAATAATTTTTTTAAAAAAAACTTAAAAGGCGAAGGCGCGAAAAAATATTATTAATTTCAGCGAGGCTATATAAAATATAAGAGTTGATTCGTTTTTTCCCCTTACATTTCCTTATATGAGTCCAAAACCTTTGGCGTGGTTAAGGGCTTTCAAAATTCGATCTTTTAATTTTTTCTCGGAATCGTACTCTGGTAGTAAGAAATAGTTGAAGCACGTATGAGCGGTGGGAAGTCTAGTTTATACGCGGGCGTGATATCGTTAACAGGAATTTTTTTTATAAAATTATTTATATAAAAAATAACTTTAAAATAAGAAAAGTGATGGAAAGTAGTGTGGTTAAAAAGTCGAGTTCTTGCGACTCGAGTCGTAAGAAACGGCTCCGACTTAAGCCGAATGAGCCGACTCACTTAGTCGGCGCATGTAGTGGGCTCGTGTATTCGACTCGTTGGGTCTGCTCAATTTTTTTTTAAATAAAATCTGGTAAATTGTTAAATTTTGGGAAAATGATTAATGTGAACAAAAATATAATAAGAATATGTTGTTTTAGTTTTTCGTATTTTTTGGCATAAATGGGCTAAAATAAGTATTGCTAACATGTTTAAATAAAATTTTAATGAAGATGTACTCTAGATAAGTGATTATTGTCATAATCGTTGTTTTTAAAGTTTTTCGAATTTTTTTGACGTAAATGGGCTATAATAAGCATTCCTAACTTGTTTAAATAAAATTTAAGTTAAGATGTACAGTAGAAAAGTGACAATTGTCATAATCGTTGTTTTTATTTCGAATTTTTTTGACGTAAATGGGCTAAAATAAGCATTACTAACATGTTTAAATAAAAATTTAGTGAAGATGTACCCTAGATAAGTGATTATTGTCATAATCGTTGTTTTTAAAGTTTTTCGAATTTTTTTGACGTAAATGGGCTAAAATAAGCATTGCTAACATGTTTAAATAAAATTTTAGTGAAGATATACAGTAGAAAAGTGACAATTGTCATAATCGTTGTTTTTAAATTTTTTCGAATTTTTTTGACGTAAATGGGCTAAAATAAGCATTGCTAACATGTTTAAATAAAAATTTAGTGAAGATGTACAGTAGAAAAGTGACAATTGTCATAATCGTTGTTTTTAAAGTTTTTCGAATTTTTTCTTCACTAAATTTTTATTTAAACATGTTAGCAATGCTTATTTTAGCCCATTTACGTCAAAAAATTCGAAAAACTTTAAAAACAACGATTATGACAATTGTCACTTATCTAGATTACATTTTCACTAAAATTTTATTTAAACATGTTAGCAATGCTTATTTTAGCCAATTTACGTCAAAAAAATTCGAAAAACTTTAAAAACAACGATTATGACAATTGTCACTTTTTTACTGTACATCTTCACTAAAATTTTATTTAAACATGTTAGCAATGCTTATTTTAGCCCATTTACGTCAAAAAACTTTAAAAACAACGATTATGACAATTGTCACTTATCTAGGGTACATCTTCACTAAAATTTATTTAAACATGTTAGCAATGCTTATTTTAGCCCATTTACGTCAAAAAACTTTAAAAACAACGATTATGACAATTGTCACTTATCTAGGGTACATCTTCACTAAAATTTATTTAAACATGTTAGCAATGCTTATTTTAGCCCATTTACGTCAAAAAACTTTAAAAACAACGATTATGACAATTGTCACTTATCTAGGGTACATCTTCACTAAAATTTATTTAAACATGTTAGCAATGCATATTTTAGCCCATTTACGTCAAAAAACTTTAAAAATAACGATTATGACAATTAGTGAAGGTAAACGGTCCGGTCCTATCGGTCTTAGACCGGGATCGGACCTGACCGATCTTTTTCTTGAGGACCGTAATCCGGACCGGTCTTTTTAATTTTTACGGTCCAGACCGCGGTCCGGACCGGTCTTTTATTATAGTTTAAGTTTGCTTTACTAAACAATTAATATAATTTTTTTGTATATTTTATTCTATGATATTTTTCTAGAGGAGTCATTTTAGATTTTGTTAATTTTTATATTACAATATGAAAACCATAAGTTTGTCCAAGAAACATTTTACTTATAGTCCCAATAAAAACATAGAGTATGTGTTCACTGCAGTACCAAATTTTATGTATCGTCAGCACCTAGTAACAAAATAATTGTTTATAATTTTTTAAGCAATAAATTAATCAAAATAAGCAATAATATTATTAAAATATTTTAGTTATTAGTCTGTATAATTTATTGTAAAAATTACTTAACCTTATTCTTAATAAAATAATTAGGTACCTTAAGCAGACATCTGATAAAACATAAAATATAAATTCTAATGATGAAAATGAAAATATCTCAAAAAACACAATGTACTCTTAATTTTAATATGCCCTCTACTAGCACAAAATCATTTTTTTCAATACCATTGGATAAATTTTATTGTTTATATAATACTCTTATATTTAATAAAATGATAAAACAAATCAAATTAGGTTAAAAAAATATGTTTTTTAAACAAATAAAAAGACCGGTCTTTTTATTTAAGATCAAGGTCTGGATCGATCTTTTTCTTAAGGACCGTAGTCCGGTCCGGTCCGAGGGTATCGGTCTAGTCCGGACCAAAGACCGGACCGTGACCTTCAATGACAATTGTCACTTATCTAGGGTACATCTTCACTAAAATTTTATTTAAACATGTTGGCAATGCTTATTTTAGCCCATTTAAGTCAAAAAAATTCGAAAAACTTTAAAAACAGCATTATTATAGTTTTGTTCACATTAATCAGTTTCCCAATTAGCAATTTACCAGATTTTATAAAAAAACAAAAAAATTGAGCAGACCCAACGAGTCAAATACACGAGCCGACCAATGCGGCTCATTTAGTCGACTCGAGTCAAAGTCGTTTTTTCGACTAGAAACTAGGCTCAAGTCGCAGCTAAGTCGACTCGGCTTAGCCGTTTAACAACACTAATGGAAAGAATGGAGAGAAATAAAATAATTCATAGCCTTTTAAGTTGTATGATTGGGTTGAGAGATGCATTTCAATGGTGGTAATGGGAAAGGCCGCAAAGAAACCCAAAGAAGACGTGAATAAAAGTGATAACGTTTGATATGAAAATAACCGGTATTACAAATTAAAAATGCTCAGGACAATAAAAAAGTGGAGTAAAGGGTTTAGAGGAAAAACTGTACCTGAGTAAATCTGGAAAACCGCTATTAAACACTGAATGAAGTAAAAAATATAGTTGATGTAATTATATCTGCAAAGATATTTGTTTTAATTTACTGGAATATTTTGTAACATTCAATTTATTGATTCAGCGGTATTATAGTGTCTTAAAATTCATTTGGATAAATTGATTCAGCAGAGGAAAAATTGTTCAAAATATTATTATAGGCCGAGCCGAAGTTTTGAAAATGTTTTTAAAGTTAATAATGAGATAAATCTATGTCGTTTTCCTTCATAAAAAATTAAGGGGCATTTCGGGCAACTTTGCAAAATATATTTTATAGACCTGGACGAAAAATCTGATGGAAAATTTAATAAATTGAATTGTTAATGTGTGGTTATGAGGAGCAATATTAGAATATCCCACAATTCACCGCTCTTCATAAACTCGTAGTGATTTTTTTTCGAATATGCAAAATATTTTAAAAATGATATTTTGTAATATGAAATGACAGGTATCAGGTATAAGTTTGTAAATGATCTGAAATTATATAACTTCAAATATAAATCTTTACAAGGTAAAATGCTATAATTTGTAGCAAAGTTTTTTGAAATAGATTAATAACTTTTCACGTGATTTTACGCGCTTCAACGAAATAATTGAAAGTTTAAAAAAAGGAACTATAGAAGAAATAAAATAATCAAAAATAAATTAATAATTGTTTATATTACCTATCAGAGTCGGGTCCTTGCCTTGATATGATCAATTTAAGGTTAGCAAGTCCTCCCAAGGGAACCCTATCACTGCCAGTGGCAAATTTTAGCAAGGAACATTTTTGGTTGGTATCCATACCATGAACCGTGTTCCAAAAATATCTAAGAATGATTGTCAAAATATTACTTAGTAGATATATTAAACAAATTGTAAATCAAAACTGTATAAAAAAAATCGTTACTATAAAGGCTTAATTAGCACGTACTAAATTTTGTAAAAAAATTCAATTTTGTCAAACTGACAAAAATAAAAATAGTATATTATAATGAATATTAAAGCTTTAATACACCAAGAAACGAGATCTTTCCTTATTTATTCAAATCTTTGTCCTATATTAGTAAACTAGATTTCCTCATTTGAAAACCAAATTTGTCCATTTCGAGAAAAAAAAATCAAATATTCTTTAAAAACTGGCTCGGATTATGTTATTCGTTAGAGTATATCTGTGGAAAATTATAGCTATAAAAATTGTTTTCCTATTCTTCCTATTCATTTAAAACATGCCCACAAATAAATTCTAGCTCTTTAAGTAGGTCACAATTAGCGTAAGGCATTTTTGAGAAATTAATTTAATTTTTAATATACTAAAAAAATTAAGAAATTTATATATACCTTAGGTTAAAATTGGTACATGAGGGATATTAAGGTTAAATTAAAAATTACTCGATAACCGGAGTTTCCCTCGTGTAGCCTCCCTCATAGGTTGTGGCTTTTTCCAGATCATTGAAATCGTAAACCTTTATAAGTTAAATAAATATTATGTAAAGATTTTTCTTAAAAAAATGATAATAAAGAATGACATATATTAATAAAATAAAGTAAAATTTGTAGCACAGTGTCCTTATCAAAAGGTAAAGAACAAGGAATAAACGGATTGAAATGATTTAATTATAGATTTGTAAAGCTCTCACCTACACATTTAAACTTAAAATAAAATGAATAACAGTATCTCCGCAGATAAGTAATTCTAGTTCGGATGGAGTGAAAAGTCTGTAGAGTGGCGATTTAGAATCAATCACCAAATCGAAGCCCCTTTTAAAAGCTGAGAATTGTTCTTCCACGCATGTGTTTAGCAGGTAATGAGCGTATAAGGCCGCGTATTCCTTTTGCAAAGAAATAGTAAAATCTTCTATAATATTATCTGTTTTTAATTCAATCTTATTTCTCATTATTTATCAAAAAAACTGAATAGAATACTACGTTTTAACTGGACAAATTTTAGGCTTAACTGCCACATAGTTTAAATAATGTTAAAATAAGACACTTTGGATATTTGCCGATCCTTTTATATTATTTCTATTAGATCTCATGATTTATCTCTATTGGTTCTAATAATACCTACTAGGGTGAGTTTTATAAATTATATATAATATTTGGATTAGCAATCAGACTTATTGAATCATACTTCTCTATTTTCATTGTCTACTGTAATGGTATCCCCGTTAGGTTTAAGCATATGTTCCACCATGTTGCCATACATGTCCTTGACGCAAATCTTAAAATTAGTTCCGAATATGTCTTCGACTATGTCTCCTTCGTGTTCTAACAAACGACACAGCCCTTGATATAATTCCTGTAGTCCACAAAAGGGAAATTTTATAATTCATAATGTTAGATTCGTCATCTATTCAGTTAAATGTTAATAATCTTACCTTTTCTTGTAAAGATGAAAATTAGATTATCATATGATTAGGGAATCATTCGCTTCCTCTATCCCCCCCCCCTCCCGAAAAAAAGGAACAAACAGCTTAAAATTTTTGCATTTATATGGTGTCTTTTATGAATCAGAGTTTTGATGAAACCTTCTCTTGAAATTTAAAGAAATTCTCTCTTTTTAAATTTTCATGAACCTAGCTAGATTTATAAATATTTTTAAAACTTCAAAATTTTGCGTGATATATTTTAGAGGATTTAGTATGTGTTTACATTTATTTTTAGATGTGTTAAATCTAAGAAAAAACTTAATTCATTTTAAAGTGACAATATACAAGAGTATAAAAGGAGTGAAACCCTAATTAGGGAGGTCAAAATGTTATAAACAAATTCCCTTTAAAATAAAATAATTTTACGGGATAAATTTGTTGAAGGTCTTCTAAAGTCCCTGGATTTCCGTATAATTTGCTGTAAAGAACGGGTGGAAATTTTATGTCCAATATGATCCCGTTGTAAATAGCTAAACCGATAATGGTACCTTGATAATAATTTTTTAAAAATTGAATAGAATTAAATGTTTTTTAGGCATATTGAAAGTTAATAAAAATTTCTAAAATCAAGGAGTGAAAAATGTTCTATGTAAAAAGGTTAAGGTTACTAATATTTAATTAAACTATAATTATTTCTTTTTTTAAAATTTCTTTCTATTTTAATAAATTTGAGCAAATATTTTGATATTTCGTCGGTTATGCGTTTTTCTTGCCTAAGAAACTGTTAAATAAAACATCACCCTTTATGCCTATAAACTTTTAAAATATAAACTATTTCTAATAAAATTTTATATTAAATTTTATCAGATATTTTTTGATACTTAAATTAGGGCAGAAATTTAAAATTATATTTCCTGTCTTTGTACAAAAAAATTAAATAATATTTAGTGTAGGTAAAAATCGGGCATGGTAAATTAATGTTTAAATTGATAAAAGTATTTAAAACTTTATTTTATTTCATTAAATAATAAGGGCCTTACCCAGTAGCATATTTCTGCAGTGTGAGTAGGAAAGATATCATATATTATTTATAGTAAGAAAGACTTGTTAAGAATAAGCATCGTGCATAAGTTCTAGTAATATTTTAAAGTTATTAATTCACCTATCAAATAATATTCGCTCCAGTTTTCAAAGGGCTGCGAATTGAACCAAAAGCATTGTGATCCTTGCTCATAGACAAACATACCTGGATTTATTAAAATTATTCGTTTTTAAAATTTGAGGTTTTGTCAACAATCTTTCTTTCTTCTTTCTCATTTCGTGTCATATGAGCAAAAAAATGAGATTTTCGGCCAACTCCTCAAAATTGTAAACACGTTATATATGTTCTAGTAATACCTGAATCGAAATTTTAGCTCATTAGCAATTATATTACCCGAGATAATAAGGACGGAACCCGGCCCCAAAATTTTTTTTTAAAAAAATTTACCGACCGGACATGGCCCGAATTTATTTAAATATAGAAATTAATTATAATTACTCAAAATAAAAGACATATGTTATATGTCGTTTAGTTTCAATAAAATATTTTAATTTTACATAAAAAATTCAATATAAATTGATAAATTTAGATATATTTAAAAAAATTTCCAAGGTCCGACCCGACCCAAATATTTTTTAAAATATTAGGCCCGGCCCGAATATTTTTTAAAATATTGTCCGAATATTTTAAATAGAATTAGGCCCGAGTTTGGCCAAGCCCCTAACTTTGCAGATCTTTAATATAAACAATGCGATTTCTGTCAGAACTTTCATCTATTGCTCCCTCACGTGAAAGATTATTTACCATATAATTTTAATAACATTTTCTAACTAACTGTTCCACCTTCATGAGAAATATTATTTACAGACTATTATATTAATTTCAACAACAATGTATGTTTTGCCTTCGTTGAGGAGAAGAAGAAAATTATATATGTATATGTTGCAGATTATTTATTATTGTTTATATACAATTACTGTATTTGGAACACATTTGTAATTTATTACTAATATTAATTTCAGTCTGACACATAAAATGTTATTTGTTTAAGAAATTAATCCAATTTGAAATGAAAAGTAAAAAAAAGCCTTAATTTGGGTGCAGATTATGATAATAAATGGGAACCTAAGCCACATCTCTTCACCCGGCCAAAAGTCGGACCTTTGACACGCAATAAAAATATCTTGCAAAATGTATTCGAAGAAGTATTTATATTTATATACTTTTTTTGAAAGTTTTTTGTGGGTATTTTGTATTTAAATTTAAAATACTTTTAAAAAGTATTTCTATTTGTATTTATATTCAAATAATCTTTTCAAAAGTGTATTTATATTCATATTCGAATACAATATTTTGAAAATTTGTCCAATCCTTTCTGTAATGTATTTACTCATAGATTACATAATTTAAGAAACATTCATTTAAATAGCCTTTATATATTCTATTTATTCACTCAAATATGTCTTTTTTTTATTTATTTTACTTAATTAGATAAAATGTACGAAATTAGAGATAAATGATAATAAAGATTAAAAAACATAGCATGCTTTTTGGTTTTCTAATCAACGGTAAACCATCTGTCTGGTCTGGTATAGGAAGAATTAGCTATTAATCTGATAGTAACGAATCCCCACAATTCGTCTTAGCTCTTTATATAAAATATGAACTATTTGTTTTATTATCCTATATCTAATTTCGTGTGGTTGTGGTATAAATATATTTTATATAATGAATAATAAAAGACTTAGAGTGAATGAACAAAATATACAAGTAAATATAATACATTGTATTTTTAAGAAAAAAGCCTGAAGATGATTTGATAGTTTTGGCTAAATTTAGTCTTTTTTTAGCTGACTTAAAATTATGTTAAAAAGCTTTAAAAAAGAGGAATCTCCAAAGTATAATAAATGAATAAATATAAATGGCGGTATATTATAACCGTAATCTTGGTTGAATATTTGTTCGATGATTAATTGGAAAAATTCTTTCGAAAGACCTCCTTGATCGTGACCTGTTTCATCTTCGAATTCCACAATCAGTTGTTTTTTCAAGTGTTCTGGATTTTCTTCGACTATAATCTCAAGCTAATTTATAGGGCAAAAATATATAATTAAAAAATAAGGTAAGAACAAATAAAATTTAAATATTCAAAAAATTATAATAAAACAAAAACATATTTAACCATTTCGGATATAAATCGAG
Organism: Gordionus sp. m RMFG-2023; assembly: GCF_954871325.1. Classification (NCBI taxonomy): domain Eukaryota; kingdom Metazoa; phylum Nematomorpha; class Gordioida; order Chordodea; family Parachordodidae; genus Gordionus; species Gordionus sp. m RMFG-2023. The sequence continues at coordinate 24,712,730 of NC_088775.1, forward strand.
CTATGGTTAAATTTTATTTAGGTTATAAAAAGTGAATCAAAAATATTATATACACTTTACAAATCAGTAAAAAAAAAGAGCGACTCAAATTAGGTCAAAAAAATACTTAAATTTTTTTAAAATTTTAAATGTTACGTTAGACAATGAATCTTGAATCAAATGGGTACGCCTGACTTTGAATTTGAGATAGGGAGGTGTATAAGAAAACCCTTGTAACAAATTCTGTAGATAAACTACCCTTCGTTCATCGTACATACGTATTCTGTTGTCCAAGTGTAAGGCTTTTTTTAAAAAATATAGTATTTTATGATTCATTTCTTTTCTCACTTTCTTTAATTCATTCAGTATTTCTCTTTCACGCCTTTTTTCATTCATTCATTCTTCGTTCTTGAAAATAAATTTAAAATTTGAAAATGGTTATTCGCCGTACATGGGTCAATAATCTAAGAGGCTTTTTACAAATATAAAAGTTTTCTTAAAATTAACTTCTTATCCTATCTTATCTACTTTACTTTAATTTCATTTATTATATTTATTTTCTTCCGATATTTTCAAATGAAACTTTATTTTAGTAAATTAGCGAACACCTTTTTGCTTGAAATTGGTGGACAAGAGATAGGGATGGTGGAGAAAACAAAATTGTTCGCTATTTTTGGGGAAACGAAAATCTAAGTAGTCCCTTTCTATGATGAGTACGCGTTCAAGGTGCGAATTAACGAAAGCCTCAGGTTTGAGCAAGCCATTTTTGACCGTGGAAATGCTAAAATTGGGATACGTTTTAGATAGTCTAGCCTCGAGCTTATTAGAACGACTTTGGATGGGAGAACTCAGATCCTTCCAAATCATACCTTTTGATAGTTATAAAAATGACAAGTATCAAAATAAGATGCCTGCAAACCCCAACTAAACCCACCCGATAAAAAAAATTCGGATGGGTGGGTTCAGGCTCGGGTCTTATATTTACAATTTGAAATTTAAACAGATATATGAATAAATCATGACTTGATTGTATAATATTCAATTGGGTTCACTTTATTTTATAAATCACACTGAAAAATAAATAAATTTTTTTTGTACAAATAAAAAAAATGATTCAGTTATAGAATGACCATATTTAAGATTTTTTAAATTTCATCACAAATGAAAATTATCTATGATAGAATTTATAAATTCTAATCATTACTTATCAAATGGGCGTTCCTGGAGGTGTTATTAATGTGTTTCATCTCCTTTCCTGTCAAATCCCCGGATTGGTTGTCGGCCTTTTCTTGCACTACCTTTTTGACGCAAGTGTAATGGGTAACGGTCACATGACCGACCAGTAACGAGGCGCAGTGGAAAATCTCCAAAACTCCCACGACATTTTTAACGATCTTGTCATCATTGACATAACGCTTGCCTTGGTAATTTTCTTTTTTTGTGTACATGTTAAAATCACGAGATAATTTAATGCAAAGTAAATTGAAATTTGACTTTAAACTTATTTAAAAATATAGTCCATTGGATAGATCCTAAACCATTATGATGAAGATTTGCTTCATTAGCTTTAAAAAGACAATTAGCTGCCAGATTTATGTACTTGAATTGTCATATTAATTTAACAGAATCCAAAGGGCAAATAAATAGGCTAATGGAAATATTGATTATTCGTATACTAATCAATGATACAATAGACAATACATTTAGAAAGTCACCCACTTGTTAGTGTTTAGCGATTATTTAGTAAGGTAAGCTTATATTTTCTGATCGTTGTTCTAGACTGGGGATTATGATATTAAAATGCAACAAAAATAAAGTCTATATTTTAAATATTTAGTCATAATTTTATGCCAATATTTTCTACATATTTGAATATGAAATGTTAGATTATACATATATTAGATATATAAATTTTTTTATAAAGTAGCGTAAAAAGTAGCGAAGGCCACTTTTTAAAAAGATAGCTAATAGCGTGTTACTTTTTTGTCAAATAGCGTTAGCGGTGACGTACCACTTTCTAAATTGGCGTTTAAAAACACAATTATTAAGACAAAAAAGAACTCAAAATTTAAGGCCGGGCAGGAATTTTTAGAAAAATTTCGTTATTTTGAATATGATTTTGTAAATTATTTTTAACGGAAATTAAAAATATAAGGAGTAAGTAAATATAACGCTCCATTATACCATTTTCTAAATGATTAATTGATATCATTTAGATTATTTTTAAATTGGCCCATTCCGGGTTAATTTACTTGTAAAATATTTAGGGTACGGACTTTTTTCCGGGTTTGCAGGTCAGTTTCCAATTAACTAGAAAAATAAGTAGCGCGGAAATGAAAGAAAAAGTTTTTATTTAAATATTAAATTTATAATAAAAAATAACTTAAGTAATTAAATTTCATTAATTAAAAAAGTAACTAAACGCTACTCATTAAAATATGCAGCTAGTATTTGCTATAGATACCAAAAAAATTAGCTACTGGCTGTATTTTAGTACATTTCAGCCACTGCAACGAGATTTAATTCTTAGATAAAATAATTAAAAAATAAATAATGTATCAACATTTTATCCTTTTTAATAAATTTAAGAATGCGTATTTAATTAAAGTGTAAGGGAACGCCCAATAAAATTATTGTAGAGGCGATTCACTGTGAATATTTAGAATGAGAGGCTAGCACTAGCAATGGTCAATAAGAGCTAAAGATGTTGAAGTGTCCAATTTTTATAGATAATATTTTTTTGGTTTTTTGTTCGTTTTATTTAAAAAAAATATGTTTTTCTAAAATCCTTTATAGCATTCTTAACCTGGCTTAACATCTTTATAGAACTTATAGGTTTGAAAAGTTTTTTTCAACCCTGTTTTTTTGGCAGCTTTCAAGTTTGCTTTGTGATACTTAGAGCTCCTAAGCCAATGAAGATATCGAATACTTAGCACACCCCTCTTCCTTCTTTCTATATAAAAATATGGGAATCCAAATAAAAATTTACAAAAAAAGAAATTAAAATTATCAAAAAGGTAATTAAAATTAGCATAAATTCTATTTCCTTTAGATTAATTTTGAGCTTTTATTCTAAAGACAATAGATAGTGTCTTACAACTCCTTACCTCCCTCCGTTTTCAATGACAATCTTGCGTCATAACCCACCCCCTATCCAGCGGTAGAAGTACCCTCCAATCTTGGATTACTGATTGGAAGCAATTTAAAATGAAGGAGTTGTTAAGCAATTAATTTCTTGTTTTTTTTATTGACTTATGGTCAAAACGACGAATCTTTTTATTATATAAATATATATATATTGTCTCAAATACCCAACAATAATTCCACAATTTCTTTTATTTCATAATAATTCCACAATTTCTTTTATTTCATAGTCACATGATACAATTCTAAAAAGAACTAAGATAAAAAAAATGTTTTATCTCACTTATTCGAAATCACGTCCATAAATGTCAATTATATATCAAAAAATATACAACGAAAATATGGACGGTTTAGATTGGATTACGCATTTATCATTTAAAAATTAAAACCTTTATCGATTTTGATATCTATGATGGTCTGCAAAGCGCTGACTATGATGGACATGTCCTCAAAGTTGAAAACCGACGCAAAAATGCCTGTCAATCTTTATTTTTATTTTTAAAAAATAATGGAAAATAAGAAAGATTTACATAATTTAGCATTATTCGTCTACGGAACTCAGTTAGAAAAGATAAGGCTAATATAATTATTCTATTTACCTTACTAAATCTTTGTTTATTTTTCTTAATGTTTAAATTCACACTTTATTATATGACTTGTTTAAATAACGAATATATTTCTTAACCTATAAACTCACAATGTATCTAATTTTCTCTTTATTTTTTCAAAATTCACAAAAATTAAAAGTAATCATTTTTCATATAAAATAAAATATATTAAAATAAAAAAATAATAATAAATTATCAATTTTTTTTAAATATTATAAACATTTTTTTTTCTAATATTATAAACAAATGGCTTATAATTATTCATGATCGCAATAGGTCATCCTTGCAATTCCCCACGTAGGAATTCATCCACCTCGGTATCAGTCATCTCCACTAATTAACTTAGCATTTTCAACCTTGCTTTCTTCTACGCGGGCTACCACCGGTATCGCTGTTTCCACCCTTTCCTGATTGGGACAGAATGCCCGAGATATTCTTGCCAGCGGTGCAGTCCTTCCCAACAAGAAGTGAACGCAACCCAGTCCGAACGTATTATTTCTGCCATTCAAGAGATCACTTGCAAGATCTATATTCCCGTGGACCGCTAAGGCAGGTAGAGCTGTGCAGAGATGATAGACAGCCGGTACGAACAATTCCAATTAATAGACAGCCGGTACGAACAATTTCGATGGCTCGATCCATGACGACCGTGGCAGAGGAAAGGGTTGAAACAGCGACACTGGTGGTAGCCCGCGTGGAGGAAAGCAAGGTTGAAAATGGGAACCACCCAACTGGTAAAATTGGAGATGACTGATATCGAGATAGTTTCTATCTGAGGAATTGATTCTTTTTGCAAGGATGGCCTGTGGTGATCATGAATAATGATAAGCCATTTGTTTATAATACTAGAAAAAAAATTGTTTATAATATTAAAAAAAATTGAAAATTTATTATTATTTTTTTATTTAAATATATTTTATTTTTATATGAAATTTATTTTTTATAAAAAATGATTACTTTCAATTTTTGGGAATTTTTAAAAAATTAGGATAATATTAGATACATTGTGAGTTTATAAAAAATAAACAAAGTTAAGTTTTAGAGATTGTGACTGCGACATAAGACTATAATAGTACTTTGTTTATTTTTCTTAATGTTTAAATTCACACTTTATTATATGACAACTCTTGTTTAAATATTGAATATATTTCTTAACGTATAAACTCACATGGATCTAAAAGTAATCATTTTTCATAAATAATAAATTTTATACAAAAATAAAAAAAATTTTTTCTAATATTATAAACAAATGGCTTATCATTATTCATGATCACAACAATAACCATTGAAATAATAAACAATTCTATTATAAAAATTTTCAATAATTCAATTATGCAGTAATTGACCCAAATTATAGTGCATGATTATATTCTCTTCTCAGCATATTACACCCGTTTCCTTAATCTAATTCAATTTTTTTTATGAAGTGTAGAAGTACTTTGATAGAAATAACCAAAGAAGTACTATCGACGCCATTTTTTAGCCGATACCTAAACTAATAAGTTTAGCATTTACCCACACTGATGACTCGTTTATCAAAATGTATGTGAAAGTGTCGTTCAACAAAAATCAGCTGATGATACGCCATTTTGGTTTCCCATACAATATTTCTATTGTAATTGAAATTCTGATATTTGTAAATTGTTTTTTTTATAGAAAACCAAAATGCGTACTATCAGCTGATTTGTGTGACCTTGACACATATCTAAATAAATAAATTAATCGTCAGTATAAAGTTTAGTCAATTTAACATTTACCTGAGTCGATGAAATATTTATATCGTGATATAGGCGTTGAAATTCAACTAATGTTTAGGGAGCTAAAGCAACTATTTCGAGTTTTGCCACCATAAAAAAATAATTAGCATCCTTCCCATTGTTAAAAAACAACAAAGTAACCCCTAACAAGGTCCAATAAAGCAATCTAAAGATCTTTACTGAGCCACCAAGATCATCCAAGAAAAAGAACTTTTTATAACAGAAATCCTTTATCGATAGCAGAAACAACCCTATCGAGAATTAATTTTTTAGTTTGTAATTTATAAATCATAAATTGCAGACTTCGATAAAAGAGTCATCTACATTTTTGGAATGCTAATTATAGTCAGGCATTGGAAGATAAGAACGTTGCGTTTAAACGGTCAAAAAAATGGTACTGCTTAAAAATAGGAAGATAAAACTGGTACGGGTTTTATGCATATCATCTTTCATGATTATATTTTTTTAACAGCTTTAAACGCAACGCAAAATATGTATGCTCGGACGGCCTCAAATAATTACATTTAATTAGTTGGTCGGTATCTTTTAATGTCAAGTTTATCGCAACAAGATCCGAATTATTATACATCTAAAAATCAATCCTCCATCATATTGATAATTTATTCAAAGATATAATGCGAAAATAATAGCTTTTGGTGGTAAAGTTTATTTTATTAGGTGTTAGGGGTAGCTTAAGGCAAGCCCTGTCTGTTATAACTAAAGGGGCAAGAACAAATGTAATTGAAACCTAAATTTAAAGTTACAACTAAGCCATAAGTTTAAATGTGCAGGAAAAATGTCTAATCTCTTATCATTTTCCACAAAGTTTTGGATTTATTATATTACAGTATAACTTTTCTGTTTAATTACAAGTAATAATCGTTGTGACATTCCACCAACCATGGCAAATTAATGAATACATTGAAAATCAGGTTGATATTTTAAAGGGGGTATTTTTTTTTTACAATTTATTTACAAATTATTTTAAAGAAATATTTTGTATATCTGTATTGTATTGTTTTAAGATAAAAGTATGACCAAATTAAAATAAAGAGTTTATCTAATCATTCGAAAATCTCAAAATGTTGTTTATAAAACTTTGATCCATGATGTTAATAGTAAAATACTTATATCATTTAAAATGACTAAAATTTGTATCGATTTATTGTTATATTATTTTTATTCTAGAAAATTCAAAAAAACAAGGAATTTCAGCAAATACAAAAATAGTCAGAAACAAACTCCAATTTTATGCTACAATTACAGACTGTTAGATTAAGTTTAATTTATTAACACTATCATCAGTCTTATATGTGACATAAAAAAATATTTTATGCAAATCATAATTATTGTCTCCATATATTGTTAAAACATAGTGATCATATTTTAACTAGTTGATTTGAAAAACAATAGGGCGGCTTGAAGATAAATTGGATTGGGAACTATATTGTGGATTTAATTGCCAATCGTATTCTCAACAAATGAACATACATTTTTCACCCTTAACATAGAAATTTCTAAAACTTTTATGCTCAAAAATCAAGACAATTAATCTTTCTGCGGCAAAAAAAGCAAATTAATATTTTAAAATATGGCTCCTTTATGGGAACCAAACTAAATAATAGTTGACCATGATATTTATTCCGTTTATAATATGATTTTTATATTATATGTTTGATTTTTATCAATTTAATAATTAATCCTTTTTTTATTTGAATTCTCTCATATTGAGCATCTTTCTCGCTCGTTGCTCGATTTTTCTGACATACATATTCATCATTCCTTCGCTATTTTTGCACATCAATCAACAGACCTCTCACAGGTGCTTTTGCTTTATTATTGGCAGCATTTTTTTATTTTTTATACCTATGGCCATTCCCCACGAACGCAGAATCTGCCCATCCTGCATGAAACCAATACATTTAACAAATGATGGGGAATTTTTTGTTCATGGACCAATCTCTAACAGGTGTCCGCATTCAAAACACACGCCTCTTTCTCAGATCACTTACTCGCTTCCCCCCCCCCCGATTATCCCTTAAACGAAGTAATTGGTGCCTCATTCTCAGATATTTTTCTTAACTCCACAAAACCAAGTATCATAACGAGAATACCCAAAGGAGCGAGAATACAAGTAGCTAAATCTCTCAGCAACTGCATATCTTCTCTTTTGCAAAATTTTAACAAAGAAGAAGAATGGTTAAAATTTTTAAACTTTGGGTACAATACTTTCAAAATACCTGACATATCTCTCCAAAAATCATTAACTCAACAAATAAAAGATGCCTGTTTAAACATCAACACTCATCTTCATGAGTCCCAAATCTTCAGACATCCCATAAACAAAAAAAAAATAACCCCACTTCAACAAAAAGCCTCATTGATTTCGAAGAAAATTGACAGTCTTAATATCAATGGGGCCCTCAAACTCATTTCAACCAATGACACTCTGGCGGAATCAAATTTAGAAACCTTAATTAAGCTTCGATCAAAGCATCCCACAACAACATTTATGCCAATATTGCCCCAACCCTTCTCCCATTGTGCAGCAGATTTCACACAGGAAGAAGTAAGGAAAGCAATCCTATCTTTTCATCGGGATTCGGCTCATGGTCTAGATGGGATTAGACCAATTTTTTACAGGACATTACCTCTCCTGTGATCTGTACACAGGTTTCAATTCTCACTAAAATCACAAACTTAGTCAACAAAATCCTAAATGGAGACGTACCCAGCTTTATTACCCCCTTACTATTCGGTGCCAGACTCATCGCACTCCAAAAACCAAACAAGGACATTCGGCCCATCGCCATTGGTTCAACTTACCGTAGATTGGTCGCTAAATTAATCGCATCTAGAATCAAACGATGCCGCACACATTCTAAGCCCCTATCAACTTGGTGTAGGGATACCTGGTGGGTGTGAAGCCGCTGTGCACTTAACAAGAATTCACCTTGAAAATAACCCAAAAAACGAATCCCTAGTAAAAATTGACTTCTCTAACGCCTACAACACTCTTTCGCGCAACACGTTCCTACATTCAACTTACTTCCATTTCCCCGCTTATACCAAATTTCTTTTCTCTTGCTACCAATCACCAACAATCTTACAATTCAACAAAGAAAAGATACTTTCTGTCGAGGGTATCCAACAAGGTGACCCTCTCGGTTCCATTCTCTTTAGTCTTGGAATCAATGACATGATAAAATCAATAAACTCTTCATGTACTCTATCGCTCCACGCTTGGTATATTGATGATGGAATCTTGAGTGGTCCCAGTAGTGAAATTGCCAAAGCAGTCACCATAATTAAAGAAATAAGCACAGCCATTGGACTTTCGCTTAACCAGAGCAAATCTGAATTCTCACTTTTAAATTCTAATGCTCCCAACACTCACGATTTCAAATTCACATCAAGCGTTAAATTAACACATCTAGGATCGCATGTTGGAGGACACGAGGCAATAAGCACCTTTCTTCATTCCACACTTGACATACTCCTTAAACTGGAGGACATCTTTACACTTCTTCCATCACACAAGTCCTTTTTTTGCTAAAAAATTTCTTTTTTATACCAAGGATTCTTTACGCACTTCGGTCAACACCAATTTTTAAATATCCTATTCCTCTCCAAACTTACGAAAAAGGAATAAAGGACTTAACCGAAAAAATAGTAAATATCAGATTCAACGAAACCGCTTGGGCCCAAGCAACTCTTCCAACCAAATTTGGTGGTCTCGGCATCAGATCTCCACTTGACTTAGCAACAACTACTTTCATATAGAGTAGTCTCTTGACAAAGCCAATAACCACCGCCCATAATTCTAAAGAAGACCTTTCCTTAATCGTGGCTAAGGATATTTGGAAAACAAGGATCAATGCTGATTCTCATCCCCCCACAACCCATAAACAGAAAGACTGGGATGCACCAGTGGTTGCTCGCTGCGTTGAAACTCTCTTATCTAGCATGCAATCTACAGACCGCACCCTATTCTCTTCCTTGCTCAATGGTACGGGACATGAGTTTCTTGAGGCCATCCCATCTACCAATCTTCAGCTTCAACTATCCAACAATGAATTTACCCATGCCATCGGCATTCGTCTAAATTGTTCCATCACTCACCCCCACATCTGCTCAGGGTGCAACTCGCCAGTTGACTCGAAGGGTAGACATAGTTTACATTGTCGCTCCTGCAATGGACGATTCATCAGACACAAACAATGTAATACAATCATCCAACATGCTCTGAAATCCGCCCAAATTCCTTCCACGTTAGAACCACAGGGTCTTTTTAGATCTGACGGTAAACGTCCTGATGGGATCTCTCAAATCCCATGGAGGAGAGGCCAACTTTTGGTATAGGACTATTCCTGTATTGACCCCTTGGCCCCATCCAACCACGCCATCAACATCCTTGACCAGAAGGAACAACTTAAAATTTCTAAATACACAGAAATAATAAACGATCATTGCTTTATCCCAATCATATCAACCACTCTTGGCGCCTTCGGCAAACTCGCCTTAGCATTTTTCAAAAACTTAGGATCACAAATCAGCAAACTCTCAGAAGAACCTCGAGAGGGTTTTTTTCTTCGTCAACGATTATCCATAGCGATTCACAAAGCTAATTATATCAGTTTCAATGGTAGCCTTCTAGCCAAAGAGCTATCATAGACAACGCTTACGTTCCTTTTTCATTTTTGTTTCCCTGCGTCACACCATCTCCGTTCTTTTTTTTAGATAATATTATTATATATTTTTCAAACATTTTTAAATATATTAAAATTTATTATAATGAAAATTTAAATTATTAAAAAATAAAAAAATTTTTTATTATGTTTTTAAGGTAAAATTTTTTTATATAGATTTCAGTTATAGTGAATATAATATATAATGTAATAAAAAACTAAATATTTTAAAAATATTTATTAAAAATATTGGATAAGGACATATTTTAAAAAAAACAGATCTGTCTTAATATTTTTTTATGATTATATATGTTAGCGGCAATGTGTTTTTTTCCGGCAATGTGCTATTTTTTCAACTTTAAATCATTTTGAGCGCTTTTTTGAAATACAAAATTTGATTTTATAGGAAATGTGTTCCAACATGTTTAGAAAACCTATCATATAAACTGTAGATAATTTTACCGTTAATTTTTGAGTCATTAGAAAGAAAGATGAAAAAACTAAAATAAATTATATTAAATTCAAAAGTTCATTAGAAATTTATCTAAAATTCACAGGGTAGGTATTCCAAACATGATAAAATATATTCCGGTAAAATCAGACTTTCAAATTTAAAAAAACGCGCTCAAAAAATGATTTAAAGTTGAAAAAATATATATTAATTATATAATATTTTTTATTTTATATATAAATTCATAATAAATTAATAAAAGGAACCATAATTTAATTTTATTTATAATGTTAAAAAAGGGAATTATTTTAAAAGATAATTTTTTATTTTTGTAATATTATCGGTAACAAGAAAAAAATTTAAAAATATCTAAAGAGTCCCATTCAACTGGTGTTGTTAGACCGCTAACTCAATATATTAGCCAAAAGTAAATTACATTTACATAAGCTTAGAGATTTATTCATAGAGGGAAGAAAGATTGGTAAAATTACGAGGTTTAAGTAATAATATTTTGGCTAAAATTTTGATTTAACCGTTTTTAAAAATCAGCTAAATTAAGCCATTTAAAACTCTCAGCCATAATAATTGTTCATATTTTAAATGAGGTGATTAACTCTGGGATAATAAAATAAGCAAAAAAAATGCACTTCATAATTCGTGCAAGTTAACTGGGTTTTTAAAAAAATATAAATATTAAATTTTTATGACATTGGTTAAAATATAGATGTTAAATAAAAATCAATCTAAATATAGGATCGGCATCGGTTATTGGGTCGGTTTTGTAGTAATATCGGCGGTAAAAAATCTGCAGATCAGCACAGCCCTACAATATAATGATATACCTGGCTTTAAGAGATAATGGTAAATTAGCAACGGCTCGACAAAATTGTGGAAGAGCGTCGGTAAAAAGTGAAGAATTTTCAATGCTTTTGTAATCAATGAGGGGTGTATCACTAGAGTCCTAAATTAAATAGGATATTATTAAGTATGACATGTCAATAACAAATACCATTAATTTTTTATTGTTATAGAGTTAATTTAATCTGTTGGTGTCATCTGCAAATTTAAATTATAAACTTTCATAATTGAAATCTCAATAATGTAAGAAAGTTGCTTATGTGAGCACTTACTAATTTGAGCAAGGTATTTCATATTTTATTTTAAAAAATATATTACATTACATCAGAGATCTTCGTGGGCCTTAATTTTTGATCAAGCGCGGCCCAGGCCCATAATAAGTTTCAAAATTTTTTCTCAAGCCCATATCAAAAAATTTAATTTATTGTATTTAAGGTTGTGTCCTAAATATCAAAAATATACAAATAAATAAATTTAACTTTGAAGAAAAAAATAAAAATGATTTTTTCGTCATTTCCAAAAATTCATTATTTTTTAAAAATAATAGAAATTAATAAATTTTGCTTAAAATTTATAAATTTGTGTAATTTTTATGAAAAACTAGTAGGTAATATTAAAGTATTTGGTGGCATTGTTATTTAGTATTTTGTTTTTTAAAGTTCTTCTAATTTAAATTTTTCAAAATTAAAAAAAAAATAATGGAAAAGTTCGGGCATGTTTCATAATTTTAATTTGCGAAAATTTATAAATTTTGAAATATTTTTCATTATATTTAGGATATAGCCCTAATAAAAAAACATTTCTATTTAGGAAATCATTTTGTTTACAATACTGAAATTTGTTATTATTAATAGAAAAAATTGTAATATTTTTAAGTTAGCTATTGTTTTAAAAAAGCTAAATTATAAAAAAAATTTAGGCCCACGCCCATTTAAAAATTTTTTTTGTGCCCAAGCCTATTTAAGAAAATTTTAAACATAGGCCCGGTCCAGACCAGATAGAAAATATAATACTAGGCCCATACCTGGTTTATGGAGGCCTCTGCATTACATAAATATTTAAAATTACCTTTTTTGAGAGATAGTTTTTTATACTTACTTTTTAACAAGACTCTATAAATTAATAAATAACCTCGAAATTAGTTACTGCATCTTGTCCCAAGATAATTGGCAAGAGAGCAAAAACAAGTACAAAAACATTACCACATCCGACAGAAAATTCGCCATAACCACGCCAATCATTTTTTCGAACCAGTTGCCCACCTATATCGTCTTGCCTATGAACTGACCAATCTGACTTTGATAAGAAATTATCGGCATTACTTTCAAATTGGAGTGCAAAGGACAAAGCATTTAAGGCACCACTTAATGAAGTAAGTACGCTTTTAGGGAAATTAAAATTGCGTCTAGCCACAGGGGAGAAGAGAAGAGATAGGCAAGGCCATACTTCGTTGTCTAGATCCAAGATCAAGGAACGGATCAGCAAAGGGTCATCACGGCGCAAAATGGCTGACATTTCTTTGTAATAACCATCTCGATTGTTCTGGACTTTAATTTGATTGATTTGGGAGTTATATTCTGATAATAATTGATTATAGTTATCGATTATGGGTGATTGGTTAATACTAATTTCGTTAATTTCATGGTGGGTTGTTGGAGAGTTATTATTTTTTTGTGTAGAAAGTGTTATGTTATCGATCAAGGGTAATTGGAAATTATCCAATTTATTATTTGGTATATTCGAGTCAGGGGTTAATAGGCTACTGTTAATATTATTAGGATTGAATTTTTCTGTTGGTAGAGAATCGTAATTAGTATCAATAGAAGGGTTGTCTATAATTATGTAAATATAATTATATTAATTTTTGTCACTTTCATCTAAATCATATACTTATTCGTTGATTCACTTAAATATATATAAATTAAACATTCAATTAGGGATATAAAAAAAAATGTTGATTTTCTTATGTTTTTTAAATTACTACTACAATTCTTTTATGGAAAATATAATCTTCCTGCAATATACAATCATCTTAAATAAAATCTTGTCTAGGAAGTTTTCAATTATCACGATCAATTAAAAGTAATGGTTTATTTTATTAGATTAAGTGTAAATTTTTTATAAGAAAATTATTTTTAAATTTAATTTTTGAAAAAATTCCGTTTATTTTTCAAGTGTGTTTTTTTTCTTTAAATTTTAGAAAAATGTTATTTTTGATTTCATATTTTTATTACTACAGTCTTATCACAATTTGAGGTGAATAGGGTGTGAAAATTGAAAAGGCTTTTTATAGCCATAGCTCGTTGCTCGCCTTGGCTCGTGATATAATTTTGTACAAGTCGAGTCTGGCCCCTTAAAAATTTTATGAAGGAAAAGGGCATAAATTTACCTAATTCCAAGCTTTAAAAAAAATTTGTGAAACATTAGCCTGGTATATAAAAACATTTTGATCATTGCGCCAAGCTTTTGAGCTTCAGGCCAAGCTCTAATCACTGTAGTTGGGAAATGATTTTTGGCCAGTTTGACCAATTTTTAGCTAAAAACTTTTTTAAATATAGTTAAATTTTGAAAAGAGGTGTAAATTATAGGGCTGCGCTGATCCAAACAATTTCACTGATCCGATCAAATATTTCCCGATATTCCAAACAGCCCTAATATTTAAATTGATGTTTACAATCTATATTTGAAAAATTTCATAAAAAAAGAAATATTTTTTGAAAAAAATAGATTGAAAACTGTGGTAGTTCTATAATGTTTCATCAATTAATATTATTTAAACAATGCCAATCAAATTAAGCTAGTTTTTGATTAGTGAAAACTAGGGATGTACCAATATTTTTATCGGATCGGGCCGATATTTCATCTTTTTAAAATAGCGGTTATAGGCCAATATTATAAAATTATCTGATCTGATAAAATGGCGTCTTAATTTTTTAAAAATTTATTTCAAATTTCATAATATATTTTTTATTACTTATTATGTAAATTGCTTAATGTTATTATATAAATAAGTAATTTATCAAGAAGAATATTTTATATATAGATTCATTAATATAAACTATAACTGATCATTAGAATATATCTAAATGACTTGTGTTATGGTATAGTTAAATTATAGATATTAAGTATATGAGTAGAGTACATGTATGCATTAAAAATTAAAACGATTTGTATGTTTAGAATACAAAATCAGATATAATAACGGATCTAATCGGCTGATATCTAATATTGGTAATATCGGATCCTCCAAAAAGTGGTACCGGTACACCCCTAGTGAAAATAATCATTTACCAATTTATTTCAAATCTGCAATATTCTAAGGTCATTCCATGTCAAATTAATCAACCAAAGCCCTAGAGATTTGGGTTTAATTTTCCAAGGCTATTTCAATTTTTCATTTCAGTTCTTATATTTTTAAAGATATCATGGGCCTATGAAAAATAACCTATTATTGGTAAATAACTTCTTCAATTAAAGATTTACTAAAAACTAAAATAATAAATAATAATTCTAATATCAAAATTAAGTGTATAAATTCTATTTCTCAGTAATCTCTATATACTTAATTATAAATGCTTCAATTTTTATGTGGTCCCATTCAAAAGTTTATAATTTTTAAATAATGAGTTCCTCCGATTTTAATAAAATTGTAGACAAATGTCAATAAGAACCTATATTTTTTTCAAATATTGGAATGCCAAAGTTTGCTGAAAAATCGATAAAAACACAAAAAAAAAGGAATAATTTTTTCATTCAACAGATATATATACATATATAAAATTAATTAAATATTAATTGTTCGAATGTGTTTAAAATGTAGTTAATAAATTTTTATAATAGTAACGAATCTACAACACATAATTGTGTATTTTACAAAAATTTGAAAAAAATTCTTTATATTATTTTTTTTTAAAATTATTTTGCTAATAAAATTTAAATATTGTATAAATCTGTTGTAAATTCTTTATCATAGTAAGAATATCATAAGAAAATTAAAACATTAGAACAATTAATATAATTTACATATTATGCTAAAAATATGCTTTCTATTTTAGTACTAGTGCGCAGTGTTGTTAAAAAGTCGAGTTCTGACGACTTGGGTCGTAGTCGTAAAAACGGCTCCGACTCAAGCCGATCAAGGAGCCGAATAAGCCGACCCACTTAGTCGGCTCGTGTATTCGACTCGTTGGGTCTGCTCAATTTTTTTGTTTTTTTTATATAAAATCTGGTAAATTGCTAAATTTTGGGAAAATGATTAATGTGAACAAAATTATAATAAGAATATGTTGTTTTAGTTTTTCGTATTTTTTTGGCATAAATGGATTAAAATAAGTATTGCTAACATGTTTAAATAAAATTTTAGTGAAGATGTACCATAGATAAGTGACAATTGTCATAATCGTTGTTTTTAAAGTTTTTCGAATTTTTTTGACGTAAATGGGCTAAAATAAGCATTGCTAACATGTTTAAATAAAATTTTAGTGAAAATGTACTTTAGATAAGTGACAATTGTCATAATCGTTGTTTTTAAAGTTTTTAGAATTTTTTTGACGTAAATGGGCTAAAATAAGCATTGCTAACATGTTTAAATAAAATTTTAGTGAAAATGTACTTTAGATAAGTGACAATTGTCATAATCGTTGTTTTTAAAGTTTTTCGAATTTTTTTGACGTAAATGGGCTAAAATAAGCATTGCTAACATGTTTAAATAAAATTTTAGTGAAGATGTACCCTAGATAAGTGACAATTGTCATAATCGTTGTTTTTAAAGTTTTTCGAATTTTTTTGACGTAAATGGGCTAAAATAAGCATTGCTAACATGTTTAAATAAAATTTTAGTGAAAATGTACTTTAGATAAGTGACAATTGTCATAATCGTTGTTTTTAAAGTTTTTAGAATTTTTTTGACGTAAATGGGCTAAAATAAGCATTGCTAACATGTTTAAATAAAATTTTAGTGAAAATGTACTTTAGATAAGTGACAATTGTCATAATCGTTGTTTTTAAAGTTTTTCGAATTTTTTTGACGTAAATGGGCTAAAATAAGCATTGCTAACATGTTTAAATAAAATTTTAGTGAAGATGTACCCTAGATAAGTGACAATTGTCATAATCGTTGTTTTTAAAGTTTTTCGAATTTTTTTGACGTAAATGGGCTAAAATAAGCATTGCTAACATGTTTAAATAAAATTTTAGTGAAGATGTACCCTAGATAAGTGACAATTGTCATAATCGTTGTTTTTAAAGTTTTTCGAATTTTTTTGACGTAAATGGGCTAAAATAAGCATTGCTAACATGTTTAAATAAAATTTTAGTGAAGATGTACAGTAGAAAAGTGACAATTGTCATAATCGTTGTTTTTTAAGTTTTTCGAATTTTCATGACGTAAATGGGCTAAAATAAGCATTGCTAACATGTTTAAATAAAATTTTAGTGAAGATGTACCCTAGACACCGGGTTTCCCATTCAAAATAAGAAAATCATAATATTTTTTTAATTTTTTGTCAATTTTTCTTAAACTTTTATTTATTTTAGTTATTCCTTTTTAATTTATTTCTAAATTTTTGCGATTTCTTTACGTTTTTTTTCTTACTGTATCTTTTCTCAATTTATTTCTAACCTTTTGCGATTTTCTTTACTTTTATTTTTCTTACTATACCTTCTCTCAATTTATAAATTTAGGTCCATTTTTTAAGGTCATTTTTAATCTTTATTTTTTTGAGCATTTATCTATTTTTTCTTCTCATTTTTGATAATTATTTTTTAAAATTATATTTAAAGTTTTTGGCAGACAATATAATTACGATTGCTAAATTAATTATATATTAATCGTTTGGTTTACCTTAACTGTAATACCAAACGATATTTAAATTAATAAAAAATAATTATTTTTAAATTCTTATTTTTAAAACGCATTAGAAAATTTTTATTATTTATAACAATAGGGAAGACAGACTAAATAAAATTAATTTTTTTTAAGTATATTTCCATGGATTTTAATTCGATTTATTTATATTCAGTTGTACAATCATCACAGTCCCAACAAGAAATTGTATAAATCATAAAAAGAATATTATATCTGTATGTATGATGAAAAAAAAAGTAAATTGTTAAAAAAATGGACCTAAATTTATAAATTGAAGAAAAATAAATTGAGAGAAGATATAGTAAGAAAAATAAAAGTAAAGAAAATCGCAAAAGGTTAGAAATAAATTGAGAAAAGATACAGTAAGAAAAAAAACGTAAAGAAATCGAAAAAATTTAGAAATAAATTAAAAAGGAATAACTAAAATAAATAAAAGTTTAAGAAAAATTGACAAAAAATTGACAAAAAATTTAAAAAAATTATGATTTTTTTTTGAATGGGAAACCCTGTATCTAGAGTAAATTTTCAATAAAATTTTATTTAAACATGTTAGCAATGCTTATTTTAGCCCATTTACGTCAAAAAAATTCGAATAACTTTAAAAACAACGATTATGACAATTGTCATCTATGGTACATCTTCACTAAAATTTTACTTAAACATGTTAGCAATGCTTATTTTATCCCATATACGTCAAAAAAATTCGAAAAACTTTAAAAACAACGATTATGACAATTGTCACTTATCTATGGTACATCTTCACTAAAATTTTATTTAAACATGTTAGCAATACTTATTATAACCCATTTATGCCAAAAAAATACGAAAAACTAAAACAACATATTCTTATTATAATTTTGTTCCATTAATCATTTTCCCATTTAGCAATTTACCAGATTTTATAAAAAAAATTAAAAAAATTGAGCAGACCCAACGAGTCGAATACACAAGCCGACTAAGTGAGCCGACCAATGCGGCTCATTTAGTTGACTCGAGTCAAAGTCGTTTTATCGACTAGAAACTAGGCTCGAGTCGCAGCTAAGTCGACTCGGCTTAGCCGTTTAACAACACTTGCGCACAAATTGAACGTTTAAAAGCAGCTTTTCAAAATGCATTTGTTTAAATTGGAGAGAATTTTTTTTTGTTTTAAATTTAGACGTTTCATATTTTAAAAAAATTTAAAGCTCCCATTTAAATAGTTGCTTTTACGTTTATTTATTTGCGCTTACGTTTTTTATTTGCGTTTTGAAACGCTGCTTTGTGCCCACTATTAACGATTTTCTCCATGAAAGTGAAAACTTGGCATTTCAATTTTTACGTGATATATTATATATATAACAGAGTTATATACAAAAAGCAACGTTTGGTTCTCTAAGAAAGCCCATTAAACTAGGATAAAAAAGACGGAAAATAATTAAGAGAAGGACCTTCCATGTTTTTTGGGCAGATCCCGGTTACCTGTGTGAGCAAGAGTCAAAGCTACTTAATTAAAGGCCCATGGGAAGGAGAGGTAAAATCCCATACCTGATCAAATAGAAATTTGATTATGGAAGGGTTATGTTGGCTAAGTTAATTTTACTTTTATTTAGCCTTGTGAGAACTAGTGTTGTTAAACGGCTCGTTTTGAGCCGATTTTTAAAAACGGCTAACTCAATATTACATCCAGAAATATATTACGCAAACCTGAAGATTTTGATCATAGAAGGAACGAAGGTCTAGACATATATTATCGAAATCTCGAGGCTTAGGCAATATCTTTCTGACTATAATATTGAGTTAGCCGTTTTAAAAAATCGGTTCAAAACGAGCAGTTTAACAACATTAGTGAGAACCTATAAATAAACATAAGATTAGAGAAACTAATTCAATAAAGCTTGTTTTTATATCTTACAGAAAATATATTATTTATATTGCAGAGGAACTTGTAAGGTAAACATAATAATTATCATTTCAAATTTTTTTATATACAAATAGATTGGTTTTAGTAACATGAAGATTTTATGATAATCATAAATACATTATTTTTTATAAAGATTTTAAACTTCAGGATGGGGTTAAATTACAGCTAAATTTTAAAAAAATAAAATTTAATAATTCTGTAGTTTTTATACAAATCTATAATTGAATCAAAATTAAAAATTTGAAAGTAATTTTTCATACTCTAACAATTGATATCACCAAAAATATGAGCTAGTATTCTAAAATTTGAATATTATTTTAGTTTGAAGTACCTTGATTTGATAAACAAAATTTTACTTAAATTACCAAAAAGGTCCCATAAAAATTATGTTTTTTGTTAGTTTTGATATAAATTGACCTTAACAAAAAATAATGTTAATCATAAATTGGATAAATTTTTTTAAAAGCAAAAATTAACAATCTCCAATCTGATCCAATATTTAATATGAGCACAGCCTTATTAAATTAACTCGTACTTTAGTGCCATTCAGATTTTCTTTGACATATATCTGTAGATTGACCCAAATGAGCCCATTTTTGCTATGACCCATCTATTTAAATAAGCCCAGCCAATGTGGATAAGATACCCAGTTATAAATTTGTAAGCTTTTATAAAAACGTTTTAATTTTATGCTATTACAAAGTATCTCCAAATACTTTCACTACCTTCTCTTTTCAGAAAAATTATTACTTTATGACAACTTTTAATTATTAAAATTTTTGATATAAGACATTTAAAAGCAATACATAGCAAAATTATTTTTTATAAATAAAATAAGATTTGTAGGGGAAATCCACCTATCAACTTCAATGAAATTCCTGGCTATAGTGATATATATTTTTTTCTGGCATTTTATAGCCAAACTAAAATTGATATAATATTTTTTTTATAAATAATTTTAAAATTTTTTAGATAAAATGGCTCACGTGATTTAATTAAAAATTAAAATTTTATATAAGGTACCTTCATATTTATAGGATGATGTTGGTTTAAATATGTCATCAGATTCTAATGTTGATTTTTTAAAAATATCGAATGTTTCGTCTGAGAGATTTGATGAAGTTAATAAATGAGATTTTATGGATTTGGACAACTCCTCATAATTAACACTAAAATCTTTTAAAAAGCTTTGTGATAAATTTTTGGAAGAACTGAAAACTCGAATAATGATCACAATCAACTCGTTAAAATTTCCTAAAGCTACACATCGTTTTAGAATGCATTGAAGGACCTTCAGATTTAACGTTTTAATATCTAAAAGGAATAATGGAGTGTATAATTTATTTTAAATATATGAATACTTTTATAGTCCACTTCTTCTGCATCTTTTTGCTCGTCTAATATTGGTGTTAAGTACATAATTAATGATATTTTAAAATTAAATTTCCTTTAAAAATGTAAATTGAAATTCATGTCAATTAAAATAAATAACAGCTGACTACACAATCTTTCCACGAAAATTATTATATATGGAAATATTGATAAATTAAAATTAATTTATATTAGGTCATTAGATAGCATTTATAAGTTATATTTAGCTTCGTTCATATACATACTCAACTTTTTAATATATTTAATTTGAACTATTGGTATATTCAACATAACTTACACATTCAAATGTAGTGAGATGAGAACCTTTATATCATGATTTATATCATTTTTATTTATCATTATTCAAATTTTGTATATATTATGAATTCGATATTTTAAAAAGAGAGATAAAAATTTTTTGATACTTTTATTATTAATAAAATTTATTAACCAACTCCCTGCCTATCAATGTCTATATTTCATTTATCAAAAAAACTTAAATTCTAAATGTAATATATATTAGAATGAAAAATATCAAAAACATTATATTTTTTTTGGATGAGATACAATAACAAATTTCACAAATATTTCATTTATGAATTATAATTAAAAAAAAATATATATAAAAACTAATAATATATTAAAAATGAATTTAAAAATATGTATGTATAAAAGAGAAATGAGATAAAAAAAATAAAAAAATTTTTAAAAAAAAGGGAACAAATCACCCTAAAGAAGATTGAATGCTTAAAAAATTGGGGAAATCTGCTGGCGAAGGAATAAATAAAAAATAACATTATATTGTGTGTATATAAAAAATAATTTCTAGATTATTTTAATGACTAAATAAATTCTCTCATACCCGCATATTATTCCGATTTTCCATGTGAAATATAGACATTAAAAAATAAAATTGCTTTAGAAAAAATCATCTGATTTTAGCAAAACGAATTAAAACATGAGTATACGTAAACACATTATTGAAATTATTTTTCCTAAAATTATAAAATTATATTTTTGTAGAAAATTCTAAAATTAATATCGGCGCATGGAATCGGAATCTTTCTCGCATCTTTACATTTATATATTTAAAAAATATATCATATTTATATTAAATAAACAAATTCAATATAGACCATAAACTTAAAATTTACCAATACCCCTCCCTATAATTTACATTTTACTTAATCGGGTACGGGCTTTTCTCTCTCTTCTTATTTCCCGTAGGCGTTTAAGCAAGTGGTTTCGCCTCTTGCGCGCACAGATAACTGCAGCCTGCCCAAAAACTGTGGATGGGCTCATCTCATAGGTTACCCCCAAATTTCTTAACCCAATTAGATGGGATGAGATAGTCCAAGCGTAGCTCTGCTGTTTCATATAGCGATAAAGGGTAATTGCGCTTATTATGACGTAAAATTGCTTTAAAATTTTATCATTATTATATTCTGCTAAGAAGAGCTGATGTTATTTTATATTATAATTTTCGTTCTATTCTATCTTAATTATGATACGCTTCCTTTATTATCTTTAATAAAAATTATTCCGTTTTCCTTATATTATTTTATGTTTGAACTCTTATCTATGCATGCGCTTACTCAGGAATTTGGTATGGGGGGAGGGGGGGGGGGATAATAAAATTTTTTAAGATTTAATATTGTTATTTAAAAATATTAACCATAAATTTATTAGGACTAATAACTACTTCTAATACACAATTTTAAATTAATGTGAATTATAAAAAAATTATATATATAAACCGGCATATAAAAAACTATAAAATAAACGTGAATTAAAAAATATTAAACGGATATAACTGATGACATTGAAAAACTATAAAATAAAAATAAATTTAACCACCATATGAATCACTTAAATGACCTAAAAAATAAATTTGAATTTTTTGAGCCTTTAAAATTTATATATAAAGTATAAAAAATTTAAATTTTGGAAATATAAATTAATACACAAAATGTTTCTTAGGAATAATTGTATTTTGTATGTTATATATATATACAATGTAAAATCCAATCTCATCTTTGGGGCGTTAAATGCCTATGAATATTCAAAAGATCCAAACCATTCAATCTACTTTAAGAAGTTGTACTTCTTAGGTATGTTTTTCAGAGTGCAGGCCCGACCCCCGGGCTGGACCATATTTTAATTTTTTAGAAATTTTTTTAAAAAAAACACACGGGCTGAGCCTGAAATTTTTTTTAAAAAAACACACGGGCTGGGCCTGAAATTTTTTTTTAAAAAAATATCGGGCCCGGGTTGTATATTATAAAACCAAATATTTGAAATCGCCATTATTAGCTATAAAAGTAAAAAATAAATATAATTTATTTTAAAATAATTCGGGCCGCGCCTGAAAATTTATTTTAAAAAAAACTCGGGCCTGGTAGAAATATAATTTTGAAAAAAAAATGCGAGCCGTGCCCTGCAAATGGTACCTCTGCAGGACTCTGTTATTCCTCTTAAAAAATAGAATGTTCTCTCATTAGTTTACAAATGGGAAGAGTTGCTACTATATATTTGTGATGTTAAGGTAAAAATTGTAACTAGTAACTGTAACTAGTTATAATTTTTAAAATGTAATTGCCAAAAGTAACTAGTTACTTTTAAAGATATATTCAAATAATTAATTTTATTTTTAATATGTTGTGATAAATTAATTTTAAATTATTTTTTAAATTAAATTTATTAATTTAAAATTTTGTGAAAATGTCTGATTGTTATAATATCCCGTTCAAATTGATTTTCTTTTCTTAAATTATTACATTGCTGCTGGGCTTCATAATTTTGTAAGCAAATTTAAGTATTTTAATAAATTTTAATATTATATTTATTTACAAATGTGCAAAATATATTTTTTTCCATCAAGTAACAAGCATTGGAACTTCATATCATACGTAATAAAAAAAATTTTAAATTTAGTATAAGGAAGAACAAAGACAGATTATTTTAGAATTTAATATTAAATTATTAATCATTACTTACAAGAACCAAGTCTAACAAAAGCATAAGCACATTACTCAAATTTTAAAAAATGATTGCTTTCTGAAATTTATTTTTTGGTCTAGACTGAATTTTTATTTATAATCAAATTATATATAAATTAGACACATTTTAGAACTGTATGTTTCATAATTGATTATTCTATTCCTAATTTAGATAGTGTTATTTATATTTATCTCCTAGATAGAAACAGAATACAATATGAATTCGGAGTCAGATGATGAAGAAATTATACCTTCTCCTTCTACAATAATTGCAAAAAAAAAGGACCTTCCTTGGCCAAGTTTTGAAAAATATTTTGAATCCCTCAAAGAGAAGCTGGTAGTAATACTAATTAGTGTTGTTAAAAAGTCGAGTTCTTACGACTTAAACGGCTCCGACTCAAGCCGATCAAGGAGCCGACTCACTTAGTCGGCTCGTGTAGTCGGTTCGTTGGGTTTGCTCAATTTTTTTGTTTTTTTATAAAATCTGGTAAATTGCTAAATTTTGGGAAAATGATTAATGTGAACAAAATTATAATAAGAATATGTTGTTTTAGTTTTTCGTATTTTTTGGCATAAATGGGTTAAAATAAGTATTGCTAAGGCTAACATGTTTAAATAAAATTTTAGTGAAGATGTATCATATAAAAGTGACAATTGTCATAATCGTTGTTTTTAAAGTTTTTCGAATTTTTTTGACGTAAATGGGCTAAAATAAGCATTGCTAACATGTTTAAATAAAATTTAAGTGAAGATGTACCCTAGATAAGTGACAATTGTCATAATCGTTGTTTTTAAAGTTTTTCGAATTTTTTTGACGTAAATGGGCTAAAATAAGCATTGCTAACATGTTTAAATAAAATTTAAGTGAAGATGTACCATAGATAAGTGACATATGTCATAATCGTTGTTTTTAAAGTTTTTTTAATTTTTTTGACGTAAATGGACTAAAATAAGCATTGCTAACATGTTTAAATAAAATTTAAGTGAAGATGACCCTAGATAACTAACAATTGTCATAATCATTGTTTTTAAAGTTTTTCGAATTTTTTTGACGTAAATGTGCTAAAATAAGCATTGCTAACATGTTTAAATAAAATTAAAGTGAAGATGTACCCTAGATAAGTGACAATTGCCATAATCGTTGTTTTTAAAGTTTTTCTAATTTTTTTGACGTAAATGAGCTAAAATAAACATTGCTAACATGTTTAAATAAAATTTTAGTAAAGATGTACCACAGATAAGTGACAATTGTCATAATCGTTGTTTTTAAAGTTTTTCGATTTTTTTTGACGTAAATAGACTAAAATAAGCATTGCTAACATGTTTAAATAAAATTTAAGTGAAGATGACCCTAGATAAGTGACAATTGTCATAATCATTGTAAGTTTTTCGAATTTTTTTGACGTAAATGGGCTAAAATAAGCATTGCTAACATGTTTAAATAATATTTAAGTGAAGATGACCCTAGATAAGTGACAATTGTCATAATCGTTGATTTTATAGTTTTTCGAATTTTTTTGACGTAAATGGGCTAAAATAAGCATTGCTAACATGTTTAAATAAAATTTAAGTGAAGATGTACCATAGATAAGTGACAATTGTCATAATCGTTGTTTTTAAAGTTTTTCGAATTTTTTTGACGTAAATGGGCTAAAATAAGCATTGCTAACATGTTTAAATAAAATTTAAGTGAAGATGTACCCTAGATAAGTGACAATTGTCATAATCGTTGTTTTTAAAGTTTTTCGAATTTTTTTGACGTAAATGGGCTAAGATAAGCATTGCTAACATGTTTAAATAAAATTTAAGTGAAGATGTACCCTAGATAAGTGACAATTGTCATAATCGTTGTTTTTAAAGTTTTTCGAATTTTTTTGACGTAAATGGGCTAAGATAAGCATTGCTAACATGTTTAAATAAAATTTAAGTGAAGATGTACGCTAGATAAGTGCCAATTGTCATAATCGTTGTTTTTAACGTTTTTCAAATTTTTTTGACGTAAATGGGCTAAAATAAGCATTGCTAACATGTTTAAATAAAATTTAAGTGAAGATGTACCCTAGATAAGTGACAATTGTCATAATCGTTGTTTTTTAAAGTTTTTCTAATTTTTTTGACCTAAATGGTCTAAAATAAGCATAGCTAACATGTTTAAATAAATATTTAGTGAAGATATACTCTAGATACAGGGTTTCCCGTTCAAAAAAAGAAAATCGTAATTTTTTATCAATTTTTCTTAAACTTTTATTTATTTTAGTTATTCCTTTTTAATTTATTTCTAAATTTT
Organism: Gordionus sp. m RMFG-2023; assembly: GCF_954871325.1. Lineage (NCBI taxonomy): Eukaryota > Metazoa > Nematomorpha > Gordioida > Chordodea > Parachordodidae > Gordionus > Gordionus sp. m RMFG-2023. The sequence goes on from NC_088775.1 coordinate 24,738,638, forward strand.
TGCTATTTCTTTACGTTTTTTTTCTTACTGTATCTTTTCTCAATTTATTTCTAACTTTTTGCTATTTTCTTTACTTTTATTTTTTTTACTATATCTTCTCTAAATTTATTTTTCTTCAATTAATAAATTTTAGTCTTGATAAACGGCTCATTTTGAGTTGATTTTTTTAAAATGGCTAACTCAATATTTTAGCTATAAAAATATTGTCTAAGTCTCAAGATTTCGATAATATATGCCTAGACCTATGTTCCTTCTATGAGCAAAATCTTCAGGCTTGCGTAATATTTTTCTGCATGAAATATAGAATTAGCCGTTTTTAAAAATCGGCTCAAAACAAGCCGTTTAACAACACTAATAAATTTAGGTCTTTTAACAATTTACGTTTTTTTTCATCATACATAGAGATACAATATTCTTTTTATGATTTATTCATTTTAATCTTTTACATGCATTTTTAACCTTTTCAATCTCGTCATTTTTAATCTTTATTTTTTTGAGCATTTATCTATTTTTTCTTCTCATTTTTGATAATTATTTTTTAAAATTATATTTAATGTTTTTGGCAGACAATATAATTGCAATAGCTAAATTATAAATTAATCGTTTGGTTTACCTTAACTGTAATACCAAACGATATTTAAATTAATAAAAAATAATCATTTTTAAATTCTTATTTTTAAAACGTATTAGAAAATTTTAATTATTTAAAACAATAGGGAAGACAGACTAAATAAAATTAATTTTTTTTATTTTAGGTTACTTTTTATATAAAAAATTTAGAAATAAATTTGTTTTATTTTTTTCTTATAATGAAATTGCATAATATAATATACATAAAAGTAGGATTTTCTATTATATTAATATCCTTTATTTTAATATAAATTATCAGTGGTAGTATTTTTTATGCTAATACCTACCACTACCAAAACGATAGCCCGCTACTTTAACAACTGATTAAAATAACTAATTTTAATTTAAACGGCTTTTTTACATTATCTATACCTTCATTAGATGAATCTACTCTAATATAATATCTAGACCTGTGCGCCGATGTCGCATCTACCTCGGCGATTTATAATTTTTTCATCGGCGTTCTGCGGTGTGTGGATTTTGTCACCGCTTACTAAATTGTCGGCGACGGTGACACGAAATTTATTTAAAAAGTATTTTTAATGAATTTAATTTATAAAACAATGAATTACATTTTTTTATAATCTTTCTGGGCGCTCTTTTCTAACACATTGTTTATATGGTTTAATTCATTTTTTCAACTATTTCCTGTCTCCAATTTACATTTATGTATTTTCTATTCTGACGAGAAATAATTATCTTATATTTCTTAGACAATTAATTTTTTAATAATCATTTTATTTAAATTTTAAAACTTTAGAAAATCAGTTATTCCTTTATTGTTTATAGAATCAAATGACATTAAATCTTTGCGGCAAAAACATTATCGCCCAGGGATGCGAACCCGGCAAAATTTTTACCCAGGTTTGGTTAGCGGGTTTTCTCCTCAAGGTTCGGGTTAGAATCCTTGTTTTCGCCCCATTAGATTTCAAATTTATATTATACATTAAATAGATATTTAAAAAACACCGTATCTAGAGTACATCTTCACTAAAATTTTATTTAAACATGTTAGCCGTGCTTATTTTAGCCCATTTACGTTAAAAAAATTCGAAAAACTTTAAAAACAACGATTATGACAATTGTCACTTATCTAGGGTACATCTTCACTTAAACTTTATTTAAACATGTTAGCAATGCTTATTTTAGCCCATTTATGTCAAAAAAAATCGAAAAATTTTAAAAACAACGATTGTGACAATTGTCACCTATCTGTGGTACATCTTCACTAAAATTTTATTTAAACATGTTAGCAATGCTTATTTTAGCCCATTTACGTCAAAAAAATTAGAAAAGCTTTAAAAACAACGATTATGACAATTCTCACTTATTTAGGGTACAACTTCACTGAAATTTTATTTAAACATGTTAGCAATGCTTATCTTAGCCCATTTACGTCAAAAAAATTCGAAAAACTTTAAAAACAACGATTATGACAATTGACACTTATCTAGGGTACATCTTCACTTAAATTTTATTTAAACATGTTAGCAATGCTTATTTTAGCCCATTTACGTCAAAAAAATTCGAAAAACTTTAAAAACAACGATTATGACAATTGTCACTTATCTAGGGTCATCTTCAATTAAATTTTATTTAAACATGTTAGCAATGCTTATTTTAGCCCATTTACGTCAAAAAAATTCGAAAAACTTTAAAAACAACTATTATGACAATTGTTACTTTTCTAGGGTACATCTTCACTGAAGTTTTATTTATACATGTTAGCAGTACTTATTTTAGCCTATTTAAGTCAAAAAATTTAAAAAACTTTAAAAATAACTATTATGACAATTGTCATTTATCTAGGGTACATATACATTAAATTTTACCTGTTAAATAAACATATTTATGCCCATTAGCGTCACAAAAAAATCTTATATGTTCAAAAATACCTACCTATTATGATAATTATCATTTTTCCAGGGAACATCTTCATTGAATTTATAATATAATATCTTTACAATATAAATTATATTATAACCCTTTTGTGTCCAAAAATTTCAAAAATCTTAAAAAATAACGCATATGACAATTGTCGCATTAAAAAAAGTTTGACATAAATATTAAAAAAAAATAATTTAGAAAAACCACCTCTTTTAATATACTTAAAATATAGATATATTTATAAAAAAAAATTATTTAGAAAAAGAAAAACCAGCTCTTTTATATATTTTTAAAATATAGATATATTAATAAAAAAATTATTTAGAAAAACCACCTCTTATAATAAAATAAACTTAAAATATAGATATATTTATAAAAATAATATAAAAAAACTATAGAAGATTTGACCTAAAAGATTATTTATTTATGATAAAATTAACAAAAGTATTTCTTAAAAAAGATTTAAAAATTTATAAAAAAAGCAACAAAATATGTTTCAAAAATATTTTTGTATTTCAAAAATTATTTTTTGCTTAAAATTTTTAGCTCGAAAATATGAATTTTTTTTTATTTAAAAAAATCAAATAAATAAATCCATTTTTATTATAAGATCAAAACATATTTGAAATAAAATTAAAAAAATTTTTTTGTTTGATAATAATAAAATATTAACATTAAATATAAATAAAATAAATTATTTCACTAAAAATAAATAAATAAAATTCTACAGTATTATTTAAAATATCTCAATAACATAAAAATAAATTTTGGCTCTAAATTAAATTAAACTCAAGCTAACCTCTGAGTCGACTAAGTGAGCCGACTAAATGAGCCGACTAAGCGAGCCGACTAAGTGAGCCGACTAAGCAAGGACTAAGCGAGCCGACTAAGCGAGCCGACTAAGCGAGCCGACTAAGCGAGCCGACTAAGCGAGCCGACTAAGCGAGCCGACTAAGCGAGCCGACTAAGCGAGCCGACTAAGCGAGCCGACTAAGCGAGCCGTTTTATCGACTAGAAACTAGGCTCGAGTCGTAGCTAAGTCGACTCGGCTTAGCCGTTTAACAACACTAATACTAATATTATTATCAAATGTCTCTTATGCTTACCATATAAAAAGTATATTGTAGCATCTAAGTCAATAACAGCTAATTTATGGAAACATATCTCTGTAAGTTTACATAAAATGTATTAATAATATATAGAATAATTAAATGAATTAACTTTATAAGAATAATTAATATTAAATAAATATTTATGTTGCGTTATTATAATTATATATTTTTGTAATCTAATTTTATTTTTATATTACATTTTATGAATTCAAATTTATCTTTTCAACTTAACTTTTTATTTTTGTAATTCAACTTATATTACTTATTATTTTGCGTAACCTTATTTATATAACTTTCGGTTTAACTTTACTTTTTTTTTATATTATTTTATTTTTTATATTCTAATTTATATTTTATAAAACGTATAAATACCTTAAGAAAAGAAAAAGAAATTAGTCAATAAAGTTAATAAAATATATTTTTACTGACTCGAACCTCGCACCATATCGTCACCACCCATATTCTTTGCATGGTGCCCTTTGGGTGGTGGACTAGAAAAAGATGACTACCTAATCTGCTGAGATGACCATCTAATCTATGACGATTGCTTAATCCATTGAGATGACTCTATTTATATGACTACCTATTGTGACGATTGTTTAATCCATTGAGATGACTCTATTTAGACTACCTATTGTGACGATTGTTTAATCCATTGAGATGACTCTATTTAGACTACCTATTGTGATGATTGTTTAATCCATTGAGATGACTCTATTTATATGACTACCTATTGTGTTGATTGCTTAACCTATGGAGATGACTACCTATTATGACTCTACCTTGTGCTTAACCATGGAGATGACTACCTATTATGACTACCTTATCTATTGTGATGTTATGACTACCTTATCTATTGTGACTACCTAAACTACTGAGATGACCAAGAATCAAACCTTAGTACGTTCTTTCATGCAAAAAGCTTCTTTCTTTATGGTGTCCCGGCTCTGGATGTTGGACTGGAATATAATAGCCAGCACCTAACCTAATGTGACAACCTAGGAAGAACTGATATGGAAGTTGAACGATAGGTTATGAATTCTATTTTGTGAGACCAATGATGGTTACTTATTATTCTAATCCACGTAAGAAGTATTATAAATTAAAATTTTATGCCAGGATAAAGGCATGTTATAAATTTTTAAAATTACTAAAATGTAAAATCATAATGGATAATATTGATATTTTTTGATTTCTTGAATGGAATTGTTGTAAATTAACTAAACCTAAAGATGAATTCTTAGATATAATTAAAAATAAACCATTAAAAATCCTAAACAAGAAGATAAAACTTAATTTTAAATATGTTAAAATGTAATTAAAACATATGAATTAAAAGGGATTGATTCTTATAAGTAATACTTAATATGATAAAAATGTTTTTGAAATAAAGCTTTTGAAAGTATGAAGAATTTTTATTAAAAATAACACTTTTTGAATTAAAATTAGGGTGTTAAATTTAAATTTTTTATTTAAAGAGAGGGAAATGTGAATAATATTTTATTTGCATATTTTAACCTCGGAGATTGAAAATAAATAAAAATAAATTAAATATTAAAACGCTACTAATTAAATATTGAAACGCTAAAAAATGTAAAACGCAAAAAATGTAAAACGCTAAAAGTATAAAACGCTATGATTAACTTAACACCTAAAAAATAATATAATAATCATTTATCATTCCTTATTTTGGATTTTATTCCTTATTCCTTAAATTATCATTCCTTATTACATATTTTATTGTTTCGAAATTCAAAATGTTATTCGTGCATATTCATATATTTGATTTGATCAACTATTCCAAATTATATATTCCGATTTATTCCAAATTCCAATATTCGACTGGATTAATTATGAAATATGAGAAATACGATAAGGATATCAAGCTAACGATAACGTTCAACGATTTCATCAAACCTACGAGAACATTTGAGACTTATGCGCTAACCAAGAAGAAACCGAATACAATCGAAACGGGAAAAACTTCTAGAACAACAAACTCTCTATGACTTCTCCGATGAAATTATCAGAAGAGGGAGAATGTTGCGTTATTATAATTATATATTTTTGTAATCTAATTTTATTTTTATATTACATTTTATGAATTCAAATTTATCTTTTCAACTTAACTTTTTATTTTTGTAATTCAACTTATATTACTTATTATTTTGCGTAACCTTATTTATATAACTTTCGGTTTAACTTTACTTTTTTTTTATATTATTTTATTTTTTATATTCTAATTTATATTTTATAAAACGTATAAATACCTTAAGAAAAGAAAAAGAAATTAGTCAATAAAGTTAATAAAATATATTTTTACTGACTCGAACCTCGCACCATATCGTCACCACCCATATTCTTTGCAATTTATATATATAAAACATATATCTATAGAGAAAGCATACTAACCAATCCGTATATATAAAACAAACCATAGATAATAAGAAAATTAATTCAGCCACATCAAGTAAGTTAAAACAAACTAAACTTGACTTTGGTGGAAAATCAAATTTTAAAGGTATCAGCAAAGATAAATTTGATTCACAAATTATTAAATTATAATAAATGGAAATCACCCATATACAACCTGTGATGATGAAGATTTTGTTGAGCTGATAAACACCCTGCAATCTAATATGAAGATTATATGCAGATAAACCTTAACCTTAAGAATCAAAATATTTTGTTCAAATGAAGGATATTCTAATAGAAAAATTGTTAGAGCCTAATTATGTTTGTACAACAGCTGACTACTGGACAGCATTTAATCGGTAAATATTATTTTTTACTAAAGTGCACAATACATTTGGTTATCTTTTGTTATATTAATAATGGCTCCTATATTGGTATAACAGTACATTGGATTGATGTGGAGAAATTGGAAAGGCGTTCAGCTATTCTAGCCTGCCAAAGACTACAAGGTAGGCATACATATAATGTGATCAGCAAAGCCTTAACTGCTGTTTTTAATGAGTTCCATATCCAAAATAAAAATATCTGCACAATAACGGATAATGCAAGCAACTTTTCAAAGGCGTTTAGGTATGCCTAACTAATTTACTATATAAATTATTTCTCTTAGAGTATTTAGCTGCCCATCTATTATAATGGAGGAAGATTCTGTTTCTGATATTGAATATATCTCAATAGAAGATATAATGTCTTCCTCTGGGCTCTCCAGTTATGATATTAATGACTTCGACTACCTTCCCAGGCATCGAAGATGTTTTTGCCATACATTAAACTTAGTGGCAACACAAGATGCCAACAAGTTACTGTTAAACAATGATGGGTATTGGAAAGTTTATAACTTAGCTATATCTAAATGCCAACGTTTGTGGAATCTCCAAAATAAATCTGGGCCATCCGACTTATTAAAAAAAAATTACATTCTCAACTCCCATATCCCGTTATAACAAGATGGGGTTCCTTTTATAAATCCCTGGCCAAAATATTATCTTTTTTAAATCAAGTGCCTGTGGAATTTGATTCATTATATGATGAATTAAAATTGTGTAGATTCACATCAGATGATCGTGATTTTATAAAAGAATATTATAATGTAAATTTAAATTAATGTCTTATAAAAATTTACAATTTAAAAATTAGATTATGCAACCAGTGTCCAAAGCTATATATATTTTTATATTCGATGTAAATATTCAATTTTGCGATATTTTTTTATATAAATAAATTGTATATTATTTTAAATAACTGATTATACTTTGTTTATCCTAATTTTTTTATATTAAATAAATGCATTCAATAAATAAATAATGCGCATATGAATGATGTATAAAGTAAGTAACTAGTTACTTTTGAAAATAACTGTAACTAATAACTAGTTACTTTTGTAAAAATGTAACTAGTAACTGTAACTAGTTATGTTTCAAAAGTAACTTTTAACATCACTAATATATATATAACCATTTTAATACATTGGGAATATAATCTAAAATGTGTTTGAAATAATGCAAAGCATCCATATCATTTTTTAGGACTATATCAACCATAGTTAATCTTTTAATCATAGTTATTCAGCTAATAAGGTATCATAAGATACTTTAACATCTTCATGATAAAAATCTAACAAATATTCATTTTTTCTATCACCATCTGAAAAAGGTTAGGAAGGCTTTTGTGGAAGTAATATCTGCAGATTGGTAAGTGCTGCAGGATGAATTAAAAACCATTAATTTATTTGGGTTATAAATAAATCTAGGAGAGGGGACATTTGTTTAATAATACTCAAACACGTATAGCTTTGCTTTTTTAGACTCAACAATAACATATAAAATATGAAATTCAACAATAGCTCTAATTTCCTTAAGTTCTAATAAAATGCTCTCCGCTATTCTCATCTTGTCATGTTTTTGAAAAGTATTACATAAATAGTTGTATAATTAAATAATACATTCTAATGAGAAAAAAATTTGGAGTAAGTATTGAATCCAATAATTTTCTTGTTTCTGAGGAAATATTTCTTTCAAGCCATGATATTTCAGTAAAAGCATTAATAATCGGCTTAACTCCATAAAAGCTGTTACTGCTTGATGGCGGAAACTCGATCTCGTTGGACAAGTTTGCAATTTCTTTCTCCCTGGACAAGGAATTTCAGAGGGAGGTAATTATTATTTGACTAGAAATTTAGATAAATATTACGCTACTAGAAATTTGAAAATAATAGGTAAATATTACGCCAAGGAAAACTTAAAATCGAAATTAATTGATAAAATAACTTAGTAGATGAATGTAATAAATAAATGTAATTAAATATATATATGAGATAGGAATAAATATTAACAAATATATATTAATATAAACAATAATATTTTTTAAAAATATATTCCGGCATCTGCATTTTTTGGCTTGGGGGGGGGGGGGGGTTGTCCCCCTGCCCCTCCCACTGCGTACGCGCCTGTATTCATGTAATCTTTATTATTTCTTTTACTCTATTATGTGGCAATACGGATATTTAATAATTAGAATAAAATCGAAATAAAAGGATTTTATAAATTTATATTTAAATCTAATTCAATTTATATACATTTAGATTATTGTAGCATATTAATATAAATCACAAGTAATCATATAATCTTTTATTTCAAACAAATAAACCATTTATACAAATAATATTATTCATATACATTCTGACAACATCATAATAATCAATATATAAAATCCATAATACCAGCAATTTTTTTATATAACATCGTTTTTTTACTTTATATTATTCAAAAACATTTTATTACTTGCAGAAATATTTCATCATCTTAGAAAAATATTTATCTTATTTTACTTAAAAACTTATATTTTGTTTTATGTTTATATTCTCATTTATATTTTATTTAAGTTATCTATATTTTTAATATATTTTTATATTATATTTTACATAATTAGATGAAATTATTATATTTAGAGTATTATTATTTTGAAGAATAAATTGTTTTTATCTCCGACATATTCGAAGTCTACATGTTGGTAGTGTTATGCTATACAAATACTTAATTATAATTAAATATCTTACGATATATGATACTAAATATTTTTTTGATGAATATATAGGCGACATAGTTAATCATATCCACTGAAAATTTAAGGTCTATTTTTTACTACGATGATTTAGAAGACATGATAATAGCTTATCAATTTATTCAAGGAACGGAATTCAGTAGCGCAGATGGCAAAGGTTCACCATCAACGCTCAACAATATGAAAGAATATAGTTAACGTCGTATTATATATTTTTTTACATAACATGTTGTAAAATTGATAAAGATCTATTAATTAAAATAAATTAATGAAAATTAAACAATTGATTAATAATAATAGTATAAGTATATGGAGCTTCCGGCATATTAGGGCAATGGAGACTTATTTTTAAGCAGATTTGAGGATATTTTTAAAGATACTTAAAACAAAGCTGAATCATTTACGGGGAGATTACTGGATGGCGAGTATATTAAGCTGAAAGACATATGCTCGCCGAAGGACTTCATCAACCCAACAATTTAGATTGAAAAATTTTAATTATTACATTCTAAAAAATCACGAATGCAAGTTTAATTTTATTTAAGGGGACAGTTCAGGAGAAGAATGAAACGTAGATTAATTGGGTAACCGTCTTTGTGTTTTAAGAAATGAATGCTCACTTGATTATACATTATAGTAAGGTGATTGAAAAGGTTAGGATATTATCTATTAAAATATATGAGGCAAAGAGTTACACTTAGCGAAAATATTGCATTTAGCTGAAGTTTTAAGTTTAAAAGATGAATTAGAGGAGGTAGAATTGAAAGAGGTTATTATTGCAAAAGTAGAAAATGTTGTAGTTTTGCGTTACAAAAAAACGCATTATGCAAATCGTAAACAAAAATGTTTTATTAAAATATCCCCGTCTATGTAAATGAGAAAAAAACGCGTGATATTTGTAGATTTTTTCATACTTTAACAGTTTTAACAAGTGGGATGTAGAACTTTTTATTCTTCGCTAGGGAGACTATGCAAATGTTGATTAAAGAAAAAGGATATATAATGGAGAAATCAGGGATTCGAACCGAACCCGGAGAAGTGAACCCGGGTTTTTAGAAAAAAACTCTGAACCCGAACCGAACCTGAACCCCATTTATAAAATTTTCAAAACCCCGAACCGAACCCAAGAATTTTATTTGAACCCGGGTTCAACCGGGTTCAGTGTATTATTTAAAATCATATATTAATATATGTAATACAAATATTATATTTTCAAATTTCCATTTAAATGAAGTGTAATAAATTTTAAACAACTTAATTCATTTATGCCATTTTTAAATTTATTCTCGATTCCTATTGGAGTGTTAAAAAATTTTAAACAATTGAATTAATTTACGCCATTTATTTTAAAATTTTTATCTTATTATTCTTAAAGATTATTAATTAGAAGAAAATGGTTAACAAATCAAAGTAAAAATTATTATATTGTTAATTTAAAAAATTCTAAACATCTAACTTAAAAATTGTTAAATGTAGGGCAGTTTTTGTGAACTTATTAAAATGATTTTAAAATTTATATATACTAATCATTTATTTTTGGTTCAGATTAATTTTTACAAGATATTAATGAAGTGCATATTATAAATGAAATTAAATGTATAAATATCTCTTTTTTAATTCTGAAATCATTGCTATTTAAAAAAATTGTTCTCTTTTTATAGATTTAAGATTAAAGATAAAGTCATATTTGATAAGCATTTTAACCTTAATACAATAGAAAAAAGATCAATATGTTCATATTGCAAAGTAAAAATGTCTGGTAATCACTTGTCAAATTTAGAAAGACACCTGGAAAGAAATCACAACAATGAATATTTAAATTATTTAAATGAAAAAACCAAATATCAGGAATTGTTATTGGCAAAAAAACCTAAAATTAATATAGTAACCTTTTTTCCAAAAAAGCATATAAGTATAAATATATCATCTAATGATTTGATGAGTTCTATACTAGAACTTGTTACTGTAAATGGCCGGCCTTTATCAATTATTGAAGATTCGGGATTTCAAAGAATTATAAATCCACTCCTATCTGGGCTCAATTTAGTTATGAAAATTTATCCAGAACTATTAATAAAACAGCCCAATCAATTAGAGACAAAATATCGAGAGAGGTAGTAGGAAAATTAATAAGTTTAAAAGTTGATGCAGTTCAACGACTAGATAGGTCAACTTGGTGTAAATATTCAATTTATATCAAAGTCCATTATAAATTTGAGGACTCTTGGAATTGTAGAGTTGAAAGAGAGATGTACAGGAGAATATATAAAAGAGAATATATTAAAAACTTTACTAAAATTTAAAATTAATATTGAACAAATATACACAATTACTTCTGATAATGGTTGTAATTTTTTAAGAGCTATAAAGCTCCTGCAACCTGAAACTGATTATGATATAAGAAGTGAATCAACAGATGAGGAAAATATGGATGTAAATGTATATAAATATGATATTGATGATATACAAAATACTTTTTTATCAACTATTATATCCTATCCGATTTATAGGTACGGTGTGCAGCTCACACACCTCAGCTGGCACTTCAAGATGCTATAAAATTATCACCTATTGTGCAAACCATTGCAAAAGCTAGGAACCTAAATTTAAAATTAAGACATCCCACTTACCAAAAGTTATTAAAAAATATGAAACTCCCTAAGCCTGTGTTAGATTGCCACAGATGGCATTCAACCCATGATATGTTAGAAAGGCTGATTTTACTAAAACCCAATATCGAAGATTTTTTTTTAGAGCAATCTGATTATTTATTGACTGAAGATTGGAAAGAGATAATAACGATTGTTGAAATTTTAAAACCGCTAAAAATCGCAACCAAACAATTCCAATCTGAACAGTTAACACTGACAGATTTTTATGCAGCATGGTTAAGATGCTGCATCGAACTGGAAAAAAATCCAAACCATTTTGCTCAATTACTATATTCTTGTCTTAAGAACAGAGAAGAAAGGTTTATAAAGAACGAAATTCTCTTAGCTGCCATATACCTGGACCCAAGATACAAGGTTAATTAAAAGCTTAGTAAATTAATTATTTTAGATTTATATTAAAATTGTTATTTTATGGAATATTTAAATATAAACAATATAAATCCTTAAATATTACAGGTATTACTTAGTGATGATGATAAGATTTGTGCGAAAAGGCATCTTGTCAATTTATGGAGACGAATTAAAAGCTTAACAACGCCGATTTTATCTGATGATATTAGTTCCGATGAAGTTATTGAACAAGAAGATGATTTAGAGAAATTGATACAAATTTAAGAAAGGCAGGAGAAAATCCTTAAAAGAGGGCCAACGATTGCTGAGAAAAGTATTGGAACAATAATTACTGGATTTAGCGATTATAAAAGATTAGATAAGAAGGAAAATATTTTGCATTTTTGGGAGTCTGCTAAGCTGGAACACCCTGAATTATATATTTTATCTAAAATCTTATTTGCTGTTCCTGCAACCCAAGTTAATTTATCATATTTTCACATATAAATACATTTAACATAGGTTAGCGTTGAAAAATCTTTTTCACATTTGAAATTCATTCTTTCACCACATAGATCGAGGATGAGTGAACAACTATTGGAAGATATTATGCTAATACGTCTAAATAAAATTTTTAAAATTGATACATGACTATATGCTTTGTATTTTTAACTAAATTTGCCTATAAATAAAATAAAAAATTTATTTTTTATATCAAATTTATGTCTAGTTTTTTATTATGATTTAAATATAGAATTTTTTTTATCAACTCAAAAATTCTTGAACCCGAACCGAACCCGAACCAAACCCGGGTTCAAAAATATTTCCCTGAACCGAACCCGAACCGAACCCACCTTTTTTTTTATACCCCAAACCGAACCCGGGCAAAAATTTTGTCGGGTTCGCATCCCTGGGAGAAATGCGAAAAATTATTTTTTTTAACTAAAATTTACTTTTTAATTTTTTAATTTTTTTCTTTCTGATATTAATTTTAATTTTCTTTTATTTTGATTATGTTTTTCACTTTGTATTTAATTATATTTATTATTATTTAATAAAGGATTCAACTATAATTTTAGTATATATTTTTTTTATATTATGGTTTGATTTCCAATGACAAAATCTCCTCATTGTGACAGAAAATACATCTTTAAACGGAAAAATGGAAGGTGAAACTCAGGTGAAACATATAAAAAGATAAAGAGGTAGAAAGATTGAAGCAAACAGACAATTAGTTAGATACGAAGTCAATAACAAAAGATAAAAGGTGCATTCTAATAACGATAAAAGACAACAGTGGACACCAAGATACAAAAACTATCAAAGAAATAATTATCAAGGAAAATTACAACCTTAGATATCAAAACTAATCCAAGATATTATAACAATGACAGGGCAAACTATGTTCCAGATCCTATAATAATTTCTGCAGATTCAATAATAGATCTAATTATAATAATAATAAAATATTCAAGATTCAAACCAAGATATAAAAATAACCAAAATTATGGAAATCAAGATAGATCCTATTCAAATCTATCATATAATAGTAGATATCAAAACAACGATAATTACCAACCTTGATACTCAAACAAAATCAACACTGTCAATATAGATGAGATAAAAGAGGGCAATAATGATAGATTGGAGAAAAAGGAATATAATTTATTTGATATAGATTTTAACAATATGGACGCCGATCATGATAACATAGCTCACGATGCCTACAAAGTCACAGTAAGCTTAAATGGTATCAGATACAGGATCAAGTTTTTCCATACTACCGATTGAAATTGCGAAAAAAATGTGATTAAAATTTTAAATAAGCCGACTAAATTAAGAACAGGATATGATAGAATAATGATAAACGTGTTAAGCACAGTTCAAGTCAAAGTGAAATACAAAGATAAAATTCAACAGTCAAATGCCTATGTAGTCCAAAGTGACAAGATTGCACTTTTGGGGAAGGACCTGGATAAAGGTTTTTGGGAATATATTAAATAAGTTTGTTTACAGATGTAGTTAATTAATCTAGAAATGTAATTTTAATTTGTATAAAAAACTGATCTAACGAAATTATGTTAGATTACATTTTAAACAAGGACTCTACACCAAGTCTTATCCCATATTTAAGAATCGATATAATTACCACGGGCAAACTGGCCATAAGATCAGGTGGGTATTTTCCCCACGAAGCCGCGAAAAAATGTCGATTTTTGAGACCGATCAGAGGTAAATATCAAAAAAGACACCGATTAGAAATTTTTTTTTATTATGTTTACATTATTTTCTCTTATCCTTTATTTTTTTTAATGATATATCTATTTGAATATCATATTCATATTTTCTTTTTTTTCAAATAAGTGAGAAAGCTTTCGTTTGAGTTTGAGTAGAGTGAAAGCTATGTTTTGATTAATTTATTATAGTATATTTTTATACTTTGATTTATTGTAGAAATAATGCCAACATTTGTGATTGTATTTTTTGTTCTTAATTAATTGAAATTAAATAAAACCCAGGCATAATAACTTTAATAAATAAATTTTTGATCATTTGTTTTCTAATGTTTATTTTTAATAATAATTAATTTTGTTATTTTATTTTATTTTATTTTATTACTAACTAAGCTCAACGAACACAGATTGTTAAAATCTTACCTAATATTTGGATTACAACAATTTACTTATCATTTGCAAAAATTTTCAATAAAATTTATTGTACAAACCAAATTTAATAATCAACTTTATATAGCTATTTTTACACTTATTTATATGATCATTGAATTGAGATGTATTTAAAAAATCAAAAGTAAACAATTTATTTATATTCATAACCCATAGACAGTAATGTTTTTATTATTACTGCCTGGTTAATCCGATTTATATAAAAATAAGTAATTTTTAATAGTAAATGTTTTAAGCAACATCATATGCAAGGATAACCTAACATAATAATGACTTTATTACCTTATATTAAAATATGATTTTTTAAAAAATATATTAAATTAAATTTTACACTTATCTTATTTATATTTATCACGGGTAGTATACACAAAGTAATATTTTTAATTAATTGGATATATTTTTAAAATCATGCATGGAAATGCCAAAAGAAAATTTAAAGGTGGAGCTGAAAAATTAAGAGAAAAATATGCTGCTGGTCTCAAAGAAGCTGGTGCTGATCCAAAACAACTTAAATTATCATTCTTTGATAAATCAAATATTTCAAATACTATCAATTCATTTAAAATACTATTTTTTAGGAATATCAACAACTCCCTCCTATTGAAACAACTGCATTATCTGCTTCATTTATTATTGCATCAGTTCAATCATTGCCACACCCACCTAAATCTATATTATCCACCATTACAGCAGATAAATTATTTACATACCCTGAAAATTTATTATGTAAAATTATAGCAATTCCATCTTTATAATCCTCACACTTATCAGAAGCAACTACATCAATAATGCCTTCAAATATTTCATAAAGTAGATTATTGATATCGGAAACAATTTCACCATGTATAGGAATATTAACGTCACATTCATCTGTAACAATTTCATCATCTATTCTTTTAAAGAGCTCTTTTCCAGATATACCATAAATCGATTCAGGGGATCCTACAGTATCTCCTTTATAATTAAATATGCATACACTAAAAAATTTTAAGTTGCAATAACAGCTACTACACCTCAAAAACTTTTAATGCAACATCCTATAACCAATAAATAGTAAAATTATAAATTATATGGTTATGAGTAAAAAAAATATCTAGAAAATGGATTACAATAAAACTAATATGCAATAACGCCAAAGCTGTGTATTGCTCAATCTGCCTGGCATTTGCAGTATGTAAAAACACTTTCACAACAGACTTTTTCGACATATGCATTCAGTAATTAAAATACATGAAAATTCAAGAGTATATATTAATGTACTAGAGGCCTACCCCAGAGCATCAAAAAACAAGTCATTTAATAATCAATTAGTGATATAATATTAAATGAAAAAAATTGACAAATCTATAACTATGTCCACATAATAAAACAAATATTCGAGATAATAAAGTTTTTAGGCCTAAACTTATCCTACACAGGATCAAATACTACTGAAACACTTAGCCACTTTAAAAATGAAAATTTGAATCATGGGAATTTCCTATAAATTATTCATACACTCAGAGATCATTTAGAGAAGGCGATTTTAAAGAGCAAACGTAGAAAAGAAAAGCTTAAACTCTCTGACAAATCAAAATCGAAGGGAAGAGGTTATCTCATAACCTTGTTGTCAAAATAAAAGAAAGGCTTTTCGCACTTAAAAAAGTTACAAACTCTTCTGGAAAGAGATTTTTTGATATTTTGAGTACCTATGCTTTTAAAGCATAGAACTCAAGTTGGGTTGCAAGCTCTTATTAGACAAGAGGCTCCAGGCAGTTTGTATATTTTGTGTTACAGTCACATATTAAATCTCTGTATATGTGATTCATGCGATAATGTTGAAAGCAAAAATTTATTTAGATTATTGAACAGACTAGCAACTTTCTTTGGTAAATCATATAAAAGGATGGATACTTGGGTGAAACAGAATAATTTATCTGTCCAAAATAAGTTGAGAAGGCTGCAAATAATAGGTGAGACAAGATAGTGGGCACGTGAAAAAGTCCTTAGATATTACAAAGAGAACTTGCTCCCAATGACGATAAGTGCACTTCAATTTATAAGATAATAAATAATTTGAGGCAAAAACCTTATTTGATCAATAATTTATGTAAATTTAAGACTCTAAGTACAGCTATAATATATTTAGCAATTTTGGGGCCATTGTCATTATATCTTCAAACTAAAAATTTAGATATTTTTGTCAGCATGGAAAATGATTGAAGTTGCTAAGTCTTCTGTATCATTGATAACTGTTATATCGATTCAAAATAAAGCAATAAAGATGGCTTTTAATTTAAATGAAACACTTAATAACATTTAAAACTCCCGGAGAGTATCTGGGTACAGAACGCTCTGTCAAAAAATCGAATAGGATGAGCGAAGAGAATATATAGTGATGAAGGCCAAGATTAACGTCCCTAAGAATTGGAAATATTTCGTCCTATAATTGATCAAATTATAAACAGCTTGTTGGAACTGTTTTTTGCGAATAAAGATCTTATTTTGAATGTGCAATATTTGCATCCAAAGCATTTTGATGAAATTAGTAGTAAGGTATTTCTGAAAAGGCCTTGGAAAAACTGGCACAATTGGCAAATATATTGAGTGTTAAATTACATAACGAATTGTGTTCATTTGCCAGTTTATTCAAAGATTTAATAGCAGAATTAAATGAAACAGACGATGATATCGTATGTACAAGTGAGAAGTCAAATGAAGAAAATGGAATATTACAATATGATGATAACTTAGAGTGTGATAATAAATGTAACAAGTGTTTAATATTCGTGTATGAAATTCTTTAAAGATACAATATGCACACAAGTATACATACACTAATTTATTTTTGGCATATTAATACATTTTAACTTTGTCATTTAAGCATAATTAAAAACTATAAAAAATAGGCTGAGAGCTAATAGAGGCCAAGAAAAATAGAAGCGTTTTTAACAATGTCAGTTGAACGAGAAGTATTAGCGCAGATTGAGCTATAAGATATTCTTGTTTATTTGCGCAAAGGTGCAAAGTTAATGAGAGATTTATTAACGTAAATGTTATATATTATCTTAATTCTTTTATTTAAATCTTATTTATATCTATTTGCAATATGATCGGTTTTTTATTAAAGAATGAATAAAAATTTCGAACTATTTTAAGTGAATGAAATGAAATGTTCAAGTTCAAAATTCGTTGAAAATAAGATAAACATCCCTTCACCACGTTTATTTTAAAAATAAATTTACATTCAAGAACATGTTCACCTTTAACGCGTTTATCGTACTATTCTCAAATATGTTAATCTAAAATTGTCATATATATTTTTCTATAGCACATATTAGGATTCTGCAGCTGCAGAGTCCATTGCTAGCCTACAGTAACATCATCAAAAATAAAATATGGACACGACCAAGCCTGAATATATAAAAAACACTTAATTATATTCCCCATTCTTCCTTTCTCACGAATTGAATTTATTTCACAATTTAAAAATTAATTAAAAATAAAAAAGCTTAATTTGAGAGTCTCTCAATTGTATTAAAATAAAGATATATTCTAATATATTTGATTCTTTAATTATTTGTAAATTAAAAATTGTTTAAATTTAAATCAGTTTCCTTCAATATATTAAATGTTCCATAATTATTTTCACATCATATTGAATATAAATTTATGCGCAACATATATAATAAAAAGTGATTAGACAAACAATATTAAAAAATTTTAAATCTTATTTAAAAAAATTCTTTATTTATAGAAAATTTTTAATTTTTAGCAATGTTGTTAAACGCTACTTTTAAAAGTAGCTCGGAATCATTATTTCTATTTTATAACACTAACCACTATTTTATCTAAAAAGTAGCGTGCTACTTTTTATGCTACTTTAGAATTTTTTTTAAAATATTTTTTATTATCTCCTATTTCCACAAATAAAAATATTGGTATTAAAATATATAATTTATTTATATTTTATCGCATTTCATTTAACATTTCAATATTGTCATCCCCAAGTCTAGAGCGACAATCAGAGAGTATAAGCTTTGACTAAATAATCGTTCAACATCAGCACTTTAGGGTAATGTGGTATTAAATTTAATAATATTTTTTATATAAGACAAATCATCAAAAATATTAATTTGGTTATTTTATATTTAAAAAAATGTATCTAGAAGATTTAATCATCTATAATAGAGGCCTTTTTAATCTGGCTAGTGTCAGTACAAAATTATAAGGGTAATAGTTAGAATAAAAATTATTTAGGGGATAAGTGCCATAAATGACCATGTTTAATGACTGGCCAGGCCGCCATCCTTTAACTTTTTATCTATTGAACCATTTTCTCTCAAAATTGATCAAAGTGAAAGGATTGAAATAAGTATTTAGCAGGTTTTGATAAAATTTATAATATAAATTGATGATTGGTTAATTTTAAGCATGTTTAACATCCAGATAATTAAGATACTAATTTATAAAATATTATCAATAAATAAATGAGTCTGTAAAGAGATGTTAATATTAATTATTTATTGTAACTTTTAATTTATAATATAATTCCTGAATAATATCTTATGGCCAGTTTAAACATATCATGTTTAGACTTGGCCAGAAAATCAACTTTCACATAAACCAGCTAGCCCAAAAACTGTTATAGATACAGCCATGATTCAAATTTTATTTTAAAGATTAAGGATTGGGCTACACATTGATATAAATTTTGTTTGACATATTATTTAAATGTTTCCTTGAAGCTAGTAATCTTTTTTGATCGTACTTGTTAATTTTTTTTATCGAGATTAAAATATTTTGCGAATTTATGAAAAGGAAATTACATATTATTATTATTATCATTTTCCAGGGAAATTCCTTTGTCAATATGATCAATACAAAAATTATCTTCAATTTCAATCTCTATCGTCGACATTTTGTAAAATTATTTTGAAAATAGATTTACAATGCAGACTTTTAAATATAAATTATTATAAAATTAAATAAAATAAATAGGTTATAACTTTAGAATTAATTATAAAATTATAAATATATTATAGTTATTATGTGCATTTGTATAAAATTCTACTTCGCTAATTTCTAAATTAGCAGCGAGCTGTTTTTATGTACCTCGCTAAAACTACCAATACTAAAAATAATTAGAGTGCAAAAGATACTGTTACTAAAATATTAGTGCACACAACACTTATTTTTAGAACTAAATATACTTTATTTTATAATGAAGTTATTTTTTTTTAAATATTTACCATGTGCATTATTCATTTTATGGACTGGCTTGATTAAATCTTGAGTTTTAATATTATGAAGCAAATATTAAATATTGCCCTTGCAATGATATTTATTATAAATATGTCTAAATTGTATAAATTATAATAATTATTTTTCACAAAATACATTAGATGAATAATCGTGCCAAACCAAATTTTATGGCTTAAACTTTAATAATTTAAAAGTTATTTAATAAAAAATGCCGTAGTAAGCAGCATTGTTAAAAAGACCAATTTTTAAAAATGGCCATCCCAATATTTTAGCCAAAAAATTTATGCAAGTCTTGAAATTTTATTCATAAATGGCAGAAAGATTCGAACATTTAATAGCAAAATTTAGTGGCTTGCTAATAATATTTTGGCTAAACTTAATTTAGTAAGAGTAAAATTGGTCAGTTTTTGTCTCTTTACATAATTAAAACTTTAAGAACTGTATAATCATAATCCTAATTATATATATGTACCTTAACTTAAGAACTATTTATATAAAAAAAAGTCAGAGAAAAAAAGAAGTATACCGATTCTATTTTATACTCATTTCCAGTTTTTAATTACCGATATCTGTTCTTATTTTTTTCATCAATTAAATTTTTATATAAGAGCTTTTATTAGTTAATAAAATACATGTGAATAGATCATGACATATTAAGTCATTGGAAAATATATAGCTCAACAACTTTCAGAGATATTTGCATTTCAAAATTAAAGACTCTTGAGGTTGAAATATAAAATTATTTTTTTAGGAAAAATAAGGGGTCCACCATGATCTTATTATTTAAAGATGTTATAGGATTCTCTATATATATTTGGTAAATTTATCTGGAATTAGGACTAATTCTGAATCCTCTCGTGCTGATTTGAAAACTCCCAATTTTAAACCTAAAGCATTCTGAAACTTATTTTTACATCAAAAAAGCTTTCTGGCTGTGTCATAGGTCAGCTAAATACTTTTTTTGGCACATAACCAAAAAATTAATAAGAAATTAAGATTAAGGCATGCTACGCATTTAATTTTATAAATAACGAATGTACATAACAATATAGAATAGGAGGTAAATATTTTATTTATATGTTTAAATTATATTTTAGACAAGCAAACATGCAAATATACCCTAGAGTAATAGCCAGCCTTTCTTGATTGCATATTGTATGTCTTAGATTAATTTTGCATAAATGGTGCAATGTCCTCATATATTTATGGAATTATATGTCATTTATTCATTAAATGAATTTTGAAACCATCCATTATCATGTCGATTCAAATATATTTCATTTATTTGAAATATTTCTTATGAATCAGCAAGGCTGCTAGTGCTAGTGCATAGATATATAGTAACGGCTTAGCCAAAATATAATTCAAGCCTGGAGATTTTGCTCATAATGAAAGAAAGGTATGGGCATATATTAACGAAATTTTGAGACTTGCATAACATTTTTTGGCTATGAGTAAAAATCGAGCCGTTTAACTACAATAGGGTAACAGTTCTATGAACATTATTTCTTCTATTTTAACATATAAAAAGATGGTAATTGAAAGTATTAGTTATTATAAATAAAATATATTAAATAACAGATAAAGCAGACGATAAAATTACACATAGTGATTTTTTTTACAAAATTATATCTCCAATAAATCTAACTTGCAAACACTAATTAAATAATGCAGTCCCATATTATTATAAAATTTTGTATCAAATTCATTTTAAAAAAACATGAAAAAATTTTACCTTGCAATATATGAACCCACTCGTATTATCAGGATGTGATAATGTAGGCACTTTATATTAAAATAGGCAAAATTAGGTTTATTTGTGAATAAGAAATTAAATTTATTACAAAAATATATACTATATATTTAAGCAGAATAACATCTTTATTCTATAATTATGTTATTAACTATTCAATTTTCTCTCTATTTAGATCTAAAACAAAAATTTTGAACAATTAAGACACATGCAAAAAAATTGATTTTTTATGGCTTTTAAGTATACTTATTTTAAAAAAGACGAACTTGTTCATAATCATACTTAAGACAAGCCAAATTAGAGTGTCCTAATTCAATTACTTTTCAGCCTATACTAAAAAGAATAGTATCCAAAGCCGATCTAGGACACATCTTCTGTGTTTTAAATGAAAATCTGTCAAATGAAATTAATATAAGTTAAGATTTCAAAAATGGGTTAAACTTATTGAAATTGAGATAAGTATTCTATACATGCTGAAATTAATTTCTTTTAAAATCGAATCTTTCAAATTTAAAAATCGCCCTCAATAAATGGTTTAAAATTGAGAAATTTTTAATCATCACGGGAGGAATTTTGAATAGTCTTTATTCCATATAAACTCATCACATATATATATTTAAGAAAGAGGTGAGCAGGCAGTCATAGGATCAAAAAATTTTGGAACGAATATCTTTAAAAAAAATTAGAGAAAATAACAGTATGTCGTTACCGGAAGAGAGATTTATGGCATTCACCTACTTTGCCTGACTTTTAATCTTAATTTTCTAGTTCTTCAGTGGGTTTACATATATCTTACTAATTTCTTTATTAAAGATTTTACACTATTTAGTTAGTTTTTTTAAACACTATTATTTTGTAGTTTATTAATGGTGTATATTAGTATTGGGATAAGGAATTCACTGGGATTCGAAATCTCTCAATTTTGTATCAGATCAAATTTGAAATTTGAAAAATAATATATGTCCGAAAATGTATTCCAATAGAGCATCCACACTGTGAATGTTAGTTCCAGAACATTTAAAATATTTTTAATTTATACATAGATTTTTCATATAAATCAAAACATACATAAAAGTTTATGGTGAAAATTGTCTTATTTTTATAGTGTAGGTTTTTTGCAATAAACCGTTTTTTCGACCGGATCCAAATATGGGATCTACATAAGCTGGAATTCATTTCCGGTCAAATATTATTTTTCAAATTTAAAATCTATCTCAGGAAATTATATAGTATTCAGAGATTTTGAAACATTATGGATTCCCATAAATATTTATTTTTATTACATAAATTTTTTTATAATCAAAACTAACTATATTTTAATATTTATAAATGTTGATTTTTATATATTTATTATACAATAACATTATAAGCAAAAAATAAAACTAATTTGTTTCTAAAATTTTTTTTATAAAAAGTAGCTTAAAAAGTAGCTAAAGCTACTTTTGAAAAATAATAGCTAATAGCGAGCTACTTTTTTTGACAAATAGCGATAGCGGTAGCGCGCTACTTATAAAAGTAGCGATTAACAACTCTGTAGGGAAAAAGATGGGACTATCAATTTTATAACAACTTCGCAATGGGATTTTCTTCTCCCTCCTTTATCCCCCATGCATACTTATTAAATTTCATGAATTTATTCATTAAAATAAAAATGAATAAAAAAATTGATTTGTACGTGGGTTAAATTATTTATTGATAAAATTATTAATGAATCTATAATATTTTTTTTTATTATATTCATAAGGAAAAAATATTTTTTAAAGTTCCAATTAAATAATTTGGGTAATTATGAGCATAAATCTATTATATATTTATTATATAGGAGAAAGGGGGAAAAAAAGGAAAATAAAATCAATATTTTAAGTATAATTTTTAAAAGTTGTCCAATTTTATGTTTTACCTATTAAAACATAATTTTTTAGAAAAAAAATATAAATCTAAAATTTAGTTTCATATCACGGAAAAAATTGTTTCTGATAATAATTTTTGTATATACTATTGGATTTATGCCTAATATTATTATAATGTGGACTTACCCTAAAAAATCATTATATAATCTTATTAAATAATAGGCATTTGGGTCCAATAGAAATATAGAATGGATAATGAGCCAATAGAAATAGAATTAGATCAGATCACGTTATATATTTTTTTTTTGTTTTAAAAATCACATTACTTAATTTGATTTTTTCAATTACCTTTTAAATTATTAATTTCATGAGAAATTTTTTTCTCCATTTATTAGATTGTTAAAAATAAATTAGGTAGTGGTAAGGTATGACAATATTTATAGTCCCTTAATAAACAAATTTTAAAATAGCCTACATATATTCAGAGATGCTAATGTGGAGGTGGCCGAGGTTATATTGCGATAATTTTTTTTAATGAGATTAATGGATAACCTCATCATTAAACTATAAAATGAATTTAAAAAGGGGGCTTCCTGCCCTTTATATACTATGAGTGCTATTAATAAAAATCACGGCTTTTACTTAATATTAAGGAAAAAAGCCGTGCTTTTTAAAATTTACTAACCACCCTTAGTACGATGGCAAGCCTTATGTAAATGGAAAATATTAAATCTTTCGGAAATGGCAAATATAAACTTTAAGGAAGTAGGTATAAGGCCAACCTATTAAATATGTCCCCAATAATGCTTCCTCTCTCAACAAAATCTTGGCAACCCCTATATAGTGATTTATTTTTAACTTAGCTGATGACCTCCTTAACTTAGACTTGTTGAATGTCTTTAAAAATAGTATTTAATTTAGTTATTGGTCTGAAATTGTTAAATTATAATGAGATAACCCAAATGATATTTAAAATGTTAGTATATTATTAATTAAAATAGCAAATAAATGGAAAAATTAAGTGAATAACTTAATTAAAAAATTAATATTGATTAATTTATCAATTATTTTATGTTCCATTAAATGCAAACTAAATTTCAAATAATATTTTAAATTATTTTAAAATCTCATATTATTTATATACGTGTTTATAACAAAATTTGATTGTACATAGCTGATATCTTAGTAGTTGTCATTTGAATATAAATCTGAACAGGAATAGAAATCATTCAATTCTGGACCCAAGATATATTTATGAGTGGGAAGACTAGTATTAGATTTCGAAGTTAGAGGTTAAAAAAATTTTGGGGTAGGAAAGTAAATCTCAGTCTGTTGGATAGGATTTAAAAATGAAAAGGTGCGAATCTCATCCTATTTTATTGTTGAAATTGAGAATTTTATTTTAGGACACTAAAATTTTTGTTAATATATACTCTTCTTTTTTTTTTATAAAGTATTGATTTTTTAATTTTGTTTTTGTCAAATTATTTTTATTGGGGTAAGTTTAAAAAAAAATTAGACTATTATTAGACATTAAAAAAAACATAATATATTTTTAGGCCTTTTTGGATTTTTTCTATAAAAAATTTTAAAACATATGAACTCCGTGAGAAATATTTTATCATCCTTGTCCCCTTCCCCTCTTTTTTTAATACAAAATAATTTATTTATGGCGAGAAGTTATACTGATAATATAATTAATAAAATCAATAACCGATAATCAATAACACATTAATTTCCCAAAAAAGCCTATCAATCATCAAGCACATAGGAAACCGGGAATCTTATGAGCCCAAAGTTCTTGTGAGCCTTGAGGTCTTCTCCTAGAGTACTCACTATAAAAGTTAATTTATTTTAACCAAATATGTGTAAATAAATTTTGCACATGCGGCTATAGTTTTTTTAAAAATCGGATCACTATAAATTTTAATTACAACCTCAAAAGTATAATTTTTAAATTCTGAAATTTATCAAAAATAAAAAATAATAAAGGTTTTACTTATCCAATAACTATCTTATATTAAAGATTAAACCCTGTTCTATATAAAATTACTCTTTACTTGAACAAAAAATATGTTTAAACTATCATAAAACTAAAATTTATAGATATTTGAGGGTCTGGGTTTGAGCGTTATTTTTAAAATTTATTTTTACTCACTTGAATATGGTAAGAAATCATATAAGAAAGAAGAAACAATTAATAAATGATGAGATCATCAATAAATTAATGAAAATTCGCCCTTGCTAGCCATTACGAAGAAAACAAACTTAGGTTATTCAACACTAAAAAGATATAAATCAAGATTAACGAAAAAACAAGATTAAACAGGGATCTAGACAAATAATAAAGAAAGTGAAAGAAAATATATTAAATTAATTAATAAATACATTTAAAATGTTTATGGGTCTTTGTCCTGCATAAATGCGCTTTTTTTGCATGGATCTTAATTTTAATCCATTCTTTATTTGTTTAAATTGTCAAAAAATTTCACTAATTTTTTATAATTATTTTCCATTAGGCCTTATTTATTTCAATAAAGTAGTTGCAATTATATCCTTTTTATATTTAAAAATAATTAATATTAGCAGCCCAGAAGCGCCTCATGGGAAAGCCCATCCTTCCGGTGTAGCTCATCCTTTTCCAAAAATTTTTTTCGGAAAAATTAATATTGTTAAGAAAGTATAATTTTTTTTAAAAATATTTTTATGCATGACATAAAATTAAATAAGTGGAATAAAATGAGATATTATTTGTTCAATATTATCAAGTAATTTTAATTTTATTGACGTTTGTCTTTTAGGGTTCGCATGATCCCCGGTCTCCCCTACTACCATTTTGGTGTTTTTTTTAGTCCAAATATAAAATGATTATAATTGAATGTAAATATTTATGAAAAGATGAATTGTGATAATCGTTTCACCATAGAAAATAATTCATTATTCTCTTCCCACTCTTCATTCGTTTTCTTCATATATATTTTTTTGGTATCGCTTATATATTACAATTTTAATACTTGGATTTGTTATTAATATTTAATTTAATTTAAACTCAAAATTCAAAATAATAAATACATCAAAGTTATCTTAAATCAGATAACACGTTTTTATATATACCTTAAAAAATGATGGCATCGAATTACCTAAATTATAAATAAAATTATTATTCATATAATATTTAATAATTCTTTTTATATTATTATTTTTGCCGTCTTTTTAAGAAGAAATATATTATTTTATTTATCTAACCATTTTAAGTTTGACAAATTTTTATTTTGATTTTTAAAGCCTAACAATTTAAATTCTATATTTTAAAAATCTAATAATTTTTGAATAATTTTATATTATTATTTATATTCTTTGTAAAAATTGATTTTAAAAACAAATTATAAAAAAATTAAATAAAAAATTATATTCGGAATTCCCAGCTAGTTATAGGTAAAAAAAATTTTGTATTAAATTGTTCAAAAATTTTAATTTGAAAATTGATAGGAAATTGATATAAAGTAGTGAAGAATGTAGATTAGATTGGTATTAAAATTTTTTTGACTTATTTAAGTTGATAAGTCACTTTTAGGCCACCTAAGCCAATTTTAATATTGCCCCCCCCCCATTCCCTACCAAATTAAAATTACCAAAAAAAAGAAAAGTGAATCACAATTAGCAACTCCATATTCCCTTAATATTAATTTACCCTCACCCCCTCTTATTTTATATAATAAGATCTTACGATACACCCCTCCCTTCCATATTAACAAAGAATAATATTGAGAATTATCAGCATCATTAAATTATAATCTATTACAAATATTTTTATATATGGCAAATAATTCAGAATTATAACATAATCTTCCTATTAAATTAAGAAGCTAATATTTCATTCATGTTTAGTTCCAATATATTTTTTATATCTTAGAGACCCAGACCACACAAGTTTCATATAAGGCCTAACTCGAATAGGATTTGTTTAAATCAATATCCTTTAAGCCCGCCGCAGATTATTTTTTATCATTTTTTGTCAAGTCATTTTAAATAATTTTGTAATTGGTTTAAAATGAAATTTAAAAATATGAGAAGCAAAACCAATGAATGTTGAAGGATTCAAAGATGATTTTTAACAGGTTAAATAAATAATTTAGATTTTTTAAAAAAAAAACTAGACAAACCTAAGATTTGCAATATGTTTATCTCTCCGTAGCCCCAAGCCTGACTTAGTTCGAATATCTAAAACTAGACTCTTTTAAAGTTAGTCCCAGGCTGGGCTAGGTCTTTGTACACTTGTTCACTAATTTTAATTTATGAGAATAAATATTTGGCCCTTTAACTGTTCAATTTATAAGAATGCTTAATTATTTCTTGAAAAATGAAAAGTTTACTCTATTGATCAATTATCGATTTTATTTAAAATATAATTATTTTTTTTTCAAACTGATTTTTTAAAATATTTAAAACATAAAAAAAATGAATATAAATTTGAGATAAAATATATAATTTGATTTTTGATTATGTGATATAAAATATGGGGAAGGAGGTGAAAGTAAGAGAAGAGGTGTAAAAATAAAAACAGAATGATGATTCACATTGATTTGGGTTAGTTTTCTAAAGTATTAATTCTTCAAATTGGGTTGGCTAAACATCCCACTCATAATGCAAGGTTATACATAAATATATTTTATATTATATTAAAAATGATTTATAAATATAGTAATTGTTCAGAAAATTGAATTTTTATTTATATTGCCACCATATTTAAGATATAATTAATCCCAATCATACATAATACGATGTAATAATTTTGTTAATTTTTTTTAAAAAGGTACATAAAAATATATATGAAAATTATAAATTTTTTTAAATACCCAATAATATGGATTTATCAAGGTTAAAAATTAATGAAATGTTAAAAATTAATGAAATGTTAAAGTGTCCTTTTATTGATGGCAATTTGATCCAAGTATAAATAATAATCAGTAATTGCATAATAAGAATTAAAAGATTAAACTAAATATGAAAGGAAGAATGAATGGGATAAATTATAAAGAATACTTTTTTTTAAAAATAATAATGATATATCTTTTCTCTCTTTGCAAATTGCAATACACTTATTACTTATTATATTAATTTCCTTTATAAAAAAATTTCCATTAAGTTTAAAGATAGATAATCCATTAAATCTATTTAATTACATATAAAAATAAAATGGAAAATATAATAATAAACAAAGGTGTTTTATTGAAAAAAGGGTATTAAATTATTATAATGTGTAATTTTTCTGCTTATTCTATTTTTTCACGATGTTTTCGATGGAAAGTTAAGTGCGCTTTCTTTCGAATCTCTATATGGTATATATAAAATTTGAACTATATCACTTTGGCTTGTTGAATATAGATTTGAGAGTTGAATAACAATTTCAAAAAAATACTTGATCATCATTTAAAATACATACTACATCTCTACACTCTGTAATAATGAAAGCAGCAAAAGTAGCTTTTCGAAAACAAATTTGCTTCATTTAAAGGCCCATAAATTTATTTAAAAAATTGCTAACATCAGAGAAGTTGAAGAATTGTTAGAATAATTTAATTGTGCAATTTAAGGACCTATGAAAATTGGTTAACTCATATAAAATACATCACTTTGATTTTATCAGAGCAGTTCTATTCAAATAGACAAATACTTAGCTAATCAATTTATGTGCCATTTATTTTAATATTTCCTTTTTTTTATATTTTATTTTTTATATAGAATAGTTGTAAAATATAAATAAAAAAATTAATAATTAATTATAAGCATTACATTTTATTCTATTTTTGCATGTTTTTTGTTTATAATAGTTTATGAAAATCAAATTGACAATTTACCAAAATTTAAACAGATTTTTTTTATTTTAATTTTATATCAATTATATTGATATTATGATAAAATTTTGCACGATAATTTATTCATAGCGTAAATTTTTCTTACCCATCAGCTTCCCTGTCTTTTAAAAACTTTTACCAATTTTTCCCTTAAAATTTATTCAGTTTATGAATTATTTTCTTTATCTTATAGTTGTATTTAGAAGTAATCTTGAGGTCATTCGCATTATTCATTATGATTCCCTTGTTCTTCTACACTTCTATCTAATTCTGTTTCATAAAGCTCACTATTAGCTCAATAATTATATTCCTTTATTATCAAAAATTGTTATAGGATTTCAATATTTTCATCTCATTATTATTGCAAAATTTGTTACGATAATTCATATTTCAATTAGTGATCTGCATCGGGCTTAATTTTTTAAAGCCCAACCCGATACCGAAAGAAATTTTTATTTTTATCCCAAAAACCTTGACCCAAAATTATTTGACATTCCGGCCAGGCCCGAATTTATTTAAATATGGTGAAATTATTTTTATAATTTTAAATATAATAATATTTTACAAATAAAAAATATCCTTATTACTTGCAAATATTTTAAAATATATCAATTTATTACATAAATTAAATGACATTATATAAAAAATTAAACCGGCCCGATTGAATTTTATTAAAAATATAGGTTCGGCCCAGCCCGAACCGCATTTTTTTAAACAAATGGCCCGTGCCCGGACTTTGTAGATTTCTAATTTCCATTTCTTTATAATCAATAGGATGAGGTAAATAAGCTCTAAATTTAACCCGGTTTTTAAACGATTTACGAAAAATGTCTCTCTTATTCATGGATTCGTATTTTAAAAATCTCCCCACTTTCTATCGATCCATTTTGCTAATGATTCTCAATACAATATTCTTTAATTGTCTTGAATAATAAATTCATAAATTCCTGATAGCATCATTTTTTTTGCAGCGTATTTGAGGTTTTTTCTGCTGCGTATATGAGGTCTAAATATTACCTAATACATTTAATATATCCTATCCTCCATCATATTCCTTAAAATGTCTTTTTTACAATCTTCAAGAAATCCCAAATTATTCGACTATCAAATAATACTACATAACTAGTGTTGTTAAAATTTACTTAAGATAATTAGTTACATTCTTAAAAAGATAAGTTATTAATTATATTATTTTAAAAGTAATTAGCTACTAGTTATAAAGTAACTTGTTTCATTGATAGTTACTTTGTAAATAATTTATATAACCCATCATTTTTAATATAATTTTTTTATTAAATGAAATTTTTATAAATTTTTAGGAATTTAATAAAAAAGAAATAATTTCAATAAAAAATTATACCACATCATTATTTGTATTGAAAAACTATGATATTATAATATAATATAATTTCACCGATAAAAATAATATAATATATTTTCACCGATAAAAATATATAAATAGTTATAATATATTTGCACACCCATAAAATTTTCACGAACTTAACGCACAACGTGTTACCTTTTTATTTAGTATTAAATGGTCCAGTGATAAATATTGAATTAAATTCCTATATTTTTTTGAACATTTAAAATGGATTCTATTTTTACAAAAAATTTATTTAAATGCCTAAATTCTTTTCTAGTTTTTTATAAATATTTTTTTTATTGAATTAATCCATCAAATAAAAGAACAAGTTAGGGTACATATACACGCCTGGTGTATATCATAATTTTCTAAAGTTTAATTTATTTTTGAAATCTTTCATTATTTATAATAAAAATTGAAATAATACGATTGCCACAAGTTTGTGTAAGAACAAATAATTAACCCGACTTCCTCACATTTTTCTAAAATTTTTATTTGAGTTTATATATTATAACTAAGAAAAAAATAAAATTTTAGCCTTCAACTCCAAACAGCGGCGGAGATATGGGCCTCTTAGGATCGAATAAATAAGGCGGCAAAATACTCTCCCTTTAACTAGATATCTTTAGATATAATTGAGCTAGAAGCATCATTTAAACTTTTTTATATAGTCTTTTAGTATAAAGATTTTACAAAAATTCTAAATGTCAAAAACCGGAAATAAACCCCTGAAGTTATCATAAAATCAAATCTGCATTTTTTTTTCTCTTAATTTTTTTGTGTATAGATATAAGACTAATGTGCAAAATTATAAGTTGTGCCGAGCTCAGATTTAGAAGATGTGGCATTTTAATCATTAGTCATTTGTAAATATTCGCAATAAATATTTGATAATTCATTAATAGTAATATATTTAAACTAAAATATTTTATTATTTTATAAAAGATTAAATAAGGGTGGGGGGCTATTGTTAATATGTAATATATTTACTTGTTCCTAAAATTCGCACAATATGGATAAACATATATACGTTGTGAAGATCTAAAAAATGTATTTCCCCTGGGAGTGTTTTTCCTGACGATATTATAGATATTATTGCAAAATTTTATAATTCAGATGAAAGTTCTAAAATGCCTGGTAAAAACCATTTTATATCAATAGGAATTATATTATAATTTTATAAAAACACATGTGGCATAAAAGTGGGCTTTAGTAAGTTTGCTTATTTAAGATCAAAGTATTGTGTCATAGCTAGATCAGGAACCCATGCCATGTGCATATGCACTATTTATCAAAATTTTAAATTGATGTTGATCGGGGGAAGATTTGCCCAATTTACGTCTAATGATATCCGTTAAAGATTATCAGGATTGCATTGCACAATCTCTCTGTAATCCTACAATTCCTGATTTTTACTTTAGAAAATGTAAATTTTACCCAGGTTTCCTCAATCTACAAGAAAAGTTTGAGATATCATTAAACAATAGTGCAATTGATTATATAACTTTCAAACAATAGTTATCTGTTGATAGAACGAATCTTGAAATATTATGCAAGTCGACATCCTATTTTATAGATTTGTTTTACAAAAAATCAAACATGTTAATCCCACATTCATTTATATCTTTGCAACAGTCAATATTTCTCAATTCATTAAAATCAGAGATCCAAACCGAACCTAAACCGGTAAAAAAAATTTCTAGCCGAACCTGAACCAATTCGTTAGAATGCTTCTGAATCGGTTCGAGCCTCATGATTTTATGTTTATAAAATAATGTGTAAGTTATTACTAGTATATTGCAAAAATATTAATTTTCCATTTTACAACATTTTTTAAATATTTTAATCTTATAAATTATAACCCCTAGAGAAAAATTAAATCCAATATATAAATTATTTACATATCTTATTATTAATGACACATCAAAATGTAGTATTATTGATCGTCATGAAAGGCCATCATGGAACAAATCTTGAAAAGAAACCACCCTCTAGAATTCGATAAAATTAACAAAATATCACAACAAAAGCTTAATAAAACTTAGTAAAATAAAAAAGTTTAAGACCAAACCAACAGACGATAGAAGATTCATTAAGAGAACACAATATCAGTAAAACTAAATAAAAAAATAATCGATGCTTGTACTGAGTTAATCCCTTTTAATGGCAGACCATTTAAATTAATCGATGATAGAGGTTTTAAAAAAATTCTTGATCCTATATTAGAAGACATGGGTAATATTAAAATTAATTCTCAAAATATTTAATCTAATGTTACAGAATTAGCCTTAAGTATTCGGCAAAATATAATCAAAGAAATAAATGATAAGTTATTATCTCTAAAAATTGACTGTGTTACTCGTCTAGACGAAATCATTATTGGGATTAATCTTCAGTATATTCAAAAAGCAAAAATTGTTTTGAGAACATTATCAATGAAAGAAATTTTTGAATAGTCCACTGCAGAAAATTTAAAACTCCTTTTAATAAAAGTATTAAATGATTATGAAATCATAACATCATAAATATACACTATAACAACTACGATGAGGGCAAATTTAAGATGGTAAAAATATTTATGGAGGATAGTGATGATGACAATCAAATGTCTGAAAATGATGAAGAAGAAAAAATACAAAATATAGATAATTTGAATGATGTTTCTACTAGTTTCACAAATGTACCTGATAAATTATCAATCAATCTTAATGATTCTCAATATAATATTAAAAATATAAGATGTGCTTCTCATACCTTACAGCTTGTGGTAGATCATGCATTGAAAAATTGCTCAGTTTCTAATATTATTAAAGCTAGAACTGCCTGCAAGAGCTAAGGACAAAATCGATAACAATCATACTAGAAAAATTAAACTCCTATATTTGATTGTCACAGATGGTTATCAACCTATGATGCTAGAGAGATAAAATAAATTAAAAGATATGTGTGATTAATTATCAGTGTCATATGAACTTTATTTTACAGCTTTGAAATGGGATACAATTATAGGGTTGATAAATATCCTAAAACCAATTAAAGTAGCTATAGAACTTACAACATGAGCAACTAACTTTAGGGGATTTTATGGTATATGGCTAAAAGCTAAATTAGAAATTTCTATTTTTACTTCGCCCTTTTCTGGTTCAATAATAGAGCTATGAATTTTAGATGGAAACAACTTTTAAACAACAATGCCTTTTTGACATGACTATATCTAAATTTAAGGTATGATTTAAATATATTATATCTTATATAAACTTTATGAATAATTTTATTTTACTTTATATATTTAACTATCTATTCATAAAATATAATAAGATATTTTTAATGAGATTTTTAATTTTTATTATATAGATATCAAGTGCTTCTGACTGAAGAAGAAAAAACCAAGGCTAGAAAGCATATTATTAAAATATGGCATAACATGGAATTAAACCTTGTTATAGGAGTGGAGGATTCTAGTTAAAGGGAATCAACGCCGGTTAATGTATCTTCATCTGAAGAGGATTTAGTAGAAAGTCATCTTAAAAAAGGATGCCTAGAAACAAAATCTGTTATAAAAATTGAAGAATATTAGAAATGTTTAAGTTAATTTTTCTAAAGAACCTAGGTTAAATAAAAATATGAATATTTTAGACTATTGGAGAAATCAGAGTAATCGAAATTATGTAAATTGTCTGATATCATACTGGCAGTGCCGGCCCCAAGTTAGTGTGAAAAGATGTTTTTTAACAATTAAATTTATATTATCTCCTTATAGATGTAATTTCAGTAAGACGAATCTTGAAAATATATTAATTGTGCGGCTTAATAAAAATATTTTAAGTAAATAAAGGTAAATATAGTTCATATTAAAATTAATCATTGATATTTATTTGTTATATTTATAAATTAAATATTATTTTATAATGTGCAATTAATAAAAATGAAGGTTTTATTGTGTTTTTTATTTTAATGATGAAAAAATATTCTTCCTTATACATAATTCGAATTTAGGTTTAAATACAATTCAAACCGGTTTTAGAGGTTCGAACAGAACCGATATTTTTATTTTTTATAAATCGAACCTGAACCTTGAACCGTTATTTTTATCCGAACCTGAACCAAATCAATATTCGTTTCGGTTTGGATCCCTGTTTAAAATTAAGTTAATGTTGGTGAATTTTTAGTTATCGGTTTGGATCCCTGATTAAAATCAAGTTAATATTGGTGAATTTTTAGTTATATGTGATTTTTCACAAAATAATGCTTTTGTGGCGCAGGACCACGTTTAGGGATTCCACTGGAGTACAAACAAGACTACTCTCCATCCCTTTACGGTGTATTATCGTGAAAATAATATGAACAAATATATTATCTATGTGATGCTGTCATCATGTCTAAAACACAACTCATGTGCCATTTATTTATTCCAAACTAAAATGACTAATTTTCTTAAATCACAATTTCAAAATATATTAAAAATATTTTATTTTCCTGATGGCTATAGCTCAATATAAAAAAATAATATCATCATCTTTGACATCATGAACTCCATTTCGGAATCAAAACAGAATTACTCTTTTTCGCAACAGCCTATGGCAAAAGTGCTTGCCATAGTTTGGATGGAATTACCAAAAGGTTAGCAAGAGCGAGCCTTCATGGTCCTTATGAGAGCCAGATATTAAATACTTTAGATTTATTTAATTTTTGTATAATAAA
Organism: Gordionus sp. m RMFG-2023; assembly: GCF_954871325.1. Taxonomy (NCBI): domain Eukaryota; kingdom Metazoa; phylum Nematomorpha; class Gordioida; order Chordodea; family Parachordodidae; genus Gordionus; species Gordionus sp. m RMFG-2023. The sequence goes on from NC_088775.1 coordinate 24,774,257, forward strand.
TATTAAAGGAGTTAATTACACGCTTGTAAACGACCATGAATATGAAAAAAATGGAAAAATATCTTAAAACATGGTTTCAAAAGGCCAAACACATTTCTGGAATACAAATGTTTTATGCGCTTATGCCTTTTATGGAAAATTAAATTAAAGTTAAATCATATTCATATTGTGAAAATTATTTAATCAACAAGATATAATTTTATAAAATTTTAGTTTTAATCAAAAATAGGTTTGTATTTTGAAGATATTTTTATGAGAGAAATTTCAATTCATCAATTAAATTAACCATAGCCCCCCCCCCCCTCCCACAATACTTTTTCAGATCTTAATAACTATTCATTTTTTAAACATATCTTTTGATTTATATTGCAAATATTTATTAAGAATATTTTCAATTGACTAATGATTAAATACCATATCTTATTAATCTGTGCTTGTCCCAACTTGAATTTATTAATTTCTCCTAAATCTATGAGAGAAAAAAAATGCCAATTTGATTTTATGATCATTTCCTCCGGTTTTTGACATTTCGATTTTTTAAACAATCTTGCCTACCATTAGGCTATATAGAGTAATTTAAATCCAAAATTAAAGGGAGAGTATTTTGCCCAAAATGTCTCATTTCTTTCGACCTTTCGAGGTTCTTATCTCAGCCGCTGTTTGGAGTTGGAGGCTGTATAAAAATCTGCGGGGGTCGAGTTTAAACTCATGTTAATGTGTAATGGAATTCACCATTTATATAGTATTTACTATTTATATTACATATTTTAAAATAAAGGCCAACCAAACGTTATAGAATATAATTCTTAATCCCTTTTCACTTTTTGACGGTCATAACTAGAACCTTTTATTTGAGAGGGGGCATATTTTACAGTTGCATTTATCATAGATATTCTTTCCGTTATCTTCTTCTCATGCTCTAAGAATATTTAGGTTCCTTTAGCAACTAAATGAATTAGGTATTAGCATGGAATTTATAATATAAATAATCTGTAATAAATTATTGAATTGGCTAATTATAGGTATAATTTATGAAAAAAATATTTATTTTTTTAATAAAAATTGGCTTAAAAAGCAAATAAAGTCAATTTTTCAGTGTTATTCATTGACCCACAATGTCTACCTGTAGTTATGACCCTGCACTTTTATTAAAACGACTAGTTTTTAATATAAAACTAATCATATAGATACATATCTATGTTTTTAGTGGATAGATAGATCATCTCCCTTTTTGCTGAAAATATTGATATTCAATGGGGAGTTTCCCTTTTGATTTAGATCCATGACGGGGAGAATCAATTAATTACTGAATGAAAAAAAATTTCAGTTGTTAATATTTTATATATTTATTTTATAAAATAAAAATAATTGTCGAAGAAGGGTTTAGTGATATAAATTTTCTATAAAATTATTGTTTTAATTTTATTATATTATAAGATTTTAAGAGACAAAAAAAATCAATATTAAATATAATTATTACTTTCTCCATATTATTTTTTAAACCGGTAATCGTATGTTAGATACTTAAATAAGGACTATCAAATAGTGTTGTTAATCGGCTTAGCCGAGTCGGCTCGAACAGAGCTCACCCAAATTTTGGGTCGTTTTTTTCGACTCCAACTCAAAGTTTTGGTCGTTTTTTACGACTTCGACCCGAGTTCAAGCCGAAAAAAACGACTTCGACCCAAAATATGGGTCGTTTTTTTCGACTCCGACCCAAGTCCAAGCCGAAAAAAACGACCTCGACCCAAAATATGGGTCGTTTTTTACGACTCCGACTCAAAATTTGGGTTGTATTTTTCGACTCAAACTTGAAATTTGGGTCGTATTTTTCGACTCAAACTTGAAGTTAGGGTCGTATTTTTCGACTCCAACTTGAAGTTTGGGTCGTATTTTTCGACTCAAACTAGAAGTTTGGGTCGTATTTTTCGACTCAAACTAGAAGTTTGGGTCGTATTTTTCGACTCAAACTAGAAGTTTGGGTCGTATTTTTCGACTCCAACTTGAAGTTTAGATCGTATTTTTCGACTCCAACTCAAAGTTTGGGTCGTTTTTCTGACTCAGACTCAAACATCGGGTCGTTTTATTCAATCCGACCCAAAATATGGATTGTTTTTTTTAAAGACGCCTTAAAGTTAGGGTTGCTTTTTTTCACCTAACCAAATATCTAGATCATTTTTTTCGACCAAAAGTCAAATAACATTTAGTAGATATTAATATTAATTATAACGCTCTGGATTAACTATTCCATCATAGTTATTTTTTAAAATTTTTAAGTGAAGATGTACCATAGAAGTGCCATTTGTCATGATGGTTATTTTTGAACTTTTTTAAATGAAATAGATAAAAATATATATTGTAGGCATGTTAAATCAAAATTTCAGTGATGTTGTACCATAGATAAGTGGTAATTGTCATAATCGCTATTTTTGAACTTTTTTGAGTTTTTTTAAAGCAAATTGCTAAAAATATATATTCTAAACATGTTAAATTAAAAATTCAGTGAGGATGTATCATAGATAGGTGACAATTGTCATAATCGCTATTTTTGAACTTTTTCAAATTTTTTTAAAGGAAATAGCTAAAAATATATATTCTAAACATGTTAAATTTAAAATTCAGTGAGGATATATCATATATAGGTGACAATTGTCATAATCGCTATTTTTGAACTTTTTCAATTTTTTTTAAAGGAAATAGCTAAAAATATATATTCTAAACATGTTAAATTTAAAATTCAGTGAGGATGTATCATAGATAAGTGACAATTGTCATAATCTTTATTTTTGAAATTTTTTCAATTTTTTTAAAGGAAATAGCTAAAAATATATATTCTAAACATGTTAAATAAAAATTCAGTGAGGATGTATCATAGATAGGTGACAATTGTCATAATCGTTATTTTTGAACTTTTTTCAATTTTTTTAAAGGAAATAGCTAAAAATATATATTCTAAACATGTTAAATTAAAAATTCAGTGAGGATGTATCATAATAGATAGGTGACAATTGTCATAATCTCTATTTTTGAACTTTTTTCAATTTTTTTAAAGGAAATAGCTAAAAATATATATTCTAAACATGTTAAATTTAAAATTCAGTGAGGATGTATCATAGATAGGTGACAATTGTCATAATCGCTATTTTTGAACTTTTTCAAATTTTTTTAAAGGAAATAGCTAAAAAAATATATCCTAAACATGTTAAATTAAAATATCAGTGAGGATGTATCACAGATAGGTGACAATTGTCATAATCTTTATTTTTGAACTTTTTTCAATTTTTTTAAAGGAAATAGCTAAAAATATATATTCTGTACATGTTATATTAAAAATTCAGTGAGGATATATCATAGATAGATGACAATTGTCATAATCGCTATTTTTGAACTTTTTTCAATTTTTTTAGAGGAAATAGCTAAAAATATATATTCTAAACATGTTAAATTTAAAATTCAGTGAGGATGTATCATAGATAGGTGACAATTGTCATAATCGCTATTTTTGAACTTTTTCAAATTTTTTTTAAGGATACATCTTAAAATATATATTCTAAACATGTTAAATTTAAAATTCAGTGAGGATGTATCATAGATAGGTGATAATTGTCATAATTGTTATTTTTGTACTTTTTTTAATTTTTTTAAAGGAAATAGCTAAAAATATATATTTTAAACATGTTAAATTTAAAATTCAGTGAGGATGTATCATAGATAGGTGACAATTGTCATAATCTTTATTTTTGAACTTTTTTCAATTTTTTTAAAGGAAATAGCTAAAAATATATATTCTAAACATGTTAAATTAAAAATTCAGTGAGGATGTATCATAGATAGGTGACAATTGTCATAATCGCTATTTTTGAACTTTTTCAAATTTTTTTAAAGGAAATAGCTAAAAAAATATATCCTAAACATGTTAAATTAAAATATCAGTGAGGATGTATCACAGATAGGTGACAATTGTCATAATCTTTATTTTTGAACTTTTTTCAATTTTTTTAAAGGAAATAGCTAAAAATATATATTCTAAACATGTTAAATTAAAAATTCAGTGAGGATGTATCATAGATAGGTGACAATTGTCATAATCGCTATTTTTGAACTTTTTTCAATTTTTTTAAAGGAAATAGCTAAAAATATATATTCTAAACATGTTAAATTAAAAATTCAGTGAGGATGTATCATAGATAGGTGACAATTGTCATAATCGCTATTTTTGAACTTTTTCAAATTTTTTTAAAGGAAATAGCTAAAAAAATATATCCTAAACATGTTAAATTAAAATATCAGTGATGATGTATCACAGATAAGGGACAAAAAATGGTTATTATATATACGAGTAGTTAGGTACATAATAATCTTTAAGTGATAAAATGAGATGCTAATATATTTCTTGTAATTTTAATTTATAATAAAATTCTTAAATGTTATTGTCATAGACTGGGTTAGAAAATCAACTATCACATAAACTCATCTATGTTTTATTCATATTATATTTTTAAGTTTGAGGATATAAAAATATTTCCTCTTTGAAGTTACTAGTTAGGATAAAATTTACTTGGCACATCTTACAATGATATTTAAACTTGTTTTTTTTTCGATAAATTTTATGCGATATACATGAAGGAAATTACATATCATTGTACAGAGAAATAATATTGTATATATTATCTGCACCCATATCTTTTTTATCAATCTCTATCGATGACATTTTAAATTATATTGGAAACTAAATTGTGTAGATTTCTAAATATTAATTTAAAAGATTAAGATGCTAGAATTAATTATAGATATATCTTAATAATTTGTATATGCATTTATTATTTAAAATCTCTCGTTTTAAGCCTATTTAGCAAGAAAAATATTGACTAATCCTGAAATTGATAATAGATATCTATACCTTTATATAATCTATGAGAAAAATTGCTCTCATAATATTCTTCTTAATAAAATAGTGAATAATTAACGCCTGAAAAAAAGTAAGCGCTTTATAACATGGTTCAAAGTTAATCCCAGTATCAATTTTAATGTGTAATTTTTCTCAAGTGTTCAAAATTCTATATCTTAATATCAAAAACTATTTTAGTTATCAATTTAAAGTCAAATAATATTAAAACACTAATATTCTCCAGTATTCATAAAAAACAACAGCCTGAAACAAGAATACTAAGCTCAAAACATCTTAAATATTTGATACATTTATAGTTTAAATATTTTTATTTAAATTATATATATTTATTAATGTACAAAAAATTTAATTTAACAATATATATAGATATAAAAATTATATATAAAATTTATTATTCATGATATTGATATCCCATGAATTTAAACATAAACACTGTTTAAGTGTTTCGGAGGCCATGCGATTTCTTTTCTTTGTTACGGTGTCCACCCCTCTTGAGAAGACACGCTCGCTCTCAACGGATGTACTTTGCTGCGACAAAAAATCTTTAGCCATCATGCAAAAGTACGGAAAACGCTCAGAATTACAGTACGACTTAAAAAAACTCGACTTAACACTACATTTTTGAAAAATATGGCTCGCCTAAATTACTAAATTATATTTAAAAAAATTCATATTTTATATTAAAAAAATGCATCCGGAATCGCAAATACTTATAAAAAAAATTTATTGTTTTATTAGTTTAAAAAGTCCATATGGAAGTGAAGTGACTATTTAAATTCTAAAATTAAAAAAGATATTTTATTTTACTTGGCGTGGTGCCAGCTAGACGGCAAATTTTTGAGATTTTTTCTTTTCTTCATTGTCAGGGATATGATTAATAATCATTTTTTTTAACTTTCCAAATTTTTTTTATTATTTTTGAGGGTAGCCAAATTAAATTTTAATTTTTTTTTTTATTTATTTTTTGTTTTTAAAATTATAATTTAATTTTAATAAGTAACATAAATTTTATTAATAAAAGTTGTCCAATTTTCAGGATTAGTCAATATTTTTCTTGCTAAATAGGGTTAAAACGAGAGATTTTAAATAATAAATGCATATACAAATTATTAAGATATATCTATAATTAATTCTAGCATCTTATTTTAAATTAATATTTAGAAATCTACACAATCTAGTTTCCAATATAATTTAAAATGTCATCGATAGAGATTGATATAAAAGATATGGGTGCAGATAATATGTTAATTCTCTGTACAATGATATGTAATTTCCTTCATGAGATATCGCATAAAATTTATTCTCGAAAAAAAAAACAAGCTATAAATATCATTGTAAAATGTGCCAAGTAAATGTTATCCTAACTAGTAACTTCAAAGAGGAAATATTTTAATATCCTCAAACTTAAAAATATAATATGAATAAAACATAGGAGTTTATGTGATAGTTGATTTTCTAACCCAGTCTATGACAATAACATATTTAAGAATTTTATTATAAATTAAAATTACAAGAAATATATTAGCATCTCATTTTATCACTTAAAAATTATTATGTACCTAACTACTCGTATATATAATAACCATTTTTTGTCCCATATTTATGATACATCCTCACTGATATTTTAATTTAACATGTTTAGGAAATATTTTTATAGCTATTTGCTTTAAAAAAATTTGAAAAAGTTCAAAAATAGCGATTATGACAATTGTCACCTATCTATGATACATCCTCACTGAATTTTAAATTTAACATGTTTAGAATATATATTTTAAGATGTTTCCTTTAAAAAAATTTGAAAAAGTTCAAAAATAGCGATTATGACAATTGTCACCTATCTATGATACATCCTCACTGAATTTTAAATTTAACATGTTTAGAATATATATTTTTAGCTATTTCCTTTAAAAAAATTGAAAAAAGTTCAAAAATAAGGATTACGATAATTGTCACTTATCTAGGGTACATCCTCACTGAATTTTTAATTTAACATGTTCAGAATATATATTTTTAGCAATTTGCTTTAAAAAAACTTAAATGAGTTCAAAAATGGCGATTATGACAATTGTCACTTATCTATGGTACATCTTCACTGAAATTTTGATTTAACATGTCTACAATATATATTTTTATCTATTTCATTTAAAAAAGTTCAAAAATAACCATCATAACAAATGGCTCTTTTCTATGGTACATCTTTACTTAAAAATTTTAAAAAATAACTATGATGGAATAGTTAATCCATAGCGTTATAATTTAAAGAAGCTTTAAGAAACTTTCCCGCCTATAATATTAATATCTACTAAATGTTATTTGACTTTTGGTCGAAAAAAATGATCTAGATATTTGGTTAGGTGAAAAAAAGCAACCCTAACTTTAAGGCGTCTTTAAAAAAAACGATCCATATTTTGGGTCGGATTGAATAAAACGACCCGATGTTTGAGTCTGAGTCAGAAAAACGACCCAAACTTTGAGTTGGAGTTGAAAAATACGATCTAAACTTCAAGTTGGAGTCGAAAAATACGACCCAAACTTCTAGTTTGAGTCGAAAAATACGACCCAAACTTCTAGTTTGAGTCGAAAAATACGACCCAAACTTCTAGTTTGAGTCGAAAAATACGACCCAAACTTCTAGTTTGAGTCGAAAAATACGACCCAAACTTCAAGTTGGAGTCGAAAAATACGACCCTAACTTCAAGTTTGAGTCGAAAAATACGACCCAAATTTCAAGTTTGAGTCGAAAAATACAACCCAAATTTTGAGTCGGAGTCGTAAAAAACGACCCATATTTTGGGTCGAGGTCGTTTTTTCGGTTTGGACTTGGGTCGAAGTCGAAAAAAACGACCCAAACATTGAGTCGGAGTCGAATAAAACGACCCGAGCTTTGGGTCGGGGTCGCGACTCGCGGCGTTTTAACAACACTACTATCAAACATGAAAGCGGGTATGAATATATCGCCTTAATAAAATCTCAAGGGATATTAGTCAACCAAGATGCATAGCCAATATTAATTATTGGGTGGGGGGAGGATCAGCGATGTCTGGAGTTCCCTGATAAAAATCATTTATATTTGCAAAGAAAATAATTACCATTTTTAAGCTATTCTAAGTAAAATCCTATTGTAGTACAACCGGTTCGAACCGAGATTTTAAAATTTATTCTGACCGGATTCTCTCTTTAGATCGGTAATAAATTTTTTAAATATATTGATATGGTTGGGCTCGATAAATAATTCAGATGCATCTTATATTGAAAAGATCCCCATGTAAAAAATAAAAAGTGTATTTTAGAGGCTTAGATTTATACTCAACTTAGTTTAGGATATTATATTAAAAATTTTGCTAAATTTTTGAATTATGAACTCCTATGATAATAATATTATTTTACGCTAAGATTTTTGTCGATTTGACATAGGCCTATATATAAACAGGATATTGTTTTAAGAGTTTTCTTTTGTATAAATTACAGTGTTGTGATGATTCAATGAAACATGTTGACGATTAAATTAAAACCCATCCAAATAAAAATATTTTATTTGAAAAAATAATTAAAATAACACATTTGCTAATTTATAAAAAAATTTAAAATAATCTTCTTATTTTTCTTTAAAATTTGTTTTTATGACCGAGGTTATTAATTTTTATCTATAAACTGGAAGCAGGCGCGTACGCAGGAATTTGGTCTGGGGGGGGGGGGGATAATAAAATATTTTAAGAAATATTATTGTTTTTTAAAAATATCAAGCATAAATTTATTGGGACTAATATTTCTAATACACAATTTTAAATTAATGTGAATTATAAAAAAATTATATGTAAAGAATCACTTAAATGGCCCAAAATAGAAATTTGAATTTTTTAAGCCTTTTTTATATATAAAGTATAAAAAATTTAAATGTTAGAAATATAAATTAATACACAAAAAGTTTCTTAGGAATAATTGTATTTTGTTACAATGTAAAATCCAATCTTCGTTGGGATTGAGCTAATTTTTCAATTATTTCATCCTTGCTTGTCGTCAAATGCCTATGAATATTCAAAAGATCCAAACCTTTCTATCTACTTTCAGAAGTTGTACTTCTTGGTATCCCCAGGCCAGACCATACTTTAATTTATTTAAATATACCCGGGCCGGGCACAAATTTTTTTAAAAAAAACACCCGGGCTGGGTCTGAATTTTTAAAAAAAAACACCCGGGCTGGGCCTGAATATTTAAAAAAAAAACCGGACCGAGCTGTATATTTTTTTTTAAAAATATCCGGGCCTAGCTGTATATTTTAAAACAGCCTATATTTGAAATCGTTATTATTAGCTATAAAAATCAAAAATAAATATAATTTATTTTTAAAAAATCTAGGTCGGCCCTAAAAATTTTATTTAAAAAAAGCCGCGTTTTTACAGGTTTATTTTTCTTAAAAAAGAGAATGTTCTCTCATTAATTTACTAATGGGAAAAGTTGCTAATATATATTAACCCTTTTAATACTTTGTGAATATAATCTAAAATGTGTTTGAAATAATGCAGAGCATCCATAGCATTTTTTGTGACTATATCAACCATAGTTAATCATATAAACATAGTTATTTAGTTAATAAGGCATCATAAGATACTTTAACATCTTCATGATAAAAATCCAACAAATATTTTTTTTTCTATCACTATCTGAAAAAGGTTGGGAAGGCTTTTATGGGAGTGATATTTGCAGATTGGTAAGTGCTGCATTATGAATTAAAAACCATTCATTTATTTGGGTTATAAATATATCTGTATCTAAAATATACTCTTCTACTGATCCTATATGTTTTAACTATGAGATTTCCTTGCTGCAAGTCGAGGGAGACAAATATTAAACACTTATAGCTCTGATTTTGACTTAGCAATAACATATAAAATATGAAATTCTTCATCAACTTAGCCCTAATTTCCTTGAATTCTAATAAAATGCTTTCCGCTATTCTCATCTTCTTAATCAAGTCATTGTCATGTTTTTGAAAAGTAATACATAAAATAGTTGTATAATTAAATAATACATTCTAATGAGGAAAAAAATTTGGAATAAGCATTGAATCCAATAATTTTCTTGCTTCTGAGGAAATATTTCTTTCAGGCCATTGTGATATTTCAGTAATAGCAAATAATCGGCTCTTCTAACTCCATAAAAGCTGTTACTGCTTGATGGCGGAGACTATCTCGTTGGACAAGGTTGCAATTTCTTTCTCCCTGTTGGACAATTTCAGAATAATTATTATTTGACTAGAAATTTGAAAATGGTAGATAAATATTACGCCACTAAAAATTTAAAAATAATAAGATAATATTACGCCGAAAAACTTGAAATCGAAATTAATTGATGAATAACTTAGTTGATGAATGAGATAATAAATGTAATTAAATATTTATTTAATATGAGATAGGAATAAATATTAACAAATATAAATTAATATGAACAATAATATTTTTGAAAAATATATCCGGCATCTGCATTTTTTGACTTTGGAGGGGGGGCCGCTGCGTACGCGCCTGACTGGAAGACTTTGAATGAGTTAAAAAATATACAATTTATTTTTGGGTAAAACTTAAGGTCAAATTATGATAATTTTTTTTACTTATTTTTTCATTGTTTATTTTATTTTCTATTAATATACCTTTCTTATATTATAGTTTCAAAAATGACTTGTGAAATCTTTATTTAATGTATATTTATTTTATTTATATAAAAGATCAAAATATATTATTTCTATTTGTATTGTACATAATATAACGAAAAAATAAGTATAATCTATTAAATTAGTCGTTCAAAGGAATAGATCGGATTCCCTCTTCGATAATCGTATGAGAGTAGAAAGCTGTATAATCATAATTAATGAAATTAAGCAAAAGGCTAGTAATTGCCTCGATTATATGGATTCTATTATTTGGTTTGGGATATATTAATCGATATTGATTTTTCAAAACGCTAAAAAAATTTTGAATGAGGTTTAGTTGTGGGAAATAAGGTAGAAGATATGCTATATTTTGATAATTTTGAGTTATTATATGGGCACAATGAATAGGTGCAATATCCATAATTATGAGTGAATTCAAAGGCAAAATGGATGATAATTCGTCCAGGTGAGTTTTAAATTTAATTGCTGTAAATATCCCGTCTATAATCGTGTATTTTTAGAGATCATTAATTCCTATTGTTACAAAACCTATACGCTTTTCCATTTTGAATGAGAGAGTTTGACTGATGGCCTCTTACCCTTAGGTATCTGGGAATTGAAGCCTGTTTCATCTAAATAGAATATATTTTGAAATGGCACGCTTATCATTTTTACTCTTTACTAGTATTGTTAACATCTGGGGAATTCCGTCTATCGGGTTCTTTTCTAACCCTTTTCCGACTCCATCTTATTGATTTGATGCATCTGATATAGTCACTCGCTCAACCTTAGATGTGGCGGTAAATATATTATTATGTTTTTAATGGTATAGCCGTTATTATTACCAAATTCAACTATATTCGTGTGAAGTTCTGCGTTGTCTTTCTTCTTCCGACCTCGTTGTTTTATTATATAATCATATAAAGAGTCGTCGTAATATTCAGGGAAAGTTTCTCGCTTGAAACGATAAACTGAACCATGGATAAATTTAGATCATGGGTAATTGTCTTTGCATTGGGACGATCATCAATAGGTTTGCTCAGCCATATTTTAACCAATTCCACTTTTTGATCGCTCCAATTACCATTCTTTTTCCTCAAACAAATAAGATCATAATTTGGTTGCTCTTGAATAGTCGAATATTGACATCGGTTTGTAATTTCAGTAGGTGAATAACTTTGGTATCTATTTGTTATTCCAGATAACCCCCGAAGAGAATATGAAGTTTGTATCTAAAATTATGTATATAAAGTTAGTAAATAATTGAATATTATATTAACAAACCTGAAACTGGAGATAGATTCAAATACTAGCGATAGTAAAATTTGATATTTAAAAAAAAATAGAAATATAGTTTTATCGGGAAAAAAATTTATAAATTTTGAAAAAAATTATTGGAAGTTTTTATATAAGTTAAATTACCAGAAGTTTTTAAAAATTTTCTCAATTTTCTTTCAAATTTTTAAAAGTAAATGTGTTATTTTAATTATTAACAAAATATTTTTATCTGGATGGGTTTTAATTTAATCGTCAACTTGCTTCATTATTAAAATCATCACAATACTGTATATTTAAACTATGGAACACCAAAAAATATACAGTCTGGTCTAGTCACATTATGAAATATTTAATTTGTCTAATTTAAACAACAATTTATACTCTGACCATATTTTAAAAATTGACATTTTTTAAAGAAGAGAAAAAAAACCAGTAAAAAAATAATATTTTATTTTTTTCGATAACTATCTTATCATTATTTTTATTTTTTTAATATGGGAAAATAATTTATTTTATCTATATTAAAATTAGTATATAAAGAAACCGTAGAAAGAAGATCTATTCCATTTAATATCTATGTGCTAGAAACAAACAATTAATTATTTAGTATTTTATCTTTTTTGATAATTATCAATTAATCCTCAAACAATTCAGAAGATTTTTATTTAAAATTTGATATTCCACGGATAAATGCATAGTTCAAAACTAACATCCTTATTAATTACGCTACTAATCTTACTTGAATATACACAATTATACTACCAATATTTGGTGTTTACAAAATCGAATTCTTTATTATCCGATCAACAGCATAACCACCAACAGTTGGACAAAAGGAGCATCAATACGTCCTTACTTCGATCTCCCAATTGCCCTAAAATGTGTCTTTGCATGTCTTTGAAAGATTTTAACCCTCCAAATCTTAACAAGTATGCGCCTACCTCACATTCGAGCATGAGTTTCCCTACAAAAAATATTCCAAATTCATCTTTCGTGATTATGCAAAATAATATGCCGTCAGTGGGCACTCAGGTTATATGTTCTAAAACGGATTTGAGAATCCTACCAAGAGATTTACCGGCAGAGACTGTGAAACTGGATGTAAGCCAAAACGAAATATCTTTCATACCCAGCCGGGCTTTCGAAAATTTACCAATCACGGACCTGATTTTGGACGACAATGAGATACGAGAGATCAAACCTTATTCCTTTATCGGTTTAAAGAAATTAAAGAATTTGCTAATGAAAAATAATCCGTTAGATGTGCTGGGGCAAAATTCCATGAGCGGTATAAACGGATCTAAGACTATTAATTTGGGCTCCAATCACATCGATCGGATAGAGAGGGAGGCTTTTGAAGGTTTTTACAAAAATATGAAATCTTTTATTTATAAAATTTAAAAAATAAATTGAGGGAAAAGGTAGAGGTGTTAGGGCAGACTCAGTGAAGATTTTTTATAGGGTGTTTACGGCCAGGCCCGTATAATAATTTTGTATGAATTGTCTGGCCTCTTATAATTTTTTTATAAAATAAAAGCTAAATTTACCTAAGTCTAAGCTTTATTTTTTTTACAACTTCAGGCTCGACTCTTAAATATATTTTGAACATGCAGAGAATTTTTTCCCCTAGCTCAGCTCGGGCTAGGCCTACTTTTCGAAGATGGGAAGAGGAAACTAAGTGTATTAGGTCACGGAAAACGTATTTCTAATGATGTTAAAGCCAATAGGGGTTTTTTAAGCATAAAAAAAGGAAAAAATAAATAAATACAAGTAAACACAATATTCCTATATGATCATATTTCAAATATGGTGATTATAAGCATATCCAAGGCGCCCCCTCCCTTTGTCAGTTTTTGTTTATCTTCATTTAGAATCACGGACATAAGTCATGGAGAAAAAAACACCGGACAAAAATACCCCAATTTTATAAATTTATTTTGGTTGTGTCCAATATATCAGGCAATTAAATTCACAAACTTTTGATACCATAATGAAAATAAGTAAATAAGCTATTTTAAATATATAAATAGAAACATGTCCAAAACATAATTATAGAAAATTTAACATTCGATTTTATTAAAATTTTAAAATTTACCAAAGTTTTAAAGTTTTCGATTTTTTTAAAAAAGATGTTGGATAGCCTTGTTTGGAAAGGGGATAATTTCAAATATGCTCCTTTAAATTTTTTTTAAAAATTGGGGTATTTTTGTCCTGACTTTTTTGTCAGTAGGTATTTTGGTGAAGGTCACTTTGTTTAGGATATTTCTGACAGTGATTCATTATTTTGCTAAAAAAAATTTATCCCTTGCCTACACTCATTAATTTATACAAAATGATACTTTAAAAAAATCAATAATAAATAAAATAAATCTAAGTTAAAGAAAAAAAGACTATAATAAAAATAAAATTAAAAACCATAATAATTTTTGAAAATATTTGGCTAAAGTCAGAAATAAATCCTAAGATCACCCTAATAAAATTTATGGGAGAAAAAACTTCAAAATATTATCACCACCCCTTTAGTAAAGAAAAAAATAATCAATACATAATTTGATGGCAAAGAAAAAGTTTTAAAAAAATACTTTAATACTTTTTGTGTTTTAAAATTTGGTTAAATTGTAAAAATATAATTTGGACTAAAATATTGCGACATTATATATTTTTTATAAGGAAAATATACAAGATAGAAGATATATTTCATGTATTATTATTTTTTGATTCATAATTATATCTTGGTGTCTTAAATTATGCATATTTATATTAAATTGCTGTGATTTACCAAGATTTGCCTTTTTTTCGCTGCTCTTTATTATTTTTTCGTGAAAATAAAATAGGTTTACCCTCATTAATATAGATTTATATCAATACTATTTTTCAGAGTTGTTAAAGTATCTAGATACAAGAGTATCTAGATATAAAAATGTGGTATCTGTATCTAGATAGATTTTTGATTAAAGTATCTGTATCTAGATATTATTTTAGAGGTATCTGTATCTGTTTTAGATACTTTTATAGATACATTTAGATATACTTCTATTTAACGCTTTTTTATATTATAAATAAAAATACTTGAATAAATTTATTTTATTTCATATGAGCATATAACTTAATATTAATATATATATTTAAAAACTATATATATATGTAAAATATTAAAACTTATATATAAAAAAAATATGTAAATATTAATTAAATATTATGTCCGAGTTATCAATAACAAGCAAATTCTGATATTACAATCCATCTCAAGGAATTTGCCATTTTAAATTGCAATGGAATTGGTATTTTATTCTATTCTATTATATTAATTTTTAAGATTAATATTGATGACAAAAATGACGACATTCTTCCATAGCCAATCCATATTTTAAAATAATATCTCAATATAAAGAAAACAAATCTCTGTTAGTAAAATGTTTGCCATGTCTACCAAAAAATATGCAAATTTCAGTTAGCATTACCTCAACTTGCAATATTGTAAAACATTTAAGTGTATATATACTAAATAAATGTTTACAATTTTAAATTTTAAGAGAAAACATCAAACACTCTTAATCCAAATAAAAAAGGGGAAGGAGAAAAAACCTATTAAAGAAAATATTGGACTAGGCTCAGTCCATTGATTTTTTTCCAAGAGACCTCAGACTTTAACCCAAACCACTTTAGATGATATAATAACTGATTTTATTATAGATAGCATTCAGCCATTTTCAATTGTTGAAAATCCTTCATTTATAAAAATGATCAAAACATTAGCTCTACAAAAAAATATAATTTGCCGACAGACAGTGGTTGCTAGAATCTCCCAAAGATGGGAGAATGAAAAAAAAGAAATCATTAAAAGTCTAATAGAACCATTGTTAATATGTACAACAGCAGATTGTTGGAGTGCCTATCGCCGGTATAGCTAACATTTAAATTTGTATAATAATTTAATTACAAACAAATTATTTGAGCAGTTTTAAGAAATGTTAATTTTTAGTTCATACATAGGAGTCACTGCACACTATATAGATCCAACAAGTTTGGAAAGAAAAAATGTAGCGTTGGCTTGTAAAAGAATGACTGGTAGTCATACATATGATAAAATAGCAAAAAATTTACAAGATATAGCAAAGGATTATTGCATACAAAATAAAATCTCAAAGAGCATTACTAATAATGCCAAAAACTTTATTAAGTCTTTTAGGTTTATTTTATTATAAATATAAACATAATGTTACTTATTTATGATAGAGTTTTCAAGCCAATTGAAAATATTAGTGAATCCATAGATGATCTGGAAGATGAAGAAACAGTTGCACCATTATCAATATCAGATCTTTATACTACTGCTCAGGATTTTGGAATATCAGAATCATGAACCTGTGTAAAAAAACCAATAATTTAATATCCGATTTTTTTCAGTATCCCACAGCAGGAGATATGATTGTTAATGATTTAAATTCTGATAATCAACAAATTTTAAATATTTTTTCAAAAATGAATTCCGAGATAGATTTTAGTATTTTTAAACAATATCCTGATATAAAAATGTTATTCATTAAATATAACACCACAATCCCTTCCAGCGCCCCTGTTGAAAGACTTTAGTATAGCTAAAAATGTCTTTACAGATAAACGAGGATGTCTTAATGACCAAAATTTTGAAAATATTTTATTACTGAAATCTAATAATTATTTATATTATAATCATTTAATCATCTATTATATTATTTTATTAATGATATATAATAATTATTTATATTAATCATATATTATATTAATATCTAAAAATCATTATTTTAGTTATATTTTGATAAATGTGATATCGAGTCAATAAATTTTTTAGATCATTTCATAAATTTTCACAATAGAATCCTAATTTAGGTTTATTCAAACCTTATATAAGAGTATAATAAAAAATGTATCTGTAACTAGATACATCTTAAATTGTATCTGTATCTAGATACATTTTAAATTGTACCTGTATCTAGATAACTTTTTAGAAGCTGTATCTAGATAAATTTTTAGACAATGTATATGTATCTAGATCCATTTAAAAAGTATCTTTTAACATCTGCTATTTTTTAAATGAATATTTTTATTTTTTCTCCATTAAACATTTTTACTTATAAATAATTTTTTTTTTGGTTAAAAAAAACCCCATAATTTAAAATTTAACGGCTTTTACTGTGAAACAAGTGATATTATTAAATATACAATAAAAGAGGTAAACAAAGCAAAGCAAGGTTTTATTTTAATTTAATACATATTGAAATTAAATAATGTACAAGCAATTAATAAAGGTTAAACATCATGTTTAAATAATAAAAAGAAATTATGTTGTAAATTCCTCTATCCTAAAATCCTATTAAAAATATGTAATGTTCTGTATATTGACCACCTAATCTATATGATCAAAGCATTCCTGCTCTTGAGTGATCACTATGCAGAGGTTTCTTAATAACTGTATTTTAAGTTAATATTTCATTTATTAAAAAAAAGGCCTTTTAATATAAAATAAAAATATCTTTTTATACAATAATAAAAATAAATTTATACCATTTTGTTTTCAAAAAAAAAGATTCGAAATTTCTAGCTTTTATTTGTTTGTTTAAAATATCCAATAGTAATATTAATTTTTCCAATTTAAATGAAAATGAAAACTCCCAATATTCGTCGAGAATTCAAAGACCATAATGAATATACACAAATATTGTAATAAATGGACATATTCACTTAAATGTTATCAATGCCTGAAAAAAACAAATGAAAATCAAAGACATAGCAATCTAAAAACGCTTTGTTTGTAAAAAGCAGGATTTTTGTGCTAAGATTTTAAAATGGCCTTTTGTGGAAGTCATTATTGGAGTAAATAGGAATTTGTTAAATTTTTTGTATTCGCTGATCTTTTTCGTTTCTACTTGTGTTAGTGGATTGCTATTGATGTTATATGGGAATGAAGAGACGCATGTGTAGTCCCATATTAGTGATTTTCCGAGGTCCCAAATTTGTGTATCAGAAATTTAAAATATTTTTTAGTCACTTGTCTTAAATAAATTTATGAAACTTAAGATATTCTTAAATAACTCCTTATAAAAATCATTAAGTATTCCCCCCCCCTCCCCACAGCGAATTCTTACTTACGCCCCTGGTTAAAGATTAAGAACGGAATATGTATAAAAATTTTGTAATATAAAGACATTTGCGATAGGAAAAGACCCCGATGAGGTGGTAAAAGGGATAAGATTATACAGTCAATATAATTAAAATCAACAAGTTTTGTTAATTTATATTATATTTCATTTCATTTATAAAGAAATGTATGTCAATTGTATTTATTTTTTTCAGTTCTGCCTCTCTCCTAGCATATTTTTTATACTATGTATAGACTTTAAGTGTAGATTGTGCCTTAATTCAATCTAAAAGAAGCATATGAAGGTAAAAATATGAATTTAGTTTAAATTCTGTTAAAGATAGGGAAAAAATTGATGAAAATCTGTATGAAGATTCTTGTGAAAATGATCTATTAAGTTTTTTTTAAAATAAAGATCATTCTTTAAATATTTTTTATAAATATTAAAATTTTTATTTATCAAATTAATGCAACCCTCTCATCCTCTGCGTCAGTTGAACATGTGTTTAGCACAACTAAAGCTGGGTTGTGAGCCCTCTTTTTCTGATTAAAATTTTAAAAATCAAGTTAAATATAAATAAAAATTATTACAAAAACAAATTTTCTTTTTATTATCTATGGGGAAAACAATAAATAAAAAGAAAATTTATATATAATATTTAGTATTTTTTAAGTAATGAGTTAAGCGCTACTTTTTTGTACAGCCAGTAACGCGTTCCTATTTTTACAATGTAACGAATAAAGGTCTTTTTTTTAAACGTAACTAGTAACCCCTTTATTTTTTCAGGTCCTGCTTAATTCCAGATGAATAATTTAAAATTTTTATTGTTCTAGTGATCTAATTCCGTTAGCTTTTTGTATATCGATTCCTATCCAACTCTTATATTAGAAATACCCAATCCGATCCTATATAAAAAATTTAAAAAATTATATTTTATAGAAGAAAAAGTAACCAACATTTTTAGGAAATTTTAAAAATTATAAACGACTAGAGAGTAACAAATTTTTTTTGTTATTTTTACTCAAAAAATATTTATAAAATTATTTTAAATAAAAGAATATCCAGCCTGAAAAAATTTTCTGTTTGAGAGAGTTTAGTCAGGTCTCGGTAGAGTTGTTAAACGACCCGATTAAGATTTTAGCCAAAATAATATTATGTAAGCCTCGATATCTAGTAAATAGAGGTCCAAACCTTTCTGCCACCTGAGCAAAATTTCCAGTACTTAATATTATTTGGGCTAAAATCTTAATCAGGCCTCTTAAAATCGACGTTTAACAATACTAGATCTCAGATTTTTTTCTGTAATTTATTAAACTTAATTTATCATTTTTGAGTCTCGTCATTGGTATCGTTTAAAATTTAAAATATGGTGCATTTCTGTGTTATGGCTGTAGTAAGTAGCTAACTTTTTTTGAAAATTTTTTTTCCAAAACATTTTCTAAATAAATAAAGGGTAAAATTTTATTTTTTTTTGCTAGAGGAGAAATAGCCTTTGAAAAGATAATAAAGAAAAAAAAGAGAGGGATTATTATAAAAGTACTAGCTAACCCGTCAAGAATGACGGGGTTGAGGAGTAATTAGTTAGTTTTTCTTTTTACTTTTATGATAGTTGTTACCTGTTATTTAAAAATAATATTTTTTTATTCTTTATAACCCCCTCCCCTCTTCAGGCCAGGTCCCCAGGCCTGCAAAAAAAATTTGTTTTAGGTCAATGTCTGATCCATAGTTGATAATAAAATTCCCAAGCGTCCAAGCTGATAATAATTTTGAAAAAATTTTCCCTACCCAGTCCAATATAATTCATAAAAATATTTTCCAAGCCCAGCCCCACCCATAATAATTTTAAAAAATTTTTCTTAAACCTGGTCAACTTGTAATAATTTTGAAATTTTTTTCCCAAGCCTGGAGATAAGTTAATCTCTAAAAACCATATAAATTTTTTATTCTTTTTGATCCCGCTCGATCCTACTTCAGACCAAGGCCAACCCATTAGGAACAAGAGTGAATACTATTTGTTGAGTAAAAATATATTTAAATTAACTTTTACCTGAGAATCATATAAATATTATGCCTAATCTCTAATATCAAAAAATTCCTATCAGGTTCATGCACATAATCATGTTGGGAAAATATTCACAAGCCCGCCAAAGACTATAATAAATTTGGTAGTTGAGAACTAAGATAAAATATGTAAATTCATAATTCATTTAAAAATATAATCAGAATATGAAAGTTGCATGAGCCTTGGTTTTTTATCAGGCCTGGCCATGTCTGCAAAAAACAATTTTTAGGCCAATGCCTATCCCATATTTAAAATTAAATAATTTTCAAGCATCTCTATTTTAAATTTTATCCAATATGATTTCTATCACAAATTTAAATTTTATTCTAAATATTAAATGAAACGACCAGATCTAAAGAGTAATAAAATGATTAATATGAAAATAGGCAGGAGTCCTTTCAAATTATAAGAATAACGTTTTAAAGAAATAATTTCCAAGGTTAGATAGAGTAACTTGGTGAATAATTACATTTTTTAAAATTAAAATATTTACCTTTAAAATAAAAAACACAATTATCAAGATACCGAAAACATAGAATCGATAAATCTATCTGGAAACCCATTAACATACGTAAAGACAAAGGCTTTTAGGGGACTTAGAAACGTTGGTTACTTGATTCTTTCCTCTTCCGGCTTGAAATATTTGGAACCTGGTTGTTTCGACGGATTGCATAACGTTAGTCATTTGACTATGACAAGGGTTCCCTTGAGCAATATAGAACCAAACACATTCAGAGGCTTGAGAAAAGTAGGAACTTTGGAGCTTAAACATGCCAAAGTAGGAAAAATTAAAGAATACGCGTTTCGAGGGTCAGAAGATATAAACAGATTGATTCTTAGCGATATAGAATTAGAATATTTAGATAAAAGAGCTTTCAGGGGCATGATACTGACTACCGTGAAAGATGCGAAGGATGGTTTGGACAAAAAATTTATGATGGAAAAGGTGGATTTATCCAGAAACAATCTTAAATATGTAGACCCGCTCATATTCGTAGATTTGGAAAAAAACACAAAAGTTGTGGATTTAAGTGATAATCCCATATCCTGTGGTGATTGTAACATGTCCTGGGTAGGGTTGGCGAGTTATTTTTACGGTCATAATCAACCTTCATTAGGTTCTTACGATTCTTCTCGAACAACACCTAAAGGTGGATCAGATCAAAATTTAATCAGTGACAAAAAAATTATAGACCTAAGTAATTTTACTAATACTATCAAGTTTAACCCCCATCATATATCTCAACTCAAATGTTTTACCCCGTTGCACTTAAAAGGGAAATTAGTTAAGGACGTCAGTTTTTACAATGAATTCGGTTGTTTATTAACAGCTAGAGAATTAGCTGAAAGACTTGATATAGATTTGTCATCTGGAACTTCCATGGACTGC
The DNA here is from genome assembly GCF_954871325.1 of Gordionus sp. m RMFG-2023. Classification (NCBI taxonomy): domain Eukaryota; kingdom Metazoa; phylum Nematomorpha; class Gordioida; order Chordodea; family Parachordodidae; genus Gordionus; species Gordionus sp. m RMFG-2023. The sequence continues at coordinate 24,795,659 of NC_088775.1, forward strand.
TATTTTATCAGTAGTTACTTATTACTAATTAGTGTATTGATTCCTCTCATGTTATAGCACTGCCTTTATATTTGAATGTTTCTATTTTAAATCAATTTATATGTACTTGTATCTCTTTCTCGGCAATTCTTAGAAAATATTTTGTAATTCTAATATAAATATGCATATAATACACATTTTTCATTTGTTAACATTTTTTTAAATGAATTTATATAAGGTTCCGCTCAATATTTTTTACAGATATATAGTTATTTATTAAGTTTCCTTAAAAAATTAAATATTTTCTATTCCTCCAATAACCCTCTAATATTATTCATAATTAATTATACTATGGTATGCATTAAATTACGTGAAATTTAGAATTATGTAATATAATGGAAATATAAAATAACAGTGCAATCAAATTCAAAATACAAAATATTTTTCCATCTTATCAAATGTTTTCAATAAACTTTTTAAAAGGGGGTATATCATTAAATTATTTTTCTGGCATCCTCTTCCTTTAGAGCCTGGCATAATTCCCTTCCAAAAATTAAAAATACGTATTTTTAATTTTTGGAAGGGAATTAAAGATTATTCAATCTGCTGAAATTCTCAACAATATAAGATTTGCAATCTAATTTTTAAATAGTTAAACTTTTTAAAAGGGGATGTATCATTAAATTATTTTTCTGGCATCCCCTTCCTTTAGAGCCTGGCATAATTCCCTTCCAAATTATAGCAGAACTGGTACTTAGCAACTAAAGTTTTCTACCAAAAAACCTACTATAGTACCTTAAATTTATCAAACCATTAAGATTCATAATCTTATAATTATGATATAAGGCAATAACTCCCCCCACGAAAACTTTATTATATCATATCGAACTCGAGGATATGAAGCCCGAATAAACAAAAATATAAGTGAAAATAATCTAGAAAAACCAATAATCACCATAAATCTTATTACAGCTGTTCACAAGTAGTGAAAATAACATGATCGAAATATATTCAGCTATAAAAATTAAAGCAAAAAACCCTGAGTAAAACTCAACATTAAAACCTGATACCAACTCAGACTCACCTTCCATCAGATCAAAGGGAATACGATTTATCTCAGCCAATGAACAAATCAAAAAAGACACTAACAAATATATAAATATATACCCATATATATTTATAGGAGTCATAAATTCCTCAAATTCATAACTTATTACCACTAACCCTATTAGTAAAAAAATATATCTTATAATTAACTCATAAGAGACAGCCTGTCTTACCGCTCGTATACCCCCCAGCATAGAAAACTTTAAATTTCTTAGTTAAACCCCTGTAATAAAAAAGTATACGCTTACCCCCAATAACATAATATAGACCAGTAGAGGGTAATCATTTATTAGAGCGAAAGATCCTTGGGTCAGCACAAATTCGAAAAGGACCAAATAAAATCCTATTGATAGGACTGGTGTAGCCATTCATAGATGCCATCAAGTATAAGTATATACGAATATGCCCTTAGAAAACAACTTGATGGCATCTATGAATGGCTGCACCAGTCCTAACACTAGGACTTTATTTGGTTTTTTCGAATTTGTGCTGACAAAAGGATCTTTCGCTCTAATAATGCATAAAAGGACATTCCTATGAATAAAAATCCTTGGGTCAGCACAAATTCGAAAAAAACCAAATCTAAAGACCGAAATAGGCCTATCAAAATCTTAACTTTTGAGCATAAAATCTGCCACAATAGATTCCTAAAGGAAGGGGATGCCAACGTTGCCTGTCCCGCCCCCCGCCCCATTCTTCTCTTCTTCTCATACCGTGTCAACACTCGAATTATTCCAAGCACCCGTTTGTTTAGCAGGGTATTTAATTTTCTTAGACCTATTTTAAACAAAACGTTTTTCAAAGCATTTTACACGTTATTTACAAAAATTTTTACTTACAGACAACAAACGATTTTTATTATTCAGTGAATTTTTATATTAAAATATAAAATAAGTGCAAAAAACTAATATATCCCCAGAAAGTGACAAAGGTTACTCCAAAGCTAATATTATTTACTTATTAAAATATAAAAAGCATATAAAGTACTTACAATCCCTAATTATTTTCAAATAGCCCATACAAACAGAAAAAGCAAACTGAATATAAGGAAGGAAAAGATAGGACTTAATTCTTAAATAGATAACTTATATTAAAATATTATTCACTAGATTAGTTTATATATTTTTATTATAAAATTTGCATTAATAAAATGTAGGCAATGAATATCTTAAATATATAATATACATGTTCTATGATATTAAATTAAAAGATGCATTTAAGTAAAAATAAGATAGGAAATCTATTAACGTTGCTATAACTTATATAGAATTAAAATTACATTAAATGGCATTCCACATAACTGTATAATTTGCAAAGACTTTTATTTGTAGATATAACAGAAGATATACTCAATCTTAAATTTGGGGAATTATCATGGTTACAGGCTACCTTACCAACCAAATCCGGCGGCATTGGTATAAGGTCACCTACCCTACTTTCTATTATTGCGTTCATATCCTCTCGCCTGTCCTGCGAACCCATCATTCAAACACTAACAAAACATCCTGACCCCTTACTCCTACAGGCAATTGATCTATGGAAGTCCCTCTCATTAGTCGATCCTTCATCATCGGCATTACAAAAGGATTGGGATAAACCTCTAGTTCCTAACTCCGTTGCATTCCTTAAATCGAGGAGCCAACCAGAGAACCATTCTCTACTCTTCTCCATTTCCGAAGGTAGTGGATACGAATTTTTTGAGGCTTTCCCATCCGAAACCTTGACCAGCTCCTAAGCAATGATGAGCTACGTTACGCCATCGGTCTTAGACTGAATTGCGATATGGTAATACCTTATCACTGTATCCTCTGTCAAACGTCGGTCAACTCCAAAGGCCGTCACTCTCTACACTGCAAGCGCTGTAGAGGCAGATTCATTAAGCATTCAAAATGCAATGATACCATTGCCAGGGCCTTAAAATCCGCCGGCATCCCATCAACCCTCGAACCTACTGGTCTTTACAATTCCGGGCCCGATGGTTTGACTATGATCCCTTGGAAGAGGGGGAAATTCCTAACTTAGGATTTCTCATGCACGATCCTCTTGCCCCTTCCAATATAAATAGAGATGCCATACTAGATGCCGAGACGAATAAACTAACTAAATATTCGCCATCTCTTCCCGCCAATTATACATTCCTACCATTAATCGCCACTACTCTAACGTAGTTCGGCTCTCATGCCCTAGACTTCTTTAAAGAGCTGGGAAAATGGATCTCTGCTAGGACCGAGGATCCCAACGAGGGATTCTACCTACGCCAACGATTAGCCATAAATACAGTAAAATATAATTATCTCAGCTTTTTCAATATCCGAAACCCCGTAATTGCATATTTATTTAATGCCTAACACTTTATAATATCTCATTCATCGTTTACTTTTTATATTCTTCCATTTCATTCAATTCATTCGTCAAGTAATTTAATTTAGTAGGGTAGGTAGTATTATATTTTTATTTTTAGAAATTAAAATAATAGAAGTTGATAATACTATTGAACTACCACCCTCTTCAGGCGGTGAGAGAATTACTATTGATGTAAATGAAAAAATCGATCAAATTCAAATTTGAAAGATGTTAAAGAATTTTATAAGTTATTTAAAAAGGATAATGCCGGGAAAACATGTAAAATATGCCTACAGATATTCTCAATTCTTCAAGCACAAGTATATTATGCATATATATCAAAATGAGATCTCAAAGAGGGAGAGAATAGCCAGGGCTCATTGGAATTGGGACATCAGAGAAAGATGATATAAATAAAATCCAAAGCGATTTATCTGATATTTAAATCCATTTAATTCCAACATACTAGAATGGTGGGAAGGGAATCAATATCGATTTCCAATTCTAGCCAAAATAGCAATAGATTATCTCCCACAGCAGGCTACATCAGTAGCATGTGAAACGATCTTTTCAAAAATAGTGATAAAAAAACAAAAAAGGGAAATAGAATGAATCCAAAGATGGTTCAATCTCTAATGACTCTTGATTCATGGATAAAAAATGGAATAGTTTTTGTTTTTTAGGAGATAATTAGAATATTTATATATAAATCAGTTTTATTCAAAACAAAAAAATAAAATATGCAAATCAAATTGATTTAAATTATATTCAATATATTTGTATTGGTTTAATATTCTTTTGAAATATTAGGCATTTGTATTGTATAATACAATAAAAATGATTTGATGATATTATTAAGGTAATTAAACACTTTTCATTTTTAATAAATTTAATGTTGAATAAAACTTTCATCCCTTAATTAAAAAAACATTTTTTAGATGGGACTGGATCTACGGTTCTACGATCTGGTCTCACTTTACTTAACAGTCCATCGGTCCTCTCTCATTTTAGAAAAAAATCCAAACACTAACAAAATTGTATGCATTAAAACGTTGTGTTTGGAAATGGCCTTAAACAGCCTAAGAAAACTCAATTTCGATTATAAGAATAGCACTCATTTAATTTTCTATAAAAGACTTTACATATCAATAGTAAATAAAGTATATACTATATAAATATAATTTATTTATCTGGAAGGTTAAGGTTAAAAAATTGAGCTAGGTAATTATTATAAAAAAAATTAAAATTATTAATAAACCTATTACTTTAAAATGTGGAAATATTAGAAATTGCATATAGCATACAAACGAAAGTTTTTTTAATATGCAAAAAGGGTAAAAATATTCTATTTTTAATAATACAAATATATTTTTTTATAGTTTCTGTATTATTTATTTTCCATCAAATTAATTAAAAAAAAATTTTTTTTTACAGATCCAAATTTAAACTATAGATCTTCCACCTTGACAACTGAGCTAGATATATTTTAAAAAACTGTTTTATAACTGAATAATAAAATTTGTTCTATCATCAATACGAGTGAAAAATACACTTTTATATTATAAAAACATAATAATTCAGAGTTGTTAAAGCTCATTTTTAAAAGTAACTAGCTCCCGCTCCCACTCCTACCTTCTCAAAAGGAGCTAGCTCCCGCTCCAAGTAATGGAGTGGCATTCCATAAATGCTCCTTTGGTTTTCTTTTTTTTGAAGGTATACGAAACAAAATCATATTTTTTTATCAAAAAGTTGTATTTATATTAAATGATCTATCAAAATATTTATAACCTTTTATTAGCTTTTAAAAGTAATAAATTTTCTAAATTATAATTTAACAAACATTCACGCCTCTCCCCTAAGACCTATTTTGCAATACTAAATAGGCGCTCTACAGGAGCACTAGAGAGGGGGTATTGTATTTTAAAAATATTTTTTAATTCAGGGAATTTATCAAAAATAGTAATTTTGGTATCATTATTTAAAAAATGTATGTCAAATATATTATCTTCCTGATGATCAATTTCATGGAATCCAAAAAAATCTTCCAAATCATTTTGTATTTAAAAGAAATATTATTTACTTTTAGATGCTTTTTTAGATTGAAGCTGCTCACTTTTGAAAATTAAATAGTTTTATTTAAACACAAAAGGCATTTTGCCCTTAAATTTGTTTGATCATTTGGACCAACATCTTTTAGAAGTTTAAAATATTTTTTGTATGATGGAAATGGAAATTAGATTTCTTCATCTATGATCTCTAAATCCAAAATATCTAAAATTATTTTTTGTTATATACCTATAAAATGAATATTAATATGACTTACAAGAGTTTCCAAAAAATTTTAAATATAAAACTTGATGTTTAATATTTAAAATGATTAGGTGAAAACCCAAAATAAAACTCTGCTAAACATTTAACTGAATAAATTTAAATAAAATAAAATTTCATTTTTATTGAATTTTAATTAACAAATATTATTAATATTTATAAAATAATTTAATTTTTTCATAAAATTTAAAGGAGAGGTGGAGCGGCGCTCCTCCACTCTAGCCCTAAAAGGAGCTAGCTCCCGCTCCCACTCCTCAATTTTAAAAAGGTGTTTTTGAAAAAATGAAAATTATGAATAATGGAGCATAGCAATTGACATTATTAGAAAATTATATTATTATATAATATATTTATTTCTAAATTTAACATTTGATACTCAAAATTATGCTATTTGACAAATTTTTCCTTTATTTAGATTTAAAACAAATATTAGGACACATTAGAAAAAAATGTGGACTAATAGATGGTTATTAAGTCTTCTTTTTAAAAAGGTGCAGCGATAGCAGTCTTAAAGGATGTAACAGCTAAAAGGCTTATTAGTCTACGCTAAACATTCAGTAAGCATACATCATATCCCGTTTTATTATAGAGGACGGTATCTTTATGTAGTCTGATAGCAAAGGTAGAAAGAAGAAATATATTGAGTGAAGATTATTAGTTTCGTTAGGATATGAAGAAGGTGCATTTATATTATAGCATTCTTGATAACTTTACTTATTTTATTTCATTGATTGTTGATAGACATCATAATGTTTTGTTATGTTAAACCTGTAATACCATAAATAATTCATGCCCTGCATAGGTATTCTGAGACTTTTAAAGTGATGAGATAACTATTTGTAGTTTATTAAATCTATTTTAATCCTATTGTATGGAGATGAATTTTCCTGAATATGGACAATGAAATGATTGTGATATTCATTCATGTAAGGTAGCCTATGGGAGATTTTGATCATCTTTTAATTAATATGATGTTTGTTAATATATATATTTAATTATTTATCAAACACATATGTAAAAATATTTTAAATAAGTTGTTGATTAATATAATTAGGGCTGTGCCGATCTAATCTTTTTACAGATCCGATATTACTAAAAAACGATCCAATTCCGCTTTTTGTATTGATTTTTTTTCCGTCTATTTTTGAATCAATATCATAAAAATAAATGTAAAAAAGCGTTAATAAGTCCTTAACACTTTTTAATTCTCATTTAAATTTAATTAGATCATAATGATAAAGACAAACAAAATCAAGCAATATATCTAAATTTCATTGATTGATAATACATTAACATATGGCCACTCCTATGCCCCCTAAAAATCATTTACTCTTCCCAGACCTAAAAGTCTGATTATAAAATTTACGCGGAAAAATGCCAGCTAATTGTTCTTCCCCCTCCCATCCTCCCCACATCAAAATTCTGGCTATGCTTATGTTAATCTAATAGCACTTTCACCACTTCACAAAATCCTAGATAAGGCTATATATTCCACTATTCGACATTTTTTAAATTATTTACCAAATGAAATAATTGTAAATTTCGAAATGATATATAATTAAAATTTCAAAATAATGTGAATTATGTTTTTCATATCTATTTATTTATTCTTTATTATAATTAATGCCAAAATTTAATAAATTACAAGATTTATAAAAAGAGTATTTTTTTATTGTCTAGGACATGTTCAAGAATCTTTGACGAATTTTCCTACTATGTATCGGTTGAGTTTTTGGCATTTAAATTGCTTCTCACTTGTCTTCTTACTAAATTTAAACTCAAGATTACTCATCTTCCTATTAATTGTTTAGAGAATATAAAAAAAAATAATAAGGGAGATTTATAATAGACTAAAATATTATTCTTGTAAATAGTTATGTTAAAAAAATCTATCCAATTTATTCATATTTCTTAATAGACAAAGAAAATTTCCAGTGGATCCTAAAATGATGTCTAATCTTTTATATTTCTAAAATTAATTGTCTTTATAAGATAGATCGAAAATAATACAAAATAATTTGATTGCTTATATTATACTAATTATGATGGGAAATTATTTATTTTATTTGAAAATGCTTTAAATGAATAAGAGCTTAATAATTGATAGGGCAGATATTAAATTTATCTTAATTGAAGGTCATGATTTTAACAATAAATTACCATGAGAGATGTTCGGGGAACAAAAAGGGTTATATTTTAAACAATTAAAAGGAATATGATTTTAATAAGTATTCAAAATACCTTCCAGAGGTTCCCTATTCTGTAACTTTTTGAATTAAAATATTCCTGCTTTTTTGAATATGATAATAAATTTTTTTTAGATATTAGTGGGGTCAACTTTTTGTCCATTTATATAAAAATTAGTTTTGACTTTATAAGATATTCCATTTTAACCAAGGTGGTTATTAAATAATATTTGGATTTTATGGGATTTAAATATGATGCAATTATTTATTAAATGTCATACCTTGTAAAAATTATATATTTTTATATAATAATTTTATATCAGAGCAGATAAAAATTCATTTAAAAAAACAATTATAAATGATGAGAGTAAGGTTACATATTTATAACTTCTTTCTCTTTACAGGGCAGTCTAAAAAATTAAATTTATTTTTATTAATAATAAAAAAATTCGCTTTTTAAAATATGCAACGTATTTTATATTTGTATCTTGTGTAGGTAAGTATTCGAAAATATTAATTATCATTCCATTTTATCAAACTGGTATAATGTTTTAAAATGAATCCCATTCCCATTGTAAATCCATAGGTATTATGACATCATATATCCCTTTCTGAATTCAGGGGATAGTTGATACCACAATTAAATAAATATGCATTTAAAATAGTGCTGTATTTCTAAAAAAATCGAACGCGTTCACGTTCACTTTCAAAAAAAAGGAACACGTTCAAAATTTTATGATAAATTTTTTTTAAAATTTAATTTAATATAAATAAATGTCATATTTTATAACACAATATATTAGCCATGTTAAAAAATAATATAGTTTTATTTTGATAATATAATTATCAATTCATTATTAAATTTTTATAACAATTATTTTTCAAATTTTAATCTGATAGACAGGAACACTTGGCAATACGGCATTAGCTATAATAAAAGCCCTCTCTACAGGGGCAGATGAGGGAATTGTGGTATTATACTTAATAAACAACTCCTTTAACGTGGGGGATTTATTAAAAACATTTAATGATTTGTCCTTTGCTTCAAAAAATTGAGATAAGGTATCCTCCTCCAATCCATTCTCTACTTCTTCGACAAAAAAAAGGATATCTCGAAATTAACAGTTCTTGCATTATCATTTCTAGGGTTTTCAAAGCATTTTTTTCAATAACGCTATAAGTTTATTTTTAATAGGTTCGTTCTGTGGAAGTTTTATCCATGGCCATTGAAGTTTGAATGCTGGATGTATAATTGCAGAAAGAATATATTGATCCTTATATAAATGTTCAAATCTTTAAAAAAAATAAAATATATGTAATTAATTGAGAGTAATAGGTTTAATACCTTTTACAATGACATATAATAATACCTAGACTGACGATTCATTCATTAAAATGCATTTTTAAGCGTCGTTAAAAGCAAATCAGCTGGACCCGCCATTTTGGTAACCTTTATAATAATTATTTTCATGTTAAAAACTAATATTAAATTGATAACTTACTTTCTTATTATCTCGATGATCAGGCAATTCTTTAATAAAGTTTGCATCAGATATAATATAAAATTAGGCTCTCGTTTAAAATTTTAATATTTATTACAGTAACCAAGATGGCGTCTCTAGCTGATTTGTATTGATGTACACTTTTAATGAATGAATCGTCAGTCTAGGTATTATTATATGTCATTGACCTTTTATTAATTCCATCTAATACTGCGTTTACCAATGGTTGACCATATTTGAGGCCACTAATTTTTTTTTGATTTTAAAATAACTATCATTCAGTGGCGTAGTTAGGAATTTTCCTTAGAGGGGGTCTATACATATAAAAGTTGGCTTCGGCCATTTTGCCCGGCCTTCGGCCGGGTTTATCTTACAATTCATAACCATATCTTCGATAAAATATAATAAATATATTTTTTAAATGCGTCAATAATATGTTATTATAATTTATTAGATTATTCTCAATGACTTTATAATAATACTATCCAGAATAATTTCAATAGTAATATAATATCCTTCCACAAACATCAAAACCAGAAAAATATAATTCATATAAAATCACTTTTAAGTCTTTTGAACGTATAATCTAAAAAAAAATTTTGCTCTGGGAGGGGTCCAAACCCGAAAACCACCCCCGTAGCTACGCCACTGCTATCATTATTGTTGGGGTCAAATATCCCAAATGCAATTTTTATTCAAATGTAATGATTTTACTTAGTCATATTATATAAAATAAAATAATTAATATTACAATCAAATGTCGTTTTAAATTGGAACTTGAAGATTTTGACACTGATATAATACTTTTTGGGCACATTTTACACTTGGTAAGCATTTAATTAGTTCCTTCAATATAGGATTTTACTGTAAAACATCTATTATATTTGACCATGGTTATGTTAATTCATCTGATTTTGGATTTTCAGTATCAGATGATGAGGATTAAATAATAATATCCATGCTTATGCTAATCTATTAAATTAAATATAAACAATAATATTCAAATTAATAAATTATAATAATGGCGTGTTAAAAAAATTGAAATGTGAAAAGGAAATACAGCCGATTAAAAAATATAAATAATACTTTTTTAAAAAAAATTCTGATTAATATTAAATTTTTCAAATAAATAAAAATAAAAAGGAATTTTAAAATTGAACGAACGTTAAATGTTCGTCAAAAATAAAAGGAACGCCGTTCATCATTTTTTTCAAAAAAACGAACTTCGTTTACAACACTAATTTTAAATAATTTTAAAAATTAAACTTATCTTATAGAAAATGACTATAAAATGAGAACTTGAACAAATCATGCAAATTAATTTAAATGTTGCGTAATCACCTCTAATTATTTAATTTTATCTTAAAATAAATCTAAAATTTAGCATAAATTATATTCCCATTCCATACAAAGTTTATAAAAAATAGTATTGAACTGGAACTCTGACATGCTAGAATGATACTTATTAATTATGAATTATAATAATTTTGATATATTGAAAAAAATATACTAATCTTTGTACAATTATTGAGGAATAGATGTCAGAATTAGCATTATCAGGTTAATAATTTAATTGAATAGATTAATTATTTTTATAAATAATACAATGATGAATGCTAAATCTATATGCTATTAACAATTTTACAAGGTAAGCAATAGCATCTCAACTAGATTTGTAGCTCTAGCTGGATATTAGCCATTCTTATATTTTACATCTAAAAGACGTATAACTTACAACTGCATCTCCTTTCATTTTTTTACTAATTGAATATCACTAAATTAAATTTAAAATAAATGCCAACTGGAATAATTAAATCCATAATAAAGTATGTGAATGGCATAAGGTAGTCTGAATATAACTAAAGATGATGGTATTTTTTAATAAGATTGTACTCGTCTGCCTCTTAGTCTGTATTGTTCTAGAAACTCCCATAATGATGATATAAAAGTATAAGATTAATAAATACTTTCAGAAAGTTTGATATTATTGATTTTGGTTTTATATGTAAGTATCATACCAATTTTTAGGATGTTGTTTCCAAAATAACAATCCAAGTAATAATCCTTATCTTACCATTGCTGATTTTAGCATTTAATGTACAAAGGTTCGAATTTTATTCTTAGTCAAATTATTATAATTCATAATTAATAAGTAGTAGTTCTCTAATAAGTGAGAGTTTCAGTTCGATACTAATTTTTATAAATTATATAAATAAGAATATAAGTAAGCTCTAAATTGTAATTTTATATGATCAATTAGAGGTTATAATGCAATTTAAAATTAGTTTTCATTATTTCTTTAACCTAATAACTTCCCATAAGATTAGTAAAATTTCCAAAATGTATATTAATAGGGGAAAGGTTTGGGGCATCTTATTCGGTGGGTAGAAAGAGTTCGAGATGCTGTCATAATACCCAGAGATTTTAAGAACAATGGGGAAAACCTTGACTCAGTTTGGATTTAGAATGCATTCATAGTGATACAATGCGAAACAATTCTGCATAAATACATTCAGGGTTAGGGTTATATCTAAATATCGTTTGCGATTTCCCTATCAAAGTTATAAAGTCAAGAAATTTTTAAAGTTGTTTTCTGTCTTTATCCTAACCTGAGCCAAGTTTTCTAACATTATACATGTTAGGGATAAAACCATTTTTTCTTTGCATCATAAATTTTTCTTCCATTTTTACTTTATCCTCCATCTCTAATATTTTTGAAAAAAAACTATTTTCTGGTTATCATATATTAAACTACTGTTATCATTGTCCTTTTTTATAAGTATTTTAATTGAGGTATAAGGAGTTATAGTGACATATAATGATCTTTTATATTTATACTCATATAATAATTTATAAAAATATTAATTTCACCATTATTCCTTGATGAATGATATCAGAATTATTTGAATAATTTAATATGACATACTTGCCTTCTTATTTCTTTAAATGTAGATATTAAATTGATATCTATTCATATTTGAAATCATAGGAGTTTCCAAGTTGAGATTATATTTTCAACTGAGGAATCAAAAAATTTACTAATGCCTTTCAATTCATATGGTTTCCAATTTATCTCCATATTTTTTTCCTTTTTCAACAGTATTTTTATAATTTATATAACTTTTATAATAAAGATTTATGGCGGATTTACCATGAAAAATACAAATCGATTTATATTTTATTTTCTACACAATGTTTACACAATTAAAAAAAATTTGGATCCAAAATCTCATAGATTAGCGAAATCACTATGAATGCAAAGTATAAATATATTTTTCGCATAGTTCACGTATGACATGTGATTCGTGCTCCGCTAAGAAAATGGCCCTAAATTTTATCTTTATTTTTGTACACTTACTTATACAAAATAAAAATATAAAATGTATTTGCATTTTTAAAATATAAATAGGGGAGGCCAGGGTTATATTGTTTATAAAAAAAATAGAAGTTATATTAAAAATAGATAAAGCAAATTTTCCAAAAAGTTTAAACTTATTTTTATTCTTTACATATATCTCTACGGTATAAAGTAATATTTAAGAAAAATATCTTTTAGTATTTTATTAATATTAAATTTAAAAAAATGAAAATCTATAACAATTATGAAAAACACCCGGAGTACCTATTATCCTTTGGAGTTGCGTAATAGCACGCCTTTATTTATAGATTTTTTAAATAAAAATATTAATTCTAAAGGTTCATCTATATTATATATATGATCAACAAGAACTTGTTACTTAAAACTGTCATATAATTTACGAAAAATAAGTCATTCTACTTCATATTGTCATTCAGAGCCTTAGACAAATTAGGAGCTTCTAATGTTCATATAAATTTAGCCTGATTTTTTTAAAAAAAATAATCCCTGCTTAAAAATGGCAAATACCTATCCCGTCAAAACCTGCCCCAGACCTTCAACAATTAATTAAAATTTACATTGAAGATATTAAATTACCATAAATATTGTTAATTTATACAATAAAATTGAGTATCTTTTATTATTTAGAATTAAGATTTAGCCTGGATAACATTTATAAAATAATTTATTAGTAAAAATGTAAAAATTTAAAGTTAACTATGACGTGTTAAAATTCAAATTTGCATTTAAAATTTCTCATGAGCAATTATGTGAACATTTTTAAACCTATTTAAGCACCTTGTTGAAATACATATTTGACTTTAACTTCAAATCTCAAAGTTTATTAGTTTTTAAATTATTTGAGACGAAATTATCTGCTCCGGGATATCACTATTCCCAGTTTCCTTATAACCATACTGACAACTAAAGTCCTTTAACTAAATTTGATCTGAAACCACTCACCCAATGTCTGACCTGGGCTGTCATATTTAATTTTAAATTATTTATTTTTGAACAGGTAGCATCTTTTTTTCAACTTTTGGACAGGCCCAGATTTTTATTTAAAAAATTTTAAACTCTAATAATAGCGATCTGTATTTTCTTAGTATTTTACTGTCATTTTCAATTATCAAGTATCATTTGAAATTTTAACAACATAATAATATATTTTAATAAAATTATAATAGATAAGATTGAAATAAAGTAAGGATTTAGTTCCTATATTTCAAAATCAAAATAATTTTAATTATTAATTTATGTGATTTATCCAAATCTTAAAATTTCTTTTTATTCTTTATTTTACAAGTTTATATGCTATTGTCTTAATCTCAAGATATTAACAATAAAATGATCAAATTGTTAATAATTTTTTAATTATAACTAGCCATTCAAGAATATGTACAAAGTAGAGAGACTTGTTTAAAAAAAATAAACTATTCTAGTACAAAACAGATTTCAAGATCTTGGTTAAATTATTTCGCATTAAGAAGATAAATCAAAGCTTTTGCATGTGATGAGTAAACTCGTTTTATTTAGAAATAATAATTTTATATTTAAATGATATTAAATTCTGAACTAATTGTTGTAATTGTTGAAAAAAGAAGAAATAAATTTAATATAATACATAAAATGTCAGTTATTTTCTGACAGGGGAATTAAGTTTTCCTTGGGGGAAGAAGAGGAGGTGATGAACACATGATGGGTTGATGGGAAAGGATTCTTTTGTTACCATTTTGGGATGAAGAGTTTGGATTAATTCGAGAAGATGTCAGCGAGGAACTAATAATGGACCTTTGGGACATGAAGAATTAGATAATTAGATATTTATGATTTGTAATTTTTTTGATAATGTATAGATATTGTTGTTGGTGTTTTTTAATAAAGAAATTTGAGTCGTATTCTTATTCTTATTATTATGAAAGGATGGCTTGTAATATTGTTACCGTTGACAGGATCGGATCTATCTAGGGATTAATGTGAAATTACAACGCAAGTACTAAAAAAAAACTATAATGAGATTAAGGATTGGGTTTAAGGATTTCTATACTTTTATATTTAACTTAAAAGGTGTAAGATAGAAAGTATGTAATGAGTATTAGGCAGAAATATGGAAATAAGATCAGGAATTTAAGACAGTAATATTTGGTATATTATCTTATGTCTAGATGTATATGGTACATATAATTTTGATCATTATTTGGTATGCCTTAAAACTCATTGAATGGTGTTATAGGTATTCCGTCATAGGAAGCTGAAAGACCTCATGAACAGCAGGACAGAAAGGATTGTTAAATATTTAAATATGTGAAATTTATGAAAATATATATGGATATAGACTTTTGTAATAAAGTGTGTATTATTTAATTATGCATTTTGGGTTTGTAAAGGGATGAATATGTATGGGATAATTTATTATTAATTAAGGTTAATATATTGCATAGGTAACATATGATATATTTAACTATGAATTATTATTTATAATGTTAATATATTGTATAGGTAACATATGATATATTTAATTATGAATGAGAATTTGAAGGAATTGAAGTATGATGAAGTCAGAATAATATCTATAATGTTAGATGTGGATAGTTATTTTGATTTAGTGTCTGCATTTAGTGTATATATAAATTGGATAGGAATTTGTATGATACATTAGATGGTGTATAATATTTTTTTTTTCCAAATTATGAAATCTTTATATTTAATATATATATATTTTTTTTTAAATTATAAATTTTTATAAGAAGTTTTATTTGCAATTATTATATTATTTGTGTGGTAAGCAATGATGTGAAGGGAAAATATTTTTACAGATAAGGTCAGCCCGTGTTGAGGGGTATGCCTTGAGGTGAAAATATTGTTTAGTTTGCATACTGGGGAAAGTTTTTTTTTTTGTAAATTTATGCTGCATAATACATTTTTTTTAATCTTTTTAATAATTTTATAACACATCACATTTTACTATTTAATTATGAACATATTTTTAAAGAAAAGTCTCAAATTATTTTATACTGTGAAGGTATATTAAAAATTCTTTACATATATACCATATAGCCCATTATATTATCAATTTTTGTTACTTTGCATTCTACATTTTTGTGAATTTGTGCTAATTGTGATGACAGAGTTAGGTAGAAATGGTATATTTTTCTTAGGATACTGAGTAATTCCTAGATGGAAAATATTGTATTTTCTACATATTATATATTTGTTCCTTCATATATAATATTAAATGTATTTATATACGTATGTATTGTAATTTTATTTATAATCTTTGTTCGGCCAAGTTTCGCAATTATTTTTAATACCTAAAGATGGATTTTTATATTCATTTTAGGAAATATTTATAAAGATGTAGCTTTGTTTTTTTCACATGATAGAAGGAAAATTACACGTGTTGAAATTGCATTTCACACTTAGACAATGTTTTCACATTACATTATTATATGTAAGATCATTATTTCCTAATTACCATGAATCATACCCTAATAATGTATATTATAGCTAGTAGTTCCCAAATGTCTTAAAATGAATAAATTATTATGTTTTGCGGATATTACATTGTCCATATTAATGTTCCGTAGATTATAAATGCAGATACCTGGCGATTTTATATTGAAATGTACTGGAGTATTATAAATCATTATAAGGGAAGTTGATTCGACAGATTCCCTGAACGTCTTCAAGGCGTCTTGATACAATTCAAAAAGGTGATTCGATACAATTCAAAGGGGTGATTCGATACAATTCAAAGAGGTGATTCGATACAACACCACCACAGAGAGAGGGACGCTGGGCTTGTGAAGGGTGGGCGTGTTGTAATTGTTGAAAAAAAAAGAAATAAATTTAATATAATACATAAAATGTCAGTTATTTTCTGACAGGGGAATTAAGTTTTCCTTGGGGGAAGAAGAGGAGGTGATGAACACATGATGGGTTGATGGGAAAGGATTCTTTTGTTACCATTTTGGGATGGAGACTTTGGATTAATTCGAGAAGATGTCAGCGAGGAACTAATAATGGACCTTTGGGACATGAAGAATTAGATAATTAGATATTTATGATTTGTAATTTTTTTGATAATGTATAGATTTTGTTGTTGGTGTTTTTTAATAAAGAAATTTGAGTCGTATTCTTATTCTTATTATTATGAAAGGATGGCTTGTAATACTAATTATTTTAGATTTAAAAAAATAATACAAAGATATTTCATTTATTTCTAATAATCGTGAATTATATATTTTAATAATATTCTAAGTAACACAATAAATTAATTATATAATATTCCAAAAGTATAAATATTTCTAAACTTATGTGTCCACAAAGGTAATTTTTGAATTCCTATAAACAATGGCCTGTAAATATTGCGTAAAAATTACGTGTACATTATGAAACAACTAGTTTCCAATGCATAGGCGTAGCCAGGGGGGGGGCAGAGGAAATTTTCCTCCCCCTTCAGAAATTTATCAGTTTTTGTGAATATCATTTTAAGCTGATAAAAAATATCCTCCTTAGTCCTCCCCCTATTCCCTGACCCCCCCCCCCCCCCCCAAATGTATGCATATATCTTAAACAATAATTTGAAAGAAAGAATGTAAAAGTTGATATTTTTCTATAAAATTATTCATCATAATTTATACATTTTTGGAAAAAAGCATTTATATAAAAAAAAGTTAACCAAAAATGTTTTTAAGAAATGGAATATAAGCCAAAGATAAGTCTTAAGAGAAAAGTGAAATATATTATAATTATTAATAATAGATCCATAAAATTCTAAATAATATAATATATTTTTTTATAAAGTGAGTAATTTTAATTTATTTATCTTAATAAAAGTAAAACATAATTATAAAACTATTGATAAAATTATATCATAAATTTAATAAAAAAATTATAGCACAATACAAACAGTGGAATATTATATGTCGTAGATTTACAGTATATCAAATTTTATCAATTATCATATGACAATCAAGTAATTTTTAACAATATAGCGAATTATATATTTTACAGAAAATTATAAAATATTGATAAGGACATCAGAAAATATCTTTTAAAGACATTGTGGGATGGATAATATGAAGATTAATTTTTAATATAATTTTTTATTTAAAATAAATAGATGGCGTTAAATAATTAAATGTAAATTGTTGCTATAGTTATTATCAAGAGCAATGATTAGTAAAATTTGTTAAAATGTTAACTGTAATATATTCTCTAACTGTCAAATATGTCAAGTGGAATTTTATCTAGTATTTTGTAACGAATTCTATATAATAGAGGAATATCAACTATATGTCTATACTTTTTATAAATAAATTTTTTATAATTGTTTGGAATAAATTAATACCATGCTTTTATATTAATGTATATATTTATAATATTTTATATAAACTAATAAAAATATATTTCATATTTGTTACAGGTTTATTTTTTTTTATTAAAATTAACCTCCTATCTTGTAAAAATATTTTATAAAATGGGGTCTGGGGGCGAAGCCCCCAGTAATTTTTTTATTCCCCCCCCCCCCTTAGAAAAATCCTGGTTACGCCTATGTTCCAATGAATTTATTTATAGAAAATTACATCTCAAACACTCTCAAACTTCTGAAGAAAGAAAGGAGTTTTATTTGTTAGGTTAAAGTTCAGAATCTTTCTTGGCGCAGACCATCGTTTTTTTTGATAAAGAAATAATATAAAAATTTTCTTATATTATATATTATTTTTTTGTAAAGATCGTAGCGTTTTCTTTTTGATATTTGATTAATTTTTATAATAAAATCAATCAATTCTTAAAATTCATTTATGATTTTTGGCAATTTCTAATGGATTTGTGAAAATTGATAATTTTAAAATATTTAAAAAAGTAATATCATATTTTTCAGGAATTCTTGACTTCCTTCGTGTATTTCGAAATATATTTCGAATACGCATTCAGATAAATTGTAATGAAATTATATATTAAATTCATATACTCTATATCTTTTCAACAGGAAAATAAATAATAAATTTATTGTCCAACGAACTATAAACAATTTTATTTAATTTTGTAATTATTTATCAGATTTCTAATTAATTCCAATTATTGGTATAAAAGTTGAAGACATAGATTTATTCAAATCATAGAATATGCTACTCAACAAGCCACCCAAAAATTGATACCAAAAATGGGGTGCCAGATTGATTTTCCTTTAGCATAATTTTGTGAAAATAATATGTTGTAATATGTAAATTTTAGATTAGTTAAATTTGTACTTTATATTTAATTTGCATAAAGAATTCTTTTGGATTTATTATTATAACGCGTGATAAAAATATTATATTTGAATAGTTATTAATATTAGTTATAAAGAAGATTAAAAAAAGTATAAAAAGGCCAATTTTTACCATACAAAAGAATCTTTTATAATTATTAACTTTTTTGTATTTTATATTTTTTTTATTTTTTATTATTTTTACTTTTATAATTTTGTTAATTTGATAATGTTATAATTTTGAATAAAGAGATAAATTGATTTCATGATTTCGTGATTCCTAATTATTATTAATTTCTTTTTTATATATATATTTCTTTTTATATTTAGGTTTTGATTCACAACGACAAATCACCTCTTGTGACAATGGTGTTGGAGAAAGGAGGCGACAGGGCCATTACAACTTTCAGTCTAATGCAAATCAATAAATACGGTGGGACAAGGAGATGTGTCAAACTGTATTATAACAAAAAAAAAATTTCAGAAGAACGTAAGAAAAATATATAAATAAAAGTGAAAAAGAAAAATTATTTTGATAAGATTATGTTTATGTAAAATATAAAGTCTAAAATTAAAGACAAAGGTAACATTCATAGTAGATAAGATATAATTGTGTTTAGTTATTTAAAGGTGATAATTAGGAATGTTATATTTAGAAGTTACTGGTAAACTAAAAACCATTAGAATTTTGAAACTAATAGAGACTATGATATTTTAGATTTTAGAATTATTATTAATTGATCACTAGAAATAATTATGACAAAGAAAAAGAAACATAAATTGCGAAAGTTAATATTAAACTAAGAGTTTGCTAAGATATAATAATTAAAAAATTCCGTGAATAAGATTAGAATATAACTTTATTGTTAGAAAATAGTTGATTAAATTCTTATTGAAGATTTACGTTTAACTTTTATTTTAAGGGCTGCGAGAGATAAAACAGCCTTAAGGATTAATGTGAATGTAGTATATCAGGTTGTAGATTAACCAAAAATCTTCATAAAGAGAAACGGCTTTCGTCATTAGAAAATTTATGCCGCAATCGAGCTCAATTAGAGATCGGATTTTTATTTTTTTGAATCATAAAAAAGATTTGAGATCAATTATGCAACATTATTCTAATAATAGTAGAAAGAAAAACATGCTTTAGAAATATATGTCCTTGTTTTTCAACAACGTGTGTTGTAAACTTTAATGATTAGATTTCATAAGTTCTTCAAAGACATGGGATGAAAACCATAGTGATTAGAGTTAAAGGGTTGTTTATAAACGTTAGTATGAAAACTTTTATGATTAGATGTCATTGATTTCTCAACAACGTATGTATGGAAAGAGATTTATATATTTCAGCAGTTTTTTTAAAGACTTGAGTGTCAAAGTGTACTTGAGGAAATAAATACACAATGATAATTTAAAAAAAAAAAGGATTTTGATATATATTTTAGAATAGGATTTTTAGATATAAATTTAGTATAGACATGGCTGAAAAGAAGATGAGGATCAATAGCTAAAGGATGAGTACAAGTAAATTTTTCAATGAAAATATGAGTCTAGGCTTCTTAAGGGGAGAGGGGTGATAGAATTTGATATATTTATATAATTTATTATAGATATTTTTGCTACGTATTATAAATTTAAGATTTAGTATAATTTACGCCATTTATTAAAGGCAGAATTAGTTTAGAGGAGATAAATGTAGACATTAGGATAAAGTTGGTATATTTATATATTTTATTAGTATATTTGAATTAGATAGTTTATTTTGGAGAATAAATATAAAAAGTGATAAAATATTTCAGAAGTTATTTAAATAGATTATTTTAGGTAGAAGTAGATTAGATGTGATTACCTGAAACCTTAAGATAAAGTCGATATCTCAGCAAGGGCAGACTGTCGTAGAAGACCCGGAAGTTTAAAAGATAGATACGATTACAAGAATTAGAGGCAACAACCAATCGAATATAAAAAGTAGAAAACAAGCGAATTGATAAAAAGTATGGTCAAGACGTAATGCTTCAATCGTTAATCGCTGACAAATAATAGCCAATTATTACCGAGACTTTATTCTAAGATACGGAAATCGACAATCATAGGAACAAGAATTCGTGAAAACCATCGGTTATCGCAGACCAATCAATTGTTTATCGAGATAAAGAGCTAAACGTGGATTACAAGAGAATGATAGAAAACAAGCTACGATAAATTGTAAAAAAAATTAAGACAGACTATAAAAAACAAAAGTGGAATAAGAAACTGGATGTCATCGATAATCGTTCATCAAGTATGGATCGTGGAAAACAGGCGTTTATCAAGTTCGTTAGTCGTCTACAGAGATAAAAAGCTGATCGTTTCCCAGGGTGACAAGCGACAGAAAATTCAAAAATTTCAAGCGATGATCGAATACAGACGGTCGTTCGAAACCAAGAATACTAGACAAAAGTCAGCCTTCGTTAGAACTTAGAAGACAGCAAAGATTAAGAAAAATAGATATGGTGTATATACGAGGTCAGTAGTCGAAATCGAAAGAAGATTGATTATTCGCAGAATGTTGGATTTAAGTGGGGAGGTGTTGTAATATGTAAATTTTAGATTAGTTAAATTTGTACTTTATATTTAATTTGCATAAAGAATTCTTTTGGATTTATTATTATAACGCGTGATAAAAATATTATATTTGAATAGTTATGAATATTAGTTATAAAGAAGATTGAAAAAAGTATAAAAAGGCCAATTTTTCCCATACAAAAGAATCTTTTATAATTATTAACTTTTTTGTATTTTGTATTTTTATTTTTTATTATTTTTACTTTTACTTTTATAATTTTGTTAATTTGATAATGTTATAATTTTGAATAAAGAGGTAAATTGATTTCATGATTTCGTGATTCCTAATTATTATTAATTTCTTTTTTATATATATTTCTTTTTATATTTAAGTTTTGATTCACAATGACAAATCTCCTCGTTGTGACATAATATTATTTATAAATATTTTATTTTAAGCATAAATTTTTAAGTTTTTAAATAAAAAATAATCATATAAAATATATTGTTATTTTAACTAAGTATTATTGTATTCTATTTCCATTTTTTAAAATGTTCAGGTGAGCATTTCCAAAAATATATATTTATTGCATTTCAAATAAGAGATCACAATGAAATAATGCAAATAGGATTAGCAATTTTATTTTAACATTTTCATTCTGGATGAATAAGATTATAATACTGAAAAATTGATTTATTAAAAAAAGCATTTTTCAAATAACAATTTTTAACCCCAATAAATATGTACGCACATCTAATCTGATAAACGTTTATTAACAATATTTATTAACTTACCAATAAATTTAATAAATAACACCCAAAATATTAAAAGATTTAATAATTTAACCAACAAATTTAATAAATAAGACAAAATATTTAAAGGTTTATTATTTTTATTTAGGTTATTAATAAGATAAATTTAATTTATTTAAAAATGATGCAAAATAATTTACTTTTATAAGTTATCGATAGCCAATAAATCAATTTAGATTTTTCTCCTAATAAATTATCCCCCTGTCAAGACCCACTTTACACGTCAATTTTCCCTTTACTAATCAATTCGAAATTATTGTTACTAATACGATGCTTAAAGCATGGCATATTATTGCAAGTAAACATGCTTTACTTAATTCGCAACACTTATATAAGTTTATTATATATAGTAGAACTTGTCATTTATCACTATTTTTTAGACCATTCGTTTTATTTCAAAGATTTGAATCTAATGATATTTTGGCGGTATCATTATATATCTTATTTAAAATTATCAATTGTGTTAGAGTGCTCAACAATCATTTATACCCAAATCTAATATTGAGAATACAGAATTCTATAAAAATCATGTTATATTGAAAGATGAGGCGGAATCTATCAATCATAAAATTGTTTCAGAATTTGAGGCTGAACAGCCGGGATTAATTGATGCTAATAATCATAATATAATTGATTATATTAATTTAGAGCCTTCTCTAAATGCTCTAGGGGAACCCTCTTTACAGAGTTATGGTTTAGGGAGTATGTACCCACCAGGATTATTACAGCAAGCATTGGAATATTTGCATGCCAATTTGGAACTTCCATGGTGGGCTGCTATTGTAACAAGTAATTTAACTTAAATATTTTTGTATTTCTATTTATCTGCTTTGTTCTATAATTCTCAACATTATAAATATCTATTACTTAAATTTGGAGGGGGTTGGGCATAAAATTATATTTTTACCAAATTATGAAATGGTTCATGACCTGCCCTTGTGGTAACAAATGCCAAATATGCAAGACTCATTCCTATGCTACTTTTTTTCTCAAGGATGACAACAAACCTTATAACTGGTATATTATATAAAGGGTTAAACTAGAACCTGCTCATGTGACGGTATAAATTTGTAAAAAATAAATGCAAGGTACAAGAAAAAATAAGGATAATTAAATAAACAGATACACTTTACTCTCACTAGATTTATGTTTTAAGTTATTTCATAAATGGTTTAATTACATAATATTATTATTAAGTTAAAAGCTTTGGTTTGAATGTTAATCAAAGATTAATTTCCTCGTAGATATGCATTAGCAGATATTGGTGAGATGGTCATAAATTTCTAAGAAATTAATGAAATCTTTCTGATTTTTCACAATTGAGATATTTTCCAGATTATTTCTATATCTGCTAATAATTTAATGTTCCTTCCATGCCAGCTGTTTATGTATTGAACATAGATATTTCTTATTTCTTCTATTATCTGATATATGTTTGTAATTTAACATGAATTATTGAATTCCTTTGAGTTTGCCAAATTATATGTCCAAGTTATTTAACTTGTTGATAAATGGGGGGGGGGGTGTTAAATTATGACTTAAAAATAATATAAATTAAATCATTATTATTTTGAATTAAGAAAATAACTATTGTAATGTTAATTTTTTTATTCAAAATGATAAAAAATTGTTCAATTGATAATGTTCATTTATGATTCAAACATGAAAAACGAATATTAAAATAATCTATACATTTTCAGATATAACATCCTTCTCCTGCAGAAAATCTTTCTGATGGTCTTCAGATTCTCACCGGGTAACATGAAGAATTTTCTTTTAGTTCAGAATGATGTTCATCAATTGTAGGCAATTGATTTTCTGTAGGAAGCTCAACACACTTTTCCCTTATTTTTTCCTGGTTAGTTTAATTGTAAGTGATTTAATATTTTTTCTATCCCTCAAAACCATTATACAAGTTATTTTGTTGGACTCACATGTTCTATAATTTTTCAAAATATCCAACTATGTTGTTTCTTTGGTCTCAAAAATTCTTTATCCATACATTATCATTATCTTGAAACGTTTTTAGTTCCTCAATTCTAAGTTATTTTTAAACACTTCAAGTGTTGGTCCTAAAAACTTCCATTTTAATTGCTGCGTGTAGAACATAGTGATACACGGATAGAAATTCTTTTATATTGTTTTTGAATTCTTTTGCATATCATTTTTAAACGTTTATATTAATCTCCCAACTTCCCCATTGGAACGTGTATTATGTTGTAACTTTTGCACCAATTTAAAAATTCGGTAACAGATTAAATCATGGGGAAATTTTCATATATTATATTTTATTTATTTTTTTTTAATATTTTTTTTTTATTTATTTTTTTAAAAATTTTTTATTTATTATTTTTTTTTAAATTTAAAAAAAATCTTAAGTATATTTAAGAATTTAGAAAAAAAGAGTATATTTAAGAATTTAGAAAAAAAGAGTATATTTAAGAATTTAGAAAAAAAAGTATATTTAAGAATTTAGAAAAACAGAGTATATTTAAGAATTTAATAAAAATAGGTATACTAAATAATTAATCAATTTGTGTGAATAAACATAACATATATACAATGATAATATAGATATATATATTTTTAAGGAAAAACAAAAAAAAATCTTAAGTATATTTAAGAATTTAGAAAAAAAGAGTATATTTAATAATTTAGAAAAAAGAGTATATTTAAGAATTTAGGAAAAAAGAGTATATTTAAGAATTTAGAAAAAAAAGTATATTTAAGAATTTAGAAAAACAGAGTATATTTAAGAATTTAATAAAAATAGGTATACTAAATAATTAATCAATTTATTTGAATAAACATAACATATATACAATGATAATATAGATATATATATATTTTTAAGGAAAAACAAAAATAGTTCTATATAAATTTATATCATTTAAAAATTGTATCAAAAAATTTCCTTCAAAATCCACACGATATTTATTTATCAAAAAAAAAATCTAAAAATACGCCAATTGAAAGAAAAAGGTAACATTCAAAAATTTCTACCAAAATCCAGACAATCTAAAAAAAATCAATAAAAAATTTAAAAAAAAATAAATAAAAAAAAAATATTAAAAAAAAATAATATATGAAAATTTCCCCATGATTTAATCTGTTACCAAAAATTCCATTTCTTGAAAAGGAGGCCCGTTATCTGTGACCATATTACGAGGATAGCCAAAACCAGCAAATATTTTTTTAAGATATTTGCAACTCCATTAGCATTTTAAGCCGAAATTGGTTCTATTTCTGCCCATTGAGAGAAACTGTCTGTAAGGAGTAACCAAAATTGTTCCTTTATTGGTCCCGCGAAATTGATATATACCCTGACAAAAGGCTGGTTGGAAGTAATTTTGTATTTTGTTGACACGGTATAATTACGACTATATTCTAAAATATCATTTTTATATTGGGCCACCATATCTTGGTAAAAAATTATCTGTCGTTTCCACCAAAGTAGGATATCCGTTGAAGATATTCTCTTCCTCAAGTGAGCTCTTTAAGTATATGAAGCCATTAATAATAAATTTAAAATTTAAATAATTGTTTATTAATTGTAAACTAAACAGTAAGCCTAAAATCTTGTTAAATTATACAAATCAAACTCTTTACATTAAAATTGAAATATTGATATGTCATTAGGTAAGTTGCTCTCCTATGTAACACCCCATCCTCCCATCTGTTGTGGTTTAATTTTTACAAGAAATTTATTTTAAACATTGCATTTAGTAAGTAACAAATAATTATCATTACATTTATAATTTAATACCATTTAATTGTCTTCTCTTTGCTTTTGGGGAAACTGTTCAATCAGATTTTCATCCATTTCAACATATTTTCAATGTTTTTTTATTTCATTAAATGACAATATCCTCAGTTGTCGGAACTTTTGTATTAAAAATGTTAAAATTTTAAGGAGCATATGAATTTAAAATTTTTTAATTATAAAATTTTTAGCTCTTTATTAAATCTATTTTTTTTCGCAGTTTGTTTTTCTCTTCATTATATCCGTATTTGTTTGATTGTGCCTATGGAGAATATGATTATATTACCTAATTTTTTTATAAATAAAGAAAAAAACATGCATAAAAATATTAATTTTTATACCATTAAAGAACGTTATGTAGTGTAGACCTGTAATCATCCTCAAGAGCATTAGTTGCATCTTTATATGACTCCATATAATCATTAGTGTTTTTAAACCTTCCTTTTCCATTGATTCCATTTTTTCAATCTTTCATGAGATTGTTAACAAAATAATCTCATCATACATTATATAAATGCTTTGTATTCCATCTTATATCGATATTTTGTTATGGCATCTTGCTAAGATGTTTTACATTGCCACTTTGTTTAAAATAAGTTGCCAACGATTTTGCAGTTGCCAAAATATTATTACTCAGGGTCATTTTCCAAAATAAAAGTTGGCTGGAATGCATTTCGAAGTATTATGTTCAACATATATGCTGAATAATTTATCCTATTAAATCTAATATTTGAAAAAAATATAAAGAAATTATATATCTCTAAATATGAATATTTTTTATTTAACAGTATATCGATTCAGAATCTCTCAAAAATAAATATCTAATACATCTTCCTAATTGATGTATTTTATAAAATTTAATAAAAAATTTACCCTTCCAGCTCTTTTTTAATATTTGCTCCTTAGTCCATTACAAAGATACGCTTGGAAAAATATTCTTGAAAAACATATAAAAATTTTTTTTTAACAATTCTTTATGGCTCGAAAATTTTTTTCCTCTTGAAATTATGAAATATGGATAACTTTTTTTCTAATATTTATGATGTAATCGGTTTTGGTAAAATCCTCACACCACATATCAGTATTACATGAGCAAATAGAATTTTTAATCATTTCACCAAGTTTCTGAAATAATTATTTTTTTAAGATCATACAAGTCTGCTAATTGTTGTGGAACATGAAATATATTTTTCAACATCCAATTTTCCATATGTGGTACCTATGTCCACAATTTTTTTTTAAAAGGTTTATAAACCCAGATCCTGGCTTGAAATGGCCTAAAAAAGATTAAAGAATAATAATATAATATAAATTAAAATGTCTAATGTCTCTCTTCTCCCAATATTGAACAAAATTGGAGATTAGACCCGATTTTATAGTTTTGTTTAATTGAGAATTTTCCTTTTTAAAATAGGTTCTTTTTTTAATTATTATCCATCTATTTACGTTCACTCATATTTAATAATATTAACATTAAAGATTCCAAAATCAGTTTATTATCATTGGTTCATATTTATACAATCATAATTTTAAAAAAAGTATAATATATTTACTCATATTTACGTATTAACATTAGACCTGTGCGCCGCTGGTATTTTTTATTCACGCCGGAAAAGCCGCCGATTGAGATCAGCGGCGCGAGCCAGCTCGCCGCCAATTTTTATTATGGCGGCGGCGCGGCGTGTGTAATTTTTAGAAAGCATATTAATTATATTTATATATTAAATTATTATTATTTTAATTTCAATACTAACATTAAATCTAATTTATAATTTGTTTCATTCCAGCCCTTATTATTTTGATGTTTTTTAAATTTCTTTTTAAAGTATTATTTAATATATAATTTTTTAAATCTTTATTTTAGAAAGTTAAAACTAAATCAAATTTATAATTTGTTTCATTTCAGCTCTAATTATTTTGTTTTAAATATCTTTTAATTTATAAACTTAATATACAATTTATTAAATTAATTATGTAAAGCTTTATTTTGAAAGTTAAAACTATATCTAATTTAAAATTTGTTTCATTCCAGCCCTAACTATTTTAATGTTTTTAAATATCTTTTTAATGTTTAAAATAAATATGAAATCTAATAGGGCGAAATTATGTTTTGATGTCTGCTTAGATTTAATGCCATTTGATTCTATAAACAATAAAGGAAGGACAGACTTTCTAAAGGTTTAAAATTATATAAAATGATTATTAAAAAATAAATTGTTCAATTAGAAATATAAGATAATTGATTCCTCGTCAGAATTGCCAAATAGGACAACCATTAGTCGGGGTGCACTAGACGATGTTTATTTATCTATAAAGGCGCATGTTTTAAATTTGATTGACTCTGGACCAAAATTTTGTTCTATCACTTTTGATTTGTGGACCGATCATTTCAAGCGTCGAAATTATATCACATTTAGATGAAAATTTTGATTTAAAATATTTTACCCTCAACTAGAAATGTGACTCAGAAGCATACTGGGGAAACAATATTATCTGAGATTGATAGTATTGAAGAGGAGTTCCATTTAAAAGCCAAAATAATACAAATGGTAACTGGTGCTGGGGCCAATGTCAAAAGAAGCGTCAGATTAGGGGATTATGAGCATCATTTATGCTTAGGGCATGGACTTCATAATTTGGTTACAGTTGATGGCATAAAAAAAGTTACCAAGATTGATATTCTCATTAAAAAAAATTAGAGAAATTATTTCAGCCCTCGGATATCGAGTAGCTGATTTGGAATGTGAAATTGAGGCTGAACATGGTAAATGTCTGCAGTCAATTTATGAGACAGGTAATATCTTGGATATTGATGATTCTGATCCATACCTTGATGACCATTTTGATATGTCGGATAATAGAAATGGCATTGCACCAACTAATCTAACTATTGCAAAAACTTTAAAATTTAATTGCCCTACCCGCTGGCATATCATACTAATTATGCTAGTAAATGTACGCAGTGTAAACAAAATTCCTATAAATAATGTTCTAAATAAAATAGGAAAACAATCTTTAAAACTCTTTAATAATGAATAGGATTATGATAGATGAGCTTTACGCAGTATTAAATCCATTCCGAGAGTCGATGGAATTTCTTTACTCCCAAAAAGGATCTACAATAAACTTAGGGTTATTATTTCTCAGTGAAATAGAAGGTCATATACTAATCAATAAATTTGATTGCTCAGATATAATATGCTTAAAAGAAAATATTAAAAAAAAGCTTGTTAGGTTTCTGATCACTGAACTTCAAGTTATTTTATATTTTTATTAATAAAATTATATTCTAAACATTAGATATTAGCAACTACTTGATCTAAGATTTCAAAATCTCAATATTGTTTCACAATATTTAAATTTATTTAAATTTTATGACATCATTGCAATTTCTAATACGACATTTAAAACTTTTAGAGCATGATAGAAATGCTCACCTAAAATTCAAGTCGAGGATGGTACATCATGCTCTTATATAGCGAAATTAGCTCGAAAACATTCCCTTCCTATTAACGATTATAACAATATTACTAATCTTCAACAAGAATGCCATATTTTGCTCAGCCAAAATATTATTCCAGAAGAGGATGCATTGCTCTTTTGGAAGAAAAAGCGACTGGAACTTCCTATGCTTGCTAATTTAGCTAGGAAGGTTCTTTGCGTACCTGCAACCAGTACACTCAGCGAATTTTTTTCCATTACTGAATTAATACTCAATGCTAAAAGGAGTTCTTTATGTCCCACAAATCTTGATAAAATACTGTTTATTCGTGACAATTATAATTTTGCTAAATCTGAATTCTGACTTATTATATTTCATTACTTCATATTTTGCCTGCATTCCAAATTTATTTTAAATATAATAAAAATCAATGGAATATTTCTTATATGTGTTCTTGATATGACTCTGATTGAGTAAAAATAAAAATACATTTCCTTAGTCTATTTCTGAGAATGAGAGAATACATAAATTTAAATTGGAGTGAGACAGGAAATAATTTAAGATCAATTAAACTATGTTAGCAATGTGTTAGAAAAGATCGACTACATAAATTATAAAAAATGTAATACATTAATTTATGAATTAAATTCATTAAAAAATATATTGATTAATAAATTAAATTAATTAAAAAAAATTTTAAAATAAATATTGCGCCGCCGAACGCCGATAAAAAATTTAAAAAAACCGCCGCCGTTGATTGAGACATCGGCGCACAGGTCTAATTAACATACATATACAAACAAACCACCCTTCAGAAATCCATCAACAAAATGGCATGCCCTATTAACAACAGAACATGTGATCTTCTTTACATTAATCCTCACAAAAAACGCAAAACTCAAAAGATCTCTTTTGATTGACATTTCATATATCATTATAAATATATATTACAAAACTACAACACCATCAAATCTTGATAATTTGCAAACGAGCACTGATGGCGAAGAAAAACAATGTGCCAGTTTTGTTATTGTATAAGAAAAAAATAATGGAGGTAAATAAAGATAAACAATAATTATGAACCCGGACCCTGAATCATCCTGAACCCTCATATTTTGGCTGAACCCAGACCCTTTTTAAAAGTGGAGGGTCCAAGGGTTATAGGTGTCATAAAAATTTTTAATATAAAAATATTTTTTTAAAAAATAATATAAATTTTTAACTTTTTTTTATGGAATCATTGATTCTTCGCGTTTTTCTTTCAATTTTCTTCCTGGACTTCCATTTTATTTAGAGATTGATATCATTAGTGTAGGTAATAATATTTTATTATGTAAATTTTTTAATAGGCTACGTTAAAGAAATACTTTGATTATTTTTAAAGTGAATTGTATAATAATATTTTTGCACAACACTTTGGTCCTCAATTTGTATGATGCTGAAGCGATTATTAAGTTTGAAAGATTGGTAATGATTTTATTATAGGAGCATGTGAAGTCATTTTGTCGGAAGATGATTGGTGCCAAATAAAGGATCTTACTAGTATATTAGTTCCTTTAAATATTAAGATTACAATCGAACAATTATATTTATTTGATTTTTATGGCATATATGGATTAGATTTAGAAAAATTTACATTCCTTTTTATACGAAATATTAGAAAACATGAAAATTTCAGGCAACAAAATAAATAGTGTTGTTATACCCTTCTATATATTTAGACCCTTGATAGTTTTATTGAGTATTGAGCAAAAACAAATGGCTAAAGACCATCTTAAGGATTTATGGCATACGCAACTCTATTATTTACAATATATTGGAGGCTACGACAATACTTACTGGTTGTAGTGATAATAATAATAATGATAGCAACATTGATGATCTTGTTGAAAAAAATATCAAATTATCATCAGATCAAAAAATGCCTTTTGCATCTTTAATAGTAAAGTTCTCAGAAGTTAAGAGAATAAATTAGGATATAAATATTTTAAAATTCTGGAAAGAAAATTCTTCAATATATCCAAAATTATATATCTTATCTAGAATTTTCATGACTGTACCGGCGACATAATTACAATAATTTTGTAAAGATAACTATCTATTTTAAGTAAGGGTAGAACGTAAATTTTTATCTTTGAAATATATATTGTCTACTTTACGTGGAAATATCAAGGATGATATTTGAAAAGATATTATGATTGTGCGATTAAAAATATAAATTATTTCATTTTTAAATTTTTCATTTGTAAATCAGAGTTGTTAATCGCTACTTTTATAAGTAACGCGCTATCGCTATTTGTCAAAAAAATTAGCGCGCTACCGATATTGCAATTTGTCAAAAAAGTAGCTCGCTATTAGCTATTATTTTTCAAAAGTAGCTTTAGCTACTTTTTATAAAAAAAAATTTAGAAACAAATTATTTTGCTTATAATGTTATTATATAGTAAATATATAAAAATCAACATTTATAAATATTAAAATATAGTTAGTTTTGATTATAAAAAAATTTATGTAATAAAAATAAATATTTATGGTAATTTGTTGCATTTTATAAGTTTTTACCTAGTGTTATGTGTCCAACGATCTGTCGTGGTGCATATATATGTCTTTGATAACTCTACTATTAGAGCGTCTTACTTTGAAGTTATCGGCCATTTTATTCATTAGTGTCTGTCGACATAAAATTGTTATACCAGAGGATAGAGTTTTAATCATCATGGTAAATGATGGATTATTAACCAAGGACATTGGCTGAGCTGTATCAATTATAAAATCAACAATAACTTTATCAGCCAATTTCTGAGAAATATTGGCATTCGGATTATTAATTTATTTGGTTTGATTTGAATTAGTCTTTTTGGATGTAGAATCGCCTATACCAAAATTATTTTAATGTTTCCCCATTTCCTTAAAGCTATTGGTATTAGTGTTGTTAAACGGCTCGTTTTGAGCCGATTTTTTAAAACGGCTAACTCAATATTTTAGCCAGAAAAATATTGCCTAAGCCTCAAGATTTCGATTATATATGTAAAGACCTTTGTTCCTTCTTTAAGCAAAATATTCAGGCTTACGTAATATTTTTCTGGATAAAATATTGAGTTAGCCGTTTTTAAAAATCGGCTCAAAACGAGCCGTTTAACAACACTAATTGGTATGATCAGTCTTATAAAATAAACACGTAATAATGAAAATTTACCTTTTGGTGTTTCTTGAGGTTATAACTGGATTGATTTGAGGAAATATTTTTTTTTACATTTTAAACAAATAAATTTGAAACCAGTTTTGGTTTTATATTTATTTAGAATCAAATCTAGGGAATGGGAAATTTGTATTATAGCTATTAAGAACATTTATTTCCCTGGTATTTTCCATTTTATTAATATCATTGTCTGAATCACTTTCAACGATTTGGATATCCATAGGCGATGACATTTTAAATTATTAACCCGTGATTTAGGTTTATAATACAAATGAAAATACAAATTACAAATTGAAAATATATTTCCATTTCAAAATTAAATAATAAATCCTAAAAATTATAATTAATTATGATATATTTAAATTTTCATGTTTATACTTACCTTCATTATATTTTTTAAAAGTAGCTAGCGGGCTACTTAGCTACTTTCAAAAACAAAAAATGTAGCGCGCTAAAAAATTAAATAATTACAAAAAAAGTAGCCGCTATTAGCTATAGCTACCAAAAAAGTTAGCGCGTTCAGTAGCTCGCTACTTTAACAACTCTGTTGTAAATTATGAATATGTATATATTGAAGTATAATAATAAATTAATGAAAAAAAAATCTTATTTATGTTCCCTGAACCCAAACCCCAAACACAGGTCATTTTCAAATTTATTCCTATACCCGGACTTGGACCCTTTTTTTTGTCTAAGGGTTCACATCCCTGGTATAAATATTAATTATGCTATGTATATGCATTATTATTAAAAAAGTAAATTCAACATTTACAAGAAAGTAATTTTTAAGAAAAAAGTTTTATAAAACTAATCTTTAAATCCAAAAGTTTATTTAAAATTTGTTTATAAAAAGTACTCAAAATTTTTAAATAACAAATAAAAGTTGAATATTTTTTAACCCGTCCGCTTATTATTTAAATTTTTTTAACCCTCCCGCTCGTTCTTTAATTTTTTTAGCCTGCTCGCCCATCAAAAACCCTCCCATCGCAGACCTCTAGTTTGTTTATTTTTTTCTCGTTTTTAAAAAATTTTTTTTTACCAAATTTTATGTTTTTTGTAATATTTGTTCTGTTTTTTTATTTTCAACCTTAGTTAAAACTACTTCAAATTTGAGTTGTTAAAATATCTAAATACACTTTTATAAATATATGTATCTTCCTATCTTAGAAATATGTGTATCTATTTTAAGAAACATTTTGATATAGTATAATTTAATGCTTTTTATCTTAAAATAAAAATATTTGAATGAAAAATTCATTTTATTTTGTATGACCATATAATTTAAATAAATATATAATAAAAAAATATATATATATTCATTAAAATATTATTTTTTCCCATTTAAATCTATAGACAAGATTATGAAGGATATTTTTTATCATGTAAAAGAATATATAAATCCTTGCTTAACCATGACGCCCATTAATTATTATAAACAATAGCATTGATGCACACAATTATTTCAAGCAACTTTTAAAAAATAAATTATAAGCTTAATGTAAATTTTTTAAAATAAATCCTCATTTTTTTTTAATAACTTTATTATAAGAATTTGTCCGAAAGAACGATAAAAATTGGGGTATATTGACATTTTTTTATATGGAGTTTGAATTAAATGAGAACAAAATATAAAAATGTTGTTTACATATTTTATGCTCTCATAATAAACATTAACACTGTATATAAGTATGTTAAAAATTATATATGTATCTAGATACGTTTTCAGACCATGTATCTATCTAGATCCATTTTTAGGCGATCTATCTCTACCTAGTTCATTTACAAAGTATCTTTTAACAACTCTAAAATTTTTTAATAAATCACAAGGTTTTTTTTATAAAAAAATTATAATTCGAAAATAAACCTTCAAATTGAACAATGATATCTATTATTTGAATTGGGTAATTAATTATTTATTAAGGGAATATTTTAATACTAAGATTAAGTTATTTTAGGTTTATATAAAATATATACGATCTATCCTTTTCATAATTTTGAGAATAAATAAGTTAGAGAATTCAATATTCATGACATAAAATACAATTATTAGAGCATGGATTTTATTTTGTCCGATCTGACCAGTAAAATAACATTGTACAAGTTGTCCGGCCTTTTTCATCTAGGAAATTGACATATCCTAATTGTAAGCTTTAAAATAATTTGCACACTATAAATTATATTGTATATAATTATACGTTCTATCTGCACAATAGGATATAAAGTAGACGAGTAAGCCAAAGTAAGGTCTTGAAACCATGGTTGACAAAATTTTGATATCACAACCCTTATTTTTTGAATCGTATATTTATATATTTTTTACTTAAGAGTTAAGACACTAACATCATCACTATAATAATCAATCTTTTTTTGCAAAATTTTGGATAAAAAATTAAGTTTTGAGAGTTAGTTATATATATTTTTATTTAGCTTATTTTACATAATTTATTTTATATTAGCATATTTTATTTAATTATACAATACAATCATTAAATGATGAATAAAATATACTAAAAAAATAGGAATAATAAAAATAATCTCTGCAACCTAAACTTAATATTATTTCTAAATTTTTTAATTAAATTACTAATAAAGTTATATTAATATACATTATATAATTTTAAAAATATATTATAAATAGAAATACTATTCATCAATTTAAGATTTAAAAAAAAATATGTCATCTGGAGAAATTTTGCCAATTATTTGATTATTTGCTTAACTAAATATTAACCAAAATAGACATCATTATAATAAATTATTTTTTGAAACAAAAACTACAATTAAATCTAAATCACCCCAAAATCTCTTATTGAATTCAGTATACTGAAATGGCAATGTATTATAAATATATTTATTTTACTCAAAAAACTATCTTATAATTATATAAAATTAAAATATTTTTTACAAAAGCCACTTGCATAATTAGGTTCTTGTTGTTCCCCATCGTTATCAAATCTCAGAGATACACCACTAGAATGAGCAATGCCATGCCTTCCATACAAAAGTATCAGACTCAGATTTTCGAAGCCAGAAGGAACGGGGATCAAGGCGAAGGTCAGAAAGTTTTTTATATCTCGCTTGCTTATCTGGGTCAATTTGATCCGAGACTTTCATCACGGATGAACAAAAACATATGCTATTTTGTTTCGACTAATATGAAAGCTTAAATGTCCCTAATATGATATCGGGCTAAATCACAAGGTTTTATTATTTAAAAAATATAATAGTTGATCTTTTTCTACCTGTGTAACTTGATAAAAAAAACTTTATATGCTAAATATTAAATTCAATTGCAATAGAAAAGCCATAAGGATTAGTGCTGTATCGATTCATAATTTTTCACCAATACGATAACCGATTGTTATATTGTTTTTATTTACCATCTCTCTTTGAATCAATATCTTAAAAAAATTAATATTCTCAATTGAAATTCACGAATGATTAAGCTTATTTTGTTTTTTATTCACCAAATGTATTTAAAATATGGGTGATATTAACGGCTCAAGATTTTCGCAAAAAAGTATTATTTCTTAATCATAGAAATTTTGCCAATAGAACTTCAAATTTTTTTGTCAAGGGAAAGTTTCTAAGATTTATTTTTGGCTAAAATCTTGAATTAGCCATTCAACAAAATTAGCTTAATGTGGCTCGTTAGATATATAAAAACTTTCTTGTTGCAGATAATATTTTTTAAAAAAATATCCAATTTTTAGCTACTCTATCTTTAAAAATAATTAATGTTTTAAACATGACAAATAAATTGATTTTTGGTTCCTTAATTTATTGTTATGAAATTAAAAATATAAAATAAAAATTTTAATCATAAAAACCAAATAGAATTTCTGCTTTTTTAAAATTAAATATCGGACCCGATTCGATATTTATTATCGGCGGAGCCTTACTAAGCAGGGTATCGAACCTAACCACGATTAACCTTTTTTAAAAAGAATGACAACCTAACAATTATAGTACCGATTCTAGCGGTTTTTGAAATTATATATAATATCATTAATATATATGTGATTAATGATGTTGTTGCTTAATTTTATTGCATGTATATGAACCATTATACCTATTGATTAGACACCCTGGCAGAGCATTCAAGTCGGCGCTCAAAATCAGGCCGGTTGATTTTTTAAATAAATCATCTGAAACAAAATTTTAGCTTATTAGCAATTACATTACCTGAGATAATGGGAATTAGAGGTACAAAAATCGGATTTTAAACCTTTTACTGATGATAAATAATTAGTTTTTAATTAAATACTAAATTAGTTCTAATGTTAATAAATAAATAATTAAGAGTGAAACCTCAGAATTAAATTTTTTTAAATATTGGTCACCTTATGTCCAGTTGAAAATTTAAAATTAGTATTTAGAAATAATTGAGCTTTATTTTTTTAATTATTAAATTACTATTTTTCTAATTTCAATAATTAGCGCGGCTAGGTAATTATTTTAAAAAATATCGGCAATGATGTATTAAAAATGTATAGATGGCGTTAGGCTTTTTTTATCGTTTAAAATAATTTCAGGAATTAAAATTTACGAGTAATATCATGAATATTTAAAAAATAATTATAAAATTTTTATATGGTTTTTTTGCCATATTGTAAGCACAAATGATTTTTTTTAAAAAAAAATATTTCAATACCCATAATATTACAATCAATTATGCCTTAAAATGATGATTTTTGGCGATAGAAAAAGCCTTTATTGCATTAAACTGTTCATATATAGCATAATCTATATGTTTTTTATATATTATTCGAGATATTTCATTTTAAAAATAATTATAGAGCTGTGCTAACTATTGAAGAAATTATTAGAAGATAGTGAAAGAATAAAAAAAATTTAAGCTCATCATGATATACGAAATTTTAATTTTCAAATGGACATAAGATTATCAATATTATAAAAAAAATATTTTGATTATTTCCCCATAATTTTCAATTATTCCTTCAGTTATTAATATTTGAACTAATTTAGCTATTAATTTAAAACTAATTATTTAATCAGTAAAGGTCTAAAAAGCCGATTTTTGTACCTTTAATCTTCATTATCACAGGTAATATAATTGCTAATGAGCTAAAATCTTGTTTGATATTACTAGGATATATATAACGTGCCTACAAATTTTTATCGAAGGGGTCGGCAGAAAATATGGATTTTCTTGATCATGAGTGGCAATCACAGATTTTAGAACCAGGACTAGAGCCATGCAAATTATTTTTTCGGTCCAAGTGGGGTCCGAAAATTTTATTTATTTTAAAATCTTGTGGTGTTTATTTGTATTTAGGCCCAAGCCCGTCCCGAAATTATAAAAATATGAATTAGACGCATTTTTATAAAGTTAAATAAAGAAAATCATGATTGAAAGAGGTCGGTCGAATGGTGTTTAATTTGACATGAAATGAACAAATTTCGCCATTTTAATTTATTGAAATCGTAAGGTTGCTTATACATAAATTCATGAAACTGTTCAATGCTATACCCGACTTTCACACTAAGTATGTATTATATCAATGAATTTTGAATGTTTTGTTTAATTGTATACCCTTTTCATTTACAAAAGGATTATTGGAATGCTGCTCTCATGTCATGCTTCATCGATTATCTACTTTCGAGCAATGACACACAGCAGTATACTAACCTTCGTTCATAGGTAATGGATAAATCAGGCCACGAATAATTAGAAGATTATCTAAGCATGTTGAATAAATATCTTTTGTTAAATAAGAAATGCTTTTCTACCTTGCAACTGTAAAAGATGCAGATTAATGGTTGATTTCTAACCTAGACACCCACTCCATTGTCTCGTTGAACAGATACATATATGTAAGGCACGAAAGAATTAATAAAAGAATCAAAAATTCATTATTCAAATCCGATGTTCCTTCACATCGTAATTCGCTGCCTGATGGGCACACGTTAGCCCCCCCCCCCATGGAATATGGGGAAAACATGTATGGGGGCTTTACATATATAGACATTTTCGCCTCATCTAATAATTCATCAATTATGCATAACGGAACCCAAAAATATTCACATCTAGCCGACAACAATATATTTATATCCATCGTGGTACAAACTTATCAGTTGGGAAAGAGGCAAAATCCCTAATCAAACTAATCAGCCCATAAGAGCCCTAAAGCAACAATCTCGAGAGCCCTTTTGATCAAACAAAAAATTAGTTTTGAAATTTTATATTATTTAAAGATTCATGGCCGTCACCAGAGGAGAATGGCTATTTTTATCTTGTTTTTTTTATATTTGTGTATCATTTTTTTGAAATAGTTTAAATATAGTTTTTAATTTTTACATAGTTTACATGTTATTTTTAATTACTTTATATAATATCAAATTAATATAACATCAGAATAATAAATAGTAATAATGAATTTACAAGGTTTGGTTCATAATTGACACTATATTGAATCAAAACCTCATTTATCATATATCAATAGGGCCAATAAGCTTGAATAATTTACTTTAGGACAAAATCTTGAGTTAACCGTTTTTAAAAATTGGCTAAATCGAGCCTTTCAACAAAACTAGCCGAAAGTGACTCGTTAGTTATTTTAAAAGTATTTTAAACCTTTACAGTAAACATTTAGTTCCTTTTATTAATTTATTATTATGAAATTATTTTAAAAATTATAACAATCATAAAATAACCAAAAAAACAATTAAATTATCGGATCGAATCGAATCGGGTTTTAAATATCGACCGATCCGATATTTATTGAAAACGTTAAATATCGGTGTCGATCCGATATTTAATACCGGCTCCAATAATTTTTTAAATATCCTATCCGATTTTTTTTATTAGACTGTTGAAAAAGTATGATATTTGAAAACTTATGAGCGTTGAAAAAAAATAAATAATTTTGTTTTTTGGGGGGTAATTTATAATTATTATAAACATTAAAAAAGCAAAATATTTTATAATTTTGTCGAGATCTGGCCCTATATTAAGTTTCAATCCAACTGAATTCTAGAGATCACTCCAATAAATCCGTTTATGGCTAGTTAAAACTTTACCTTTTTGAAACGGTGTAAACCCGTTTTTGAAATAAAAACTTGAATTATTTTTGAAAATTGAGACATTCCTTGGAGAGTTATTGAAGGCTATATTATTTAACACTAACTTTTTTTTCAAAACCCAATCAACCTCTAACCCCGTTTATTATTGTCATAATCAATCAACCTCTTTTTGAGAATTAAAACCTTAAGAGGCTCTCATTACGATTCTTAAAATTTTTAAAGAGTACTTTCGGTTCGGTTCTGATTCTTAAGATTTTGAAAATAAGATTGGTCCTAAATTTGATGCTGTTTAGAAGGTTTCAGTTTCAAACTATGATTGCAACCTAAATCACATTTATTTTATCTTCCCTTTTTTCCCGAAGTATTACGGATGAGCCTTTTGCTTAGGAAAACGCTGAAAGATAACGATGTGAAACCGTTGAAAACGTTTATGATGCCTCTGTTCCAAGTAAACACTAGATTTCTTTATTTATCTTGTTAGATTATTTTTATATAATGCACACCTTACGTGATTATAAAAAAATTGTATTTCAAATGTATTCTAAAAAATTAGTATTAATATCTAGATATCTTATTAGGGCATGTATCTGTATGCATTTAAAATTCTGAAGCGAATGAATATGTTTATATTAAATATTAATAATATGTGAATGAATGATAGATGTAAATTTTAAGCCGTGCGACCATTATAAGAAAAATCGATGGCTTTGTAGCTGGTTTCAAATTTATCTGCCGCGGTGAGGTGAGTCGACTATGCTTACATTTAGCTATTTTATAAACATATTTTGAATAATAAGGTGGTATTAGTCTTAAATTTTGAATTAAATATTTGAAAAAAATTCTCAAAAGGCACCCATATTTTTATCTTTCTTTTGGGGTCTAAGAAGTATGGCCAACGCGCCTATTGAAAGTATGCAAACCGGCGGTCTTTTTTGGTTCACTGATTTGACGCTCGCGGATCCTTATTACTTGCTTCCTATCATCACATGTTCCACTTTATTTCTCACCCTCGAGGTTTTATTCAATATTTTTTGTGTTTACCTTATAATTTATTATCCTCTAAGAATACGATTAAAAAAGAATAAAGTTACATCAAAATTTTCATTAAAAAAATTGCAAAATATATTATTAATAATTAGAAATCAAAGTTCGCAAGCAATTAGCTCTTAAATATAAAACCTTTATTATAAACGTCTTAGCTGAATAGATGTACAAGTTGGAACCATGAGCATTTGGAGATTTCTTCCTTCCTTCATCAAAATTTTGGGCAAAGTCTATAATAATTGAAGATTTTTTAAAGAAGATTAAAGAATTTTTTACAAAAATTTATGATTTCATACCGAAAAATTTTTATGATAAAAAGTCAAAAATTTACCTACAAAATTTTTTTACAAAAAAATTAGAGGAGATAAAGTTTATATAATTTTTTTTGAGCTCGATTGATCAACCGACCTATCAAATAATGTCGTTTTCCTGAAATATAACATTCAAATTTTTTGTAAATCTTAAGAAACAAAATTAAACATTAATGAATTTTTACTATTATACAAATAATTAATTAAAATTTTTAGATTATTTAATTTATAATTAGTTAATTTTGGCTTTTCAAAGAAATTTCTAAACATTTAAATAGATAGATAATTCATAATTTTATCGCACAAAAGTATCTACTTCCATTTATTTAATACATTCAGTTCGGAGTTGAAAGTGGAATGAGAGCAAATATGATGCCTGTCATGAAATACGTTATGAGGGGAATGCCTGTTGTGGTTTTTTTCTTCACTCTCAATTTTCCAGCGGTATATTTACTTTATTTTTTATATAATTTCAAAAATATATCATTTTTATAAAATTAATAATGATAGTTTTACAAGTTTTTTAAATATTAATCCGTCACCGGGCCTCCGCTCATATTTTATATATTGACCCGACCCCACTAGCCCACCTAATAAAATGGAAATTTTTCTTATTATATTTAATTTAAGTTAAATTTGGAATTATTTATATATTAATTAGGCTATCCTATGCTATTGGTGTACCAACAATTTTTTGAGTTTGCTCCAGGTGGGCTTCCTCAGATTGCCAGGTGTTAGGCCTTACTTTGGCATAGAAAGGGCTAAGCCTCCTCCAGCTCCTGACAATAAAACGTTGAAAATGAAATTTAAAGACTGTAAGTTTTTTTTAAACTAAAACACGTTTATTTTTTAGGAGTATGGTAGTAAAGAGAAATGAATATTTTATTTTATTATTCAAACCAATTTTATACATTATAATACGAGTTATTTTATTTAAAATAATATTTTCTCAAAAAAATACAAAAAAAGCCATGGAAAACAACAAAATATTGAGCGAAATCGAGGACCGGATAAAAATGGACGCATTCAAGTTTAAACAAGCTGGGTTAGGTCCGGTGCCAAAAACATTCGTAACTGACCCCACCCAAATTCTCCCCTCTTCCAAAATCGATTATGGAGATTTGCATCGCGTCAATCAAGAAAAAGAAACTAATTATCGAACTACAGATATTAGGTCGAATATAGAGAGGGATCATGATAAAGATGCAAAAATGATCGAAGAAATAAAGGAAAGAATCAGGAAAAGAAATTGAGACACTGATTTAAATTCTTTAATGGTTGTATATTTGTATTTTCTGTTTGCATAAAATGATATCATCGTTTATTTGACAACAAAATGTTAAATAAAGTCAAAGTATACTCTTATTCGGTTTAAAATATATTATTTTAAAAAATTTGTTGCCAAAATCTATTTATACATTTTTTGAACATTTGAATCATTCTTCTGGTTAGAAATCCAAGAATGATATCAGGTATTATTAATAAATAAGATTTATTTTAAAAATTTAAGTTTAGCAAAACCATATGAATTAGAAAAACACCCCAAATAGCTTAGCCATATTAACTTTTCAGCGGTATTATGTTGTATTTTGTTTTAATCATTTTGATGCTATTTTTCTATCAAGCTGATATTCCTTATAGTTGTC
The DNA here is from genome assembly GCF_954871325.1 of Gordionus sp. m RMFG-2023. NCBI lineage: Eukaryota > Metazoa > Nematomorpha > Gordioida > Chordodea > Parachordodidae > Gordionus > Gordionus sp. m RMFG-2023. Next base: position 24,838,527 of record NC_088775.1, read on the forward strand.
TCATTTTGGCTAAATTTTAAAAAATAATTTACTACATTCTGAGAAATATATTTTTATGATGCCAAATATGTAATTTTTTGAAAAATATTATTTTTATTTGATAAAATGGGTGGTAAGAAGAAGATTATGCAAATAAAAATTTTAAAATGTATAACTTTAAAAATTTCAGCAGTTTTTGATTTCGCATAGACTGTTTTTGATTTTTCGTTCTGGTGCAATAAATAGTTTTTTATGCCACCAAAAGTGGTGCTATTGATGATCAACTTCAATAAATTTAATTGTAGTATTATTACATAGTACCAATTGTAATTCAACTAGTTTTTTTATAATGCTGCAAACGTTATTTCAAAAAAGAACTGTGTTACTCGTTGCATCAAAAAAAGGAACTCGTTATCTTGTGAAAGAAGGAACGCGCGTTACTGGTTATTCAGAAAGTAACGCATTACTCGTTACTTGAAAAATTAACAATACCATAGATTAAACTATAAGAATACCATATTTTATTGTATATTTTAAAATCACATAAAATAAATTATTCATCGTGTTTTTTTTAAAATATAAATAAAATACTAATTTATTACAAATGAGCCAATATAAGTTTTACCATCATATTGAAAACAATAGAAACTTAATTTTAAAAATTGCACTCCTGTAAAATTGCAAAAAAAGTGGATAGAATAATCTAATTTTCAGTCGACAATTTTTAAAGAACATATAAAAATATCTCAAGAAGTTATAGGGAAATAGAAGGTACTCTGATATCAACGAAAATCAATTCTTTACTGCCCAATATACAAAAATTGGTTAATGGATGCTAATTTTGATAATTTTAGTATTAAGATAGTATATTATATAATACAATTTTAACTATCTTATCTGATGTGGAATATTTAAAAAAGATACCTGGCTAGCAGACCTCACATCCATTAAGGGAGGGGGGGAATTAAACAATTCCGACTTTATCTCGATGTGGATCTCAAAATAAATGAAATGAGGGAATAGATTAATGAAATTTAAATTCCCCAGGATTTCAAAGAGTTTCAAAATTGTATTAACCAGGGTTGTGCATTTGACCGGTCAAATACGTTTCGGTCAATTGACCGATATTTTACCGGTCAAATGTGGTCAAATTCAAATATATCTTTTTTTAAGTTAATATTAACTTTATTTTGAATATAATAGTAAAATGAATCTATATTATTAATTTTTTAAATTCATTGTCATTCAGTAACTAACGTGTAGCTATCTGTAGCAGAGTTTTGTTCTGATTCATATTCAATATTATCATTTTCTTTAATATTTTTTTATCAATTTTCCTGATGTCTTAGATCTTCAATCAATTTCTATTTTATAAGAATATTAACCCAAATCGACCTATTTCTTTCTAAAGAAGTAGAACTAGGAATTGTTAGTCTCTTAATGGGCAGGGTGGACAAAGTTTAATCTATTAACTAGAGGTCGGAATTAATTGTTTCTGGAAATTACTACTTTCCACATAATTTGCTATATTAAACATGCTGTTTTTGCTTCTGAAATTAATTATAACACTTAAAATATTTTGGTCATCACTACCTTGTAAAATAGCTAATTCTTGAATTATATCACATACATTAATTTCACTATTAGTGAGTTCTCCTCTTGATATTGTGGACACAAAAAATAAGCAAACATTGTGATCACATGTATTTACATCGTTTTTCCCTTTTTTAAACTAATTTATTTTTCCTTTAAGTTTTTTAGAGTATTTGACCGTATCAAATACTCACCGGTTAATTGACTGAATTTGAATGGTCAATTGACCCACTTGCCAACCCTGGTATTAACACAATTCCGATTAAAAATTTGTAAGCGATGATTTTTATATTTAAACATAAATTAATTAAAAACTAAATTCTGTAATATTTTTTTTCCCATAACCCATTAATATTAAATTTTGTTTACATCAATCTTTCATCAATTCTCTAGTGATCGATAGAACTCTTTCTAGTATAGAGAATGAGATCTAAAAATAGCCATTGATGCATGATGATGCTGAAATAACATTTATACAATTATTTAAATGAAAGTTGATATTTTTTTTATACATAATATTTACGATGTTTCTATAACTTCTGCAGCTAATAATCCTTATGCTATTTTCATTTCATGATGTAAAGTAACATTTCCATATTTAATGTTAATGATTCTAATGGGCTCATTTTATCTGATAAAAATAATCAGGGCCAAGGGGGGACAAAACATGAAAGAAGATTATAATCATCTTCTGTAAATCTACCTAAAACGATCTACAAAGTAATCCAAAATTTTATAATAATTCTAAAGAACTCCAATTGAAGTCCTTTTCACCTAAATTGCAGTTTGATATCGATTAAAAAATCTTGAAGATTTGTAGAGTTTTTATGTACCCTTGATGATTTTTGAGGGATGAGATTATATTTTATATAAGTTTCTCAGCCTTAATTCTTATCAAATCAGAAGAATTATCATTTATTATATTTTTTAGTACATTAAGTGTTTAATACCATTTTTAGCATCCACCAGGGGCGTCATTAGCCTTTACAATCTCAGAAGGCTTAAAAAAAATTTTAAATTATTTTCAAAATTACCTTATTTTTTAGCTAACATCTAAAATTACAAGTTTTTTCCTGCATTCCTCACCCCACCTAGTGGCTCTACTGGCATTCATAATATTAGTACCAACTGACTATAGATACTTATTTAATGGATCTATATTAATATCTCATAAATTAAAATGGCCAATATAATGTAATTTATATTAATGCATGAGATAAAAGACTAGAGGTTTCGGCTGAATCATGAGTGAAAATCTCTGAGTTTCGAATTCTATTAGAAAAGTATAATAATACTTCACCAATAGCTTCAAAATTCTTATAAATGATACGAGATGTTTCTAAATGGCCAGTCCACTTCTGGTCTAAAGGTTTATTAAGAGTATGCCTGTATATATATAGGATACGTTAAAGCGATTAGATAAATTAAAAAATAAGAAATGATAACAATATTGTTATACCAATTTTGAACCACAAGGTTCAACTTGTGGTTGTAGCAATGTATATAAGGCATTTTTTACTAATTTTTTTTGAAACAGGGTTTGTAATCCTCGGCTAGACACGATGTTTGCATATCATATGCCTATCTTAATATAATCGATAACTATTTAATTCATTAAGTTGCTTACATTATCTAGGAAATATAACGAATAATAATGCTCAGGTTTTCTCAACTTTGTATTAATTGTATAAATTAAAGAAATAATATTTTTCTAAATTTTTTTTTGTATTTTCATTTAGTTATACGTTAATGATGAATTAAAATTTATTAACTAAATAATTTTTTTTAAATTTCGTACCCAAAGATTTTTTAAAGGGCCAGGTTTTGAGGCCTAAAAAAAAAATTTTTTTGAGGTAGGGGGGGTGGGTGCCCTGAACAAGTCACAGAGATAGCTTACGATAACCATTCAGGGTATTCCTATTTATGCATATGATAATAAATTACTTATATATTATTATGAAATTCTAAAAAATTAGGTCATTTTTTATGCAATATATTTTAATTTTTATATAACTTTCTAAATAGCCATTTTATATAATATATATACTGTTTTATATAAAATGCTTTATAAAAAATTTTTGTCTCTAATTCTTGTTAAAAAAAATCGCTCAAATTTTTTGCCAAATTTAGCGTGCCCTAATATTATTTTAGAGTAATAGCACGCCCCGCCGCAAATTTTAGGACTATAGCACTGATTAGATGATAAAGTAACATAATAAATAAATTAAAGCTCAATTATATTTGGTTAAGTTATAACGTTTGAAAATGAGGGGTTTTATGTTCCTGGTTGGTATACCGATTTAAAGAGATTAATTGCAAAATAATCTAATCCTGCTTTCCAAAAGATCGATTTACAACGGCATTTATGACAAATTAACAATTAACATATTTATTTGATTACTTAAATATATATCTTTCGTATAATAATAATATAAAAACAATATGGAATAAAAAAATACAATTAGATTAATTTTCTAAGTTTATATGAAATCATTGTTTCTTAACGCCATTTATAATTTGATAGACAAAAAATATTAGGTGATAATTTATAGTTCAGCTTAATTAGCATGTGTCTTATTAATTATTGCCATTTAAAGTTTATAATAATTAATAAATGAAGGAAGGAAGACACTAACTAACTTTGTAAAAAACATCAAGTTAGAGGTATAAAAATCGCCCACCCGATTTGACTATTTAAATAAAATAAATAGAAAAATACTTGGAGCTAATGCTACCCTTTATCCAAAAAAACAAAATTATTTTTGAAAGAACAAATGTTTATGGCAATTTTTTTAAAAAATATATAAGTTATAAAAATATTTCCTTTTTTATGAAAAAAAAAATCAAGTCGCGCGCGGAGTATTATTTTGAGTATTTATTATTAAAAAAGGGCGTGTGTGCACTTACGCCAAAGCATTTTGCGATTCGATTTGTATTATCATTATATGGTTAAAATTGCTACTAATTGCTATATTTTTTTTATTTTATATGAGAGGGAAGGGTGGGGGGGGGGGGGGTATTTATTGTGTGGATTGAAATGGATTTTTTTAAAGCACCCTGAATAAAATTTTATTATAATATCATCTGTTTTTTCCAAAAATAAAAAAATTTGCGTTTTAAAATTAATATTTTCTTTTCTAATAAAAAAAACAGTATTAATAAAAAATAAAATAAATGTATGAGTTTTATTTGGCACATCTTCTTAAAATATTGCGATTTTTACACCACACGTTCCTAAAATATCTAACATGGAAATAAAAATTAAATTATGTCCTATCGATTGTTTTAAAAGTATAATTAAATGTCCAAGAAATTGGTAGTTTTTAAATGTTTGGAAGGGGGCAGATGTTCTTCACTCCCTTTAGCGGCAGCAGATAAAGGCGGTCTGGGTAGGTGTTCCTCTTGTGAAGTGGCAGAATCGGCAGTAGCTCCTGCTAAGAACGGGTTAAGGCTAGTAGGAATACTGGATGATACCGGGGGCAGTCCAGTCACAGGTTCTGGCTTCAACGGGGCGGGCATAGCCGCTGGCATAGACATGTCTACAATTACAGTTTCTGTCCTAGTGGGAGTAGTTAGGATGGCAGATGGTGGACGTACAACAGGTGAAGGGGGACTGAGCGATTCGCCACTTGTGGCCAGGTTGGTCATTTCGAAAGAAGCGGCGGCATCTTTGTCTTCAGAAAGTTCCCTAATACCCCCACGGCGGGACCCGAGAAGTCGCTTCCTTTCTTCATCGCCATCGTGATCATCTTCGTCTACCCGGTGTCGATGATGTAGAAATCCTCTTTTGGTCCCAGAACCCAAAGTGGGGCGGTGTTTTTTATCGGTGGATATTATAGAGGGCGTTCCAGAAATAATAGTCACCGGAGGCATAGTAGAGGTGGGGGAGGAAGAAGCGGGAAGTGGGCTAGATGTAGTTACTTCAGCGGATTTCCCAGAAGACATGGCAGTGGGGATAGTCTTAGATTTGAGCACACGGAGAAGTTTGTCCCATCCCCTATAATTCTGGGGTCGATGTTTGTGACTTTTACGTATGCTGTTGAGCCTCTTAATATTATTGCCTAATATTAATATTATATTTGTGATAAAATATAATGTAACTTTTATTAGGGCATTTTTTTAGTAATTGATCTTAGATTTTAAACCAATAATTAAATATTTTTAAAAATTTCTTAGCTTTATTTTAATATTAATTCTATTTAAAAATATAATGCAATGGTTAGCATAGTCACATATGAAAGTATATCAATTTATTGAAGGGAAAGGAGAAAATCATTTTGTTAGACCTGTGCGACGCCCGGCCGATATTTTTGGTTGCGCTGATATCATAATTTTACATATTTTTAAAATGGAGATCCAATGTTAGAAAGGGTGTTTGAACCACTTATGATTGGGTCATGGTTTACATAATCTGATTATGAAATATTTTTTGTTGAAGATTCTATCAAAAGAGAGAAATTATTATTGTTCTAAAATCTGCAAGGATTGGATTTGAGTTCAAATCAGATCAAAAAAAATTCCTAAGTACAATAGATCTAACATCAGATATGCTAGATATATTAATAGCACTCAATCTATACCCTGATACCGACTTTTAAATTGGCGATTCCAATGGAAATAATAATAATGGCACAGATATGAAAACAAAATAAATGTCCTAACCAGGTGGCATAGTATATTAATTATGCCTGAAAGCACTCTCATGCCTCTATTTGCCCGGCCAGCCGAATCCCGCATAGGCAAAGGCCTACCTTAAACTTGGCATCACTTTTTAGAAGTGAAACAAATTCAATAGTAAATGATAATGATAGCTCGGAAATCATTTCCTAAAGGAAAATATGCGAAACGTTACGATTTCTAGTTTTTGATCTGCAAGTAATAATATGAGTATGTTCATTGATTTAATTAACTTTTTATTTCAAAAATAATCTTCGTGTCGGCCGCCGATAGTTTCGTCGGCGCACAAATCTAATTATACCTAATAAAACGAATTTATCGATTAATTAACATGAGGAACATTTATAATTTTACTTTTTTCCACATCTATAAAACACTTTTTTAAATTTTTCTCCCCAAAAAATATGTAAAGGCGTTATTATCACAAAAAAGTAAAGCCCTTTTTCCGAGTTACTTGATACTTTATATTTTAACCGTTTTTTATTTATTGTCTAATATTTTTTAATATTAATAAAAAATATATATAAACCAGTTTTTGAAACAAATTATATACTTAATCATTATTCTTTCATCTTTTATTCTTATTCGTCTAAATATCATCAATTATATTAGATAGTAGTGATAGTGAGGATATTAATAGTGAATTATTTTAATCACTACTTTTGAAGTGAAATGAAGAAAAAAAACAATATTTGGTTTCTTTTTTTTGTGAGTAAATCTGACATCTATGAGGAAATTGGTACCAAGAATCATTGATGATTAATTATCTAAGTTATTTGAGTGAGAAGATATATCATTGAAAAATCAACAATTTCCAAACATAAAAGACTTGTTAATAAAATACAGTATACCCATGCCATCCTTGGCATCTATACTGAACAGGTGCAGATATGAAAAATAATTATTATCAAAAATTATTAAATTTTTTTATCAATGATTATAGGTATTTAGCCGGTCAAATACAATTTAGTTAATTGACCGGTAAAGATGGTCAAATTTAATTATATGTTTATATGCAGTATTCACTTTATTAGTTATAATAACAAATATACAAAATATATTCATAAATAAATGCACAATTTGGTAATATTTTAAATCATTCTTGATATTCACTTTCTCTGGCCGAGTCGTTTTCTGGTTCCATTAAATAAACATAACAAAGCTAAATAATTTTCCCGTAGTCAAAGCTTTCAATCGGATCAATTTCTTTCTGAAGAAGTTGAATAGGGAAGGGTTAGAAAGATATTTGCCACTCCTCTTAAAATGCAAGGTGGCAAAGTCCCTTCCACCATACCGATATCTGATTAATTGTTATGGATTCTACAGCAATCCAAATATTTTGTTTACCAAAGATACCTCTTACTTCGTATACTTCGTCGAATTCATTATTAGTGAATTGTTGTCCTTAATATTTAGGATCTAAAAAGTAGGCAGTATTATGATAGATCATTATTTCTTATTTAAAACACATTTATATCTTTTTATATTAGAGAAAATATTAGACAACTAAGAACAATTGAATAATATGTTGTTCTAAGATAAAAACTCTTTTTTTTCTTAGGACATTTCAACAATGACTTGGCTAGTGGTTTAAAAATCTAAAATCTTAAAATTTTTCCTCCAAAATTGTTCTTTATTTAAGGTATGATCCTAAGGTATGATCCTTTTGATCATATATCACAATTATAATCGACTAAAGCTCTTTTGCAAATGTATTTGATAGAAGCCCGCCTTATTAAAAACTAATCCAACTTAAAATAGATGATATGGCATGTTGATTTCTATAGCGGCAAAATACTATACTTGGTATATTTTTATCCTAAAAAATTTAACATTTTTTTAATAGGATATATGTGAATTAAATATCTCTATTCGTTCAAATTCCCGAAAAAATAATTGTAATGCCTGTGCGACGCATGATCCATAAAATTAAATATGGTTAAGAGACGATTTGGATTTCAAAATTCTTCAAGCAGCTTTCATATTTATTCGCATTATTCGTATCTAAAGATTACACCTTTTAGGATTTAATTCTTCATATTTTTAAAATGCTGGAAAATATAAGCTGCAGTATAGCGATTTTTCTTAAATTTCGTTAGAAAAAGTATATGTGGGATTGCGTGTTTTCTTAATTTACGATTTAATTTATCACCTAGAATCTCTAAGCATGTATGACATATTGACTTCATGATGTTATGGAATATAGGTTCAAATATTACGAAATAAGCCTTCCACTGAGGAATTTGCAAAACAATAATTTATACTATAGAAGATGAAATAAAAAAAAATCAATCTATGCAATATTTTTTCATATATTTTTGAATATTATTTTTAAGGTAACGTAAATATCATACTTTTTTTAGAAATAACCTAAATGTAACGATGTATTTTAATGGAATGTAACGGCGTTACTTTTTTTAAATAATGTAGGCAGCTCTATTAAATACAGATAAAGATAGTATATAAAATTGATTTTATAAAAATCTTCTTTTCAATCCAACAATATTACACAGCTACAAGCTAACTGTGATTTTAAGGCTTGATAATTAATTGTAGATTAATTAATATAATGGTACCTACATTAGAAAAAAATAATAAACTTTTTGCAATGATAAATAATAACAAATTATATGGACGAATGTAAGTTCCTCATTCAGAAATAAAAATTTAAGTGGCAATATACTAAACCCTTAGCTGTTCCGTTACTGGATCCGCCATTAGCTTCCGAGATAAGTCCCCCTACAAATCCGGCCTTGGCGGTATCAGTTATTATGGATTGGCTTTGTTGGACGGGATTCACGTCCAGGCTCCCTTTCATAAGCCGACGTTCTTTTTGAAGGATCTTTTTGTTGGGTTTGATGGTACCTTTGATTTTTTCAAGTGAAAAATAAGGATATTAAACCATCGCTTGAATATTAAACCCATCTATATTACATATTTTCTCATTGAGATAAGTAGGAGGAATGTTACCCTAATGGTCTATTTTAAACATTTGCATGGGCCAAATTTTTAGAAACTGATAGAATTTGAAAAAATTCAAGCCCAGCTCTGATTTCCTAATTTGATTATTTTTGGATCATGTCCGATTTTTAAAATTGATTATTAATTTTGTCCTTTTAATAAATTGCTCCAAAGGAAAATCTGAGTTATCGAATGTCCCAAAATAATTTCCCAATTAATTAATTGACATAATCGAAATTTATTAATTTTTAAATATACCTGTCCTGGATTTTAAAATAATCGATATTTTTAAACCTGGCCAGGTTTTACAATTTATTCTATAACCCGCATCAATATTTTAAATTATGCTGTCCAGGCTATTGGATCTCTGATTTTACTTAAACTGAATGTGAACTAGAGGTATGCAATAAAATATTTTAAGCGTATAAAAAAAATTTACTGTAAATATAAAGGTTAATTAGTATCGATCCAATTCAAAAAGGAAGCGAATAGGAAGAGAAATCATATAGAAAAATTGAATAATAAATTAGTAAAGAGCATTTAAAAATATGATAAATATAAGACCAATAAATTTAACAATGTGTAAAAAGCTTATAATAAAAAAATAATAAGATGCTTATTTAACTTATTTAAAAATTCTTCAATTCTAATAGATCTATCGTTCCCTTACTATTTTAATCAACTCTTCCCTCTAATGTTCAGTAGCATTAATATATATACGAGAGATTTACAAAATAAAATGAAGCAAAAACAAATCTTTAGAGGCTAGTCGAGGTCCGATTTATAAATGGAATAAAGAAATTATTCATTATGTTTTATATATTCTGAAATAGAGCTCAAATAATTTTTTGTTTGCTTATTATATTATAATTAATTACAAAATATGATATAAATGTGAAATATTTCTCACCTAATTTTTTAAGAAACTTTACCCTTTTTTTATTATTTTATTCGTGATATTTAGGACTCGCAACGCTTGGGCAAAATCGCATTTCGCTTACTATAAGCGAGGTCCTAATATGAGAAGAAAGGACAGGGATGAAATAAAAATTATTTTTTGGGATATGCCTGACCCGGTTAAGACTCTAATATAAACATTTGGACCGAAGGTATCGATATAAATACTTACGGCTAGCCTGTAAATTCAAAATATTGCTTTCCTCAGCGTCTTCGGCGAATTCGCTTGAACTCTTCAACATATCGACAGTCTTCTTAAATATTTCGAGCATCTCGAACCGAAAAGAAGATATTTCCTGTTTTATTTCGTTTATGTCATCTTCTGTAACGCCCGAATACTGCTGTTTTTTCCGCTGCATATTAGTGATGTAACGTTTCACTAAGGATCTTATAACCATCTTGGAAAATGAATGATAGGATAAATATATATTCTCCAATTCAAAATAAAGCGAAAATTTTGAATTTAAATTTTATTCTTAGTTCGAACTAGACCTATCGAAATTTTTCGACATTCGATTCAAAAAATATTTTTTAGTTTTTTTAAATTAAAGCTACTAATCAAATATTATTTTTTTTCTGGCACTTTTAATATTAATTTTTTATAGCAACCTCTTTGTTTAAAATATCTTAAAACCAAGTTAAAGCAAATATAAATTGACAGATTGCGCATAATTCCTCATTCATAGTTAGCGCGAATTCGCAGGGAATTATACAAAATAATATTTTTATCTCGGCCAAGAAATCGCGCTAACTATGAATGCATGGTAAGAAAGAGAGGGGATGAAATATTAGTCTTGATAGCGTATACTTTTTATAGACACATAAGTATAAATATCGCATGCAATCTAAAAGAAGACACAATTTAGATATTATAAAAAAATTTATACTATTAAAATATCAGAAAAAATAATAAAATATTAAAATAATCAAATTATTTATATATTTGAAAATTTGAAATTTATGATCGAATGCCTAGTCCAAGCACTAATATGGTTTAAAAAGGGATAATTTTAATTTAATTTCTGTTGCAAGTGACAAACTATCAATTATTTACATATTTAAAATATAAAGCTTAATAAAAATTATTCATTTATATCGAATTTTATCCGTATTCAATTTGAAATTTAAGTATATGAATATGCTTTCTTTGTAAAGTTTTAAAAATATAATAACTTTACTTGGTATCTTGCCTCCTTTTCATTTGCTTTCTGAAAAATTTTCTGAAAAATATATTATTATTCTATAATTTTTTTAATATTTTTGAAATAGACGATTTGTTACCATCAATAAATAATATTTTGCCGAAAGAAAATTTATAAGGAAAAAAATATTATTAAAATTATTTATGAGATTTCAAATTCAACAAAAAATAAGTGTTTAAAGGATTTTATATTTTTACAAGATATTTTTTTCCTCCTCGTGGGTTCAAATGAAACAGGGAAAGGGAAGAGGGGGGGGGGGGTATTTCCTCACCCCAAGAAAAATTTGCAAGCCTATTAAATATAATTTTATAAATAATGAAAATCATCTCGAAAACCATAGCTACCTATCCCCAATGTGAGCCTCGATGTGATGGGTAAACAAAACTCCAAAGGTGCCATAAATATAAAGCCAATATTACAAAATATACATTAAATAAAATAGATTGCATGAATAATATAAAATTGAAAGAGATATTGAATGAGCTTACCACCCGAAAAAGTGAAAACTAAAAAGAAAAAGAATCTTACTTAGTATAAAAATATACAAATTTTATTTGGAATCAAGAATTAAATATGGAGGACGATTTATTTTGAAAATTTTGAAAATAAACGACGTTGCTTTATAGAAAAAGCAATATAACGCTTTAGGAAGGTAAAGAAAAGAAAGAAAGAAAAGATAGGAAGGTGAAGCGTCAACCAAAAGTCTTCCTATTCTTAATAAAATGAATATGCTTATGGAAAGAATATTGTATGGAGCGATATGGAATAGTAAAAATAAAACCTTGATAGATCTCTCTTGATTTAGTTTACGATCGATAGAGAGCACACAATAAAGTTTATCGGCGATCCATATGCACAAGTAATATATTGATTTGGGGGAAGGAATAATGTTGAAAGGAGGCGGAACCGTCGCCCCTTCATCGAAATAACTAATCCATAACTTGGATCTTGCGAATTTCCATTCAGTATCGGCGGAATTCTTTACAAAAATCGAAAATTTTAAAAAATAATATTTTGTTATAAAGTTTTTAACACTATAAATGTTTTTATCAGTGCGTGTTAATTTTATAATATATATTGAATTAAATCAATCTAATACGTTTCTTCATTATATTATATAATGTCGTAAGAGTCTATCAAATCCGGATTTTTAGAAAATCCTTAAAAATCATTATAGTGCGCGTATAGACTAAATCATGTTTATCATAAAAAATAAAGCGTGTTATGAAAGATTTACGTTTTTTGAATTTGCGAAAAAGCTGAGTCCATGAAGCATAAGTCATAATTTTCTACTACTACGACACATATATTATACCTTATATTACACAAGATCCATAAACACAATGGAATCGACATATTTTGATTAAATTACCATTAAAAAAAAACAAGTGATTGATAATGATGAAATAATTTCAACGCATATAGCTTAAGTTTTTTTTATCAAGCGATAACGTAATATAAATAATTCTACCATATGGCCTGCGTCGCCAAAGTTTTCACAGAGTATACATTTTTATAAAAGTTGTCTAAATAAAAGGCAAAAAAATATTTTCGAAAACCAATTCCCTTTATTGCTTTAAAACACGGGTAAAGCAATATAGAAAACTGGAAGTTAAAGACTAAAATTGGCCCCTAATTATTTTTTTCTTATGATAGACCTTTAGCATTTATTTTTACCTACAATTTGATTTATAATATTTATTTTTACTATAAATAGTTTTTGAAATAAGCATTTTAAAAATTTTACAGCTGCGAAGATCACTATTTTTCGCAATGAGACCATGTATCTCGGGAATTAGGTGTGCCGGAGAGCTAAAATAAGTGGCTTCTCATTTCCTTATCTTCTAAACAATTCTATAAATTTTTAACAATTTTAAAAGGGGTCGACCGAAAATGTGCCTTTATTGATCGATTTGACATGGAATAGACCGGGAACAGATCCACAAAACCCATCTTCATATATATGCATTTACAAAATATTAAAGTCATTATATATTTTACGGAAATAATTTGATAGGAATTGGACATCATGGCAATCAGCATGTTAAGTAGAACGACAATAGCTATAGCGCTGTAAACCCCAAACATAAGAAGACCTATGAATTCTGTGTAAACATGGGGTTCTTTGAGTTCGGTGTTATCGAGGTCCACGAGGCCGAATATAGCCCAATATAGAGTTTGGACCGTTTCAAATAAGCTAAATTGCATATTAAAAAATGGATGGTTACATATAACATATCTTATTTATAATATACAATGTATAATAATTCATATTCAAACATTAACAAACTATTAATCCATAAGGAATTATTTATTAGTCTTGAATTCTCTTTTAATTATATTTTTCTAAAAATATTTGTTTTTCCTAGAGCTTTTTCTCAGATGTTACTTATTCCTATTAAGAAATTGAAAAAATTTCTATAAAATACTTTTGTTTGTTTAATGTTTAAACTTTTCAAAAAAAAAATTAACTTAGAAAAGCGTTGATATCTTTTCTGACATGAATCGCTATTTTTATCCTTATTGCATTCTTCAGCCCTCATTTCACCATAATACCAATATAACTGAGTTAAGCCGCAAGAAAACGAAAATACCTTTTCCAAAAAAAATCATAGTTTATCAAAATATCAAAATAAACGGTAAATAAATGTTTATAACAAGCTTATTCTTATTGAAACTATTTTCAACACATTATCAAGGAAATAAAAATACAACACTTACATGAACTATACATATTTAATTATTCTGACCCCTTCTACAAAAAACCTTCTAATTTTCCCCTACCACCAACATCAATATTTTCAGAGCTTAAAACATGATTTCTCTCAATTGAAACTTCTCACAAAACATTTTCAATGAAATAAAAATAAACACTCACTGGTACAATAAATAATTGATTATTCTGCACTCATCTACAACAAAAGCCATATAATCTAACAATCCAGTAAATAACCATATACCAATGTTTTAGTTATAGACTCAAACTGACAAACTTCTTAAGTATCAAACTTTATTATCATCATCAGAATGAAAGAAATCTGTCCTGCCTGTCACAAAGTTATTCATATTTAAAAAAATGACCATCAATACAAACATGGCCCTCCAGCCCTTCCTTGCTCAGAAAGGTTACTTCCACATGTTTCATCAAATATATTCATGCATAAATTGATCCCTGATATAACTAAATTATTCCCATTTTAAATCATTAATTTAAGTATTGTGGTGCCAAGAAGATGATCAATTTACCACATATCCATTCTATAAATTAATAATAACTAAGGAATTAATCAAATGAATCCTAAACTTAGCTGATGACTTTATCCAATCCTTCATTTAAAATTTATTAGTGTAAAAACAAATGTTATATAATTACATAAGTTCAGTTATCAAAGTAACAACTCATTCCATTGCAATACAACTCTTATAATAGAATCTCAAAAATACAAACAAATGGTTCATGTGGTCCTTGTTGTCCTAATATTTGTCAAGCAAAATTTTGATAGCTATTCCTACATATATTCCAAAATTAATGGATAATACATGCCTAAATAGCTATGTGAAGTAAGAATACAACAATTATATTGGCAACTATAATCCAAATGCATAATTTATGCCCCTCTTGCCATAAATATACTAAAATTACCAAAGCCAGAAAGTTTCAAGTTCATGGCCCCCCATCCTCTAGATGCCTAG
Source organism: Gordionus sp. m RMFG-2023 (assembly GCF_954871325.1). Lineage (NCBI taxonomy): Eukaryota > Metazoa > Nematomorpha > Gordioida > Chordodea > Parachordodidae > Gordionus > Gordionus sp. m RMFG-2023. The sequence continues at coordinate 24,853,589 of NC_088775.1, forward strand.
GTTCAGGGTTAACATGCATAACACCTACAGATCCTCCTCCATTCTGCCTATTAAATTTAGCAAGCCATCCCCCGCCTATTGTTGCTACCAACTTGCCCCCTAGTCAGCAAACTCCCAACTTACAGCCATGGGCCAATGATTTTTTATCAGTACCCAATGTTTCCGCCATATCCCGTATTCCGCGTGGTGCTCGCAATTCTTTTGCAGAATCCTTTAACAAGTTAATCCTATTAACAGTAAACAATCCTGCAAACCTACCCTTAAAATTCCCGATAATAAAAATATCCAATTATCTAAACACATTAAAACTTCATATCTCTTTTCAACCCTGACTCTATTCCAACCCCTACACCTCAGACCCACCAATCCAATCCACTCCCTATTGCCCCTAAGGCTAAAATAGTTTCAAATAAAATAAACAGCCTTAATATCAATTCAGCCCTTCGGGTCATGACCTCTGAAGATTCCTTAGCTCCAAACAATGAGTCCACTCTAGAAGCCTTGCTTCTAAAACACCCTTTCATCCAAGACATTTTAAAACCTAACATATCATGCAAAGCCCTTTTGCAGAACCTTACCAGGTTATTAAATTTAATTCTTAATGGGCCCCTCCCACCACCTATCATTCCTATTCTCTTTGGTGCCCGCCTTATAGCCCTCAAAAAAAAGGATGGAGGTATCCGCCCAATTGCTGTTGGGTCGTTCTTCAGAAGGGCTATCTCTAAGATCATTGCCTCACGAATAAAGGAATCTCTTTCTTCATTCCTGTCGCCACTTCAGCTAGGGTTTGGTGTACCTGGAGGCTCTGAAATTTCGGCCCATCTTGCTCGCATTACCCTCTCAAATAATATTCCAGACAATGTCGTTTTAAAACTTGATTTCAAAAATGCTTTCAATACAATCAAACGTCAATATTTCGTTCCCTTGTTTTGCCACAAATATCCTCAATATTCTACATACATTCTCAACAGTTACTCTAGCCCTACTTTTTTAAAGTACAATAACAACATAATAAAATCTCAGGAGGGAATCCAACAAGGTGACCCCTTAGGCCCAGCCCTTTTTTGCATCGGGATACACAAGATAATCCTGGATATTCAATCTATATCTAACCTCACTTTAAATTCCTGGTACCTCGATGACGGTATAGTCTCAGGCAACCTCTCCACAGTCATGTCCATTCCCTCCATCATCGAAAATATCTCTTATATAACAGGACTATCTCTCAACCTCTCCAAATGTGAGATTTGTTTCTTAAACGCTACAACATCCATCCCTTCAGAAACCACATTCCTAGCCATCAACAGAGAAGAGATGACACATCTTGGATCACCGATAGGGGGTGAAAAAGCAATTTTTTTAAACAAATCCCTCGACAATTTATCTAATTTAAACTCACTTTTTAATTACCTACCCGCTCATCCATCAATCCTTTTTTTTAATCAAAAACTATTTTAATATACCTAAAATCCTCTATGCCCTGAGATCTTCACCAATCTTCAAATGCAGCCATTTGCTAGTTTCCCACGAAACCCAAATTAAGGATCTCCTAGAAAACATATTAAACCTTAAATTCTCCAATTCATCTTGGCTCCAGGCCACCCTTCCATGCAAGTCGGTGGTATTGGTATCCGATCCCCCTTACAACTTTCCCTCTCAGCCTTTATCTCATCTCGTCTTGCTGCTCAATCTCCTTCAGATACTGACCTCTCACAGGCCCTCACCTTTTGGGACAACAACTGCTCCCCCACCCTTAGCCGTCCCGCTTCCAGTACCCAAAAAGACTGGGATGCTCCTCTGATCGCCCGTTCCGATGAATATCATATTTCGAACAGGACCTTTGAGGAAAATCCCAATAATTTGGTACTAAATGCAAACTCTGGCTACGAATGGTTGGAAGCCATCCCCAGCGCCAATCTTGGCCTCCTCATGACTGGCGAACAGTGACGTATATCTATAGCCCTCCGCCTCGGCTGTAATGTCGTAGTTCCCTCCATCTGCATCGACTGTGGTCAGCCCATTGAATCGAAGGCTTACCATCCCTAGCACTGCAAGTTCTCCCGTGGACGACAACCTCGTCATAAATCTATCAATAACATTTTACTAGCCGCCCTCAAAAAAGTTAATATCCCATCTACCCTCGAACCAGTAGGTCTTTCAAACGAATACGCCATACGCCCGGATGGTATTTCTCTCATACCCTGTTCTAATGGTCTTCCGCTAACATGGGATTACACTTGCGTTGATTTTGCAGCCAAGTCTAACCTCTCATTTTCTGCTATCGAAAAGGCAGAAATCCTTAAAAAAAATAAATACGCTGGCCTCGCCAACACTATGTTCATTCCTATCGTTACCAATACCCTAGGCATGTTTGGAAACGAGGCCCTCAATTTCATTAAAATCATAGGAAAAAAAATGAGACAGATCTCAGGGGACCCCAATGAAGGATTTTACCTTCGCCAGCAGATTTCCCTGGAAATTTGCCGGTCTAATTTTTTAAGTATTCACTCTTCTCTTGGATGATATATATCCCCCTTTTTTTAAATATATATTTTTTTTTATAGTCCTTTTTAATGTCTTCATAGATTATATATATATTATATATTTATTTTTTTTATATTTAATTTTTAATATATCCATTTTAATATATATTTTTTAATCCTCTGTAATTTAATGATTATGAATAAATAATAAAGTTTAAAAAAAAAAATTTAAGAAATATATCACAAAGAAAAATATAGATTTATATAAAATATCAAAGTATTTTATAATAATTCGAAATTATTATTAGTGTTATAAAATATCTTTGATTTGTCATTGAGCCCCCCCCCCCAATCTTCTTACTGCAGAATAAAAAAATTATAGTAAAATATTAAATAACGAAATGATCCTACTATTCCATATAATAATTTAATTTATATATTAAAAAAAGAAGAAAAGTTGCAGATAAAAATACTTACGACTAATAGAATGATAATGGAAAATCTTAAGACGTCAAATGTCATTCTACCCAAGGTGATTTGCAATGGTCCCAGGTAAGGATTCACAGTGAAGATATAAACGAGTTTTAAAGAGCTTTTTATGTAAATGAAAATAAATCATATATTATCAGAGTTTTTAAAGCATACTGTCAAATGTATCTAGAAAAGATGCATGGCCTAAAATGGTGTTTTGAATATGAGATACTTTAAATATAACAGTTCTATGTCAATAGGGCCAGATATTTACCGCGAAACATTTTTCCCATTTATCGCGAATGTTAATTTTAGTGAATAAATTTTATTGGATAAAATTTTATAGTGAACGTTTTATCGCAAAACTACATTTGAGAAAATTATTGGGCAAATATAGTATATCTAAACATTATAGTAATATATTTAAAGTAAAACCATTATCACGAATCAAAAATTGTAAAGACTTAGCAACGACGTCATTATCGCAAAACTATAATGAAAATAATATGGAGAAGGACACAATCGCGAAGACAATATCGCAGTGTTCAAATATATTATCTATAAATTACTTTAAAGGCCAGATTAATAGATTTAAAAAATAGATTGAAAAATTAAAACAATAATAAATAAAACTCTTAATTTTTTTTAATTTAAAATATCAAGCTTAAAACTGAAGAAAAAATATTTTGACCCACATTCAGAATTTAAGGCTTCTTCGCAATTAAATAGGACGTGTTAAATTAAATATAGAAATTCTTAAATGGGTGATTTTTAGTAATTCTGGCATGAATTATTTCCCATTTTCGTCAATATATATTTATCAAATTATTTCTTAACTTAATTATTTTACGTAGAGCGTTAATTATTTATACCAAATTATAACTGGTATCTTTAGAATTAAAGTATAAAATTTTTGCATCTTGCGCTGGTGATTATATTAATAAATTCACCAGGTTGCTATAAGAAATATTTTAAAATAATTTAATTTTAGATTAAATTTTAAAATCTTTTTCTCTGGAATATTTATAAATATAGAGTAATTAATTAAAGACAGGGCAATAACCAAAGAATTTTAATTAGGTTAATCTTCTTTGCAACCTCTTTTAAATTATTTTTTTTTAACTTGTATATATCAGAGACCTGAATTTTTTAAAATTAATAAGCGGGCAGGGCCGTATATTTTAAAACCAAATATTTCAGATCGCTATTAGCTATAAAAATTAAAAATAAATTATCTGGGCCGGGCAAGGTCAAAAAAACTTTTTAGAAAAAAATCCGGGCCGGGCCTTGCAAATGACGAACCTGAAGATATATCAATTGCAAAGGCCCGGGATGTGTAAACATTTTTTTGGCCCAGCCAGTATTTTTTAATTTTCAGATTTATTTTAATTTAGATAAAATAGTTTTTAAATGATAGGAAATACTAGAAGTGATTGAATGTGATATATTATTCAATTATACAACAATTTTTAAATATATTTTATTTTATTATTTTATATATAATAATCGCGATTTAAAATATTCGGCCCGGCCTGGGTGTATTTTAACTTGAGGCCTGCAGGTCTTCTGATATAATATATAAAGTCTAAAAAAATAGCGCTTTTTAAAGTGGTGCAGCGAATGGAAAACGATTTTAATGAATTTTATAACAAACAAATAAACTCTACAAGGGAAATTTCTTAAGGTTTATTCCGCATATAAAATAGGCCAAAAGAAATAATGCTTTTAAGATGAATTCTCTTGGCTAAGCATAGGGTTTATTTTATAATTACGTGAACTATTATTTGAAGAAGGACAGTAGAATGTTGCAAAGCTAATTAGAAAATTTCCAAATTTCCAAATAGGATCAATTCTTTGAACCGTTCTAAGAGTTATTAAGATTTTGATTCAATTTCTCGATAAATATATCTCTGATCTCAAAATGTTTACTCTGCAATTATGGCCCAGAGAGAACGTACAGAGAAAAATTTCAAAATTCTATTTAATCATAACATAAGAAAATTGATATTAATTTTGATTCAAGGTAAAAAAAAACATATGTCAGCGTAAAGCATTGCAACAATGGAATCGCTATAAAGGTTTTGCTAATAAATTCCCGCTAATAGGTTCACGATTCTACCTTCATTATAAAAGTTTTGGCAAAAATTTCGCTGAATTAGCTTTGCAATATTACCTTGCTCTAAAGCCCTTCACGATAAATGACATTCGCAGTAAATGAATAATTAGCGAAAAAATGGTTCGCAAATAAAGTTAAGCTATATTGACTAGTTTTATGCATCATTTTGATTTGATTGATAATTAGGAAATGGTAACGTATTGATAAGAAAATATCTATTTTTTTAAAATTCAAATTGTATACTTTTATTTTGAAATGTAAACTAAAACCTGAAGATATTGGCAGCAGCGAACAAACCCTCGCTTATTAGAGTCGGGTCATTAGCCACCCAATCTTTCCTAGGAGCGAAGGCGGCTTCGTTATGTTCCGATATTTCCTTTTGAACCTGTATGTCATATATTTTAAATTTTATTATATTTTGGTTTCCGAAATTATTAAATAAAAAGAAAGAAAGACTATACCTGCAAATAAGCAAGAACTCTTAGAGTTATGGTAGCGATATACAGGGCGTTAGTAATAAAATCAATGACGTTCCACATATCTTCTAGGTACTCCTGAAATCCTTCCACCCAAAGTTGCTTTATTTCACCCCAAACTAAACCTTTTCGGCATTTAAGAGATAAAGATCAGAGATAATAAATTATTGTAAAACTCCTCATTTTTTAAAAAGAATCATTTGTATAATTATATTTTTTAAAAAAATGTTGGTTGAAAAACTGTTGACAAATAAATAGATGCCTTACAGGGTTTCCCATCCAAAATCTCAATCAAAAAAAAATTGGCAATCATAAAAGAAAAAGTGCCGATCAAAATAGAAAAGTGTCAATCAAAAAAGGAAAAGCGTTATATTTTTAATTATTTAATAAAAAAAAATTGTTGACCATTTTATAACCCTGAAATATGATTTTTAATAATTTTATTTTCCCTGTCAATTTTCTTCATCTCTATTTTTATGTCATTTTTTAATTATTCGTTTTCTCTTTTTCATTATGCTACACTACAAAACAATTTTTTGACTTTTTATAATTGTTTCGCCTATTTTTTAATTAGTTTATTTCATTACAATTGCCGAATTAATTTAAATTAAATAGAATTACCAAACGATATATAATTTAAAGGTTTCAGTCCTTTTTGTCATTGATACAAGTATATCTTTTAAAATGTCTTGAAGATATGGTAGTAACAAGGAAAAAAAACATTGATAGTGCTGCAAAAGTTCTAATAATTGACGCGAGGATAATATTAAAAATATAGCATCATGTTTTAAAGTAAGCTATAAAGCTGTGACAAATATAAAATACTTTTAGCTTAAAAATGGAATAAAATATATCTTACCCTCAAGTGCATGCAAAAAACTAAATCTTAGATTGCACCTCATCCTTAAAAAAGTTATGTGAAATGATTAAAGAGAGATATGAAGTAGACATATCAAATCAAAAGGTGACTATTTGGATTTAGGTTTAGTTTTATAAGGGTATCAATCACTACATTCAATTAGAGAAATATCCGAATAAATATCGAGAGGAATATATGAATTGGTTTTGGATGTAGCTTATACGAAAGAAAATTTATTTTTACCAATGTGAGCGGGTTTTCAATATTAATGAGAAGGTTATAAGGATTCTCACAAGTAAATAAAATGGCTATTAAAAATGTCCAAGGGATAAATACAATAAATTATAATATCAATATACTGCTCTCATGCGGAAATATTCAGACTCGATGTTCTTGATGGCCCCTGCAAGACTTAGAAACTTTGTAGATAAAATACTAAATTTTTTGAAGAAAATAATATGATGAATATGATTTTTGCGACGGATAATATCCAATTTCATTATAAAAAATTATAGAATCGATAGAAAGGAACAGGAATACATTAAAATATATATCAGAGACCTATTTTAAATATTTTAAATATTTTAAATATACCCGGGCCGGGCCTAAAAAATTTTTTTTAAAATATATCCGATTGTTAAACTCGGGCCGGGCCTTAATATTTTTTATAAAAATTTTTACATTATGAGTTAATGGTTATAAGATTATTTTATATTATAGTTATGATTAATATAATATTGGGTGATGGTTAACACTACCTAACACCCACAGATCGATCTAATTATTAATTTCCTGCAAATTTATTCAAAGTATTAATATATTTTTTTATAATTCATATCTAAATTATTACAACATATTTTACCAAAACAATCAAATAAAGGAATATCTTAAATAAGCCCCAATATTCAAGTATTATTAATATATTTTTTTATAATTCATATCTAAATTTTTAGAATATTTACCAAAACAATCAAATAAAGGAATATCATGGCACCAAATACTAATGATATAATTAATAAAATTAAAAATAATATTTATTCATTTAGAAATACAAATAATATTTTAAAATCTAAAATATGGGCTAAATTTAACATCATCATAGATGAAAATAAAAAAAACATTGGCTACGCACAATGTAAGAATTGTTCAAGTATATTATCTTATAATTATAAACATTGGTAAATCCATGAAAATTAATAAATTTTTTTTTACACCTGAAAAACCAACCTATAAATGTAATATAAAATATTTAAAAGAAAAATTTATAGATCATTCCTTAACACTTTGCGCAAAAGATATTAGACCTTTCGAAATGATAGCTGGGAATGGGTTTCTTGAATTCAGCCAGGCTCTAGTCGATGTTGGGGCAAAGTATGGTAAAATAGATATCAACTCATTGATTTCACATCCTACCACTCTATCACGCCCCCTTAAAGAAAAATGTAATAAAATAAGAAACATTTTGGTTGATACTATTGCCCCAGTAATCAAGAATCTATTTATGGCTGCTTCCACTGATATATGGTGCGATGACCATAAAAAGAACTCGTTTATAACAGTTAACATGCACTATATATCAGATGACTGGAAGTTAGTGAAGAGAAACCTATTTACCGCTAAATTAAGTGTCAAAGACTAGCAAAGTAGTTAAGGATGAACTATTAAAAAATTTTCATAATTTTAATTTTAACACTAACGATTTTATTAATATAATATTTGTTACAGACCAAGGTAAAAATATTATAAAAGCATTGGAGTTAAATGAACGATTAAATTGTTCTTGTCATATATTAAATACAATTTTAAGAAATTCATATTTGGAAAGTAATGCCCCATTAATAAAATCAACAATAGATAATACTAAAATATTAGTGGGGCATTTAAAACAAAGTAATAAATGTGAGCATTTGAAGGCCCTTTATCAAGATATAGAAGTCCACTGGAACTCTAAATACAATATGCTCAATTCTGTTTATTCTCAAAATGAAGAAATTATAAAAGTTCTTCAAGAACATGGGGGATCGGAAAAGTATTATATTATAGACTTTCCGATCCTTCAGGATCTAGTCAAAATTCTTGAGAATTTTAACAGAGCTATTGTTGAGTTACAGTCGGACTCTTGTACTCTTTTTAAAGTGGTAATTTGGTATTATGAACTTCTTGAAGTTTGTAATACCTTTCAAAGCGAAAAAGGAGAAATAAAATTGATTTTACTTAATATAAAGCATTTTTAATTGAAAAATTTGTTTTACACAAGTATCATTTTATTTCTCTTTTTCTCTGTCCCAAATTCAAGCAATTACGTATGTTGTCAGGGACAGATCGCAAGATGACGGAAAACTATATAAAAGATTGTATTAAATTACAAGAGGCTCAGGAAGTAAATGAAATACCATCGACCAGTCAAATTACGACTGTTGTCAAACAAACTGAATCGTTTTATGACAAATGGGGCAATGGTAATTCTGGTAATATGTCAATACCCGATGATGAATATTATAATTACATAAATAAAAAAATAGATGAAACATTTAAGGTGGATAATTTGTTAGAGTGGTGGGCGGCTCATCAAAGCGAATTTCCAATTTTAGCTAAATTGGCAAAACGGGTATTAGCAATTCCTGCTTCAAGTGCAAGCTGTGAGCGGAATTTTTCCACTACTGGGAGAATTCTTGAAGAAAGAAGAAGTAATCTTCAACCTGAAAAGGTAGATATGCTTCTCTATCTTCATGATAATTTGTGAATTTTTAATATCTTTCTTGAGTATAGGGTTTCTTCAATCATGCTGGTTTTTTACTTTGCAAACTGTCAAATATTTATTGCATTTATTATATTTTATCTTGAGTCATGAAAGTTTTTAATCCAACATTTTTCATTATTTTTTTTTACAATAATACAATTATCTTTTTTTGTTAAAAATTTATATTATAAAATAAATTATATTAATATTGTGCAATTAGATTATATTTTCAAAATACTATTTATTATACATGCATTTTTTTAAATAGCGATTTATTTTTATTTTATAAATTAAATACAATATATTATATTCTCAAAATATTTTCCATTTTTATAAGTTAAATATTAGTTTTATTATTTTTAAATGCAATATAAAATATAGTATATGCTCAAAATATTATTACCATTTTTATGAATATTAGTTTTATTTTTATAAATGCAATATAAAATATAGTATATGCTCAAAATATCCATTTTTATAAATAACAGTTTTATAATTTTTATAAATTCAATATAATATTCTCAAAATATTAGCTTTTTACATGTATTTTTTAAATAATAAGCGATAATACTCGCTGAAAAATATGGTAAAATACCTCATAGGTGAATTTTTGTATATACCAGGTCGAATATAATTTTAAAAAATTCCGAGCCGGGCCTGAAATTTTTAAATCCTGGCAGGGCCGGGCTATAAAAATTTTTTTAAAAAATATCCGGGCCGGGCCGGGCCTTAAATTTTTAAATCCGGGCCGGGCCTAAAAAATTGAAAACCGGGCCGGGCCGTGCAAATGGTGCCTCTGCAGGTCTCTGATATATATTAAGCTTAAATTTATAAAAGTAGCAATTTCTGACTAAAAACAGTAAATTAAATTCTTTTTTAGGAAATAAATTTTTTTAAACCTGCTATCCAAGCCAATATCATCCACTCAAAATTGGTAGGCGGAGAACCCCTGCGTTCGTTTTTGATGTGCTGCTGTTCACCCTGAACTATCATAGTTATATTTTCAATCCGCTGAGATGCCAAAATCAACAACACTTATTATTCGTACGATTAATAAATTAAATTATATCTATAAATTTTAAAAAGAGAAAGCGAGAGTAGCCTAAAAGTATATATTATTTATAAATAATTGATAAGTTCAAACCCAAAAAGGTGATATAAGAAGCGCTGTTGCATATGAATTTGATAAAAGGTTTTTTCATGACGCGCCCGGGCATATTGTGAGGAGCCAATATGTAGCATATAGAAAGGATGGGGAAAACGGCGGCTATGGAAAGCACTATAAGGGTTCGAGATAATAAGTTGCGCCTTCTGTAACCGGGTAACCCCTCAGCCCATATTGCTCCTAGGAGCTGTTGACAATTGGGATGAGATACAAACTATTATGTGAAAAATCGAATTGTATAAATATTATAAATACAGTTAGTTATACGCACTTTTATAATATTATAGATTAAAAGAGAGGATCATATTGATTAAAAGATCATCATAAGTTTATTAAATAATGCATTATATCGAAAGCATTTTTTAATTTTAAAAATCATAAATATATCCTGTCAATTTATTCTCGTGTCCGGAAGTTAATTCTATGGTTATTTATATGTAATCTCTTTTATAAGTACCAATTTTTCCATTTAATATGACATGTTCTGATCAGATTTCCGTTTTAAAAAGGCTTTAATAAAATCAATCATTGTTAATTGTTATGTCTGGAGAATAATATTTAGATTTTCACAAAAATTCGCAAATTCTTGCAACCGTTCTAGTGTTTTTTTAATGTTTTGATTGTGAAATAACTAAAGATAAGTTCACCCTAAGAAAAGTGCTACTCATCACATATATGATCCTATATTACATATTGTATATATAAAAGAATCTGAACCCGAAAAAAAAGTTATATAGGTTCGGTTCGCCTTAATAGATAATTACAGAACCCCATGCATCTGCTCAAAAAATAACTTTTCGAATGTTGCCATTTTTATAAATACATAATAAATTTTAATTATCTATAACTATTTTTATTTATTTTTTTTTTAATTTTATTTATTTTATTTAATTTTATTTTTTTTTATTTTATTTTATTTTTTTATTTTTTTTCTCTTTAGCTTTCACCTTTTCTGGTGGTAAGCTCCTTCAACCTATCTCTCCACTCTATGTTATTCATACAATCTCTTTTATCTAATTTATACTTCTTTATATTGGCTCTAACTTTATGGCCCCATTGAAGTTTTGGCCTTCCTCTTTTACGTTTGCCCATCACTTCCAAACTCTCAACCTTATTTCCTATGTAGTTCATAGGCCTTCTCATTGTGTACCCATACCACCTAAGTCTGTTTACCATTAACTTAGTCTTAATGGGCACTACCTTTAAACTACTTAGTATTCTTATACTGCGCACTTTATCCTTTCCTGTTACCCCAGCAATCCTCAGATTCTCATCTCCATAGTTTGTAGACTTCTCTCGTCTAATTCCTTGGTTGGCCATGTTTCCGAACTATATAGAATAGTTGGTTGTACTATGGAACTGTAAATTTTTCCCTTTTGTGTGGGATTCTTTTGTCAAATAGCACTCCAGATTAGATCTCTGCTTTAACCACCCTTGATTAATTTTACTCTTTATCTATTTTTCTATTGTGCCGTTTGTTTGTATAGTGGAGCCCAAATATTTGCAGCTTTCAATTGCCGATATCTGCCATTCATTTATATCAATACTCTCTGTTTCATCTCCTCCTATCATCATATACTCCGTCTTTTCTCTATTTACTTTTAGTCCGTGCTTTTCTAGGATATTTATCCAACTCACTAATCTTTCTTTCATTTCATCCTTAGATTTGGCAAGTATCACAATATCATCTGCAAATACCATATTCCACGGGACTGTTTGAGGTATAGACTGTGCTAATACATCTATTACTGTAATGAAGAGAAGTGGGCTGAGAGCCGACCCTTGATGAACTCCTTCGGCTATTGTGAAATCTGCTGAAGTACCTGTTGTGCTACGGACCATTGTTGTATGGTCCATATGCATATCCTGTATTACTCTTATATATTTTTCGGAAATAATACAGGATCTATAACTATTTTTATATAACCTATTGTATATAAAATTATACTTAATTTAAATAAAAAAAATATATTCAATACCATAGATAAAATTTTAAAGATAGTGAGGGTATGGGTGATATCTATAATATATATATATAAATGCAGTATGTCACAACAAATTTAGGCAATAGTATTCTTTTAAGAAATATTCGTCCAATAAAAATCATTATGCAATAAGCCAATTGCAATTTCTATCATGTGATTATATATTTTATTTTTAATATTTATAATGATAATTTTATATAATACCCAAGATACCTCACCAGAAGACGTTAAAGATTTTGGTAATTTATGTTATATATATGATTTTATTTTAATAAATATTTCACATTATATACTCAAGGTCAAGATGCTTCAGATTTAGATAAATTATTAATATGTGAAAATCTATCAAAATTAAAAAATATAGCCTAGCCATTTCATCAAAGGGTTAATAATTAGATTTTCACAGTATCAAATTATCTGTTTAAATTATCAAATATATTTTTATTAAATATTTTTACTTAAATAAATCTAATAAATAATATACAATCTTTGGATGAAAAAAAAATATTTAGTTCTAACAGCCCAATGCATATATGCAATCTTTCCTAAGTATGGCTCATCATTCCCCGGAATATTTTTTCCGAAAAATTAATTAGTGGTAAAATTATAACCATTTTATATAATGTAAAATAAAAGTAAGAAAGGAGAACAACATTATGTGATATCTAATACAAAAGAGATTAATTTTAGATAATTTGAAATAAATTGATATTTTTTAAAGAAATAAGGCCTGATGTTAAAATCGGTTTTTCGAAATTTGCAAGCATTCGCCCAAAAAATTGTATGCTCGTAGGAGGTAGTGGTACACATAATGTTTGTGTTTGCAGCTACCACCAAAATTTTAAATTAATGATCATTGGATCAAATTTACCCAATTTAACCAAAGATGATATGTTGCCCATTAAAACATATAAACATATTTTACCCTTAATAATTTGTAATCCGCCTCAACCATCCTGTTATTTGGGCAAATGTGATAATTGTCCAGGGTCAACAAATTTACGCCACCAAATAGAAATATTGTTTCGTTCTAAGGACATCGAATTTATAACATACAAACAATGGCTATCCGTAGATAGAACCACTCTTGAAACAATAACCAAGCCAGTAGATGAATTTATCAATGCCTTTTTTGAAAAAATGGAATCTTTATTACCCCATTCTTTTATTTCAACGCAACAATCATTGTATCAAAAAAATCTAAAATTGAACTTAGACAAAGGCCAATATTTAATTTTATGTGATTTTTCAGAAAACTATAGCTTTATACTGATGAAGTACAAAGTTATCATTGGAATAGAGCTCAATCCACTGTTCACCCTTTTGTTATATATTATAAAGATAATTTAGCCAATATTTGTTGCCTAAATTATGTAATGATATCCGAATCTTTGCAACACAATACAATAGCAGTACATTATTTCCAAAAAACATTGGTAAATTTTTTAATTAATAAAATTTGTATGCCAAATAAAATTTTTTATTTTTCCGATGGATCTGCTGCACAGTATAAAAATCGTAAAAATTTTATTAATATTTGCCATCATGAGATGGATTTCGGGATACAGGCGGAATGGCATTTTTCTGCTACAGCACATGGGAAAAGTGTTTGTGATGGGATTGGTGGCACTGTTAAAAGATTAGCCGCTAGAGCTAGTTTACAAAGACCTTACTCAAAGCAAATAACCACATCATATGAATTGATGGAGTTCGCTAAAGAAAATATTAATGGCATATATTTTGAATATATGACCCAAGAAAATTATGATCACGAAGAAATATTACTCAGGGAAAGGTTTTCAAAAACGAGACCTATACCTGGAACACAGAAAATTCACACGGTGATAGGTCTACATCAATTTAAGAGTAAAATGTATTCCAATTCAATAGAAAGTAATATAGAATATTTATCATATAATGATGAAAGTATCATTTTTGGAGAGATATCAGGGTATATAACATGTGTTTATGATTCTAATTGGTGGTTAGCCTTAGTTTTAGGGAAAAATCAAAAGGAGGAAGAAATATATATAAAGTTTTTACTCCCATCCGGACCTTCTAATTCCTTTACATTTACAAGTATAGACGACACTCTATACTTGCCAAAATGTCATATCTTAACATTAGTTTCACCGTTAACTGCTACTGGCCGTAGTTACACATTGTCGTCACAAGAAAGTAAATGCGCTACCGAAAAATTAGAATCTTTTAAAAGTGAGTTATATATTAGATTTTAAAATTTATATTATATCAATTATTTTTAATATTTAGGGCGCCATATATGAAATGCTAAAGATTCTTATTCATATATTCAAGAAGTATAAATTTGGTTGAATATATTTTATTAATATTAATATATGTTATATTAAAATTATAAATAAAGTAATAAATTGAATTTCTTTTATCGATAGGCAATTTCTATAATTGAATGAAAGCCCCATTTATTGTTATTTTCACTTACAAGATAAATACTCCTTTAAACTATATCAAATAGTCTAAGAAAAACCATTAAAAACTGATTTAAATATAAATTTATGCAAAGACGCCCCCTTTCGGGAAAATATTTATACACTTTTCTAAACATTTTTATCGATTTTGAGAATGAAGATGGCCTCATCCCAGACCAATTTTTTTTTATAAATATAAAGGAAGAGTTCAGTGTTGTCTACTAAATTTTTTTAAAAAATTGAAGGTCGTATTATTTTCAAAAAATAGTTTTTAGTCCTTATATATTTAATAAAATGGCCGGAAATTGAAAAAAAATTTTTTTTTTTTTATCGAAAAGTAGAATCTTTGTACGTAATTTTGATATTAAATTTGTTATTTACAATTAGATAGTTTTTAAGATATGCTTAATTGAATGAAGGCAGATAATGGTAAAAATACGTCATTTTTGTCACTTTGAACCCTAATATCTCCAAAAATATAAATGTTACAAGGCTAAAATTTTGGCTATTTCTTAACTACACTAACCTTTCTTTGCTTACTAAATTTTAAAAAAATCGAATGGGGTCGGCCGAAAATCTCATTTTTTTTGCTCATTTGACATGGAATGACCCATATATAACATCCGTAATCAAGAAATGAACGTTTTCGCATAATCTTAATGTTGTTTAATTTTTTCTATTAACTTTCCTATCATCTTAATGTTAATTTTATTCTTTCTATCAACTTTCATACATTTTAATGTTAATTTTATTTTTCTATCAACTTTCCTATCATCTTAATGTTAATAAATAGATGGAGACTATTTACCTCTAATGTTAAATTAATTTTTTTTAAAAAAGAAATTTTTTTAAAAATAGTTTTATACATCAACGAGATTCGATCCCCAAACTTAACGTTCCATAGGCAAACGTTCTTTCCAACTCAGCCCTCTTCTATCTTAAATTTTGTAATATAATTCTTCTTATATATGAAACTATATTTTGATAAAGTATCAATATTAATTTTTTTTTATTGCTCCAGGCTTGGGAAAAAAAATTCAAAATTATTATCGGTTGGCCAGGTTTGAGAAAAAATTTTAAAATTATAATGGGCTGAGCTTAGAAAATACTTTTATAAATTATATTGGGCTGGGCTAGGGAAAAATTTTTCAAATTATTATGCTTGGACGCTAAGGAATTTTTTTTATTAACTATGGATCAGGCATTGATCTAAAACAAATTTTTTTGTAGGCCTGGGCTTGGCCTGATCAAAAAACCAAGGTCATATTTTATTCCAGTTCTCAACCACCAAAATTATTATGATCTTTGGTTGGTGTTGGAAAAAACTTTTCAAAATTATTATGGCCTTAAACCTCGCTTGGGATTTTTCCAATATTAAATATTAGGCATAGGTGATCAGTAATATTTTAACATATAATATTGATATGGGTATCAAGTAAAAGCTTTAAATATATTTTGACTCAAAACATAGTATTTACACTTATTTTATTCCAGTTCTCAACCACCAAAATTATTATGATCTTTGGTTAGTGTTGGAAAAAACTTTTCAAAATTATTATGGCCTTAAACCTCGCTTGGGATTTTTCCAATATTAAATATTAGGCATAGGTGATCAGTAATATTTTAACAAATAATATTGATATGGGTATCAAGTAAAAGCTTTAAATATATTTTGACTCAAAACATAGTATTTACACTTAGTTTTAATGGATTGGACTTGGCCTGAAAGGGGGGGGGGGTTATAAAGAATAAAAATTGGATTTTATTTTCAAATAACATGTAACAACTATTATAAGAGTAAGGAGAAAATTCTCATTCCCCGTCATTTTTAAAGGACTCAGCAATGCTGACTAATGGGAGGTACTCTTAGTTATATATTTTTCATTTTGCCCATCAAGAAAGACGACTACAAATTAAGAATATCTTATGAGGTATGATTCACAAATTTACCTCTTCTCCTAAATTTTAATATTTTTATAAAATATATTAATAAAGTATATTTAGTACCATATACACAAACTAATTACCCCTCAACCCCGTCATTCTTGACGTGTTATTATCTAGTTATTTAATAAATATGAAGGGCTCGCATGATGCCCAGTCTTCCCTATATAAACTAGTTAAATATTTTTATTTCAACGCAATAGGGAACCGATTAAATGAGATTTAAATTCTACTTAAAATAGCCCAAAAATTAAGTTATAAATATCTATATTAAACTAAAAATGTATATAATAATATTGTTGGGAAAAAAAATGATGCGGATTTAACTAGAAGGATAGGTATCCTTCTATGGTAATCAAAGTGTTAGGTAAAAATTCATAAAGAGGTAAGCTTTCAAAAATTTAGGGGTCCTGATCCCGGTCCAAACTCAGTTTAGAAGAAATGTAATTTTTTTTAGATAATTTGTTCACTAAATACAATATATAAAGATGAATTTTGAACAATATACTATAAATTTTTGATTACACCTATTTTGATTCTTTAAATATTTATTTTAAAAAATCTGTTCCAATCTCGCTTTCTAGAAAACTTAAAAGGAGATTCTAATTCTAGTATCAGTACTTAGCTATGACCTGGTTCTGTTCATATTCCAAACTCAGTAATATAATACGGTCCGTCTACACGGCCAGGTCGTATTTTAATTTTTTAAAAAATACCCGAGTCGGGGAAGGGCCATATATTTTAAAAAAATCGGGGCCGGGCAGTTTAAAAAAAATCCGGGACGAGCAGGACCTGAAAATATAAGGCTCAGCCGGGACAGGCCGAAAATTTTTTATAAAAAAATCCGGGCCGAGCCAAAAATTTTTTAAAAACAAAACCTTTGCAGGTTTCTGGTAATAGGTAAGCAAAAAAGAGTTATTATTCTTTTTTTTAAATATCCGAACCTCTTTCTGCCCGTATTTAATGGCCGATTTGAGGCGAGAGAGATGCATGCGTTCCTTGCCCCAAGCGGGTATGAGTGCCTTAGTTGTCTCTTGGCGCCGCCTTGCCTCTGCTTCCTCCTCTTCCTTTTCTCTAGCAGTCTTTATATGCTTGATTTTTTTAAGATTTTTGATAAACCGCCAAATCGAGCGGGCCAAGCGGGGAGGCCCGCGGAAAAACCACAGTATAGAGTCGTCGTTTCCACCTAGGCTGGCTCTACCGCCTCCCAGGAAAGTGCCTGACCTGGACATAGACGAGGAGAAGACGGCGGCAAAAGCAGAACTTATTTTGGCCGCCGATACCGATGAGTTGTAGTACATGTCTATGAATTTCTCCGTTTCCACGTGATTAAGGATAACCTATTAGGGAATGTAAATGGGACAAATGATTCTTATTATTCATTGTTGCTTTTGTCTTTAGTGGCAAAATAAAAATGCCACTTCAAATCGTTAAATTTCATTTTCTATCATTTAATTTCTTTCATCTATATGTTTCCCATTTTAGTCTGAGTATTCCTCACTTCCATTTACCATTTAATCAATCTGTATAAATTGCCTCTCATATTTCTCTACCAAATCATCTTAGATATTTGAAAATCAGATTATTTAGAATGATAAAATATTAGAGACCAGATTTTTTATAAAACATATTATTTTGGAGTTCAATTTTTTTATCTTTAAGTCCTACATTTTGTCGTTTAATATCACTTTGACTTTATTTTGAAAAATGTTTTAAAGAGAAATTGAAAATATGAGAGCAATATATGGTTAAAAAAACAATTATCCATCTGCGAAAACTGATATAAAACGTTGAACCTATTGGTGTTTGTGTTTTGATAAAAATATTATAATGCCGTAAACTATCCTTATATACAAGAAAAGTTATTGTTTTGGAGTGGTGTTTGTGGCAAGCCACTATGTAATCTTTATGCTTTTCTCTTCTATATTTCTCATGATTGTAGGAAATAATATAGCATAGGGGCTTCACTTTTTGAGGAAGCTCTTCAAATTTTTCAGGCGGCTCGAGCCCCTGGGCGCCCCCCCCCCGAGTGATAGCAAATAAGATGAGTAGGTGTAATGAGTTAATTCTTATCTAATAAATGTAAAAAATAGAATTTAGGAGTTGTAAGAATTGCTATATATGTTTACTGACGTCGTGTAACATTACCCCAGGCTTGCAAGTGACTATGATAAACTATAGAACCAAATATTATTTAAAACTTTAATATAAAAAGAAATCATATGAAGAAGCGTAAAATTTTAATGAATTCATTTATACCGGTAACCTAATAGGAATAAATTTTAAATATTTAAAAAATCGGTATTAAAATTATTTAAAATACAAAATGAAGGTAAAAAGGGGTGGGGGAGGCGCTCAATTAATAAAAACATAATTGAGTCCCTAAAAAGAGGCAGTAATTATATTTAAAAATTTCTACTTGTATTTTTTGCCTTAAAAAATAAATTCTTTGTTCAATGCTTGGATTCGGATTTTGTGAGCCAAGGCTTTCAAAAAATAAATATGTTAAGGGCAAATAATTTGTGGATGTGGCTCTCGGAGTAAAGATGGATTAACCAATATTGTTCATTTTTTTATTTTTGCCAGAGTAAATGTGTATTAACATTTGTGGGGAGTTATAAATAATATAAATTTATTAATTGCAAAATTAAATAATATTTTCAACGGCATAGGACAAAATGTTTATGAAAACGAGGGAGTGTTGCTTTAAAAAAATATCCAATCCACCAAGCATCAATTCAGAGAAGATGTCCTAGCGATTAAAAGTACTCATTCTAAAACGTTAATATTTAATGCTTTATCACTTTAGAATTCAGTATATAGAAACGTTTTTAAATCGATTACTTTTAGTTCAGAAAGCTTATTTTAATGCTAAATATGCTAAATATGCTTAATTATTAATTTTAGTGTTCAATCCGTTTGAAGTATGATGGAGAATAAAGTATAAAAAGCAATATATAAAAAAAAATTGAAATGAAAAATATTATAACACAAATATTCCAAGACGCTCCAGTAACTAACGATATATAAACAGGTCATCTCTATAATATTTTTCATAAATAGTTTCACCCCCCCCCCTATCTTAAATATGCCATGAACGAACATTTTTTTTAAATATAGATTTTTATCCGAATATAGGACAAGAATATGATTGTTACATTTTTCTTCCCCTTTTTATTTCCCATCCCCATTTCCCTCCTTTCAAAAAAAAACCTTTAACTCGGTAGAAGTTCTTGTCTGGTCTAAGAGATCGGTTCCGAATCTTCGACATTTAGTGGAAAGTTCGTCATATTCGGTCGTGAATTCATACTCCATACTGCTGAGCTGGGAGAGTTCCCAAGATATTGTAAATGCTGTCATGATAGGATCACGTGATGTGAGGCAAATGAGAGACGGACTTGAGAGCGCCCTAATTAAATTTTTTCGAATAAGCATCATAGAATATGTTTTATGTCGATTTAAACTAACTGTAAATTTAAACTATCAAAATTCAGATCTTTTCCCAAGGCTTAGGGTTAAAATTAGAGATCACTACCCATATTATGAAAATGATATATAATAATGATTGAAAGAAACTTGGCAATAGAATTTAATAAATTTGAAAGGGCCTAGAGCCAATAAGCTGGTGATTAAAGTGGTAAAAATAAAATAGGTTATCGTGTATAATATATTCAAGAATCTCCTATTGAAAAAAAAGAGTTAATTAGTAAAAGGAGATTAAAATATGTTAGCCCAAATGTGTGAGTCAGATTGCCTGGTTGCTGTACTAAATTATAATTCCATCGTACGATCACAGGTGAACGATAACAAACTTATCTGCAGGTTTTAGGTGATATAAAAGGCAGGTTAAAGGTAATATAATTTATTTAAAAAGTTGTTTATGTTGATTTAAAAAACGAACCTTTATTTTATAAAGTCTAAAGAAGGTCAATCCTGAAAGTAGACATTTTTACATGATCATACATTATTGTTTCCTGCTCCAGGCTTTATTGCAACTTAAAATATTTTGTGGCTTAATAATATAAAAGATCCCCATTTTCTACTAGAAGAGATTAAGTCCTTCATGACCAGGCCTACATTTTTTTAGGATCAATTTCAAATTTTACAAATGGTCATGAAGGACTTAATCTCTTCTAGTAGAAAATTTTTCTAATGTTTCACGATACTAAAAATTAATTTAATAATAAAGAATATAAAAATCGTTTGAAGATAGTATTGAAATCGAGGAAATAAAAATTTATTTATTCTATATACTTTAATTTTAAATAAGTTATATTACTGCTATTTTTACTTAACATTAATAAAATGAAAATGTGGGAATGAAATAAAAGAATTGGATTATAGACTAAATGGGCATAATTTTACAAAAAAGAACATTAAGGAAAATATGACTATAGGATCGGATTTCGATAAAATTAAGCAGAGAACAGATTACTTTAACCTGAAACAGGGAAAATATTAAATTCCAAATATTTATCTTGATAATTTAAAGTAAAATTTTTAAAAATGAAAATATAATATCATGATATAATTAAAAACATTTAAAAATAAAATACATAAAAAATATTTTTTAAATCTAATGAATTCAAAATTATTTAAATAACTAAAAATATTTTAAAAAATCATTAACTATAATAAATCAAAAGAAGGTCTAAGATTTAGCATAGAAATAGCTTTAGAATATATATCAAGTATTATTAATTATTTTCCCTTTTCTATTCTTTTATTTCTATCTTCATCCCTTCCCTCCTTTGTCCTTTTCTACTTATATATAATTAGTTACCTGTAGGCATGTATGCGACTCAAGCTGTGTCTAAGACTGTCAGTCTCGCTTTGCATGACGCATGTGCGACAGCCGCATCTAACGTCATGCGGTCGCGAAATTTTTGCACCTCGGTCAAGCAGTAATTTGACAATCTCGTAATTGTCCTTGTGGGCTGCCAGGATAAGTGGAGTTATATCACAGGTAAAAGCGCTTTCGTACTCTTTGTTATCTATTTTTTCCTTCGCAAAAAAACACATTATATTAGTTAGATAATAAGATATCGCTTAATAAAAGTTCCTTTATAACAGTTATCAATATTATAGATTTTTTCCTAAACTCTAAATAATGCTCACTTATAAAAGTCGAGGCTTCTTTTTTACTTCTTCTTATTTTATTATTTTTAGTATTAAACAAGAAACTTGGTCAGCGAGATTGTTAAATGAATAATAGAATTTTAAGGTTACTAAAAAAAGGGAGATTATTTATGAAACCGCTACTACAAGACCAAATGGATTATAAATGGTTCTGAAGTGAATCATTTATGCATTACTCACGCCATGCATAAGCGTATCCAAAATTTTTCTAAGGGAAGGGGTTTGGTAGATCTTCTTCCCATATTTTTAATTTTATTGGGTGAATGCAGGCCTTAAATAATTATAGAAGTTGTTATTTTTTTCTGGTAAAAAATTAGTTTCATTTTTTATAAAAAATTATAGTTTCATTTTTAATAAAAAATATATACTTTTACTTTTTCTTTTTTAAATTGTTTTTAATCAGGGATGCAAACAGAACCTTTAAACCGGCATTAAGCGTTATTATTTACAGATATTAAACCCAACCTGAACCGTTAAAAATTTTTGACCTAACTAAACCGAACCTATAAAAAGAATCGGTTAGAACCTTTAGATATACAACTCTTTTAAAATATATAAATAATCATTTTGTTTGATAGAATATAAGTATTTTCAGATATTTTTGTATATTTATTTGACCATGCCAACCACCTAGATTAACAAGGTTGGGCAAATTTTTAGAAAATTGTATCTGAATACAGATATCTTTTTTAAAATTTTGTTTTTAAGATTCAAGATATTTAGCAAAAATTTCAATATCTTTAATCTTTTAAAGTGTCGATATATAAGATACTTTTTTAAAGTTCAAATAGTCAAAGTCAAAATGTATCAAGATTCAACTATAGAAAGTGGATGGATACATTCCTTTAATAACAAACAAAGTTAATTGATTAATAAATTTTCCTGAAATATTCTTTCATTTTATTATTTGAAAATTCTTGGTCTTTTTGAGTTAATGTTTTTGTAGTTTTTACAATTTCTTTATGTTTTTTTTGTTTGTGTAATATATTATGATGATTCATCTAATTTTTATATGATTTTAGATGACGAGGCGTCATCCTAGAAAAATCATTATCTTGAGAAGTATTCTTTAATTTTTATTTAATATATTTTATCAATATTTTTTCTTATTTTTTTCTTTTAGATGATTTTAAATATCATTTTCTTATCATTATCAATCATTAATATAAAATTTATTTTAAAAAACTTTCTAAATTTAGCAAATAAATAGGACATGATATTTAATAATATTTAATAAAATTATATAATATACTTTTAGATACTAGACGAAATTAGATGACGAGTTTGCAGAGCCACTTATAAATTTGTGGCATTTTTTACACTGCAGTATTTTAGAGATCTGCAAAGTTAGGCCCGGCCCGTACCCGACACGAGTCCAGCCCTGCCAGAACGGGCTTCGGGCCCAGGCCCAGACTCTGGCCTAATTCTATTTAAAATAATCGGGTTCGGGCCGGGCATAATATTTTTAAAAAAAATCGGGCCGGGTCAGGTCAGACCTTGGAATTTTTTTTAAATATATCTAAATTTATCAATTTTATATTGAATCTTTTATGTAAAATAAAAATATTTGATTTTATTTATTGAAACTAAACGACATATAACATATGTCTTTTATTTTGAGTAATTATAAAGATTAATTTCTATATTTAAATAAATTCGGGCCGGGCCGGGTCGGGGATAATGATGGATATAACGGTTTTAATAAAATATGGTAGTTGATTAGCAAATTTATATATGATGACTAACATTATATATCATTACCTATCTTAAAATACCTAAACTTGGAATAAATTTTTCATTTTAAAATTACATTATTTAAAATTTTAATACTATTTAAATTAACTAATATATAATTTTTTAAAGTGTCTGTACTTTTTGAATTAAAATACAGATATTTTTAAATAATTTGTAGCTAGGATACAAGACCCCAGATCCTTTTAAAAAGTTTAAAAATGATACAATATCTTAGATAAAAATATCCACTATATTGTTTAACCCTGGTTCTCAGCCATATAATATATTCCTTCTCCTTATAAAGATAATTTGAAAGAAAAAAAATATTGAAAATGCTTTAATTTTATATGGCTCAATATAATTTTTTTGGGAATAGGGACAAAATTTTAAAAGATGTAATTCTAATAAGGTTTTGTCTGAAAAAATAAATTAAAGGTTCAAACGGCACCGATATTATTATTTTTTACGAACCGAACCTGAACCATGAACATTTCTTTTGTCTGAGCCTAAGTCTGAACGGAACATATATTAGTTATGATTCGGACCTGTTCATAATAATGGCATAATATTCAAACTTTGGGGATTAAAATCCTATAATTTGCAAATTTTTAAAATGAAATTCCCCAGCTTCCTCATGGTCATCCCTGTACACCTTTATAATTCATCATTATTCTACCTATAGGGAATTATTACGAAGCTTAATGGTTCGGTAAAGGTGGGTAAGGGCACGTGACTATAACTGTTCTATAATAAAAGTGGTTCGTTAGTCTGAATTAATCAAATTTTTGTCCCTTTACAACTTTGATATAAAGGGGAATAAAATATAAATCTCTTTGTTGTTAGGTACAAAAGTATGTTTAAATTCCTTTGAATTCCGAAATAAATTTCATAAATTTAAAGCCTAAAAATATTTAATAAACTTTTCAACATACTCTTGTTTTAAATACTTAAATCTTTATGAACTTTTATATCTAGATAAGATATGCTCATATTCGTATTAATGTGAATAATAAAAATAATTATATTCGATAATAAATTCTATAAAAAGATTTTCAAAAATGAAATAAATAAAATGTTAAAATTTAAAAAAGTGATCTATAAATGTGAAAATAAAATAAAAAGCAAAATTTATCAATAATTTTGAATATTTAAGAATAATTCGATAGAATGATAATTTCGAATCATATAATTTTTTAATTCGTAGCAAGAATCGAATATGGATAATTCGTTTTAGGTAAGGTCTAACTCCGAATCCCACATCAGCAGCAAGCCTTATTTAGACAATATTTAATCGGTAAATCACAGACTCCATTTCTAAGTAATAAAATATTATTTTATAAATATTTTCTCAACCCTGGCACCATAGCATGGAAAAGAAAGGAAATGGAAAGGAAACACAAAATACGATTTTTTTAAAAAACTAAAAAGATATACCGTGTACTTAATAGACCCCTGTCCTCCTAGAGCTCCCTTAGCCGCTTCATATTGTTTGACCCGTTGCCCATCCTCATAGTTGAGAAGGTGCTCTACGGCTTCGACCATTTCCTCTGAAATGGCGTACAAGATGGCGTCCTTAGTGTCCACATGATACTTGAGTAGCAGTTCTAACATTTCCAAATTGTCATTTTCTATGGCTATCAATAGGGCAGAACGGTTGAGCGGATCGACGCAGTTTATGTTGATGTGAAAGTAAAGTTGAGCTTCTTCTAGGATCTTACCTACCTTTTAAACCAAAAAATATTTGTAAACATTTTTAAAAAATAACAATGGGTAGGCAGATTTGTAGTTTATCGTGTCAAAAATGGATGACAAGGCGAATTTACTACATTTTAAAAGCCCTTTTTATACTATTATAATTGAGTCAAACCATGCAAAGATCGGCTAAAGTTTGAAAGAACTCAAATCGTTATAATTCTGTGAGAGTCAGCCAGAATCTTACGAACAAAGATTGGAAGTCAAAATTTATTCTGACCAGAACTAATACCAAAAAAAATTCTCTTAATGAGGAACGTGAAAAAATTCATTTTTGAAATTTTTCTTATAAAATAATGGCAATTTATTAAGACATCTTAAACGAGTCGATGATATAATTGTTTCATATTAATAGTTAAATAGATTAATGAATAAAATCGTGCTGATTAAAAAATAATAATTAAATATTATGTATTTTTTTAGGAAAGTTCCGGATCATTCGAAAGCCCAGACAGAACCGTGAGATTTTGAAATTTCACACCATCAAAATCTTATGTAAAATAATTGGGAAAAATTTAGGGTTTGTCAAATTTTACGCTCACCACTAATCCCTAGATGGAGTAATAAATCATTTAATTTTTCTTTCTTATTACCAAAAGTCGTCTTCGACACTTTAAAAGTTACAACATTAACACTACTAGCCTCCACTTCAGTCTGAATTATCAAAATTGGCGTTAAAACCTAATGAATCGTTTAAGTTACTACCGGAGGAAAGACTCTGAGACGGCTAGTCTCTACAGGGATCCAAACAAAGTCGGCATGTTAAACTTGTATGATTCGTTATTATTTACAGATAACCCGAATCTGAACCGTCAAAACATTTGTTACCCGATCCCTGCGAGTGTCTTGAATATTGAACCTTTAGATCTTAACTATTTTAACTATTTTTATATAATTTCATTTATTGCTATCTGACTATGCCAGTTAACCAAGTTAACATATAAAAGTGTTTTCAACTATAAACTTTATTCCTTTTCCTTATGGATATAATTTGCCCAAAGACTCTTGGAAATATTCAATAACTCAATTGCATTTGAGAATACAATTTGACAATTAATATTTGTTGCAATAATAATAATAAAATAAACTTTTATTGCTTTTGTGGGTTATGGCGATAAATTTTTTTTAAAATGTGATTCTTAATACATAATTCTAATTAGTAGTTTTTTTACGAACCGAAAATTACCTTGTACCGTTTGCTCTTATCTGAACGGACATTTGACATTTGCGGTTAAGTTTTTAATAATATTCAAAAAATGAGCAATTGAAAATATAAAATAATTTACAAAAAATAGATAACCTGTTAATATTAAAAATATTAAACCAAGATTTAAAAGACATAAAGTCAACTTATTAAATAAAAAAAAATGTATATTAAGATAAGATTGAAAAAAAGAAGAAAAAGATAAAATCAAAGGAATCAAATCCCCACCGCATTTTATTACTAATAATAAAAACATTAAAATTTCTCTAAAAAGATATTATTTTAAGAAAAAATTTAATTAATAATATTGTATGTTCTGATGAAACTATGTTAGATGGGTACATACCGAAATATTAGATTTGAAGAATCGGTTTGACAATATTTATAAAATGTGAAGAAATTTAGCTAAATTTGTGCAATGTCTAAATAAAAAGGACCATCGACTCGCCTCTATATAATTTTTTTTAAGTGGAGGGGGAGGGGGGGTAAGGAATCTAAAGGAGTATTCTGAGCTTGCATATAAAAAAATACCCATTTTTGGTCTAGCTCAATCGAAAATTTTTATCCTTCATCCGATTGAAAAATTTTCCGCGGTTTTTTATTTACGTCCTAGACAGGTTTTTAAATTTATTATTTTAAATAATTCTGGCTTTATTATGTAAATGGTTTCAAAGGGGAATCACATGAGAATGGAATCAAAACCATATAAATTAAAATTTATTTTAAAAATGAATCCAACCAGACGTGAGTTAATAATTTTAAAAACAAATGCCAGCCTAGCCAGAATTTTAAGAATTAAAAAAAAATGTAGATAATATTGTTCAGGATCATGAAAGTCAATTATAATAAACAAAGAATATAATTGATCACTCTTACTGCATTCATATATCCCCATTTTCATATCCGATTAATGTACTTTAACATTTAAAAAAAAACATTTACTGCTTCGCACAAAAAATATATTATTTCCACTTATCTCTTTTCAATTCCCAGAAACGATTTATTTTTTATGGTCAAAATTTTTTTTTCATACTTAAAAAATTTTAATAAAAGAAAATGGGAAAAAATAAAACCTTCTTAAAGTGACCATGTAAGGGGAACTATTATTATTTTAACTTTCAAGATAGAGAGGTAAACATATTAATATGATTATATCTATTTCGTAAAAAAGATAAGGAGATATAATATAAATAACTTATTATTTATTAGTATACTACAAAATTATAGCTTTTCTAAACCATACTTTCTTGTCATATTAATTATCTTTTCATATCTAATATTTTTTAATAAAAAGTAATATATTTTATATTTTCTAATTAATTTATATTAAATTTCTGTGATAATGCCACAAAAAAACACTGAATTTCTTATAAGTTATTCTTTTATATTGAAAAAAAAATTCAGTAAGGTTTTTTTTTAAAAATTAATATTTAATATAATATTTATTGGTTTACTTTTTATTAATAGAATAAAGCAACCAATAGAAATTCAAATTTTAGGTCCCGAATAAGAAAAAAAATATATATTTTCAAGCCGACCCAGGTTTTCCTTTCCAAGTTTTCTTGGTCCGTTCAGGATTTTCTTTGATTATTTATGGCCCAGTCATAAATATTCTAAATTTTGTTATTTTGATGCTAATTGTTTCAACGGGAAATTAAAAATATGAGCAGTAAATTAATATAAAACGCTTCATTATAAGATTTCCCAGCTGATTAATTGATAAAATTAAAATAAATTTTTTTAAATCAGCCATGTCCGGATTTTTAATTTTAAAAATTATGACCGGACAAATCATATTTTTAAAATTTTTAAGTCAAGCCAGAATTTTTAAAATTGCCCACATTCTATGAGAAAAAGAGAAGAAAATTAATAGGTAAAATCTTTGAATTCGATAAAATAAGGAAGGAAAGAAGGCCTATGATCAAAAATATAGGTTTAAAAAAATATTCATAGAATAGAAAAAATTAATCATACAATAATTTGCCTAAATAAAATTAAAAAAAGAATATTCTTTACTAAATTTTATTGTACTAATTATAATTGGTTACTAAATAGAATAATAAAATAAATTTTAAAAAAACTTTTCCGTTATTTTTATTAAATTTTTAAGTCCTCATTTTTCCGAACCCTGAACCCGAACCTGAATTTTTCACACTCAACCCCTTTTTTTAAACTATTATTTATAAAATAAATATCGATTCCACGATAATTCAAAAATAAAATATACTTATAGGTGAAACCAAGAGTAAGATTTTCACTTGAGTATAATTTTAGGAGAAAATCCCACTCTCTATATTACCCTCCTATCCTATCTCTTCCAAAAATGAATAGATTAAGTGATTATAGAAAAATATTTACGAAAATCCTGGAAGTGATGAACACTATTTTTAACAAATAATTTTTTGGGTCTAACTTAAAACAACCATCCCTATCGTATTCGTACTGTAGTAGTGACCTAAAACTTGTGATTGTTAAATAAAGCACTCTTAAATAGAAGGGAAGGGTGCTATTATTTTATTCTGAAGGGGGAGGG
The DNA here is from genome assembly GCF_954871325.1 of Gordionus sp. m RMFG-2023. Taxonomy (NCBI): domain Eukaryota; kingdom Metazoa; phylum Nematomorpha; class Gordioida; order Chordodea; family Parachordodidae; genus Gordionus; species Gordionus sp. m RMFG-2023. The sequence continues at coordinate 24,882,637 of NC_088775.1, forward strand.
GGGGGGAGTAAATTTCCCATGCTATCTCCATATTATTTTCTCATATATTATGCGAAAAGATTACACGGGAAGGATACCTTAATATGTGAATACTCTCTCATTTTAAAAATTCAGTCTAGCAAATAAATAACCAAAAATTTTAGACTTGTCTCAAACTTAAAAAAATAAAATTTGCAGGACACTAAATTAATTACCTAAATTATTTTTTAGCTTATTGGAATTATTATACAAATTAATTGTATATTCCCGTTTCTCAAAATTTTAAAATATTTTTTTATTTTTTCACTCCTCTGGGATTGTAAGGAAATTTTTTTCATATATCAATTGTCACTTTTATATTTTTATAATGTAACACTTTTGCAATTACAAAACATTAACATTTTTTATGCCATACATACAGATACAATTAATATGAATATTTAATAAACCAAACCAACCAAATAAAAATTTTTTGTTGAAAAAATAAAATAAATAAAATTGTAAAATTTATTCAGCTGTTTTATATGGTTCTATTAATATTATGCAAGAATTTCATGTTAACTTTTACTCTCTTTTATTTAAAACATAGAATTGAATTTATTATTAAAGGAAAATCAAAAATAGAATAAAGTATATAAAATGAAAATTATTATTAGCTATAAACAAACTAATGGGTAAAAATACAAAAGTAAAATTAAATTAAAAATACCCAAAAAATAGGGAAAATATTTTAAAAAAAGAAAAATATCAAGTTAAAATTCCAAAAAATAGTTTTCAAATATCGGCTGATATTGGTTTACCATTTTTATATTCCCATTGGGCTAGGCAAAAAATTAAAGTGGCCAGGCAATATTTTTTGTATATTTATTTGATGAATTCTAATATTTCATAAAGGTGATAGTCCATAAAGTAAAATGTTTTTAATTTAACCACTCCCCGAGATTATCGGGCAATCTTAGTGAAAAATTGAAACAAAACCTGACCGGGCAAAAAAATTTCCGGACCGGGTCTGATTCTCACCCCATACTATTATAAAAATAATAAAGGAAAAAATTACTCACAGTTGGAACGTCCCCTTTTTCAACGGCTATGAGATACTGTTTTTCTTTGAAGGTGAGCTCGTGTTTGGGTTCGGGCATGAGTCCCTCCACGTACTCCATATTGATTCCGCCAGCATCAGGCCTGCCCCTAGAGCCGGTTTTATCGGGGGGACCTCCTTTATTTGGAGGCGTGTCTATATTTTTACGGAGTGCGATTCCCCGACTGGCTCCCGTGGAGGATGGAGGATTGCTTAAGGTGGCCGGGATGGTATTGGTCGTGTTCACCCTGTGTGGGAATCATTTTAATAGATTGGGAAATAAATAAAATTATAAAAACATCACCGGACAAATTATGAGAAGTTGTTGACTAACATTTAATTACAAAAAAATGTGAACAAAGTGGAATGGAAATGACTAGGAAATGATAAAATAGGTCGATGAGGGAGAGCTTGTGGTGGAAAATTCTAAAAATAATAGATATAAGGATGAAGAATAAAAATTATAATAATGCTCCGTAGTTGCCAAATTTTGCTAAGGGGGAGGGGGACAAGAAGTTTGGTTTTCCCCCATAAATTTTATTGAAGGTCTTTAAGTCCACACAATATAAGTCTTAGTAATGTTAGCCTCAATGTTCAATGGGTTATTTTTTCAACGTTAAATCATTTTATGAGGGTTTAATATAATTTTATCCAAAATGAATTCTCTCATTTTCAACATAACTACCCTAAAAATTTTAGCCCTTTCCGTTCACTCAAGCCATTTAAAATTTATGTGCACTAGAATTTGTTAGGAAGTAATCGAGATTTAACCAATTTATTAATAGTTGTATTTTGAAGTTTCGTATTACATATATATATACTTTTATTTTTTTATATACCACTTTGCAACATCTTGTTATGAAATTTTCTTCACTTAAAAATCTTTGTAATAATACTTCTTTCAAAGTCTCCCCATATTGTTTGTCATATTTTGTCCCCTTTGTCCATCATCATTTTACTTATATAATCAGGGGCGGACTGGCCATCGGTGGGCATTTTGACCACGAAACCGCGAGAAAATGTCGATTTTTGAGGCCGATCAGAGGAAAATAAAATATCAAAATAGAAACCGATTAGAAAAAAATTATTATTATGATCACATTTTTTTTCTCTTATCATTTATTTATTTTTAATGATATCTCTATGATTCGAATATCACATTCCTTGAGAATTGTCATGTAGTTTACTATATTTTAATGCATAATATATCAATAACGTCGCTTGATGCTACACATCATTATCACGTTCTTTTCTTTGTTTTTTTTTTCAAACGAAGTGAAAATGCTTCCGTTTGAGTAGAGTCTAAGTTTTGATTAATTTATTATATTATATTATATTTTTATACATTGATTTATTGTAGAAATAATATAGCCAACATTTCTTTTTCTTAATTCAATGAAATCAAATAAAATCCAGGTTAGTGAATCAGATCAAAGGATAGATGCTTGGGTGAAACACAATAATTTATCTGGCCAAAGTAAGTTGAGAAGGCTGCAAAAAATAGGTGAGATAAGGTGGTGGGCACGTGAAAAAGCCCTTAGATGGATTTATGGTAAAGAGAGCTTGCTCCCAATAACGATAAAGGCACTTCAATTTATAATAGATAATAAATAATTTGAGACAAAAACTTGATAATTTATATAAATTTAAGATTCTAAGTACAGCTATAATATATTTGGAAATTTTTAAAATAATGGGGCCACTATATCTTCAAACTAAAAAATTAGGTACTTTGTCAGCATGGAAAATAAAAGAAGATGCTAAATCTTCTGTATCATCGATTATTACATCGATTCAAAATAAAGAAAGCTAATTTAAATGAAATATTTTCATATTTATAGCTCCCGGAGAGCATCTGAGTACAAAATTCTCTGTAAAAAGATCGAATAGGAAGAGCAAAGAGAATATATACTGACAAGATGAACGTCCTCAAGAATGGATTGACACCTATAGGTTCGAACTATTTCGTCCTATAATTGATCAAATTATAAATAGCTTGTAGGAACTACTTTCTGCGAATTGAGAGCTTATCTTGAATGTGCAATATTTGCATCCAAGACATTTTGATGAAATAAATAGTAAAAATATTTCTGAAAAGGCCTTGGAAAAACTGGCACAATTGGCATATATATTGACTGTTAAATTTCATAACGAATTATGTTCATTTGTCGTGTATTCAAAGATTTGGTAACAGAATTAAATAAAACGGACGATGATATCGCATGTACAAGTGAGGAGTCAAATGAAGAAGATGGAATATTACAATATGATAATAAATCTGAGTGTGATAATAATAAATGTAACAAGTGTTTGATATGCGTGTATGAAATTCTTAAAAGATACAGTATACATACAAGTGACTAATTTATTTTTGGCATATGAATACATTTTAACTTTATCATTCACGCAGGTTAATTGCGAGAAAGCATATAGTAAATTAAAAATTATATAAATAAGCTGAGAGCTAATATTGAGCAAGAAAAATTAGAAGCATTTTTAATAATGTCAGTTGAATTAGAACTATTAGCGTAGATTGAACTAGAAGATATTCCTGTATATTTGCGCAAAGGTTCAAAGTTAATGAGAGATTTATTAACGTAAAAATTATATTAGAATCTTATTAATATTATTTACAATATGATCGGTGCCTGATTTTATAAAAGTGCAGCAATTTTATACTCTGTAATAATGTATAACTGCAATATATATTTATAATTAATTGATTTAATATATTGAGTATGCATTTTTTTTATATTTAACATGTGATGTATAATTTGATTCTATAGTGCAATATCGTTGTAAATCTAATATAAAATATATTTTTCAATGGATATTATTTTATATAGGTAATGAATATGATTTTAGATGTGCATTTTTTTAAAATAAAATTTATGATTATCGTATAATAATTCTATTCTTTTTTTACTAAAAATGTAAAACTTTTGAACTTATTTTCAAAAAATAAGAAGTAACAAAAATCATGTAAATCAAAAAAGCCATTTAAAGGAACCCGGTCGAAGACCTGGCAAAATGGGGGTATGGGTGCGAAGCCCCCATATAAATGAGGCCGCTATAAAAAATGCCCACGAGGCCGTAGCGTCGCCAGCCCGCCCCTGTAAAAAATATATGGAAAGATTTTATTAAATTCAAAGGTTCATGGCAAAAATTTCCAAAAATCATAGAGCAGGTTTTCACATGCTGGAATATATTTCCAGCATATATCTTTTAAGTAAAGCGCTCGCAAAAAATGATTTAAAGTTGAAAAAATAACAAATTGACTGAAAAAACACATTGATGCAAGCTTTACATTTGCATAAACATTTTTGGGAGAGAGGGGTGCAGGGAGAAATTTTAATTGCAAAAATGTGGACAACCAAAATTAAACAAAGTGTTCTATTTTTCCAAGTGAATTGTATATTGACTTTCAGCTTTAGGTAATATTTAGTATTTTAAATATGCCTCTTTTCGACACTGCAATCTGAAGATCATGCCCTATTAGCTTCCCTCAACCAAGGTTCAGGACATGAATACTTGGATGCCATCCCCTCTAAAAATCTTGATCTCGAACTTTCAAATCAAGAATTCAGTTTTGCTGTAGCCATTCGATTAAATACAACAACCTCAGTTTCATATAAGTGCGCCAAGTGCAAAAGGCCAGTTAGTCAAACTGGTCGTCATTGCCTCCAATGCATTTTTAGCAGTGGACGCTCGATCCGGCATAACAGGTGTAATGCTCTCATAAAACGAGCTTTACAGTCAGCAGGCTTTCCTGCCACTTTAGAACCCTCAGGTCTCTTTACGGATGGGAGACGACCCGATGGAATTACACAAATTCCCTGGGAGAATGGCCGATTTCTAGCCTGGGATTTCTCCTGCGTTGACCCCCTCTCACCCTCCAACATCAATAAAGACATTTTAAAATACACCGAAGATTTTAAAACAAATAAATATGTGGATATTCCAGATGAGTATAAATTCGTACCAGTTGTCACGACAACCTTAACATCTCTTGGAAGTCAGGCTCTTAGCCTAATTAAAAAGATTGGCAGAACCTTAAGAACAAAATCAGGAGACCCAAAAGAAGGCGTCTACTTACGTCAACGCATAGGAATTCAGATTATAAAATCTAATTTCACATGCTTCATAGGATCATTCCCCGAGGAGCCCGATTAATCTAGATTTTTTTCTTCTTCCCTTTTTTTTTTAAAAATTACCCCCCCCCCCCCCTTCCTCCTCGTATTATCATTTGCACTAATTATATTCCCATTATTATACCTTGTATAATGAAGTCGTTGGTTGTTAAATTTCTTAAAATTTCTAGAATTGTTAAATTATATATTTTTCTTAAAAAGTTTTTTATAATAAATTAATCTCAAACTACATAAACTTTATTAAATTGTCTTTTCTAATTTATGATTTACTGTATTTGAAACAAAACATGTTTACCTGTTAGAGGGATTCATCATGTCGAAAAAAAGTTTTTTCCTCTTGTTTTTATGGTAGTAAGTGTAGCTGGAATTGAGATTTTCGAAAGGGTCCTGCCGATTAGAGGGAGTTTTGTCGACTTAATTCGTTGATTAAAAAAATAATAATAATGAGCTTTTTACACAATGATTAAAACTATAGTTGATTGGATCATTCGAATCAGGAAATTGTAATATATATATTATTTTAGAGTGGGGGTGCGGTGGTAATGTATTATTTTGAGACATCTTTTATTTTTAAATTAAAATGACCGAAGTACACGTGTGAGAGGAAAGTATAAAATCTTTTAAAATTTTAGTGTAAATGATATGTTATTAAAACGGGAGTAATTGAAGGTTGACCAATTTGATCATCCTTGATAATATGAATCAGTGGTTAAAATATAATCATTTTTATTGATAATATGTCAAATCTGACAGGCCTTATCATCATAGGCAGACTAACGTAAATAATCAATCAGCCTTGGTAACGGTATCAGTAGGCCTATATTTTAAGCCAGGACCGGAAGAATTTTTATTTGTCTCCGTCCTCCCGGTCAGAATTTATTTAAATATAGAAATTAATTTTTTATCAATATAGTTTTATATAACACTGAATCTAACAGAATCATCAAATATATTTTCAAAATAGTTATTACTCCTCCGCTTTTATATGTCCCCCTCTTTAAATGGTTTTTAAAAAATTTTTTATCCATAATATCAATTTTTAATGATTATGTTTTTTATATTTAAAACTAAAAAAAATTCCTTGCTTCTTGCCAAAAATTTAAACATAAAATGAAATCATATCATATTATATTTTAACATCTTATGTCAGGCCCGTGGCTAAGTATGCCAGGTTTGGGCCAGTTGCACATCTCTAATGACAATTTTCTTCAAGTTTATTATGTTGGACTCATATAATTCCATATTTTACATTAACACTTGGTTTACTTACTAAAAATAGTAAAGGGACTTTTACACCCTCCTTAAGCTGGTGACAATTTAACAACCCCCCCCCCCTTCGTTCTATATTTTATCCACTCCCCTCTATTACCAAATCAAATTAGCAAAAAAGGAAATACAAATCAAAACTGCCCCCCGCTCTCCGATTTTATTCAAATGATAATAGCGTTGTCATATATCTACTTAATCCTTTCCAATTTACGCGATGGTGTTGCGTCATACCGTTGAATGTTTTGTAATTATATTTTATTAATGTCATGGCGAAAAATATAATGACTGTGATATTAGGAGTTTCTAATTAGGTCTGTATTGATCAATGAGGGTGTTACGGGGTATGGGAAATACAGCAGCACAAGCCACCAGCAAACTTAAGAGCACCATTTAAAATATTATTATTTCTTGTTTTGCTAATTTTGAAAAAAATGAGTCATCTTGAAGTTATAAAAGACGCCATTATATATATTGATCCAGAGAAATTCTCGCTTTATTTTTCAACGAATGCTATCAACGGTTAAATTAGTATTCAAATTTTGCAGTTATTCAATTTCGTTTAGTTAAAAAAAATATGTATACCATACCAATATTTAATGGCAGTACCGAGTGAATTGGTATTTGGTTTTATTTTTCATTTAGATAGAGACTGCCAAATTAGTTTATAATACATATTAAAGGATCTTAATTTTCGTAAAGTGTCTGTGGCTTAGTCAATAAGAGCGTTGCTTGCCAATCTTATGGCTCTTGATTCGAATTCAAAAGCAGTATCTAGCGAATCGGTATTTTACAATTTAGGCGTTGATAGGGACTGCCAATTATATATTTTTCAATAAGACCCACTTATATACGGAATAACATGGTCGTGTCATATATACAATATATCATTCCCCTAAGGACAGAACTACCAAGTTTTCCTCATAAAAAGATATGGTCCTTGCTGGATTCGAACAAAACCATCGGATACGACTTCTTATCGAGACGGAACTACCAGTTGCCTTCAGAAAAAATATATAATCCTTTATATCATTAACCCACAATTCTTATCGCCTATTTTTTTTCTCAAGGATACCAACAAACCTTGTACCCAATTGTAATTTAACTAAAATAGGTGGAACTTAACCGATTTTGTAATAGTGAGATTTAGTAATGAATATTATAAAAGACAATTCAATTGCGAAATTAAAAAAAAAGTTTAATGAGTAAAAAAAATTTATAAAAAATTTATATTGAATTTTTTTTTTATTTATATATTTTTTGCAACGCGTGCGCGTTTATTCGTTCTTAAAAATAAAAGGGCAGCGAATGTCGTATTTTACATCACAAGTTAGAGAAATGGTAGGTGTGAAAATCTCCTTGAAAGGGAAGATACCTCTTAATTTAAATTATTAATTTTGTCATTATGGCATAAGCGACCATAATTATTATCCAGAGATGTAAAAGGCCCTCAAAAAATATGGAGGAGGGAAACTTGCGCAAAATATTTTTATGATCCGGGCTAAAAAACTTTCTAAAATTATTTGATGAGCATGTTTGGACCAGTGTTGTTAAAAGCTACTTTTAAAAGTAGCATGCTATTGCTATTTTACAAAAAAAAGTAGCGCGCTTTAGTTACTTTTTAAGCTATTTTGGAATTTTTAAAAATATTTTTCACGCTCATAATTAAAAAATATTGATATAAAAATTTGACTAATAATTTATTTATTTTTTATTGGATAATAACATTTCTATACTGTCATCCTCAAGTCTAGGAAAGTATAAGCTTTACCGTACTAAATAATCGTTCAATACTAGAACTTGAGTATACAGTATTAAATTTAGTATATTAGTTATAATTTTAAAATTATAAAATAAATACAAAATTTTATATAAAAAATATTCATTTGAGTATTTTATTTTTATATTATAAAATGCGTCTAGAGGATTTTCAATAGCATTATCATTTAAATTTATTTCAAAAAAAATCATCGATAATAAGTAGTGTTTTTGATCTGGAAAGGGTATCCTGGTTGGTATAGTATTATTTAACATTACAATTTATTTTCTTTGAGTCAAATTAATATCATTGACGTCTTTTGATGGGAAGTACAAAAACGTTGGTGAGCAAGATCCAGTGTATTTTTAAAAACGGCTAGATCAAGATTTTAGCCAAAATAATATTATGTACACTGGAGATTGCTAATAGATGTCAGAAAAGTTTGGATCCCTATTTGCCACATCTCGAGGCTTGCATAATATTATTTTGACTAAAATTTTAATCGGGTGCTATTTAAAAACAATCAATTCAATTCGAAACCAGGGTGAACAATAGCAGCTATGTAACATACAGATAATAAATTATAAAATATATCATTGAATTCTCGGCATTTAAAATTTAATTATTTTGAAAACTAGATTTATAATGCATAATTTATAATATAAATTTCTTTCAAAATTAAAAAAGATTATGATTTTAGAATTGATTATAAAATTATAAATTTTTTTATTAATAATTTTATTATCTATTATATTAAATTAAAAGTACAGAGGTAGCGCTCTAAATTAGTGGCGCAAAGCAGCCGATATTTTTTTACCGCTACTGAAAAAAATAGCATGCTAGATGCTGACCTCTATGTTAGTTTTGTTATCAATTTTTACAAACGGCCGATCAAGATTTTAGCCAAAATTATATTAAGTAAGCCTCGAAATTTGGCAAATAGAAGTCCAAACCCTTCTGCCATCTATAAGCAAACAAGCTTACATAATATTTTGGCGAAGATTTTAATCGGGCCGTTTCTATGTTATGGTATATTCAGAGATCCAAAGTGTACCGAATATCGGTTGGTTTTCGGTTAGATAAAAATAGCGGTTTATAGTTCAGGTTCGGTTCGTGAAAAATAATAATATAGATTAGGTTTGAACCTTTAAACCCCGTTTCTAGTTTGATAAGCATATTATAATTAAATAAAGAAATGCCCATTTTTTAAATTTATCATTATTCTCTAAAAAATAATATCGAGTCGTATATACCAATTAAAATATTCTCTTGTCAAATTTACTTATAAATGAAAAAGAATAGTATTTTCATTTTCGAATACGAATACGAATACGAATAGAATAGCACAATTATCCAATTCGAAAATTGACTATGAATAGTGCAAAAAATATTCCTTTAATAAAATAACTTATTCATTATTCGAAATTTTATTATTTATTCGAAATTATTCATAATTTATTAGTAAATATTTGTATATTTGTACGAATACCAAATTGGTTGATTCGTATTTCTGTAGTAAACCACTTAATGAAAATATATCATTGGCGTACGCAGCGGGGGGGGGGCAGGGGGACAAATCCCCCCCCCCCCCCCCCAAAGCCAAAAAATGCAGATGCCGGATATATTTTTCAAAAATATTTTTGTTTAGAGTGTTGTGAAGATTTAATTTAAAACATATCCATATTTTTTAATTCGTTTGTAAATAAAAATTTTAACTTGTAAAAATTGATAAGAATATATAAATATGTTATTTTAACAACTTTTTACAAGTCAAATAATTTTATTTTCAAATAAATTAATAAATATTAAAGTGTTTTGAATTAAATTTACACAGTACTATATTAATTTATATTTGTTAATATTTATTCCTATCTCATATTAAATATATATTTAATTACATTTATTATCACATTCATCGCTAAGTTTATCAATTAATTTCGATTTCAAGTTTTCCGGCGTAATATTATCTTATTATTTTCAAATTTTTAGTGGCGTAATATTTATCTACCATTTTTAAATTTCTAGTCAAATAATAATTATTCTGAAATTGTCCAACAGGGAGAAAGAAATTGCAACCTTGTCCTACGAGATAGAGTCTCCGCCATCAAGCAGTAACAGCTTTTATGGAGTTAGAAGAGCCGATTATTTGATATTACTGACATATCACAATGGCCTGGAAGAAATTTTTTCTTAGAAGCAAGAAAATTATTGGATTCAATGCTTATTCCAAATTTTTTTTCTCATTAGAATGTACAACTATTTTATGTATTACTTTTCATAAACATGATGACTTGATTAAGAAGATGAGAATAGCGGAGAGCATTTTATTAGAATTCAGGGAAATTAGGGCTAATGTTTATGAAGAATTTCATATTTTATATGTTATTGTTAAATCAAAAGCAGAGCTATACGTGTTTAATATTTGTCTCACTCGACTTGCAGCAAGGCAAGCTCATAGTTAAAACATTAATATAGGATCAGTAGAAGAGTATATCTTAGATACAAATACATTTATAAACCAGCATTTACCAATCTGCAAATATTATTTCCATAAAAGCCTTCCCAACCTTTTTTAGATGGTGATAGAAAAAAAAATATTTGTTGGATTTTTATCATGAAGATGTTAAAGTATCTTATGATGCCTTATTAGCTGAATAACTATGTTTATAAGATTAACTATGGTTGATACAGTCCCAAAAAATTCTATGGATGCTCTTCCTTATTTCAAACACATTTTAGATTATATTCCCAATGTATTAAAAGGGTTTATATATATTAGCAACTCTTCCCAATAGTAAACTAATGAGAGAACATTCTCTTTTTTAAGAAGAATAACAGAGCCTGCAGGGCACGACCCGGATTTTTACGGCTAAGCTCAATTTTCAGGCCCGGCCCGGCCTTTTTTAAAATAAAATTTTCAGGCCCGACCCGGATTTTTTTAAAATAAATTATATTTATTTTTGATTTTTATAGCTACTAATAACGATTTCAAATATAGGCTGTTTTAAAATATACAGTCCGGCCCGGATATTTTTTTTAAAAAAATTTTCAGGCCCGGCCTAGATGTTTTTTTAAAAATTCAGGCTCAGTCCGGGTGTTTTTTTAAAAAAATTCGGCCCGGGGGTCGGGCCTGCAGGTCTCTGAAAAACATACCAAGAAGTACAACTTTTGAAAGTAGATTGAAAGGTTTGGATCTTTTGAATATTCATAGGCATTTGACAACAAGCAAGGATGAGATAATTGAAAAATTAGCTCAATCCCAACGAAGATTGGATTTTACATTGTAAATATATAACATACAAAATACAATTATTCCCTAAGCTTTGTGTATTAATTTATATTTCTAACATTTAAATTTTTTATACTTTATATATAAATTTAAAAGCTCAAAAAATTCAAATTTCTATTTTGGGTCATTTAAGTGATTCTTTACATATAATTTTTTTATAATTCACATTAATTTAAAATTGTGTATTAGAAATACTTATTAGTCCTAATAAATTTATGCTTGATATTTTTAAAAAACAATATTTCTTAAAAAATTTTATTATCCCCCCCCCCCCCCCCAGACCAAATTCCTGCGTACGCGCCTGAAATATATAGATGCTAATTTATAATTGTATTTAAATTGCAAATTAAAATTGAAAAGAAAAAAACTATATTAAATCTCTAAAAATACCTGTTTACAACCTGGCATAACAGAACCTCGAATTTTAAACATTTTCTTGATATTTAAATATGAATACTCAGTGCGAGTTTATTTATTATTATTTAGAAAGAAAGATTTTATCGAACATCCATAGAATACATTTATTATAGTAGTTAAAAAAAGTATGGAATAGGGCTGATCGATGATTAATGAAAAAATTTTTTTTTTAAATATTATTAATATTAATATTTACATTGCTATGCTAATAACAGATGTTTATAGATCGAATATTTTTTTAAATATTTTTTAAATATTGTTTATTTTTATATATACCCTCCCCCCCCCTTCCCCGCTTTCCTTTTCTCCAATAAATTCTTTATATTAAGTTATATAATCATTTTTTTATATTAAAATTTTATAATATACTTCTTTTTTTATGAATGATTTTTTCACTGATCATCTATCTATTGATTGGATTAAGAAAATAAAAATATCAAATGGTAATAAATAATGTTTAATAAATATAGATCCTTTTGTGTATGGTTGAATTGCAATAAGTCTTTTTCGTACCCTTTCCGATTAAATATGATTAGGCGGATCGACCTAAAAATGAAATATTGCATGTCTAGATGTTAGATAAAAATCCGCGACCACCCATTGTAGACGTTTAATATAAATTTATAACACATTTTTTGTTGTGTTTTTGCTAAAAATCTAGTGATTCTCCTATTGATATTAAATTAATAAATTAGGTGTGCAAAAGCGGCTAAAAAAATTAACTCTGATCTCATCAAACCGAACTGGAAATTAATTCTTCTCCTAAAATTTTATTTTTTTAAATATCGAAAATAACCCCCTCCCGCCATCTCTAAAAATAAAATGAGAAGAGTTTCCATTTCGGGAAAAATTTTAGAAGATAATTTAAAGTGATAAAATTATATGTGATTTGTCTATCCTTCCATTGATTAAGTGTTGACAAAATTTCTTTCCCCTTTTTAAATTTTTTGAAAAATATACAGAGAAGGGGTTGTATTAAAATCACCATACACCCATCATTAGTCCAAAAATTATGAAAAAGTTTTTGATTATATAATTATAGAATCGGAAAATAAGAGCATGATGCTACACAGGGAGAATACAATTACAAATAAGCATATCAAATGGGAAATATTTTGAATCCACCCATCACAAACAATCCAATACCTATAATAAAATTGCTGCAGTGAATAAAGAATGCCCAAATTTTAAAGAATCTCTGCAGGCTAGTCATCTAAGTTCGTCAAGCATCTAAAAGCATATTTTATAATTATATTAAAAATCACATTAATACAGGGCCGTAAAAAATTTTTGGCCCCCAAACCTGACTCCCGAAAAAATCTTTGGCCCCCCAAAAGTGGCCCCCAAAAATTTTTCTGCCCCCCCCCCCCCCCAATTTGAAATTTTTTTTTAGAATTGATTATTTTTATATTATAATATAAATTTTGAATATTTATTCAAAAATATTCAAAAAACATGTCTATTTAGAATTGATTATTTTTATATTTTTAAAATAAATTTTGAATATTTATTCTACAAACATGTCTAGTTTGTAAATTTTTTTCTATCCTGTTTTATTTTTATTTTTACCCAATATTATTATCATTCATTCATTTTTTTTTCATTGTTTTTGTTGTGTATAACATTCTCTATAGGTATCACATTTATATTATAATATATAACCAGTTATTTTATTTTACAGCGTTTATTTTAAAATTATGAAGAAACAATCAGTTATTAACTCTTATTTTAAGTTAAAGTTAAACAAATGTCAAGCAACATCACCTCTACAAACTACTAGTAATACTACATCAGAAATTTCAGAAACTGATTCTTCTCATAGTTAGTATAAATTTATATTATTATTTCATGACTTATATGATATTGATATAGGGCAATACCTATATATTATTATTTCATATATATTTATTTTATATAAGATAAGAGATAGACATTTATTATTAATATTATCATTTTTGTATAATAATTTTAATTATTAAAATATATTCACTCATATTTCAAGATATGAATGAAGCCAATAATTTAGAAAATGATCCTCACTACACTCAGGAGGAGAAAGATGGTAAATAGTTTAAAATTTAACCCAAATTTTTCTATTTATATATTTTTGACAATATCAATAGAAGTAGGAGAATATGGTGTTTCATTATTACATTTTGATTTTAAAACAAATATAGACGAAGAAGAGACTCAATCATCTTTATCTAGCCGCTCAGTCTCTCATTGTCAAGAGGCAACTAGTAATTGATTTATAAATATAAAAATATTATATTTTTTTGCTAATCTTTAAAGATATAATGTTTATGACCTTTTTCTAGTTTTTAATACTGAATATCTATAATTTTACTGATCAACTTTACTGATAATCTTCATCAGGGTTGGGCACTACAGTATAGCAAATACTTGTATCTTAAATACAAGATAAATTTTGTGTTTGTTCATTTTCATGCCCTTCCTTCGCCCATCCTGATGACCATTATTATTTATGACCCTTTCCCTCATTACAATTTATTAATTATAATATTTTTAGTGTCAAAAAAGTCCTCTAATGGTTCAATTCAAATCCCAGGAGACCTTGGCCAGAATAAACCAAATCAAATCAAATTAAACAATTACGCGGAAAAAGATATCCATGGAAGGCAAATATCATTAAAAATCATGGTATAGAAGCCGAGACAGGTTGGAATATAGTGTAGAAGCTGACGCTGCCTTTTGTTTTCCATGTAGAAAATACTTGTGTAATCCAAGTGATGAATTTGGACAAACGGGATTCAGAAATTGTAAAAATGCGTTAGCTGCCAAGAAGGGACTGCTAAAACACGGGAGCTCAAAAGCTCATTTAAATACAATTACAATATGGCATGATAAAAATCAAAATATAAACAAAGGTACAGAAATAACTAAAATGTTGGGAGGTGATCAAATTAATCGTAATCAATATTATATTAAATCAATATTTGATTTGATGCTATTTCTTAGGATACAAGAGCTACCTTTCCGTGGGACTGGTTCAACAAATATTACGGATGCTGCAAAAGATGAAAACATAATTTATTCTTCTGGGCTATTTATAGCAATGTTTTCCTACACCATCCAAAAAGACACTGAATTAAATAAAATTATGAAATTTATACCCCAAAATGCCCAGACATCACCACAGATTCAAAACGAAGTAATATCCATTATGGCAGATATGGTGCTTGAACATATTTCAGACAAATATAATAAAACCGAGATGCCTTTTTTTTGTCTTAAGGCTGATGAGACAAAAGATGCTTCAGGTTCTGAAAACCTGAGCATAATAATTCGCTATATTTTTTCTGGAGAAATCCAAGAAAATTTAATAGGAATCATTAATTTAGAGTGTCTTTCTGCTGAAAGCATTACAGATTGCATTTTAAAGCAACTTAATGATCTAAATATTAATTCAGCTAATATAATAAGCCAGGCATATGATGGTGCAAACGTTATGTCTGGCCGAAATGGAGGAGTGCAAACACTTCTTCAAAAATAAATTAATAAAAATGTTCCTTTTATACATTGCTACAACCACAAGTTGCATCTTGTGGTTCAAAATTGGTATAATAATATTGTTATTATTTCAATTTTTTTAATTTATCAAATGCATTGTATAATTTTTTCAGGTGTTTTAACGTATCCTGTTAATATACAGGCCACACCCTTAAGAAACTTTTAGACCAGAGGTGGACTGGTCATTTGGAAACATCTCGCATTATTTATGAGAATTTTGAGGCTATTGGTGAAGTATTATTTTACATTTCTAATAGAACTCTTAATTCAGAGGTTTCAATTCATGATTCAGTCGAAGCCTCTGGTCTTTTATCTCAATGTATTAATATAAATTACATTATATTAGCCATCATAATTTATGAGATATTAATTACAATAGATCCAATAAAATAATAAGTATCTACAATCAGTAGGTACTAATCTAGTGGATGCTAAAAATTGTATTGATTCTACTATCAATATATTAAAAAATAAAAGAAGTGATAATTCTTTTGCTTTGATTATGATTAAGGCTGAAAAACTTTTATCAAAATTTAATCTTACTCCCCAAAAATCATCACGGGTACGTAAAACGCCTAAAAATTTCCAAGATTTTTTAGTTGATAGCAAACTAGAATTCGATTGTGAAAAAGACTCCAATTGGAGTTCTTTAAAAAGGATATATTATGAAATTATAGATAACTTTGTGGATCGTTTTTTAGACCGATTTACAGAAGATGTTTTTAATCTTTTTTCATCTTTTAATACATTGTCTCCCCTTGACCCTGATTTTTTTTATCAGATAAAATGGCCCTATTAAAATCCCTGTTAAACTTAAATATGGAAACACTGCATCATAAAATGAAGATAGCAAAAGGATCGGAAGCTAAAGAAATTCATAATTTTGAAAATATCTTACATATTATGTATAAAAAAAATATAATCATGCATTTAAAGAATTATATAAATGCTACTCAGCAGCGATAATCATTGGGATATCAATGGCTTCTTGTGAGGCCTCGTTCTCTACATTAAAGAGAGTTTTATCGAGCAGTAGAGAGTCTATGAAGGATAAACGTAAACAAAATTTAGTATTAATGGCGTATGAAAAAAGAATAACGCAGAATTTATCTTTTAGTTCATTTATATTAAAATTTAAAAATAAAAATCGCCGTATTCTATTATAGTAATAATTTGTTTTGTATATGCATATTAAAGTATTATTTTGTTTTGTATATTCATATTATAGTATTATTTTATTATTAAATTTTTAATAAAAATAGGAAAAAATTTCTATGAATGCGTAATTATTTGTTTGATTTTAAAAAAATAGTGCCCCCCCCCCCAAGTAAGCACTTGGCCCCCCTAAGTGAAAATTCCTGGCTACTGCCCTGCATTTATAATATATTCATTTCATATTCAATATCATATGATTTTCATTAGCTAAATTTAGAAGTTTTTTAAATTAAATTTATTTATTATAGATGGATAATGAAATGAAAATAATATATAAAAAATCATCAAGAATTAAAAAGTAAGGAAAAAATAATGACAAAATATATTAAAAATAAAAGAATAATAGTTAAAAAAAACTCTAATTAAGAATATTTTTTTTTTATTAAACTAAAAACATATAAAAATTAAATTAATCATCATAAAGTTTATACAAACAGAAAAAACAAAAAGAAATTGTGAAAACTACAAAAACATTAACTCAAAAAACCCTAGTTTTCAAATAATAAAAAGAAAACATCTCAGGAAAAATTTAATAATCTATTAACTTTGGTTGTTGTTAAAGGGATGCATCCATTAAAAAGAATTTGTAAAAAGGATGGATGGTAAATTTAATTTTATAGTTTTCTCTTATCTTTAACTTCCTACTTGTCAATTTATTGAAACTATTCTCTTGTAGTGGACTACGATATTTTTTATAATTATATTATAGCATATTTTACTTAATAAATAAAGCTTGATAAATTTTGAGTTTTTAAAAAAGTATCTTATAATAGATACTTTAAAAATAATAAGATACAAATATCAAAATTTTAATGGTATCTGTCTGTACCAGGATACAATTTTCTGATAATTTACCAAACCCTGAATACATGTATGCAAAATTTAGTATCCCTTTTGATCAATGTTTTTGAGATATTAAAGATTTTTAATCAATTTTGATGAGCTCAAAATTTTTAAACATGCTATATTAGATGATATTTAGCCTATAAATCCTTTTAAATTTGTTATTTATGGTTAAAATAAAGATTAATATTTATTTTAGGTTAAAATAATATTTTAACTTGAAATTTTATAATAACTCTTATAATTTATTATTATTGGATCAATTGTTAAATAGATTGATGAATGTTTTAATTTAAATATATTTAAAAAAATAAAGAAAAATGAATTAAAGACTATACCTAAAACGAATTATGTTATTCGATTCGATTCATATTTTACGAATACGAATAACACAATTATTCGATTCGAAAATTCGAATCGAATTCGAATAAGGAAAATATATTACGAGATTATTCGACTAAAATAATTTATAGTATTAATATATATTGGAAAATAATCATATATAAATCATATATTATTATTAGGAATTATTTGAAATTATTTCAATTTAATAAAATCTCCTAGTGGAATAATGAAAATTGCGCCAAATTTTGAAACTCCATTTTAATTTATCTCATAATAGACCATTACTTTAGAAATTTCTTTTATGATAGAGATGGACGAAGAAGGTAATTAATATAACACATAACATTTACAATTATAATAAACTGTTAATCCCATCACATCAAGAATGATGGGCAAACCTGATATTTCTCTTTCATTTGATGATGGAAAATTCACAAAAATTTATATTATCTTTATAAAATTATATTCTTGATTCTTTTCCCAATATAATTAAATTTTATGAACAGTGTTTGGAATTATAACCTATAAATCCAAATCATTTTTGTAAAAAATATTTTATAAGTAAATCTATATAAAATTTACATGTAATAGTATTTTTAAACTTAAAACTTTATTTTTCATTTATATCCAAATTCACTAAAATATATAATAATTTTGTGATAAATTTTTTATAAGTTATCATCTCATCTACATTTTTGGATAATTTATCAATTGTATGAGCAGTTTGTAAAAAATATTTTATAAGAAAATTCTGATATGATGATTATAGGATCTGATGATTTTGACATATATATATTACTGACTAACTTATTGATTGCCATATTGGGTTGGCTGGCTATGCTATAAATATTATAATAATATTTAATTTATTAAATAGATATTCAACCTATTGGTATAATAGATATTTCTGAATCAGAAAGCATTGGAGAACAAAGCCAATATTCATCATCCATTTCAATACAGTCAGGCTCGGGAGGACGTAAAAATGCAGATATTTGGAAACATTATATTTATCAAGCATCAACAGAAACTGCAAGATGTAAGATTTGTCGGGTTGAAATTAAGTGTAAAAAAAAAACTACTTCAGCTTTGATTAATCATTACAAACGATTCTATCAAAAAACTTATAATAATAAATTTATTGAATCATATTTTGATAATGATATAAATAAAAATCATTGTACAACAATAATGATATCAAACACCATTTATTAAAATTTTTGATCAAATCTAATATCCCATTTAAAATTCTTGCAACAAATGAATTTAAAGGTTTTGTTAAAGCATTAAAATATGTTCAATTCCTACATTAAAACAATACATTAATGAATCTTTTGATAATGAATTCCAAAAAATTAAATTGATAATAAACAAATCTAATACACAAATAAATTTTACAATAGATATTTGGTCAAGTCCAACAAATGTCCCATTCTTGGGATTAACCTGCCATTACATTGATGATGAATGGGTACTAAAATCTATATTATTAGACATTGTTCCTTTTACAAATTCCCATTCTGGGGAAAACATATATAAGACATTTTATAGAATCATTAACAATTATAGCATAGATATAAAGTCAACGGCTTTTACATACGAATGCCGCATCAAACACTACCTTTATAAATACCCTTAAAATTAAAAATCCAAGATCATAAATTCCACATATTCGCTGTTTTGCACATGTTTTAAATCTTGTTGTTCAAGAAATAATAAAACAAATTGATGAGCAATTAATAAAATTAAGAGGCACTAATTCGAAATTCTTATAAGAAAACTACTATGATGAAAGAATTTTGTAATTCACTAATTCCATCTATTACATATTTGAAGTTAAAATTAGATACACCTATCAGATGGAACAGCTCATATTCCATGATAGAACGAGCAATACAAATGAGAAAAGCTATAGATCATGCCGTTATTAATAGTTATGATATATGTGAAGTATTTATTTATATTTAAATCTAATTTTTATTTTTAATATAGGATGAATGGACCGCCTTAGAAAGAATACATTAAACTTAAAAACATTTTATGATTTTACTGTTGCCATATCAGGAGAAACTTATCCTACACTTAATCTGGTCATCCCCTTTTATATATCATTGAGCACCTAAGTCTCTTTGATAATACGCTTATAAACGCAATTAATGCGCAACAAAAAATAGTATCATATTTTAACAGATTTCCAAACAATTATATCTGCAATATTAGATCCAAAACTTAAACTGGAATTTTTTGAGTGCCTACCTATATCTTATAATATAAACTTTACAACTATATTTAATAATTTTGAGAAAATGTTTGATGAATATAAAATTAAATATGATGTATCAAAAAGTAAACCTTTAATACAATAAAATATGGATGTCATTTTTAAACAGAATGTTATGCCAATTTCTGAAATTGACACATATTTAAAAGAAGTGAGAATAACGTCAAATAAAAACCCACTAGAATGGTGGAAACTACATGGAGACCGTTTTCCCGTGTTATCTAAAATGGCGAGGGACATATTGTCGATACAGGGATCTTCAACCCCATGTGAGCGACTCTTTTCTGTTGGAGCTCATATGGTTACAAAATATAGAATGTCGTTAAAGGAGGAAAAAATCCGAAAAACTTTATATTTGAAAAATTGGCTGTTGTCAGATTTATCTTCTACATTATAGATATGAATATTATATTGATTTTTCCACATTGTATATAAATATATTATATATGTATGCTTCTATTTTGTCTAATAAAATTTGTTTGTCTTTATCCTTAGTTAAATTTTACAAAATAAATTTTATAATAGATCTTTTTTAATTCATGGTAAATAAAATTATCGAATCGAATCGAATAATCATTTTATTATTCATACTTATACGAATAATAAATTATTCGATTCGATTCGTATTTTTGTAGGTATATTAAAGACTGAGATAAAGCAGTTTAAATTTTTTGGGTCCATATTAACTCCACGAAAGTTCTAGCGTTCTTTTAAAAATTAATATTTTAAAGGACTAATTTTGAACCGGGCCAGGCTCGCGTCTAAAATAAAAATTTTACCTCTAATCTGGGGTGGGAGTGTGGGGGGGGGGGGTGGATATTACTCAATATCGCCCCATTATTGAAGGTGGTAGATAGTTATGAAGACGCTATCGTTGAATAAATTTAGAGGAGGGGGGGGGTTAGTGATTTCTTATTTCTGATTTTGATTTCCTTTCGTTAGATATGAATTTCCCTTTTTTCTAGTTTAGATTTGATAGGAAGGATAAGGAGTTAAATTTTGAAGGGGGTCATCAACATTGGCTTAAGTGGTGTGTAAAGATCCCTGAATTTTGGCCAAAAAATAAAATTTTCGGCCTTTAAGATTTCGTGCTGGACCAGGTTCGGAACTAAAAAATTGAATTTGCAGGACTCTATCTAGAGGTCTGCATTGGGCGGGTTTTTCGCCCGCCCATACTTTGAATGGGCATGGTCGAGTTTTTAAAAATATTTTCAACATTTGGCGGGTGGCGGACGGGCTGAAATTTTTTTTAAAGTAATGGACTGGCGAGGGCGGGTAAATTTTTGATATTTTTCAGGCGAAATGAGCAGAACCGACTTCATTTTATTAAAAATAATAGTTTTATTTTTGTATGTTTAATTAAAATTACATTTAAATAAATAAATAAAGAGCCAAACCATTAAAATAATTTTTAAACATTAAGTGGGCGGGTTAAATAAAATTTATAGATAAATGGGCGGGCGGGTAAATTTTTTTAAAAAAATTATAAGTGAACGGATGGGCTGGTTATAAATTTCAAAACAACGAGTGGGCAGGATTTTTCGCTAAAAACCGCCCATTGACCTCTAACTCTACCCACTTCAACAACAGTAGTAAATATTTCGATGATATTCCACCGAAATAATAAAGTGTTTTTTTCAATACCAGATCATAATGCCAATAAGGAAATAATATTTCATCAACAAATGATATCGCAATTATCCACATCATAGGCGTAGCCATGTAGAGAGGGAAAAGGGGAAATTTTCCCCTTTCTGATAGAGATTTTTAAATTTCGAAAATCAGATATGACCGGAAATGTATTCCGGAACATATAGAGTACTAACACTGTGAATTTCTGACAATCTCGCCATTAATCTTTGAACTACACTCAATTTATCATCCTTTTTTTCGATTTTCCATATAAATTTTAAATTTTCTAAAATTTACAGGGTAGTTTAACTCTACAAATGATTGAATTTGCCTGTTCTCGTTAATATAATTTTAAACTAATAAAAATTTTCCCCCTACACCCCCCCCCCCTCTCCCCCAAATATAAATGCAATATATCATTAAAAAATTTTGAGAAAAATTAGTATAAGTAGCGTTGTTAATTTTGTTTATTACACTTTTTTAAAAGTATTTTATTTGATAAAAGATTTATTTTAACAGATGTATTAATTTGGCAAGAGCGATTGATTATATTTAAAAGAAATTGCAAAGATCACTTTTTCATATTCATGGATTTTTTATGTTTTAATTTATTTGAAAAAATAAAAAGAATATCGTTGCAAATTAATTAGGGCTATTGCCATCAGCGGCGATACTCCTAAGTTTAAAATAAAATATTCGTTTGTTTTTTTTTACAATTTTGAAAGTTAAAAAGCCCTATTTGTGTCGATTTATAAAAACTGCCCGATTTGGATTTTATTCAAAATAATAGTATGTAAGACTGGAGATCTTGCCCATAAGAGGCAGAAAGGTTTGGACGTCTATTTTCCAAATCTCAAGGCTTACATAATATTAATTTGGCTAAAATCTTAATAGAGCGGTTTTTAAAAAATCGACCCTAATCGAGTTTTTTAATAACACTAGTAAAAGTTAATAACTTTTAAAATAACAATTAATTAAATAACGCATGTTAAAAATTTCAAAAATTACTAAAAAACTCAAGTTATTGAAAATTCGCCATAAAAAATTTTTTGAATATACAAGCGGAACAAAGTAAATCAAATTGAAGGTTGTAGGACAAGGTATGGCGATGATTATAAAAATTTACTCTGATTTTTTCAATCCTATTCTAATCTAAATAGATGATAAAATTATTTTTTCTTCTCTCACCTTTACGATTTAATTCCATGCAACAAAAAAGCGAATGAGATTTATTTATTATTTTTTTAATTAAAAATAAATATTTAATAAATTTATTTCTTATAAAAAATATTGAAATTTTAAAACACTATTAAAAAAATATCAATATCGTCATTTTATTATTTCATATGAAAATTGTTCGATATTTTTTAAATGATAAAAAATTTATTATATAAATGTTAATTAATAAGGATTGTAGTCATACTGAGCTAGCCCAGTCCGTGGGCAGGGTCTATTTTTAAGAAAAAATCATTTTATAAAAAAAAGTGAAAAGCCAAAATTATTTTAAAAATGTAACATAACTAAAGACCGGTAATATGTGAAATTAATTTAATATTTTTATTTTACAGATGAAAATGTGTTTTAGTATACCAAAAGCAACATCATATAATTGTAAACTTTACTGTTTAGATTTATAAATAAAGCTTTAATATTATTAATAAATAGATTATAGAAGAGATTATACCCTATGAACAATATTTTGTCTTGTGACTCATGAGAATTTGATTCCATTATTTCTAATCAATCTACAAGCAAGGCGATTAAATATAAATCTCAATCTTGTATAAGAATTAATCCCAAAGAAAAAAATGAGCTTAATCTGACAATATTTCAGAATTGTAAAAATAAATTAATACAATTTTAAATGGCACATAAAATTAGATGATGGTTAGTCAGAGTACATTGGTCCTATAAATTATTACAAATTTATTTTTTATTTTGATTAAAACAAATGTAAATAATTTAAAATGAATATTTATAAATCTAAAATATTAATTTCTATAATAATATACTATATTTCATTCTAATTAAACAAAAATTTCTAAAAATAAGTTAAATTTTTTTTACTTAATTATTGTGTATCAAGATATTATCAATATTTTGTAGTGTATGAACGCGTTCTTGAACGAAGTTCGTTTTTTTGGAAAAAATCTTTGAACCTGAATGCGTTCCTTTTTTATGACGAACGCGTTCTAAACTAAAGTTCCTTCAATTTTAAAAACACCTTTTATTTTTATTTATTTGAAAAATTTAATATTAATTCGAATTTTTTAAGAAAAAGTCTTATATTTTATAATCAACTGTTTTTCCTTTTCACATTTCAATTTTTTTAACACACAATTATTATAGTTTATTAATTTATATTTTTTTATATTTTAATTTAATAGATTAGCATAAACATGGATATTATTATTTCATCATCATTATATGATTAAAATTCAAAATCATGAATTAACATCACCATGGCCCAAATATGATAAATATTTTACAGTAACACCCTATATTGAAGGAACTAATTCAATACTTATCAAATGAAAATAGCCCAAAAAATATTATATCAGTTTCAAAATTGTCAAGTTCTAATTTAAAACGATATTTGATTGTAATATTAATTATTTTTATAGCTGAGTAAAATCATTAATTTGAAAAAATGTATTTAGGTTATTTGACCCCAACAATAACGATAGTTTAAAGTTCAAAAAAATTAGTGACCTAAATTATGGTCAACTACTGATAGACGCATTATTAAATGGGATTAATAAAAAAGTAAGTACTAAACCTATCAATATCAAATTAATAACATATATTATATTTTTTTAAAGATTTGAACATATATAAGAAGATCAATTATTCTCTGCAATTATACATCCAATATTCAAGCTTCCTCTTGCCGCTGTGCCAAGACGTTAAAGACATGCCGTCGGGACGCTTACCGTCCGCATTTAGGAGACCTAATGGCTCCAAACTATTGGGGAAACCGGCCGAAATCAAGGCTTTGCCGATTAAAGTATTAAGGTTGTCGTGCCTCAGGAAACGGCCACTGACTTTGAGACACGAAAAACAATGTCTAGAGAAGGGATCAACCTGTTTGTGACAGGCAGCACAGGTGTCCACAGAAGGGATAAGACAACCAAGCCTATGGCAGTTTGAAACTCATCGTCTGTGAATAACGTTTCCTTTTTACCACTCGGAATCGCGTCTAGCCATTCATGGCCGTTAGAGTTTTTTTGCGTTTCTGAGCAGTTGAAGGTTAGTTAGATCGGGATACATACAAAGTTTTTCAAACGTGCATAGAGAAAATTTTTTTATAAATAAAAATATCTTTTTATTCGCTATATTATATTGTATTTATAAATATATTATCAAAATAAAACTATATTATTTTTTGACATGGATAATATAATGTGTTAAATATGTCATTTATTTATATTAAATTAAATTTGAATAAAAATTTATCATAAAATTTTGAACGAACGTGAACGCGTTCGATTTTTTTAGAAATGTTTACAGCACCAATATTTTGAATATACTCAATATGAAAATTTTATTATTATATTTAGATCCTCAATTCTTTGGTGACTAACTATTACACATTATTGGACCACTTACCGTAAGGCAATGTTGGGCAAAAAAAATTTATTTTATAAATTAAATTTTCTAAAAATGTTTTGTTTCAATAAAATATATTATTTATTTCGAATAGACTAAATATGTTTTATTTGTTCATATAGCTAAATATTATTAAATTTATTGAGGTTTGAACAAAAAGTGATCTACCCTGGTCTCGTTTACTTATTAAATAGGACTTAATATTTTTATCTTTTTGTTGGGGTACTGCAATGGCGAGAACCCTCTCGCAATTACTTATGCAGAAAGCCTCATGAGGTAGGGCTCTGAAAGTAGGCCCCAAAGCCAGGTTAGGTATAAAAATTTTTAAAATAGAGTAAATTAAAAAAAATAAATATCAAAAATGATGTTTTCTCTTATTTTACCAAAATAAATGATAATTAGAATCTGCGACATTTACACAAAACAATAACAATGTATGTTATTTTTCTTGCTTCATTTTGCTTTATAAAAATATATCAAACTTATATTTTTTAATCAAAAATTCCGGACAAGGCAGGACTTGGTTAAACCTTGAATAAAAATCTCTTAGGAATAAATAAAATTTGTAGCAACATCTGATGTTAACCGAATCGTCCGGGATACACCAGTTATTGCGCATAATTCCATGACAAAATGTATAATGTCTGTGGACAGCCTAAGATGGCTGAAAGAGCAAATGATTAACTATTTTTTCACGTATAACAAAATGAAAAAGTTTACAGATAGTCTAGAATATCTGTTAAATGTTGGCTTATACCTTATTCCAATTTTTATGGGAGAAATTGCATATTCCAACATTAGAATATAATTAGATATATTTTCGAAGTATAGTATAAAGTGAGGCATCCGTTAGACAATAGCAACTCTCAAATTACAAGGTCAAAATAATTGTTATTATAATGAAATTTTAGTTCACTCATAAAGAATAATATGATCAAAATATTGGTTTCTGATTCACATTACTGTAAGTCATGGGGTTTTGCTATTGAGACTGCGATGTATAAATGATCTAAGTCCAATATAAGAATGTGATGAGATTATGAATATAGATGGGCCATTTTAGTTTACTCAGTGTTTCATCCTCATTTTAACAAAAGAATAGAACAAAATGCGACATAAAAAGGAAATATCTCCAATTATGTTTTTGTAGGAAGTCCAAAACCAGGGACTAACCGAAACAAATATCGGTTCGGTTCAGGCTCGGATAAATAACCGTTTAAGGTTCGGTTCGTACATAATAAAAACATTGGTTCGGTTTGAACTCTAAAAACCGGTTTGAACACTTCTGTATCAAACCTACATTCGAATTATGTCTAGGGAAGAATATTTTTTATTTATTTCATCATTAAAATAAAAAATACATACATAAAACCTTCATTTTTATTAATTGCACATTATAAAATAATATTTAATTTATAAATACAACAAATAAATAACAATGATTAATTTTAATATGAACAATATTTAACTTTATTACTGAAATTTTTTTATTAAGCCGCACAATTAATATATTTTTAAGATTCGTCTCACTCAAATTACAGCTATATGGAGATAGTATAAATTTAATTGTTGAAAAACTGGGTAGCCGTCACTGCCATTATGATATAAGACAATTTACATAATACTGGGTATCGATTACTCTGATTTCTCCAATAGTCTAGAATATTCATATTTTTATTTAACCTAGGTTCTTTAGAAAAATTAACTAAAATATTTCTAATATTCTTCGATTTCTGTAACAGATTTTGTATGTTACCATCTTTTAAGAAGACTTTCTACTAAATCCTCTTCAGATTAAGATACATTAACCGGCGTTGATTCACCTTCACTAGAATCCTCCACTCTTATAACAAGGTTTAATTCCATGTTATGCCATATTTTAATAATATGCTTTCTAGCCTTGGTTTTTTCCTTCAGTCGGAAGCACTTGATATCTATAAAAAAATCTTATTATTTTTTATGAATAGATAAAAATATATAAAGTAAAATAAAATTATTAATTAAATTTATATAAGTATATATAATATAATATTTTTAAAACATACCTTAAATCTAGTTATAGGCATGACAAAAAGGCATTGTTGTTTAAAAGTTGTTTCATTCTAAAATTCATAGCATCTATTATTGAACCAGAAAAGGGTGAAGTAAAAATAGAAATTTCTAATTTTGTTTTAGCCATATGCCATAAAAATCCCCTATTAGCTGCACAAGCTGTAAGTTCTATAGCTATTTTAATTGGTTTTAGGATATTTATCAACCCTATAATTGCTTGCCATTCCAAAGCTGTAAAGTTCACTGTATGATACTGATAATTCCTCACACATATCTTTTAATTTATTTTATCTCTCTAGCATTATAGGTTGATAACCATCGGTGACAATCCAATATATGTCTTTTTAATGATATCGACTTTGTCCTTAGCTCCTGTAGGCACTACTAGCTTTAATAATATGAAACTGAGCAATTTTTCAATGCATGATCTACCACAAGTTGTAAGGGATGAGAAGCACATTTTATATTTATAATATTATATTGAGAATCACTAAGATTAATTGTTAATTCATGAGGTACGGTTGTGAAACTAGTAGAAACATCATTCAAATTATCTATATTGTATTTTTTCTTCTTCATCATTTTCAGACATTTGATTGTCATCATCACTATCCTCCATAAATATTTTTACCATCTTAAATTTGCCCCCATTGTAGTTGTTATACTGTATATTTATGATATTTTGATTTCATAATCAAAGATTTTCAAAATTATTTTACAGGAAAAAATAAAGTATATCTAAACTATAAAAAATTCGTCCCTTTTATAGGGAAAATAAAAGGCACAGTTATAAATTAAAATTAAATTGGCGCAAAGTGAAAAAAAGAACGTTTTTGTGGAATCGAGTTGTGTTAGTTTTATCGTACATAATTGGGGATAAAACCTACCCCCCTAAACTTCCGAAACTCAAAATATACCTTGGGATGCAGGGTACTTTTATTAAAAGGAGTTTTAAATTTTCTGCAGTTGCGGTTCAAAAATTTCTTTCATTGCTAATGTACTCAAAACAATTTTTGCTTTTTGAATATACTGAAGATTAATCCCAATAATGGATCCGTCTAGACGAGTAACACAGTAAATTTTTAGAGATAATAACTTACCATTTATATCTTTGATTATATTTTGTCGAATACTTAAGGCTAATTCTGCAACATTAGATTGAATATTTTGAGAAATAATTTTAATATTACCCATGCCTTCTAACTTTTTTAAAATAGCTATCATCGATTAATTTGAATGGTCTGTCATTAAAAGTGGCCAACTCAGTACAAGCAACGATTATTATTTTTTTATTTAGTTTTACTGATATTGTTTATTCTTTTAATGCATCTTCTATCGTCTGTTGGCTTGATGGCATCTTAAACTTTTTTTATTATATTAGGCTTTTTTGTGGTATTTTGTTAATTTTATCGAATTCTAGAGGGTGGTTTCTTTATGTGACGCCTAAGATTTGCTCCATGATGGCCTTTCATATTTATTCGACAATCAGTAATTCATTTTGATGTGTCATTTATAATACTATATATGTAAATAATTTATATATTGGATTTAATTTTTCTCTAGGCTTTCTTTATAATTTATAAGCTTAAATTATTTTAAAAATGTTGTTAAATGGCAATATACTTAAGTTTATAAAAATTATGATGACATTTATCAATCTAATGTAATTGATAAAAATCTTTAAAACAATTCTAATATAATTAAAATTTTTGCAATATACTAATAATAACTTACAAATTATTATATAAGCATAAGATCATGAGTCTCCAACCGGTTCAGAGGCACTATAGAGGTTCGGTTCAGGTTCAGCTAAAAACATTTTTAGCGGTTTTTAGTGGTTTAATAGTTCGGTTCAGGTTTGGTTTGGATCCCCATCCAAAAATTAAGAAAATAATGTCTCAGTTAGATCAAGCATATGTAATCCATATTCTTATGTTAAATTGGATAATACTTCAATTAATAATGCTAGTGTTAATAATTATACCTGCATTTCTTGATAAAAGTTTTTATAAGGAAAGATGGGAATAGAAGGAAGGGATGGAAAAAAAGGGAAATGGAGAAGAAAGGAGACCCAAAGAATATATCGATCAAAAAACTATATAAAGCTAGATTTTAAAATAATTTTTGAAATATAAATACGACAGTTAACAATATTATAATATGTTTTTAGTTTTAAAAAAGTAATTAGATTTTAATAGTATTCTAGTCACATAGTTTGCACAGATTTCGGACGAAAATAAATGTTATTAACCATGTAGTTTAAAAAATATCTGATATAGATGTTATCTTAGTGACAAAAGCAAAATTTAATTACGATTTCTTTATCCATTTATGTTTATGATATTATATGGGAAAATTAATGTTAAAAAATATTGAATTAAAAAACTTTATTTATTTCTTATAAATTTTTTATTCCTTCTATCTAAATAACTAGTCAAACAATTTAATCAAAGTTACAGTGCTACAAATTTATGCAAAACTTACCCGAACTTTATGTTCAATTTTCCAACCTGACTCGACCTCAGTTTTGTTAGAAATAATTTTGGGCTACATTTTGTAAATGGTTTCAAGGGTGAATTATTAAAATACGAGAGGAGAATGACAGTTTAATGATCCCTTCGTGTGATTTTTCAGTTAGTTAATTTATATAAACTATAAATCTCAGCCCTTCTATTCCCAGTTTGAATTTTTTTCATAACCGGCCCAGCATGCCTAGATTTTTTAAAATAATACTAATTTATTCATGTTCTAAACTGGGCCTGTAGGTCTCTTATATGTATAGTGTTAAATTAGTTTAGACGGCAAAAATTTCAAGTTACCCTTCCACATTTCAATTTCAGCATCTGGAAAGAATTATAAAAATATTTAATATTTCAACAATGAACAAACATAGGCGAAGCGATTTTTCTAATAGACCAAAAATTTTGGCTGAATTTCTTCCAAAAATTTTGTTAAAAAGCTCTAAGGCCACTTTTTAAAAAAAAATTATTTATTTTTACACCGCTTTTTTATAGTTAATTTGTAATTATTTAAAAAATTATTACCTTAACCTTATTCTTATCCAAAATTATAATTGATAATGATCAGGCCTGTGCTAACGGAGGAGTCTAGCCTGCTAATTAGACATTTTTAGGGGCCGCCAAATGCTGTTTTTTCTCGCATTTAAAAGTAATTAAAATTTAAAAATGGATAAATATATAAATATTACATATTTATGCTAGTACCATATACCATCATAACAACAAAAATTTTTATATAAGATATGAATTGAATTCAAAAAAATCTAATTTATGACAATATATTTGTGACGTGTTTGATTTTAAAACTACGCCCAAACTTCATTCCTTATAAAAAAAAATGCTAATAAATTATGCAAAATATCAATCGAATAGAATGAGGATAGGATATTTGTAATAATAAAGTAATGTAACTTTCTATAGCTCTTTTATTTTTATCTTAAAAAATTTGAAAAATCTCAGTTAGTTGCTTTATTATATTGTTAGTAAAAAGAAAAAAATTAAGTATGGACGAAACCTTTACTTAAAATTCAAGACAATTCCTTACAAATCTTTTGCGAAAAATTGATTGATAAAACTATTCTTAAAGTTTATAATGCATTGAATGCATTGAATGCATTGTCACTAATAATTAATAAGTGTTCTGGATAAAGGCAACATCTTGAGAAAGCGATATTTTTTTAATAAAAAGAAAGAAAAAGTAATTTAATATATAAATAATTTTTAAATAATCTTCTGAAGCTGTTTATAGACTTTTACCAGAAGATGACGTGTTTGAATAAAATTGATCTTTTTCTTATATCGAAATTCTAGTATAATTGTTTATTCGTGACCCCTTACGCGAAATTAATTTTTTTTTAAATTGACATAACGTAGCGCCTTCCAATATTAATAAAATAGCTAGATTAAATCTAAGTAGTAACGTAACGCTTTACCAAAAAAAGTAACAAATACATAAAAATTATATTTATTAAATGTAAGTTATACCAAATAAAATTTGCTTTTTTAAAAACCTATAAAAAGACTTGGCAACACTCTAGATTTAGTAATAGTAATGGTAAAAAGAAAATGTCCATCACGTAAATTCGGTGCGAAAAATTATATGCATTCATTTCGATTCAGAAATGATCTGGCATAGGATTCAGCGCGTGTCAATTCAGCGCAGGTTAATTCGGCACTAATTCGGAGTGATTATTTGGGCGCAGATATAATTCGGCTTAGCTGCAATAATTCCGTGTGGATTCGGCGCAGCAGCAAAATGGTTGACATGCTAATAGTCAGCGTATTAAATCTGATATTCGGTGTCAAGTCAATTAAATGCGGAAAATTTGGGGTAGGTGAATTGAGCGCACAATACATAATTCAGCGCGCATATATATGGTATAAAAATAATAGGCAAATTAGTAGTTTTTAATTAAATCTTACAAAACACCTAAAAAATTTAAATGGTCACAACCTTAAAAGTAAGGAATATTGACCAAAATAATCAAAATCTTATTTTAAAAAAATTAAATATAATGAAAAATAATTAATTTAATGAATAGCACAAATTGCTTTGTTGCACTGATTTGTCATAAGTTGACATAACTGAGAAAGATATAATCTGTAAATTGCTAGATATATTCACTAAAGTTTGGTCTTACGTCTTTTATCCTTGATATCCAATTAAGAAAATTTTGGATACTTTCTTTCGCCTAATTTGCACCGAATTGATATAGGTCCAATCGTAACTGAGTTGCACCGATTAACCAAATTAAATTGTCGGTGCGCAGAATTGGCATATGTCAAAATCTATGGGCCAAATTAATATGCCGAATTGACGTGCTCCGAAATGATGTGTAACCACTAAATGTTGGTAATGAAATAAAGTAATGCATTTTTTTAAATGTCCATTTTCCCACTTTCTATCCCTTTATTTCTAAACCTCTTTCTTACTTCCTGAAATGAAATTTAATTACGCGAAGAGAAGGTCGCCGTGTGAGTCTCATCGTCCATGCTACCGACGTGTTTGTCCGTATCGGAATCACTCATAGTGTGATTTTTGGAAGATCTGTCACTCCTGTATGTTATATTTGGGTCATTAGCGGAATTCAATTCAAAATTTTTATCTTTTCCTCTTTCTTTCAGTTTTACTTTCACTTTTTTGGTAATATTATCCTCCCCATTTTC
Organism: Gordionus sp. m RMFG-2023; assembly: GCF_954871325.1. Classification (NCBI taxonomy): domain Eukaryota; kingdom Metazoa; phylum Nematomorpha; class Gordioida; order Chordodea; family Parachordodidae; genus Gordionus; species Gordionus sp. m RMFG-2023. The sequence goes on from NC_088775.1 coordinate 24,915,270, forward strand.
GACTTTTTCGTCACCTTTATAACTTTCCGCGTTAGTTATAACTATATCGCGGTTAGCTGGGTCATTAAAGTACAGGTCGTTCTCTATGTTCCATGAAGACAAGCGGGAGCCGATTAGATTGGTCATATTCTGATCATCTATTTGGATGCTGCTGGCGCTCACTCTCCGCCTACCTTTAAATCTTCGAAATTTCATTCTATTTTATTTTTCATACCACCAAAAAAATTGTAATCTTTCTATATTTCTTGGGATATTTTAGATAAATTGTTTAGTAAACTTCCCAACATTATAAAATGTGTTTCTCGAATGTTGAAACGGTAATGAGGCGATGGCTATAAAAAGATGATGTATTGTTTAAGTTGTCGATCAGGCGTCTGCATAATAGATATTTTTTTTAAAATTCAATATAAATATAAAACAAATCATGATAAATATTTACATTAGGAAATTTAATTTAATGATATGCTATTTTAAGATTTCCAATATGCATTTATCATTGTAAGATGTTATTTTAAATTTACTATATATATATATATATCTATCATATTATAATCAGATTATTAGGTAGAACTCTAGGAACTAGTTCAAAACTAAGAACCGATACCAAAACCTTCTCTTAGAACTAAAACTTTAAATCCAAGGAACCTGAACTTCACCTAATTGGTCAAGCTAATTTTCCTAGAAAACTGAATCTTGTAATTGTGAATTATTTCAGAAGGTTTATTTTCTAAATTATTGCTTATTAGTAGAGGTTGGGATAATCAGAAGGGGATTTATGGTTAGCCAGTCCAATATTTTGTCTATAGATAGAAATATAGTCACGAAAAGATTATAATCATTAAAAATTTATATTTAAAGTTTATGTTTCACACATCTAGAACCACGAGACACTTCAGTTATGAACAATTTGCAGCCTGATAAACATATTTTAAATAGACCATTTGTATTTTTATAGGTAACCTTCTCTAATAATTAGGAAAAGTGGAAAAATCCTTAATCAGACTTATCAGCCAGAAGGGCCTTAAAACAATAATTTCTATGGCATTTTTGATCAAAAAAATAGCTTATACACTAGGGGAGACCGGGGTACATTGAGTACAGGGGAACGTTAGGACATTCTAATTATAATTTGATCTATTATTTTATAAGACTGGAAATTTGAGCCTAACATAGATAATTTTGTCATACATGATTGGCTAAAGAAAAATATTTAGTATTTTAATTTTTACAGAAGAAAATGTGTTTTGGCATACCATGAATAATAAAAAATATTTGCAAACTTTATCGTTTATATTTATAAATAAAGCTTCAAAAATCATAATAAATAGATTTTAGGAAAGCCTAAACTATTTTCCAATCTGGCAAACTTTCAAAATCAATAAACATGAATTAATATGATTTTGGATGATATTTAAAAGTTAGTGGGCTCGGTCATAGTTGGTCATAGTATAGTTGGGACACGCCATTTTAGCTCATTTTATAAACAATTTCATAATTTTATTATTAATTTAGTATTGTGAATAATGAATAATTAAATACTTATCTTTCACTATGTTTATGATTAAAAAAAAATTTTTTTACATTTTTTTCTTTACAATTTTATTTTCCCCAAAATAAATTTCCTAAATTTTGCTAAATTATAGTTATTGATTATGAATTACAATATTATCAATAAAATCATATGTGTCATAGTCTCTAGTCTTACTGGATTACTGATTTTAAGTTTTTTAATTTATTTAGACCTCTATTTCACATGTGTCCCAACTATCACATATGTGTGTCCCAACGTACACAGAGTCTGTCATAGTTGGGACAAAAAAATTTTTTTTTTAAATTAAATTTTCTAAAAAAATATAATCTTCATAAAATAGATATTAATTATTTCAAATAGCCTATACTTCTGGGATTCAGAAGATGTTTTAATTATTCAGATTAGTCTATTAATATTAGAATTATTAATGTTTGAACGAAAAGTGTCCCAACCATCCCCGGTCTCCCCTACAATTTTAAATTATTTAAATATTCCTGGCCATCATCTGAGGAGGATGACTACTATTAATTTTGTTAAATATATATAAAATTGCCTTTTTGGCACTATTCAATTTTATTTTAATCATAAAATAGCTTATTATTTATATTTGAAGTAAATCCCCCATCAAGTTAAATGAAATTAGGTACAAACAAGTTTTCTGGCCGAATGCACATTACTAAAATTATTAACCAATTTACTTAAATAACACTAATTCACAAGTCGGCTAGAAAATTCGTAGCTAATCTCAGTGAACTAGGAAGGTGTATAATAAAAAATTATAATTAAAATAAAATAAATTAAAATGTAGAAAATTATGTTATAATTTATATTCAACCATGATTTATTGATGATATCATTGATTAAATTCAAAATTTTAACAAAATTATTTCTAAACCCGACTCAGATCGAAATAAATAATAATCATAATTTCTCAACCCGAACCACAGGTTTGGTTGGTGGGAGGGGGTGGGCTCTTAAGTTAGGCCGGGTTTTTCATATTTCTAATTGATATAGTTTTCAAGTCTCGAATCGGAACTATATGGAGAATAAAAGAGTGAGGTTACAAAAGAATACTTTTACTTTTGTAAAAAGGCTGTTTACAGATATGATATATCATGGAATCAGAATTGTTAACAGATAAGAATATCTAAGACGCCTATTTAGATAAACAGCGGCTTAATAAAATTAGAAATCACGTGAAAGTTTTAACATTTCTAATTTTAAGTTTTTTATATATGCAATAGTTAAGTGAAATGTAAAGTTTCCATTTAAAAAAAAATCCCTCTGTAATTTAAATTAAAAAAATGATGCAAATCACGAAATGAAAGGGGGTCATTTTTTTATTGGAATTGGGATCAATGTCATAGTAGAATTTATAAGAATGCTTAACTCAGGTTTACGGTAAATTTTCAAAAATTAAATCTATATTACATATTTTTTCAATTTTAAAATACTTAAAGCATAAATTTCTGACAATTTTACAATGAATTTTTATGCTTATTTTTTTTAGGTCCGACCCGAATTTTTACCTACCGCTCTTAGGAGCAACTTTAAGGCTTTAACCTGAATTGTGAATCAAGTCAATCATTACCAAATTAGATATATAAATCTTTGTTTATAAAAATGATATTAAAAAAATTATAAAAAGAAAAATATTTTACCATGAGTTCTTTTCTGCCCTGATATAAGAAATCAAAATAATTTACAAATATAATTTCGAATTCGCAATACTCTAGTTCAAAAAATAGGAAAAATTTTCTGCGCAAGCCTATATTAACATTTTTTAAAAAAATTCATGATTATTTAATTATTACTAGTGATTTAAATGTTTTCTATTCACTTATAAAAAATATTTTAAAATATTTATAAATAATACATAAATTAGGGTAGGGCGTTCGATAATTATAGTAATTAGAAAATTAGGAAAACGATTGAGATATTAAATTTTCAACCGAGCCGATACTTAATTACGGGCAAAGTTTAAAAATAGTTATTTTGATTTTAAAAATAATATATGAATTTTAAGGAGTGAAAATAAATCAATAACATTAAACCCATAATATTAAACGCTTTGGCTTGATATTTATTTATAAACATTTATATTTTATTTTTAAATGCTAGAATAAATATTAAAAAAACATATAAACTCCAATTAAAAGAAGAAATTCTATAGAATCAATATCTTACTTGCTGAGCCACATTTACAGCTCCCAACACCAAATAAATTTGTGGTCAAGGCGGTGGCACACATAATTTTTTTTCTTATGAATTAAAAAGTGATTTCAAAATTTTAAAAGTATTAATACTACCTAAATAATGCCTAGTTTTTATATTAGTCAGTATATTGCGTAAATATTGAATCATTTTTCTAAGCTACTTATTCATGCACAGGGTTGCTAGGTCTGTCCCCATCAGAGGGAGACTCTTTAATTTTTTAGTTTACACGCAAACATCAATTTCCCGCACAATTTTTTTTAAGCATATTAACGTCTTTAATATTTAAATAATATTTTTGATATTATGTTGAAAAATATTACCTATTTTGAAATTATAAAACGTTACCGACTTTGTTAATATACATATAAACTAATTATGGGGATAACTAAATTACACATTCCCGACCGAAGGCCAGCAATTTTTGTATTTCTACCGCAATTTTCATATTTCACCCGCAAAATACCAAATTTCTCCCGCAATTTAAAAATTTTGACCTGGCAACCCTGTTCATGAATCTCATTTTGAAAATGACAAACCTAGTTCATTATTTAAATATTATAGAAAAATTGTGGTTTTTTGGTCTATCGACAAATTCACCGGATCTCAAATTAACTGTGATTAAATTTAAATTTGTTTTATGGAATTGATTTTCGGGTGGATCGGACAAACAATCCTAAAAATATTTTATAAAGCCGTTATTTCGGACACTTTTTAGAACTCATTAGTTTTTTAAAATTTTTATACTTAATATAAATAAATAAATTCATCTATGATTAGAGTTGTATAGCTTGTTTTTTAGATTAAACAAACATATACCAGAAGAAAAGAAAAAATGTATAAAACATTTCTTTCTTACTTTCTTTCTTTTCATTAAAACAGCCTGTTCAGGGCTTGTAGGTTTCCGATATCTCAGTATATATTTTCAAAAATCTCAACATACCCCCTCCTAGGTTAAATTTAATATCCCATAATGATAATAAATTGAGCCTATTTAGAATCCTAATTAATGAATTTTTTTTATTCAATTTTAGAAAATTTTTTTTAAATCTTACTAATTTTGTTCTTTCCTTTCACCTAAAATCTCAAATCTTCAAACTTCTATAAATGCCGAGGAAGGGTAGTATAAAAGATTTTTTAGCCAGCTTCAAAAAAAATCCCTATTTCTGGAAAAATTTTCAGACAATTTTTTTATATGCTTTCTAAAAGCTCACAAAATGTGGTTATGACCCAATTTTAAACACAGCTAGATCAAAATTTTAGCCCAAAAATATTACCAAGTCTTAAAATTCCGTCAAAAGATGAGCTCTCTTTTGGTGATCTTGAGGCTAAGATAATATTTTTTGGAATATAGACCTTTTTTTTTAAATCGGCTAAATCGAGGTTAAGAATGTGAGTTGGGATAAAAAAAAAAATTTGTGCAAATCGAAAATTTTGACTTTTGTTATCAATTAATCATAAAAAACCAAATTTATAAGTAATATCAACTTTTATATATTTATAATACTTGATTAAAAATAATCTATTTAGCGCTTGATGATTGATGAATGAGAATTTATGGAAACATTTTGAAAATTTACATAGAACTAATAGAACTATGTATTTATTAATTAAAATTATTCTTTTGAGCTATTTGATGATTAAGAATTGTGCGAAAATTATGAAATGAAATCGAAATTTATAAGTATTTGTAATAACTTTTGTTGAACTATTTGAAGAATAAATAAGAATTGTGCGAAATTATAAAAATGTTTACAATTAGCGATAATGGTATGAAAGAAAGATCGTCGTGTTTCTGTTTGTCGTAATTAAATTATAGTCAATTTAAATGAAAAAAATATTTATTTAATTAAGCAGCTTTTTCATGGCGATATGATTACTAATCTTTAAACATCTAGGGAATTCATATTTTTTTAAAAAAATGGTTTATAATTTTGTATATTTTACATTTATCGTTTTAATGATATATTTCGAGTAATAATAAGTGTGGCTAACATTTTATTAAAGGGCGCCATACTAAAACCTATGCGGGCGGGGGAATTTCTATTTGCCTAAGCATTAAAAAAACAATTACATTAAAATGGGATTCGTGAATAATTAACAGAGGTCAGCAAAGCCCGGGAGCCTTCTGAAAACTTTCCATCGTATCTTACGGTTCGGCAAGCAATTATTATTACCCAATAAAATGAATCGCGGAAAATAATTACCAGGAAAAAAATTTTCCTAATAATTTTATTATAAAATTATCGAAAATAATCTGGGAAATTATTTTCCACTTATCCAGTGAAATGTATTTTGTGCAAAATATCCTGCCCCGCCTCTAATTGTTTTTCATGATGAAAAAGAATAATAATTTGCCCAAATAAATACTTTAAATATTTTCAAAACTTCAGTTCGACCCGTCAAAATATTTTGAATAATTTCTGGCCAGGCTCGAAAAGTTGTAACAACTCGGCCCGATCTGGTCCACCTTCTGAAACTTTGGGCTGGGTTGCATTCGACCTCTAGCTTAGAATATAAATAGGCAATATTTGGGCAATATATTATATAAAATATATGTAATTTGTCATAAATAATTAAATTAGGTAATATTAAAATTTATTTAATATTATACTCTTTTAAAATTACAATTCGATTTAAATGTATTAAAAAAAATTGGTACCCCTTGAAATATAATCATTTTTATGACGATCGCACCGGCCTAGGTAAATAATACAGATAGGGGAATGCTTTTAATTTAAGCTGACCGCTGTTAAAGGAAAAATTAATCAAGTTCCGAGCAACATTATAAAAAGAAGTGATTTTATAACAATAATATCGAATCGAAGGTGTGGATACGAACTTTGAATTTAACGTATTACATCAGACGCGTCGTTAGATAAGTGTTTTAAGTGCTGCAACACCTCCTCTGAAAAAAGGACCACTTTAAAAAAAAATAAAGATAATTTGGTGAAATGATGGCAAAAGAGTCAATTATTTTTCCCATTCATAGTCAAGTAGGACATAGATTATCGCAAATTATCTAATATATTAAGAAATTCTTCAAGGGGCAAAGAAAATAATGATAAATTGGGCGAGTGGTATCATTTTTTTAATAAGAGGATTTTGGGTGTAAATTAAGATACCTACAAATTAAAAAAATAGGATGTGGTCCTATTTTTAGATCACAATCCATTTCAATTGTTACGGTTTCTAACTTTATTAATAAGCAATGAAAAAATTTATAAATAGACTCTTTAAATTGAATCACACAAAATTTTAAAACTAGCTGCACTTATGTTCAAACCGGTTCATGCTCTCAGAAATTTAATCTATATGAATTAGGATTTCTTCTTTCACCTAAATATGGACTTTATTTTGTGATAATAAATTTAATACAATATTAATACAAAACTTACATGACAATCCAGCGATAACATTAATAATAACATATGTCTGACAGAGGATAAATTTATTGGAATAAGATGCCTCTTATATAGATATGTCAAATTTAAAAAATATATCAAGAATTAATATTATTGTTTCCAATTCCATAATTTTATCATTGTGAGGTTAATTTCCTAGTACAAATTCCAGAGCTTTGGCAAATGCTTATTTAAAATTGCATGTTGATACATAACCAATTGTTTGGGAAACTTTACCCCGCTCCTTTGATGGGATATTTTTTATAGTAATATTTTAATATATAAACCTGTAACAATCATTGCACACCCCATTTTTTTTATAATATATAAGCGATAAAGAATTTATTCATCGGATCTTTTTCAGATCAATCAATCAGAGTGTTTTTTTTTAAGTTATGTTTACGCAACTTGTCAAAAACTACATCTAAAATTATTTTTCACAATATTTTAATCTAATATAGTGTTTACAAATTGAGCCAAGTTATTTGTAGTAGTGCAGTCAATTTCTCCAAAATATATTTTGCGTTTTTTTAATGTACAATAAAATGTTTACCAATATGGATGATAACATCAAAAATGAATTTTTTGCAAAATTCCTAAGAATGAAAATGCTTCAATTTGTTATCACCATTAGACCAAAATTAATAATATTCATTAATATGAAAAAATTAAATTTAACAAAAAATTAATTTATTTCCAAGTGAAACAATTATTACACATCTTATTAACTAAAAATAAAACTAAAATAAGGTAAAAATTGATGATCTGAAACACCATTTTTAGACGATAAAAATGCCAAAACCAATATATCGCCGATACTAACTGATATCACCGATACTAACTGATATTACCGATACTAGCCAATATCGGTAAATACCGAGACACCAAAGCATTACCAAACACAATATCAAATGCTTTACTATTGATACCAGAAAAATGATGGAATGTATTAAAGCCAAGATAGTAATAACGAATATATTATCATATATATATATATATATATATATATATATAATTAATTTATGAAATTTATAAAAGTTGATAACCTAGTGAGATTTATAAATTTAAGTATTTAAATTGACAATTTTGTATTATTTTTAAAGTAGGGTAAAAATTGAAAGTAACACCTGATACCGGCTCGGTCCGATATCGATTCACCTCGACTGAAAAATAAAGGATCTAATTAGAGCATGTAACAACAAAAAGAATTCTGTCAGAGATAAGATTTGACCTCCGTAGCTATAACATATGAAATGAATGTAAATATTCCTAGGATTAAAATATTTCTAAAATAAAAAGAGCTCTATAACTTTGCAAAAATTTAATCAATCAATTTATTTTTTTGTTGAAAAAATATTGGTTTTAAAAAAATCGGAGATAATACACACTAAAAAATATGTTTTTAAATTTATCATTTGTGGCCTTTTAGTAATTTAATGTTTTTTTTATAAATCTGAAAATAACCAATTATCATGGAAAATATCGAATATTTCTTTTAATCAATCTCTAACGTAACAAAATCTAATCATTTTTAAATTTTATCATGAAGTGAACTTTTATTTAATTTCTTTAATCAAGATTGAAATGAGATGATTCAAATCTGTATGCAGGAGGATTAGATCCTTATTAATTCCATTTGAAATTGTTATATATGCACACAATCTATTTAAAGTTTTTTTGATTAAGGAAAATTAAAAAAAACTGCTTTTTATGAAAACAAAATTATTAAATTCATTTTTAGAATTTTACTACCGCAGATGAGCTAAGATCTATTATTGGATTACGGCTCCACTGCGAAATTGTTCTATATTACCAATGTAAACATTGTGAAGCCAGTATAGATAGCAAGGGTAGACATTTGCCTCTATTACCGCTTTTGTCAAAGCCGTTTCCCACTGCATACCAAATGCAATGACATTATTTTGCGAGCATTTAAATCCGCAGGCATTCCCTCTAGTCTTGAACTAACCTGCATTTTTAGAATTAATGGGAAACGTCCAGATGGAATGTCCTCAATTCCTTGGTCAAAGGGGTCAGCTTCTGGTTTGGGACTTCACCTGCATTGATCGAAATGCACCAACCAACTACAACGTCGATGCTCTCGCCATTGGCAAACCCCGGAAAATCACCCTTGCTAACCGTAATCTACCTAAGTTTTATTTCTTCCATGGAATAATCTTCCATGCCTCCTTATATTCTATTTTCCTAGTTTCTCAAAATTTAGAAAAAAGGAATTTTATCGAAGAAACAAAAGTTGGGATGGTAAGGAATTCCAAATATATAAAAAATTATTGAAATTGTTTAGAAGTATCGCCACTGATGGCGATGTCCTATGAAGACAATGTATTCTTTTTCTATTCTTTTTATTCTATAAAAAAAAAGTAAAACAAAAAACTTTACAAATTAAAAAATCATTACAATTTTTAAATGTAATAATCTTATCTTATCTTTTCTAGCACGTTACTCACAGACCTTCCCAAAATGAGCGAATGTGAATTTTAAGAAGACCTTCCATATAATTATGCCGATTACTTTTTCAGGGATACCAACAAACCTTGTAACACAGATATAAAGTTATAGAGGAATAATTAATCAGTTCTTTCGAAATTAATACAGTTAAATTATTTCATCAAAATACGGTATACATAAAAAAATGCACAAAGTTCTAAATACAATCGAGTGTAGGGGGTGATTGATAATACATGATCAATATATACGAAATACATTTACTCCTAAATACATATTTATACATTCTGCTCATCTGATTTCTGGAAAATTTTCGCTAAAACTACCTTACATCGAACGGCTTTATAGGGGAGGCCGGGGTAAAGCGATTGACAGAGTATCAATGTTAACGCGAATAACTTCTTAACCCTTTAGCATGAAGACTTTAAATTTAGTGTGAAGATGTATTTTTATATCAAATTTCTTACTCTTTTCATCTTTTAAAAAACTTTCCCAATTTGACATATTTTGACAAAAATTATAAAGCTTTTAGCAAAATATATTAAGGCGCATAATTTAAAATTTGTATACATGTTACTTAAAGTCATAGTTATAAATAAAATTTATCGGAAGTTTATAGCATAACTAGAAGTCACGCAATAGGGTAAAGTTGTTATGGATAAAACGGTTAAAATGTTCCGTCTGATTAAAGTTGTATTTTTTAAATATTAACGTCTATACCAATTAAAAACAGGTGCTAATAATTTTCGTTAATTTATTATTTTTTAAAGTTTAGTTTGGCAGCATTCACTTTCGCCCTGGGTCGCTTAAAGTTTTCGCAAGGCCGTAGTTACAAATATTTATGGTTATGTAATAAATTAAAATTTTTATATCATTTGTTCATCACAAGATCCTCGTTCCATAATTTTCCCCAAGTTCCTCTTCCCGGAACTAGCCCAGAACGTTCGTTATATGTCCCTTATAAATTGATGAGTTTATTATTACAAGAAAAGATTATCATTAAATAAAATTACGGTAAACGATCAAAAATGTAGATTATAGAGAACAAGTCCTTCATTATCTTAGAATAACCTAACATAAGTATAACAATCATAAAATAAATGAAATTTATCATTAGAAATGTCTATTTCGCTGTAAACATTTCTAAAAAAATCGAACGCGTTTGCGTTCAACGTTCATGGACAAAAATCGAACGCGTTCACGTTCAAGTTCATGTTCAAAAAAGAGGAACGCGTTCACGTTCATAAAACCGTTCAATTTTATGATAAATTTTTTTTAAGTTTAATTTAATATAAATAAACTTATATTTTTTAATACAATATATTTTAGCCATGTTAAAAAATAATATAGTTTTATTTTGATAATATAGTTATATTTTGATAATATAGTTTTATTTTGATAATATAATTATAAATAAAATATAATATAATATAGCGAATAAAAAGATATTTTTATTTATAAAAAATTTTTCTTTAAATTTTAATAACAATTGTTTTCAAAATATTTATCTGATAGTACGGCATTAGCCTAAAAACGCGCTCTACAGGGGCAGATGAGGGGATTGCGGTATTATACTTAATAAACAGCTCTTTTAACGTGGAGAATTAATTAAAAACTTATTGTTTTGTTATTTGCAAAAAATTGTGATAAGTTATCCTCCTCCAATCCATTCTCTACTCTCGACAAAAAAAAGGATATCTCGAAATTAACAGTTCTCTAGGGTTTTCAATGCATTTTTTATAATAACGCTATAAATTTATTTATAATAGGTTCGTTCTGTGGAAGTTTTATCTATGGCCATTGAAGTTTGAAGACTGGATGTATAATTGCACAAAGAACATATTGATCCTTATATATATGTTCAAATCTTTAAAAAAATAAAATATATGTAATTAATTGAGTGATAGGTTTAATACCTTTTATTCTATCAATGGTTGACCATATTTGAGGCCATAAATTTTTTTAATTTTAAAATAACTATCGTTATTGTTGGGGTCAAATATCCCAAATGCATTATTTCTTCAAATTTAATGCTTTAACTTAGTTATATCATATAAAATCAAATAATTAATATTAAAATCAAAAGTCGTTTTAAATTAGAACCTGAAGATTTTACTTTTTGGCCACATTTTACACTTGGTAAGCATTGAATTAGTTCCATAGGATGTTAATGTAAAACATTTATCATATTTGGCCATAGTAATGATTATTCATCTGATTTTGGATTTTCAGAATCAGATGATGAGGATTAAATAATAATATCCATGCTTATGCTAATCTATTAAATTAAAATATAAACAATAATATTCAAATTAATAAACTATGTGTTAAAAAAATTGAAATGTGAAAAGGAAAAAATATAAATAAAACATTTTTTAAAAAAATTCGGAAATATTTAATTTTTCAAATAAATAAAAATAAAAATATTTTTAAAATTGAACTAACGTTAAATTCGAACGCGTTCGTCATAAAAAAGGAACGCGTTCACGTTCAAAGTTCGTCAAAAATAAAAGGAACCCGTTCATCATTTTTCTCAAAAAAACGAACTTCGTTCACAATGAACGCGTTCGTTTACAACATTACTATTTCCGAATAGGTAATGTGTGGATGTCTGCAAAACTCGGCATAACCCAAAAAACTAATTCACCGACCCCGTTAGCCAGTTAACTGTGATTATTTTATGTCAAGTCGGAAATTTTTCTTGGTGAGCTTGGAAATGTTTTTGTTAAATCTTTGATCAATGGTTTGATTGTATATTATTTTTTTGCAGATTTTTAATAAGTTATAATACATTAAAAATAAATTAATTTTAACGTAAATTTTTTTATATATTTTAATTTTCCCATTGAATTTGGTGGGGAATTTATTGAAAATAATTGTCGGGTTAAGTTGGGTTTGGAAAAAATTTTTATTCCAACGGGTCGGGTCGAAAAAAGTAGCTTTTTGCATCTCTTTAGTGGAATGATTCATCAAAACCCGAGTCGTCATCACTTTACCGAAGAGATAAGGAATTGACTTTCTCTGGGCTAAGATAACAAAATGACAGCGTTTTACCATTACTAAAGGAAACAACACAGGATGAATATAAATGAACCTCATTGTTTAGACAATTATATGAATTAAGAATGAATAGGAAAAGTTAGTAGATTTTATTACATTAGAAGTAGGCTAAGAATTATTACATGCTCATTTCTTAAGGTTTTGGTCCGAATCAGCCATTCTCTGGTGTATAACAAAATTAAATTTACTTTTTTTAAATTTAAACGAAGAGTTGAAATATGGAAGGAAATAAAAGGGGTAAGGTGGGGATTGGCACTGTAAAGAAGAATAATAAATGCAAATTGAGCAGAAGCTAAACTGTCATGGTATTTTTAATAAAAAGGCAAAACAACAAAATATATTTTTAGTAAATTTTAAATCAAAATAAAACTTCTATCATCATTATTTGAAATCTAACGCAAAACTAAATGCTTCAATTGGTTCTAACGCAAAACTAAATGCTAATTTGTAAGCACTTACAAATAAAAATAAATAAATTATACTCTCTAAAATATTGAGCTAAACTAGCCAAAATATGACTAATTTAATCCGTAGTCTCATTAAAGAAGGAGGGTGGGTATATTAATGGCAGTTTGAGTCCAGTCAAAATTACGAATTGAAATGTTAGATTTAAAGTATCCAGGTAAATTGAAAAGTCCAGTAACCCCTAGAATTTAATATTGGAAACAATTAAAACTTTTTAAAATATAAAATCAATGCAAATTAATGACTGATAAATAAGAATATCTTCAAAAATATTAATAAAGAAACGTAGTCATTAGTTAAAATTCTATACGATATAATAAATAAAATAAGTAATATATCCTATATTAAGATTTCATTGGACTTCAGAATCTTACTGATTTTTGAATTTGAAAAATATGATTGGATGGGAATAATTTCCAATATGTATATAGAATACGCGCACTATGAATGTCAAACATTTTTGTCTAGGACTGTTGAATACTTCAGTTTATATATATACATATATATTTCATATAAATTAAAGACAAAAATATATGGCAAAAATTGTTTGAAATTTATAGGATATGTATTATTTTTGGGACTTATACGGTTGCTTCGTTTTTCCAGCTCGTTTTACCCGAACCTATTCCCTCTTATTACGTTTCCCTTCATCTAGCTTTCTATTTCTCTGCCCGCTTCCTTAACCCTTTAATTTACGTTTTCTTCCCTTAATCACCAAATCATTCAGGCATAATTATGAAATAATATGGTTACAAAAAATGATATTATTTTTACAGGAAAGAGTATAATAATGCTTAGCATATAAAACTAATAATAAAATTTTTGCAAATACTCTAACCATGCTGAAAATGGATTGAATCCTCATGGATTCCAAATCCAATTACCATAACCATAGGCGTATCCAGGATTTGGTAAGAGGAAAGGGGGGAAGCACTATTAGATAAATTTTTTCCCCATGAATTTTACTGGAGATCTTTTGGTTCACTTATTGTAGATCTTTGGCTATATTAGATTTTTATGTATAATATTGGTTTTCACTTTTTTTATATTAAAACTTATTTTTGAAATTTTTTTTTGAATTATACTCGTTATTTTAAAAAGTTATTAACTTTTACTAATTTTCCTTTCAAATTCTTCCTTATAATGCAATTTTGGGGGAAAAAGGGGTGTAGGAGGAAAATTTTTATTAGCTTAAAATGATATTTACGAGAACAGGCAAATTTTCGATAGGGGGGGGGTGAATACTCCCCTCCTCTCAATTAGTTACGCGCCTGCCCATTACAATATAATATATTAGTGCACATGAATTTTCTTAAATTAAAATATAAAAATCATGAATTAAAAGTCTAGCAAATCATCCAAACAATGTAAACTTTTTTCTCTTCTCTTTAGTAATATTAACATTAGATAATTATGATAAATCAATAAAATGAAGTAACCTTACAGGTTGAATGTCCTAGATGCCATCTTCATTTATTCATCCTGAAATCTTTCAGATCTAATAAATTTTGAATCATCTCAGGTAAAAAATGAATTTATTTATTTTGAGAAAAGGTCACAAACAATTTTTGATTTAAATAAATATTTAATTGTTGGTCATTTTTCTTTATAAAAAATACAAAATTATTCTTCAAATTACGTTATTACCACTAAGACCAAAAAAGTTAAAATATTTTAATTCTTTCCGACTTCTGTTTATTATTTTCTAATCATTTAAAACCAAAAACTATTATATCATTTTATTTATTCCTATTTATTTCAATCAATAAAAATATTTTTAAATATTATTTACTTACATGGGGAGGAGCAAAGTAAATCTGAATAAATATATTAATGTGAATATTATTTCTTTATTTTGAGTTAGATAATAAATCATTTGAAATTATTATATTTCTATATTTTGTAACAAAATAATGAAATGAAATTAAGATTCTAAAGTAGTACTACATAATGTAACTAAATATAAACTAATCTGTTTGTGCTTATATTATAAATTATTATCTATTTATATTAAATATCTCTCTGGTGGAGTAAAATAAATGAGACTGTTCCAGCAGAGCAAGAATGTTCAAATTATCAATCATTACTACAAGACTAATAATTAGAATTATTCGTGATTCGATTCGATTGTTTGAATATGAATAATAAAATTATTCGATTAATACGATCGATTATTTTTTATCAATTAGATAGAATTATATAATTTAAAATTATTTGTATATACTAAATTTTTTGTAAATATTCAAAATTATCTATAAATATATGAAATTATTTAAATTTTAATTATCCATTTTTTCATTTTTAAAAGAATTTAATTATCGAATCGGTTATTTAGACCAACGTATGTATTTTAATATTTGTACAACAATTGGAAATAAGAAATTATCCCGTTCTGAAATACAAATTGAATACGAATATTACAAATATTAGATGCGTATTTAATGTGAAAATTAATTCATATCTAATTTTATTTTTCATTTCAATTATAAAAACAAAAATTAATAACTAAGTGAAAAAAAAGTAAAATAAAAAACAGAAGCCCCCCCCCCCACCCCAAAAAAAAAATACATAATAATTAATTAAATACTCCTTTTATAATATTTTTTAACCCGGCTAGCTAAAAGTTTACAGTAAAAATATTTTTAAAAAAACCCGGGCGAGGCCAATTTAAAATAATTGTTTAGTAATCAATTAAATTAGGCTGGAAAATATTGTAGTAGAGTGTTAGTTTAACATTCATTACGATTGGGGGGGGGGTACTAATTTTAAATATAAAGCTATAGGAATGCAGTTATTAGACCCCTAGTCATAGGCGTAACCACGACTTTACTAAGAGGGAGGGTAATTCTATGTGGCCTTTCTGCCCGTAAATTTTATTGGGGGTTTTATTGCCATATTGTATAAATTTTGGAAAAAGGGGATAAGGGAATATAGGAATACTTTTTATTAGAAAATTTTTTGAAAACAAGCATTTTTACGAAGGAGACTTCCTAACACCCCCCCCCCCCCCCCCTTGAATATGGCACTCATATTATAACATGTGCATTCACATTTTAATTTTAAATATTATACAGTTTCATTAATATAATTTTTTTTTTTAGTTTGAAAAAATTTATTCTCAGGGGAAATCTCCCAACGATATAGTAATAATATTATTTAAAAAAATTATCCAAATTGATTCACAATTTATTGACAAAAATCAATAAATTATTTAAAATATGAAATAAGGGAAGATTTACATTAGTATGAACAATTTATTTAAACTATTTTTTTCTGATGCTAAATTAATTTTTTAATATATAATAATAAGTACTTTTCATAGGAAAATTATTTTCACTTCAACATTTCTATCAAAATAATTTAAATAAAATTTTAATTGTTAATTTGTTGTATTACTTTTGCATTATAATTTTTTTCCTTTTTGGTTTTCATGTTTCGGGGTAAGCTTCTTCGAAATCTCTTTCGATTTTACATTTCCATGTTATTCAGTTTATATTTAGTGTTATTGGTTTTAACTTGTGGGCCCATTGGAGTCTTATTCTTCCTCTCTTTCGTTTACCCATCACTTTTAGAGTCCATACCATCTAAGTCTGTTGACCATGATCTATGTCTTAATGGGTTATTTTAAAAACTTCCCACTATATTTATGTTTCGTATCTTATACTTTTTAGATAATCCTGATATCATTCTCGGCATCTGATCTCCATTGTCTGTTCATCTGATTCCTTGCTTGGCCATGTTTCAGAGCTATATAGGATATTTGGTATTACGAGAACGCATATTTTCCCTTTCAATTTGTTAGGAGACTTTTGTTAAAGAGCTTATTTGATAAATTTCTCCATCTCACCTTGGTTCATTTTATTTTTTATTTCTCTTTCTGTTGTGCCATTACTTTGTAAAGTGGAACCCAAAATCTTTCCTTCATTTCAGCCTTTGTTTCAGCAAGTATAGCAATATCACCTGCGAATATCATATTCTATAGGGTTTTCCCGAGTTATTATGTAATAGGGCATTCATTACTGTTATAAACAGCAGTGGACTGAGAGCCGACCTTTGATAAACTCCCTTGACTATTTGGAAACCGATTTATGAGCCCGCTGTACTTTGGATCATTGTCATATATACATGTCTTGTATTATTCTTATATATTTTTCCGATACCTTTTTGTGGCGTAAGCGACTATCGAATATGCTTTCTTGGGATTCTATCGAAAGCAATCTTTATAGCGAGATAAACCATATGGAGTAGTGATCTGCATCGGGCCTAATTTTTCAAACCCAGCCCAGCCCGAAATTTTTTACAAAAGTTTTGCCGGCCCGGCCCAAACCCGATATTTTTTTAAAAGTTTTGCCGGCCCGGTCCGAACCCGAAATTTTTTTTAAAAAAATTTACCGGCCTGACCCGACCCGAATTTATTTAAATATAGAAATTAATTTTTATAATTACTCAAAATAAAAGGCATATGTTATATGGCATCTAGTTTCTATGAATAAAATCAAATATTTTTTTTTAAATAAAAAATTTAATGTAAAATTGATAAATTTAGATATATTTAAAAAAATTTCCAAAGACCCACCAGACCCGGCTCAAATTTTTTTAAAAAATATTAGGCCCGACCTAGCCCAAACCCGATTTTTATAAAAAAAATTAGGCCTGAGCTCGGCGGGTATGAGCCGGGCCTACTTTTGCAGATCTTGGAGCTTTTTGAATCTTTTGTGTTTTTCATTCAGTAAGTACCCAACTTTATCCTTTTTTTTAACAAATAAATGAAACATGTTAGTACTACAATAATATTTTATTTGAACACTTATTTTTTCTGGCATAAAATAATACATGATCGTGATTTTACAAAAGAATATTGTATTTAAACAAATGTTTAAAAAAAGGTTATTATTTAAGAAAGATTTATGCAATCAATGGCTGAAGCTATTGAATGACTTCGGGGTAAATATTATACATGCCCGCATTAATAACACATATAGTTATATGCCTGGAAGATGTGCAAAAATTAAAATTATGTTAAGAATCTGGTAATGTTAGGAAGGGTAGTATAAGTTAAATTATATAATTATTTATAAATTTATAATATAAAAATAAAATGTTATTATAAGTTTAGTGATCTTTATGATGACGCAAACATTATTGCTGCGAATCCCCGTCCATTATTTAGATATGACTGGCCGTGGATAAGGCAAAGAAATTTAGCAAGAAGATGGAAATTTTACAAATAATAAACCATTAAATGCCTCAAGGGGCTCTGATAAATATAATGTTATCCTTATATCAAGTGCTACCGTAGAACGTTTGTTCAATCTAGGGAGTTTATTTTTGGAGAGAAAAGAGCATGTCTTTTAGAGAGAAATTTAAAAAATAATTTATATCTAAAGGCAAATGAAAATTTATTAGCCCGATTTTTTATAAAAAATATTCATGGTAAAATATATATGATATTGTGATTATATATTCTGTCCTCCAGTTCTTTTTTAAGTGTAATTATTTTTTTATCTAAATAAATTGTATATTTTATTTTAAACTTTTTTGATTAAAATTTGTAGACCGGAAATTTTTTTATAAATGATTTATAAAATGTAACTAGTTATTTTAAAATATAACTGTAATTAGTACAACTTTTAACAACACTAACAATAATTATGTTTGATGATGATGAAAACCTTATAAAACCATTAAGAAAATATTAAATTCTAGAAAATACAAATCTTATTTTGGAAAACATTTAATCAGTTTATAATTTAATATAATTTGACGTTTTGCTATTGCTAGCAATGTGGGCTGTTAATATACACACCGATGAAATCGTCATAATTATTAGCACTTTCTCACCTCCTCTCACACGACATGCATTTATAATTTACTTTTAGAAATGAAATTAGGTTAGTAAACCCGGAGCAGAAAGGTACGTGGGTCAAGAAAATAAACAAATCTCTTTAGACCCTTGGAAATGTTATAACTGTCCTAGCAAAAGGAACCTTTATAATATCCATTTGTATTTAACATTACATATGTTGGAGAGAGATAAAAATATTAACATGCATATATGAAATAGAGATCTCACGTGTCTTATAGGGATAGCAATTGACACGGATTTTGCAAAATAGTTTGGGCGGAAATGCCAGAACTATCATAATTATTTGAGTCCAGCTTCCTTCTAAGAAATGGAAACCAAATCGACTCTTATTTCAGCCAACATATTTATATCAATGCTAAATTAAGAAAAATAAAAAAATCTTCCTCACGTATTTTAAGGAGAGATTTTAATAAAATATATAATAGGTTCTCAAATATTTTATAGGTTTTTATGAAACGCGAGAATTTCAAAAATAGTCTAATAATTTTTTTAAAAAGTTGAATGTCTATATATAGTTTTATATGTAGGGGCCCTTGCTTCTTTGCATCCTTTTCAAGTTGCGCGGCCTTGAACCTTGTTTCGGGTTAGGCTTGAGAGATGAAAACTATTATATAGTAATATTATTTGTAGTTTGAAGGATGTATTTTTACATAATTCATCTTTTCAGATTTAAAAAAAGAAAATTAATTATGCTAAAAGTTATTATCTTATTTTATGCTTTAACCTAATCTGATAAATATTTATCATTCATTTAATTATTCGAACATTTAATTTTTTTTCCAGCAAATTCATTTATCCAATTTTTTTTAAAGGTTAATAGTTGAATGTTAATTAGAATTTAAATATTTGTAGTAAATATGATTACTTTCTTCTTTGTTATAATATAATAAATAATGAACTACGCCATTTCATGCATGAAATTTTATGAAAAAATTTTGCTTTCCTATTTATTTATTATTCTTAAAAGAACACTATAACAATAAACAAAGAGTTAACCGGCGAAGAATGGAAACATCGTTACGAAAAAGAAAGGTTTTATCTAAAAAAATTTAAAATGAAATTAAAAAAATATTATTAAAATTTGTTTCATAGTGAGCCTTGTTATATAAAAATTAAATTATGACAAAAATTTCTATTGAGAAAAAAATTAGGCCAGGAGGTCAAACTTGTTGAATAGCTTATGGGAAACCCTTTGCCAGGAGAAAGAGCTAAATTTAGCGGAACAATTACAAGTTTAAAATAAATTAAATTTGTAATGTTGTTATAAATTTTAAAAAAAAGTTCGTTCACATATAAATTACATATGAATTTTATTTTAATAAAATAATAAAATAAACTAAATAGTATAATAAAAATCATCTATTAAATCTAAAATTTCTCTTTTAAAGACATATATTTTTTATAAAAATATTCTTAACACTCAAAAGGTAAGATTAAGGAAAGGAAAAATTAGCGATAATTTATTAAAATATCGTGATTAAAATTCTCGAAATGAACTCCTAAATAATGATTTATCCGAAAATGATTTGGCCCAAAACGAGGTTTACTTTTGATTACTACGAAGCAGCTACATATTCAGAAAATAAATAACAGATAGAAAGAAAGAAAGAAAGAAAGAAAGAAAGAAAGAAAGAAAGAAAGAAAGAAAGAAAGAAAGAAAGAAAGAAAGAAAGAAAGAAAGAAAGAAAGAAAGAAAGAAAGAAAGAAAGAAAGAAAGAAAGAAAGAAAGAAAGAAAGAAAGAAAGAAAGAAAGAAAGAAAGAAAGAAAGAAAGAAGGAAGGAAGGAAGGAAGGAAGGAAGGAAAGAAGAGAAATAATATATTGTTATTAATAAAGGAAAGAATCAGATAGATGTAATATATTTCTATACATTTTACAAAAAAGGAAACGATATCGGTCTTCGAAGAATTAATATTTGCAACTGAAAAATTGGAATACAACAAATCCAGAGAGAATACTCAATGAAAGACTCAAAAAGAATATATTTATTTATCAATGATTTGTTCCTGATAATATTCTACCTTTCAATTCTAGATTTTATTTCTAAATTTAACATGCTTATTTTACAAAAAAGTTCTAATTCGTCACATTCCGAATTTATTAATATTCATTTGTTTTAGCTTCTATTCCATTTATACTCTATTCCTTTCCCTATTCATCTTTGTTAGTTTTTTTTTTAAATTAAAGATTATTTTTAATAAATTCAAATATATATTATTTCAAAATAACTAGGAACAGACATGTGCGTCGGTCAAATACGCCGCCATTGGAAACGCCAACGCCGCCGATATAAAGATACACATCCTTTCAGTATATGCTCCTCAAACGGGTTGCAAGGAAGAGGAGAAAGATGACTTTAGAGCTATCCTTGTTGTAGCTGTAATGGAAATCCCTAAGGATGACCTAGTCATAATAGGTGGTGACTTAAATGCGCATGTGGGAAATACAAGAAATAGCTACAAAAGGCATCATGGTGGTTTTGGATATGGAGAAAGGAATGATGAAGGAGAGCATGTACTGAAATTTGCGCAAGACTTCGACCTTGCCTTAACCAACACCTACTATAGGAAAAAAGACAGTCATTTAATAACATATGAAAGTGGTAAAAGGAAAATACAGATAGATTACATGTTAATCTCTCGCAGAAGATTAAAAGATGTAATAGACTGCAAAGTCATCCCAGGAGAAGATATAGCCGCGCAACACAAGCTACTAGTCATGGATTTACACATCGCAAATAAATCCACTCAAAACAAGATAAAACTGGAACCATGCATCAAATGGGGTAAACTAAAAACAATGACAGATGCCTTTGCAATCAATGCAAACATTGAAACAATAGATTCCTCACAAGTCAGAGAAAAAATGTGGACAGACCTTTCATCCAGATTAATAGACAGTGCCAAATCAACACTAGGCTTGACAAGGGGAGGTAACAAATCATACAAAGAACTTTGGTGGTGGAATGAAGAGGTACAAACCACTATACACGCGAAAAAAGCCCTTTATAAAATATGGTACAAATCCAAAAACCCAAATGACAAGACAAGATACAAAAAATCCAAAAGAATAGCAAGGGCGGTGGCTAGGGCCAAATCTATGGCATACGATGAAATGTATGAAGAAATACATACCAAAGAAGGGCACAATAAAATATACAGATTAGCCAAACAGCGAGAAAAGAATTCTAGGGATATAAACGGAGCTCCGAAAGTAATCAAAAAAGATGGGAAATTGATAATAAAGGAAAAAGAAATAATGAATAGATGGAAAGAATATCAGGAGCTTCTCAACTTTTATCCCCACATACTACATCTAGAAGAACACTCCCCATGTCAAAACCTTGTACAGCCTATAACAGAACAAGTAATAATCACATGCCTCAAGCGTATAAAAAACAACATAGCTAGGGGTCCAGATGATATTCCAATAGAAAACCTTAAAGCACTAGGAGATGATGGAATACATTTCCTCACAAATCTATACAATAAAATACTTGGAAATGAAGAGGTTCCTCAAAAATGGAGGCAGAGCTATCTAGTTCCTATCTTCAAAAATAAAGGGGATCCACACAATTGTCAAATACAGGGGCATAAAACTAATGTCATACTCTCTAAAACTATACGAAAAAATAATAGAAAAAGGATTAAGAGACATAATCGAAATAGGAGAGACTCAGTTTGGCTTTATGCCTGGAAGATCAACAACTGATGCTATCCACGCAATTAGGCAAATGAGTGTAAAATACAGGGAAAAGAATAAAAAGCTACATATGGTCTTTCTCAATCTAGAAAAGGCCTTCGATAGAATCCCGAGAAAACTTATCTGGTGGGCGCTACGCCACAAAAAGATTTACGAAAAATTTATAAGATTAATACAGGATATATATATGGGCCATACAACAATGGTCCGTTGCACAATAGGTACTTCAGCAGGCTTCACAATAGCCGAAGGAGTTCATCAAGGGTCGGCTCTCAGCCCACTTCTCTTCATTACAGTAATAGATGTATTAGCACAGTCTATACCTCAAACAGTCCCGTGGAATATGATATTTGCAAATGATATTGTGATACTTGCCGAATCCATGGATGAAATGAAAGAAAGATTAGTGAGTTGGATAAATATCCTAGAAAAGCACGGACTAAAAGTAAATAGAGAAAAAACGGAGTATATGGTGATAGGAGGAGATGAAACAGAGAGTATTGATATAAATGAATGGCAGATATCGGCAATTGAAAGCTGCAGATATTTGGGCTCCACTATACAAACAAATGGCACAATAGAAAAAGAGATAAAGAGTAAAATTAATCAAGGGTGGTTAAAGTGGAGATCTTGATCTGGAGTGCTTGACAAAAGAATCCCACACAAATTAAAGGGAAAAATTTACAGTTCCATAGTACAACCAGCTATTCTATATAGTTCAGAAACATGGCCAATCAAGGAATCAGACGAGAGAAGTCTACAAACTATGGAGATGAGAATTCTGAGGATTATTGCTGGGGTAACAGTAAAGGATAAAGTGCGCAGTATAAGAATACTAAGTAGTAAAGGTAGTGCCCATTAAGACTAAGTTAATGGTAAACAGACTTAGGTGGTATGGGCACACAATGAGAAGGTCTAGGAACTAAATAGGAAATAAGGTTGAGAGTTAGCAAGTGATGGGCAAACGTAAAAGAATAAGGCCAAAACTTCAATGGGGCCATAATGTTAGAGCCAATATAAAGAAGTATAAATTAGATAAAAGAGATTGTATAAATAACATAAAGTGGAGAGAGATGTTAAATAGCTTGCCACCAGAAAAAGTGAAAGCTAAAGAGAAGAAAATTTTTTTTTTTGATGTTTCAAATATTTTTTATGACCATCAATATGTAAGGAGTAATACAATATTTTCTTAATGCAATCTACAACTCACAGGTGCGTACTCAGCGGGGTGGGGGGGGGAAGTGCAGTTGGACAAATCCCCCCCCCCAACCAAAAAAATGCAGATGCCGGATATATTTTTCCAAAATATTATTGTTTTTATTAATATATATTTTATAATATATATTCCTATCTCTTTCTTTTTAAATATGTATTTCATTAATCACATTCATTTACTAAGTTATTTTATCAATTAATTTCGATTTTAAGTTTTCCTTGGCATAATATTTATCTATTGTTTTCAAATTTCTAGTAACGCAATATTTATCTATCATTTCCAAATTTCTAGTCAAATAATAATTAAGAACATAAGAAATTTTTTTTAAACATATTGTTGATTATGAAAATCCTAGTCATCTTACAAAAAAGCACAAATAATTTTATAAAATTTTATAATTAGCCTTGAAGAAAGACATATACTTCTTAAAAGGTATTTAAGATGCCTATGATAAATATTTTATTTAATAATAGATTTATATTCCACCCCTCAATTTTCAATATCCACAAACTTAATGTGCTAATCGAAAGTTAAAATTTCAAAATAGCTATTTTACTAGATGGTTATGGCTAGCATATTCTATCCGAGACATTGGAGCTTATTGCATGATATGTGTCCTGTTTGGCCCAAGATATGATGGAAGAAATTTAGTTATGTTTAACAGTTTTGTAAATACTCCATTCAACAAGTAAAAGATGCTGGAGAAATCTTTGACAATCATCAAAAAACATTATCTCAGAAGCTATGAACTGATGATTTCTTCAAATTAATTCAAAGTGGGGATATGAATCCCATTTCATCACATATTAACAAATATAGAATTAAAATAGCAAAAGAAAGCAGAAGTAAAATCAAACTAACTATTGAGGCCATTCTATATTGTGGATTCCTAGCATTACGCGGCCATTTGGATTCAGGAAGCTTGAATTTTAATAATAATGATAATGAAGGTAATTTTCGTAGTCTTGTAAAATTTAAGCATTAGTTGATTCTGCATTAATAGAATACCCCAAGCGACAAAATATTTTAAACAGAATTATTTCTGAAACTCCCTGTCTAACAAGGAGAAAGAAATTGCAAAAAGCTTGTCCAACGAGATGGAGTCTTCATCATCAAGCAGTAACAGCTTTCATGAAGTTAGAAGAGCAGATTATTAATGCTCTTACTGAAATGCTACAATAGCTTGAAAAAGATATTACCTCAGAAGCAAGCAAATTATTGAATTTCACAATTTTTTTCTCATTAGAATGTTTTAATAAATTATTTAATTATACCTATTTTATGTAATACTTTTCAAAAACATGACATTGACTTTATTGAGACGATGAGAATAGCGGAGAGCATTTTATTAGAACTCAAGGAAATTAAAGCTAATGTTGATGGAATTTCATATTTTATGTTATTGTTGAGTCAAAAGCAGAGCTATACGAGTTTAATATTTGGGGTCAGTAGAAGAGTATTATAAAATAAATGTCTTTATCCCTTTCTTATATACATTTATAACCCAAATAAATGAACGGTTTAAATCATCAGGCAGCACTTACCAATCTGCAGATATTACTTCCACAAAAGCCCTCCCAACCTTTTTCAGATGGTGATAGAAAATAAAATAAAATATTTGGCAAATTTTTATCATGAAGATATTAAAGTATCTTATGATGCCTTATTAGTTGAATGTCAACTATGGTATAAAATATTAATATAGTTTATAGTCCCAAAAAATGCTATGGATGCTTTGTATCATTTTAAATCTTTTAGATTATTTCCCCTGTGTATTAAAATTATTATATATATTAAAAACTCTTCCAATTATTACTGCAACTAATGAGAGAACATTCTCTTCTTTAAAAATAAATACATACCTAAGAAGTACAACTTCTGAAAGTAGATCGAATAATTTGGCTCTTTTTTGAATATTCATAGGCATTTGACGCCAAGCACGGATTAGAAAATGGAAAAATTAGCTCGATCCCAACGAATATTGGATTTTACATTATAAATATATAATATACTTCTTAATATTATTTGTGCACATTTATTTCTTATTGTGTTATATATAATTTCATGAATACTATGTAAATTATTACATACAAAATACAATTATTCCTAAGAAATTAGTGTATTAATTTATATTTCCAACATTTAAATTTTTTATACTATATTTAACACTATACATATAAGAGACCTACAGGCCCAGTTTAGAACATGAATAAATTAGTATTATTTTAAAAAATTATATATAAATTTTAAAGGCTCAAAAAATTTAAATTTCTATTTTGGGTCATTTATTTTATAGTGATTCATATGCTGGTTATATCCACTTAATATTTTATACACATATTTTATAGTTTTTTATATGCCGGGTGGTTATATCCGTTTAATATTTTTTAATTCACATTTATTTTATAGTTTTTTGTATGCCGGGTTATATATTTGATTTTTTTTTAAAATTGTATATTTGATATAGTTGTAAGTAATAATAAATTTATGCTTGATATTTTTAAATAACAATAATTTTATCTAAAAATTTTTTATGAGCCACACTATTGGTTCCAGTGAAAAAATCTAATGGAAAGTTGAGGCTGTGTACCGATTTCCGAGTAACTTTGAATCCAGGTGTGGTGGAAGTAAAATATAAATACTCATTGCCTAGAATTGAAGCCAATTTAAAGGGTGCAAAATATTCTTCCAAGGTTGATTTTTCTTCGGCTTATCAATTACCTTTGAAAGGAGGAAATTTGTAAATTGTTTAGGATAACGACTCCTAAATGATTATTTGCCTTTTGTAGGTTATCGTTTGGATTAAGTGTGTCAACGCCGATTTTCAGCGTACTATAACATCTGTTTTCCAGGGCCTAGAAAAGGTTTTATATTATATGGATGTGTTGATTACTGGTATAACACCGGAGCAGCATTATCAACGGTTGGAAGAAGTTTTCAAGAAAATTCGTGACAAGGGCTTGAGAACCAGCAAGTAAAAGTGTTCTTTGTAAACCGAAATAGTGTATTTGGGTCATCAAATTAATGGGGTTGAAGTGAAACCTCTTGATAAAAATTTAAAAAATATAATAAATATGAATCAGCCAAAGAATAAGGCTGAAATGCAGTCATTTTTGAGTATGTTAAATTATAATCATCATTATGTGGAAAATTTTGCAAAAGTGGCATCTCCATTGTATAATTTATTAAAGAAAAGTGTTCATTTTAAGTGTATAATTGAACAAAAAAGTGCTTTTGAAGTTTTGAACAAAAAAATTGGCGAAGAACCGATTTAGTGTCTTTTAATAATGATTTAGAAATAATCTTGGCTGTAGATGAATCTAATTAAGGTGTTGGAGGCGCTTTGTTATATCTAATTGATGGGTTAGAGAGACCAGATATTTTTTTTTCAAGAATTTTCATGAAGTAGAAACTCTGTATTCTATTATTGAACAGGAAGCCTTAGCTGCTATTTTTGGTTTAATCGTGTCGGGAATATTTAATTGGTAAATAATTTGTGATTTATACTGATCATTAAGCCATTGATTCATTGGTTTAAAAAAGATAACAAAGAATTAATGATCCCCGAAATTACAACGCTGGTTGTTGAGGAAGTTTCTGTAATAGAAACAATTAGCCTCAAAGGCAATTAAATATATGATGAATTTTAAATATATATATTATTAATTGTGTACGACGATTAATTGTTTGTTTTGTAAAATATATATATACTGCGGTACAAAAGGTAAAAAGTTGTTAAATTTATAATAAAAATTGATTTCATTACAATGGCGCAGTCGTTTCAAATGGAGAAATATAATATAAAGGAGTGCAATATGGAAGTTTATTTATCAAAAATGGAATTCATATTTAAAATCGCAAAAATAGAAGATAAAAAATCATTTTTATTAGCCCTTATTGGATTAGAGGTTTATTCTAAATTATTTAATTTGTGTTTGCCAAAGACATTAGAGGAAATATCATATGATGACATAATTAAACTTTTAAAGAATTATTATATGAAGAAGACAAACTTCCTATTAGAAAGATATTATTTTTTTAAAATGGAACAAGAAAAAGATGAAACCATCGTAGAGTATATTAATAAATTAAAGATAAAGGCAAAGATGTGTGAATTTAAAGATATGTATAATACAGTATTGCGGGACAAATTAGTGTCAGGAATTTATAATGGAAAAAAATGAAATTAATTAACACGCAGGACTTGACATGGGAAAGTGCAATACAAATCGCGACCGCAATGGAGACTACAGAAATGATGTCGTATGAAAAATTATCTGCAGGGAAGGAGATAAATAAAATCTCAAAAACAGTAACAAGGGAGCAGTATGACAAGTACAAATCAGTACCAAAAATTATTTGCTATTGTTGCGGATTAGGAGATCACATAAAACCTAAGTGCCCTAATTTGAATGACATCTGCCATAATTGTGGGATAAAAGGACATTTACAAAAAGTATGCAGAAGGAATCGTGGAAAGAAGGAATATATTCGAACGATAGATGTTCCAGAAAATGAGCGAGAAAGTTTTGAGGATTGGGAATTTCCAGAGGAGTCTCGAGAAAAATTTGAGGTGAAATTATTGATAGATAAAATTTATATTAAATTTTTAATTGACACAGGATCGGCAGTCTTCATTTTGAATATAGAAGACGTTAACCGTTTAAAAATACCAGTAACAAAAACGGATATTATTTTAAAATCTTATAATAATGTAATGATCAATATTAAAGGTAAGTGTATATTACCCGTTAATTATATGAATAAAGTTATATATCATGAATTTATTATTGTAAACAATGGGATTAACTTGATAGGTAGAAACCTAATAAACAAATTAAAATTAATAAAAATAAATCAATGTTATATAGTTAATGAGGTTTGGGAGGATAATATTGTACATAAATTTTCCTTATTATTCACTAAAAAATTAGGTTTACTAAGAGGTTTTAAGGCCAGTTTAGAGGTAAAATCTAACCCACAGTTTCAATGTATGAAAAGTAGACCGATACCATTTGCGTGGAAGGCAAAACTCGAAACGGAATTACAACGACTGGAATCCATGGGAGTTTTAGAAAGACTAAAATACTCGAATATCGCTTCTCCGATTGTACCCGTAATGAAGAAAGATGGATCTTTACGAATTTGCGGTGATTTCAGACAAACGGTTAATGCAAATATTTTGATAGATAAATATCCTTTACCCAGAATTAATGAATTATTAGCCACACTAGGTAATGGGTGTAAATATACTATTAGATTTATCCGAAGCGTATTTTCAAATAGAGCTAGATGAGGAGGCAAAAAAGTTGTTAGTAATCAACACGCCTAGTGGATTGTATCGTTTCACACGACTTCCGTTTGGGGTAGCCTCAGCGCCAGCGATTTTTCAACAAGCAATGGATTCATTATTAAAGGGATTACCTGGAGTAGCGGTATATTTGGACGATATAATAATTACGGGGGAATCAATTGAGAGTCATAAGAAATTTGATAAATGTATTAAAGACGTTAGAAATAAACGGTATGAAATTAAATCTAAAAAATGTGATTTTTTTAAAGAAAAGATTGAATTCTTAGGTCATACCGTTAGCGAAGAGGGAATTACGGCAACAAATAAGAATGTCAATGCAATTTTAGACGCACCATTACCAAAAAACGTCAAAGAATTACAAGCTTTTATCGGTATAATAAATTATTATCAAAAATTTATAAACAATTTTTCGACTATTGCCGCTCCATTATATAGGCTTTTAAGGAAAGATGTGCCATGGAAATGGACAAATAATGAAACAATTGTGATTAATAAATTTAAAAAATTAATATCAGAAGCACCAATTTTAACACATTATAATCCGGAAAAACCGATAATTCTAGCTGCTGATGCGTCTCAACATGGAATAGGATCAGCTATATCTCATATCATTAACAACGAGGAAAAACCAATTGGATACGCGTCTCGAACATTAAATGCTGTCGAACGAAATTACAGTCAGATAGAGCGTGAGGCTTTAGCAATTATATTTGGATTAATTAAATTTAAACAATATTTAATTGGCAGACATTTCATTATCATTACTGACCATAAACCCCTAATATCGTTACTTAATCCACATAAAAGAATAACAGATATGTCATCAAGATTAGTAAGATGGTCATTACTACTAGCAAATTATGATTATGAATTGCAACTTCGAGGGACGAAAAAAAATAGTAATGCGGATATGCTTTATCGGTTTCAAATTGACGGTAAACCATCTGCTTGGGAAGAGTTAGATATTAATTTAATAGTATCGGATGCTCCACAATTTATTTCAGCGTTAGATATAAAAGCACACACAAGAAATGACCCGGTATTATCAAAGGTTTCACGTTACCTTACAACTGGATGGCCAAAGATGATAGAGGAAAATCTTAAACCGTTTTTCCAGCGCCGAAATGAACTCACGATGGAGGCAGGGTGTATATTATGGGGCTTAAGAACCATAATTCCAAAAAAATTACAAGTAAATATTTTGTCTTTTTTACATAAGGGGCATCAGGGTTATACTAAAACAAAATTATTGGCACAAGAGAACGTTTGGTGGCCGAATATTAACGAAGATATCGAATTACACGGTAAGAATTGTGAATTATGTCAAACAAATAATCCTGGCAATAAAACGATCATAGGGAAATGGCCCTCAGCAAATAAACCATGGGGAAGAATTCATTTAGATTTTGCCGGACCAATTAACGGAGATATATACCTAGTAATAATAGATAGTTTTAGTAAATGGCCTGAAATACAAAAAATGACGACGAATAATTTTACTGAAGTAAGAAAATTGTTGTTAAGACTTTTTGCTATTTTCGGTTACCCCAATACGATTGTAACGGATAATGGCCCCCCATTTCAAAGTAGAGAATTTAGTTTATTTTGCAAACAATTATCAATTAAAAATGTATATAGTGCCCCATACCACCCTAGAACCAACGGAGAAGCGGAGCGATTAGTACAAACTTTTAAAAAATTTTTTAAAAAAACATAATGATTATAATAAAATACAAGATTTTTTGTTTAATTATCGAAATACGCCACAAATAACCACAAAACAATCACCAAGTTCAATTATGCTTAAATTTCAACCCATAGGACCTTTACAATTAATAAAACCAGTTTATCCTCATCCATATATACCTCAGTTACCAGGTTTTTTTAATATAAATGAAAAAATATATGCAAAGGATTTTAAAAAAGATAATTGGATACCAGGTATCATCGTTAAAAGAACAGGACCAATTACGTTTTTAGTTGAAACTAAATTAGGGGTATGGAGAAGACATATTAATCAGTTAAAACATAGGTTCGACAACTCAGAATTAAAAAATAGAGAGGAGGGAAGAGAAGAAGAAACGATGCAAACTACACCACAAATGAATGAAAATGAGCCCATACAAAACTCAATGACTAAAGACATTGATCCTATACACAAATTGGTGACCAAAGACATTGACCCAATACAAGACTCAATAAACAAAGACACCATCATAAATAATAAGATGTAAATTGACAGTAATGAGCAAACGGTGATAGAGAACGAAAGTACAAGCAGCCGTTATCCAAAACGGATAAGAAAACAATTTATACCATTTCAAATCGAGAGCCCAAAAAAGGAGAGAATAGATGTAATAGAAACAATTAGCCTCAAAGGCAATTAAATATATGATGAATTTTAAATATATATATTATTAATTGTGTACGACGATTAATTGTTTGTTTTGTAAAATATATATATACTGCGGTACAAAAGGTAAAAAGTTGTTAAATTTATAATAAAAATTGATTTCATTACAGTTTCAATGTGGAAATTAAATATAGGCGAGATAAAGAAAATCATTTACCAGATATTTTGTCCAGATTATGATCGGGCAGTGTAAATCCCGAAGTAATTGATAATAAAATTATAGATAGTGAGGATGCTTTATTTCGTACCATATCATATATGTTAAAGGGAAGCCTACCACTTGGGAAGATGGGAAGATATTAGATTAAACACCTTGAAAGACAAGGATTTAAGTCAGTTGAAATTCTGTTTAATGGGTGTAAAAAATTGGAAAAATCAACATTATTTGTATAAAAAAATACAAAAAGAATTGTCAATTATGGTCGATTGTATAATGCGTGGAAATCGGGCTATAATTCCATTTAAATTGCGAGATAAGATTTTATGTTTATTACATGCCGGTCACCAAAGCAGAGATTAAATGAAATAGTGGGTGCGGGAATACGTTTGGTGGCCTGGTATGATTATGGAAATTGAAAAATTACAAATAAATGTATTCCATGTAATACCTGTGCCTCCATGCCCTGTAAAGAAATGGGAGGTGTGTGGCCGAGGTCAAGTCAACCGTGGGAAAGGGTGCACATTGATTTTTTTGAGTTGGACAAAAAAACATATATTTTAATTGTTGATTCATATTCTAAGTGGATTATTGAGTATGAAGAAGTTCATGGGTTAACAACCATTGTTGTTATCAAATTATTACAAAAATTTTGGGCTAAATTTGGGATTCCAAAAACAATTGTGTCTGATGGAGGTCCGGCCTTTATAATTGAAAATTTTAGGCATTTTTGTACTTCGTTATAAATAAAGCATATGTTGGCTACACCATATCATCCTATCTCTAAGGGTCAGGCTGAGAGATGATGGCCATAGTAAAAAATTGAATTAAAAAGGTCAAACAAGGAAAAAATGAGGTTTGGATAGCCCAGTTATATTATAGTCCAATAATCGGGAAGGTGTTACTCCTGTTGAATTGTTTATAGGTAGTAGGACCAGAGTGTCATTGGATTTTGTAAAAACAAAAGGCAGTGCTATTATATTACCACGTGAAAGAGTAAATATAAAGCTTCCGGTGGTACAAATTATATGAGCTCATTTATTTGATAATAAAAAGAAAAAATGGTAAAGAGGTAATATACTGGAAAATATTTGTAATTCGTCATGATGATTATATTAATAGACGAGATTAATGATACGTGTAAAATTAGTAAGTATAAATAACAATATTTAAATATTTATGGATATGTATATTTTAAATTTATGCGACTAGTGAGTCTAAATTATTATTCCCAAATATGTATTAACATTAATATTGTCTTTTGTTCATATATAATATGATGGTATACGATTGCCTGATATTGTAATTCATATTAATGTGAGTAACACAGATGTACTATGAGGCAGGGACGAAGCGTCCATAGAAGCAAGGGAAGCATTGCTTCCCTTGAAATTTTTTTTACAAAATTCTTAGATAAATTTAATATAATCTTTATACTATGCTAAAAAAAAAATAAAATTACTTCCTTAAAATAATTAATATATTTTTTATAACGTTAAAAAGATTTATAATATTTTACTACGATAAAAAATTTACGTTAAAAAATTTACTATTATTTTTACTACGTTCAAAAATTTACTATTATTTTTACTACGTAAAAAATTACTATTATATTTACTATGTTAAAAAATGATGGAAGTAAATTTAATATTGCTTATTTTCCTATAATAAATATACTAATAAATCATGATTCATACGATATTTTTTTGGTGTAATTTTTTTATTACGTTAAAAAAAATATACAAGAGGGAAGCAAATCTAATATTGCTTATTTTTTCAATAAATAAATAGAAAATCATGTTATGATATTGTTTAATTTTACGATTAAAAAATAAGCATTGGGGAAGCAAATAAAAAATTGCTTATTCTTTTATAAAAGAAAAATAAATTTTTTATATTAAATTTTTTTTCTTACTTTTTTAAAAAAAAAATTTTTTTCTTTAAATTAATGTTTAATAATTGTAATTGTATTATTGAAAATTTATTAATATTATCATTTAGCTCAAGAAATTTTGTTACCAAAAAATTAATTATTGAAAAAGGAAGACCAAAGCCAATTTTAAGAAATTTAAAAAAAGAAATAAAATCTTGCATTCGTAATTTTTCTATCGATAAATATGATAAATATGAATGGCTCACTGGATGTGAATTTTCTAATTCTCTATATTGTTGGTCATGCTTATTATTCCCAAAGGAAAAATATGTTTGGAATGATAGAGGATTTTCGGATATGAATAATTTTTCAAAGGCAGTTAAACGACATGAAGAATCAACAGCTCATTTGCAGTCGATGATTCAATTAAAAACATATGGCGAAATTCGTATTGAAAATATGATAGATTCGATGCGCAAAATATCAATCGAACAGCATAATTCGAAAGTTAAATCAAATAGAGAAATATTGAAAATTTTAATTAATTCTATATTGGAGTTCAGCAGCTCGCATTCCGTGGTGATGATGAATCACCTAATTCAGTAAATAGAGGAAATTATATTGAATTAATTTATTTGCTCGCGGAAGAAAATTTTCTATTAAAACATCATTTAGAAAATAGTACAACTTTTATTGGACTATCAAGTGATATCCAAAATGATTTAATTAATTCCATTTCATATGTCTTACACCAAAAAATATTAGATGAATTGGAAGAAAGGAATTTATAACAATAATATTAGATGAAACAATTGATATAAATAATAAATCCCAACTGGCTGTAGTTCTTCGATATGTTTTAAATAACGGGACATTATATGAAAGATTTATTGAATTCTTTGATGTTACAATGCATCGTGATGCTAATTCTTTATCAAAATTTGTCATTAAATTTTTGAATGAAGAAAATTATGAAAAAATTGATAGGTCAAAGTTACGATGGCGCAGCTGTTATGTCAGGTGATTCACATGGACTGCAAGCAAAAATTAGAGACGTCAATCCTTCTGCACTTTATATTCATTGTTTTGCCCACAAGTTAAATCTTATATTATCAAAATCTTGCAACAAAATTAAAGAATGTAAGGTTATTTTTGCAACTTTATCTAGCCAGTTTTTTTAGTACATCATCTAAGCGTACAGCAGAATTTGATAAATATGTTAAAAAAAGATTACCACGAGTAGCCCCAACAAGATGGGAATACAATGGTCGGCTGGTTCAAACAGTTTTCAATTATTTGAAGGATCTATTCGTTTTTTTTGAAAGTATGATTGATGAATAATCTGATATTGTTTGGGATAATGATGTTCTAATAACATCTCGTGGCTATTTAAATATATTAAATGATGCAAATTTTCTAATTTTGTTATATTTTTTTCAAGAAGTTTTTCCAGAATCTGATTTATTATTTGATATACTTCAAACTAAAATTAACGATGTATCATATTGTCTTAAAAGTATTAACGATTTCAGAAATTCAGTTAAATCTAACATAGAAAACTTTGATGTTTTTTGGAGAAATTTAAATGTAAAGGAAAATATTGAAGACAATTTAGATAAAAAACGAAATAGATCCGAATTGCCTAATACAAGAGAATTTTATAAAAATTTGATAATTAAAATAATAGATATATAATCAATGAAATTGATTTTCGGTTTGATACATTAAAAAATATCAAATTCGTCGAATTGTTAGATATTAGTAAATTTCAAATATTTAATCAAAATTTCCCAAAATATTTATTAGACAATTTTAAATGACACTTATTCTCAATTTTTCGAATTACACAAGCTGGAAACCGAATTAAAGGTAGTGTTTCGTGACGATGAATTTAGAAAGAGAAAAAATGTTTATGAAATACTTGAATTTTTAATTAATACCGATTTGATGAAAAGTTTTAAAGAGTTTTTTAAATTATGCAAATTCATTTTAACTTTGGCTGCAACAACAGCAAGTGCAGAACGGGGGTTTTCATCTTTAAAAATAATCAAATCTTATTGTAGAAACAGAATGAGTCAAAATCGATTATCAAATCTAGCTTTGATTTCTATTGAAAAAAAATTATTGAAAAATTTAAAATCTAGTAATAACTTTTGTAATTCAGTACTTGATCATTTTACTCAAAAACAAAGACGAATTCCGCTTATTTATAAATCTTAATTTTTTATGAGTTGACTAATAAATAAAATAAAAAAATTTTTTGATTGCTTCCCTAGTAGTAAACTTGACGCCTCGTCACTGCTATGAGGTAAAAAAAATTAGTGATTAAATTAATTGATTTATAATAATCTTGTGATGTTAGTTTTGATAAGTAACATTTTCAATGGTTGTGAAAATGAAAAGGGGGTGATAGGTTCATTAAATGCCATCATAAGAGTTTTTTTCCTTCTTGTTTATTTTTTTTACACACACCATTATAATTAAATGAAAAATAAATTGACAGTTATAATATAATTTTGCTAATAAATCAAGTTTTTTTATTATCTACAATGTTCAATTTTTTTTAAATAATTGTAATGTAAAGGCTGTCAAGTAAAAAGAAAAATTTTGGTTTTTTCCAAGTTATTTAACAACACATTTTTATTGTAAATTAATAAATAAATAATTTATAGTTGTGTTAAATTTTTTTTCATTTTTGTTTTAAGTCATAAAATATAAAATAAGTTTGTTGGATACAAAATCCAAACTTATAGATCTAGACACGCATTACTTGCATGTTACCTTTATTCCTAAAAATCTGAGAATGTAGATGGATACAATCTTTCCAAAAGAAAATGGTAGACAAAAAATAATACATCACATTCCCAAGGTTGTTAATTGTTTATAACCATTTAGTAAATCAATGCAAAATGTCATCAAAAAGATGTGAACTACCATCAAATAACAAGCATGACATAAAGGCAATGACAAAAAGGCTAACTCATACAACCTACTTCAAAGGAAATGAATGGAAATCGATCAATGAATATAATTTATATGATAAAGCAACAAAGCAATTAAGAGATGGTGTGTTCTGTAAAGCCAGTGATCAATTCGGTTATTGAAAACAGTACAGAGAGGACACAAGCTCCAGTGACAGAAACATTGTGGGAAAATTTATTGTTAATGTGAATAAAAATTTTTGTATATAGCAATTTATTTGATTGTAGTGCATAACAAATCTATAATGCTTATATAGCGTTTATTATATATATATCATATTTTTGATGTTGCTGGTGAATGCCTCGCGCCCATAAAGGGGTGGCATGTGACAGTATGCGTAATATTTTTAATATATTATAGAGAAACCGCATATTGTTGATTGGTCGGAAATAAAATAATATTATAATAAAAATAATATAATTATTATTTTTATGTTATATATTTGTTTTTGATAATTTTTTAGTTGTTAAAATTCATGCAAAATTGTAAAAATTTATATTTTTTTAGTGATTGAAATAAAAAGAATTGAATCTTAAATATTTTATTGCTTTTATAATTAAATAAGAAGTTAGTAAGAAATTAATAGATTTTTGGAGGATTAAGAAACAAAGCCTATTCCACTAAAGACTGGAATTGATTGTTACTTATGTAAGTTACAGCTTTCCACATAATTTTTAATTAAACATTCCCCCTTTACTTCTGAAATATATTATATCACTTGTAATATTTTGATCACCACCACATTGTAAAACGTCTATTTCTTGTATTATATAACATTTTCATTAAATTCACTACTGATAATACACTCCACTTGCCAATAAATAAGCAGCATTATGATCACATGCATATATTTTTCTTTGTTTCAAACATATTTTTAGTTTTTTCTCTTCAGATTTTTTAAGAGTATTTGACTAGGTCAAATACACCTCCGGTTAATTGACTGAGTTTGGGAAGTCAATTGACCAACTTGTCAACCCTGAAATAGACTAATCATTATTTTGGCAATTTTTTTAATTTTATTTTAAAAAAAGTATTAGGAGTAAAATTACAAATCGATAATAGAATATTCATTTCAATAATAACATTAAAGAAATAATGACAGATTTTACATACCTCTAAACCACTATAGACTTATTCGGCTTAATTAGGCTAGATACATAATCAGGAGCGACCAAGGCCATTAAATATGGTAGTAGAGGTTTCGTAATCACAAAATTTCCTAAACAAGACATATTTCATGCATGCGGGTTGTTAGATTTCCATTAGAAAACTTCTTCGGTATAATTCATTATTTCGTGGTAGTAATCTTTCAAATGTAACTGGTGTAAAAAAATTGCTATAATATTCGCGATAAATGTTTTTCTAAATTGACCTAATAAGTATGTTCATTAACACAACCACGATCATCAATTATAAATAATTCGTGGCCTGAAAAACATTTCTAGATATTTGGGACATGGGCAAACAGGTGCACAATACATGCATAGACAGCGATGGAATATTTCGCACATAATTGAAAACAATATTCTTAATACAACTATTAATTCGGATAAAAGAGGCCAAATCTTTAATAAAATGTATCAGCCAAAAGAACCCAAGACAGCCATTTTGATCAACCAAAAAATTAACTTTAATATCATGCGCTACAATTTTAAATTATTTAAAGATTCCCGTCCATCACCTGCGGAAAATAGGTTAATGATGCTTACTACCTTAAGGTACTACCTATCAAATTTGAATTTTGTTCATTTTTCATTTGAATAGGCACTACCAAATATATTTATAATATATTTGAAAAATCGTGATTTTTGGAAAGTCTCTATGGCCTAGTAGGCAAGAGCTTGGCTTACTGATCCCATGGTCCCGTGTTCGAATCCCGGGAATGGTCATGTTTTTTTCTTTTTCTAACTTGGTGGTTCCATCCTTGCGGGGATAATATATAGGAGGCCGGACTCGACCACGTGATTCCGTATTAATATATTAAATAATAAGGGTCTTATTACATTTTAATAAATTTTGGTCGGTATTTAGCAAATTAAGTTGGTATTTAAAATATTTCCATACATTCACTTGGTAGTAAGCATCATTAACCTGGAAAATAACTAATTTTAAAATATTTCTGTTTGAAATATATAATTGCAATTTATAGCTCTTTTACATTTGTATATTAGTCATATAACTATTAGTGATCTGCTTCGGGCCTAATTTTTCAAGCCCGGCCCGAACCCGAAATTTTTTTTAAAAAAATTTACCGACCCAGCCAGGCCCGAATTTATTTAAATATAGAAATTAATCTTTATAATTACTCAAAATAAAAGACATATGTTATTTTGTAAAAAAAATATTAAAAAAAATGCCCTACTCTCAAAATATAATTTATCACTCCAAAATAATCCTTTCTAATAATATTAGAATTCATCTTTATTTATGCATATATAACATTATAGATATTAAACATATTAAATCTTCCCCAATCAATCCTGTCTTCATCCAATATCTCCACTCCAAATCCAAACAAAGAATGTTCTTTTCTAACAAGAACCCATGTGATGATTTTCTTTTTCCTCCATCCATAAGGAAAAACTCATTCCCCTGTCAGAAAATAACTGACATTTGATGTATTATATTAAATTTATTTCTTCTTTTTTTCAACAGCTACAAATACCCTTTACGTACAAAATATAACTTATCACTCCAAAATAATCCTTTCTAATAATATTAAATAAATATAAGAAACATTACTAGAATTCATCTTTATTTATGCACATATAACATTATAGATATTAAACATATTAAATCTTCCCCAATCAATTTCGTCTTCATCCAATATCTTCACTCCAAATCCAAACAAAGAATGTTTTTTTCTAACAACAACCCATGTGATAAATTCGTTTTCCTCCCATCCACCAGGAAATCTCATTTCCCTGTCAGAAAATAACTGACATTTGATGTATTATATTAAATCTATTTCTTCTTTTTTTCAACAGCTACAACACGCCCACCCTTCACAAGCCCAGCGTCCCTCTCTCTGTGGTGGTGTTATATCGAATCGCCCCTTTGAATTTTATCGATTCTCGTATCGAAACGCCTTGAAGACGTTCAGGGAATTTATCGAATCGTCTTCCCTTATGATGATTTATAATATAATATCTCCGATACATTTCAATATATAATCGCGAAAACACATATTATCAATAATGACATGTACATTAGGGTATCTGCATTTATAATCTATGGAACATTAATATGGACAATGTAATATCAGCAAAACATAATAATTCATTCATTTTAAGACATTTGGGAAATAGGAGCTATAATATACATTATTTGAGTATGATTAATGGTAATTAGGAAATAATGATTTTACATATAATACTGTAATGTGAACACATAGTCTATGTGTGAAATGCAATTTCAACACATGTAATTGTCCTACTGCCATGTAAACAAAATCAAAGCTACCTTTTTATAAATATCTCCTAAAATATATATAAAAATCCATTTTTATGTATTAAAAATAATTGTGAAAATTTGCCGAACAAAGATTTTAAATAAAATTACAAGACATATGTATAGAAATAAATTTAATATTTTATAGGGAGGAAAAATATATAATACGTAGAAAATACAATATTTTCCATCTAGGAATTACTCAGTATCCTAAGAAAAATATACCATTTCTACCTAACTCTGCCATCACAATTAACACACATTCACAAAAATGTAGAATGTAAAGCAACAAAAATTGAGAATATAATGGGCTATATGTATATATGTAAAGAATTTTTAACATACCTTCACAATATAAAATAATTTGAGTCTTTTCTTTAAAAAAAATGTTCATAAAATAAATAGTAAAATGTGATGTGCTATAAAATTATTACAAAGATAAAAAAAATGTAATATGCAGCATAAATTTACAAAAAAAAATTTACACAAAATTTTTTTTATCCAGTATGCAAACTAAACAATATTCCCACCTCAAGGCATACCCATCAACATAGGCTGACCTTATCTGTAAAAATATTTTCCCTTCACATCATTGCATACCATAAAAATAATATAACAATTGCAAATAAAACCTTTTATAAAATTTTATAATTTTATAATTTAAAAAAAAAATATTACACATCATCTAATATATCATATAAATCCCTACCAATTTATATATATATCAAATGCAGACACTAAATCAAAATAACTATCCACATCTAACATTATAGATATTATTATGACTTCGTCATACTTCAATTCCTTTAAATTATCATTCATAATTAAATATATCATATGTGTAATTCACATTACACCCTATTTCATAAAAATGGTTAATTACTTCAAAATAAACAACATTAACTCACCCTCAATAGATCCCTTAATAACATATCAACCTTAATTGAAACGGAATTACATATACAATATATTAACATTAATTAATAATAAATTATCCCACACATGTCCATCCCTTTAAAACCCAAAATGCATAATTATATAACACATACTTTATTACAAAAGTCCATTTCTATATATATTTTCATAAATTTCAAATATTTAGCAATCCTTTCTGTCCTGCTGATCTTGAGGTCTTATCTTCCTATGACGGAATACCTATAACACCATTCAATGAGTCTTAAGGCGTACCAAATAATAAGACCATATCTACTGTCAAAATTGGATGTACAATATACATCTAGACATATAATATAACAAATATTACTGTCTTAAATTCCTGATCTTATTTTCATATTCCTGCCTAATACTCATTACATACTTTCTATCTTAAGCTTTGTAAGCTAAATATTTAAGATAACATTATAGAAACCCTTAAACTCACCTCTTAATCTCACTTACCCCTGTATAGTGATTAGTACTTATGCGTTGTGTACCTAAATTCATATGTTGTCGATCCTGGTCACGGCACCATTTTTGAAAAAAAATAAAAATACCCTTTACTCTCAAAATATAACTTATCACTCCAAAATAATCCTTTCTAATAATATTAAATAAATACAGCGTCTACATGACAGGATTTTCACTGGATGCAAACCCCCTTCAAAAACTTTTGCCTACCCCCCTATTATCATTATTTTTACCTATTTATTTATTGATACTCTTCAAAGAATTTATAAAGGATAACTTAAATTAATCTATATCTACTACCAACTATCTATATTTTGTGATTATAAATAATTTCTTTTCTTTTTTAGATAATAAATTCAATTAAAACCTCCATTATTTACAATTAGTTATTATGGCATTATGAGCTTGCTAAAATATCTAAACCTTTTAAATTACATTTAAAAAGATAGTTTATTTGGAAAAACAATGTGTATGATTGTTTGCAATATATAGATTTGGTCGATGAATTGTATTATAATAATACTATAATGAAGTATAATTTTTACAGCAATAAATTTTGTCCTATTTCATCTCAAAATTTAATAGATAACCCCCCAAAAAAATTATCCTACCCCCAATAAAGCCGCTTACCTCCTACCCCCTCAAAAAAATAGGATGCAAACTGTTCCGACCTCTCCTGCTCATGTAGACGCTGAATAAATATAATAAACATTACTAGAATTCATCTTTATTTATGCACATATAACATAATAGATATTAAATCTTCCCCAATCAATCCCGTCTTCATCAAATATCTTCACTCCAAATCCAAACAAAAAATGTTCTTATCTAACAACAACCCATGTGATAAATTCGTTTTCCTCCCATCCACCAGGAAAACTCATTTCCCTGTCAGAAAATAACTGACATTTGATATATTATATTAAATCTATTTCTTCTTTTTTTCAAAAGCTGTTATATGTCGTTTAGTTTCAATAAATAAAATCAAATATTTTTATTTTAGATAAAAAATTCAATATAAAATTGATAAATTTAGATATATTTAAAAAAAATTTCCAAGGTCGACCCGAATTTTTTTTTAAAATATTAGGCCCGGTAGATTATTTTAAATAGAATTAGTCCCGAGCCCGGCCTGTTTGGGCCGGGTCTAACTTTGCAGATCTCTAATAACTATTTTAAATCATAAAAATTTTAATTTAAAGTTATAATTAAAAAATACTCAGTAATTTTGATAGATTCTGTAAAATTGAGTTTGACTTATCATACTTATTTAAAAGTAGATTTAAAAATGAAAGGTTGTAAAATATTTTAAAGCATAAAGAAAGTAAAATATAATAAGCCTCATTTACAAATACATTATAAAAAATTTTTTGATTTTTATATTTCAACCTACTTTTTAAAAAAAAATATATTCGAATTTAGATTTAGGATTATGTTTTTTTATAAATATTTTATCAATCCGCTAGGTTTTTAAAAATTAAGATGTCCAAAAATATATTATAGGATGCCGGTCCATATTTTATTTGCAATTTGTGTGTTTTTTACGTCATTCTTGGATGCCTTTTACCTCATTTAGCATATTATTTGTATATTTTTCATTTACTTTATGCAATGCCAGCTTTGTCATTTCAGAGTATGGTGAGGAGGAATGGCGATGATGCGGCTTCGTTTTTATGGAGGCTTCACTCCCCCCCCCCCCATACCCATATTTGAGGGTCTTTGGCTCGCTTTAACCCGGCCTTAGACCGAGACTCCTTTAATGGCTTGCATATTATGTTTTTATTATTTCTTATATTTTTTGGATAAAAATGAAACGATGGGTTAAATACAATATGACATTTTTATAGTCCTATAAATATTTTTAAAAAATTAGAACGCGTTCGCATTCAACGTTCATTGACAAAAATCGCACGTGTTCAAGTTTGAGTTCATCTTTGAAAAAAGGAACGCGTTCACGTTCTTTCAAAACTTTATGAATAAATTTTTTTTTAAAATTTATTTATTATAATTTAAATTGTGAACTATTAAAATATAAAACCCTTGGTAAAAACTTAAAAATAATAGCGAAATTTCAAATAATCACATTAAAAATAAATAAATTTTTGAAAAATATTAACTATTTCATATCTAGATGCATATAATATTTAATGATTTTTATTTTATCTTAT
This sequence comes from Gordionus sp. m RMFG-2023, assembly GCF_954871325.1. NCBI lineage: Eukaryota > Metazoa > Nematomorpha > Gordioida > Chordodea > Parachordodidae > Gordionus > Gordionus sp. m RMFG-2023. The sequence continues at coordinate 24,958,957 of NC_088775.1, forward strand.
AGTTATTAAATAAAAGAATAAATATTACAATCAAGTATCTCTTTAAATTAGAACTTGAAGATTTTAAAACTGATATTATACTTTTTTGACACATTATACATTTGGTAAGATAGAATTAGCTTATTGAATAAAGGATGCTGTAAAGTATTAATTATATTTTGGTTATGGCAATGTTAATTCATCTGATTCTGAGAATCAGATAATGAATTAACAATATATATGCTTACGCCTAATCTATAAAATATAAATAATATTCAAATGAATAAGCTAAGGACAGAACTAATAGCTGATTAAAAAAATTCACATATGATAAAAGAAACAGCTGATTAAAAATAACCTAAAAAATTAAAAAATTTTATTTTCAAATGAATAAAAATAATATTTCTAAAATTGAATGAATGTAAAAAACGTATGAACGCGTTCAACGTTAATCAAAAGGTGTTCATCATTTTTTTCAAAAAAACGAACTTCGTTCATAAATACATTTTTATTAAAAAAGGACTCATATGAAATGATAATCCCATATTTTATTTTTAGAATTGCACCTATAAATCATAATAATTGAAACTTATAAAAACATATTTATCTGGAATGCGTAAATAAAATTTTAATAATAAGACAGAACTCAGTGCATTGCTTGGAAGATTTTTATCAATATAGCATAAAAATATAAATAAATTAAAAATTGCATATGAACCAGATAGGGATTTTTAATTAATTCAAAGACTATATCATAAATATTACCTAAGTATATTTTATTTCTAATGTATGAAATCCTTAATATATTCATTTATATTATAATATGTAAAAATAAAATTGGATTAAAAACATATTAATTATATTTTCATCATTCATATTTTTATGTTGATAGTAAATAAGGGAATATTTTTAATAAATTGAGTAAGCCTAGCACTATTAAATATAAATATTGGATCTGCGGGCGGGGTTAAAGAGCTCGGCGGGCCAAAATAATTGGGCTAGGCTTGGAGATGAAATTTCATAATATTAGAACTGGGTAAAAATTTTGACTTCTGCAGATCTCTGATAAATACCATAGAATCTAAACATAATTATAACAATATGGGCTTTCATAAATAATCATAATATATTAAATTTATTAAGTGTTATACACAAAAAAAACATTTCTAAATAATATATTTTGATAAAATATAATGAATAAACTTATTAATGTAATTAACAATATTCTATAAAAGTTGTACAATATTATTATTAAAAAGTAATTTATCATAACATAGAGAATCTCATATATAATAAATAAGATAAATTATTGCGACTTGCGATTGGATGTATTTTTGCCATTAAAAAATAGTTTTTTTTAAAAAAATTTTATTGCAAATATATTTAAAATAAGTAACAAAGGGATTTACACATTACTTGTGTTTATTAAAACATAAAGTTATTTTCACTGGTAATTTATTCAATAAAACAAAAAGAGAGAAACTTTCTTTTATAAAAAAATATAAATCAACAATTACTTGAAGGTAAACAAAATATTATGTATTTATGTATAAATATATCGGCGCCAAATCTCCAAAGTTATCAGGAGAAAGTTTTGCATTTTAAATAATTCATTGTTTGGTCATTCTCAATAGGTCGGAGAACGTACAGAGCAACAAAAAATCTTATTATAGTTTTAAGAGTTGTTTCCGAAAGTTTAAACTAAAAGATTGAATCAAAATGATATTTTGATAAAATTAGATGTCTTAAAAACTTAAAGATATTTTTTCTATCCTACAAACAAACGTTAAGTTTAGCTGAAAATTTAAATGAAATATCTTAAAAAATTAAATAAATAATTTTTTTTAAATGCAACAACAAATGTGTAACTCAAAAGAAAATATAACGAGCAATTTTGAAGAGAAAAACTTAAAAATGGCTAGTTTAGAGTACTTTCATAAAATAATCAAGTTAGAATTTCAGATATGCAAAATTATACTCGCCTTTAGAGGGTATAAAATCCATTTGTTGGAACAAAAATTGTAGTGTTAATAAGGATGTATATTTAAAAAGCTGATATAGCTGTTCGAATTGTACCATACAATACAGAACAATAATTTTTTTATATAAAAGAGTCTGCCTTGATTGATCATTCTTTCTTTATCGATTGGTAGCTATGGCGATATTGTGCATTAATAAGAAAGAGCCATCTCGCGGGCTAAGGATGCAAGCTCTTTGAGAAATTCTTCCAGGACGACGCAGCAGTGGGCAGCGTTCTTAGCGGGAAATCCCAGAAACATGGCAGCAGTTGCGGATTCGCGTTCGTCATCACTAAGGGGTTGGGGAGATTGAGCGGAGTGTTGATGAGGTAGAATGGGAAAGTCATCTTTTATGGAATGCTGGTTTATGCGTTTGTTAATGAATCTAATATGTTGGTTAAATTTTAATTTAAAAAAATATTTTGTTCTCTGGGTGGAAAAAAGTTAGTCAAAGACATTAAGCATGGCTAGGTGATAGAGCTTCTAGCAAATATATGATAAATCGAATAATAATTCCTTACAATTCGCATTCGAATAATTGGTTTAATATTACGCATATTATTGAAACAAAAAAATATTCATTTTATTAATTAAAATTTTTGATAGGTTTCATGCGCAGTAATTTATTATTACTGGTTGCTAATTTTAAACGCTCAAAAATAAAATTTGTTTATTTTTAAATAATAAGCTTTCAATTAATAATATGGATATGATGATGACATAGACTTAGTGCACAGAATTTAAACTCGATATTCATGATTTTTTGGCTATTGTAAATGTTTCAGGAATAAGATAGAGTTTTTTTCAGATTAGGTTGTCTATCGCTTTTAACATACTCTGGTTTAGTTATTTTATTTTTATATATAAATTATAATATATTTAGGAACAATATTTGAAGTTATTAAAATAAGATACATCAATTTATTAGATTTTAATACTATATTTAACTAGACAAGACAAACCAGAGTAGGAATTATACATAGTCTGAGCTAATCTCAAGCAAAAAAATAAATAACTAGAAGCTATCGGCATAATATTATACACTAATTTCCGTTTCCCATGGTCAATGAGTTGGTGCATTATCATGAATGATTGTTTTTTTTATTTCCCAAAAGTTAATAATCTCATATAAAATATGGGAAATGTTTATGGTTGAATTGAAAATTTCGTTAAATATTTTTGAATCCTCTTCTTGTTACAAATAAAATAATACAATTTTTTTTAAATATTACAAATAAATTGAATTTTCCCTTTATTTTATTAATTTATTATTAAGTATTATGTGCATAAAATATTTTTATATATTAATTATTAAAAAAACAAATATCGAATGGAGTTTCTTTTAAATATCCAATTCTTAGGGTCGGATTAGGTACGATATATAATATCAGCCCAACCCTAATTTTTCGAGTTATATGAGATGGAATATTTATATTATCATTAATTATCTTTTTTATTATTTTTAGAATAAACTAAAAAAGATTCTCTAGTTTATTAAGTGGTAGTAATTCCAAATTCTTAGTGTCATAGAATTCACATTTTTTTCTAATAATAATATAGGATGGGATTAAAATTATTCGAATAATCCTAATTGATATTATAAGTTAGCTCATATTAAATAGAGCGGATCCATTTTTAAAGCCAAACTCTTTATTTATTTTCTTCTGGTAACGATATAGCGTTTTCAAAAATTTGTCTCAGAATCAATAGAGGTATGGGTCATTCCATTAGAAATCAACACTATATTAGTTATATATGTTGTATAAATAAAATCAAAATTTCAGAGCGTTACAACTAGATCCAAAGATAAAGCCTTCAAAGTCGAAAATCACACAATGATATATAATTTGTATCTTAGCTATTTAAAAAAAATAGATTTAATGAAATCTGGGTGATTTTCGACTTTGAGACGTGTATCTTTGGATCTGATTGAGATAGCGCTCTAAAATTTTGATTTTACTATAGTATACAGCATAGATAACTATCATGCCAAGCTTCATTCATTTTAGAGAGGTCCGAAAATCTCGCTTTTTGGTCGATTTGATATGGAAATATGTCACTTGAGAATTAGAGTGATTTAACGCATTTAAAATTTTTTAATGATTACATATGTAATCATAAACGAACTGTTAATAAAAGAAAAATATTAATATATTATATTGGGTTGATGTTTCTTTCGGGGGGGGGGGGGTGTACAATTTTTTATTTTATGTTTTTTTTACTATCTAGAAATTTTAAAAGAATTTTTTCTTAATTAAGTGAATGCATTTTTTAATTCTTCAGAAAAAATTATTTCAATTTTTCTTCATACAAAGATAAAATATAGAAATTTAAGGAAAAATATATAATAGCAAAAACATAAAAAGCTCTTAGCCATACATTCAGCGTCTACACAAAGGGGAGGGGATAGGGTAAAATTTTGCCTGTGAATTTTTTGAAGGAAATAGGCATCTAAGGGGTCGTATAAAGGTAAGGTAAATTTGGATTATCAATTCAATTTTTAGTTAAATAGAGCAAGTTATATTGTTGTAAAAATTATAAGTTATATAGAAAATTAAAATTGACGCAGTTTTACTCATTAAATAAAAATATATTATTAAAATTTAATTTATACAATCAAAAATAAAATATTAAAACGATTTAATAATCGATATCATGAATATTATCCTGGTGTCTTTTTATTGCCCTTAGATCCAGCCAGTCTTTCGACTTTTTGGATATGGATGGGTTAATCAAGATTAACAAAATTTAGTAAGTAATTGAGCCGATAGTGGACATAATTTGTTCGTTCTATTCGATTATAAATATGTTAATTATAAATAAAATACGTATCTTTAAAAAAAATAAAATACCCCCCGAAAGAAAGCAACAACCTTATTTTGTATTAAAATTTTGTTGGGAGCCAGAAAATTTTCTCCAAATTTCACAACTTGAATTATCCCAAAATATAAAATAAATATTGTCTCATTACCTATAACCCCTCCAATTAGACAAACTTTGCAGCTTAGAGTCGGGCTGATTATTAGGTTTGAGTATAGGAGATAGACAGGAGTCTGAGAGGCTTTGCTCTTCGTTAGGATCGATCAGTGTCAGAGGTTCAAGAAGATGAGAATATTCAGGGGCTTGAAAAGAGGTGTGGTAGTTTAGATTTTGAGAAAATAAAGATGAAGAATAAATGCTAATTTAAAAAATATTTTAACATCTATGTTTTGTTTTCTTTTAATACCTACGAATATGGTTCGCCGTTTTATATCGTCATCTTCGGAAGCTACCTTAGTTGTGACGTCATCGCCTTTTATATCAGCTCGAATATTATGGTCATAGGTAGTTGAGATATCGCGCTTCTGCAACGTAACGGTGGGACCAAATCGGTCAAGGGCCAATTTTCGCGCGTAAATAAGCTCCCGTGTGGCTAGGTAACCGCGTGCCTTACCAGCTAATTCTTGTAAGGTTATCCAGGGAGCGATAGGGGAAACTAATATAGAAGACGTGGGACGGAGGTGCTGAGCGGATCGGGCGAATTCTGGACTAGTAGAGAAGAAGGCTAAGCGGGAAGCTACATGATCAAGACACTTTATTTATTTATTTTGAAAAGTATAATAGGGCTATGTCGATCTACAAATTTTTAATTGATCAGATCCGATATTAAAAACGAATCCGATTCCGATCCCATATTAATACTGATTTTTATTTTACCCTCTATTATTGAACCAATGTCATAAAAATATCAATATTTTCTATTTTAAAAAAAAACAATGATTAAGTGTATTTTGTTATTTTTATTCTCCAAAAGTTAATAATCTCATTTAAAATATTTGCAATGATTATGGGTGAATGTGTGGTGTTGTTAAACACCTCCTTTAGCTGAATTTTAAAAGGACTAAATCATGATATTAGCTATAATATTAACACCTAAGCCTCTAATTTCGCCAGCAGAAGTTTAAACCTTTCTGCCATCTGTGGGCAAAATCAATAAACATAAGTAATTTACCTTTGTCCAAAATCGTGAGTAAGCCGTTTTTAAAAATTGGTGAAATCAAGCCGCTTAACAACGCTAGCTGCTGAATGTGACTCGTTAGATATTTTAAAAATGTATAATTTTTAACTATTATTTTAAACCTTTACATTAAATTAATTGTATTTTAGTTCTTTTCATTAATTCATTATTATGAAATTATTTATAAAATAAAAAAAATTATATCAATCATAAAATGACCGAAAAAAACAATAACAATATCGGATCAAATCGGTTTTTTAATATCGGCCCGATTCGATATTTTTGAAAAAGTTAAAATATTGGTGCCGATCTGATATATAATCTCGGCAAAGCCCTTATAATAAATAGAATAAGGGGATTAAGACATCTATTGCGAAAGAAGATTTAATTTTATACGAGAAATAATTTTAATGATAATTTTCGTTGTAATTTGAAAATTTTAGTTATTATCAATTGACGAAAATGAAATGATTTTTTAAAAATTGAACAATTATTTCTAAAAGGATTGATATTTTTTGGGGATTCGCATTATTATTTTCTATTTTTTTTCCTTCTTTCTTCCTCACTATTCAAGTCATAAAATATAGGAAAAATAAAAATTAGTGGCGAAAAGATTGTTTTGGGTATATATATATATATCAGAGATCTCTGCAAGACCCTACCTGGCCTGGGAAAATTTGTAAAAAAATTATAACGGGTCGAGCCGGGCAAAAAACTTACGAGTCAGGTAATTCGTACCTAAAATATTTTTAGGCCAGACCAGACAATTTATATATATAAAATAAGGTGTCTTGCAAATCTCTAATATTTCGTAATATGTAAATAGGCCACCCCAGGCATCAAAATTTTGGTATATTTTGATTAATACTATATGAAAATAAGTTACAATATGCTTGTTCAATTTCAAGAGTCAAGCTAAAATACAAAATCTATAATTAAATAATATATAAATTCCCCCAGATTTAAAAAAATTATTTACTCTTTCCAAATTTTGAGGAAGGTCTGAGCCCACCACCCCCTCTCCCACTCATGAGATACTCGAATTACAAATATCAAACATATGGGTAGGGAGACTTGTAAAATAAATAAACGTGAAGGCGAGGTAATATCTGAAAAAAAATTATTTGAGCTGGGTCGGGCGAAAAGTAGAGATACTCAGTGCGCTTAATAGAGAAAAATTTTATTCTAAATATTTTATTTGGTTATAAATTTTATGATTTAATGAACTTGATACATTTATTCATAAACATGATTTCTTTTTCCTTATTGTGTTTATTTTTATAATAAAAAAATCATGAGAGATATATTCTCATTATTTTTTCATAGGATATATTTTTGGATTTTAAAAAATAGGACAGAGCAACCTTAGACCGGGCCAGGTGAAAACTAAACAACTGACCTAAAAATTTGTCATTTGCAGACATATAATATATATCATATGTAAATTCAGTTTAGAGATTACCAATTATGTTGAGCATTAAAATAAGAAAGATGAGAATAGTTCCCTCATTTACATTATATATATATATAAATTTATAAAATTTAATTTGCATGATTACATGGTATAACAAATTAAATAGAAAATATTAAATTTTAATGCGCTGAATTAGGGTGAAATAATTATCTAAATGTTCTATCATTTATACCAGGAAATATTCCTTACTTAAAAGTTCAACTTTCCATAAATTAAATTACAAGTAAAAGAAGCCCGACCAAAACTATAGAAAAAATAAGATTTTTATTTTTCAAACTCGATATAACGTTTTAATTTGCGGTCGGACTGGTACCGTACAATTGAGCAGCAAGCACTGGAGGACAGGTTGAGGATAGCAACTAAGACGAGCTAAAAGACCGGTTAGGTGCAGATTCAGGAAGAGTGAATTTTGAAGCATTCTCTCCAGCAGGGAGAAAAGGGTTGATAAGAAAGGGCCTGAAAAAGTAAAGTGATGACTTTGAATGGTTATTTTTAATCTTTAATTGATTTTCCTATTATTTTAACCTTCTTTCTGTTATTAAAAAATGAAAGCACATAAAGGGGGTTCACCTATGTTGGGGGTATTTGAAATTAGCTCGCTATTGTCTGTAATATTCTTCTCTTTCTCGGTGACGCGCATAAGAACTCGAAAAGTGTTCTCGTTATTGAACGCGATTTCTTTGACAGGAGCATTGATCTCTGGACCAAGAAGACTGGTCTCCCGTTTATGAATTTTAGACTCTCGGTTTTTAACATAAATACGTTGGTAGGCTTCATCAATGTCGAGCGAAATTCCGGGTGGATACCCGGATCCGGTGAAAGCGCTCACGATTGAATGGACTGTTAGATCCGGATAGATTTGATCCAGGTGGGCGCAAAAGTCGACGGCGTTAAACTGTTGGTTGTCGATGGGCGATTGGTTTGATGTAAAATGGGGAGAGGAGTTGCAGTGCAGAGCAGATGAAGTTATTATTTGAGAATCTGGGTGGATCGAGAAAATATTGTCCTCCTTTGCCATATCTTTAACATGATTCGAATTTGAAGGCCTTTTCTTTGGGCTGGAGCCGTCTATCAGTGGTTCGGCTTTCAATATTCGCAAATATAATATAATTTGGACCTTAAAATAATATTTTGGTTGCTAATGGGGAGAAAGTATTTTTTTTAAAAAAAAATATTGAAAAGGAATGTGAAAAAAGTAATCCAAATTTTGAAGAATAATTTACATAATATTTTTATGTATAAAATATTTAGTTAGCCGTTTTAAAAAATCGAATTAAATCGATCCGTTTAAGAACATTAATACATATATTGATTTTTAATTTCCAAGACTTCATAAACTGTTTAAAATTCTAGCCCCCCCCCAATGGATCCCCCACGCGAATAAAGATCGTGACCCGACCATATATTATATACATTTTCTTTATTATCTAATCCGGATATTTGATTGATAATAAAAAATAAGCATTATTTTTTAAATAATGAATTCAAGGTATACATTGTTTTTTAAATGCAACTTACCCAAATTATTACTGTTCTTTTTATTATTGTTGATAAGACAGGACTCATTATTGTCTGAAGCGGAAGAGGAGAGGGTCGAAGAAGATGAGAGTGTCGAATAATCCCGAATCGATATTATGTCATTGGTAGAGTCGTCAGCTCGACGCTGATTGGCAAAAATTCCAGAGCTCATCGGGGCTGGACCAGTCGGGTCGGGATGCGAGTCGCGTGACGTATAGGAACGAAGCCAGCGGGTCCGATTTTTTCGAGAGCGGCCTCGACCACGGGCTGCCAAGCAAAAATAAATAATACGATAATTAAAATCTAAAAGACAGGGATACATAACAAATAGACAGTGTAATGCTACTATTCTTCTAAAATTATTTATCAAAAAACTAATTTTCTAAAAATTCCACAAAAAAGAAAAATGCATAGAGCACCCAATAATTTGAAAGCGGGAATTTAGTTTAACATATTTTTGAAGGGGTAGAAAAATAAATTATTCTTTTACATGATTGAGTGGGCGGCGAGTCTAAAGGGCCAGGTCCTTTGATTTCGTCGACAGATTGACATGCCTTGCGGCAAGTGAAGACGGAGCGGCGGGCATCGAGAGCGTAAGCGGGAAGGGAAGTAGAAGGCAATGATATCACAGGGGAATCCCTGACACCGTTATGTGACGGGGAGTCTGGGTTTAGGCTTTCAGCGTGATCGGACGATCCCTTATTCTAAGTGGTAAAGGGACAAGGAATTAAGGGGGTGATTATCAGAGTCTACTTTCATCGAATGATCTCATAAAAAACTAAGTCAACAAATATGAGATTCTAACCATGATTATCAAATACAAATATTTATAATGTATTTTTTCTAAGATCTAATTAATAACTAAGACAATTTTTTCGACCCAACCCGACAGGTAGGAAAAAAGCATCAACCCGAACCGGAATAAAAAAATAAATAAAACTTTTCAGGTATTGCAGACCTTTATTAAAAACTAAGCCATATTTTAATTAAATTCGTATAAAAGAGGCAATAATTAATTCTAGATATTATTATTGAGAAAACCAATGGGGCCCGATGGTCGGGATGTTTCAAAAAATCCGGTAGAAGAGACAAAAATTTGCCCGACGCGTCGCCGTATATATCGAACACGTCCAATCGCGACGTGTCACTTACGTGATCACAAGATGCGAGGTACCTTTATTTTTTTAAAAATGACATAATTTTTTTTCTCCTAATAGTGTTTTCCCCCCTTTTTAATTTTATTTTTTTAATCTTCTATTTTTCTCTCTCCAAAATCTTTCATTTATCATTTAAATTTTTTTAAAGAAAACTTAAAAAATAAATAGGACGGAACGGGCTTAACTTGAAGCAAAGGTGAACCATCAAATCTTCGCAATTTAGATCTAGCAGAGTGTGAAGCAAGGACAGGTTCACCAAGGTCAGCTTTATTTCGTAATTAAATAATAAAAATTCCATTATTACATGATTTATTCTTTGCCTAAAATAATTCGAGATTGATTCACGAGGAAAGTGTTTAATAAATAAAAAAAAGGTTCATAAAACAAGTTTTAATGTTATTTTAAGCTCCTATTTGAAAATTATTATGTTTTAAAGAAATAAAAAAAAACTAGAGAAAACGCGTACAGAAGCAAATATAACAGAAAAACGCTAAGAATAACATGACGTTTTCCCTTTTAATACCTGTTCGCCTCCCAACGGGGTGTCCAAACGAGACAAAACGGTGTCGAGTAGGCAGAAATCACCACCTATTAAAAAAACATACATGAAGCGTATAACCAAAAAATAATTGAACCATAAGTTGAAGATTTCTCATAGAAAAATACTGGACTTTTTCAAAATTTTTAAGACTAAACTGAAGTACAGGATCAAAATTTTATCCATCATTTCAGCGACAAAAAAATCCTTTTGAAAACAAAAAACAGCGTAAAATTAGTTATGATGATCTTAAACGTTCAAGACTAAATTTTAGAAATTATTCTCTTTTTTTCAGCGAACATTCTCCTTCCTCTATGTCATATGTTTGTAATATTATTATGTTTTTATTATTATTTTATTAATTTTTATAAAATAATTGAAGTTATGAAATAAATTTTATGACATTACACTTGTATTTTTTATACATAGATCGAAGTTGTAAAAAATATATGTAAACCTTTATAGTGCTTACAAATTGAGCGTTGCAACGCTCCGTTTTAAAATCGAATAATGCATTTTAAATGGTATTGTGCAAATTGGATTTTTTTTACGGCAAACGTTAAAAAAAAGGCAATCTGGTTTGATTTTTTTGTGCTTTTTTATTTTTGCGGGAAAATTTAAATAGATACAAAAATGTAAGTATAAATTTATCCAGTGACCCCTACACTTTTTGAGGGATAGAAGCAGAATACCCCCCTAAAGTACCCCCCCCCCCCATTGTAAATTATTTTTTGACACCAATAAATTTCAAAAATAATTTTTATTGCATCAATATTTATTATAATATAAATATAATGTAAAAAATATATGCTTTAAAAATATTATTTTTAAATTAATAATTTAGATAAATTAGGGGAAGAGAAAGCAAAAGAATTTATAATTTTATCAATATTTAATTGTTTAAATAAATTATTTTCCATTGATAAAATGGTTAAATTATTAGGATCTTTCATGACACTACGAAGTCTTGTTTTAATTAGTTTAATTTTACTCATGACCCTTTCGGCAGTACATGATGTAGTAGGAATAGTTAATAAATATTTATATAAATTGTTAAATTTGGGAAAGCAGAAAAATTTATAAGCAAATAAATGAATAGTTTCTCCAGTCTGAATCATTCATCTCAGAATTATTATCATCATCAGAAGAAGCTAAATAATGTATTAGTAAAAATATTTTAATTAAATAAATTTACAATTCTCAGAATCTGACAAATCTTCTTTAACCTCTAGGTCACGAGTAATAATTACGTCCCCCGTTTTAGCCATTTTATAAATATTTCTAAACATCAACATTTCCTCAAAAACTTGACTTGTATTTAATTGATAAAATTCACAGATATCCTTGATATCATCTTTAACAATTGCCTTTTCCGCCATTCCCTTTGGGGTAATAAATGATGTTTGACTCAAAAATTTTATCGATTCATAGTTAAATCTTTCACTAAACTGCATAATAATTAAATCAAGTGCAGCATAAAACACACTGATTTTAAAGCTAAAATAAAATATTATATTTAATGATGAAAGTATATATATATCTCCTTTTTGGATTAAAATGTTTGAAGTCTTGAACTTTCAAAATCAAAAGGTAAATTTCTCTTCTTCATAAAATCTTGGGCCTTTGAAAAGACATCCAAAAATTCAGTGTTATTATCTATTTTAGGATTATAAAATAATAAAAGATAATAATTTAAATTATACTTCTCATATTAATCAGGCAATCTTTTACCAATTGAATTTGATTTATTGCAAACCCTATATCTTTCGAAATGGTTTGCAATTTTGTACAAGCCAAGCTTGTTATCAACAATATTTTATCCAAAACACATAGTGATAAAATAAAATAAAATTTTTCTATTCTATAGACTATAGCACTAGCCATAGTGGAAGTGGCAGGATCTTCAGAATCCTTTAATTTTGCCAAAGCTGCCCTCAAAGCATCATAAAGTAGGAAAAAAATTACAATCGCCTTATATGATGTTAGCCAGCTTCTATAAATATAAAATAAACATTATATATCGAAACAATTAAGATAATATTACCGAGTGGTATTCTTGATGCGTAAAAATCTATGTGATTTTGTCAGTAAATCACTCTGACATGTTTTGAGTACTTCATATCTTTTAACACCATTAAAATATACGTAAATTTCGTCTAATATTCCCAAGACATTTCGCAGCTCTTTTACTGATTGACATTATTGAACAACTATTAAATTTAATCGATGACAATAGCACCAAATAAAAGCTGCCTTTGGCGCCTCCGCTCTAATCAAAGCCTGCATTCCATTAATTCTTCCACTCATGTTTGAGGCGCCATCATAGCTTTGCCCCACTAGGAATTCGAGGGGTAGATTCATGGAGCCAAGCTTGGATATTATATTCTTTTTAATATCGAGGCCCGTTGTATTTCCCGTACAATAAATGTCTATCAGCCTTTCAACGGGCTTAGGTGTCTCGCTATTTTCAACATAACTATCAAAGCTATTGCTTCTGATTTCGATACATCATATGTGCCATCAACTATAATTGAATAGCACCTGTTGAATTCAATCTCATTTTTAATTTTTTTTATAACCATATTTTTCATGGTTTCAATAAGAATATTTATGTTATTATATGATAACAGATTTGAATATAATTTAGATTTTAATCCCTTAATTTTTTCTCACTTCTTCTTTCTTCATTATCTTGTATATACATTTTAAGAACAGGCTCAGAATCTGCAATAAGTTTAATAAGGCTCATCATATTGCCATCTTGTTGCCTGTTCCCCCAGAAGGCTTGATTGCGAGATAAGCATTTATATTTTTTTTGGTTAATATTTTTGGGCATATTTTGACAATGATCTAAAAATTATAAATGATTATATATAAGATTTAATATTTAAATTTTTACTATTCCCTTTGATAAAATTTTAATTTTGCGCCAAATCTTGAAAGTGGAAAAATAATTTTATGATAAGAAATATCGGATAACAAACTAATTTGCTATACATCGACCATAAAAATTTTTAAAAAAATAAAATAAAAAATTTAAAAAAAAAAAATTTAAAAAAAAAAAAATAAGTACCCCCATAGAAATTTATAGAAGCAGTTGCTTCGGACCCCCCCCCCCCCCGTTGTAGGGGTCACTGTATTAAGGTAGGATAAATAAATAAATTTACAAATGTGTGTAGATTTTTTTAAATACTATACATTAAAATACATTTATGAATTTAAAAAATCTTTGAATAAATTTCTATCCATGAATATTTTAGTAGTCTTCCTTCTCGTCTTAGTAGATTTTGGTTTTTTAATAATTAAATATAAAGCAATAATTTGCTTATCTTGTAAACTTAATATGTCCATATTTTAATAAAAATAAAATCACGATTCAATTTTAAACAAATAAAAAACGTACTGCTTTCAATTTAAACACAGATGCATTACGTTAAAAAAGGTACTGCAAACGCAAATGCTCAATTTGTGCGCACTATTACTTATTGTTTTTTTACGTTTTGTAATTTTGAAAAAGAAAAATAAAAGGATTATAAAAATATTAGTTTACGGTGTTTGTTATAATAAAAAATAATAAAATTAAAAGTTTCCAATATTTTTGATAATTAGTATATAAAAAAATAGGTAAAATGCATAAAATTAAGTTTTTAATATACTAGTTGGCCTTATTGAGTAATTGATTTCAAGTTAAAAATAGACCAGTGTTTTAAAATCAAGGAAATTTGATACGAAGTTTATATATATCTTGTAAATCTAGTCGTAATTTAAAGTTTAAAGTTTAAAGTTTAAAGCTCAAACTCAAATAGGTCCAGGAATGTGGGTGGGAATTCCAAGTCTAATTCGTTAGCAATCGATGTTTAACAAATAAATATAAACTTGCTCTAATGCCATTTCCAGATAAAAGATTACATGAGGCCTGACCATAAAGTTTTTTTTATAATTATTAATTCTACAAATTATTACCCTGTTTAGAAATTTAAAAAAATTACTGGAAACATGCCTAAATAACCTCTTTAAATGGCCTAATACAAAATCTCTCCGTTCAAGCCGAGTATGAACAGCTAGATTTAAACAGTTTTTTTAGCGGTAACTAAAGAAATGATTCAGCCTTGAGAAAAGTCGGAAAAAATTAACTCGAGCCTCAAGACTAATTTGGTTTTCTTCGATATATGGCTTAAGATAGTCAATTTTTAGCCGATTTAGCTATATTACTTATAGTTATAATGGTTTTGGTAATTTAGGTGTAGTGATCATCTATATATCCTTTTATGACACAACACTTCTCATTAGACATATCTGTTTATTTTGAATTTTATTTTAAAAAAAAATAAGAATAAAGAATCAGTATTCTTAAAAAAAATTATATCATTTTTTGATAAAAATGAGGAGAATTAGATTGTATAAATCCACTTGAAAATTTAAATGAGACTACAGAATGCATTCATGCAAATATTTATAGGACAGAAATTTTTATGACTATAAATACTAATTTGTTAATAAGTTATAATTTTTCCCACTTTCGTGAGGATGATACATAACCGTCGTCATCTTATCGTACCGCTGTGGAGAAAAATATGGCACAAATCTAGCAGGTACATATTTTTCATTCACAAATTTCAAAAAAAATTGGTCTATATTTTTTTTAGTTTCTATAATAAAATATTAAAGTTGAAAAAAGCATATCCCAAATGGGTTAGAACTTTAACATTTTGATTGCAACTAAATTTACAACGTCTGGTGGATGTCAAGCCTAAAAAATATATTTTGCTTTTTTGCATTTATAGTTAATATGTTATCTATCATATCTGAAGCTAATAACGAATGTAACTCTATTCCATTTTTTTAAACTTCTATTCTATCCTTATTTTATAATTAGGGTATAATCACTAATATAATTTTTATTTTATGGATGTTTATTTGTGATATAAAGGATTTTTTAAATATTATTGGCTCATTATTCTACTAAATTTGAATTTATCATAAAATTAAAATTCGCTTTTGTCTCTCGACTGTAAAATTTTAAAAAAGATTCTACTCTAAAATAACGGCGTTTGAAAATAGCGGGTTTCTTGGGTTGTTTGTCATAATCTAGGAATTTTTTGATAAGGACTTTTAAAAAAATTAAGTCTTAACCGAAATAATGTAAGAAAAAATAAATGAGATTTCGGTAGTCATTATGATATTCTATTGCCAATCAATCAATAAATAAGCAATAACCAGAATTAACTTATCGTATATAAAAGTTCTAACTATTAATGAAAAATTTCTACATCATTTCGCTGAAAAATAGCAAAATTCGGGGAAGAGGATTATCAATAAAGCTGCATTCACATTGGATCACGATACGTATTTGGATAATGCGAAAAAGAATGAATGTCATATTTAAATCAAAGCATTCAGATTAAGAATTCGCTCCTAATCTGATTTTCGCAATGCGTAATAGAAAACAAAATCCTGTGATATTTTTTCCGATTTTCAAAAGTGGATAAATTAGATACAACTTGCTCAAAATTTATAAATTCAAACCTTATATTTGATAAAATGATAAACAAGATTATGAAATTGAAATTTCTAACGTTTTATACTTTTATTGGGATCTCTTAGTACTTCTAAATGATCTTAGTTCCTATTGGTAATTGTAATTTACATATTTTTTTTATTTCTAAGGTACAAGTTATTAGATCAAAGAATGTCTTGGTATATAATCATTTAACAATGTTTATCGATTATAATTTACCATTTTTTGATAGTGAAAATAATAGATCGAATATTTATTCTCCATTTGACTAGTAATACGAATTAAAAGTAAACTACATTCTGGGAACTTTCAATATTTAAATTGCGTTTTATATAATAAATTTAATCGTAGAAGATCGTTAACGCGTTTTGGTTCTAATTTTGCTGAGAATATTTTAGAATTGCAATTGTCAATGTGAATGCAACCTAAATGCAAACTTTTGATAATTCCGATTAATTTCTATAAAAACGCGACGGTCTTAGGTCTTAGATAAGTTTCTAAGTAAAGATAAAATTTTGGAGAGATCCTTCTGATAAGGGACTAACATTATGCAGTAAAAATAAAAAATCAAACCCATCGTTAAATTCATGTCAGCTGGATTTTTATCCTCCTCATCAGCGGTTTTCATGAGAAAGTCTATAAAGATCCGGACCATGGAAGGCTGACGAATGTGCCTCAAAAATATTTCGAGGTAAGCCGTGGCTGTGATGACTTCGTCTAGGCCCATCCTTATTTCCTGAGTAAGTTTTTAGTTTTAAAAAAGATATATTATAATTGCAGTTATCAAGTGCCCAGACAAAAACAATTTATTTTTAATCATTTAAAAAATATTTGTTTGATTATTAAAAAATAATAAATCTTTAATTGTTAAGAGTTCCTTGGCTATAGTTTTTTTTATTATTTATTTTAAAATAAATTTTTTTTTTTATGATTTAAATTTGAATAGTTTAGAATTTTTTTGTATAAAAATCAAACGATATTAGTGAATTGATATGTTTAATTATATAATGATGCAATGAGAAAATTATAATTTTTTGTAGAAATCAAACTATATAAATTAATGATGATGTTAAATTATGATTATGTAAGGAGAAAATTGTATTTTTGTAAAAAGCCAGACATGGAAATTAATTGTTATTTAGTGTTGTATCGCGTTCAACGTTCATTGACAAAAATCGAACGCGTTCACGTTCAAGTTCATAAAAAAGGGGACGCGCGTTCACGTTCATAAAACCGTTTAAAATTTTATGATAATTTTTTTTTAAATTTAATTTAATATAAATAAACTTATATTTTTTAATACAATATATTTTAGCCATGTTAAAAAATAATATAGTTTTATTTTGATAATATAATTATAAATAAAATATAATATAGCGAATAAAAAGATATTTTTATTTATAAAAAATTTTTCTTATTAAATTTTAATAACAATTGTTTTCAAAATATTTATCTGATAGATAGGAACACTTGGCAGTTAATACGGCATTAGCTATACTAAAAACGCGCTCTACAGGGGCAGATGAGGGGATTGCGGTATTATACTTAATAAACAGCTCTTTTAACGTGGAGAATTAATTAAAAAAATATTGTTTTGTTATTTGCAAAAAATTGAGATAAGTTATCCTCCTCCAATCCATTCTATACTCTCGACAAAAAAAAAGGATATCTCGAAATTAATAGTTCTCTAGGGTTTTCATAGCATTTTTTTCAATGACGCTATAAGTTCCATTGAAGTTTGAATGCTGGATGTATAATTACAGAAAGAACATATTGATCCTTATATAAATGTTCAAATCTTTAAAAAAATAAAATATATGTAATTAATTGAGAGTAATAGCTTAATACCTTTTATTAATCTCATTTAATACGGCGTCTATCAATGGTTGACCATATTTGAGGCCACTAATTTTTTTAATTTAAAAATAACTATCGTTATTGTTGAGGTCAAATATCTCAAATGCATTATTTCTTCAAATTTAATGATTTAACTTAGTTATATCATATAAAATCAAATAATTAATACTAAAATCAAATGTCGTTTTAAATTAAAACCTGAAGATTTTATAATACTTTTTGGCCACATTTTACACTTGGCAAGCATTGGATTAGTTCCTTCAATATAGGATGTTAATGTAAAACATTTATCATATTTGGCCATGGTAATGATAATTCATCTGATTTTGGATTTTCAGAATCAGATGATGAGGATTAAATAACAATATCCATGCTTATTTTAATAAATTAAATTAAAATATAAACAATAATATTCAAATTAATAAACTATGTGTTAAAAAAATTGAAATGTGAAAAGGAAAAATATAAATAAAACATTTTTTAAAAAAATTCGTTTCAAATAAATAAAAATTTAATTTTTAAAATTGAACGAACATTAAATTCGAACGCGTTCGTCATAAAAAAGGAAGGCGTTCACGTTCAAAGTTCGTCAAAAATAAAAGGAACGCCGTTAATCATTTTTTTCAAAAAAACGAACTTCGTTCACGAACGCGTTCGTTTACAACATTAGTTATTTATGATCATAATGTTTGAATTATTATAAGATGCAATAAGAAATTAATATATATAGCGACGAAATATATTTTTATATATTTTAAATTTTAATAAAGCGATTAATTCTATATAGTTAATTATTTGTGTAACAAAATAAATTTCTTAACTTAATTAATTTCTAAATTTAATTAGTTTCTCATTTAGATACTACGAATTTCAAAATTAATTATTCAAAAACAATAAATTAAACATATAAACCTAAAAATTAATTAACAAAATTATTGAAATTTTTGGTGGAGTTAAAATTTTCAAAAATTGTGCCTCGATAAATTGAACGAGAAAAAAAGTCCACTTTATGGATGATCTACCTAACTATCATATTTCTTTTATCGCATAAGCGATTTTTTCGTATTCAACATATTTTAATATTTCTAACTATCATTAGTTTCAGTAATCCAGGTTAAAAAGAACATAAATATAAAAATAAGTTTAATGTTGGAAATTGTCTGGTGAATCTTTTAGGCTATTAAGTCTTTTTAACTGAGAACCCCTTACTATTTATACTTAAAGGATACTTAGATAATAACTCTTAGTAAGCTTCATCTGAGTTTGGAGCGACAATATCATTATTGAATAATCTTCGTAGAAGATCTCCTTTTATGTTAAAATTATTTTATTATTTTTGATCTGCATCTATGCCCGCTAATTCTTATATTAATTTAGAAGTTTAATAACGGTTTTTTTAAATAAATAGCAATGGGAATTCTACCATTTTGGCTGATTTCCCATGCTTATTTAAAATTAACATGAATTCGATTTTTTGATAAATAATTTTTTTTATAAAGTCTGATAATTTCTGAGGCCATTTTTTATAAATAGTAATTTAAAAATTAAAGCTGTTATTATTTTACAAAACTAAGAAGATATTTTTCTGATCTGCTCCTAATCCAAAGTTTTAACTTATTTTGTTAGAATGAAAGAGACCAGTTGGATATGTTGCAATTAAAAAGGTATTTTTAAAGTAAACCACCTGTTAGTTTTATCAGTCCTGATGGGAAACACTTTCGTTTTGACAACATTTTAAAATGAATATAATACGTATCTAAAAAAGCTTTTTTAATGTAAAGATCATGAAAGGAGAAAATTATGTAGCCAGGAATATGTTTTTAAATGATTTAAGCTCCTGACGATTAGTTGGATACTTTTAAAAAATCTATGAAGGTAAAATTCCAAGCTAGTGGAAAGTCATTTGCTTAAGGTAGGTTATCTTCTGAACGAGGATTTAGCATTGCTGGAAGGTCTTAAGAGTAAAGAAGAACATGTTTGAAAAATGTAGATTCATTGTTATTCTCACATTATAATTAATATTAAAACTGGTCAATCTAACGGTTCCATGAAATTCAGCAAAACAATTTTATCGTGAATCCACATTGGCGAATACTATTCTGGGAAGACAATATCCCTTATCGCGAATACATTATAGCAAAGCCCAAATCGCCAAGACAATATAGCAAAAACTATTTTACGAAACATATTCGTGAAAATATTATCGTTAAATCATATGGCGAAATGCTAATAGTGACTATTTTATTATGAAGTCTTTATTTTTAAGACCATATAAATTGACCAATATTTTAAAAAAGAGTATAAAAAATCGATTCAATAATAGTTTTTAATTTTCTTTTAAATTTATATAATTATTGAGCTTAGAATTGGTTTTTAAATTTATTATTGTAATATAACCTTTTATGCTACTTTGTACTTTGCTTTCCTCATGGCCTACCAATGGCTTAGAGTGGTAATTCATAAGTCAATTTTTTTTATTAGCTTTCATTTGATAACTCTTATGCTAAAAAATTACAAGATTGTCTCCTAAGGTATAATTTATATAAGGTAAATAAAAAAAAAACATTTAACTCTGCCTGGTGTCCAGATATAAAAACTAGAGATTTGCAAGGCCCATCCTGGCAAGAATTAAATTGCCAGCCTCAAATGGTCAGATTTTTTGTTCTTAGCCAGCCCGAAACTTTTTTTAACAATTTGATCGGCCCGTTAAAAATCTACAAAATTCAGGCCTGTCTCGTTAAAATTTTACTAAGTCATTGACGACTCGAATATTTTTATATGAATTTCCCTGCACATTTTTAATAGACTAGTTTTTCCCAATGTCAATTATGGCGCTTATATCTCTCCTCTATGGTTATCTATTTCTACAACAACCGTTTTATAAATCAATGTGTTTGATATCCGTATTGTGTATTTATTATTAGGTTATACCGTAAATAACTTGTTTAATTTTTTGTTAATATACTATAATATTTATTGATTTAGTATTTCAGTAAGACAGCATTAAAATACAAAGAAATTAACATATTGTAATTTATTTTCAAATAGTAAATTTTATTATTAACTTATAATTCAAAAAAAAATATATCAAAACTATAATTCTTAAGCTGGTTTATTAAAATTTTAGAAAACTCAGAGATTTAAGATATTCTGACTGATTAATATATAATATAAATTGTCACGCCCGGCCCGAAATTTTTTTCCCCGGCATAAAAAAATCTTATGCACGACTTTCCCGGACCCGACCTGTAGAACTTTTTTAAATTTTCTCCCCTTGGTCCGCGAGCTCTAATATGAATATCTCTATTATTTTTGATCTGGAACATTTTCTATTTAATTATATACTGGTTGGTCATATAATTTGTATATTTATTTTTAATAAAATCCTGATCTGTATTATTTCCATTTTATTAGAGAAAAATGAGTAAAAGTGCTTAGAAATTAAGAAGAGGCGTTTAGTTATATTTTTTACGTAAAAAACGCTTTTATTTAAATTGAACTATAATTAAAAAAATAAAACGAAAAAGAATTATAAAGTGAAAATCAAATGATTTAATTCCATATTTTTCCTAATCCTCGCTTTCTTCATAAACAATTATATAACATGTTAAGATTTTCAGGGTTCCGATAAAGGAACAAAAATTTTATAGAAAAAAAAGAGATTTTAAAAAAATAAAAATCTTATTTATTATTTACACGAAAAATCTTTTTAAAACATCAAATTGGATATATTAATAAAAAAGTTATTTAATTGTCTAATTTTTATAAATAATTGGAGAAAATCAGTTAAAATTTTTAACCTTTAGTATTTTAATCTAAAAAATTAAAGTATTTCAAAATATCTATCAAAATTTATGGTGGGGGGGGGCGGATTTATTGTGGTAAAAAGCTTAACCCAAATGTCCCCTCTGTATTTACAATCCTGAGTGAGAGAAACCTTAAAGAAATTGCTACATCAGATAAAAGTCACATGTAAACTTAATTGATAATAAGTAACAAAAGATCCTTAAAACATTTTTTAATGATTTAAGGAAGGGCAAATTATTATATGTTGTTTTCCTTATAATAAATGCATTTGCAATATATTTACAGTTTAGTGGTAATGCGGTGGCAATAATGACTTCGAACATATACATTTGAGGTAAAAAAAATTCATTATAATGGGATCGCGATAAATGTTTTGCTATAATGTGTTCACAATAAATGTTTTGCTAAAATGTATTCGCTCTAAAGTATTTGCTGAAATAAATTCGCGATTGGGTATGCGACATTGTCTTGGCTATAAATATTTCGATAAAGATGGAGGAATTGGATTCGCTGAATTGGTTTAGCGATATTACCTTTGTGATAAATGTTTCGTCAAAAAATTTGCCGAATTGACCTGATACGGATGTAACTCTATATCTATACATGAATCATTAAGCCCCCCCCCAATAGATAGTTTTTTAAAAAAAATAGTTTTGTTTAATTTTCTTTTTAAATATAATTTTTTAATATATTTTTTATAAATATGGTATATAATTTTTAGATATATATATTTTTATTTTTAATATTTAGTCAATAATTTATCTTATTGTAATCTTTTAAAATTGAATTTCAAAATAAAAAATTTATTTAATAAAAAAAAATTATACATTCTTTTCAATTATTTTTTTTCATATTTTACTTGATCAAATAAATTCCTTACTAACATTTGTAAATTTTTATTGAATTATTTATAATATTTAGAATTTTCCAAATTCTAGAATATATCATTTTTTTATTATTTCTTAAAAAAGAAAGGGACTATTTTTTATATGAGCCTGAGTTGGAGTGGGCTAAAAAATTTATAATGGGCAAGAGAAAGTTTAAACCAACAGGCGGGCATGTGGGTATATATTTTTTCAAAACCATAAGTGGGTGGGTTAAAATATTTTTAACAATAGGCGGGCGGACTTGAGGGCTAAAACCCGCTCATTGCAAACCGATCCAAGAAAGCTCCATCATTTACTTTTAATGTGACTAAATAAAATATGTACTTGTAAAAGACATTGACCTAAGACCGGCTTGAGAAAACCTTGATATATCATGGTTATAAGTTGTTCACGTATTCTAGGATGAATTTTCTATAGGGGGAGGGTTGGGGTATTTTTTTGTGAATATAGTATTATTAAATATTAAATTACCACTTAGAGAGAGAGGCACGGTCCAAGCTGGATCTAGGCAAAAATTATTCGGGCCAGACCAAAAACCAGCCGACCCCTTCGATTTTTATAAAATTTGGTCATTAAATAAAGGTTAATGTAACTAAGAAACAGCCAGAATTTTAGCCTCCTAACATTTATATTTTTTGAAGATATTAGGATTCAAAGTGGCAAAAATAATATGTGCTTTATTTTCCCGAAAAGGGGCGCCATTCTATAAAAATTTAATATAATTTAAAGATTTATTCATCTTGTAAGTGAAAATAAAAATAAATGGGCGGTTCAACCAATTATAGGGAAAATATTTATATACTTTTCTAATTATTTTAATCGATTTTGAGAATGAAACTGGTCGCTTCCCAGACCGATTTTTTTTATAAATATAAAAGAAGAACTTATTAATGTCTAGTCTTAAATTTTTTATAAAAATTGAAAGTCCTATTATTTCCAAAAAATCGTTTATAGTTCTTATATATTAAATAAAATGGCCGAAAATTGGGAAAAGGTATAATCTTTGTATGTAATTTTGATATTAAATTTGTTATTTACAATCATGTAGTTTTTAAGATATGCTTAATTGAATGAAGGCAGATAATGATAAAAATACGTCATTTTTGCTACTTTGAACCCGAATATCTCCAAAAATATAAATATTACGAGGCTAAAATTTTAGTTATATTATTTAATTACACTAACCATTCTTTGCTTACCAAATTTTGAAAAAATCGAAGGGGGTCGGCCGAAAATCTCATTTTTTGTTCATTTGACATGGAATGACCATAATAAGGCTCATATTTTACTTTAATTGCTTGAATACACGCGATTTCTCTTAACGATCATAACAAAGATTTTTTTAAAAGATACTAAAATTTGACTATTTTCCACTTGAGCATGCAAAATATAAGTTTTAAAAATATTTTTTAGCATTCCTAAATCGAGTTAGAGAGACAGTATATAAAATTCTATATAAATAATAATAATGACTAACTTGTATAGAAACGTCGAGAAATTCCAAGTAATTTATGGTGTCAAGTAACCCGGGAATCTCTAGTATGGCTTCCTTGTTTATTTTGTGGGGATGGTCGGGGGGCCAATCCAGACAGCGGGGCAGGTTGGAATATAAACAAGCTAGGGTGGCGGCGGATACCTACAGTTCAGGTAACATGCAATTAATATATAAATGACGAATCGATATAAAATGAACTAGACAAAGAATTAATTGTCAAATTCTAAAAATAAAATGTGGGTTAATTTTTTTACTATAGGGTAAATTATTTTAAAAAAACAAACAATTAAAATAAAATAACAATATGTTTTTTTATTTTTGCACAACCCTCAAAAAATAAATGACAATCAAATATATAATATATAACAAAACAGATTTAAAAAATACATACGGTAATTTTTTTGCATTTACAATTTTTATATAATTTAATTTTTTTTATAAAATACATACGGTAATTTTTTTGCATTTACAATTTTTATATAACTTAATTTTTTTTATAAAATAGAGTTTAATATTTTTTTCAAATGTTTAATATACGACAAATTTTATCTAGTAATACAAATTCATTTACATTAAATCCTGATCCTGTTTTATCTAATTCAAATTCAATACCTAATATTACAAATAATTTCCATATGATCAATTCTTCCTCTGTAAGTGGTGATTCTATTACTGATCCAACATCGGCTATTCCAAGAAGAAAATATACTAACTTGAATAAGGAAAAAATTGATTATTTGCCACCCTATTCGCCGCAACTAAACCCGATAGAAAATTTTTTTGGAGTGTTAAAAACAATATAGGTCGATCAATCCCCGACCAAATACTCGAAACGAAATAATTAATAATGTAACATCAATTCTTAATGAATTTACTATTCCTTTTGATTTTTCAAATTATTATAATAAAATGCATCAATTTTTGGAGATTGGTTATCGAAGACAACCAATGAATTAAAGTAAATTTATAAAAATATAATTTATATTGAAATATATTTTAAAGGAATTTAGAAAAAGGAGAATATATATATAGGGTAAATTATTTAAAAAAAACAAACAATTAAAATAAAATAACAATATGTTTTTTTATTTTTGCACAACCCTCAAAAAATAAATGACAATCAAATATATAATATATAACAAAACAGATTTAAAAAATACATTAAAAATTGGATATTTTAATTTTCGTTTTTTCTTTATATATATATTCTCCTTTTTCTAAATTCCTTTAAAATATATTTCAATATAAATTATATTTTTATAAATTTACCTTAATTCATTGGTTGTCCTCGATAACCAATCTCCAAAAATTGATGCATTTTATTATAATAATTTGAAAAATCAAAAGGAATAGTAAATTCATTAAGAATTGATGTTACATTATTAATTATTTCGTTTCGAGTATTTGGTCGGGGATTGATCGACCTATATTTGTTTTTTAACACTCCAAAAAAAATTTCTATCGGGTTTAGTTGCGGCGAATAGGGTAGCAAATATTCTATTCGCGCTCTAAAACAATCAATGAGGTGGCTTTTATGGATGGATGCATTGTCCATAACAATAACTGCATCACTCGGTAGAATATTAATTAGTGCATTCATATAATCTCTAAATAAAAGGTATTATAAGGTCCTTCAATGATGCGATAAAGTATCACACCATCGATTCCCATAGTGCATAATATACTTATATTCTTACCATTAGATGGCGGGACTTTAATACTAGGCGTAACATTATATGGAAACAGGTACAACGTGCAAATTTATGCCTGTCTCGTCTAAGAAGAATAATTTTTCTTTGGCTATATTTAGTACTTTTATACAATAAATTTGGCGTATATTGATTGTGCCGGATGTGTTTCTCCTATCTGGCTCTTTTCCTGCACGTTTTTTTGACCATCCTATTTTTTTAATATATTTCCGTATAGTTCCTTCGTTTTTTGGAAATCTCGGAGGTAAATTTTCTATTATATCTTTAATAGTGAATGTATTGTTCGCCATTAAAAGATCGATTATTTTTCTTTCTACATCGAAAGGTGTCTTTATTTTTTCTGCCTCTCTTTCTAATTACATATTCTTTCAAAGGATCTCCGATGATTTCGGGAAACGTTTCTCGCCTTAATTTATTAACAGACGATAACGACATATCTATATATTTAGCATATCTGTCATTTTCATTCGCTCTCTCTCGGGTACCGATAATAATTTTTTTACTATTACAATTTTTTCCTTATTCCAGTTAGTATATTTTCTTCATGTTGGATCAGTAATAGAATCACCACTTACAGAGGAAGAATTGATCATATGGAAATTATTTGTAATATTAGGTATTGAATTTGAATTAGATAAAACAGGATCAGGATTTAATGTAAATGAATTTGTATTACTAGATAAAATTTGTCGTATATTAAACATTTGAAAAAAATATTAAACTCTATTTTATAAAAAAAAATAAGTTATATAAAAATTGTAAATGCAAAAAAATTACCGTATGTATTTTATAAAAAAAATTAAATTATATAAAAATTGTAAATGCAAAAAAATTACCGTATGTATTTTTTAAATCTGTTTTGTTATATATTATATATTTGATTGTCATTTATTTTTTGAGAATTGTGCAAAAATAAAAAAACATATTGTTATTTTATTTTAATTGTTTGTTTTTTTTAAAATAATTTACCCTATATAAAGAAAAAACGAAAACGCAAGGTCTAAAAGTCGAAAGGCTGCATGATACGAAATACTAAAAAATAATATTGAAAATAAAAATAACAAAGAAAATGATTAATGTGTAATTTGATTGATTTATTGCTTTTTTTAGGAGAAAAATATTATAATAGCATTCATTACATTATAATATATTAAAAAAATGGAAATTTTAAGATCTTTTTAATTTTTTTATTAATTTTTTGAAATAAATTGCAGTTTTAATTTTATTTAATTTTTAATTTATATTTTTAATTAAATTATATTTGGTTATTTTAAAATAATGGAATTTTTAAAATTATATGTATATTCTATTTAAGTTTTTTTTCAAAACTAAATTGATAGTAAGTTAAACGATATTGTGAGTACTGGATTAGGGAAAAGGCTAACATCTTAAACGTAATTTTAAGTATCTTTATATCATTCTACTCAGAATTAAATTTCCTATCCAATTATGCTTAGATGTATTTTTTTACGTTTCCGGTTCAAAAAATAACATTTTTGTCGCGAAAACGTTCGAAGGGAAAAGGCTAACATCTTAAATTTAATTTTATAAATTTTTATATCATTGAACTCAGAATTAAATTTCCTATCTAAATATGCTTTGATGTATTTTTTTACGTTATCGATTCAAAAAATAAATTTTAAAAATTTTTTGGTGGTAAAAACATTTTGTTGGAAAAGGCTAACATCTTAAACGCAATTTTAGGTATTTTTATATCATTCTACTCAGAATTAAATTTCCTATCCAATTATGCGTAGATGTATTTTTTTACGTTTCCGGTTCAAAAAATAACATTTTTGTCGCGAAAACGTTCGAAGGGAA
The DNA here is from genome assembly GCF_954871325.1 of Gordionus sp. m RMFG-2023. Taxonomy (NCBI): domain Eukaryota; kingdom Metazoa; phylum Nematomorpha; class Gordioida; order Chordodea; family Parachordodidae; genus Gordionus; species Gordionus sp. m RMFG-2023. Next base: position 24,986,732 of record NC_088775.1, read on the forward strand.
AAGGCTAACACCTTAAGTTTAATTTTAAAAATTTTTATATCATTGAACTCAGAATTATATTTCCTATCGAAATATGCTTTGATGTATTTTTTTACGTTATCGGTTCAAAAAATAAATTTTAATAAAAATATTCAAAATTGCGTTTAAGATGTTAGCCTTTTCCCTTCGAACGTTTTTACCACAAAAAAATTATTAAAATTTATTTTTTGAACCGATAAAGTAAAAAAATACATCAAAGCATATTTAGATAGGAAATTTAATTCTGAGTTCAATGATATATAAATTTATAAAATTAAATTTAAGATGTTAGCCTTTTCCCTTCGAACGTTTTTACCACAAAAAAATTATTAAAATTTATTTTTTGAACCGATAACGTAAAAAAATACATCAAAGCATATTTAGATAGGAAATTTAATTCTGAGTTCAATGATATAAAAATTTATAAAATTAAATTTAAGATGTTAGCCTTTTCCCTTCGAACGTTTTCGCGACAAAAATGTTATTTTTTGAACCGGAAATGTAAAAAAATACATCTAAGCATAATTGGATAGGAAATTTAATTCTGAGTAGAATGATATAAAAATACCTAAAATTGCGTTTAAGATGTTAACCTTTTCCAACAAAATGTTTTTACCACCAAAAAATTTTAAAATTTATTTTTTGAACCGATAATGTAAGAAAATACATCAAAGCATATTTAAATAGGAAATTTAATTCTGAGTTCAATGATATGAAAATTTATAAAATTAAATTTAAGATGTTAGCCTTTTCCCTTCGAACGTTTTCGCGACAAAAGTGTTATTTTTTGAACCGGAAACGTAAAAAAATACATCTAAGCATAATTGGATAGGAAATTTAATTCTGAGTAGAATGATATAAAGATACTTAAAATTGCGTTTAAGATGTTAACCTTTTCCCTTCGAACGTTTTTACCACAAAAAAATTACTAAAATTTATTTTTTGAACCGATAACGTAAAAAAATACATCAAAGCATATTTCGATAGGAAATATAATTCTGAGTTCAATGATATAAAAATTTATAAAATTAAACTTAAGATGTTAGCCTTTTCCCTTCGAACGTTTTCGCGACAAAAATGTTATTTTTTGAACCGGAAACGTAAAAAAATACATCTAAGCATAATTGGATAGGAAATTTAATTCTGAGTAGAATGATATAAAAATACCTAAAATTGCGTTTAAGATGTTAGCCTTTTCCAACAAAATGTTTTTACCACCAAAAAATTTTTAAAATTTATTTTTTGAACCGATAACGTAAAAAAATACACCAAAGCATATTTAGATAGGAAATTTAATTCTGAGTTCAATGATATAAAAATTTATAAAATTAAATTTAAGATGTTAGCCTTTTTCCTTCGAACGTTTTCGCGACAAAAATGTTATTTTTTGAACCGGAAACGTAAAAAATACATCTAAGCATAATTGGATAGGAAATTTAATTCTGAGTAGAATGATATAAAGATACTTAAAATTGCGTATAAGATGTTAACCTTTTCCCTTCGAACGTTTTTACCACAATTAAAATTTATTTTTTGAACCGATAACGTAAAAAAATACATAAAGCATATTTAGATAGGAAATTTAATTCTGAGTTCAATGATATAAAAATTTATAAAATTAAATTTAAGATGTTAGCCTTTTACTTTCGAACGTTTTCGCGACAAATATGTTATTTTTTGAACCGGAAACGTAAAAAAATACATCTAAGCATAATTGGATAGGAAATTTAATTCTGAGTAGAATGATATAAAGATACTTAAAATTACGTTTAAGATGTTAGCCTTTTCCCTAATCCAGTACTCACAATATCGTTATACTTACTATCAATTTAGTTTTGAAAAAAAACTTAAATAGAATATACATATAATTTTAAAAATTCCATTATTTAAAAATAACCAAATATAATTTAATTAAAAATATAAATTAAAAATTAATAAAATTAAAACCGCAATTTATTTCAAAGAATTAATAAAAAAATTGAAAAGATTTTAAAATTTCCATTTTTTTAATATATTATAATGTAATGAATGCTATTATAATATTTTTCTCCCAAAAAAGCAATAAATCAATCAGATTACACATTAATCATTTTCTTTGTTATTTTTATTTTCAATATTATTTTTTAGCCTTTCGTATCATGCAGCCTTTCGACTTATAGACCTACCCAATTTTTAATGTATTTTTTAAATCTGTTTTGTTATATATTATATATTTGATTGTCATTTATTTTTTGAGGGTTGTGCAAAAATAAAAAAACATATTGTTATTTTATTTTAATTGTTTGTTTTTTTTTTAATAATTTATCCTTAAAATTATTTTTAATAATACCCCATTCGAAAAATGGGATTTTTTTTTAAAAAAAAGAGGGATTATTTAGCTTAGACAAATATTTACGCGAAAACCTTTTCGATTACTAAAAATGCAGACTACTAATAAATATTTTTGAGCTCAAATACATAGCAGCGAAAAAAAATATATTGTGAAAACATTATCTGGGATACACATTATGGGGCAATATTGATTTAATTTAAACTAGTAATAGGGTTGCACAGATATTTTTGTCAATAATGGCCTGGTTATAAATGTATATATTTCTAAATTGGCACAAGATTGGAGGCTATAATTTGTAATGCATAATCATCTTATAATATGATATAAAATCACTTTTTATCAACAAAAAAATATTTTAAGGATGGGTTGGCATCGGCACATAAAATAAGCTCACAATTTGGTATTGGTAAACCGATCCAGTTTAAAACAAATTTTAAATCATACGATTCTAAACACTTCCTTAGAATATGTTTAATAGTAAGTTGTAGTAATCTCGATATTACAAGATGTTAATGCATAAAAAATTAGCTGCCAATAGGGTGCTAATTCAGAGATATACACATTTATAACTAGGTGATTTCACAATAGGCAAAAATTTAGGTACATAATAAATTATAAAAGACCAAGGATATATTAGCAAAACTACATTATAGAATATTGTTTTCCGGTGCACTCATATCAGTGCATTTCATGGTAATTGACATTCACGGTAATGAATTTGGCGAGAGTATGAGATACAACTAAATTATAATATAATTTCACGGTAAACAGAATGGTTATATCCTTATTATAACAGATTAATGTAACATATAATAATTTATAAGATAATGAAATTTGGAAAATTAAATCTTATAAAATATGGTAAAATAAAATGTTTTTATTTAAAAATAAAAAATATTAATAAAAAAAAAGAAAATCGATATAAATCATGATTTCTATTCAAAAAATATCTTCGATTTAAATCAATTTGATTTAATTAGCCAACCCTACACATAAATTTAAACTTAAGTTATCAATCATTTCACCATTCAAATTCAAAATGACATCTTGCAGACACCATTTCACTCCACCCATCTCAAAAAAAAGAGTATATAAAATATGCTTTTTATTATATTTCAATTAGTGATCTGCATTGGGCCTAATTTTTTAAGCCCGGCCCGAAATTTTTTAAAAAAGTTTAGCCGGCCCGGCCAGAGCCCGAAATTTTTTAAATAAAGTTTTGCCGCCCGGTCCGAATTTATTTAAATATAGAAATTAATTTTTATAATTACTCAAACTAAAATACATGTTATATGTCGTTTAGTTTCAATAAATAAAATCAAATATTTTTATTTTACATAAAAAATTCAATATAAAATTGATAAATTTAGATATATTTAAAAAAATTTCCAAGGTCCGACCAGACCCGGCCCAAATTTTTTATAAAAATATTAGGCCCGGGTCGGGCCAAACTTTGCAGATCTCTAATTTCAATAGTGAATTTTTTAATACTAAAAATTATAGAAAATGTTAATTTATTTCAAAATCGAATAAAAAATGGCGTATCCTATAGTATAAACAAAAAAGCTAATTATGATGTAAAATTAGATTCATGGGTGTTCAATAGCTAAAAATGATGATAATAAATTAGAGCTTTATAGTATTAAGATTAGGATTCACAAGAGCTTAAATAACCGATAATTTTTTAAATAAGTAGTCTTGTATGTTTTACGAAAGAAGGGGCGGGGGCACACATTTCCAAACAAAACTACATAACATTCATCATTTCAACCGTTATAAAATTGTTTTAAAAAAAGGTATCCCTAGTGAAAACTTCAGTTCTCAGAAGTTTATATAAGAATTTTCATGCGAATGTATGGTATAAATCATTGGTAAATTGGAAGGGCTCTTTGAGTTATTCTTCCATTATAAATCAAACACCTTTCGGCAGACCACTTTAGATTATTGTAGGCACATTATTTATGTTGTATTATTTGAAACGAAATCTTAGCTCATTAGCAACTATATTTCCCGAAATATTGGGAATTAAAGGTACAAAAAAATCGGTTTTTTAAAACTAAATTCGTTGAATACTGAATCTAATATTCATAACTAAGTCAATAATTGATAATTATTGGGGAAACATCAAAAAATTTTTTTTTAATATAAAGAATTGATAAAGCTTCAATTTTTCAACTTTTTTTCCAATTAATCATTTACTATTTTTCTAATAACTTCTTCAATAATTAGCGCGGCTAAATAATTATTTAAAAAATATCGTAAATAATATATATATAAATGTATAGATGACGTTATATATAAACATATCAATGCAATAAAAAGTTCTTTTCTATATCTTGTAAAATCATTTCAAGCCATTAAAATTAATTTTGGAGTAATATCAAGCATATTGAATAAAAAATAAATTTATAAAATTTCCATATTTTAAGAATAAATAAATAAAAATTTAAAAACCTTTTTATTCCTTGTAAATCAATTATAATAAAAAAATTTAACGATAGAAAAAGCCTTATATTGGATTAAATGTTCATATATAGCACATTTTTTTATACAATATTAATGATATTTTAATTTTTAAAAAAATTATCCAGCTGCGCTAATTATTAAAAAATTATAGAAAAATAGTAAAAAAATAAGAGAAAATAAAAATTTTAAAAATTGAAGCTCAAAATATATTCGAAAGATTAATTTTAAAATGACCAATATTTAAAAAAAAATTAATTTTGATGTTTCCCTATAATTATCGATTATTGACTTAATTAATAATATTAATTAAATATTCGAACTAATTTAGCCTTTCATTTAAAACAAATATTTAATATCAGTAAAATTTTATAAAAGTCGATTTTCACCTTTAATCCCCGTTATCTCAGGCAACATAATTGCTAATGAGGTATGTCTACAAGTTTTTATGGATATTGAAAAAGGTCTGGCGAAAAAATCTATTTTCTTGCTTTTTCATAAACATATTATTCAATATGTTTGCGACAAGGAAAGCTAATACAGTGAAACGATACACATGTTTAAATATACTATAAAAGGGGGTAAACAAAATAAGATTTTATTTTTAATAGAATAAAGATTGAAATTAAATATGGACAAGCAATTAATTAAGAAGATTTATAGTTGATTAATCATTATAAAAAAAATGTGTTAAAATTTAATTCAAAATAAAAAATTAAAATACTTACATATTAATTATTTTTAATTTTTCTTAAATAATAAAAAAAAATGTTTAATATAGAATCTTTATTATCCAATAGTAATACTAATTTTTCCAATTTAAATGAAAACTCCCAATCTTCGTCGAGAATTCAAAGACCAAAAAGAATACACAAATATTGGAATAAAGAAAAATTAGATATATTTACCAAAATGTTATCAATGCCGGAAGAACAACAAATGTTTGATAAATTTTAATTATAATTTTTATGTATTAATTATTTTATCGAAATTATTATAAAAGTTTATAGTGTTATCATATTTTTATCGAAATAAATGGATATACAAAATAGATTACATTTAAGAAATTCTAAAATATTTTCAAATATTAAAAAGACTTTTTACAAAAAATGATTTAGAATTTTAAATGAAATTTAATCAAATATCTTACTTGAGCATTCTCAAAGAAAATAAGAAAAAAATTCATTTTTCATCACAAATTATATATATGTAACACATTTCTTTTTATAATGATTAATCAACTATTAATCTTCTTAATTAATTGCTTGTCCATATTTAATTTCAATCTTTATTCTATTAAAAATAAAATCTTATTTTGTTTACCCCCTTTTATAGTAAATTTAAACATGTGTATCGTTTCACTGTATTATCGAATTTTCGAATAAAAGAAAATAACTCAAGCTCTGGCATCTTGGACAAAATATAATTAAAAAAAATAACTTGATTATATTAAGATAAAAATTGAAGGGAGTAATTATATCGATTAAATATGGATAATTAATAAGTAATTTTAATAAGCCTCTTTTCTTCCCAGGGAAGAAAGGAAGATCGTATTCATTTAAAAATTATATCCATTAAATAGGTGTAATCTTTCACAGTGGGCATTTAAAACATTCACAAATATTTTGTGGCCCCAGGGTATCCCTTCTTTAATTAAACCGAAATATAGCTCCAACACCCCAATCGCCCCCTCCAAAATCTCTGCCTACCCCCAAATTAGTTAATATGGCCAAAGGTTGGGAAGTGGGCTTTGTTCAGGGAGGGGAAATAAATTTTGAAAATAATAGATTTATCCAGTGACCCCTACAACGGAGGGGGGGTCCGAAGCAACTGCTTCTATAAATTTCTATGGGGGTACTTTTTTTTTTTAAATTTTTTATTTTAAAATTTTTTAAAAAAAAATATTTATGGTCGATGTTTAGCAAATTAGTTTGTTATAAGATATTTTTTATCATAAAATTATTTTTCCACTTTCAAGATTTGACGCAAAATTAAAATTTTATCAAAGTGAATAGTAAAAATTTAAATATTAAATCTTATATATAATCATTTATAATTTTTAGATCATTGTCAAAATATGCCCAAGAATATTAACCAAAAAAAATATAAATGCTTATCTCGCAATCAAGCCTTCTGGGGGAACAGGCAACAAGATGGCAATATGATGAGCCTCATTAAACTTATTGCAGATTCTGAGCCTGTTCTTAAAATGTATATACAAGATAATGAAGAAAGAAGAAGTGAGAAAAAAATTAAGGGATTAAAATCTAAATTATATTCAAATCTGTTATCATATAATAATATAAATATTCTTATTGAAACCATGAAAAATATGGTTATAAAAAAAATTCAAAAGGAGATTGTATTCAACAGGTGCTATTCAATTATAGTTGATGGCACATATGATGTATCGAAATCAGAAGCAATAGCTTTGATAGTGAGATATGTTGAAAATAGCGAGACACCTAAGCCCGTTGAAAGGCTGATAGACATTTATTGTACGGGAAATACAACGGGCCTCGATATTAAAAAGAATATAATATCCAAGCTTGGCTCCTTGAATCTACCCCTCGAATTCCTAGTGGGGCAAAGCTATGATGGCGCCTCAAACATGAGTGGAAGAATTAATGGAGTGCAGGCTTTGATTAGAGCGGAGGCGCCAAAGACAGCTTTTATTTGGTGCTATTGTCATCGTTTAAATTTAATAGTTGTTCAATTATGCCAATCAGTAAAAGAGGTGGGAAATGTCTTAGGAATATTAGACGAAATTTACGTATATTTTAATGGTGTTAAAAGATATGAAGTGCTCAAAACATGTCAGAGTGATTTACTGACAAAATCACATAGATTTTTACGCATCAAGAATACCACTCGGTAATATTATCTTAATTGTTTCGATATATAATGTTTATTTTATATTTATAGAAGCTGGCTAACATCATATAAGGCGATTGTAATTTTTTTCCTACTTTATGATGCTTTGAGGGCAGCTTTGGCAAAATTAAAGGATTCTGAAGATCCTGCCACTTCCACTATGGCTAGTGCTATAGTCTATAGAATAGAAAAATTTTATTTTATTTTATCACTATGTGTTTTGGATAAAATATTGTTGATAACAAGCTTGGCTTGTACAAAATTGCAAACCATTTCGAAGGATATAGAGTGCAATAAATCAAATTCAATTGGCAAAAGATTGCCTGATTAATATGAGAAGTATAATTTAAATTATTATCTTTTATTATTTTATAATCCTAAAATATATAATAACACTGAATTTTTGGATGTCTTTACAAAGGCCCAAGATTTTATGAAGAAGAGAAATTTACCTTTTGATTTTGATAGTTCAAGACTTCAAACATTACAATCCAAAAAGGAGAGGTGTATATATATACTTTCATCATTAAATATAATATTTTATTTTAGCTTTAAAATCAGTGTGTTTTATGCTGCACTTGATTTAATTATTATGCAGTTTAGTGAAAGATTTAACGATGAATCGATAAAATTTTTGAGTCAAACATCATTTTTTACCCCAAAGGGAATGGCGGAAAAGGCAATTGTTAAAGATGATATCAAGGATATCTGTGAATTTTATAAATTAAATACAAGTCAAGTTTTTGAGGAAATGTTGATGTTTAGAAATATTTATAAAATGGCTAAAACGGGGGACGTAATTATTACTCGTGACCTAGAGGTTAAAGAAGATTTGTCAGATTCTGAGAATTGTAAATTTATTTAATTAAAATATTTTTACTAATACATTATTTAGCTTCTTCTGATGATGATAATAATTCTGAGATGAATGATTCAGACTGGAGAAACTATTCATTTATTTTACCTTATAGTCTGCTTATAAATTTTTCTGCTTTCCCAAATTTAACAATTTTATATAAATATTTATTAACTATTCCTACTACATCATGTACTGCCTAAAGGGTCATGAGTAAAATTAAACTAATTAAAACAAGACTTCGTAGTGTCATGAAAAATCCATTTCTTAATAATTTAACCATTTTATCAATGGAAAATAATTTATTTAAACAATTAAATATTGATGAAATTATAAATTCTTTTGCTTTCTCTTCCCCTAATTTATCTAAATTATTAATTTAAAAAAAATATTTTTAAAGCATATATTTTTTACATTATATTTATATTATAATAAATATTGAAAATTATTTTTGAAATTTATTGGTGTCAAAAAATAATTTACAATGGGGGGGGGTACTTTAGGGGGGTATTCTGCTTCTATCCCTCAAAAAGTGTAGGGGTCACTGGATTTATCCAATCTTCCAAAACAAGTCTATTTGTGTATAAATCACGTGATCTGGAGGTATCCCACAAAAATTATCTTTGGCACGACCTTAATTAATCAAAGAAGAAGCAAGTACATTAGTTAATCAATGAATTAAATACTAATGTTTTTTTACCGCGCTAAAATTAGATTTTTCTTCGATAAAGCGGGCGAGGTCATCGTGGACGGTCGAAAGACAAGTGTAAAAAAGGAGCGAATTTTTGGCTAGTTGGCCTGCGATTTTTTTGATAAATTTGATTACGTCTAGATCATTAAATTATAGCTTGATTTAATAAATATTTCTAAAAAATTTTGTCATTGAGAAATTAATTTTTATAAAAATATATGATATTATGAACATTTTGAATGTCTACTAATTTTAAAAAAATCTATTATAATGCATTACACGTTATATAGAATAATAAAAGGAACAGACTTGAACTTCAATCTTTAAAATCCGGGGCTCACGAATACCATATACAATATCTAGTAAATTTAGAGCAGAATTCTTAAAATGTTATATCTGCATCTTATCTGGTAATGGGGGTAAAAATTTATCAAAAAAACTGAAGGAAAAAATTTAAAAATATAATTGTTGCAAAAAAAATTTGGATTTTTAAAAAGAAAATATAATTATATATATACGAAACACAAATTACTATCTTTTAAATAAAGTGGAGAAAATTTTTAAGCTAAAATATAAATATTTAAAAAAATAAAGGCAATAGCATCGTTTAGGGATTCACCGATTTATCGGATCGGATTGGGCCGGTATTTCACCCTTTGTTATCGCCAGATATGGTAAAATTTTCCGATCCGATAAAATGGCGTCTTAATTTTAAAAAAATTATATTTCTTTTACATATAATATTGTTTATTACTTATTATTTAATAAATAGATTAATGTTATTTTATAAATAAGTGATTTATAAATAAAAATATTTTATACTTTTAGATTTATGAATATAAAACTATAACTGATCATTATAATATATTTAAATGACTTATGTTATGGTATAGTTAAATCAAAGATGTTATACTATTAAAAAGTATATGAGATGAGTAGATTAAGCTAACGATTAGTATTACAGAATAGAAAATCCGATATGCTATCGGATCGGTAACCGGCCCGATAATAATTTTATCGGTGATATCGGATCGGGCTACAAAAAGTGGTATCAGCTAGATTTAGTCGATTATTTTAAATTAAGATAGCCAAAACAATATAATGCAAGCCTGGAGATTTCGTTAATAGATACCCAAACCTTTCTGTCATGTATGCAAAATCTCCAGACTAGCGTAATATTTCTTAAATAAAATATTGGGTTACCAGTTTTTTAAAATCGAGCCGTTTGCTATAGTAACCTTTTTGAAATATTTATATTGATGACTTCAATTTTTTATATTTATTTTTGATATAGTTTTCAAATAAATTTGAAATAAAATCGATTATTTCAAATACCTTGCACGATTCATTTGTTCTGCAATTACTATCAATTAGGCCTATTGAAAAAAATTCGAATTGAATAATTACTAATACGAATAATAAATTATGTGTTTTATGCGAATATGAATAATTATTTATTAGATTAGAATAAAACGAAATTATTCGGAATATATAATAAATTGTTTTAATAATTTCTATTTGATTACCTGCCAATCTGACTTGTAATGTGTTTATAAAAAGACTAGCACAAATTAAAAATCTCTGAAATGAAAATTAAAGCAATGTTAAATTTTTATTTGCCGTATTTTTTGAATCTCACGAGAAGTTTATTTTTTAAATCTCATAATAAATTATATTAATAAATTACACAAACCAAAGGCATATAATAATAATACATCTCGGTTCAATGTAAATTCAGCGAAACTTATATTGCGAATGTCCTTTATCGCGAATGAATTTTATAGCAAAACTTTTATCGCGAATCCACATTAGCGAATATTTTTCCGCGAAAACAATATAGCGAAACAAATATCGCGAATTTTTTATAGCGAAACTCTTATCGCGAAACCTTTAAAGCGAATACATTAGCGCGAAATTTTTATAGCGAAGTCAATATCGCGAAACATAAATCGCGAAGATAATATAGCGAAAACTATTTCGCGAAATATAACGCGGCCTATTATTTTTTTTTTATTTTTATTAAAATAATTTATTTTATTTATATTTAATGTTAATATTAATATTTTATTTATCAACAAATAAACATATTATATGATATATATTTTTTATTTATATTATTACTAGTAGATAGCCCGTCAAAAATGAGGGGGAATGAAAATTTTCTTCTTACTTTTATGCATGTTACCTGTTATTTGAAAATAATATCCAATTTTTATTCTTCTTACTCCCCCCCCCATCCCTTCAGGCCAGGTTTAATCCATTAAAACTAAGTGCTATGGTTTGAGTTAAAATAAATTTAAAGCATTTACTTGATAATTACCAATATTATTTGTTAAATATTACTGATTACTTATACATAATATTTAATATTTAAAAAAATAGCCAGGCAAAGTCCAAAGCCATATTAATTATGAAAAATTCTTCCAAGCCCAATGAAAGATCATAATAATTTTGGTAGTTAAGAACTGAAATAAAATATTTAATTAATCATAGTGAATTTAAAAATACAATCAAAATTCAGATTTTCATGGGCCTTGGTTTTTTGATCAGGTCAAGTCCAGGCCTGAAAAAAAATTTGTTTTGGGCCAATGTCTGACCTATAATTAATAATAAAAAAATTCTCAAGGGTCCAAGCTCATAATAATTTTAAAAAAATTTCCTCAAGCCCAGCCTAATATAATTTATAAAAATATTTTCCAAGCCCAGCCCAACCCATAATAATTTTATAAAAAAATTTTCTCAAACCTGGATAGTAATTTAAATTTTTTTTCCAAGCCTGGAGATAAATAAATCTCTATAAACCATATCTATTTTTTAGTCTATTTTAACCCAGCTCACCCCAACCAAGGCTAACCCCATTAAGACTAAGAGCGAATACTATTTTTTTGAATAAAAATATATTTAAATTAAATTTTACCTGAGGGCCATATAAATATTCTGTGTTAAATATTACACCTATGCCTAATATTAAAAAAATTCACAAGCCAGGTCCTCGCACTTGGTTTTCTCAAACCCGCAAAAGACCATAATAATTTTGATAGTTGAGGACTGAAATAAAATATATAAAAAGTCACAATGCATTTTAAAATACAATCAAAATATGAAAGTTGCATGGGCCTTGGTTGATCAGGCCTTGCCATGTCTTCAAAAGAAATTTTCAGGCCAATTTCTAGCCCATAATTAAAATTAAAAAATTTACAGGAATCTTAGACTATAATAATTATGAAAAATGTTTCTCAAGCTATGTCCAAGTCCATATTAATGGTGAAAAATATTTCTCAAGCCCAGGAAAACCCAAATAATTTATTTTGATCCAGAAAAATAGGTCTGATGTAAGGGGTTTATAAGAATTAAATCGTCTAATTTCAAAATTATCATCAAATGAAGGGTAAATAAATATCTGATTTACCTATGATTCTACTGGAGAGCTCCTGGTATTTAAATGAAATTTATGAATACATATTAAAGTTCCATTCTGAAAATATGTTCATCCTAATTTAAATTTTAAACAAACCAAATGATTTATTACTTATTTACAAAATATAAAATTAAATTTAAGAAATTGTTATTAAATTACAATAGAAAAAAATAAAAAGATATGTCTAAGTTAACAAATAATAGGAGGTAAACTTCAATCATAGTCAAATTATATATAGTTAAAACAAAAAGGTTATACATTTAATCAAAAATGTTATAATAAGTTATGAATAACCAGAGTTGTTAAAAGATCGAATCAAAAGATCGACGATCCTGGATTCGATCGCAAATTTGTCAATTTTACGAGATTTATGATTCTGACTTAAATTGAGAATCGAGATCATTTTGTTTAAAATTCGATCCCGATCTTTTTAAAAATTAATTTTTTACTTAAAAAGCAATAAATAAAATAAAAATTTTGAAAATTAAATTAAAATATTAAAAAAAAATATCTATCTTCATATTTTATCAACTTCCATTCCAACATTTTTATAGATATATTTATTCATTTCCTAAATTTTACGAGATTTAGAGCTCTTACAAGTTATTTAATATAAATTTATAATAATATATTAATATTTATTTTAATAGGTAAATGTAAATGTCCATTATAGATTTAGAAGATTCTATTGCTTCTACTATTGATGTAACAGCAGATATAAGTGAGAATGAGAATCTTTTACCATTTTACGTAAGTATTTTACTTTATGTGAAATGGATGAAAGTAACTTATAATATGATCAGCACCAAATGCCGTCTCTGTAAGAAGATAATATCATCTTCCAAAATATCATCCTCGAACTTAAAGAGACATTTACAAGTAATTCTTTTAAATTTTTTTTATTTGATAATCTTAATGTCAACATGTTTAAATTTAATTTATTACATTCCTGAGTTGAGCAGGTCCTACAGAAATAGAATCTAGATACAGATTCTTTATAAAAAAAATGAATTATTTATTTGATGAAGAGTTAATCTTGGTTTTGTTATTTATAAATAATAATTAGGCATTTATTTTTTAATATTAAAATTATATTTGTTTAATTTTCAAAAGAAGAGTATTTATAATAAATGTAAGTGTAATAACTAATAATTAAGTCTTTATAATGTATTTTGACTTTCTTTATTATAATTAAAACATCCAATTCAATGTTATTTGTATTAAACTTAGCAATGTTTCACCAAAAGAAAAATAAATATCTATTCTATTATTTCTTTATTATAATATGTTAAATCTAATCAATTAGTATTATATTTTCAGTTTGAGCTTGATTATATAATCCACTTGACAACATTTTTAGGGCTTTTTTTATTAATATATTTTGAATTGAAAGTATTTTTTGTATCATTTAACTCAATCCTTAAGTTCTTAAATGCCAAAAAGCCTCATTATATTCATAATAGGAAAATACTTTATCAAAATCTTTGGCCTATATCATCTTGGGCAACTTTTAATAATGATAGACAATATTGTAAACTAAATTTTTGAGATAACCTACCCCCCTTTTAACCACTAATAACATACTTTAATATGTTTAACAAAATTTATTGAACCCTTTATCATTCTTTTGTTTATATAGGTTTTACATTCAGCCTGTACATTGTTTTTTTTAACTTTAAATTTCCATATAAAATTTTAAAAATGAAATTTGATTCAGGAGAAGTTATTTTCATCTTTTATAAAGAAAAAGCAGAGTGAATTTAAAAATGAGATTACCAAACACCTCAACGAATTCTCTACACAAAAAAATATATCACTGCAAAACCAAAGTGGTTCTGGTTGCAAATCCAGACAATCTAAATTAAATTTTAACAATCTAAACATTCCAGTTGTATCGCAAAAAACAGCAAACAAGGTTATCATAGATTTTATTATTGACACCTTCCAACCACTGTCTCTGGTTGATGATTCTTCATTTGAAAAAATGATTAAACTTTTTCTCCTGCGACAAAAATTATTTGTCGCCAAACACTGGGCAACAGGATATCTACTTCTTTCTCTTGTCTGAAGTTTCTTATGTATGCACCACTGCTGATTGTTGGAGTGGTCATCGAAGGTATATTATATTTATATGAATTTTATAATGTTTATTTTATTAGGGCTTTTATTAGACTTTTTGCACATTGGCTGGATCCGATAACCCTCAAGAGAAGGTCAGCCGCTTTGGCACAGAGGAGGATAATTGGGAGGCAAACGTATGATGTTTTGGCCAATGAAATCATGGGTATCCACAAGTTCTATAAAATTCATAATAAGGTGGTGAAGATGGTGACTGATAATGGAACCAACTTTGTCAAGGCAAGTAATATTTATATTCAGCAAAAAATATTTAAATAAATTTATTTTTTTTAGAGTTTTTGGAGAAAATAAAGAAGATAGTATTGAGGATATGGAATTGATAAATTTGGATGACATATTATCCGTTGATGACCCAATTATTCCTAATCAGCCTACCAAAACATCAACGTTGTTGTTGTCATAATCTTAACCTTATTGCAACAACAGATGCAAAGATGGCAGATAGTGATCTCAATTATAAAGGAATATCTAAATCCACTTTTGCAAAATGTGCTTTAGTTAATAAACAAAATATGTCGTCAAAAATGGCGGATATTTTATTGGAGAAATTGGGAAGATATTTAATAGCTCCCAACAAGACAAGATGGAATTCTTATTACCAATACATGAAATTAATAGATAAGATGCTTTCTGAAAAGTTTTCAGAAGTAGAAAAAGTATGTGATCAAATTGGATTTGCAATGTTTAGGCAAGAGGAATGTTTTTTTGTTAAAGAGTATGCAACAGTAATACAATGATATTCTCTAAATAAATTTAAATTTTATAGGTTATGGAACCTTTGGCGATCTCGTTAAAAATCTTGGAATGGGAGGATAATATGGAGCAGGGATATCTAACTCCCGTTCTATCGATATTGATAGATAAATTAACGAAATTTAGCTGCCTGCGGTATTGTCAGCCCCTTGTAGATAGTGTTCTTAGACGTATTGATAAAAGGTAATATTTTTTTATGCAATTATTTTATATTATCAGATATCTGCAAAATATATTAAAAAATTGCAAAGATCTTGCAAATTTAGTAAAATATTTTTAACAGGCCAGTTCTACTAAACCTCTGATATCTTGTAAAATATTAATAGGCCTTTGAAGACATTAAAAATTTATTATATTATTTAAATTTTAAGCTAATATTTTGATTAATATTCTTTGTAAATAAATTACAATGTTAATTTCTTTGTATATTAAGTATTAAGTTTACATTTAATCAATATTTATGATATGACCCAAATATAAATAAATACCATACAGATGATGTGCCAGACTTGACTGTAAAATTTAAAAGGGTTAGGTTTTGCAGATACTTGATTTGATTTATATGAATAAAATGAACACTTATTTAATAATAAATTAATTATCATTTCATAATATAGATTTGCTTCACTGTATGAAGACAGTAACATTTTGGCAGCCATGATTCACCCTAAATTTAAACTTAATTGGCCTTATATTAATCTGCCACAAAATATGATGGTAAAAGAAAGATTAGTTGCCCATTTGGAAAATATACAGGAACAACCATATGCGGATACCTCAAATGAATGTATGGATGACATTGATGCTTTTTTGGGGAAAAATACTGTACAAAATGCTTGTTCCGTTAAAAAAATTTTTTATTCAAATGATGATTCCATGAATATTTTTAATACTTATATTAATTTTAAAAAAATATTTATTGAATATAATACACCTTTGCCATCAAGCGCTCCTGTGGAGCGCTTGTTTAGTAAAGCTAAACATTTTCTAAATGAAAGACGCGGATGTTTAAATGATGATAATTTAGAAGAAATTTTATTATTAAAAGCTAATTTTAATTATAAATAAAAATATTATAATTGTTATATTTATTATTCAATTACAATAAATTTCTACCATATTTAATTTATTTTTATATTAGTTAATTTTGCATCGGTTATATTATATTATTATTCAATTACAATAAATTTATAACATATATTAGTTAATTTTGCATCGGTCAGAAATTTCCTTCAGAAATTTAAATAGAAAAAAAGATCGTGATCGCGATCTTTTTTTTTAAAAAGGTCGATCCTGGATTTCGATCCTCTTTTTTTGAAAAGATCGTGATCGGGATTCGATCGTTTTAAAAAGATCGGTTATCAAGCCTGTGAATAACATATATTCTACAATTATGAAGTTATGAGTAAATATACAAAATTTTCCTATCTTATGAGGTTATATTTAAAAATTTATATTTATTTTAGGGTTATTCTAAAATTTCCCATTATTTTTATAAAATATGTTAATGATATATAGTAATTTTAAGCACCTCTATTTTAAATTTTATCCAATATGATTTCCATCACATTTTTAAATTTTGATATTTCTAATACATGCTCACAGTATGCATTGCAACAATTTTACCTCTTTTACTCTAAATTTTAATATTTATATAAAATTTATTAATAGAGTATATTTAATACCATACACACAAACTAAATAATTACCCTTCACCCATGGTTTTTTGATCAGGCCTGGCTATGTCTGCAAAAAAAATTTCAGACCAATCTATAACCCATAATTAAAATTCAAAAATTTTAAAGCACCTCTATTTTAAATTTTATTCAATATGATTTCCATCACATTTTTAAATTTTGATATTTCTAAAACATGCTCACAGTATATATTGCACCAATTTTACTCTTAAATTTTAATATTTATATAAAATTTATTAATAAATTATATTTAATACCATACACATAAACTAAATAATTACCCTTCAACATCTATATAATTAATTTTAAATTTAACAAGTTGGTGCATGCGTGAAACTTTAAATATATATAATTAATATTTTAAATTTGTTTATATTCAAGTTGGTGCATGCAGTAAAGCATATGCCTTTGAAACGGGAGGCTCGAGTTCGATTCTCGTAGAGAGCAAAAAATTAACATTACACTACAGAGTTGTTAAAGGATCTAGATACAGTATCTAGATCCTGTTTCTAGATATAAAAATGTGGTACCTGTACCTGTATCTAGATAGATTTTTTATTAAAATATCTGTATCTAGATATTATTTTAGACGATGTATCTGTATCTAGATCCATTTAAAAAGTATCTTTTAACAACTCTGTAACACTATATAGTCTCCTTAAATTTAAAATACATTAGGGAGATACGAAAAGGATCGTGTTTTGATTATAATTAACATCACTATTATATATAGTCTCCTTAAATTTAAAATACATTAGGGAGAGATACGAAAACGATTGTTATGATAATATAAAAATGGATTTCTTTTATTTGATATTTTTTTAATAAAACAATTTATTAGTGATTTTCACACGCCCAAAATTTTAAGCAAAAAATATTTTTTGAAGTTTTAAACATATTTTGATAAAAATTTTAAATCTTTTTTGGGGAATTCTTTTGTGAATTTTATAATAATAAACAATCTTTTAGGTGAAATCTTCTATAGTTTTTTTTATCATTTTTGTAAAATTATCTATTTTTCAAGTATATTAAAAGAGGTTGGTTTTCTAAATAATATTTTTATTTAACTTATTTATGTATATGATCTTTTTAAGAATAATAATTTAATCTGACAATTTTTATATTCGTTATTGAAGATGTTCCTTGGAAAAATGACAATTATCATAATAGGTATTTTTAAACATATTAAATTTTTTTAAGGTAAAATATGTATTTTTAACATGTTAAATTAAAATCTTAATTAAGATGCACCATATAAAAGTGACAATTAGCATAATCGTTATTTTTAAAGTTTTTTAATTTTTTTTGACGTAAATCGGTTAAATAAATATTCTTAACATGTATTAATAAAACGTCAGTGAAGATGTGAAGATGTACCCTATATAAGTAACAATTGTCATAATCTTTATTTTTAAAGTTTTTTGATACAAATGAGAAAAAATATAGATTGTAAACTTGTTAAAATAAAATTTCATGAAGATGTACCACAGAAAAGTGACAATTGTAATAATCATTATTTTTATACTTTTTTGACGTATATATGCTTAAATAAGTATAGATAACATGTTTAAATAAAACTTCAGTGAAGATATACCCAAGATAAGTGACAATTGTCATAATCATTTTTAAAGTTTTTTTGAAGCAAATGGGCTAAAATAGAAAATGCTAACAGGTTAAAATAAAATATCAATGAAGATGTACCCTAGAAAAGTGACAATAGTCATTATCGTTGTTTTTAAAGTTTTTTGAAATTTTTTGACACAAAAGGGTAAAAATATAGATTGTAAACATGTTAAAATAAAATTTCAGTCCAAACAAAAAAACAAATCGATATTTTCATTCTCATAATCGTTGTTCTATTATCCTGCTTAAAATTTGATAAAAATATGCAAAGTGATTAACCTATGTTAAATTCTAAACTTTTAAGATATGGATTCACAATCTTATTCCTTAAATTAATAAATTTAAATTCTACTTTATAAAAATGTATAACGTTGCATTCACAGTTAGCAAATAATTTTGTATACTCGTGACAAAATAGTGCTGAGTCTGAATTCAGGGTAGGATTTTTATAGAAAGAACTTAAAAACCATATGAATATTATTTAGTAATATGATACAATTAACATCCTATAAATTTAATGTTAAGATTTTATTATGGTTAAAATGGATTACAATCTATATTTTAACCCATTTACATCAAAGAACTTTAAAAATAACGATTATGACAATTGTCACTTTTCTATGGTACATTTTCATGAAATTTTAATTTAAATGTTTACAATCTATATTTTTACCCATTTGCGTCAAAAAAATTCAAAAAACTTTAAAAATAACGATTATGACAATTGTCACTTATCAAAAAAACATTTTCACTGAATTTTAATTTTAACATGTTAGCAATACTTATTTTTGCCCATTTACGTCAAAATAATTTTAAAAAGTTATAAAATAACGATTATGACAATTGTTACTTTTTTATGGTACATCTTCATGAAATTCTAATTTAACATGTTTACAATCTATATTTTTACCCATTTACGTTAAAAAAAATTAAAAAAGTTTAAAAATAATGATTATGATAATTGTCACTTATCTAGGGTACATCTTCACTGTGTTATATTTAAACATACTAGCAATACTTATTTTAACGCATTTTGGTCAAAAAAAATAAAAAAACTTTAAAAATAACTATATGACAATTGTCACTTTTCAATGGTAGATCTTCATGAAATTTTAATTTAGCATGTTTACAATCTAAATGATATTTTTACCCTTTTGAGTCAAAAAATTTCAAAAATCTTAAAAATAACGAATATGACAATTGTCACATTAAAATATTATCCTCAAAAAGATCATAAAATAACATAAATAAGTTAAATATAAATATTTAAAAAAAAATATTTAGCCACCTCTTTTAATATACTTAAAAAATAGATAATTTTACAAAAATGATAAAAAAAACTATAAAAGATTTCACCTAAAAATTGTACATTTATAATAAATTTCACAAAAGAATTCCTTAAAAAAGATATATTTACAAAGAAGATTTAAAATTTTTATAAATTTTTTTGAACTTCAATAAATATTTTTTACAAAAAATCTTGGGCGTGAAAATCACTAATATATTGTAACAAAAATAATATTACATAATATTATTTTTTAATAATAAATAATATGTTGTTTTTTTTCTTTTAAATAAATGCATGCGCAATATATTTATTGTTTCGCGGTAATGCGCTCGTGATATTGACTTCGCGCAAACATATTTGCGATAAAAAATTCGCTGTAAAGTGTTCGCGTAAAATAAATGTTTCTCTCTAATAAATTCGCGGTTAAGGTTTCGCGGAAATATATTCGCTACAATGACTTCGCGAAATTGTTTTCGCTATAAATGTTTCGCGGAGATAAATTCGCAGAATTGGTTTCGCGATTTTACCTTCGCTATAAAAACTTTTCGCGATAAACGACATTCGCGATAAACGACATTCGCGATAAAAGTTTCGCGAAAAAGTGTTTCGCGATAAAAGTTTGGCTGAATTGACCTGATACGATACATCTTAGTGATCTGCATCGGGCCTAATTTTTCAAGCCCGTCCCGGCCAGAAATTTTTTTTAAAATGATTTTGCAGCCCGGCCCGAACCCGAAAATTTTTTAGAAAAATTAACCGGCTGGCTCGAATTTATTTAAATATAGAAATTAATTTTTTATGATTAATCAAAATAAAAGACATGTTATATGGCGTTTAGTTTCAATAAATAAAATCAAAAATTTTATTTTAGATAAAAAATTCAATATAAAATTTATAAATATAGATATATTTATAAAAATTTCCAAGGTCCGACCCGACTCAGCCCGATTTTTTTATAAAAATATTAGGCCCGGCCCCGCCCAAACCCGATTATTTTAAATATAATTAGGCCCGAGCCCGGCCCGAAGCCCGTTTGGGCCGGGCCGGGCCTAACTTTGCAGATCTCTAACATCTCTACAATAAATTATTGTTAGCTAGCCTAATTATGTCGGAGGAGATTGCTTCTGATGAAATAGTTATGTTATGCTTGTTGTTGAAGTTGAAAATTTTTTTGTAATAGAGTCAATTAACCTCAAAGGCAATTAATAATATGATTAATTGTATTCAAATATATTGTTAATTGTGTATGATGATTAATTGATGTATTTAGATTGATTTGTAAAAGATATATAAACAGGTGTACAAAATATATTAAGACAGTTAAAATATAATAAATTGTTCAATAATAGTCAAATATGTCATTGGCGCCATCTAAAATGGAAAAATTTAATATAATGCGAGATGGAAGTTTATTTATCAAAGATGGAATTCATTTTTAAAATCGCCAAAATAGAAGACAAAAAATCATTTTTATTAGCAAATATTGGACTTGAGGTTTATTCGAAATTATTTACTTTGTGTTTGTCGACATTAGATAAAATATCATATGATGATAAAAGTATTGCGTAATCGGTTAATTTTAGCCGACTATAAAACGGCTTAGCCGAGATTTTAGGTGAATAAATCGGCTAAGCCTAAAAATTGGCTAAAATAAATTAGTTAAAAATTCTAATTATTATTTATTTATTTATATTGTTATATTTTGAAATGAAAATAAATTTATTTATTTGATGTTTTTTTAATAAAAAAAATAATATGCTGCTATTGTAAAAATGTAATATTCTTTTTAGGTAATAGATTAAATCATGGGACAAATTCAAAAATTTCTACCAAAATCAAGACAATCTATAAAAAATAAATAAAAAAAAAATAATATATGAAAATTTCCCCATGATTTAATCTGTTACCTCTTTTTAATAATTTATTAGTGATTTTCACAATCTTCTTTGTAAATACATCTTTTATTGAGGAATTATATTGTAAATTTTATTAGATAAAAAAAACAATCTTTTAGGTGAAATCTTTTATAATTTTTTTTTAAAATAATTTTAAAAAATATTTATATTAAACTTTTTTGATGTTATTTTATATGATCTTTTTAAGGATAATATTTTAAATTGACAATTGTCATAATCGTTAGTTTTTTGATTTTTTTTGACGAAAACAGATTAAAATAAGTATTGATAACATGTTTAAATTTAATTTAGTGAAGATGTACCGTAGAAAAGTGACGATTGTCATAATCGTTATTTTAAAGTTTTTTGATTTTTTTTGACGAAAATAGATTATAATAAGTATTGATAACATGTTTAAATAAAAATTTAGTGAAGATGTACCGTAGAAAAGTGACAATTGTCATAGTCGTTATTTTTAGTTTTTTGAATTTTTTTGACGAAAATAGATTAAAATAAGTATTGATAACATGTTTAAGTGAAGATGTACCATAGAAAAGTGACAATTGTCATAATCGTTATTTTTAAAGTTTTTTGACGAAAATATGTTTAAATAAGTAGATAACGTGTTTAAATTAAATTTAGTGAAGATGTACCGTAGAAGAGTGACAATTGTCATAATAGTTATTTTTTTTGACGAAAATATATTAAAATAAGTATTGATAACATGTTTAAATAAAATTTAGTGAAGATGTACCATAGATAAATGACAATTGTCATAATCGTAGTTTTTAAAGTTTTTTTGACGTAAATAGGCTAAAATAAGTATTGATAACATATTTAACATAAAACAACATTAAAAAAATCCAGGATGGGCCGGCCCTGAATATATAAAGTACGGACTAAAAATCCTGGCCAGGCCTAACTTTTTTTTGAAAAAAGGAGCCGGGACGAAATTTTTATATTATAAACATTAGGGTCATGCAAATAACACCTCTACTGCTATCTCATAAATTAATTATTTACAAAAACCACATTTAAAAATATTTGATAAATTATTAATATTTACATCAAATTTTATGAAAAAATATAAAAAAAAAGGTCGAGTTAATAATTGATTATTTATCAATCAAATTATCTTTAGCTTAAAAAAAATAAATATTTGTATTTTAATTTCTTAACCTATAAAATTAATTATAGCACTAATTTTAAGCCATTTGCATCGAAAAACTTAAAAATAACGATTATGACAATTGTCCCTTATCTAGAGTACTTCTTCACAAAATTTTTATTTAAACATGTTATCAATACTTATTTTAAAATATTTTCGTCAATAAAATTCAAAAAACTTTAAAAATAACGATTATGACAATTGTCACTTTTCTACGGTACATCTTCACTAAATTTTATTTAAACATGTTATCAATACTTATTTTAGCCTATTTAAAGTATTAATATGATTTGTTGTAACACATTTTCATATTGTGAAAAAACATTCTTATATAATTATATAACTTTCAATAATTATTGTAAAAATATTTTGATAAAATTTTTTTAAAATTTTTTTAATAATAAGAGTTTTTAAACTTTAATGAATATTTACGTAAAAGTTATATATCGAATATAATTTTTTTATGTTTTGGACCCAAGTTTAAGTGGGAAAATGAGAATAAAAATTTTCGAAGATTTTTAAAATAATTTTTTTTTAAAATGCATATTTAAAGTATTATTACAATATATTAATGTTACTTTTAGTTATCTAAAGAATGGAAATCAGGATAAGAAATTTGATAATTTCTTAATAAACATAAGTGAAAGAAAATTCGAATTTAGGGTTTTCAGATAATTCTTATTTTTTTTTGGTTTTAAAATTAAATAAAATATAAAATTTCCTAAAATGACGCATACCAAAAATCATCGAGATGTGCCACCAACCATTCTACCCATAACGGAAGCCCCGACACTTCAATTTAACTTTCCGTAATTATTGTAAAAACTTGTTGAGAAAAATACATCCTTTTTTAAAAAAATTTTAAAAACTTGAAAGAAAATTTTAAGAAACACATTATATTTTTAAAAACTTCCGGTAATTAACTTAAATTAAAACCTATAAAAATTCTTTCTTAAATTTGCGACAATTTTAATTTTAAACTTCTATATTTTATAATTTATAATTAAAAACTATATTTCCATTTTTTGAAATGTCAAATTTTACTATCGCTAGTATTTTGAATCTATCTCCAGTTTCAGGTTTGTTAATATAATATTCTATTATTTACTAACCTTATATATAAAATTCTAGATACACCTAATGAAACTTTTAATTCTCTCGGGGGGTTATCTGAAATAACAAATAGATACCAAAGTTATTCACCTATCCCATCAAATTCCCTTAGATGCCTAACTGACATTACAAATTGATGTTATTCGAATATTCAAGAGCAACCAAATTTTGATCTTATTCATTTGAAGAAAAAAAATGGTAATTGGAGCGATGAAAAAATGGAATTGGCTAAAATATGGCTGAGCAAACCAATTGATGATCAGCCCAATGCAAAGACAATTGCCCATGATCTAAATTTATCCACTGGTTCGGTTTATCGTTTCAAACGGGAAACTTTTCCTGAATATTACGACGACCTTTTATCTGATTATATAATAAAACAACGAGGGCGGAAGAAGAAAGACACTACAGAACTTCAATCGCATATAGCTGAATTGTTTGGTAATAATAACGGCTATACAATCAAAAATATTATAGAACATTTACCGGCCACATCTAAGGTTGAGCGAGTCAGCTATATCCAAATGCATTAAATTAATGGGCTGGAGTCGGAAAAGGGTTGGGAAAGAACCCGATAGGAGAAACTCTCCAGATGTAATTCAAATTCGAAAGGAATATTGTGACAAGATGATAAATATTTCTTTTGGAAATGCATACTTCTTGGACGAGACAGGGTTTAATACCCATATTATTTCTCATTATGGGTGGGCACCTTTAGGGAAACGGCCATCTGTTAAATTACCTCCCTCCAAGGGGAAAAATATATCAGTCCTAAGCACAATAGGAATAAGTGGATTGAAAAAATTGACAATAATAGATGGGGCTTTTACTGCGATAAAATTCAAGGCATACCTGGATGAATTATTCGCACTTTTACCATCAAATTCATTACTTATAATGGATAATGCTCCTATACATCGAGCGAGGATAATTAGTGAGAATTATCCAAATATCATATTTTTGGCACCCTATTCGCCGCAATTAAATCCGATAGAAAATTTTTTCGGAGTAATTAAAAATCAATATAGATCAAATTCTCCTAAACCCAATAACCGAAATGAAGTTATTTCAATTGTTACGAGTATTTTAGGCAATTATTTTACATATAATTTTTCAAATTTTTATTCTCACACCATAAAGTTTATTTAAGAGGGAATTCGATGCATTCCTTTAAATTATTGAATTTGTAATTGATTTATATTGTGCAATATTTTATTTACAAAGAATAAATAAATAATAAATGTTTTTTTTTATTTTGGTGTTTCGAATTGGTCATAAAAAATTCTAAACAAATAAGAATTATCTGAAAACCCATAATTCGAGTTTTCACTCATGTTTATTTAAGAAATTATTCAAATTTCTTATCCTGATTTCCATTCTTTGGATAGCTAAAAGTAAAATTAAAATATTGGAATAATTCTTTAAATTTAAAAAGATATTGTAAAAATCTTAGAAAATTTCTTTTATAATATCTTTTAAAATTCTTATTTTTCCACTTATAAACTTATGTCCAAAACATAAAAAAACTATATTCGATTCATAACTTTGACGTTAGTCTTCATTAAAGTATAAGAACTTTATTATTAAAAATTTTTTTGAATTCTCATTTTTCCACTTAAACTTGTGTCCAAAAAAAACTATTTGATTCATAACTTTGATGTTAGTCTTCATTAAAGTTTAAAAACTTTAAAAAAAAATTTTATCAAAATGTTTTTTACAATAATTATGGAAAGTTATTTAACTATATAAGAATATTTTTTCACATTATGAAAATGTGTTACAACAAATCATATTAATACTGTATGTCAAAAAAATTTAAAAACTACTATTATGACAATTGTCACTTTTCTATGGTACATCTTCACTAAATTTTATTTTAACATGTTATCAGTACTTATTTTAACATATTTTCGTCAAAAAAATTCAAAAAACTTTAAAATCTACGATTATGACAATTGTCACTTTTCTATGGTAAATCTTCACTAAATTTTATTTAAACATGTTATCAATACTTATTTTAACATATTTTCGTCAAAAAAATTAAAAAAACTTTGAAAATAACAATTATGACAATTGTCACATGGTACATCTTCACTAAATTATTATTTAAACATGTTATCAATACTTATTTTAATCTATTTTAGTCAAAATACTTTAAAAATAACGATTATGACAATTGTTTGTCACTTTTCTATGGTACATCTTCACTAAATTTTATTTAAATATGTTATCAATACTTATTTTAATCTGTTTTCGTCAAAAAAAATCAAAAACTTTAAAAATAACGATTATGACAATTGTCACATTAAAATATTATCCTTAAAAAGATTATATAAAATAACATCAAAAAAGTTTAATATAAATATTTTTTAAAATTATTTAAAAAAAACACCTCATTTAATAAAAAAATTGATAAAAAAAAATTATAAAAGATTTCACCTAAAAGATTGTTTTTTTATCTAATAAAATTTACAATATAATTCCTCAATAAAAGATGTATTTACAAAGAAGATTGTGAAAATCACTAATAAATTATATTAAAAAGAATATTTCATTTTTACAATAGCAGCATATTATTTTTTTTATTAAAAAACATCAAATAAATAAATTTATTTTCATTTCAAAATATAACAATATAAATAAAAAATATTAAATCATATCATGTTTATTTGTTGATAATAATAAAAAAATACATCCATCCTTACAGCTGTTCATGGAATCAAAGCTATACAAATAAATTCTTATCATATTTCCAATTGAAATCCTTTTAAAAACAATAAATAAATGATTGAAATTTATATACCTCCTGCACGTATAACTTCATAGTTTATAACAAGCTTACTCTTATTGAAACTATTTACAACACATCAAGGAAATAAAAATACAACACTTACATGCACTATACATATTTAAATATTCTGACCCCTTCTACAACTTTAAAACCCTCTAATTTTCCCCCACCACCTACATCAATATCTTCAGAGCTATAAAACATTTTCAATGAAATAAAAATAAACACTCACTGGTACAATAAATAATTAATTATTCTGCACTCATCTACAACAAAACCCATATAATCTAACAATCCATCACCAAAAATCTCAAAAATACAAACAAATGGTTCATGTGGTCCTTGTCCTAATATTTGTCAAGCAAAATTTTGATAACTATTCCTACATATATTCCAAAATTAATGGATAATACATGCCTAAATAGCTATGTGAAGCAAGAATACAACAATTATAAGTTTGGAAACTATAATCCAAATGCATAATTTATGCCCCTCTTGCCATAAATATACTAAAATTACCAAAGCTAGAAAGTTTCAAGTTCATGGCCCTCCATCCTCTAGATGCCTAGGTTCAGGGTTACCATGCATAACACCTACAGATCCTCCTCCATTCAGCCTATTAAATTTAGCAAGCCATCCCCTGCCTATTGTTGCTACCAACTTGCCCCCTAGTCAGCAAACTCCCAACTTACAATCATGGGCCAATGATTTTTTATCAGTACCCAATGTTTCCACCATATCCCGTATTCCGCGTGGTGCTCGCAATTCTTTTGCAGAATCCTTTAACAAGTTAATCCTATTAACAGTAAACAATCCTGCAAACCTATCAAATTGGAAAAACTTACTAAGTTTTACTATTTCCACCCTTAAAATTCCCGATAATAAAAATATCCAATTATCTAAACACATTAAAACTTCAATATCTCTTTTCAAACCTGACTCTATTCCAACCCCTACACCTCAGACCCACCAATCCAATCCACTCCCTATTGCCCATAAGGCTAAAATAGTTTCAAACAAAATAAACAGCCTTAATATTCAGCCCTTCGGATCATGACCTCTGAAGATTCCTTAGCTCCAAACAATGAGTCCACTCTAGAAGCCTTGCTTCTAAAACACCCTTCATGTGATTCAGAATTTGCCTTCTCAAGCCAAAACGATCATATAGCCCCTGAAATCAACTCTGATGAGACGATCAAAGCTGTCAGAGCTTTCAAAAGAGACTCTTCTGGAGGCCTTGATGGCATTCGTGCTATTTTCATCCAAGACATTTTAAAACCTAACATATCATGCAAAACCCTCTTGCAGAACCTTACCAGGTTATTAAATTTAATTCTTAATGGGCCCCTCCCACCACCTATCATTCCTATTCTCTTTGGTGCCCGCCTTATAGCCCTCAAAAAAAAGGATGGAGGTATCCGCCCAATTGCTGTTGGGTCGTTCTTCAGAAGGACTATCTCTAAGATCATTGCCTCACGAATAAAGGAATCTCTTTCTTCATTCCTGTCGCCAGCTAGGGTTTGGTGTACCTGGAGGATCTGAAATTTCGGCCCATCTTGCTCGCATTACCCTCTCAAATAATATTCCTGACTGTCGTTTTAAAACTTGATTTCAAAAATGCTTTCAATACAATCAAACGTCAATATTTCGTTCCCTTGTTTTGCCACAAATATCCTCAATATTCTACATACATTCTCAACAGTTACTCTAGCCCTACTTTTTTAAAGTACAATAACAACATAATAAAATCTCAGGAGGGAATCCAACAAGGAGACCCCTTAGGCCCAGCCCTTTTTTGCATCGGGATACACAAGATAATCCTAGATATTCAATCTATATCTAACCTCACTCTAAATTCCTGGTACCTCGATGACGGTATAGTCTCAGGCAACCTCTCCACAGTCATGTCCATTCCCCCCATCATTGAAAATCTCTCTTATATAACAGGACTATCTCTCAACTTCCCCAAATGTGAGATTTGCTTCTTAAACTCTACAACATCCATCCCTTCAGAAACCACATTCCTCGCCATCAACAGAGAAGAGATGACACATCTTGGATCACCGATAGGGGGTGAAAAAGCAATCGAAACTTTTTTAAACAAATCCCTGGACAATTTATCTAATTTAAACTCACTTTTTAATTACCCACCCGCTCATCAATCCTTTTTTTTAATCAAAAACTATTTTAATATACCCAAAATCCTCTATGCCCTGAGATCCTCACCGATCTTCAAATGCAGCCATTTGCTAGTTTCCCACGAAACCCAAATTAAGGATCTCCTAGAAAACATATTAAACCTTAAATTCTCCAATTAATCTTGGCTCCAGGCCACTCTTCCATGCAAGTCTGGTGGTATTGGTATCCGATCCCTCTTACAACTTTCCCTCTCAGCCTTCATCTCATCTCGTCTTGCTGCTCAATCTATTATCGACAATGGATCTACTCCTTCAGATACTGACCTCTCACAGGCCCTCACCTCTTGGGACAACAACTGCTCTCCCACCCTTAGCCGTCCCGCTTCCAGTACCCAAAAAGACTGGGATGCTCCTCTGATCGCCCGTTCCGTTGAATATCTTATTTCGAACAGGCCCTTTGAGGAAAATCCCAATAATTTGGTACTAAATGCAAACTCTGGCTACGAATGGTTGGAAGCCATCCCCAGCGCCAATCTTGGTCTCCTCATGACTGGCGAACAGCTACGTATATCTATAGCCCTCCGCCTCGGCTGTAATGTCGTAGTTCCCTCCATCTGCATCGATTGTGGTCAGCCCATTGAATCGAAGGCTTACCATCCCTTGCACTGCAAGTTCTCCCGTGGACGACAACCTCGTCATAAATCTATCAATAACATTTTACTAGCCGCCCTCAAAAAAGTTAATATCCCATCTACCATCGAACCAGTGGGTCTTTCAAACGAATACGCCATATGCCCGGATGGTATTTCTCTCATACCCTGGTCTAATGGTCTTCCGCTAACATGGGATTACACTTGCGTTGATTTTGCTGCCAAGTCTAACCTCTCATTTTCTGCTATCGAAAAGGCAGAAATCCTTAAAAAAAATAAATACGCTTGCCTCGCCAACACTATGTTCATTCCTATCGTTACCAATACCCTAGGCATGTTTGGAAACGAGGCCCTCAATTTCATTAAAATTATAGGAAAAAAAATGAGACAGATCTCAGGGGACCCCAATGAAGGATTTTACCTTCGCCAGCAGATTTCCCTAGAAATTTGCCGGTCTAATTTTTTAAGTATTCACTCTTCTCTTGGATGATATATACCCCCCCCCCTTTTTAAAACCCATATATTTTTTTTATAGTCTTTTTTAATGTCTTCATAGATCATATATATATTATATATTTCTTTTTTTTTATATTTAATTTTTAATATATCCATTTTAATATATATTTTTTAATCCTCTGTAATTTTAATGAAAATCAAAAAATAAAATACAGTTTAATATAAAAAAAAAAATATATTTACATTAAATATAAATAAAATAAATTGTTTTACTATAATAAATAAATAATAATTAATGATAGGCATCGATGCAGAATTTTTAACTAATTTATATTAGCCAATTTTTATACTTAGCCGATTTTTAGGCCTAGCCTTATTAGGCTTAGGTGTAGTTTTTAGCCGATTACGCAACACTAGATGATATAATTAAACTTTTAACAAATTATTACTCTAGGAAAACGAATTTTATGCTAGAGATATCATTTTTTTAAAACGGAACAAGAAAAAGGAGAAACGATTACAGAATATATAAATAAAATAAAAGCAAATACGTGTGATTTTAAAGATATGTATAATACAGTATTGCCGGATAAATTAGTGTCGGGAATTACGAATGAAAAAATATTGATGAAGCTAATCAACACTCCAGACTTGACATGGGAAAGGGCTGTACAAATTGCTACCTCAATGGAGACAACGGAAATGATTTCGCATGCAAAATTATCTGCAGGAAAGAATTAAATGTAAAAACAGTTATAAGGGCGCAGTATGACAAGTGTAAACCATTATTTGTTAATATTGTGAATTAGAAAACCATATAAAATCAAAGTTCCAAAATTTTGTGGAATAAATGGACATCTACAGAAAGTATGCAGGAAGAATCGTGGTAAGAAAGAATATATTCGAACGATAGATGTCCAGGAAAAGAAGCGAGAATAAAGATTCATCAGAGGAGTCGCGGAAAAAATTTGAAATGAAATTATTGATAGATAAAATATATATTAATTTTTTAATTGACACCAGGATCGACAATTTACCGTTTAAAAATACCAGTAACAAAAACGGATATTATTTTAAAATCATATAATATTAAAGATTATTCTAGGTATATGTAAATTACCCATTAATTATAAGAATAAAATTATATATAATTGTAAACAATGGTATTAATTTGATAGGTATCGCCGATCGTGCCTGCACTAAAAAAAAGATGGATCCTTGAGAATTTGTGGTGATTTTCGACAGACGGTTAATTCAAATAGTGTTGTTAAAACGCCGCGAGTCGCGACCCCGACCCAAAGTTCAGGTCTTTTTTCGACCTAGACCCGAGTTCAAGCCGAAAAAACGACCTCGACCCAAAATGGTCGTTTTTTTCGACTCAGACTTGCAGTTTGGGTCGTTTTTACGACTCAGACTTGAAGTTTGGTCGTTTTTTTCGACTCAGACTTGAAGTTTATTTTTTAAGGCAAATATGTAAAAATATATTTTGCAAACATGTTAAATTATAATTTCAGTGAAGATGTACCATAGGAAAGTGACAATTGTCATAATCATCATTTTTGAACTTTTTTAGACAAATGGGTAAAAATATATTATGTAAACATGTTAAATTTAAATTTCAGTGAAGATGTACCATAGGAAAGTGACAATTTTCATAATCGTCATTTTTCAACTTTTTTGAATTTTTTTTAGACAAATGGGTAAAAATATATTTTGTAAACATGTTAAATTTAAATTTCAGTGAAGATATACAATAGGAAAGTGACAATTGTCATAATCGTCCTTTTTTCAATTTTTTTATGGCAAATGAGTAAAAATAATAAGATTTTTACTATTTGATTAAATAGAGTTTAAAAATAATTATGACTTTTATCACTTTTCTATGGCTTTTATTGAAATTTTAATTAATTAGTTTATAATTTATATTTCAACCATTTTCTTCAAAATATTCCAAATAAATTATCAACATGGCTATTTTTATTTTTTCAAGGTTTTTTTATCACTGAAAAATTGATTTAACATGTTTACAAAATTTATTTTTACCCATTTGCCTTAAAAAAATTCAAAAAAGTTTAAAATGACGATTATTACAATTGTCACTTTCCTATGGTACACCCTTAATGAAATTTTGATTTAACATGTTTACAAAATTTTACCCATTTGCCTTAAAAAATCGAAATAGTTCAAAAATGACGATTATGACAATTATCACTTTCCTATGGTACATCTTCACTGAAATTTAAATTTAACATGTTTACAAAATATATTTTTACCCATTTGTCTAAAAAAAATTCAAAAAAGTTCAAAAATGACGATTATGACAATTGTCACTTTCCTAAGGATCTTCAATGAAATTTAACATGTTTACAAAATATATTATTACCCATTTGTCTAAAAAAATTCAAAAATGACGATTATGACAATTGTCACTTTCAAGGTACATCTTCAATGAAATTTTAATTTAACATGTTTACAAAATATATTTTTGCCCATTTGCCTTAAAAAAATTGAAAAAAGTTCAAAAATGACAATTATGACAATTGTCACTTTCCTATGGTACATCTTCACCGAAATTTAAATTTAACATGTTTACAAAATATATTTTTACCCATTTGTCTAAAAAAAATTCAAAAAAGTTCAAAAATGACGATTATGACAATTGTCACTCTCCTAAGGTACATCTTCAATGGAATTTTAATTTAACATATTTACAAAATATATTTTTACTTTGCCTTAAAAAAATTGAAAAAAGTTCAAAAATGACGATTATGACTAGGCCTAAAACGAAATATTTGTTATTTGATATTCGATTCGTATTTTACGAATACGAATAACACAATTATTCGATTCGAAATTTCGAATCGAATATGAATAATGAGGAAAATTATTTGTTTATTCGAAATTATTTATATATAAATATTCCTAATTATTCGCAAATTTTTTATTGCAAGTAAAATAAAAAGAAGTAATTAAGTGGATATCATTTCGTTTTATTTTATTTCCTATTATCAAATATCAAATCATAACAAATATTTGCTGAAAAAGTTTAATGGAAGAAAAGGAAAAGCTTCAAAGTAAAATATAATTATTTTATTTTGATTGTTTCTCTTTAATCATTTTTGATGTTATTGAACAAGTCAAAACATTTTTATAGAGTGTGCCTCTTTCCCATATTCTCGAGCTCCTGACAAATAAATAACTAAAATTTTTTGACTAGTTCTTATTATTTGATTAGGAAAATCCTTTTCCCATTTAGTAACCGGTAACAGATTAAATCATGGGGAAATTTTTCTTATATTATTTTTTTTTTATTTTTTTTTTTTAATATTTTTTTTTTTTTAAATTTTTTATTTATTTTTTTTAGATTGTCTGGATTTTGGTAGAAATTTGGCGTATTTTTAGATATTTTTTTGATAAATAAATATCGTGTGGATTTTGAAGGAAATTTTTTGATAAATAAATATCGTGTGGATTTTAACGGGAATTTTTTGATAAATAAATATCGTGTGGATTTTGAAGGAAATTTTTTGATACAATATCAAAGTTTTTTAAATTTAACATTTTACCTCTTTATGGATAACATAGAACTATTTTTGTTTTTCCTTAAAAATATATATATCTATATTATCATTGTATATATGTTATATTTATTCAAATAAATTGATTAATTATTTAGTATACCTATTTTTATTAAATTCTTAAATATACTTCTTTTTTTTCTAAATTCTTAAATATACTCTTTTTTTCTAAATTCTTAAATATACTCGTTCTTTCTAAATTCTTAAATATACTCTTTTTTTCTAAATTCTTAAATATACTCTTTTTTTCTAAATTCTTAAATATACTCTTTTTTTCTAAATTCTTATAATATACTCTTTTTTTCTAAATTCCTAAATATACTCTTTTTTTCTAAATTCTTAAATATACTCTTTTTTTCTAAATTCTTAAATATACTCTTTTTTTCTAAATTCTTAAATATACTTAAGATTTTTTTTAAATTTAAAAATAATAATAAATAAAAAAATATATTTTAAAAAAAATAAATAAAAAAAAAATATTAAAAAAAAATAAATAAAAAAAAAATAATATATGAAAATTTCCCCATGATTTAATCTGTTACCCATTGTCATAATCACCTCTAAAAATTATATTAATAATTAAATAAAGGAAATTTATGCTACTAAAGTATTTTTATATATTAAATAAAATCTATAATGAAATACTTTCTAAAATTTTGTTATATTTTATATGCAAATATTTAAAATGTAGATATTTTAAATAGATTATAATTTTAAAAATTCTATTTTGTCATAATCACCTTCACCTCTATCTTATAAAATGATATTAATAATAAAAATAAATACATGATTAAATAAAGGAAATTTATGCTACTAAAGTATTTTTAATAAATAAAATCTATAATGAAATACTTTCTAAAATTTTGTTATATTTTATATGCAAATATTTAAAATGTAGATATTTTAAATAGATTATAATTTTAAAAATTTTATTTTGTCATAATCACCTTCACTAAATATTTTTTTATAAGCAATTCTAATTCTAAAAATCGGATATTTTGGTCAATTTGTTTGGTTAACGTTATATGAAATCATTGGGTTTTATTTCGTTTATTTTCTATAAATTTTTATATTGTAATGACAATTAGTTTAGAGAATCCTTAAAAGTGTCATCTTTAAATATCTGTAAAATTTTCTTTGCAAAATATTTTATAAGCTTTAGAAAAATTTTCGAATCGAATCGAATATTCAACGAATCAAACGAATAATGATTTTATTATTCGTACGAATACGAATAGCGCAATTATTGGATTCGAAAATTCGAATAATAGTATTATTCGATTTGATTCATTTTTTTGTAGGCCTAATTATGACAATTGTTTCCTATGGTACATCTTCACTGAAATTTAAAATGTTTACAAAATATATTTTAACCCATTTGTCAAAAAAAAATTCAAAAAAGTTCAAAAATGACGATTATGACTATTGTCACTTTCCTATGGTACATCTTCACCGAAATTTAAATTTAACATGTGTTGCAGTTTTACTTTACAAAAAAATGCATTATGCAAATCGTAAACAAAAATAATGTTTTATTAAAATATCCCCGTCTATGTAAATGAGAAAAAAACGCGTGAGATTTGTAGATTTTTTCATACTTTAACAGTTTTAACAAGTAGGATGTAGAACTTGTTATTCTTCGCTAGGGAGACTATGTAAATGTTGATTAAAGAAAAAGGATATATAATGGAGAAATTATGATGCGAAAAGGAATTATTATTTTAACTAAAATTTACTTTTAATTTTTTAATTTTATTTTATTTTATTTTTTTTATGATGTTTACTATTATAATTTTGAATAAAGAATTAAAGTTGATTTTAGGATTTCGTAATTCCTAATTATTATTAATTTCCTTTTATATATATATATTTGTTTTCTATTTTTATATTTAGGTTTTGATCCACAATGACAACCATGTCGTTGTGACAATGGTGCCGAAGAGCGGAGGAGACCGGCCCTTTACAACCTTCAGTGTGGGACCGGTGAAACAACAAGGAGAGGTGTCAAACTGTATTCTAATACAAAAAAAAAAAATTCCAGAAGAACGTAAGAAAAATATATAAATAAAGATGAAAAGGAAATATTATGTTGTTAAGATTATGTTTATGTAGGATATAAAATCTAAAATTAAAGACAAAGGTAACATTCATAGTAGATAGAGATAATTGTGTTTAGTTATTTAAAGGTGATAATTAGGAATTTTATATTTAGAAGTTACTGGTAAACTAAAAACCAATGGAATTTTGAAACTAATAAAGACTATGATATTTTAGATTTTAGAATTATTATCAAGTGATCACTAGAAATAACTTTGACAAAGAAATAGAAACATAAATTGCGAAAGTTAATATTTAACTAATAGGTTGCTGAGATATAATAATTAAAAAATTCGGTGAATAAGATTAGAATATAACTTTATTGTTAGGAAATAGTTGATTAAATTCTTATTGAAGATTTACGTTTAACTTTTATTTTAAGGGCTGCGAGAGATAAAACAGCCTCAAGGATTAATGTGAATTAGTATATTAGGTTGTAGATTAACCAAAAAATCTTCATAGAGAGAATCGGCTTTTCGTCATTAGAAAATTTATGCCGCAATCGAGCTCAATTTGAGATCGGATATTTATTTTTTTTGAATCATAAATAAGATTTGAGATCAATTATGCAACATTATTCTAATAATAACAGAAAGAAAAACATGCGTTAGAAATATACATATCAGTTTTCAACAACGGTTGTGCGAAAAATTATAATGATTAGAGTTCATAAGTTATTCAAAGACGTGGGGTGAAAGCCATAGTGATTAGAATTAAGAGGTTGTTCATAAACGTAAGTATGAAAACTTTTATGATTAGGTCATTGATTTCTCAACAACGTATGTATGAAAAGAGATTTATATATTTCAGCTGTTTTTTTTAAAGACTTAGTGTCAAAGAGTACATGAGGAAATAAATACACAATGATAATTTTTTTAAAAGATAGGTTTTGATATATATTTTAGAATAGGATTTTTAGATATAAATTTAGTATAGACATGGCTGAAAAGAAGATGAGGATCAATAGCTAAAGGATGAGTACAAGTAAATTTTTCAATGAAAATATGGGTCTAGGCTTCATTAAGGGGAGAGGGGTGATAGAATGTGATATATTTATATAATTTATTATATTTTGCTACGTATTATAAAATTTAAGATTTAGTATAATTTACGCCATTTATTAAAGGCAGAATTAGTTTAGAGGAGATAAATGTAGATATGTAAATAGATTATTTTAGGTAGAAGTAGATTAGATGTGATTACCCGATATCTCAACAAGGGCAAACTGTCGTAGAAGACCCGAAAGTCTGAAAGATAGATACGATTACAAGAATTAGAGGCAACAACCAATCAATTACAAGAGAAAGGGGGAAAACAAGCAAATTGATATAAAAGAGGGTCAAGACGAACAAGAATTCGTGAAAACCATCGTTTATCGCAGACCAATCGTTTATCGAGATAAAAAGCTAATCGTGGATTACAAGAGAATGATAGAAAACAAGTTACGATGAAACTGGATGGCATCGATAATCGTTCATCAAGCGTGGATCGTGGAAAACAAGCCTTTATCAAGTTCGTCAGTGGCCTACAGAGATAAAAAGCTGATCGTTTCACAGGGGGACAAGCGACAGATAGAATTCAAAAATTTCAAGCGACAAAGCCTTCGTTAGAACTTAGAAGACAGCAAAAATTAAGAAGAATAAGTCGAGATCGAAAGAAGATTGATTATTCGCAGATTGGTGGGTCTAACTTAAGTGGAAGGGTGTTGCAGTTTTACTTTACAAAAAAATGCATTATGCAAATCGTAAACAAAAATAATGTTTTATTAAAATATCCCCGTCTGTGTAAATGAGAAAAAAACGCGTGAGATTTGTAGATTTTTTCATACTTTAACAGTTTTAACAAGTAGGATGTAGAACTTGTTATTCTTCGCTAGGGAGACTATGTAAATGTTGATTAAAGAAAAAGGATATATAATGGAGAAATTATGATGCGAAAAGGAATTATTATTTTAACTAAAATTTACTTTTAATTTTTTAATTTTATTTTATTTTATTTTTTTTATGATGTTTACTATTATAATTTTGAATAAAGAATTAAAGTTGATTTTAGGATTTCGTAATTCCTAATTATTATTAATTTCCTTTTATATATATATATTTGTTTTCTATTTTTATATTTAGGTTTTGATCCACAATGACAACCATGTCGTTGTGACAACATGTTTACAAAATGGGTTATTCCATGTCAAATGAGCAAAAAAATCAAGATTTTCGGCCGACCCCTTTCAATTTCGATAAAAAGTTGTAGACTGGTTATATATGTTCCCATTAGATTATAAACAAAATTTTAGCGCATTAGCAACTATATTAGCGGAGATAATCGGGGTTAAAGGTCCAAAAAACGTCTTTTTTTGCTTTTTACTGATGTCAAATAATTAGTTTTTAATTTAAAACTAAATATGATCAAATATTGAATATAATATCAATAGCTAAGTTAATAATTGATGATTATGGCGAAAACATCAAAATTAATTTTTGATAAAATATGGGTCATCTTATGGTCAGTTGAAAACTTGAAATTAATATTTCGAAATGTATATGATCTCCGATTTTTAATTTTTTTAAGAAATATTATCCGTTTACTATTTTTTTAATAATTTCTTCAACAATTAGCATGGCTGGATATTTATTTAAAAAAATATTGCGATTTTTATACTTTTAAAAAAATAGATGGCGCTATTTATAATAGTTTTAATATGTTAAAATTCATTTTTTTATTGATTAAAAATATTTTAATGTATAATATATCATAAAATTGGATTATATAACTTTGTAAACCTTATTCCCCTGAGATATTCGCAGGATAAAAAATTTAAATAATTTTTTTAATATTTCAATGTAAATTAAAAATAATTAAAAAATCCGACTAGCATACGAGCAAAAAAGCAGGATTAAAGGAGTGCAGGAAAATTATTAAGGGAAAAATCGAAAATCACATTAATTATCAGGCATACTTCCCCCCTGACTAAGTCATACCCATCAAGATCAAGAATGTTATGAAATTGTCATTATCTTAAATTATTAAAATAACCAGAGATAAAGCAAATTTCGAAGATTTTGAAAAATTTTTTAAGTAATAAAAATAAACAATATTATAGTTCTGATGAAATAAGCCGACTCATGCCTGGAATAAAAGATTGTGTATCTGTTAAAGGCGAGAAAGAATCAGTCCAAAAAAGACTTAAGCTTAAATAAATATTCAAGATGTTTAAGGAAGAATACCCAAATATATCAATTGGATTCTCTAAATTTGCCGAACTTAGACCAAAAAACTGTATTTTAGTTGGAGCTAGTGGCACACACACTGTTTGTGTCTGCGCCATTCATCAGAATGTGAAATTAATGACAAATGTAGAAAAATTTTAAAGATGGGGAATTTTTAACCAATCTAGATTATTCTGAGGATTATTCCTTCATTTTACAAGATGAAGTTCAGGGATTTCATTGGAACAACTTGCAGGCTACTATACATCCATTTGTAGCATATTATAAATCTGGAGAAGAATTAAAAAATATAAATTTTGTTATTTTATCCAAATTTAATTCTAAACCAGAAAAAAAAATATTTTTTTCAGATGAAGCCGCGTCTCAATACAAGAATCGCAAAATTTTTCTGAACATATGTCTTCATAAATACGATTTTAAAATTCCTGCCGAATGGCATTTCTTTGCCACTGCTCACCGCAAAAATGCATGTGACGGTATCGGAGGAACTGTCAAAAGATTAGTTGCCAGAGCTAGTCTTCAAAGGCCAAATAAAAATCAAATCCTAACCCCATTAGAATTATATAATTATGCTAAAGAAAATATTAATGGAATTCAATTTGAATATGTATCAAATCAAGAATATATCGAAGAGGAATTAGCCCTTCGTAAAAGATTTAATGCACTGCTTATACATGGGACCCAAAAAAATCACGGGATTATTCCCATTGATCAAAATAGACTAAAAACCAAAATATATTCTAATTCCAAAAAATATAATATAAAACAAGTTTCGTATTTAAATGAGAAAATTAATTTTTAAAATATTAATGGATATATAACATGTGTATATGATGATAAGTGGTGGTTAGGATATATAATCGATAAAAATGATATAAATAAAGAAGTAAAAATCCAATTTTTACACCCTTGTGGACCTTCAGCCTCATTTAAATTTCCTCTGAAAGATGATATTTTAGTGTTGCCTAAATCTCATATACTCTCGCTGGTCAATCCTTCTACTCCTACCAGTCAAACATATATATTATCTCCCGAAGAAATCTCACAAGCTAGCCAGGCTTTGTATTCCTTTAGATGAAGTAAGATTTAATTAATTTATAAACTATCTTAATTAGGCTAAATTTGTGAAGATTTTAAAAATTTATGATCTGAATTACAAATAAAAATATATAATGGACATTGTAATCGATTTAGTATGATATATATACATTAAATTATTTTTAATCAATAAAAAAAATGAATTTTAACATATTAAAACTATTATATATAGCGCCATCTATTTTTTTTAAAGTATAAAAATCGCAATATTTTTTAAAATAAATATCCAGCCATGCTAATTGTTGAAGAAATTTTTAAAAAAATAGTAAACGGATAATATTTCTTAAAAAAATTAAAAATCGGAGATCATATACATTTCGAAATATTAATTTCAAGTTTTCAACTGACTATAAGATGACCCATATTTTATCAAAAATTAATTTTGATGTTTTCGCCATAATCATCAATTATTAACTTAGCTATTGATATTATATTCAATATTTGATCATATTTAGTTTAAAATTAAAAACTAGTTATTTAACATCAGTAAAAAGCAAAAAAAGACGTTTTTTAGACCTTTAACCCCGAATATCTCCGCTAATATAGTTGCTAATGCGCTAAAATTTTGTTTATAATCTAATGGGAACATATATAACCAGCCTACGATTTTTCATCGAAATCGAAAGGGGTCGGCCGAAAAGTGATTGAT
Organism: Gordionus sp. m RMFG-2023; assembly: GCF_954871325.1. Lineage (NCBI taxonomy): Eukaryota > Metazoa > Nematomorpha > Gordioida > Chordodea > Parachordodidae > Gordionus > Gordionus sp. m RMFG-2023. The sequence continues at coordinate 25,027,744 of NC_088775.1, forward strand.
TTGACATGGAATGACCCAAATATATTTTTACCCATTTGCCTTAAAAAAATTGAAAAAAGTTCAAAAATGACGATTATGACAATTGTCACTTTCCTATGGTACATCTTCAATGAAATTTTATTTTAACATGTTTGCTACCCATTTGTATTTGTCTAAAAAAATTGAAAAAAGTTCAAAAATGACGATTATGACAATTGTCACTTTCCTATGGTACATCTTCACTGAAATTTAAATTTAACATGTTTACAAAATATATTTTTACCCATTTGTCAAAAAAAAATTCAAAAAAGTTCAAAAATGACGATTATGACAATTGTCACTTTCCTATGGTACATCTTCACTGAAATTAAAATTTAACATGTTTACAAATATATTTTTACCCATTTGCCTTAAAAAAATTGAAAAAAGTTCATAAATGACGATTATGACAATTGTCACATTCCTATGGATCTTCACCGAAATTTAAATTTAACATGTTTACAAAATATATTTTTACCCATTTGCCTTAAAAAAATTCAAAAAAGTTCAAAAATGACGATTATGACAATTGTCACTTTCCAATGGTACATCTTCTCTGAAATTTAAATTTAACATGTTTACAAAATATATTTTTACCCATTTGCCTTAAAAAGATTCAAAAAAGTTCAAAAATGACGATTTTGACAATTGTCACTTTCCTATGGTACATCTTCACTGAAATTTAAATTTAACATGTTTACAAAATATATTTTTACCCATTTGTAAAAAAAAAATTCAAAAAAGTTCAAAAATGACGATTATGACAATTGTCACTTTCCTATAGTACATCTTCACTGAAATTTAAATTTAACATGTTTACAAATATATTTTTACCCATTTGCCTTAAAAAAATTGAAAAAAGTTCAAAAATGACGATTATGACAATTGTCACTTTCCTATGGTACATCTTCACTGAAATTTAAATTTAACATGTTTACAAAATATATTTTTACCCATTTGTCAAAAAAAAATTCAAAAAAGTTCAAAAATGACGATTATGACAATTGTCACTTTCCTATGGTACATCTTCACTGAAATTTAAATTTAACATGTTTACAAATATATTTTTACCCATTTGCCTTAAAAAAATTGAAAAAAGTTCAAAAATGACGATTATGACAATTGTCACTTTCCTATGGATCTTCACCGAAATTTAAATTTAACATGTTTACAAAATATATTTTTACCCATTTGCCTTAAAAAAATTCAAAAAAGTTCAAAAATGACGATTATGACTTGTCACTTTCCTATGGTACATCTTCACTGAAATTTAAATTTAACATGTTTACAAAATATATTTTTACCCATTTGTCAAAAAAACATTCAAAAAAGTTCAAAAATGACGATTATGACAATTGTCACTTTCCTATGGTACATCTTCACTGAAATTTAAATTTAACATGTTTACAAAATATATTTTTACCCATTTGATTTAAAAAAATGGAAAAAGTTCAAAAATGACGATTATGACAATTGTCACTTTCCTATGGTACATCTTCACCGAAATTTAAATTTAACATGTTTACAAAATATATTTTTACCCATTTGCCTTAAAAAAATTCAAAAAAGTTCAAAAATGACGATTATGACAATTGTCACTTTCCTATGGTACATCTTCACTGAAATTTAAATTTAACATGTTTACAAAATATATTTTTACCCATTTGCCTTAAAAAAATTGAAAAAAGTTCAAAAATGACGATTATGACAATTATCACTTTCCTATGGTACATCTTCACCGAAATTTAAATTTAACATGTTTACAAAATATATTTTTACCCATTTGCCTTAAAAAAATTCAAAAAAGTTTAAAAATGACGATTATGACAATTGTCACTTTCCTATGGTATATCTTCACTGAAATTTAAATTTAACATGTTTACAAAATATATTTTTACCCATTTGCTATTAAATAATTGAAAAAAGTTCAAAAATGATGATTATGACAATTGTCACTTTCCTATGGTACATCTTCACCGAAATTTTAATTTAACATGTTTACAAAATATATTTTTACCCATTTGCCTTAAAAAGATTCAAAAAAGTTCAAAAATGACGATTATGACAATTGTCACTTTCCTATGGTACATCTTCACCGAAATTTAAATTTAACATGTTTACAAAATATATTTTTACCCATTTGCCTTAAAAAAATTGAAAAAGTTCAAAAATGACGATTATGACAATTGTCACTTTCCTATGGTACATCTTCACCGAAATTTAAATTTAACATGTTTATAAAATATATTTTTACCCATTTGTCTAAAAAAAATTCAAAAAAGTTCAAAAATAAAGATTAAGACAATTGTCACTTTCCTATGGTACATCTTCACTGAAATTTTAATTTAACATGTTTGCATAATATATTTTTACACATTGGCCTTAAAAAACTTCAAGTCTGAGTCGAAAAAAACAACTAAGCTTCAAAGTCTAAGTCGAAAAAAACAACCAAACTTTAAGTCTAAGTCAAAAAATACGACCCATATTTTGGGTCGAGGTCGTTTTTTTCGGCTTGAACTCTGGTCGAGGTCGAAAAAAACGACCCAAAATTTGGGTCAGCTCTGTTCGAGCCGACTCGGCTAAGCCGATTAACAACACTAAATGCAAATATTTTGATATATCCTATACCCAGAATTAATTAATTATTAACCACACCTAGGTAATGGATCAAAATATACGGTATTAGATTTATCAGAAGCGTATTTTCAAATAGCACTAGATGATCAACACGCCAAGTGGATTATATCGCTTCACACGACTTCCATTAGTGGAGTCTCAGCGCCAGCCATTTTTCAACAAGCAATGGATTCCGTATTAAAAGGACTACCTGGGGTAGCAGAATATTTGGACGATATAATAAATACTGGGAAACAATTGAGATTCATAAAAAAAATTGATAAATGTATTAAAGATGTTAGAAATAAACGGTAGAAAAGATTGAATTCTTAGGTCATACCATTAGCAAAGAGAGAATCACAACAAATAAGAATGCCAATGCAATTTTAGACGCTCCGTTACCTAAAAACGTTAAAAAATTACAAGCTTTTATCGGTATCATTAATTATTATCAAAAATTTATAAACAATTTTTCGACTATTGCCGACCGCTATATAGACTTTTAAGGAAAAATGTGCAATGGAAATGGACAGATAATGAAACAAATAGTGTTGTTAAACGGCTCATTTTGAGCCGGTTTTTAAAAACGGCTAACTCAAAATTTTATCCAGAAAAATATTACGCAAGCCTGAAGATTTTTCTCGTAGATGGCAGGTTTTAACATCTATTAACGAAATCTCTAAGCTTAGACAATATTTTTCTAGACATAAGATATCGAGTTAGCCGTTTTTAAAAATCGGCTCAAATCGAGCCGTTTAAAAACACTTGAAACAAAAGTAATTAATAAACTTAAAAAATTAATATCAAAAGTACCAATTTTAACATTATAATCCGGAAAACCCGATAATTCTAGCTGCTGACGCGTCTCAACATGATAGGATCAGTTCTATCTCATATCATTAACAACGAGGAAAAGTTGATTGGATTCGTTTCTCGAACATTAAATGCCGCCGAACGAAATTACAGTCAGATAGAGCGTGATGTTTTATAAATCATATTTGGATTAATTAAATTAAAAAAATATTTAATTGGTAAACATTTTACTATAATCACTTATCATAAACCACTTATATGGTTACTTAATACATATAAAAGAATAACAGACATGTCAACAAGATTAATAAGAGTCATTACTACTAACAAATTATGATTATGAATTGCAACTTCGAGGGACAAAAAAAATAGTAATGCGGATATGCTTTACCGTTTCCCGATTAAAGGTAAACCATTTGCTTGGGAAGAGTTAGATATTAATTTAATAGTATCGGATGCTCCACAATTTTTCAGCGTTAGATATAAAATCAAACACAAGAAATGACCCGATATTATCAAAGTTTTCACGTTACATTACAACTGAGTGGCCGAAGATAATAGAGGAAAATCTAAACTCGTTTTTCCAGTGCCGAAATGACTCACAATGGAGGCAGGGTGTATATTAGGTTAAGAACCATAATTCCAAAAAAATTACAAGTAAATATTTTGTCTTTTTTACATATGGGACATCAGGGTTATACTAAAACAAAATTATTGGCCCAAGAGAACGTTTGGTGTCAGATACATGGTAAAAATTGTGAATTATGTTAAACCTAGAGGTAAAACGATCATAGGGAAATGACCCTCGGCAAATAAACCATGGGGAAGCATTCATTTAGATTTTGCCGGCCCAATCAAAAGAGATATATATCTAGTAATAATAGATAGTTTTAGTAAATGGCCTGAAATACAAAAACTGTCGACAAATAATTTTACTGCAGTGAAAAAAATTATTGATAAGACTTTTTGCTATTTTCGGTTACCCCAATACCATTGTTACGGATATTTGGCCCGCATTTCAAAGTAGAGAATTCAGTTTATTTTGCAAACAATTATCAATAAGAAATGAATATAGTGCCCCGTACCACCCTAGAACCAACGGAAAAGCGGAGCGGTTAGTACAAACTTTTAAAAGATTTTAAAAAAACATAATGATTCTAATAAAATACAAGATTTTCTGTTTAATTAATAAAAAACGCCATAAATAACCATAAAACAATCACCAAGTTCAATTATGTTTATTTCAACCTATAGGACCCTCACAATTAATAAAACTTTATCCTCATCAATACATACCCCAGTTACCAGGTTCTCTTAATGTAAATGAGAAAATATATGCAAAAGATCTTTAAAAAAGATATTTGGATTCTAGGTATCATCGTTAAAAGAAAAACCAATGTTTTTAGCATTTAGGGTTATGGAGAAGACATATCAGCTAAAACATAGGTTCGACGATTCCGATCTAAAAAATAGAGAAGGGAAGGAGAAACGATGCAACTACACTACGAATCCTATACAAAACTCGATAGCCAAAGACATTGATCCGATACAAGACTCGATGACCAAAGACATTGATCCGATACAAGACTCGATGACCAAAGATACCATCATAAGTGATAAGATTGAAATCGATAATACAGATCAACCCGTGGTGGAGAACGAAAATACAAGTAGCCATTATCCAAAACAGATAAGAAAACAATTTATACCGTTTCAAACGGAGAGCCCAAAAAGGAGAAAATATATATAATAGAATAAATTAACCTCAAAGGCAATTAATAATATGATTAATTGATGTATTAGATCGATTTAAGATATATAAACTGAAGTACGAAATATATTAAGAAAGATAGTTAAAAATGTAATAAATTGTACAATAATAGTCATATATGTCAATTTCCTGAGCGATTATATGGGATAAATATCAAATCAATGACGGTGGAAAGGATGCTTGCAATCATTGCAAGAGCATTATAAAATGTAAAGGTAAAACAACACCCCCTCTTATTAATCATTATAATAGGTTTCATTCACACCTCAGAAAAGTGTAATAAAATTGACTATTTTTAAAGCCTATATCATCAATTTTAAGTACATTTTATTTAAAGCACTTGTTAAATATAGATAAGTAACATAAATTTCTTCTTTAAAGTCACATTAGTACTTCCATATTTTGATAAAGGTTTTTGCCTTTGTATAGCTATAAATTCAAAATCAGTTGATAATTTATATTATCATTTTAGGAGCATTTAACTATGAATTCAAAATCAGCTGATAATTATTATTATCATAGGATTATAAGTCTTCATAATTAAAGATCAAAATTTTATATATCATGTATTATCCTTGTAAAACATATGGCTTCTAATTATGTTTAATGCTTCTCTTGTGGCAAATTATCATTCCTTACTAAATCAGGTAAACTTTCACTTAATGGTCCCAGATCTTCAAGATGTCCTGCATCAGGATTTCTTCCTTAATCCCTCTTTACCACCTTCTAGCTTCCCAGCCTTATTATCTAATCCTGTTCTGTCAACCTTAAGACGACCCAATAAGCAATAATGACCTTGATGATAATAAGCATTTACCACTAATGTTCCTCAACCCCTTTGGAACCAGAACATCATGGCTAATCCATTCATGCCTACAATCTCAAGAATACCTCGTGGTACTCGCTTTTTGACAGCCCAAAAATTACTTGGTCTTATTGTTGCTTAATAACAACATCAACAATTCAGAGAATTGGAAAGATCTAATCTTTTTCACCCCTACTCATCTAAGTTTTCCTTCTCATAAAGATAACTTATCATGCTAAATTAGAAACTATTTTGATCCTAACGACTTACCTTGCTCCTTATTCACTAACAAGCAAATCAACAACTTTCAACACTCGTCCCAAAAAGCAAAATTGATTGAAAAAAAACAATTTATGCAACATTAAGAGTGCACTAAACATTGCAGTTTCAAATTATATGTTTGCCCCAAATAACCATTCAACTATACAATCCATTTTATCTAAACATCCTCGAGAATATATTGCCACTACAGCTGCCACCACCATCCAGACCCACTTTCAAGTTCGAAATCATCAAGGCTATTAAATCATTTAAAAAGGACTCAGCTGGAGGGTTAGATGGTTTCCGAGTAATTTACCTCCAGGATCTAACAAAGCCATCCATTCCTTACCCCCAAAGTCTAATATCAGCCTTTACCATACTTATTAATAACATCTTTAATAACCTTGTTCCACCATGCATTCTACCCTTAATTTTTAGTGCTCGACTCATTGCGCTGTCCAAAAAGGATAGAGGCATTCGCCCCATTGCTATTGGGTACATCTTCCGAAGAAATCCAAAATCATTTTTTAGCGATTAAAGGCAAAACTTTCAAATATTTTACTTCCTCGTCAATTAGATTTTAGTATTCCTGCAGGGTGTTAAGCTGCTTCACACATCACACGCCATCTGCTCCACCAATCAAACAACATTTTTTTTAAAAAAATTAGATTTTAACAAACTCCCTTAAGAGAGAACATTTCATTTCTTCTTTCTGTAACACATTCCCAGAATATTAACGTATATATCAGCTTGCTATGGTCTCGTGTCTTTTTTGAAATTTCATGAAACGACTATTGGATCCTGTCAAGGAATACAACAAGGGGACCCTTGGGCCCAGCTATCTTCTGTGAGGCTATTCGCACCATCTTAGACAACATCAACAACAAATGCAATGTCATTTTAAACATATGGTATTTAGATAATAGTGCAGTTGCAGGACCATACGATGAAATTAAAATTACATCTATCATTTCTGATCTCACTCCCACTACTGGGCTTTCCCTCAATCATAAAAATTTCATATTTTATATGCCCAACAATTTTTATCCCATTCCTGATAACTTTTCTATAATTGAGAAATCAAACTTTACTCATATAGGCTCACCTATTAGAGGCAAAGTAACAATATCTCAATTTACTGAAGACTTCCTAATTAAATTTGACCAACTTCAGAAAATCTTAGGATTTTTACCATCTCATCATTCATTCTTTCTCCTAAAGAAATACCTTTATATTCCAAAAATATTGCATGCCTTTCGTTCTGCTCCTCTTTTCCAATTCCAAAACATGCTACTAGTTTTAGACCTTAAAGTTAAAATCTCCCTTGAATCAATACTCAACCTCAAATTCTCGCCCATTTGCTGAATGCAAGCCGCTCTTCCATGTAAATTTGGGGGTATAGGTTTTCGATCCCCGGCCTCATTGAATATTGCAACTTTTCTCTCATCATTCACCAAAAGTCAAATAATTACTAAAATTTTTACCACCACTACAGATCCCTACTTACCTTTAATCCAGCATTCCGTTGAATACCTTTACTCGAACGCTGCTTTGAAGGACATTTCCTTAATCTTTAACCCAGATATCCCCTCCCCAATAAATCAAAGTATTGATTCCCCCCCCCTCCTTATTAAATTAAAGTAGTAATTCTCCATCATCATTTTAACAAGGAATATGAATGGCTTGGGGCCATCCCTAGCTCCATCCTTGGCTTACTTCTTTCCAATGAAGAACTTCGGATAGGAATAGGTCTTCGTTTAGGCTGTGATATCCACACCCTCATCTTGCTAACAGTGTCAGCTCTTTATCAACAGTCTAGGCCATCACCCACTTCACTGCCGTTTTTCTAAAGGCCGCTATCCACGCCACCAAGCAATAAATTTAATTATTGCTAGAACTCTCCGTTCAGCTAATATTCCTTCAAATTTATAATCTGTAGGTCTTAATCTCGGGGACAAAATCAGGCCTGACGGAATTACTCTTATCCCATGAAGCAAAGGAATCCCGCTAGCCTGGGATTATACATGTGTTGATCGCTTTGCACCATCCTTTTGCTCTCTTAGTTAGAGCGGAAATTAGAAAGATCAATAAATACATTATCATTCCCAATATCACTCTAACCCCGATTGTTTCTGACACAATCGGTGCTTTTGGATTTAGAGCATTGGAATTTTTCAAGGCACTCGGCCAAAAGATGCGCTTAATTTCGGATGACCCTCAGGAAGGTTTTTACCTACGCCATGAATCTCATGGAAATTTGTATGTCGCACAGTATATCAATTCATGGTGCCATAACCTAGATGCACCTCCTCATGTTCCTTCTTTTTTTTATTACATTACAGTATTTTATTACCTTTTTTTAAAAATAAATAATATAGATTTTATATTTTTATATAGCTTATACTTTTATTGTAAATTGTATACGTTTTAAAATCGGAATTTTATTAATTATAAATATGTATATTTGTAACTTTTTAATAAAAAAAATTCACATCAAAAAAAAATTCTTTATATAAAAAAATTAATATATAACTTGCTAAAATTATTTATAAATAATAATATACCTTTTAAAACTGTTAATTCAAAAGATTTTAAAATTTTTTTAAGTGATCTTGATTGTTCTGTAAAATCAATATGCTCCAATACTTTTATAGCAAATGTATAATACATTTTCAGAAAAAGAACATGTGGTAAAGGAAATAATATCCAAAAATAAGTCAGATTAATTTTTCATCTGACATTTGGAGCCCAACACATGTCTTTTTTAGGGCAAACAACCCATTTTATTGATAATTTTAAAATAACACAATTTTGGATGTCGCTTCAATAAATGAAGCACAATCAGGTGAAAATATATTTAAAGTCTTTATTAAAATAATTAAAAATTATAATTAAGAAATTTTAAAAATTTTAGATCTATTTTAAAACTGAAACACATTATTAGAATGATTCGTAATTCTCCCAAAAAGTTAAATTTATTAAAAAAATATATGTAGTTCACTGCACCCTCCCCTAAAATTTTTAAAACCAAAATTGGATTGTGACATGTGGAATAGCACTTACCAAATTATTGAAAGAGGCTTATTGTTAAAGTCTGCTATAACAAAATTAGTCAATGTAATAACTAATATTAAAATACTCCATGAAAACCAAATATCAGAGGTAAACTAAAATTTATAATTAGGAAATAATATATTTGTTAACATAAGAGGAGTGGGAGGATTTTATAAAAATTAAAGCTATCCTATTGCCTTTATATGAAACTACAAATATGGTATGGGGGAGAATTATCCTACTTATAATTATACCTTATTATATTCTAATTCTTAAACAGCTAAAAAATGAAAAACCTGTTTTCCATATATCCTTTAACAATGGTTTAAAAGTAGCATATGATAAATTGTTGGGCTCATATAATTTAACTGCTGATGATGCAATAATATAACTACAATATTGGATCACAGGCATAAAGTAGAATTAAATCAATATCTGTTAATTATGATATTGATATATCCAAGTTAACGGACAAATTTAAAGAGATTTACAACACCTATATAGGTATCTAATTGACCCCCATTTAAATAAATATGATTTTATTTTATCTGATAATTATAACTGTCAAACAAATAAGGATGAAATTCGACAAAACAGACTAGACATTGTATCCAACTTGATTTTTATCTGTGTGAGCCAAGAGTAATACTGACCCGTTAATGTGGTATAAGGCAAATGCATATCGGAACCCCATACACTCGAAAAGCTTTTCTAAGTTGAAACTAATTTATTGTAAAAAAATCACATGTCATATAAGGATGAAAATATAAGAAAAACTCTTTGCCTTAAAAATTGGATTCTAATTATAAATTGAATTAATAATATACATAATAATTTTGTTCATAACTTGATTACATATCTTTTATTATCAGATTATTATAATATTTTTTCTGTTTGAGTATGATTAATGCATTATTCGAATAATCCAAATAGTAGATTTTATTATTCGTACGAATACGATAAATTATTGCACTATTCGATTCGAATTCGTTTTTGAATAGGCCTACTATCAATAGATATAAAAGCATAATTAAATTTAGCCCTAATATGCGGGGATCGGGAACAGACAAATCGTTATTTAATTGTTTTTAAAACTTTATAAAAGAGGTAAAGTTTGATAATCCATCTAAAAATTCAAATTCTCCTTTTTTTGAAAGCGCGCGACTACAGTTTTGTATGCAATTTTTATTTTTTTAGACCTAATCCTGATTTTTAAAAATTACGATCCGGCCTTGCCGATTGTGAATTTTAAATCCTCATTTTCTATTATTTTATTTTTAAAAAATGATTGTACAAAAATTTAAAAAGTATTGATCAGGGTTTAGCAGAATTGTTAAAGTAGCATGCTATCTTTTCTGGCAGCGATAGGTAATAACGTGCTACTTATTTTTCAATTATTAATTTTATTAGAGCGCTCCTTTTTTTGAAAGTAGCTAGGTAGCGCAAATAAAATGAATGCAACTATAAACATGAAAATTTAAATATAAAACCATAATTAATTTTATTTAATTTTGAAATTTATATATTCATTTTTATTATAAACCTTAATCATCTGGTAATTATTTAAAATGTCATCGCAAATGGATATCAAAATCGATGTAAGTGAGTCAGACGATGATGATATTAATGAAATGGAAGGTACTCTGGAAGAAAATGTTCTTGATAACAATAATAAACATTTTCATTTTTAAAATTTGAAAAATATTTTCAAATTAATGTAAAAACAAAAGGTGGCGGCTACAAATTTATTAAAATGTAAAAAAAATATATTCTCAAATAAATCCTAAAAGTAATTGTCATTTTTTAGTTTTTTTTTAATAATCATTTTTTAACAGTTATTTTTAAGTTTTTTTTCCTAGAGATTTTTTTCCGTATTTTCTTGTTCCTAGATTTTTTAGAAATTCATTTTTCACAGATTTTATTCCGAAATTTTATTCAGTAGTTTTCCCGTTTTTTTCCCCTAGATTCATCTTATCTATATATATTTTAAAAAAGTGGTATCTATTTCTATATATAGATTGATACATTTATTACGTTTTTATTAAAAATACATTTATTCCTATTTCTTGTAATAATTATTAATTAAATATATTGGATTTATTTCATTGAAAATTTTATTGCCGCAATGGAATATAATAATATGGAAAATGGTGTTAATAAAAATCTATAATTATAAATTTTTAGATGATTAATATTAATGATGTTAAGAAAAAGAAATAAATGAAACAATCAAAGAGCATCAACAAATTTTTAAGTATCTTTGGACATGGTTTCAAATGCTAGAAAATTTAAGAAAACAAAAAGAATTGACAAATCGATTATCCAATAGACTTCCAAAGTTTTCAAATGTTGCTAAAGTAAGGGAAATCGGATTTAATTATATATATTTTTTCAATACCCCCATGAGGAACCAGTAAAAATTTCTTTTTAGTATGGCTAAAAATATGTTTAAAGATAAAAAGAGGATGCCTAGGTTATGAAAGTTTTGAGATATTTTTTTGTTAAAAATTTATAGTAATTTAATTACATATCTTATCTCTAAATAAAAAATCAAGCGCTGGATAACAAATATAATTCATTTCAAAATTTGAGTTTTAACAAAAAATCTTCTATTTCTTTTCTACGTTGTTTAAACATTATAATTAAAAATGTATTTATTTTGTATCTTGAGAACAAATTTTATACTTGGATACATTTCCCAATCAAGTAACGGTATCTAGATACTTTTTAGATAATGTACCAATAACTTGATACCTTAAAAAGTCATTCTGATTTTGAGTACTAAATTTAATCGTTTTCATAAGCTGAATGTTAAAGAGGGAAATATTCAGTTGTTAAAAGATACTTTTAAAATGGATCTAAATATAGGTACATCGTATAAAAATGATCTATATACAGATACAATTTCACAAATGTGCCTAGATAAATTAACATTTTTCTTAGTTATGTAAGGTATGCATAACGCTAATTTCGGATTCTATTATTAAAATTCGAATTTCGAAGTGAGTTAAAAAGATTATTGAGCTGATATCACATCTATATACAAAATATATAAATAATTAAGATAATGATTGTTAGATTTAAATAATAAAACACAAAATTTTTATTATTAAGACACCCCCGTTTATCTGTGACATTTTTAGTCATATACCAGGGCAATTGACGGTAGAGTGGTTGTTATATTTAATGAATAAAAACTTTATATTGGGATAATCATTAAATATTTTAAAATCCGGACACTCATTTTTAAAAAAATCATTCAAAATTTGATGAGTGTCAAAACTTATATAATTTAAGTGGTGCCCAAAATATCTAATTAAATTATTTGATTTTTCTCAAATTGTCTAATAATAAAATAAAATTTGTGTGGTTTGTTTTTGTAATGATATAACTTAAGCATATTATTAATAATTTAATTCAAATATATTATTTTTAGATATAAAAAAAGTAAAATAAAATTATATCAAAATATATCTAAAATAGTTGCAGATACCTCTAAAATAGTATATAGATACGGATACTTTAATAAAAGTGTATAAAGATATGGATACCACATTTAACTAGATACTTTAACAACTCTGGAAATATTATTTTATTAAAAAGATAATGAAAAACATTGAATGAAATCTTTTTTGATCAAAATAAAGTAACCAAGAAAGCAAATATCAGAAATGCATTCCTGACAGATTTTTTAAAATAATTCAAAAAATAGTTAATAAAAAAATTTTGAATATCAATTTAAGCCATCAAGGATGTCTCTCAATTCATAGCCGTAATTTATTTATTGTATGTTTACTTCGTGATAAAGTTAATTCCACAATAAAATTTAAAGTAAAAAGAAATAGGGGAAAAAATAACAACCACTGTCTTTTCTATTTATAAATTTGCAAATCAATTTTTTCTCCATCAATTCATGGTTTAATGTAGGTATTTTTTTAATTTATGAGGGTTGATTAATATAGTCATAAATTCAGAAAGAATATATCATGACTAATACCTTAAACTTTAGGTTTAAACTATACTATAGACTGATATATATAATATAAAATTTATTTTAAATTTCCCTTAAAATTATGTTATCCCTTGACATTAATTTTTTTAAAACCTATCTCATCCTCTCTGGGCACGAAAGAGACGAGTGTAGTCACGAAGAGATATTTATAAGATTCTGACGTAATGGTGAGGTAAAAATCGAACAGCCCTTTTTCCCGATGGAATATGCCGGAAATTTCATTCAGCACAAAGACCAACCTGCGTTCCACATCGCGGCAAGAAAAGCCTCCAAAAAATTTGTGGCAACATTTAATGAGCTTGAGAAGGGGTCGAAGGACAGGTTTGTGGATAAGTATTTTCTATTTTTGTTAATATAAAATATAAGAGTTTAATTCAAACATAATCGACAATCTAAGTACGATTGATTATAGGCACAGATTCAGACTCCTTTTTTAAACAACATTTGTTATGTTATACTAAGTGAACCAGGGGTCAGTGTGGCCTAGCTGGAGCGGAAACTTAAAAATGTCTTTAAACAGAGCATGCAATATTTTGAACATGTTTCCCAATAAATTTACTAGGCCATGTCAACTTCTATACTATACTACCTGCAACATATTTGATAATAGAAAATTATTTCCTTCCTTTTTCTTTCTTTAATGACCTGGCTATAAATATACAAAATAGGGGGTACAAGATATCTGAACATTTGTCACAACTGCTTGCTACTATGCCCTCATGAATTCTTATATATGATGTATTTTTTATATATTTCATCCTAGAAATATTTTAGAAGTTTAATAGCAATTAATATTATGTATAATGGTAGATGAATAAGAAATCTATTATTTTTTTTTTTAATTTTATTCGGTCTCAACTTACGTAAACAAAGATAATGAACATTAATGCTGGTTGTTAAATGTTTTTAAATCAATAAATTTTAATAAATCCTGTTGAGCTTTTTCAACTACACCAATTTCAGAGTTTATAAATATTATAAGAACTTATATTATATTTTATACAGATTTACTTATAAAATATTTTTTGCAAAATGATTTAGATTTATAAGTAAATTTGGTTTAAAATCCTGTCTGTGGGTTAACAGGAGTGAATATTAAAAATGGATATGATAATGTAATACCTAAGGAAAAGAAAAATGAAGGATATAATACCAAATAATAACTTGTTTCCGATGTAGAAATATTGGCCATCATGCGCGAAATTGTCCTGTAGCATGCCTATATGGCAGTCAAAAATCAACATTTGGGGTTATTACATAGGAAAACCCATTGAATCAAAAGAAAAACTTATTATCAGAAAATGCATTAAATTTTGAAAATAAAATGGGAATCAAAGGAAGAGAAGAAGAGGGTAGTAATAATTTGGTCATTAAAAATATGGGAAATGAGTGGCCCAAGTCGAACATACAAATTGTAACATACCAATTCTAGTGGGGAAAAATAATATAATTATGATGAGTTTCCACGTGTAAAAATTAATGTGGGAAATAAAGAAATTACAATGTTATTAGATAAAGGAGCTACTATATCGGTCATGGGGCTTAGTAATTTTATAAATTATGGCAGAATAAGAAAATATTAAATGATAAATTGATAGTAAAACAATTAAATGGAGCTAAAATTATGATTTTGGGAAGGGTAAATTTACCAGTATTAATAAATGAGGCAGTGCATTTTTTGGATCTTTGGATACTAAAAGACGAAATTGGTGCGATTATGGGATGGGCTTGATTTGGATTGGAAAATAATTTTTGGATATGTTTAAAGTGAAAAATAAAGTTAATTAAAATATTGGAATACATAAAAAGCTCGTAGAGGAGGTGTGTGGTAAAGACATGGAAAGTAAATTAGTGAAAAATATGGTTTCAAGAGTATTAAAGTTGGAAGTATGGTAAATAATGTTAAAGAAATTCAAGGAAATTTAAAAATTGGGTGTGGTAAAATGTGTCAGGAAGAGCCTGATATTTTGAGCAATAAATAAGGCATGGATATGATACATTGTCAAGAAATTGAGAAAATTATTGAGCTAGAAGTTGATAATATTTCGGAAATTAGTGACAAGGATTTTAAAAGGGAAATAGGCAATAAGATAACTGTAGAGGAATCGGGCTGGAAAATAGTGGTACAGAAGGTGATGAAATTAATAAGGAATCAAATTTGAAGTTTGAGAGGTTACTGCGAGGAGCAAATAATGATACCAGAAAGTATTTGGATAGTAATCAATCGGAAGAAATAAAACTAATGTGCGGTGTTAGAAATTATACCAACGAAAAAGGAAAAAATTTGAAGACAATGCAGTAGTGGAAGCAAAAGGTAAATTAAATGTTGAAGATTTTGCAAAAAGCAGTGATGGATTTGGAAAATAAATATGGGGAAATTTTTGATATAAAAATAGGTCGTTTGGGAGATTATGAGGTGGAAATATGAAAAAGGGATATATTCCACAGTATTGTGCAGTGTGTAGAGTGCCGTTTGAATGGAGGGATGAAATGGAGAAAGAATTAGATAATTGGATACGTGAGGGAATAATTTGTCCGATTGGATATAGTGAATGGGAGACACCATTGGTTCCAGTAAGGAAGTCTAATGGTCAATGATTTTCGGGTAACTCTTAATCCCTGGGTAGTTGAAGTAAAATACCCATTATTACGAATGGAAGAGATTTTGGCGAACTTAAAAGAGGCAAAATATTTTTCGAAAATAGATTTTTCATGGCGTAATTACAGTTACCTATAAAAGAGTCTACAAGGAAATTGTTGACAATAACAACGTTTAAAGAATTATTTACTTTTTGTCGGTTACCGGTTAAGTTTGTCAGCTCCCATTTTTCAGCGTACGATGGCTGCAGTTTTTCAGGGTTTGGAGAGAATTTTTTATTATATGAATGATGTTTTAGTGACGGGAGTAACGGTTAAACAACACAATCAGAGATTGCAGTAAGTTTTCATACGAATCAGAGATAAGGGTTTGAAAGCGAGTCATGAAAAAAGTGTTATGGGAGTAACTAAAATTACATATTTGGGGCATAAGTTAAATGGGACGGAAGTAAAACCGCTGGATAAAAATTTGATGCGTATAGCGAATATGAAACCTGCGAACAAATCTGAGGTTCAATCTTTCATGGGAATGATAAATTATTATCATCGATTTATAGCGGATTTTGCTCGAATAGCTTTTGTATAAATTATTGAAGCAAAATGTGCAGTTTGATTGGAAAGATGCATAGGAAGTATCATTTGAAAAGTGAAATTGGAAATAAGTAAAGAACCTGTTTTGGTATGTTTCTATAGTGATTTGGAGGTAATTTTGGCAGTAGATGCTTCCAACAAAGGAGTGGGAGGAGTTCTATTACATTTGATAGAAGGAATGGAAAGACCGGTAATAATTTTCTCGAGTATTTAGAGAGGTAAAAACGAGATATTCGGTGATAGAGCAAGAAGCGTTAGCAGTTATTTTTGGATTAACAAAATGCAGGGAATATTTGATTGGAAGAAAAACTGATACATTTGTTTAAAAAAGATAATAAGAAGTTAATGATGTCACCAAGACTTCAGCGTTGGTTATTGTTAGTGGGTAGTTTTGATTTAGAACTGAAATATAGGCAGGGAAAAGAAAATCATTTACCAGATGTTTTATCGAGATTAGGAGTGGGTGGAGAGAATAATATTATAATGGATCATAAAGTTGGTAAGAGGCGTTGATTCGGATATTAACGGGGGGTTTTATGGGTAGTCCTACTACGAGGAAGGAAATACAAGAATATACTTTGAACGACAGGGAATTGGCTTTGATAAAATGATGTTTAACAGGAAAAAAAAAAGTGGGATGATAAAGGGAATAAATATAAAAGTATAGAGGCTGAATTGATGATTATCTAATGAGAGGAAATATAGTTGTCGTACCTCAACGATTAAGAGAAAGGGTTTTAAATATGTTACATGCGGGTCATCAAGGAATAGAAAAAATGAAACAATGGGGAAGGGATAATATGATGGTGGCCTGAGATGAATGAAGAAATTAATAACTTAGGTAAAAGTTGTGAAGTTTACAATGCATGGTCCAATATACCCAGGAAGGAAACAGAGTGTATTTGGCCAAAAGCTAGGGGACCATAGGTAAGATTGCATTTAGAAATTTTTGAATGGGAAGGAAAAAAATTTATTGTGAGTGTGGACGCATTTTATAAGTGGATTGAGTTTGAAGAGGTGCATGGTTTAACAGCGGGAATATTGATAAGACATTGCAAGAAAATGTTTTCGAAATTTGGAATTCCAAAGATTATGGTGTCTGATGGAGGTCCGGCTTTTGTAAGTGCTGTATCAAGAATTTTTGTTTTAAGATGAATGTGAGACATGTAATGGCGCCACCGCATCATCCTAGTTCGAATGGCCAGGCTGAGTGGATGGTAGCAATTGTAAAAAATTGGTTAAAAAAAGAATGAATTATGGGTAGCGCATTTGTATTACAACAGTGCGGTGGGAAGGGATGGCAAATCCCCGGTAGAGATAATGATGGGAAGAAAAATTAATGTTTTAGATATGTTGAAACCAGTGGATACGTGTGCAGAAATTGAAAGTAAAGTTGTTTTGGAATATGTAATTTATCAATTAGTATGGGTTCGAATGTATGGAATGACTAAAAAATGGGAGAAGGGAGTGGTTATAGTGAATATGGGAAATAAAATACTTAAGGTTAGATTGGAGGATAATAGTGAGGTCACGAGGCATTGCAGTTGAGAGCAAGGGCATAAAAGTGTAATAAAATATAAGGGGAAGATGGTAGGGGAAATAAAGGGAAAAATTTAGAAAATTATATATATGAGAAGTGTAAATAATAATTATCTGAGTTATGAAGAATAAGGAAAAGAGGTAAATAAAAATTGTAAAAAACAAAGGGAAGTGGAGGTTAATGGTTCAATAAATCAGATTACTTTTGAGAGTAAATTTGGGTTTACTTTGATATGTTATGTAGTAAAAATTTATGTAGGGGGTTAAGGGGTAGAGAATAGAGGTGAGCGCGGGCCGTGAAATTACGCGTGACCCATCGTGTCACTGTGGGTCACGGCGTGAGTGTGAATAAATTTTAAATTATTAGGCGTGGATGGGCGTGACGTGCCTTCCCAAAATTTTTCCCGGGCGTGATCGGGCGTGAACATGAATTTCCCGTGAATCACGGAAATTTTAATTTTTTTTTATAAATATAAATTTGCTAATTTAATTTAGTTCTTTTTTAAAAAAGAAAAATTTTTGAAAACAAAAAATATTCAGGCATTTTATAAACAACATCTGGTGTCACGCTCCTAGTTCTATTTTCTTTATGTTTAGGTGTTTTGTCGCGAAATTTTTTACTTAAACTTTAAAATTTATTCTCAAGCACTTAAGGTAGGCTTAATTCTAGATCCTAATTTCAAAAGCCTTAAGTTTTAAATAGACGAAGAAAAGGAAGATATTTACAAAACAATCTTAAAAATGTGAAATGATATAAAATTAGATGATATGCACATTGCCAACTGTCATTTATAACTTTCCTAATTCATCCTACATTCATAAAAAACCATATATTCTAAATGAAACATATTTTTAGATGATTCTGATGAAGCATCAACATCTACCGATGAAAGCTGTGTGAATTTAAAAGATTCATCCCATAAAACAAATAATAATGGCAATATTTTGAAGTTTTGGAAGCAGGAAAATTTATTTCCTTTTTTGATTAGAGAGTAAAATTTTGTCAGCCCTGGCAAATTCGGCTTCTAGTGAAAGGTTATTTTCTGTAGCCAATCGCCTATTAGAGGTAAGGCGTACACAATTGAAATAAAAAAAATAGACCTTCTTTTTTTTCTAAGTAAAAATTTGGATTTATAATATGTATTTATTTTTTGTTATTATGAATTATGGAATTAAAGAAATAAATAGAATAAATTCAAAAAATTGTAAAAAAATTATACCATTAAAGTTTTGAAAAATTTAAAAACACCGTGAATTTTCGGGCGTGACGGGCGTGAATCAAAATATTGCCTTTCGTGAGTGGGCGGGTCGGGTCGAAAATTTTTTAGTGGTAAGCGTGAATGGGCGTGAATATTTTTTATTGCTAAGCGGGAGGGCCTTGAATAAAAAATTAGGCCCGCGCCCACCTCTAGTAGAGAATATATATATTTAAAAATAGAGAATTATCAACAGAATAGAGAATTATCAACAGAATAGAGAAAGTAAGATATGGAGGTCAAGTGGTTGCATAAAAGAATTTTTCGTGTTGGTATTTCATGTTATGTATCGTAATAATGTGGTGGGAAAAGTTGAAAGATAGGAATATTTATATACAAGTAAAAACGAAAAAAGTATCGTTAAAAAACGGGAAAAAATGTAACACATGAGTTGAGGTTAAAATGTTTTTAACTAGTATTATATATTAAAAGTGAATAATTATTGTAATTATGGAGTCTATTGGAAAAAGGGAAATTTGGTAAAAAGGAAATAGTAAAGATTAAAAATAAAAATAGTAGATAGTAAAAATTGTAAAAAAAGAGGGGAATTGCAGATCGTAAAAATTGTAGAAAAAAAGGAGGGTTTTAGAAATGAGTTTTGTTAGGGAAAGGAGAGGAATGATTATTAACGAAAAAAAAATTAATTAGGGAAAATTGGTAAAATAGGAAATAGTAAAGATTAAGAATTAAAAAGAGTAGATAGTGAAAATTGTAAAAAAAAAGAGGGGAATAACAGATCGTGAAAATTAAAAAAAAGAGGGCTTTTAGAAATGAGTTTTGTTGGGAAGGGAGAGTAATCAAACGGTCAGCGGCTTATGGGGTGCAAAAGGGAAAAAAATGTAAAACTTGATAAATTTGATAAAGTGGTAATAAGAAGAGGAAAAAGAAACAAAAATTGTGAAAAGGCATCTCTGAAAGGGGAAGAGGGAAATAATTGGTAATATAGTGGTAAGAGAAGAAATAATAAATATGAAGAAAATAATTTTTTGTTTTGTAAACAAAGGGGTATTGTGTGATTTAGTGAATTATGTATTTAAAGTTTTTTAACTATTTGATTAAAATTTATTAAGTAGTGAAATATTTTATTAAAGTTTTTTTAAAAAAAATATTGAATTAAAATTTATCAAGTTTATAAAAAATATATAAATTATTGATACATTTTATATCGCAACATGATGATCCAGGTGAATTTACTCAACATGTTACATCCATTAGCTAACCAGTGGCACAATTGTTGGATCAGTCAACAGGATGAAGAAATGCGGAAGTCTTATCGCCCTTCGTCGTCCAATGAAATGCTATCCATGCCAAATGGCTATGTGTCACGAACGACTGTTCCTGTGATACGAGGTCCAGGGGTGCGAGAATTCAACATGACTTGCTTCAAATGTGGCGGGAGAGATCACAAGGGCAGGGATTGTTGAAGTGGAGGAAATCAACATTCCTCTATCATAATGAATGGGGCAAATAGATGGACTTCCAACGGCCAACGAAGATGAATAATGGCTATGTCAAGACGTTTATCAGGGAACCGCTTAATTCGACAATGGAAAGGGAGGTATATAGAATGATACCGTCTCAAGATTCGTCCAGATATGTGATAAGAGGAGCGGAGATAGTTAGGATCTTTATTTTTAATATCTCTTTTAATTGGTTAATGAACTTTAACTTAATTTTATTTTAATTAGTTAAATAAATAGACAACTTTTGGGACTTTCCTTTTTATATTTCTTAATTTGTTAGCGTACTTTACCTTGATTTTATTTTTTAAATAAAAATATATATATCTATATTTTTTTTTAAAAAACATAAAAGCTTTATTTCAATTATTATTATTATATAATAAAAAAAATAAACAAAAATTTATTTATAATAATATCAAAAATAATATACATTACATAACATAATATAACATGTCCCCCTTTTCAAGGTAAAACCTGGGGTACATGTAATAAATTTAGTGATACATACAATAATTACATAAATATTGTGTTTTAAAAAAAAAATAATCATTAAAAACTAATGTATACATACAAATTAAATTTTAAAAAAAATCTATTATTAAACAATACATTAATTCAAAAAAAAATACAAATACAATTTTTTTTTTACTCTGGTGAGTTTATTAACATATCTTTCATTTAGTTCAGCATCCCCTCGGTCATAGGCATACTTTCAGTGGGTATCCTGTCACCACGCATTACACTTGCATTCGTTGGAACTATCTCCACTCCCCTGGTCACATATCTGGACGTATCAAGAGACTGAATCATTCTATATACCTCCCTTTCCATTGTTGAATTAATTAAGTGGTTCCTTGATAAACGTCTTAGACATAGCCATTATTCTTATTGGTATTGGAAGTTTATCTATTTACCCCATTCAATATGATAGAGGAATGCTGATCCCCTCCACTTAGACAATCCCCAGCTTGTGACCCTTCCATCCACAGTTGAAGCAAGTCATGTTGAATCCTTGCATCCCTGGACCTCGTATCGTATCACAGAAACAGTCGTTTCACGTGACAACCATTTGGCATGGACATCATTTCATTGGACAATGAAGGGCGATAAGTCATCTGCATCCCTTCCCCATCCTTTTGACTAACCAACAATTGTGCTACTGGTCAGCTAATGGATGAGATATGTTGAGCAAATTCACTTGGATCATCATGTTGTTAGATTTAATATAAAATGTATCCATAATTTATATTATTTTTTATAAAAATTTATAAATTTTATCCGATATTTTTTTTTTTAAAAATTTAATAAATTTTCACTACTTAATAATAATCAAATAGTTTAAAAAAACTTTAATAACATATTTTACTAAATCACACAATACCCCTTTGTTTATAAATCACTGCACAAAACAAAAACATTATTTTCTTCATATTTATTGTTTCTTTCTTCTTTTACCACTATATTACGTTTATCAGGGAACCGCTTAATTCTACTACAGAAAGGGAGGTATATAGAATGATACCGTCTCAAGATTCGTTCTGGGGAGTGGAGATAGTTCCAACGAATACAAGTGTAATGCGTAGTGACAGGATACAAACTGAAAGTATGACTGTGACTGAGGGGATATAGAACGAAATGGAAGATATGTTAATAAATGCACGTAATTGTTTTTTTTTAAATTAATGTATTGTTTAATATTAGATTTTTTTTAAATTTAATTAGTATGTATAGCATTCGTTTTTAATGATTGTTTTTTTTTAAAAAAACACAATATATATGTAATATTCTAAGTATCACTAAATTTATTACATGTACCCCAGGTTTTACCTTGAAAAGGGTGTACATGTTATATTATGTTAAGTAATATATATTATTTTCAATATTATTATAAATAAATTTTTGCTTATTTTTTTTATTATATAATAATAATAATTGAAAAACGCATTTATGTTTTTTTTAAATATGATATTATATATATTTTTTGTGATTTAAAACAAAACAAAATAAATATTTAGTATGTATAAGTGTGTCTATTTTTATTTAATTAATTAAAATAAAATGAAGTTAAAGTACGATAACAAATTAAGATATATAAAAAGTAAAGTCCCAAATATTGTGTCTATTTATTTAACTAATTAAAATAAAATTAATGTAAAGTTCATTAACCAATTAAAAAAGATATTAAAAAGTAAAGGTCCTAAAATACTATATATTTTAATGAATTTGATTAAGAGTAGATAAATTCAAGTCAAAGATTATTTGATTTGAGTAATAAGAAATTCCTACTTAGAAATATCAGACTAATGTATAAAAATTTGTGTATTAGAAATATCTAACTTTTTTAGTAAAATTTTTAATATTATAAATTTTATTAAATTATTTTCTCTTTTTATATGGCCACAAATGTGAATGTGTTAAAAAACAGATAATCTTAAAGTGTTAAAGAATAAATGTATATTATAGATTGGAAAATTTCTGATTCTTCCACAATTAAGGATAAAATTCTAATTCACATCATTCTTGATGGGTTTTATGCTCTTGAATTTATGTTTTGGTTTGGTTAATAATTTTTGCCAATCCAATATAGAAAAAATTTTTGATAACCAATCTAATAATTCCTTGTAAATTTTGTTTTATAACAAATTTTAAGCTAATATGGATTACGAAATTCATGCATAAAAAGAGCTGCCAAACTGTTGCCAGTTTTAAGATATATACATTTATAAACAGGTCATTTTAATATTGGCAAAAATTTCAGCACAGCCTTATTATTTAGACATGTATTTTTATATTTCAATAAAATTAAATCTTTTTATTACTATAAAGAAGCTATGAAATATATATAAATTTTAATTAACTTGATGTTATTTTTCATTTTAACTGATAATAGGAAAAAAAATCTTAAACTTAAAATATATTTTATACTCCTTTAAATTAATATTCAGTAATAGCTTTGATAATTTAATGATGTTAACTTATTTTATTCTAATTAACATAAAATAATATAAGAAAAGTTAATAGTAAATATTTCCTACATTTTAATTTTTAAAATTTTCTTATTTTTTTAATTTTGATATTTGATCATACAAAAAAAAATTAGGAATATGAAAAAATACAAAAATGTTTTTTAGGCCAAAGAGAAGGCCAATATTTTATTCATGTCATCACTGGATTTATAGCTATGCAGGACTCAAATGCTAATGTCCTTGTATAAAATTGATCATTATTTATTTTTTGATGTTAACATCAAAAAATAAATAATGATCTAATTTTAAATTCCCAAAAAAATCATAATCTATGAGTTAATATAAATAAAATCTAATGAGGATTAATAAATAAAACATTGTAACAAACAGATATATGAATAATACCTGGCGATATGTTGATAAAAGAATCTGATATATCTTCAATTGGCAAATTTTTAATGTTTCAAAATGTTGTCCAGAATTTAAAGACCATACAAAAAATTTGTGCAAAGAATCATGTGTAAGGAAAAAATCAAAAAATGGATCATTTGGTAAATCTTTGTATACAGAAGAGTCCTCCTAAATTATATATAAATATATAAAATTGAAATATATTATCTTTAACTAATATAACAGAGATATCTTTCATCTGCTTTATAAGTATTTTAATTAATTCTTCTGTAA
This sequence comes from Gordionus sp. m RMFG-2023, assembly GCF_954871325.1. NCBI lineage: Eukaryota > Metazoa > Nematomorpha > Gordioida > Chordodea > Parachordodidae > Gordionus > Gordionus sp. m RMFG-2023. The sequence goes on from NC_088775.1 coordinate 25,052,191, forward strand.
GCAAATAAGCCTTTGGATTATCTAATATGACTGTATCTATGTCATCCCAAAACTTCTATAAAAGTAAATAGATTAAGATAAATTCTTTATAGTTTTACTTTAAAACTATTAAAATTATCATCTTTTGTTCTAGATATCATATCTGATGGTGTTTTAAACCATTCCATACTAGGCATATAAAAAGAATCCTTTTTTACAAATCGATCGCATGCAGAATATTTAAGTTTATGATAGACAGAAAAAGGAAACTGAGTTGAGCTCTGTCCTCGTCAAAATATATACATAAATATTTATATTTCATTTATATTTTTAATAAGTTTGATATTTTATAAATATATATATTTTACTTTATTAAAATTTATATTTTTTAAATATAACTTAGTGGTGTAAATTGAAGCTAGGTACTTTGGGTTAATGTTGTTAAAAAGGCCCGATTTGGGTTAATTTTTTAACGATCTAATTATGATTTTAGCCAAAAAATATTATTTAAGCCAAAATATTCATCCTTCAATAGATGTAATAAATTTGATATCTTTTTCTTTCTTTTTTTACGTGTTTTTAGGAAAGCTATTTTTTTCTTTTTCGAAAAACATTCTTGAGTTAAATTTTTAATACAAGTATATTTTTAATATTATTACAAACTACTATTAAGATATGCATATAATATATCAAAGTGGTGTGACAATATGTAAAATCTTAATTGTTTCAACATATATTCTAGTCCTTATTTTATAGCTAGAAAATGTTTCATTTCTAATATGGCATTGTCGTATAAATAACTCCAGGCTTCAATATATTTGCATAATTATTTCTTCCAAAGATTTTTAGTGTTTTATATTTATCAATTTATCCAACATAATAAATTCTGATATTGGTTTACATCATTGAGTGTCATGGCTATTACTGCAAATTAACCAGCTTCTATTATTTGTGTTGCTATGTAATTTAAGATTATTACTATACGGCTGAGAGAATATAATTGCATATTTTAGATAGACAATAATGGTCAACTGTGTAGTCGTTTATATACCATTTAAAATGGAAGATAATCTTTTAGAAATTTAATATCTCACAATAATTTTCTCGATTGCTTATCTAGCTTCCATCATGTCATCTAAGAGGAAGCTCTAACCACCTTATAGTTTTATGATTTGGATTGGGGGTTTATACTCTCTCCTTCAAAAATTGTTGATTGGGTTTAGCCCAATAAATTTTTCCTTATTAGTCCATTCTATAAAACATTGTCTAAAATGGTAACAGAGAGCTTTACTAGTTTGATAACCTTTTGTCAATGTAAGTTGCTAAGAATTATATTATTGGACTATGTCGTTTTTTATATGTCAGTTTATTTTGTATGCATAATATAATAAATGACAAAATATGAAAATCAGAATAATTGTTGAGAGTTAACAAATTTTAAATAAGTATAATATATTAATATAAAACCCGGCCGAAGTCCGGGCAAAGGCGCACGCAAAGGCGCGCCGAAGGCCCGCAAATTAGAGGGTTTGGGGGGCTTCACCCCCATAAAATTTTTTTTAGTTGAGCCCCTGAGATTGTGAAGGCTAGCGACGCCCCTGCAAATGAATCTAGCAAGAATTGATATAATTATTATGCGATCATTTTCTGATAATTTTATATAAAATTTTTACTTATTTTCCAATTAATTTAACGTGTTTTAACTAAAAAAATGTAAAATCAAATGAATGAATTGGTAAAAAAATATTCTAAAATATTTGAAAATAAATTCTAAATTATAAAGGCTTCTAGATTGTGATTATTCAAAATTTTTAAGGGGGTTTATGATTTTTCGGAGCTTCACTTCCAAACTCTTTTGCCTGGCTTACGGTAGAGTCCCTACTTTAAAAATTCCTATAAATTTTATTGACTTTTTATAGATCTTTATATAATCTCCATTAAAGTTGGCTAAACAAGCCCTAATTCTAAAATATATTTAGTGTTTAACTTTAACCAATTTAGTACCCATTATCAAGGTAAAAATCTTTAGTAACAAAATTTTGTTCAACCTTAAGATTAGAAAGTGACTGTAAGCATTTATTCATTCAATTTTATCAAGGTTTAGACCATAATTGTATATTCATTTATTCCGTTTGGTAGACAGTGCAATTAAATAAAAATTGCCAAAATAAATATCTTGCTAAAATGCGAAATAAAATTATATCTGGCCTGAACAATATTTTCAATTTACTCAACAAATATGAGAACCACAAAAAGAAACTGAGTTAAAAATAATGTAAACTAAGACATCACGCTCTAAGCTTAAAGTAAGCCAAGCGGAAACACTAACTCTGAAACATATATTAATCCATTAAGTGTATTATATTATATTGCTTTATTCTATTTGGTAGTTGGAAGAGAGAGATGAAAGAGATAAAGAATAATTGGTTAAAAATAAATAAATCGTCAAAATTAACAAAATTAGCAAAATGCCAGAACGGAGAATATAGAAGTTCTAATTATCTGATTTGCATTAATAGATCTTATTAATTGTTCGATGAATTTCGCTAGCTATATACAAAGTAACCGAATTATAAACCAAAAAAAAACTATATATCACATCTTAAGAGTAAAGTTAGCCAAACATTTGAAAGCGTTATTTCAGAAATTTATGTAAATAAACAATGCGTATTTCATATGTAAAATGCTTCAACCCGTTTGGTAGTTATTTTTAAAAAAAACAATTTTGGCAAAATAAATAATAGCAAAAATTGGCATCATGCTAAAAAGAAAATTATAGAAGCAACAAATTATATGTAATGAATGATTGGTACTTGCTGTTTTTTCATCAATTTATTTCAATCAATATATATAAACCATTTATAAGCAAAAATTACAGCAGGTCTTAGGCTTAATCTTAAATATCGAATTTTAAATTATCAAAAATTAACTTGACCTGATATACATTAAGGTTTCTCTTTCCCCTATTCAAGATATTTTTGTCTTATGTTTCCATGATCTTCATAGAAGTTATTTTTTCTTTTCAAAATATAGAAGTAATTTAAATCTCATTAAATTTTAAATGGAGTTATATTTTCAAAATTTTGATATAAATTAGATATGATGCAGTTCAAAGCATGATTTTTGCAAACTTTTGAAAGTACTTATTCTAAATCTTAGGCTCATATGTATTGCTTATAGAATATATTTTAGTTTAATCTTCAATCCACTTAAAATTTATTAGCAAAATACGAAAATTAATAAAATTGATAACAAGATTCAATATAGAACACAAAATTTCAGTACCACAAAAGCAATTAAAAAAATTAAATGAACGAAATATCTAAATTAAATTTTACTATTGTTATAATTATAAAAAATCCTATCATCTTTTAAAATATAAGACTTAATGTTGTGTAGCTTTGATATTTATATTTAATATAGCATAGGCGTAGCCAGGCTTTTCCTAAGGGGGGGGGGAGGAGGGATTTATAAATTTATGGGGCGAAGCTCCACACTTCTTTTTGGGCTGACGGATTTCCTTAGTCTATATTAGTTATATAATATTTTTATAAGATAGGAGGTTTATTTTAACAAAAAATTCTTTATTTAAAATATACGAAATAGGTTAAGAGATTATATCAAAAAATAAGCCTGGAATATTTTAATTAGTTTATAAAAAATATAATAAATAATAGATCATGCAAAAACGTGGTAATAATTTTAATGTTATATCTAATTTTCTTTTATAATTTGAAAATTCATTCATTATTTCAGAATTAACTGGTGTTAGTTTCCATTAACTGGTGTTAAATTCCGATGAATATTTAATAGCGTTAAACCATTTAATTTATTTTGGGAGGTAGTATTTCGCAAATATAATTTTAATCTTTGTAAATTTGAAAAAGTTCTTTCATTTGTAGATGTTGTAATTGGGAGGCATGCTAAAATATGAAAGAATTTGTAATTTTCAGAAAGTTTATTAATGTATGTTTACAAATATTGAGTGCATTTAGTGCATTATCAGGCTTAATGTTCATTCTTTTTATGTTTGCATACCAATATTTAAAATCAGTTATTACTTCCAATTCGCTTACCATATCTTGAAATAAAACGTATATAAATAGTGAATCTTATTTCTAATCTCATCCGAGATGCTTATACATGGATAAGATAACAAAATTTGAAAGTTATTGAGCAATATTTTATGGTTCAATAAGAGTTCTCTAATTTGAGTTAAAAATGTATCCATAAGTGGTATAAAAATCGTAATTTTGTTAAACTGATTGTGTGGGAATATTATTCCATGTAACATGCCTCGATACATTTTTTGGCATGGTTATTATCCTATAATATGAATGCACCTTTTTTTGAACCATCTGCATAATAATATTGTGTGACAGAAGAGAATGTTAATGCAATGTACAGTCAATAAAAACTCAGGATCTTGAATTGCTTTCAATATTCCATTAGATTCAGCCACCACTGACGGTCCATTTATGTATTTCCTCTATTGCAACAATTTTCGGATCTATTACAAGAAAAACTGCAACTGGTTCAAGGATCCATCTTGTTGGGCACATGACAGGTAACTGTTCCCAAATTCTTTCTTTGCCAAACAATTCTTGAGGAAATTATATCTCTTTGGATATTTGAACATATCATACATTTTGTTGTAATATTCAGTTAAACAAGAAATATTTTTTCAAATTGGTGTAATATTCAGATGTACTTTCAAACAAAAAAAAATGCCCAATTCAAATTATTTTGATATTATTTATTATAACAGATTATGTAAATGAAGCTTAAAGGAAGGATATTTATATTTATAATTTTGTGAATATAAGAACTAGGGAATTTTGGAAAAACTTCCTTTTTTAAAAAATTTCTCTTTTAATTTTATTTTAGTTTATTATTTTACCTTTCTTTTATTTACACTCAATTGAACATATTTTTACAATTGTGACCTTTCAAATATAAGATTATAATTAAAATAAAAGTTTAATAAACACATGGTACTCAGAATAACGGGAATTGAGCAACAGTCAAAAATAGCTAGATTTAGAGAATGCGACGCACAGTGAATATAAATTGCAGTAGGGTATTTTTTCATTATATATGATTGAGCCCCATTTAAATGGCCACATATACCAGGAGCACCATTATATCCATGTCCCCGCATAGAATTTACATTAAAAGATGAAAATAAATTGAAGACATTCGCCTCTCATACGTTTTAAATAGTGGGGTTTAAATATGTGCCATTTTTTGGTGCATTCAATAAGTTAACCCTGAGCTCATCATCTCTAATTGCTCAGTTTCGGAGAATAGCTCTAAAATTCACATCATTTTCATTTGTATCATCCTTAAATATAAAACTAGAATCTCGATGCCCTCATAATGCCATATATTGATTTCCACTTGTAATTATTGCATCTATTACAGGAAATATTTAATCTATTTTCACTTGCTATATTTTTTAATGATCTTTATAAAAAAATATAATTATAAGGGTATAAAATATTAGATCCTAATGGTTAGCTCATTAAATTAGTACCTATGTGGATCTCTCTTATAATAATTTATTTGTTTACCTTTTATATGAGTTATAGAATCTCTATCCTTAGCATTAATTGCTCGCAGAGAAGATGTTATATTCTGTGTATTTTTATGGTATAAATTGGTTTGATGGTTTTAAAAATTCTCTCCTGCATCTTTCCAATGGCAGTTCACATGTCGCTTTATTTTTGTTCACATTTATCAGCATATTTTGGTCCAAATAAAACACAATTATACAATAGGCCACTGTTAAGGTGAGTAGGCTAACTAAGGCCAAGGTTGAAACCAATTCAATTTGAATCTTAATTTCCTTTTAGAAATATCTCGAGGAAATTGATAGTTATTAGATGTCTATATATATTCTATAATATATTAAAGTCTTTGGGAGCTACATCTAATTGAACATAATTGCCTATATCAAATGGTAAAGTTCCTAAATATATTATATACATATTTTTAAAATATAAGCAAATTTAACCAGTTTGCAAAATACTTTTGACTATAGTAATAATGATCAATAAATTATTATAATAAAATTTACAGATCTTTCATATAACCTTTTCATTTACATTCTTTAAAAGATATTTTATGATGTCCATATCAAAATATAATTTAATATTTGGTAAAACTATTTGATTTACTATATTAGATAGTTATTGTGCGTTAATATTTTTTATTTAATTTATATTTTAATTTTATTAATAATTTTATAATTAAATTTTACTTTTATTAAGAAGAATAATTAAAGTAATTCACTTTAAAAAAATTATATTTAATATATAATAATATTTAGCAATTTTATGGATCTATTAATAGTAATTATAAAATCTCACTTATCTTAAGAATTATCTTTGGCTTATATTTCATTTCTTAAAAAACATTTTTGGTTTTACTTTTTTTTATATATAAATCCTATTTCTAAAAAATATGAATATTACAGTTTTATTTAGTTTAAAAAATTATTAACTTACATTCTTTCTTTCAGATGTCTAAGATATATGCATACATTTTTGGGGACAGGAGGTGGAGAGGGGACTAAGAAGGATATTTTTTAATAGTTTAAAATTATATTTACAAAAAGTGACATATTTATGAAGAAGGGAGATTTCATCTTGCCTCCCCCCTGGCTCTGCCTGTGTAATAGAGGCATAAAAAGGTAGTTAAATAGGCTTGTGGCATATCTGAGCTTAACACGAATTGAAATATCAATAAGTTAGGCTGCATTCAAAGTAGAGACGGATCCGTTTTTTACATTCCTTCCGTCAAAAGTCAAACTCATTAAAAATGATATATATATTGATTTTCATTTTTAAAAAATTCTAAGTAACGTTATAATGCTCTATAAAATTTGCCGGATCAAAAAGTCAAAATGTTTTGACTTCAAAATTTGCCGGATCCGTTTTTAAGACGGAAGGTATCGAAACGGACGCACTTTGATCATATATATCATTTTTAATGAGATTGACCTTTGACGGAACGGTTGTAAAAAACGGATCCGTCTCCAATTTGAATGCAGCCTTAGATATAATGAAATTGACTATAGATTTTTTTTAAAAAGGAATATGACAAATTAGACAAGTTTTTTGCAAGATAATTTAAAATTTATTTAAGAAATATATAAATAATCAAATAATGTAGGTCAAAATTATTTTCTATAAATTAAAAACATAAAAATAATTGTTTTATAAATTTTCAGTATTTAATATTATCAATTTAGTAAATTAAAATAATTTGTTCTTTTCAACAAAATCATTGTGACTTTTTAAATTATATCTTATATTTTTAAAATTAGCAGCTAGTTTTAAAAAAAAATAACGTTAATTTTAATAAAATGACATAAATAAATAACTGGCACCTCAAAGCTTAGCGACAAGTGCCTGTCGATTGGGCAATTGCGCCATCATCCAACTATAATTATTACGTTAATCTAGAGATCTCTCTCTATTCGATAAGTGAAAACATTTTATTAATATAAATTGAAATAAATATAGGTATGTTATTTCATGATTCTCATTACAATCGTATGGAATATTATCATTTTAAACAAAGTGTTAATTAATAATTTTGCTATGTAAAAAAATGTGAGTTCATCAAATTGTATATTTAACTTTATTAAATATAAGGTTAAAGTTTCACCATGTTCACGTTATAGAAGTATCATGGACAGGGAAATTATAATGTTAAGATTAAAAGTATACTATATAATTTTTTTTATAATATTAACATTTTTTTGATTTTATAAATTGTAACAAATAAAATACATATAACAATGATAGTGTTTTTTTTAAAAAATAAAATAATAAATATATATTTCCACAAAAGTAAAAAAATGAAGAAAAAAGTATAAAACTAGAAGGAAAATAAATGTGATTTGGATTAAAAAGAATATAAAATTGGAAGAAATATAAATTTTTTGTGTGAGTGTGTACAATGTACATAACAAAATCATGTGAAATATAGAGCCATCTATAATTTACGCAAAGTGGTTAAAATTAAAAAGCCATAGAGATCTGAATTAGGGTTATTATTAATATATTAAATATAATAAATACATTATTTATTTAATTATTTTTAAAAAGATTTTTATGGACGGATGTTGGATAAGGATATTTAAATTTTAGATATATATATATATTTTTTAAATATTATTAATATTAAATTAAATAAATTTAAAAATAGATTTTTCTAGAAAATATAAATGGCATATTGAATATTCAAGTGACTTAAAAAAATATCCGTTAAAAGTTATCAAATGTGACAAGGTAAATATTATAAAAAATTTATTTATTTAAGAAACTCCGACTATGAGAGATTCTTTATTGGATAGATAAAAAAAAAGTAACAATTCTCGAGACTACCTTCGGAAAGGAAAAAATATTTTCACATTAGTATTATAAGATTCTATGATAAAGCTCAAACAAATCTATATTTATCATATAAACACATTATACCACCTCCTCTCTTTGTTAATTAAATAGTAATCTTCCACGTATTGACACAAGCAAAAGTTTCCCTTGACATGTCTTATGGTTTTAGACTGTGGCAACTCGGGATGGGGTATAGTAAGACGACCTCTCATCAGGTTTCGAACGTAACTTTGTGAGTTTCTCAATAATATTTTTTCGGCGTAATTCTTTTTTTTTCATGGATCATTATTATCATTTTTTAAGTGCACTTAACAGTTACATCTTATACTTCATTAATGTATGAGTATTAAAACACTTTGACCCAATTTGTCAGTTTTACTTAACTAGTTTTCACTTTTTTTGTTATAGTCGGTCAAACTCGACGGCCCAGTCTTATCAATCTTAGATTTAAATATAACTGGGCAGATTGGTATTTTATGGGCTACCCCGTCCTAGTTTATAAACTTCTGCTCACCCCCCAAAGGCAGGATTATTCATGGATAATACTTGTTAAAAGTTAGATATAAAATAATTGTAACTAGAAATTCCCAAAATATTTGGATTTTAAATAAAAAACCTGATAATTATTGAGTTTGTAATTAGTTGAGCCTTCAATTATTTCTTCGAAATCGTCATTCTTGAGGTTCAGGCATTTTCTGATTTTAGAATTACTAATTTCATATATCTAAATGTATATAATATAATTTTAAATATAGTGTTTTTAAACAAAATACGTGTACCTAGTTATATTTTTGCAAAAAATATCTATAACTAGTTACATTCTAATTCTAATAATGCGACTAGTAACTGTAATGACGCAAAATTTTTAGTAGAAATCAATTTTTAAGTACTTCTTTTGATAGTATTAATTTTAAAATTTCTCAGTAATTTTTATTAATTTTCACCTATTCTTAGATTTTTTAATCAATTTCTGAGAGATTTTATTTGGGTTTTTTCCTTTTTACCCCATTTTTTCACCTTTTCAGATTTTCTTTTATTTCAACCATTATTTTGAGTATTTTTTCGATATATTTCAATTTAGTACCTTTTCGATATTTTTTTAAATTCAAAATTAATTTTATCTTTATTTTATTATTAGTAATATAAATTCTTTTTTTTTCCTTTTACACTTCATTTTTTGACCCATTTCGATTTTCTCTCCTTTCCACTTGATTTTGAGGATTTTATTTAAACTTTTCAGCCTTTTGATTAATTCTTTTAAAATTTAAATTAATTTTTTTAACATAATTACTCAATTATTAAGTACATTTTTTTCGATTTTTTTAAAATTTCTTTTTGACTTTTGATTTTCTCTCATTATGAATCTAGCACCTTTTATGATACTTATTTATTTATTTTTAACTATATTTGTTAGTATCTTTTATGATTAAAATGTAAAATTGTCATAACCGTCATTTTAAAACTTTATTACTTGGTCTAATAGTCAAAAATATATTTTTTAAATAAACTTTAGTAAAATCTCAGTGCCAATGTAATTCACAAAGGTACCAATTGTCATAATCTTTATTTATATTGGATAAATTTGCTTATTATTGCATCATTTTATGTGCATTTCCAAAATTTTGCCATCTTACATAGTTTAGTCATATCAAACAGCACTTTAAAAATAAGCATAGGAATTCTTAAGGCATTAGTCAATTTAGGGTTTATAAAATAAAATTTAATTTAATCACTCAAGATATATATATATACATATATCTACCGATATTCTATTGATATATTGATTCATTTGCTCATACATTCGATATTTAAACAATTGTAAAAAAACATATATATATCTAACCTTGTTTTTAAGACCCTTTTTTTCTAATACTCGAATTATTTCTCCCATACAACTTTCCATATCATAATACACGAAATGTAGGTATAGTTTCAAATTTCAATGGTAATTGTGGTTAAGGAAAATATTTATTAAGTCAATAATCGATGCATTTTTTGCCTAAGTTTGATATGCAAGTCTTAGGAACCATACACATATATTTCTTTTTAAAGTAAGTTCGGCCCTGCTCCGAGAATTAAAAAAAAATTTTCTTTGACCGTCTAGATCGGATAGGTGTGAATCTTTAACTTTTTTAACAAGATTGCCATCTTATCTCTATCCGATATAACCCGATAAATCTTTGTTCAAATCTGGCTCACGACTCGAACTAAAAATCGTAAAAGATTATCCAGCCAGTGGGTGTAATTTTCTACCGATCTTATTATTTAAATTAAAAGGTAATTTATGGGATATTACAAATACTTTTGCTCTATAATTAGTTAAAAATTTATAATTGATTAATTATCCGTAATAAAAAAAAAGGATATCGATATCTTGTGACAGGAAATTTTGCCTTTGTCCTCCATTCCCGCTAGAACATTCTTTTTGATAAATACTCTGTTAACGGCGGAAACGGCATCGTCTAAATTGTTGTTCATCTTTTATTCAATTTTTTTGCATAGTCATAAATTTTTAAGATTCGGATATAACATATGATGAAATTGAGCAAAAGAATGGCGACATGAAAGAAATGAATAAATATAAATAGTGAGCAAGAAGGAAAAAGAAAAGAAATTTTATGAATTTGGAGGAAACCGAGGCATGTTGAATAGTGGGAATGGTGATTGGCTAAAAAGGATTAATATTTAGTACTTTAATTTTTACATATGAAAATGTGTTTTAGCATACCAAAAACAATAAAATATAATTGCAAACTTCATTTTATAAATTAAAATCGTAATAAATAAATTTTAGGAAAATTTAAACCCTATTTTTTAATTTGAAAATTTTTCAGAATCATAAAATATGGGTTAAATGATTCTGAATATTATTTGTACAGTTAGTGGGCTATCATTGTTAGTCTTAGGATATTTTTGGTCCTTTTAATAATTGCATATTTATTTTTTATTTTGATTAAAACAATGCAAATAATTTTCAAGGAATATTTATCAATTGAAAATATTATTTTTAACATAATATACATTAAATAATATTTTATTACAACTTTTTTTTACAAAAATTTCTAAAATTTCTTAAAACCTTTAAAAGCAATTCAATTTTAAAAATTATTGCGTTTTATGATATTATTCAAATTAATATTATTTAAAGCCGTATTATAACAATATCAATAATTTAATATTTAAACTCATTTCGTGGACCAACCATGACCTATTGTTGGGTCTACGTACCCAGAATACGGAAAGGTTTGACCAAAAAAAGATTTTTTTTAAATTAAGTTTTCTAAAAATATTATTTCTATAAAAAATATATTAATTATTTTAATCAGCCTATATTCTGAGGATTTTAAAATGTTTCATTTATTCAGATTAGTTTAATATTATTGAATTTATTCAGGTTTAAACGAAAGATGTCCCAACCTGGCTGCTCCTATTATGCTACGATTTATAACACAACTAATTTATTTAATTTTCTTTTTTACAGTTAGGCTTAATCACCTATCTTAAGTATTTATCCCAGAAGATTTGTCTATCTTTGCTTAGATGTTCAGGCCTTATAGGCTAAAAGCTTAGATAAGACTTATTAGAATTGGTTAAAGTTGGGTGATTTAACAAAATAATAATTTTTTTTCTTAACTTAATTTTCTTTTATCGCCACAATCTAAATATTATTTGTTTTTAAAAGTTTTTCATAAGGGGGGGGGGGTTAGTTTCCAAACATTTTCTTCGGCCTCGGCTTATATTTTTTATGATGTAGAATTTTTGGCGACATGTTAAAATTACTTTACCCTTTTTTTGATGAGCAAGCACATAAATATACCGATAGTATTGACGAGTAACCATACGATCCCCATGCCAAACAAAATGGTACCGCGCATTCCTGAAAACAAGATGGCCAACAAAATAAAAAGTCCGAAGAAGAGCCAAAACACTATGATCCTCCGGTAACACATGTTGTAGCAATTAAACCTGTAATCGTTAGTGAGGAACTCCATGGCCATGTTAAAATCGTCCGCAGTTATCTTGTGCATTTAATAATAAATATATGTACACATCAATTTTTTTAAAATACAAAAATAAAATGAAAAAATGTCCAATTTAGAAAGCTGTTTAGAAAGAAAAATATCATTTTTTTTATATGAAAGTTACAGTATATAGTTTCATTTTTTTAACAAGAAATAATAGAATCATAATCCTTACCTAATTTTTTTTTTAAATAAATGGCATGCAAATCAGCGGGAGACTCGGGCTATCAGGCAGATGGGGTAAAAGGTAAACGTCCAAAACTTTTTCATCTTTAGGGCTAATTGTTTTAAATTTGGTCAAAGATGTATTTATATACATAGTTTAAAAGATATTGATAAATTATTCCTCCCTTTTTTACCAGCTTTATTTTTTTTAGTATTTAAAGTATTCTATCAAATTTTATAAATTTTAAACTAGTCCGGGGTTCCTAGCTTATATAGAAAAAAGCCAACTCACTGCTCCTAGGGCTATGATACAAGAGGCAAAAATGCAAATTTGTAAAGAAAGAATTTCCCAGGCAACAACCCTACAAAAATATTTTAAGTAGGTTTTGGCCTTAATTTTCAACTAAATCTTGGTATTTTTACTGATTATATTTGTAGTGATCGTTCTAGAGATGTAGCCATTTTTGGGTGAGTATTGCTAATGAAAAAATTCTGATGTAAATTTTGGAATAGCTAATGATTCTATAGCCATCAATTTAATTGCGATAAGAGAGCAGACACTTCTGCCATTGGTATGACTTAAGATTGTTATCAATGAAATTGAACAGAAGTGTAAGGAAAATAAGAGCTATAGGGATGGAAGGAAGCAAGGAGACATAGTTTTTAAGCTAATTTTGATGATTTAGATTTCCTTTTTTTCCTAAAATAAGAGTAAGTTTAACAAATTTTTACCGAATCTTGAAGGCATTTTAAATGGTGGTTTTAAAGATTGAAATAATTTCTCCTAATACACATTGGGTTTAGAAAAATTTGATATAAAAGGGCTGTTGCAAATCAATATCTAGTTTACTTTGCTCTTCAGATAATACACTATCAATATATTTTATTAAATTGTTTTGCTTATTGTCTTTTTTGGAATAATTGATTCAGTTTAATATATTTTATACTAGAAATTATCTTTAATAATTATTAATATACTGTCTAGGCTAGATAATTAATTTAGACGAGTAGTATTGTTAATTAATTGAGTTCTTCCGACCTCAACTAAAAGTTTTAGTCGATGAAACCGACCAAAAACCCGGGCTAGAAATATATTTTTAAATTAAAAAAATTTCTTAAGATGAACTTAACTCGAGTTATTTTCTTGTATTATCAAGAATGATTGAGAATAAAGTATACATAAAAAATCAAGCACGAATGATTACGAATACTTTAGTAAAATATGACAAAAATCGTGAATCATCTTATCCAGGGTGAAAATTAAATTGTTAAAACATTACTTTTACTTAATCATAGGTATTAGAGGTCTGCATTGGGCAGATTTTTGGACTATAAGCCCGCCCACCCAATGTTTTAAAAATTTAACCTCCCGATAGTTTTCAAAAAAAAATACCCGCCCTCTTACCCATCAGCCTAAAATCCTTTAACCGCCCGTCCATTAGTCTAAAATTTTTTACCCGCCCACCCATTATTTAAAGAAAATTTTAACCCAAGTCCATTAAGGAAATTACTATATTAAGCATAAAAAAATATTCAATTTATATTATGGATAAATTATTTAATGAATCGACATTTTCTGGATTCAAATACGTTCTTCTTTGTTCTAAAAACCTTCCAGCAATGCTAAATCCTCATTCAGAAGAAGCACTAGTTGCAGGAATTTCCAATATTTTTCTTGTTAATCGTGATAGATTTGGCAAATCTTTTTCTTGTCGTTTTCACCAAAGTAGTTTTAAATATTCAAAAAAGTTTATTTATTTTAAGAAAAATGTTTTTATGATAGAAGGACATTTAATTTTTTAATATCCAAAAAAATTCATAAGAACAATTTTTTATTAATATTTACTTAAATAATTTAAATTTTTTTAACCCGCCCGCCTATGTTTAAATTTCTTAACCCTCCCACCCACCAGCCCACTTAGATGGGCGGGCCTGGGCGGACGGGCCTAAACCCGCCCAATGCAGACTTCTAATAGGTATCCCCAACAGTAAAAAAGGTAGAAAGCCGGTCTTTTTTTGTGACAAATAATGAGCCTATTACAATTATTAATTTTATAAAATAAAATTTTATCACAAGATAGCAAAACACCTTCTATATACCCCCGATTTCCCCTACTCATCCTTGATAATATGATTAGCGCATCTGAAATTATAATGATCGGATAAGTAAAATTGTCTAATAAGCTAAAATATTCGTGGGTGAATCTCAGTAGAAACTTGTTTTTATTTATTAGAATATTTTTACGACAAGGGACTATGCTATTCGACTTATTACCCACACTTTATAGAGTGCGAGTGGTTTATTTTAGGTATTCGCATATTTCTTGGGGGAGGGGGGGGGGTAATTTTAAAACGGATGGATAAAAAAATTACACTGTATCCAAACTCCAAATATATATTTATTCCTTGAAAATGGAATCTACCAAGATACAATCAATTGTTTATTACACAAGATAAATTTTGAAAAAAAAATCTTAGAAAAATAAACATAATAATTACCGATAATTTGGGATCTAAAAATTCGGGTGGCACGCGGTGCACATTGAACTTGGCAGGGGTTACCCATACGCAGGAGTGGTTTTCGGGTGAGACAGTCACTATCAGATCACCTCTTGCTTTTTCGGAAAATATTGTGTTAAATTTAAATAATAAGAATAATTTAATAATGCTATATTTTATTCCATTTATTACTAAAATATGATATGAAAATAATTTTAAGAATTTATTCAAAATTATTATTAAACCTAAATTCAAAGTTTAGTTTTAAATTTTTTACTCAAATTCTTTTTAATTAAAAGAATATTTTATATCTATTCTTTAAATTTCAAAAATAATATTTTTCTATAATTTTATTTATTTAAATTAAATTTTCATATTGCAAAAATTAAAAATACCAAATTTTATGCATCACCGAAAAACAATCATAAATGTTACAGAAATTTAAAAGTGATCAAAATTATAATAATGATTATCGCAAAAAAATATTTATTTTCACGCAAAATATTTAACAAAACAAATGTCACATATTCATTAATTATAGTGAAAAATAAATAAAATCCATATATGCATAAAGGTAAAATTTGTCGCGACAAAAATATTCGGACTAAGGGATGGACCTATATTTTATGGACGAAGCAGCCCTGCATCTAAACATTCCTCGAGATTAAAATATTTTACAATTAATTCCCGGAATTTATGAAATATTGGACCCATAAACTTTAAAATAAAATAAATTTAACATATTTTTACGTTCCTAAACTTTCGCCTTAATGTATCGTTTGAGTTCTGTAGGTTATGAAGTAATAATTATCTCATATTCAATCTACCATGTTTATTTGACATTTTAAATAGATTAAACGTCGGTAATATTAAGCGGTCGATCTTATGATTGAAATAAATGTTATTGGATGCTCTATACATTATTATTTTTTATACACAACACACCTTTTAGTAAATTTTGAAATATCACCTGTTTCGAGTACTTTGACATCTTCGATTCAAAAATTTTTTAAATAATTTTTTTAATTATTTGATACAGTTATTTTATGTCTTTTGGACAAACAAATTAAATATTACCAACTTATGCCAAATATAAATAAAATTTATTTCCTATGTTTGTTCTACATTAAATTAAAAATAAATTTAAATTAATCATTTTTTGATATAATGAATGAATGATTCTTAAAAAATCAAAAAAATCATTAAAATAAAAGAACTAGAGATGGCCTGTTCCATCCTTGAAGATTAAAAAAGTTTTTATCCCGGTCGGACCCGTGATATTTTTATCGCCGCCCAAATTTTCAAAATCGTCTAAGGGTGGTATTTTTTAGCCCGGCCCTTCCAAACATTTGTTTTATGGAAATAAATCATAATTTGGCCTAGTTCAATTTTTTGGCAGATTTCAGAAAGAAAGAAACAAAACAATAGAATATTAATTTATAACGATAATTTTTCAATGTCAAATACAAATAATTTAAAAAAATATATATTAATATATTATTGATGGAAAAATTTGAAAAATTTCTTTTTAAAATTTCGAGCAGTAGATTCATATTTACTAACTCCCCTACCTTCTTCTTCGAAATTATTCCTAGTTTGATTTAAAAAAAGATAAGAATGGAAAATAAAACTATAGTATCATACCTATTTCAACCAATCAAGTGCATCATTTAAATGCTAAATAGAGTTAGATTAAAAAAATAATTAGGTTTAAAATATAAATAAATTTTCACCATAAGGGCTACCGCCGTCTTTAATCAGGCTTTTGTGATTGTTGTAATGTGCATAATTGTCATTATTTATCATATTTACTGATGCGACACCATATTGGTACCAACCTGAAGCATTATCGTTGTGATCTCTCAGCCCCGTTTGTAATTGCCCGTTACCTGAATTCATAAAAATTTAAAAGATATTTTTTTGTTATTATGTTAATTATTCTATCATATATTATGTTTAGTATATATATAATATAGTATAAACATTAGGAAAAACTTTATGTTACATATTTGCTCCTAGTTTCCTCAAAGATTTAATCTCCTCTCTTTCCTCCCCGGTTCGTAGTTTTATCTTAGAAATAAGTGAAAAAGTTGAATATTTCGAAGTAAGCTGAAAAATAATAAGTGCTTAAGGATAATGAAAATATTTGGTTTTATTCTTTAAGATAATTTTATAAAAACCAAATAATATTATAATTTGTCGAGGTTCGAGACCAATCCGTTCCGAAAATTAGGATCAAGGTCCCAATCCGATCTAGTCCGAGAGAATATTTATGAAAGTTTTAACGATCTGAGATGCTGATAATCGGATTAAGCTTAATTTCAAATTTAAAAGTTTATATTTTCGCGAAGTCAAAAAAAACATTATATGTATTTATAGCCTTGTCTAATATACCGCGGCTAACTACGGGATTATTTGAATGACTTGTAGCACTATTGGTGTAGGGTTTGACTATAGCTTCATTGGTTTGAGCTGTGGAGTGGTCTATTTTTATGATGATTACAATTGATTATTGTTGAATCGTATTTTTAAACATTATAAGCTTATAAACAAATTAATGTCCCTTTAAAATGTAGTTCTTAATTATTAATGCCCTTGCTTGAACTAAGGATTATTACCTCTACAGCGTTATTTAAAATTACACTGGAAAAAAAGAACAAATATATCAATTCATCGAATTAAACTACATGCTGTAATAAAGCTAAAATTTATTTGTAAAATTAGAGTAAATATGTCGTAGACAATATTTTATTGTTGGAGAAATAAGTTAATTTAATGAGAAAGGGGTAACGTAACTTATATCTCAAATTATTACTGTGATTGAATGAAAATAGATTTAGGCAGTTTTGTAAACATATCACAAAACGATATTTATAAATATTCATTGCTACCGGGATTATTTTCGCGCTTATGGACATTTAGTGGATCCGGAGAAAAATCGTTTATCACAGGTTTATCGGAGATGTATGAATTAGTAAGCTTATCTTCACTCTTACTGTTATAATTCGAAGGGGTCACATTGTTGAGATCTATTTCTTGGAAGCTTTTTTCTTCCATCGAAATATATAATATAAAATTTGGGAGGGGAGTTTATGGACTGAAATTTTTTTTCCAGTAGATATCAAACATGTGTAGTTGGTTAAAGGATTACCGAGTTTCCCTTATAAAATAAAAAAATTAATGGTTAATTGAGAATTCTCTATGACTAAACCTTTCATAAATTAGGAAATTGAAATCTGAATCTTATAGGAATAAAAAAAGAGAAATAGTGTCAATTTAAAAAAATACTCCTTCTATATCTATTTAATAACCATAAATCATTTGCGAGCTAAACTTATACCTCCGATTTTCAATACATTTAATATTCTCCTTCAATGGCGTGCCCAGGATTTATTCATTCGGAAGGTTAATATTTTTATTTAAAGTGCTATACCCCAAAATTCCTTTTTTTAAAATTTGAATGTTTAAAATACTTATTTTTCATGTATTATCTATCATCATCTCTTTGCCAAATTAAAAATATTCAAATTCTAAGATCTATGCCAATATTTAGTGCTTCATTAGTGACACATGACTGTTTTAATCAGTTTAACAGCCATAAAGAAAGAAAAACGAAAATTACCAAAATCAAATTTTGATCAGCAAGTTTACAAATCTTAAAAGCACTAATTCTGAAAACTTTATCGAACGCTGAGTTGAGTAAGTGTTTAGTAAGGCAAAACTATGGCTGCTCTGCACTTAGAAATAAAAAATTTGTCCATATTAAAAGGAAGCATAACTGATACGCACCTTCGGCCGATATTAATTAGTCTTTGAAAAGTATCCCGTTTTCCTTATAAAATGTAACACTTTTTGAGAAATTAAGTATCATATGTTTTTTAAATAAAAAAAATTTTCTTATAATTTTATATAAATGAAGAATAAATTCGATTAGAGAAAGATTTCTAATTTTTATCAATTTAAATTAAAAGTATATCCATTAGTAATACTTCCAATCTAAAACTATTATTAATATTAACAGTGATGCAGGCACGGGATCTGGGGATGATCCCAAAATATTATAGAGTAAAATATTGAGTTTTCATAAGATTTTATGTTAATATGTATACGAAGAGTTCTCCCTCATGGAAAATGAAGAAGAAAATTTTTCAATAATAAGATTATGCAAAATTTGCTGAGGCTATATTCGTCAATCGGGTGCAACTTATAACAAATTATTTATATTTTAATATATTGCATAAAATTTCATAAATCATATTCCTTTAACTGCTCATGAATTTAATTTAAAAAATGATTAACCTTGTATTATTTCTAATAATATAGATTTATAAAAATAAATTTATGACATTAGCTTATAAGAAAAAGATTACTGGAAAAATAAGATCGAAATATGCAATTTTAAACAATTGTTCCACTCCCCTAAGCAAGGGGTCATAGTAAGGGCCCTGATATTTAAGACTAAATATTGTTCCATTTGAACTTATTGGCATTCACAATTGATATAACAATAAATAAAAGCAAGAATAATATGATACCTACTCAGATATAATTTGACTAAATTTTATTTCTAAATGAAACAAGTTAAAAGATTTCTCATCAAGCCAAGAAAAATTAAAATCTCCATGTATTTACAAAGCTATTTATTGTAAATATAAGCTAGTTTAGGTCATAAGTTAGAATTATAATTTGCAAATAAAATTATAGGTGAGGAATGAGAAGATCTCATTTAATTAAATTTGTTTGTCATAAATTAAAAGGATATATGCCGTAAACTGTTTGCAAAGTAGTGCATACTCAATATAAAATATTTAGAGTACTGAAAATTTTATTAGTGTGAGGAAAGGAAAGAGACATATAAAGCTGCACAATAATTTTGATAAAGAAGAGAGCCTCTTTTATTAAACGTTAGATTTCGTTTTAAATTATCTTTCTGCATTATGGAGATATTTCAAGTTATTTTTTTAAACTAAATTTGAATCTGATGTTTCTTAATTTTTTTCTCAAAATAAAATTTGAATCTGATAAAATTTATCAAATAAATCTTAATTTTTTAATAAAATTTGAATTATTATTCGTGATTTAAAATTATTATAATTATATTATATATGACCTAAAATAATATGGTATTCGTTGTTTCAAAAAGTTATTGGATTTTTAAAAAATCGGAACTGTTTTGAATATCATCTAAAATGTCATAATATTTAGATTTTAGTTTTTTTTAAAAATTTGACATCTAAAAAATAAGGTCAAACATTCATTAAATATTCTATATTATTTGCATAGGTTAATTTTAGTTTTAATATAAAAGTCATTCAAAATCTCCTATACCAGCAATTTTTTATTTTATAATTTAAAATTTAGAAAAAAGTTAAAAATAAATTTTATATATAAAGTAAAAAATATAAAAAAATTAGAAATAATTTTAATCCAAGATTAATTATTAAAACCCATGTTCAAAGTTAGAATAATAATAAATTATAATGATTTTTATTTTTTATTTTTGAAAAATAGTTAGCCATTTTCTTCTCCTTTTGCGCGGTTGGCCTGTATGGGGGTGCCATTAAGAACAAGTCAAATAATGCTTACGATTCCAGTTCTGGTAAGAGCGATTATGTTGCTCCAGCAGTTGCTTCAGGTTATTTTTTATACTTTCAAAATAAACAATCAGTGTTCATAATTTTTCATTAGATTCATCGTACAAGTCACAAGCAGATTCTGACTATTCAGCAACGGATGATTCTTCTTCTTATGGAGATAGCGCTCCGAACTCATACCCATCTTATGACGATTACTCTGACAAAACATCTTATAATGCTCCTGTGCCTTCTTACTCTAGAAGCTACTCTCCTTCTTACTCCAGAGGCTACGATAGCTATTCCGGAGGTTATAACAAAGACTACCCTAGTTCTTATGGTTCCAGTTATGGAGGAAGTGACTATTCACCAAATTCTTATGGTTCTTCAAACCGTTATGGTGATTATCCTTCGTATGGTTCTTCAAACCGTTATGGTGATTATCCTTCGTATGGTTCCTCAAACCGTTATGGTGATTCTCCTTCGTATGGTTCCTCAAACCGTTATGGTGATTCTCCTTCGTATGGTTCCTCAAACCGTTATGGTGATTATCCCTCGTATGGTTCCTCTAGAAAATATGCATATGGTGCTCCTCCCGCAAAAAAATATAGCTATGGGGCGCAAGGATATAACCAGGGTGCATATGGGCAGAGTGGACAAGGATATAATCAAGGCGGATATGGCAAGGGATCTTATGATAATTCCTACCGCAATGACTACTAAAAAAATGCATTTTAAAAATATTGCCATAAATTTATTTTTTGCTTTCTTTATATCAAATAAAAAAATGCATGATTAATTTTAGAAATACTTCAAAAAGTTTCACTAAAATAAATTGAAACATTTTTGGAAATTCAGAAAAGTTACATACCTTCTTAAAAATTAACATTTTAAACTCTCTCTCAAAAATTTTTTAAAATAAAAATCATACATATTTATTACTATTACTTGCACTGACAATATTAGAATAATAATTATATAAACATTGGATGCCGAATTTAGAAATGTTATTTTACAAAAAATTAATTTACGCAGGTAATCATTTTTTTGTTTATTTTTGTTTTTATTTGCTTTTATTTATTTTTAAATGATAAAATTTTTTATTTATAGAAAGGTATAAAAATGACTATCGTGGAGAAAATGAAAATAAAATTTAGGGGAAACCGGTAATTTCACATTTTCACTACTGTTGCCATTTAACGGAGATATAAAATGGTCATGAATACCTATGTTCGTCGTTTTTAAATAGGATTTATGAAAAAGCATTAAGAATATTATGAAAATTTTATGAAATATTAAAATATAAAATATTAAATGACAGAATTAGGCAAAATTTAGGAAAATTTAAAACATTTAAATATTACAAATTACAAATTCATAAAGATTTTGTTTTTTGCTAATCAATTTTGCTTTTTGCTAATTTATTTTTCCTTCTTTAAGACTATTGGCACAAATAAAAAACTAAATATTGGCGATAATTGTTGGCCAATTTCATGATTCATAAAAAAAATAAAATTACAATGATATTTAAGATAAAATTCCTAATTGGAATTTACCCTAGTCGAGATCGATCTATCATAGGTCATGAAAAGAGAGGTATTGAAACCAATCCCCTCAAAAAAATATGAATCCAGGATAAATACTGACCAAGCAATTAAGGGAGGAAATTGAATGTATTGCAAATCAAAGGGAGTAAATTTTGATCTCTCAATTATGATCTCTCAATTATTTTCTAGTTATTTAATAAATATAAGAGTTTTTTTTAAATGTTCAGATCTTCAAAATTCAGATTTCGGTTTCCTGTTCTGGTAGTTTTAGTGAAGAAATACTACAATAACCATTTAATATTTTATACTTTTATATGGCTCGGTAATCATTTAATCTACTCAGGTAGTCTGATATCTACGCATAGATATTATATTATAGCCCTAAAAACCCTTCCTAAACTTTTAATCATATACTGATGTAATAAAAAAGCTTTCAAGAAATAGATTTCAACAATGTGGCCTCTTAAAATTATAACACTAAAGGTGAAAATAAATTCACTAAGATACTAAGATAACGCGGATAAACCTGGGATAAAATATTTTGCTACAGATCCACTGAATGTCCATAAGTGAGAGAATCATCACATTAGAAATAAATATCTATAAATAAAATACCACTTTTTGATATTTTCAATTGTCCAAATCTATTTATATTTAATTTGGCTGAAATAGCCTTTATCGATGTAAGTTTTTTATATCAAATATAAGTAAAATTTAAGCTTTATTGTTTAGTTTTTATTAGAAGAATTGGCATTATTACCTAATTATTCTTTCCAAAAATACTTTTTTAAATTTTAAATAGTGCTGTAGAATTAATAATCATCTACCACAAAGCAAGGAAACTAATTGTTTTAAAACTAAATTTTAAAAGGACAATTATTTGATTTAAAGGGATATAATATTACGATTTAAGAATAAATCTTATGATCTGTTACAGACACAAAAAAAAGACTACTCCACAGCTCAAAACAAAGAAGCCTTTAACCAAATTCTATATCAATAGTACGAGTCATTTGGGTAGTCCTGCAATTAACCACGGTGCATTCGACACGGCTATAATAAATGGAAATGTATTTTTTTAGGGAAATTATAACTTCTTTTTTTTTTAAACTTTATTATTTATTCATAATCATTAAATTACTGAGGATTAAAAAATATATATTAAAATGGATATATTAAAAATTAAATATAAAAAAAAATAAATATATAATATATATATAATCTATGAAGACATTAAAAAGGTCTATAAAAAAAAAATATATATATTTTAAAAAAAAGGGGGGGGGGGGGGTATATATCATCCAAGAGAAGAGTGAATACTTAAAAAATTACACCGGCAAATTTCCAGGGAAATATGCTGGCGAAGGTAAAATCCTTCATTGGGGTCCCCTGAGATCTGTCTCATTTTTTTTCCTATGATTTTAAATGAAATTGAGGGCCTCGTTTCCAAACATGCCTAGGGTATTGGTAACGATAGGAATGAACATAGTGTTGGTAGGCCAGCGTATTTTTTTTTAAAGGATTTCTGCCTTTTCGATAGCAGAAAATGAGAGGTTAGACTTGGCTGCAAAATCAACGCAAGTGTAATCCCATGTTAGCGGAAGAACATTAGACCAGGGTATGAGAGAAATACCATCCTGGCGTTTGGAATATTCGTTTTAAAGGCCCACTGGTTCGAGGGTAGATGGGATATTAACTTTTTTGAGGGCGGCTAGTAAAATGTTATTGATAGATTTATGACGAGGTTGTCGTCCACGGGAGAACTTGCAGTGCAAGGGATGGTAAGCCTTCGATTCAATGGGCTGACCACAGTCGATGCAGATGGAGGGAACTGACATTACAGCCGAGGCGGAGGGCTATAGATATATGTAGCTGTTCGCCAGTCATGAGGAGGCCAAGATTGGCGCTGGGGATGGCTTCCAACCATTCGTAGCCAGAGTTTGCATTTAGTACCAAATTATTGGGATTTTTCTCAAAGGGCCTGTTCGAAATAAGATATTTAACGGAACGGGCGATCAGAGGAGCATCCCAGTCTTTTTGGGTACTGGAAGCGGGACGGCTAAGGGTAAAAGTAATCCAAATTCGATCATCCCACAAGTGAGTTTGACTCGGACAGATGTTCTCTCAGTAGATCGGATTGGGACCATGATTTTAATATTGTTTCAGACCGGATTGAATTTGTAAAGTCGATAAATTATTAACATATTTTGTTTTCTTTTTTTACAAATATTATATGCAGAATAAGCACTTATCATTTTTCAGCTTTCGTTAAAATATTGCATTTTTTTTTACCATTATATTAAAATAAAATTTCGGATATAATCACATCTTTGGGAATAAAAATTAGGTTTAAATTGGTTGCTGTTGGTTCGGTAAACGTGATAAATAATGCCAATCATGCGCCCTACAATAATCACAAAGACCTGGTATGGCGGTAGCCCATTAGATAGGGTTTAAACCTAATTCAATGTCCATCATTAACTCTATTTGTCTCCTCTTCAAATTTAAATTATGGCTTCTTTGGTCAGAAATAAAGGTGTGATACTATTGCTTTTTTACATTCGTATCTCTAATTTTTTTTTATCTAATATACGAATATAGGAATCGTTTGGAAGAAGAGGGGGGTGGGATTAGTAACTTTGAATCCGCTGCTCAAAATTTTAAAAAGAAAATGTTTTAAATTAATAATGGTATTGGTATATTGTTTTTAAATTATTTACGACACAAAATAATATTAAATGATTAGATCTAGACTATAAAAAAATACTAGTCAGGCGTCTTGTGTAAATCTGGGCTGGGCTAAAATAATTATGGATCCGACCGGCATATAATTTCAAATTTTTACGGACCGTACCCTCATTGATTTTATTACGAGGACTTTTTTAAAGTTATATTTTTGCCCATTAATAATGTTGCCATCGTAATAATTCAGTCCAATTATTTAGTGTTTAAAAATTATTGGCCCGAATTATTCACTTAGCATTCTCCCTTTTAATTTTTTTCTTAAACGTTTTTTGTAAAATTTTAATATAATATTTGTTCTCATTTTAAAATATTTTTCATGTGATATTTTAATTTAATTTTAATTTAATATAGAACAAACAATTAGTAAATAAATTTGATTTATATTTTCATTTAGCATAACATTTTTTATTAACCGGCAACTTGCTGAATTCTAAATTTTCTCTCGTAATATATTTTTGAAATAATTGTGTTTTTTTCGATAAGATAATTCCTCCGATTGTTTTTTCGACAAAAGAAATTAGATGGAGAGATATTTGATGAAACTATGTTGAGTAGTATAATGTTAATATCCCAGGTGTATTTTGTAAAATTCAAATAATATTGAAGAATTATTTGACTTGGTATCACGTCAATTCGGTGCATCGTTAATTCGCGTGGCGTCTCAGCATCAATTTAGCGCGGCGACAATTTGGCACGTATCTAATACAGTTGCAATTAATAAAAGTCATTTTGAAGGTTGGTCCTATTAATTTTCTTTATTTTTTTTTACAAAATACTCAATTTCATTTACTAATTGTGTAATATCAATAGAAAATTTAATAATATCAAAAAAATTTTTAATAATATCAAAAAAAATTAATAAACCAATATTTATACTTCTTTGGTGGACTTTTATCATATTATAAGGTATGTTGATTAGTGTTGTTAAACCCAAAATAATTTTATGTAAGCCTGTAGATTTTAAGCATAGATGGCAGAAAGGTTTGGACCTCTATCTCGAGTCTTACATATTATTTTGGCAAAATTCTTAATTGGCCATTTTTAAAACACTAATGTAATCCAAAAAAAATCATATTATTTTTCAGATTAGAGATTAACAAAGGGAAGTATAATGCTAGAGCTTGGCATTTTTCAATTATATCTAACAATTGAATTAATTTAGAATATCATTATTGACTTAGATAATTTTTTTTCTTTAAGACTGACTCATTTTAAACATTTATTAAAAATCCTCAAAATAATTCTATTAATTATTTAAAAAAATAAATATTAGTTATCAGAGTTTCGAACAGAACCGCGTAACTGGAACGAAACATTATAATATTCTTAACCGTAACCGAATCTTTATAAGGTTAATATAAAAAGAGCGAACTAAACTGTTATAAATATTTTTGAATTAATTTAAACCGGTTCAGGGTTTTTAAAAAAATCTGAATCTTAAATTATTAACCTAAATTTGAAATTTTAATTTTCCTTGTGGGCAGTTTAAATTCGTGATATTTTTTCAAATTAAATTTTAATTATCATATCAATCAATATCAAGTTTATTGTTTTTACTTTATATATTCAATTTAATAGAAATTAGGCAAATTACTAATTAATTAGATAAGAAATAATCTTCATGGTTATTAAATAAGGATAAAAATATAAAATTAAAAAGATTTTTCTCTAAGATTATATATATATTTATGATTATTTTTTTTAAAAAATTAAAAATTTATAAAATACGGAACGAACAGAAAAGAACTGTTAAAAATTTCAAACTGAACCGATATGATATCCTATAAAATCAAATCTAAATGGAATAAAACCTTTATAAAATTTTAAATTAAAAACCGAAACAAACCGAACCTCTTAACAGTTCGAAATCTTGGTTTAAATAATTTGATTTTTTTGGGTCAACATATTTTATTACAAGGTAAATTGGTCCACCAAATAAATCAGGGTGTGAATATTTGTTAATTAGATTAATTTTTTTTGATATTATTAAATATTTTATCGATATTACGCAATTAGTAAATAAATATGAGATTTTTTTAAAAAAAAATGAAAAAAATATTAATGGGATCAACCCTCAACATGACTTCAATTTAATGATTCTTTTGTTTTATACTAATAAATTTACAATAAATTGCAACTGTATTAGATAGGCGCCAAATTGACGCCGTGCCGAAATGACGTCCGAATTGACGTATAACCATTTGATTTATTAACTATTCGGATGAGGATAGTGAGGAAATACAGTCTACACAATAAGAAAATTCGGGATCGAATAACCGATATAGGATTTAGGAGATAGGGATGCCTGCACTCAAAAAGTGTGCCAAAATATTCCAGATGCAAGTCACGAAGGATTTTTTGGGATATTTAAAAATAACTCACTTTTAGAAAATAAATAAATTATTTTTATATTTTTATAGCCAATTTTTTTTCAAATAAAGTATATAAAAAAATGTTTGCTCTTTTCATTATCATAGACAACCCCACCGTTATTAATAATAATTACATCAGCGTCGGCTTTGGTTCCAGATTAATTTTATGTATAATCAAATAATTTAGCGTATCTAATTGATTTTAAATCAACGATAAGAAATATTATAATCTATCAAATATAGAAGAAGGAAATTGCTAAAACTATTTTTTTAAAAAGTTATAAAATCGATAAGTTGATTAATCCTTAGTTTGTCTGGCTAAAAATAAATTTGAAAAATAATCATGACATTAATTCCATAAATATACTTTTTAATATAAAAATATCTTAATTTACATAAAATATTTTTGAGGAACTAGAGGTACCATTTGCATGGCCCGGCCTGCGTTAAAAAAATTTCGGCCCGGCCAAGCCAGGATTTTTTTTCAAAGGCCTGGCCCGGGTTTAAAAATTTTAGGCTCGGCCCGGATATTTAAAAAAAAATTTGGGGGCCCGGCCCGGATTTAAAATTTCTTTAGGGCCGGCTCGGAATTTTTTAAAATTATATTCGACCTGGTATACACAATTCACCTATTTGGTATTTTATCATATTTTTCGACGAGTATTATCATTTAATAAGCAAGCATATTAGCTAATGTTGTTAAACGGCTCGTTTTGAGCCGATTTTTAAAAACAGCTAACTCAATATTTTCGCCAGAAAAATATTGACTAAGCCTCGAAATTTTGATACTATATGTCTAGACCTTTGCTCCTTCTATGAGCAAAATTTTCAGGCTTGCGTAATATTTTTCTGGATAAAAAATGAGTTAGCCGTTTTTAAAAATCCGCTCAAAACGAGCCGTTTAACAACACTAATTTATTTTTAATCTAAACAGATATATAGTATATTACAAATTGATACTATAAAAAATTTGTGTAAATAATATTTTGAGAATATTTCTATATTAATTGTATTTATAAAAAATATAAAATTGAAATTTTAATTAATAAAAAATATAACATATATTATATAATAATGTATTTAATCCTTTGCGTATTTATTCCATGGCAGGAAAACTATAATTATATTATGTAATAGATACTATGAGTGTTAGCTAGTGTTAACCTTCACCAAAAATTATATTAATCATAACTATATATAATCATTAAAACCATATCTAATTGACGAATATAATAATTCATGTTGTATAAATTTTTTAAAAAAATACGGCCCGGCCCGGACCGGGCATTTTAAAAAAAAATTTCAGGCCCGGCCCGGGCCGGGCTTATGGTTGGGCCTGCAGGTCTCTGATATAAATAATTGACGAAATATTATTTATATTTTTTTATAACTAACCTTCTTCTCTTTTTTTAAAAAAATAATAACTGCCAATTTTATTGAATTATTTTCCTTTTAAAAAAAATCTTTATTTATTTTATTTTTTTAAATAATCAATAAATAACCATTGTGTTTCGATAGAATAATATTTTCAAAAATTAAAAATACAGGTGAAAACAAGTTAACATTGCAATTTATTATCGATTTATTATGGCAAATAAAAATTATGAAGTTAGTTTATTTATGGGAAAAATATTATAAAGTTATATTTTAAAAAAAAATGAAAAGAAGCATAAATAAATTGTAATAGAAAAAATAAAAGGCAAAAGCAGGTTAAAAAGAGAGAGAAAAGAAGTAAAATATGGTTTGTTCTATATATGTGCCAAGGATATCCTATGAAAGACATTATCGATAATATTTATTATATAAATAATTATTATTATAAATACAATGTTGTATATAATATGTATATTTGTAATTATTTAAAGCAACATTCAAACAAAATAAGAAGCACGCTAATTTGACAATATTGAACTCCTTTGTTAAATATCAACGGAACCAGAAACGACCTATTCTACACAGTGCATTTATGATAAATTAACAATGATAAAAGTCAATTTTAGTCTGATATTAATTTTAAAGGTCAACATCCAAACGCGTAGCTAGGAATTTTCTCTAGAGGGGGATAATTTTTAAAATATTCCAAAAAAAATCATAAAATTTATTTTGGAGTTATTAATTATTGAACATCTAAAATTTGGTGAATTTATTAAGACTAGTGACTATAAAAAAATTGATAACTTTTAATAGCCAAATAATCGTAAAATTATCAGATATTATAATTTATAAATTTTGACGAATTCCATTATAAAATATTAAATATATAAAACCTGCAAAACCCCCAAACTGAGTATAATTTTCGACTCGTCATTTATAGAACCTGTTAAATCTTCTAAATGGGTTCTGAAAAAAAGTTTGGCCTAGTGGTCATGTGACACTTTATAATGATGACACTTTACCACTCAGTCATTTGATAACGTGACTTTCATCATGCGCCACTTTATCATGAAATACTTAAAACTTAATATACAGGTTTTCCCATTCAAAAAAAGGAAAAGTCCCAATCAAAAAAGGAAAAGTTTCTATCATAAAAGGAAAAGGTCCGATCATAAAAGGAAAAAGTCCGATCAAAAAAGAAAAAGTGTTAAACAAAAAAGGAAAAGGTTCAATCAAAAAGGAAAGTGTCAATCAAAAAAGAAAAAGTCAATCAAAAAAGGAAAATTCCCTTTCTAAAAAGGAAAATCATAATTTTTTAAATTTTTTTAAAAAATATTTAAATTTTTATTTATTTTTGTCATTCCTTCATATTTTATTTCTAACTTTTTGCCATTTCTTTACAGTTATTTTCTTACTATATCTTTTCTCAATTTATTTCTAACTTTTTACGATTTTCTTTACTTTACTTTTCTTACTATATCTTCTCTCAATTTATTTTCTCATTTTGACAATTCTTTTGTATTTTTAAAAAAAATTAATAAATTTCCATTTTTTTTAACAATTCTTTACGTTTTTATTTCATCATACATACAATATTCTTTTTATGATTTTTTCATTGTAATCTTTTACATACATTTCTAACCTTTTCAATCTCTTTAAGTCATTTTTAATCTTTATTTTTTTGAGCTTTTCTCAATTTTTTTTCTTCTCATTTTTGATAATTATGATTATATTTTATTAATTACATATCGTTTGGTTACAGTTTAAACTATTTAATTTTAAAAAGATACATTATAACCAAACGATTAATTTAATTTAGCAATTGCAATTAAATACAATAATCATTCTTAAATTTTTATTTTTAAAATTATCAAAAATGAGAAGAAATAAATTGAGAAATGGTCAAAAAAATAAAGATTAAAAATGACTTAAAGAGATTGAAAAGGTTAGAAATGTA
Source organism: Gordionus sp. m RMFG-2023 (assembly GCF_954871325.1). NCBI lineage: Eukaryota > Metazoa > Nematomorpha > Gordioida > Chordodea > Parachordodidae > Gordionus > Gordionus sp. m RMFG-2023. The sequence continues at coordinate 25,082,829 of NC_088775.1, forward strand.
TGTAAAAGATTACAATGAAAAAATCATAAAAGAATATTGTATGTATGATGAAATAAAAACGTAAAGAATTGTTAAAAAAACTGGAAATTTATTAAATTTTTTTAAAAATACAAAAGAATTGTCAAAATGAGAAAATAAATTGAGAGAAGATATAGTAAGAAAAGTAAAGTAAAGAAAATCGTAAAAAGTTAGAAATAAATTGAGAAAAGATGTAAGAAAATAACTGTAAAGAAATGGCAAAAAGTTAGAAATAAAATAAGAAGGAATGACAAAAATAAATAAAAATTTAAAAAATTACGATTTTCTTTTTTGAATGGGAATTTTCCATTTTTGATTGACAATTTTCCTTTCCTTTTGGGAATTTTCCTTTTTCGATTAACACTTTTCCTTTTATGATTGGACCTTTTCCTTTTTGATTGAACCTTTTCCTTTTTTGATCGGACCTTTTCCTTTTATGATTGAAACTTTTTCTTTTTTGATTGGGACTTTTCCATTTATGATTGAAACTTTTTCTTTTTTGATTGGGACTTTTCTTTTTTTGAATGGTGTCACAATGAGGCGATTTGTCATTGTGAATCAAAACCTAAATAAAAAAGAAATTAATAATTAGGAATGTTGAAAGTAAGGCTTTTGAGACCTAAAATAAAAAAAGAAAACAAACAAATATATATATAAAAAGGAAATTAATAATAATTAGGAATCACGAAATCATAAAATCAACTTTAATCCTTTATTGAAAATTATAACATTATCAAATTAACAAAATTATAATAGTAAACATAAAATTAATAAAAAATAAAAATAAAATACAAAAAGTTAATAAATTAAAAAAGATCTTTTTGTATGGTAAAAATTGGCCTTTTTATACTCTTTTCAATCTTCTTAAAACTAATATTCATAACTATTCAAATATAATATTTTTATCACGCGTTATAATAATAAATCCAAAAGAATTCTTTATGCAAATTAAATATAAAGTACAACAAAATCCAAAGAATTCTTTATGCAAATTAAATCTAACATTTACAACAAATGGGAAACCCTGTATTTGAAAAGTTAAATTTTGATAATATCTGATTTTTGACTTTTCCGTTTAAATTTCGATATTTAAAAATTAAATTAATTTTTTCTGTATTTTTTTATTGAAAAAAACTAATATTTTGATTTTCATAAGTGTAATTTTTTTAACTTAATTATCATCTTATCTAGGGAAACAGGGGACATTAGCAACAAGAATGACTTTAATTTATACTTTTTGTTAGTAAGTAACTATAAATCAATATATCACGAGTAAAAAATATAGATAATTTATAAAATATTTGATTGCATTAAATATGGGTAATAGCTTTTAAAAATGTTAAAGAATCCGATAGTCCATAATTTTAAACAATCGTTTTTTATTTTTTAATATTTCTTTGAGAGGTATGGTGTTGTCTCCATTATGACTTGAAGATATAGGGCCTTATGTTTTTACATATGAATCCCATCTAAAATTAACAAAGTGTTGGGTGAGAACATTGATATAGAGATGGAATTCCATAATGCCATTCTTCAACACAATTTGTTGTTCGGGCGACACCTTCTAACGTCGAATTGTGTTTGTTCATAATCTTACATTATAGAGAAGAGCAGCAAAATTATTTCGAAAATTTCTACGTCTACATTATGGCTCATAACCTACGCAATCAAAGCCAGCCTGCACCGCTTATACAGCACCAGGAGTTGACGCCAAATAACTCCCTCGAGGGACAACCCAGTGACCCTACTATTGCAGCCATAGTAACCGCAATGCAAGCAATTTCTACGCAAATGGCTGAACTTACGAGGGAAAGTAATGAAAGGAGACGTCGATCTCCGTCACCACATACGTCAACCCCACGTCGCCAAGGACGAGCACAAACCCCCCCTCCCTCCACCGCCACCAGATATAACCACAGCATCACCAGTCCCCGCCGTGCCACTCACTCCGCCTGAAAAATATGATAAAATGCGCAAAGTGTGGGCAGGACTGCAGCAGGACCTAATCGACCCAAATGCGCCAGCGTCAGGGATCGGCATGAAATCAAGCACATAGCCAATGTGCTGGATATTATAAACGAGACCTCGGACCCAAGGTTAATGGAAGAGATGACCAAACGCATAAGGGTTCTAGCCTTAGCCATACACTGGAACTGGCAAACGGCAATCAATAATGATGCATCGTACCAAGAAAAGTTCTTAGGTGCAGAGGAAATCAAAGTATTCCGGGAAAGCCGGCCCTTTCAGGACAGGGGCTACGACCCCTCCACGTCCAACGCATATAGGAGACCCGAAAGAAAGGAGGCGGCCACCACCAAGGGCAAGAAAAGGAAGTAGTCTTGCCCCGGACACCACCAACTCTATTCCTACCTCTTCTCTTCTACCTTTACCCGCTACACTACCTTCTACTTCTCAATACGCAACCCTTCCGGGGGAGGTTGCGACGGGTGACGGACCACCGGCCCTCCCGCAGAGAGCAGTTCAGCAGCCACTATGGCTAGCAAAAGTGAATGAATTTCTTAGGCTGCTGAGGCATAAACTCTTCTCTCCGGATGACAACGATTCGGACTCAGGCACAGACTAGTGTCAGAAAACGATAATCAACCTCCCCCGTTGATACGTCCGACTGCTAGCGCTGCTGACGAATCGGACACGCCGTCCTTTCTGTCGGAGGATTCCGGGATACCTGAATGGTGGACTCCTAGCCCGCCATCCGTCTCCCTACCCTCTCACAGCTCGGGGAGTGACGACTCCGATGAGTCTATCATCGCGGAACTAGATGACTCTATCTACAGCACGGATGATCCTGGTATTCCCCAGGTAGGTTCCACGGCCACTCCGGATCTACCCGGCATTCTCGCTGGCATCAATCGATCAGGAGGGCGGGGGATCTTCACAGACGAACAGCTCGAAGCCCTTCCCACGCTGAACATCAGCACTGCCCGACTCTCCGAAGGACCACTGATGTCAAACTTCACCAGGAGAGTAGCAAGACGCGGATTTCAACCGAGACTGGACCATTTGAAGATAAACAATAATAACAACAGCTTCTTCCGCCACAATGATCCAGTCAGAGTCCACAATAAATATCGCGACATCATTCTGCAATTAGTCGTCGCGAATATCATTGAACCATCCTATTCACCAGCGCAAATCTGCTCTCCGCTTTACGTTATTCCTAAAGCGGATGGATTTTCAAGGGTCATCAGTGATTTCTCCCAAGTATCCAAAAATTTCTTACATTATTCTTTCAAACACAAGTCGATACCACTAATGTCTACTAAATTGGATCAAGCCAAATTTGCTTGTAAAATCGATATAAGATCGGCGTTCTTCTCTATCCCCTTAGCTGAGAGTATCCGACCATTCTTTGGAGTCAGATTCAACAATACCAATTACGCTTACAAGGTTCTGCCCATGGGCGCGTCATTCAGTCCTTACTGTTTACAATCGATAATTCTTGATGCCTGCGCCAAAACGGTAAGAAAAGCCTTTTACAACGTATATTTGGACGATATCCTCATCTACGGAGACAATGAATTCGACGTTCAGATCACTCCGTTGTACCCTGGAAGGATGGGGTCTTCAGATAGCCCCGGAGAAATCAGTCCTTGACCCCACAGATAAAATTACCTATTTAGAGGTCCCGATTGACCTTACAAACAAAACCATTTTAGCAGACACTAATACGAGACGGCGGCTCGAGAAATGTTTGCAGATATTCAGACGACACTCCTACCAACATCTCGAGCTAGGACGAGATCTAGCGGCAAAGGTCCTAGGAGTCGTCATCCATTACGCGTACACCATAACCGGGATGTCCAGATTGTTCTCGCCGTATTACATCACGATGAACAATGCACCCCTCACCCCGGTCACCGACACATACCTCGCCTTCTGAAAGGCTAGTATAATAATCGAAGCAATGAAAGAGCCCTTGGCCCTGCGATACTATGCAAATACACCCGTCTATACGGATGCCTCGAATTCGCACATAGGGATCTGTCTATGGGACACTGAATTCACTTCTGTCTCTTACAACGAAGCCTGCCTCCTCTTCAACATCCCCAGTCATGCGATTGCACACATCAACGCGAAAGAGGTATTAGTAGCAGGAATGGGTGCTATATTGGCACTTAGCTACGGTCAACGACCTATGATCTTTACCGATTCCACGGTAACTTATTACACGTTCAGGAAAGGAGGATCAAGATCCCCATCCATAGAGATCGTCGTTACACAAATTCTACAGAAACTCGGACTTGCCAACTTCACCAGTGTCTCGCAAAATATTCAATGGATCCCATCAGAGAACAACCCAGCCGATGAGCCCTCGCGAACCTGGATGACCCACCGAGAGCACCTTGATCTTTTTGAAGACAGGATCCTGACAGGGCAAATAACCCTACAACAAGAGGAAGCTTCCCTATTTGGTGAGGAATCAACCATCGATACTCCTTCCTTAATTTCCAATCTACCCAGCATGGAAACCACACAATCATACCATTGGGATGCCATCTCGATTAACTCCAACGACCTTGCAACAAACTAATCAAAAATTCTCAACAATAATAAAACAACAGAACAATTCATCCCCACAATATTTATTTATATAAATACTCTTATATTATATGTTTAGACATTATTGTTTTTCTTTCTATATTTGTAATATCGAAAATTTTTGATTAGTTATAAAGCCTTAGGAATACCAAAGCCATAAAGGCCTAGGTATTCATTTACATCCCACTTTCCCGCAAATAGGGGAAAGTTGAAAGGATGTAACGGCGAAAAAAATATTTTTTTACTGGGATTTCTATGTCCTCGGATTTATGTCTTCTCAAAGTAGGAGATAAGCTTAGATGAGCCATTCAATTCTTCAAATATTTCTGCCAAGGTATTAAATGAATTTCAACATCATCCTCTGGGACATTTGCAAAGGTCTATAAACACATGCTATACAATCGAAAGTCATCATTAGACATACTTTTTCGCAAATCATATTTCTAATATGCTCTGTTTTAGATTAAAACAACATCGGGCAAATGGATATCCCGCCCTAAACGCATTTATGGGTGCCTTTTCGAAATCCACCAATATTTTCCTCGGATGTGCCCCCTGGTAATAATTGTTTCAGCTCCTAAAATAATTTAAATTATAACTCTTAAAATATATATAATATGATTGCGTTTATCATCCTTGCATATGTACATGCCGTTTTATTTGGTAATAAGCAATATATACCAAGAGGATTCGCGCCCGGTACAATTTGAAAGTGGATGGGATAAAGTTAGATTGTAAGAATATTTCAGCTACAATTTTAAAGGTACCATCACATATCCATATAATCTATCTTGATAATCCTTCGAGTAGTTCGTTCGTGCTCAACATTATAAATCTTAAATTATCATTCCCAGACCCAGAATTGTATTTGAGCATATCCCTGTGACATTCCGGATTAATGAAGAGATCCGTCGGGATTGGAGGCAATATAATAGCTGAATTTTGCCGATGTAATCGATAAAGGGCTGACTTATTTGGCATAACCATCAATGTATTATTATCATAATTTAATAGTGTAGTTGCACGGACCAAAGAAGGACTAGAATACTCCTTTAATTTTGATTTCATTTCTGAAGAATTGCATTTTGAAATTTATTTTTGGCGCACCTCCAGCTTATTGATTTATTTTTATATGTTCTAAATTTCGTATATTAATAATTTTGATATTAAGAGGGATGATTTATTGTAAATCCAAATTATAACATTATAATTAATATAAATATATTTTTTAATACATAATAATATAGAAAATAGAATTATATAGAGAAAATAATATTATTATATTTATGGATTAATACAAAACCTTAGTTTTTAAAAAATTGTAAATCTTTTTGAAAAAACGATTGACTTAAAAAATATCAATAAATATATTTTTTCAAGAATTTTAAGAGATAAGAATTTTTTTTATTGTTAATAATAAACATAACAATAACACCATACTTAAATTTTCTTAATTCATAATTTTTAGTGTCGCGCGATAAAGTTTAGAATGATAAAGTGTCGTCGTGATAAAGTGTCTTCATGATAAAATGTCGACGTGATAAAGTGTTGTAGGATAAAGTGAGGTGTGATAAAGCGACGAGGATAATTTTCGACTCGCCATTTTTAGAATAAGCTAAATCATCTAAATGTGATCTGGAAAAAATATAAAAATAAATTTTTAGAGCAATAATGTATATAAATCAGAGACCTGCAGAGGTACCATTTGCAAGGCTCGGCCCGGATATTTAAAAAAAAATTTTGGGCCCGGATTTAAAAAAAAAATTTTTTAGGCCCGGCTCGGAATTTTTTAAAATTATATTCGACTTGGTATATATATAAAAAATACACCTTGGTATTTTATCATATTTTTCGGCGAGTTTTATCATTTAAGAAGCAAGCATATTAGCTAATGTTGTTAAACGGCTCGTTTTGAGCAGTTTTTTAAAAACGGCTAACTTAATATTTTCGCCAGAAAAATATTGACTAAGCCTCGAAATTTTGATACCAGGCATGCGTAAAATTTTTCTGGAGAATAAATTGAGTTAGCCGTTTAAAATCGGCTCAAAACGAGCTATTTTTTTTTTAAATCTAAATAGATATTTAGTATATTATAAATTGATACTATAAAAAAATTTGTGTAAATAATATTTTGAAAATATATATACTAATTATATTTATAAAAAAAATAAAACTGATATTTTAATTAATAAAAAATATGTATCTAATCCTTTGCTTATTTATTCCATAGCTTGAAAACTATAATTATATTATGTAATAGATACTATGAGTGTTAGCTATTGGTAACTTTCACCCAACATTATATTAATCATCTATATATAATCATTATAACCAAATCTAATTGACGAATATAGTAATTCATGGTGTATAAATTTTTTTTAAAAAATTTTACGGCCTATCCCAGCCCGGGTATTTAAAAAAAAATTTTCAGGCCCGGCCCGTGTATATTTTAAAATTTAAAATACGGCCCGGGTCTGGTACCCGGGCTTAGGGCCGGGCCTGTAGGCTCTGATATAAATTATATAAATATTATCGTTTAATAAAAAAATAGCCCTACATTTAAAAAAAAATATTGGAAATATAGATTAATGAACAAAATATTTTTAAGATATAAACCGGCATTTTTCAAAAAAATATGTGCAATCTTCATTTTGATTGAGAAAAATTTTCAAATCGGTATTTGATGTCAAATTCCTTTGTAGATAAAAAGGGCTAACCCATTTAATTTAATTTATTCTATATTCACGGGTAAAGTATTTTTTGTTATGAAGTTTTTATTTTTCTTGAAAAAAAAATTCGTTTATTTGTGCAACAAGATATATAATAATTTTAATATATTAAGAAAAAGTATCAGATTAAGAACCGTTTGAAAAATCAAGAAGCTTTCATATATCTGACTTAATAAAATTATCCAAACGTGGATAAAGAGATTTATGTTATAATATTCTTATATTGATTCTATATTTTAACGATGGGCCTACCTTGGTGCCCATATTTGAGATATATGAATATTCACAAAGCTTTAGCTTAAACTCAGCAATTCATAATTTATGAAATTCCATAATCAAAATTTACATTAACATAATACTTTCTGTGATTTCCATTATGATAATATATTTTTTTTTTCTATGATGTAAATTTTTTGCATTATTAAATTTATATAAAATTCTTAAATTGTTATAAAATTTTTGGGAATAAAAAATTTTAATTGAAAATAATTCTTGTAGTTAAATTTAGATATTAATAGTACCGAATTGACCAGGATACTTATCCCAGGTAATTGTGGTTTACAAAAACCCAAAGGTAAAAGAATTTTTTTTATATACATTTAAAATATAAATTAAAACACAACGCAGTGCTACTAAAATTTTTGTAAAGTAATTTTTTTTAAAAAAAACTATGAGATGGTTTATAATTTTAATTATGATAATAGGCCTAATACTCTTAACTAGGTTTTTGTATATGATTTGTATTATAAATCTCTTAATAAGAGGTTTAATGAATTTGATTTAATTGGTCATTTATTTACAGTGTTGTTATTTTTTATAATATATGTATTATTCATAATTGGTAAAAATTTGATAAAGTTATAGAAAAAATTGTGAAACTGTTTCTGTTAGTAAAATGGGTAATATTAACTGTGAGTTAGAGATGGTGCTTAATAAACTGAGGGAACAGTGGGAAAAAATAGATATTTTTATTATAATGGTGATAAAATGAGAGATATTAAATATCTTTGTAATCCTAATAAAAGAGGTTGTAATAATTTTAAATGCGAAAAATATCCTATGGGCATTGTTAAAAAACATATTAATGTTGTTAAAAAGCCTCTAAATTCCGAGTTGAATTTATGCAAGAATTTAGATTCTAATGAAATTAAGATTTCAAATAGAATAAACGTAAATCAGCCGTTTGAAACATATAAAATTTTAATGGCTGAAGGATGGAATAAACAATGTCCGTATCCTCGGGTTTAATTATACGTACATTGACATGTTGTTTGATAAGGGTGCTAGTATTTCTAAAATGTCAAGAGAAAATTTTTATAAATATTGACCGCATGGCATTATTGAAGAGGAAAAAATGTGTGTTAAACAATTTGATGGATCCGAAATTAAAGTTTTGGGTAAAACTAAATGAGATGCTGATACTACATAAGTTTGGATTTATGAGTGGTAGAAAAAATGTAGAAACCATTATGGGGTGGAATTAGATTACTAAAATCGGACTTCGTAATAACTATTGTAATTTTTTTTATCATAGATAGTGAATTGGCTGCTGATGATGCCAAAAGAAAAATAATTGCGGATATTATCCGAAATAAAATTCGAGAAAGAGAAATGTCTAATTTATTTAGCGGAGGAAATAGTCCTGTCGTTAATAATATTCTCGAGTATCCAGAGTAAGTTGGAGCCGAGTAGTTCTAAAATAAATATGGAAATTGATAAGGATCAAATGATGAATTTTGAAATTAATGAAATAAAATTAATAATGCTATATATATTTTGGTTAAAAAATATAGTATATTTGAAGAAAAGTAAGGACATCGTAATGATTATCAAGTAGACGTTAAACTTAAAGAAGGTTTTTCACCAATTTTTTTGGCATGTCGAAGAGTTCCTTTTGATTGGAAAAAGGAAATAGAAGACGAATTAGACAAATGGGGGAATGATGGGATTATTATTCCGATTGAATATAGTGAATGGGTCACTCCATTGGTTCCAGTGAAAAAGTCTAATAAAAAGTTGAGGCTATGTGCCGATTTCCGAGTAAAATCCAGTGGTTGTTGAAATAACCAATTGCCTAGAATTGATGAATTTTGGCCAATTTAAAGGGCGCAAAATATTTTTTCAAGGTTGATTTTTATCCGGCTTATTAGCAGTTCTTTGAATGAGGAAATACGTAAATTGTTTACGATACAGACTACTAATGGATTATTTGCTTTGTAGGTTACCGTTTGGATTAAGTGTGTCAGCGTCAATTATTTAGCGTATAATGGCAACAGTTTTCCAGGGCCTAGAAAAAGTTTTTTATTATATGGATGATGTGTTGATTACTGGTGCAACACCGGATCAACATAATCAACTGTTTGAAGAAGTTTTCAAAAGAATTCGTGATAAAGGTCTGAGGGCCAGCAAAGAAAAAAGTGTTCTTAGGATAACAGAAGTCATCTATTTGGGACATCAAATTAATGGGATGGAGATGAAACCTTTGGATAAAAATTTGAAAAATATATCGAATATGAAGCCGCCAACAAATAAGGCAGAGGTTCAATTGTTTTTGGGTAAAATATTATCAATAGATTTTTGGATGATTTTGGCAAGGATTGCAGCACCTTTATATAAATTATTACAAAAAGGAGTACATTTTGAATGAGCCAGTGAACAACAAATAGCATTTGAAATGTTGCGGAAAATTGAAGAATGCTTGTGTCTCCTATCCAGGTTCTTGACGGCTAACAACGATTTAGAAATAATATTAGCTATTGATGTGCCTAACTAAGGTGTTGGGTGCATTATTACATTTAATTGATGGTTAAGAAAGACCAATTATATTTTTTCCCAGAGTTTTCCGAGAAGTGGAAACACGATATTCCATTATTGAACAAGAAGCGTTAGCGTTCATTTTTGGTCTAACCAAATGCCGGGAATATTTAATCGGGAAAAAATTTGTAATTTATACCGATCATAAACCATTAATTAATTTATTCAAGGATAACTGAGAATTAATGTTGTCACCCAGATTACAGTGTTGGTTTTTATTAGTGGGAAGTTTTAATGTGGAATTAAGGTATCGGCTGGGTAAAAAAAATTTCACACCGATATTTTATCAAGATTGGGATCGAGCGATGAAGATCTCTATATAATAAAAAATAAAGTCATTGATAATGAGAAAGTGTTGATTCCTTTTTTTTCTCGGATGTTAAAAGGTGGTTCTACAAATTGGGAGGATCTTAAACTCAATACTTTAAACGATAAGGAATTGAGTCAAATAAAATTTTTAACAGGGAAAAAACCGTGGAAAAATAATTGTCAAATTTATAGAAAAATTGAAAAGAAATTGCCCTTTGGGGATAATTATATAATGCGGGGAACCTAATTCCTTTTAAATTATATTGTAAAATTGTTAATTTATTATATGCCGGAAATCAGGGTTGGGCTAAAATGAAATCTTGTGTTCGTGAATATGTATGGTGGCTTGGTATGGGTAATGATATTGGAAAAATTACAAGGATAAGTATTCGCTGTAATTCGTGTACTGCTATGCCTCGTAAAGAGGTTGGGAGTAATTAGATCAAACCAAAATGACAGTCAGAACGTATTTACATCGATTTCTTTGATTTGAATAAAAAATCATACTTTTTAGTGGTTGATTCATATTCAAAGTGGATAGAATACGAGGAGGTACATGGTTATACCATAAAATTATTATTAGAAAATTACGGGAATTAGGGGCTAGGTTATGTTTACCGGATTCTATTGTTTCCAATGGAGGCCCAGCTTTTGTAAACGTAGATTTTAAACAGTTTTGTGCTGAGTCACAGACCAAACACATTCTTGCTCCACCATATCATCCTAGTTCGAATGGACAAGCTGAGAAGATGGTAGCGATTTAAAAATTGGCCTAGAAAGGCTGAAAAAGATAAATGTGAGATTTATATGTCTCTGTATTATCTTAATTCTCGCAACCGAGAAGATGTCACTCCTTCGCAATTGTTTCTTGGTGGAAGAATTCCGTTGGATTTGTTAGAATTAAAGAAAAAGAGTTATATAATCCCGTTAGACCAAAAGGTAAGGTTTAGTGTGGGACAAATTATATGGCCTCGTTTATTCAACAATAAAGAGAAAAAATGGGAAAGGGGTAATATAATAGGAAATATGGGTACGAGATTGAATGGTATAGCGTTCGAGGATGGAAAGGAGACGAGATTAATAAGAAACATGTAAATAGTAATAAGTTTAAAAACAATATATATGTTTATAAATGTGTATAATCTTTAGGTGAATGGGTTTGTGACAGATAAATTTAACTAAATATTTATGACCAAATCAATGTATAAGTGTGACCATAAGGGGTTTTTAATGAGGTTGCCTTATAAATTTAATATGAGGGTAAATTTATGCGGCTATTGGGTTTAAATTATTACTCCCAGCTATTGAATGTAAAGGATAATGTGTTAAATGGGCATTAACATTAATATTGGTTTTGGTTACTCTATAATATGATGGTTTACGATTGCTTGATATTGTAGTTCACATTAATGTGAGTAACACAGATGTACTGTGTAGCAAGGGAAAAAAAAGATGAAATTAATTGATTTATGGTATAATTCTGAGGGTAATTAATAAAATTAGTTGCGATAAGTAACATTTTCAATTGTTGTGAAAATGAAATGGGGTAATAAAAATTGGTTGAAAATAGTGATGTCAGGTTCATTGACCGTATATTTTTTTTAAAATAATTGTAAATTGCTAAAGAAAAAAAGTTTTTATTTTTCCCAATTTGACTTTATACACCACACATTTTATTTTACAATTGTAAATTAATAAGTAGTTTTTAGTTGTGTTAATTTTTTTAAAAAAATTGTTTCTTGGTATTTTATATTTTTTCTATAAAAAAAACTGTTATAAATTTAAAAGGATATTTTTTTTGTAAAATTCTTAATTTATAAAAGGAAGCTTTTTATTAAAGTTGTTTTAATAAGTCAAAACTCATAGATTTGGACAGCCATTACCTTCAAGTAACGCTCATCGCAAAAAATATGAGTTTACAGATGAATGTTGATATTCAGAAGGAGAACCACCGACAATATGGTTCGACTCTATAAAGAAGAGACGATGTTATAAGTGTTAATCAGAGGATCACATCAAGGATCAGTGTCAATTACCGTCCATAAGATGGAGTCAGCTTCTGGTAAGTCGGATTCAAAGGGCGACAACAAAAAGATTAGCTTGAGAGTTTGTGACGAACACTATTAGATAGCCTATGGTTAGATAATTCCACCGCCTCCGCGCAGATAATGAATAGGATTTGTCCACTGAATATAGCTCAGCTCAACACAATAGCCCGGAAATGGTGTGTGAAGCCAGTGACGAATGCCGCTGTTGAAAGAACGATTATACCAGCTACAACGGTGGTTGCCACGGAGACATATGGGAAAATTTCATGTTAATACGAGTATAATATTTTTTTTATATAGCAATTTTCTTTTACTTAGTCTGTAGTAAATTTATAACGTTTTAAATACTGTTTGTTATATACCATGTATAATATATTTTTGTGTTTTTGGTAAATGCCTCTGGCCTATAAAGGGGTGGCATGTCATAGCCTTGCATAATTTTAAATAAACAATGATAAAGCAACCGTCAATCAACAATATTTAGAATTAAATAATAATATTAATTAATAATATGATTATTATGGTATGAAAAAATAAATTTTTTTTTTCGAATATGTAAAATTTTCGATCATTATTAAATTTATATAAAAATTCTTAAATTGTTGTGAAATTATCATGGTAATAAAAAATTTTAATTGAAAATAATTCTTGTAGTTAAATTTAGATAAAGATAGTAAGAAGTGTTATATACAGGAGCAAGATAACATTAAGGAAAAAAATAGATTTTATTGTGTCCTTAGGCTCTAGTTGATAGTAATAAGACCTGCCGAAGTTAAATCCCTTTTTATGCTTTCGTTTCTTTGAGAATACTTTAGAAAAACGGCCCCGTAGGATTGACAATGAAGATTAGGTCTACCTTTGGCATCAGTGTTTATTATATATATCTAAAAATAATTCGTTATTTAATATTTTATTCGATTCATATTTTACTAATAAGAATAACAAAATTATTCGAATCAAAAATTCGACTCAAATACGAATAAGGGAAATATATCTATCGAATAATTTTTATCTATTATTTAAATAAATTATTCGTACATTTTTAATTTCATATAATTTCAAATTTTTCGTATAATTTTAAATGAAATAATTTCTAAATATTTAAAATTATTTGTAATATTCTAAAATATCGAAATTATTTTTAAATATATTATATTAATCATAAACATTCAAAATTATTCATAAATATATGAAATTCTTAAACATAAGATGTTTCAAGCGGAACTATTTCAATATTCCATTTTTTCTTTTTGAAAATATTTTTATAGAATTAATTTTCTCGAATATTCAACAAATCATATCGAATATATTCAGTTCGTATGAATTCAAATAATATAATTATTTTATTTGAAAATATTGTTTATACAGCATTGTTTGCATAAGTATGGTATTGATATGTAGCAGTTATCCTAAACTTAATTTCTATTAATCCCTATACATGCTGGAAAATGAGGAATATGTGTCATCAAAAATTCATCAATGAAGCATAGCTCTGAATTTACTAAGCTCCCATATAAAATAATAATATGATTATATTTTTCTTAAATCTGTTTTTGTATAAGGCATAAATCAAATATTTAACATAATCTTATGAAAATAAAAAAATATCTTTACTAAGACCTTTAGAGAAGTAGTAACATTATGCAGGTAGTATTTATTATAAAAATCTTCATGGGCCTTAATTATTTGATCAGGCATGGCTCAGGTTGGCAGTAAAAAAATATATAAGCCCAGGCATGGGCCATATTTGATATCAAAAAAAATTTCAAAGTCTGGCTCATGCTCATATTCCAAAATTAATTTACTGTAGAAAATAAATAAAATTTCAGTTTATAAGTTAGTCATTTTGTTTGCAATACTGAAATTTATTATTACTAGAAGAAAAATATTGGAATATTTTTCTGTTAGCAACTGTTTATTAGCTAAATTAAAATAAAAATTCTTTAGGCCCAAGCACGGCTGAAGCCTATCAAATAAATTAATCCTGACCCGGCTCAGGCCTTCTAAAAGAATATTATATAAGGCACATGCCCTGCAGCCTATGAGCCGGGTATGGGCGTCTGGGCCGCGGATCTGATTTATTATCGATAAAAAAATGATAAACTCTTTAAAATGTCTATTAGCTATTAGTAGTCAGCCTAAATCTTATAATTGTAATTAGAGGTCAATTCTTTCGGCTTTCTATATTAGGCCATTCAATAATTTATATATTTTCATATATTTTATCAGATCAAAATTATTATTACCAAAAAATAATATTATCTTATAGAATATATTTTAAAAAAATTAATCTTTTTTATAATTTTATTTAGATACAATTCTATAATATTTTATTTGTTAGGGATCGTGATTAAAATACTTATAATATATAACTTTATATTATACCTTCTTACATTCCCCTACCATATTGTACTATTTCATTTCGTTAAAAATATTTATCCATTAATATTAATTTAATTTATAAATTTTTCCAGGTCTGATTTTCTAAATTTTCTAAATTATTAAACATTCAATTAAATGTTTATATACTAAGAATATGTAACTTTGGTTGGATTTGTTCTCACAAAAAAATTGATTTGACCATAAATTCATAAATACACCAACCATCAACCCTTTTACCTCATCCACCATCCCATATTTTACCCAGTCCAAGATTTTCAACTTACCATTATCCAAGCTAGATATTTTTTCATTTAACATCAAAAAAACTGGAAGAGAGAGAAGAATAAGTTTAAGATTTTCTTACAAAAACCCAATTTAACCAAATTAAAATAGTCATATTTTTATTTTAAAGGAATTAAAATTTAAATGTTCTTAATACTTTTTTTTAAATTCTCAAATTTTATATTATTTTATCTTTGGCGGCATTATTATAAATGATACATATTAGTAACAAATTATGTACTATATTAACTTTTCTTTATATTATTACTTGTATTTAAAGTATCAATTTATATACTTTTAAATTGTTAATATGAGTTTGCAGCTATGTTTTATAACCGTAATTGATTTACATTTTTATAAAAAAAGTTATATTTTTTATTTACAAAAAGCTCATGAGAAAATTACTTTTCAATAGTAACAGATTTTATTTTTATACTTAATTGAAAAAATAAAGAAATCTTCGCTTGATAAATTAAATCCTAATATTTAAATTGAGCTAAATCCCTATTACTAATACCCATTCTACAAAGTAATTCCTCGCAATACAGACTACCAATATTTTATTATTTTTTAATAAATAAATTTAAAAATTTTAATTTAGTTAACCGTAGGTCCAAAGCTCTTTTTTTCTTTTGCCTTTCATTAGTTCTAAATCTATTTTATGATGAAACTGTCTAATTAACAATAGCCTAATATATTTTTACAATAATATTACATAATTTATAGAAAAAATTAATAGATAAAATAGTGCTTACTTTGTAGAAATAATTTAAAGTGGCGATGAAAATAATAAAGTTAAATATTACTATATGTTTAAAAAAATAAAAATAAAATAATTAAAATAGAATATGGCTGTTATTAGTGATCTGCATCGGGCCTAATTTTTCAAGCCCGGCCCGGCTCGAAATATTTTTTAAAAAGGTTTTGCCAGCTCATTCATTCAAAAAAAGCCAGCAATTAAATAATACATCACAGTAAGGATAAGTTTTGAGTAGTAACAAACCCCGAACCCGAATTTTTTTTAAAAAATTTTGCCGGCCCGGCCCGAATTTATTTAAATATAGAAATTGATTTATATAATTACTCAAAATAAAAGACATATGTTATATATCGTTTAGTTTCAATAAATAAAATCAAATATTTTTATTTTAGATAAAAAATTCAATATAAAATTGATAAATTTAGATATATTTAAAAAAAGTTCCAAGATCCGACCCGAACCGGCCGGAATTTTTTTAAAAATATTAAGCCCGGCCCGAACCCGATTATTTTAAATAAAATTAGACCCGAGTCCGGCCCGAAGCCCGTTCGGACCGGGTCCGACTCGTGCTGGGTACGGGCCGGGCCTAACTTTGCAGATCTCTAGCTGTTATAGGGTACGTTTTTTTGTAAAAATGTATATATATCTACCATTAATATTTTCTTAATACCAAATGGTGTTGGAATATAAGTAAGCCTTAGTTTCAGTCGCAGCGAGTTATTTACAATATTTTTTATTTTGATTAAAATCATATAATCAGCTGTTATATGAACATGTCATTCATTATAATTAAATATATATTTAGTTAATTCTTAAAAGCTTATTTTTCTCAAATCTTTTGATCACAGTTCAGTTTATGGCCATTGCAATGGCTAAAAATCCCAAGAATAAGTTTAATTTAACACTGCCAGCTGTAGAAGCCGATGAAGATAAGGGGTAAATATTGAATCGATTAAAATATCAATAAATTAATGATAGAGCCAAAGAAAAAGATGTTACCAAAAATTATGAGAAGTTACAAAAGCGTTTATCAGAATTGGACTTAGATGATTTTGAAAGAAATAGAATGGAACTCTTTTTTAGACAAAAATCACAAGTTAGCTATATTGATTAAATTTCGTTTAATATCAAGGACAAACTATCATTATAGTTGGGAGAACTAAATGCTGAAGATTTTGAAAATTTAGGGGAGTTAGGAGCAGGCAATGGTGGTGTTGTTACCAAAGCATTACATAAGCCAACTGGCACTTTAATGGCTAGAAAGGTATGATGAAAACATTTATAATTTTTTAGTTTAAGTAAATAAAAGTTTTGAGCTTTAACTAATTAGTTAATTTTATTATAATAGATGATTCATTTAGAAGTTAAACCAGACATTAGGACAAAAATTATTCGGGAATTAAAGGTAGAATTAAAATATATATTAAATTTAATAATGAATTTAATTTGAGCATAATTATGATAATTTTCAAATTAAAAAAAGTTTCAACAAGCCTCAATCAATGCCAATTTGTTGCTTGAGCATTCAACTAATAGTAAATAAATGCTCTAATTAGATTAAGTATATTGGCTCAAACCACAAAGCAATATTCTATCAAAATTTAAAAAAAAACAAAGGTGTACTGATGCTAGCTATATCAGGTAGAGACCTGTTAAATTAATATTTTTGGTCAATCCCTACCTAGAGCCTGGTAGCTATTTTTTAGACCTAGGTCTGGGCAGTTGCTGCTTGAATCTTTAAAGAAGCTTTTAGGCAAAGATAACTAACCCAAAATATTTATTTTATTTACTCTTTAAATGTTATACTTAAATATGAATACTTAACAATAACTGACGATTTAATGATATTTATCTATGTTTGTGGCTTGCAAGACCTTTATATCAGGTCTATACTCATGATTAGTGCTCTAATTGTAGATGGAATATTGCATTTATTTGAAATATTCATAAATACCAATTTGAATAATAATTATTTGTATACAAATGTTATGATTTGTTCATAATTAATTTAAACAAATATTATTTGAATAATTTTAAAAACTTTTAATCACATTTATCATTCCTATTATAAAAAATATTATTGCTATAATGTTATCAATTTACAATTCTGTATAAAAATTTTAATAAAGACATAATTGCACTGAAAACAAAAAGACAAAATGTATAACTTATTTGCACTGAAAAAAATATCACAAAATAATATTTACTTATTATACATAATAAATATAAGAATTAACACAATATATGTCGTAATTGAACTATTCAGGATCATCACAAGGTTTAAAGGGATAACTAAAAGTTAAATGATAATATGGTATTATCACATTTTAACGATGATAAAGAGGAATCTTATTTTAAAAAGCATTTTATGTGTGTTTCATTTTTTAATTTTAATGTTATTAATTAATTTTCAATATTGTTTTTTTGGTCTTATGAAATAAGATATGTCTAATATAGGGTATCAATCGATAGCTAATCAAAAGATCTATTCAATCCCCTTTAATCCAGTTTAGGTCTGGGGGGGGGTCAGGAATATTTTTATCAAAATAAAATATCAATAAGGAAATCAAATAAAAGCTAATTTAAATATCTTTTGCATCTCCATAATAACAGCATCAAGTAGTGCATCTTCTTATGGTAATTGTAAATCAATTTGCAATTGCCAAAAAAGTTGCAACAGTAAGAGATGCCAATGTTTTAAAAACGGTATTAATTGTTCCACAAAATGTCACTTGAATATTATTTGTGTAAATAATAAATAATTATGCAAAATTACATTTTAAATTTCAATTATCAAAATCAAATAAAATATGTGTTGATTATATGGTTTGAAAAAAATATATAATAGGGATGATTTGCTTGTAAAGAAGTGCAATAATTTATAACTACAATAAGAAAAATTTATAATGTCATTTTAAAATTTGTGAATAGATTGTTTAAAATATAGCCTCCAGAAATTTTGATATTTAAAAATATTACATATTAGATTAAGTTACGAGCAAATAGTTTTATCATTGAGTTACAATGAGTTTTTAGAAAGCATTGACTATATATGACCCTTGCTTATAGTGATATTTAATATTGAAGTCTAAATATGTTGTATTTAACTTTTATTTGATACCCATGTTGATGTTTTGTGTTAATAATAATATTCATGACATACACACCCGCTTAGCATGATTTAAGTAATATAATCAAAAGATTATTAATTACTTTTTATTTGATATCCATATCAATATTTATTTTTACACCCCCCCCCCCCCCCACCCCGCCATTCCCAGATCAAGTCCAAACCTTTAAAATAAGAGTAAATATTTTCAGTCAAAAGATATTTAAATTACCGTTTATTTGATTCCTATATCAATATTTTGTGTTTATAAAAATATTCCTGACCACACAACCCGCTTAGTTAGATTAAAATTATTAGAATCAAGAGATATTTTAATTACCTTTTATTTGATGCCTATATCGTTATTTTGTATTTAAAAAATATTCTTGATCCTCCAAGACCTAGACCCACCCACCTAGAGTGATAATTATTATTACAATCAAAAGATATTTTAATTATCTTTTATTTGATACCAATATCATTACCTTTTACTTTTTACCCCACCCCCTTAGACCAAGTCCTACCTATCAAGACCAATAATGAATACTTTCAGTTAAAAGATGTTTAAATTAGCCATTATTTGATACCTATATCTATATTTTGTTTTGATAAAAATATTCCTGACCCCCTAGACTTAGACTCACTCATTAATGGGGAAATGTTGACCTCTAGTTGAACCGATCTTTTGATAAGCTATCAATCGATACCCTATATTCTACATATCTACTTTCATAAGCCCCCCAAAAAACTTAGAAAATAAATAAATAACAATCAAATTTTTTAAAAAATAAAAGAAAACGCTTTTTAAATTAAGATTATTCTTTATCATGGTTCAAACGTGATAATACCATATAAGTTCTTTATATTTTAAAAAATTAAATTCTTAGGGTTAGGGTTAAAGGGATCCCTTAAAAACCCATTATATTTTTCAAAAAAATTGGGCATAATCAATTTTTATCTGATTAACAATAAATTATTTTTAAAAATTGGTCCTTAAAAGGCATGCTAATTCCAACAATAAGCTTCTCAAGACTAAACAAACATACTACAGGTGCACTTGATCTAAGTGAAACATATTTAACATAGCATTTTTATATAGGGAATGATATACTATATTATATATAAATGTTTAACATATTTTGAAAAATAGTTCAAAAAATATAACTAAGATTTACATCTTCCAGAAGAACTAGATAGTTATTATTTGGAAAAATGTTACTAGTTATTTTTAACAACACTAAAAATATAATAATAGACTGCATATTGCTGCTATAATATTTGAGTTAATTCATACAACATTTATTTATACAATTATAACAATATATATATATATCTGGATATCACATTATTAATAGATGATATGGTTGTCAGGTAGTTAACCATCACCCAATATTATATTAATCATAAATATATATATAATTATTATAAAATATATATAACTAATGAATATACTAATTCATGATATATAAATAATATAAAATGATATATTCATACATATATTTCCATATATTGCAAGCTATATTATTTGAGTTAATACAACATTTATTTATACAATTATAACAATATATAGATATATATATATATCCGGATATCACATTATAATAGATGATATGGTTGTCAGGTAGTTAACCATCACCCAATTTATTATAAAATATATATGACTAATGAATATACTAATTCATGATATATAAATAATATAATATGATATATTCATACATATATTTCCACATATTGCAGGCTATAATATTTGAGTTAATTTATACAACATTTATTTATACAATTATAACAATATATATATATATCCGGATATCACATTATAATAGATGATATGGTTGTCAGGTAGTTAACCATCACCCAATATTATATTAATCATAAATATATATATATAATTATTATAAAATATATATAACTAATGAATATACTAATTCATGATATATAAATAATTTTTTTCTCTTTAAGCTTTCACCTTTTCTGATGGTAAGCACCTTCAACATCTCTCTCCACTTTATGTTATTCATACAATCTCTTTTTAACTTTATGGCCCCATTGAAGTTTTGGCCTTCCTCTTTTACATTTGCCCATCACTTCCAAACTCTCAACCTTATTTCTTATGTAGTTCATAGGCCTTCTCATTGTGTGCCCATACTACCTAAGTCTGTTTACCATTAACTTAGTCTTAATGGGCACTACCTTTAAACTACTTAGTATTCTTGTACTGCGCACTTTATTCTTTCTTGTTACCCCAGCAATCATCCTCAGAATTCTCATCTCCATAGTTTGTAGGATTTTTTGGTTGGCCATGTTTCCGTACTTTATAGAATAGTTGGTTGTACTATGGAACTGTAAATTTTTCCCTTTAATTTGTGTGGGATTCTTTTGTCAAATAGCACTCCAGATAAAGATCTCCACTTTAACCACCCTTGATTAATTTTACCCTTTATCTCTTTTTCTATTGTGCCGTTTGTTTGTATAGTGGAGCCCAGATATTTGCAACTTTCAATTGCCGATATCTGCCATTTATTTATATCAATACTTTCTGTTTCATCTCCTCCTATCACCATATAATCCATCTTTTCTCTAATTACTTTTAGTCCGTGCTTTTCTAGGATATTTATCATTTCATTCTTGGATTCGGCAAATATCACAATATCATCTGCAAATATCATATTCCACGGGACTGTTTGAGGTATAGACTGCTAATACATCTATTACTGTAATGTAGAGAAGTGGGCTGAGAGTCGACCCTTGATGAACTCCTTCGGCTATTGTGAAGCCTGCTGAAGTACCTGTTGTGCTACGGACCATTGTTGTATGGATATACATATCCTGTATTATTCTTATATATTTTTCGGGAAACTTTTTGTCGCGTAGCGCCCACCAGATAAGTTGTTGATCTTCCAGGCATAAAGCCAAACTGAGTCTCTCCTATTTCGATTATGTCTCTTAATCTTTTTTCTATTATTTTTTCGTATAGTTTTAGACAAGTGTGACATTAGTTTTATGCCCCTGTAATTTTGACAATTGTGTGGATCCCCTTTATTTTTGAAGATAGGAACTATATAGCTCTGCCTCCATTTTCGGGGAAACTCTTCATTTCCAAGTATTTTATTGTACAGATTTGTGAGGAGATGTATTCCATCCTAGTGCTTTAAGGCTTTCTATTGGAATATCGTCTGGACCCCTAGCTTTGTTGTTTTTCTGTGATTATTTCTTGTTCTGTTATAGGTTGTACAAGGTTTTGACTAGTGTTCGTCTAGATGTAGTATATGGGGATTAAAGTTGAGAAACTCCTGATTTCCTTTATTATCAATTTCCCATTTTTATTCTTGATTACTTTCGGAGCTTCGTTTATATCCCAAGAATTCTTTTCTCGCTGTTTGGTTAATCTGTATATTTTATTTTCGCCTTTGTAGCTAATCTCTTGGATTTTTTGTATCTTTTTGGATTTGTACCATATTTTATAAAGGGCTTTTTTCTCCTGTATAGTGGTTTGTTCCTCTTCATTCCACCACCATAGTTTTTTGTATGATATGTTACCTCCCCTTGTCAAGCCTGGCATTGTCTATTAATCTGGATGAAAGGTCTGTCCACATTTTTTCACTGACTGAGGAATCTATTGTTTCAATGTTTGCATTGATTGCAAAGGCATCTGTCATTGTTTTTAATTTGCCCCATTTGATGCATGGTTCCAGTTTTATCTTGTTTTGAGCGGATTTATTTGAGATGTGTAAATCCATGACTAGTAGCTTGTGTTGAGCGGCTATATCTTCTCCTGGGATTTTACCTTTTAATCTTCTACAAGGGATTAGCATGAAATCTATCTGTGTTTCCTTGTACCACTTTCATGACTGCCTTTTTTCCTATAGTAGGTGTTGGTTAAGGCAAGGTCGAAGGCTGGCGCAAATTTCTGTACATGCTCTTCTTCATTATTTCTTTCTCCATTTCCAAAACCATCATGATGCCTTTTGTAGCTATCTCTTGCTTTCCCCACATTCGCATTTAAGTCACCACCAATTATGACTAGGTCATCCTTAGCGATTTCCATTTCAGCTTCATCGAGGATAGCTCTAAAGTCATCTTTCTCTTCTTCCTTGCAACCCGTTTTAGGAGCATATACTGAAAGGATGTGTAGTATTGATTGACCAATGCAGAGTTTTATCTTCATTAGTCTATCAGAGATCCCGTTGACTTCTACTACTGAGGAGGTTAGATCTTGACTGAGGATGATGCCGACACCGTTCCTATTGCTAACAATTCCATTATAGTACAATTTATACCAATCTCCAATCATCCTTCTTCCTTGCAACCTGTTTGAGGAGCATATACTGAAAGGATGTGTAGTATTGATTGACCAATGCAGAGTTTTATCTTCATTAGTCTATCAGAGATCCTGTTGACTTCTACTACTGAGGAGGTAAGATCTTGACTGAGGATGATGCCGACACACCGTTCCTATTGCTAACAATTCCATTATAGTACAATTTATACCCATTCTGTCCCTTCCATTCGTCTCTTGTATGCACGCTATGTCAAATTTTCTATTGTATTGATGCCAATTCTCTCGTCTTACCTTTAAGCGTCCCAATATTAAAACTTGCTAATCTTGTCTTTTTTGGTTTGACCTTTACTTTTCACAGGATGGAGGTCTACACCCAGCGCATCGCTTGGAGTTAACGCCCTAGCTTTCGTATTCATATTTCCATTTGTTTCCTATATTTTGTTTATTGGACAGGTATCCTTAGCACCCGGCTGTCCAGGCCTGTCGGTGACCTTGGTGTCATCTCTAAGCTCCGAAATTCATCTTACCATATGTCTTTACACATCAGTCATCGAAGAAAAACTTGAAAGTTTTTATGCTCCTTACCAGGATTGAACCTGCGTCCTTCTTCGTCCTCTGTTTCTAAGCATACATCTAACCCATTAGGCCACCCCGGCGATATATAAATAATATAATATGATATATTCTTACATATATTTCCATAATATATAAATAACTATATATGTATATTTTCCACACTACTACATTTCCCCTTCATTAATTAAAAGGAAATATACATCTCCTAGAGGCGTCCACAACTTAAGGTTTCACCTAAAAAATTGTCTTTCGACTCCATTTGCCCTTACCATGTGGTGTTTGTTATCTTTTTTAACACTCACTCTTCTCGCAATTAAAATTTTGATCTCTAAGAGCATCATTATTTGCCTTGGTAAGATTGATCTCTCCTATAGTATCATTGTTTTCCTTGTTGAATGATCTCCCAATGGAGCATCAATATTGATGGAATCCAACCAAAGTATTCTTATCGATTCCATTGTTTATCTCCCACCAGATTGTCATTATTGGGGCCATTGTATGTTTGATCTCCCACAGAGTATCGTTATCGAGTCCATAGTAGATTAGTCGACATTGTGCTTGAATATCCCACAAGGCCACCAGTTATAATCCTTGGATGACCCATGAGATCAAATTTATCCAAGCTGACCAAGAGATCACTATCATCCTTGGATGGCCCATGAAATAATCCATTTCCTTACATTGCACAAGAAGCCATCAGTAGTCCTTTAACCCAAGTATGGCTTCTTCTGACTCATGGAAGCCCCATTAGTTTTGCATAGGTTGCATGATTTGAGAACCCAACGTCCTTATATCTTTATGTATAAATTGTCCAGCCCAATGTCATGTAAATGTCCTAGATCACTAGTATCCATGTTTTCACAATATTATTTCCCATAATGTTCCATTTTTACTGGGTCATAAATTTCCCAAAGTTAATTTCATATCATTACAAATATTCATAACATGGAATTATTCCTTAAATTTAAATATGCTATTATATTCTTTCTTTTGTAAATTCATTCATCAAAAATTTTCTTTGTTAGCAATTATAATAATTCATTCAATATCCGAACCATCAATATATTTTCCAAATCAAATTTATTATTAACCATAATTTTATAATATTTTGCAAATTCTTTATAATTTATTCCATTGACTTAATTCTGATTCACAATTTTATCTTTATCCATTTTAATTTCATGAAATATCCTATACATTCATATTGCTCAAACAAATATCATATTACAAAACAGTTTACTTGCCATGACATTTTCCAATTATTCCCCATAATTTATTTCATAAAACATCCAATTGATTCATATTACGAGTTCTTTGTTTTGTCATAGCCAATTTAATAAATTAGATTAAATTCATACTTATCCATGACTGAGCCAATATAATATTTGGAATAATTCATACAACATTCATTTATACAACCATAACAATATATATGGGTGCGGATATCACATTATAATAGATGCTATGGGTGTTAGGTAGTTAACCGTTACCCAATATTATTAATCAAAATATATATAATCATTATAAAATATATCTAATTAAAGAATATACTAATTCATAATTTACAAATAATATAATATGATATATTCATACATATATTTCCATTATCAATAATAGCTTTATATGTATACTTTCCACATTATTACACAGGCCATCACAAAAATTAGTATATAAAATTTACTCTTTTGCATGTAATCGGTGTGAGAAAATAGACCATACTAAACTTAAAGCACATCAGTTCTTTGTCTATATTTAAGAAATCCTAAATCTTTTAAACCAGTGTATATATTTTTTAGTATCCTATATATATCAACACTTGTATATAGCACAACCATGAAATAAAGTATAATGAAGCGTTGCAATTTAGATAATTTAGCTATTCTGTCATTTTATAAAAAAAATTAAAAGTGGGACAATTTGTAAATAAGTTGATAATTTTCACAAAATAGTGGAAATTTTAAAAATTAAATAGCTTAAAAATAGAATAGAAACTAAGATTATTTAGGAAAATTATTTGAATATTAATAATTTATATTTGAATATCAAATGGATACTCAATGTATTATTTTTTTATAATATTTATTTTATTTGAAACCTCTCATATTGAGCATCTTTCTCGCTCGTTGCTCGATTTTTCTGACATACATATTCATCATTCCTTCGCTATTTTGCTCATCAATCAACAGACCTCTCACAGGCGCTTTTGCTTTATTATTGGCTGCATTTTTTTTTATACCTATGGCCATCCCCCATGAACGCAAAATCTGCCCATCCTGCCTGAAACCAATACATTTAACAAATGATGGAGAATTTTTTGTTCATGGACCAATCTCTAACAGGTGTCCGCATTCAAAACACACGCCTCTTTCTCAGATCACTTACTCGCTTCCCCTCCCTCTCATAGATCCCCCCCCTAAACCAAGAAATTGGTGCCTCATTCTCAGATATTTTTCTTAACTCCACAAAACCAAGTATCATAACGAGAATACCCAAAGGAGCGAGAATACAAGTAGCTAAATCTCTCAGCAACTTCATATCTTCTCTTTTGCAAAATTTTAACAAAGAAGAAGAATGGTTAAAATTTCTAAACTTCGGGTACAATACTTTCAAAATACCTGACATATCACTCCAAAAATCCTTAACTCAACAAATAAAAGATGCCTGTTTAAACATCAACACTCATCTTCATGAGTCCCAAATCTCCAGACATCCCAAAAACAAAAAAAAAATAACCCCACTTCAACAGAAAGCCTCATTGATTTCGAATAAAATTGACAGTCTTAATATCAAAGGGGCCCTCAAACTCATTTCAACCAATGACACTCTGGCGGAATCCAATTTAGATACCTTAATTAAGCTTCGATCAAAGCATCCCACAACAACATTTATGCCAATATTGCCCCAACCCTACTCCCATTGTGCAGCAGACTTCACACAGGAAGAAGTAAGGAAAGCAATCCTATCTTTTCATCGGGATTCGGCTCATGGTCTAGATGGGATTAGACCAATTTTTTTACAGGACATTACCTCTCCTGTGATCTGTACACAGGTTTCAATTCTCACTAAAATCACAAACTTAGTCAACAAAATCCTAAATGGAGACGTACCCAGCTTTATTACCCCCTTACTCTTCGGTGCCAGACTCATCGCACTCCAAAAACCAAACAAGGACATTCGGCCCATCACCATTGGTTCAACATACCGTAGATTGGTCGCTAAATTAATCGCATCTAGAATCAAACACGATGCCGCACACCTTCTAACCCCCTACCAACTTGGTGTAGGGATACCTGGTGGGTGTGAAGCTGCTGTGCACTTAACAAGAATTCACCTTGAAAATAACCCAAAAAACGAATCCCTAGTAAAAATTGACTACTCTAACGCCTACAACACTCTTTCGCGCAACACGTTCCTACATTCAACTTGCTTCCATTTCCCCGCTTACACCAAATTTCTTTTCTCTTGCTACCAATCACCAACAATCTTACAATTCAACAAAGAAAAGATACTTTCTGTCGAGGGTATCCAACAGGGTGACCCTCTCGGATCCCTTCTCTTTAGTCTTGGAATCAATGACATGATAAAATCAATAAACTCTTCATGTACTCTATCGCTCCACGCTTGGTATATTGATGATGGAATCTTGAGTGGTCCCTGTAGTGAAATTACCAAAGCAGTCAACATAATTATAGAAATGGGCACAGCCATTGGACTTTCGCTTAACCAGAGCAAATCTGAATTCTCAATGCTCTTAACACTCACGATTTCAAATTCACATCAAGCGTTGAATTAACACATCTAGGATCGCCTGTAGGAGGACACGAGGCAATAAGCACCTTTCTTCATTCCACACTTGACATACTCCTTAAACTGGAGGACATCTTTACACTTCTTCCATCACACAAGTCCTTTTTTTGCTAAAAAATTTCTTTTTTATACCAAGGATTCTTTACGCACTTCGGTCAATACCAATTTTTAAATATCCTATTCCTCTCCAAACTTACGAAAAAGGAATAAAGGACTTAATCGAAAAAATAGTAAATATCAGATTCAACGAAACCGCTTGGGCCCAAGCAACTCTTCCAACCAAATTTGTTGGTCTCGGCATCAGATCTCCACATGACTTAGCAATAACTACTTTCATATCGAGTAGTCTCTTAACAAAGCCAATAACCACCGCCTATAATTCTAAAGAAGACCTTTCCTTAATCGTGGCTATGGATATTTGGAAAACAAAGATCAATGCTGATTCTCATCCCCCCACAACCAATAGACAGAGACTGGGATGCACCAGCGGTTGCTCGCTGCGTTGAAACTCTCTTATCTAGCATGCAATCTACCGACCGCACCCTATTCTCTTCCCTGCTCAATGGTACGGGACATGAGTTTCTTGGGGCCATCCCATCTACCAATCTTCAGCTTCAACTATCCAACAATGAATTTACCCACGCCATCGGCATTCGTCTAAATTGTTCCATCACTCACCCTCACATCTGCTCAGGGTGCAACTCGCCAGTTGACTCGAAGGGTAGACATAGTTTACATTGTCGCTCCTGCAATGGACGATTCATCAGACACAAGCAATGTAATACAATCATCCAACATGCTCTGAAATCCGCCCAAATTCTTTCCATTCTAGAACCACAGGGTCTTTTTAGATCTGACGGTAAACGTCCTGACGGGATCTCTCAAATCCCATGGAGGAGAGGCCAACTTTTGGTATGGGACTATTCCTGTATTGACCCCATCCAACCACGCCATCAACATCCTTGACCAGAAGGAACAACTTAAAACTTCTAAATACACAGAAATAATGAACGATCATTGCTTCATCTCAATCATATCAACCACTCTTGGCACCTTCGGCAAACTCGCCTTAGCATTTTTCAAAAACTTAGGATCACAAATCAGCAAACTCTCAGAAGAACCTCGAGAGGGTTTTTTTCTTCGTCAACGACTATCCATAGCGATTCTCAAAGCTAATTATATCAGTTTCAATGGTAGTCTTCTAGCCAAAGAGCTATCCTAAACAACACTTACGTCCCTTTTTCATTTTTGTTTCCTTGCGCCACACCATCTCCGTTCTTTTTTTTATAGTATTATTATATATTATAATAATATATTTTTGTTTTATAAAAAATTGATTTCTTTGTTTGTTTTGGATGATGAAAAATAAAGGTTATTTCTTAAAAAAAAATAATAAAAAAATATTAAAAAACAAATTATTTTTTATAAAAAATAATAAATATAAGATCGTTTGGATATTTTTTTGGTGTAATTTTACAATAAAAGCGGAGTATATTTAAAAATTAAAAAAAAAGGAGTGTATTTAAAAATTTTGACAAACGGAATATATTTAAGAATCTAAAAAAACGGAGTATTTTATTTGTGAAAATTTTCATAATTCTTACAATTTACTATTAAATCAAATACTAGATAATAAATCAATTTATTTGAATAAACATAATATATATACAATGATAATATAGATATATATTATATTTTTAAGGAAAAACAAAAATAGTTTTATATAAACTTATTTCATTCAAAAATTTAAATAATTTATTTATATAAGACAAATTTTTAATATTACGAAAATAGGAATATTCATTACATATATATAAATGTGAGGAAGATTTTCTTCCATTTCCGGGGATGCTTGCTTAAGATCCCTCCATAAACGCCCAATACGTTGAGTGTGGGTTGATATATCATTAGGGTCTATAAAGTTTTAGCTATGATTGACAGAGTAATGATCATATCCATTTTCATTCAGATTGTTATAACTTGGAAAAATATTTTTAAGATTTATCAATATTTAATTTACCCCTTCCATTAAAAAATTTCTACCAAAATCCAGACGATCTTATATTTATTATTTTTTTATAAAAAAAAATTTTTTTTCCAGTGATTCAGTGAGTTACCCAAATATTCATTAGGACCATTGTGGTATTTACCCATACTCATAATTTTTTGTTTTTGGTCGATATCATGGTCTGATATAAAATATTAAACCCTTTTAAAAGTCAATTTAATATATTTTTTGATTTAATTTTGCACTAAAAAAATAATATTTTTTTATAAAACATAAAGGCCGCTTCCCACGGCGTAAAAACATAAATAATTTGATCGCAAGAGCTCTTAAAGAGGCCAAATATCCCAAATACCTTAGAGCTCTCATTTATGCTCAAACGACAACAGAAGACTCGTTGGTATTACCCTAATACCTTGGTCTTCCGGTTTCTTGTGATTGCACATGCATCGATTTTTTGGCACGATCCAACAGAAATATCTCAGCTATTAATTTGGCAGAATTCTTGAAAATAAACAAATATTCAGACATCACTAACCTGATTTTTATCCCACTTGTCACCAAAACTCTTGGTGTTTTTGGTGAAGAATTCCTTTTATCTCATTATTAGGGGAAAATTAAGCCAAATAAGTGGTGATCTTAATTAATCATTCTTTTTCAAACAAGCCATTACGATGGCTGTTCATCAAAGTAATTGCTGATAATCATGGTTCCAAAAGCAATGTAAATAAACCGATCTCTTAATTATTTTTTTTATTTAATTTTTATTCAGTTGTTTGTTTTAAATTTATATATATGCCTTATATTTTTATAATCGTTAATTGTTTTTTATATGACCTTTGTTTTAAATTGGTTTTAATAAACTCTTTTTAATAAAAAAGATTATAAATTGGAAAAATTTATCATTAAATTACACTGTATGACAAATTTCGACTTGATTTTTTGTGAGAAAATAAAATAAACATGTTTTAAGACAGTTTTTTATGCATATTCTAAATCCGCTGTCAGTTTTTTTCTAGCACGTTAGGTTTTTTATTTATTTTAGGTTAAAGTGGCCAAAAAGGTCATTTTTAGCACTTTTTGAAGGTTTTTAACTTCGGTTCTAATGATCCCTACAACTAAAAAAATATCTTAATTTTTGCAGCAAACCTTCCTTTTATTATACATTTTTTTTTATAAAATCCTTACTCAATTTTTAAACAACCTATATTTTTTAAATTTTACCTTTATTTATAAAATCTTTTTTAATATAGCTTACTTACATTTAATATATTTATTTATTGTGGCTTTGGTTCTCTTCGCTACACTGCACACGGTACGATTCCCAAACAATTTATTTTAAATGAAATAGTTATATTTCTCATATTTAAATAAATATATTATGCTAAGCTAACCTATCTCATATTTTACTTTTAATAAACCTTTTATCGGTCCGTTGTCCCACCCCCTCCTTCATTATTATATAGGATTTAACTTGTAATATACAATAAATTTATTGAATTTAAAACAAATTAAACAATAACATAAAATTTATCGAATTTAAAAATATTTAATGGTAAATCTAAATATATTTCCGCGAATATGAAGTTGATGATTTTTCTTCAAAAAAGATACTCCAGCAGTAGTCCGCCAACATATTTATACAATTCTTGCCGTGATAAAACTTTTCGAGATTTTCTATCTGTTGATGGAACCGCTCCCCCATTTCTTTTTCAGGAAAAAAATCTTTATGGGAATGAAGAAAATGGATTTTGAGGGACATTCGGCATCCCATTTCCTTATAATTTGTTAATAGGTCATCAATTTTCTCACCATAGTCAGCTGATTTATGATTGCCAAGGAACGATTTGCATATCCATTTAAAAAATTCCCATGCTTTTAATTCAATGAGTAACAATTCATCTTCAAAAAAACTGTCCTTCATGAATTTTCTTATAGGGCCCACTAAAATCCCCTCTTTTATTTTTGCTTGGGAAAGCTTGGGGGAAAAATTTCTAAGGTATATCGTGGGGCCTTCGGACAATTTTTTTATAAAATTTTTGATTAGTCCTAATTTTATGTGCAACAGAGGTAACAAAATCTTATTTTTAGAAACAAGCGGGATATTTACGCGATTTTTTTCAAGAACGTTGGGACGATCCTCCCATTCAGATACTGTATAATGTTTTAGAGTTTCTCTGGAATTCCAGAGACAAAGAAAACACAAATGCTCGGTGTTGCCTAACTGAAGGCCCGTCAGGATTGCGATCATTTTGAGATCGCAGCATATCTTAAATTCGTAAATGGAATAATTTATTTTTGACAATAAATATTTCATATGATTCATTTAACTGGTTGGAATAGGCGATGGGAATTGTAGGCTTAGAATTTCCGTTATGAAGCAAAACTGCTTTCAAGCTGTTTTTGCTTGAATCGATGAACAAGCACCATTCATCGGGCACCAATTCAATATTAAGTTGTAAAAAAAGTTGACCTAGATTGTTGGAATAGTATAAAAATATTTTGTAAGAGAATCAATTTTTAAACGATGCTCCACGGAATCGGTTTGAAGTCGAACTCCATTTTTTTAAATTTTAAAATCATTAAGCCTTGAGGCTATTTGGACTTTCTTTTTGAAAGTTGTAAATTTCTGGTTATGTCATTTAGTTGCTCTTGTGATATAAATGGTCAATCCTCTTCGGGATGATACTCAAGATCAATATTGTCATTGACCTGGCAACGTAATTTTTCCAGCTGCGAACTATTAAAAAAAGGAACTGTTGTATGCATATTATATTTTACCGGATAAACAACCGACGAAATTTCAGGATAACGAATTTTCTTCTTATTTTTTTTGTTAAACTCAAATGTTCTAATCGAGCAAAAATAACAATCCCACGAATGATTTCTAGCTACGTGCCAAAATGCAGGTTTCGAATAAGGAAAATATGACCGTTTTCCGTTTACCCATGAATTAAAAGAATTATAACATGTTTTACATATGTAATTAGGGGCAAATGGTTTATCTAAATCGCAGAGTGGAATATTGTAATAAATTTCATAAATCCTTTGAATGATTGGAGAAATTGGACATTTTTGTGCGGACAATATATAGCCCGCACAGATGTAACAAAATTTAGAGACACACTTTAAACAAGGGGACCTCGACATTAATTTTTTGTAGAATATTATATAAGGAGGGAATTTGAATAATATTTAAAATCCAATTTTAAAAAAAAATTAATGAAAGAAATTAAATGTTTATGAAAAATTAAGAGCGAAAAAAAATAATTCTTCTCTTCTTCCTACTCGTTATTTGGCATTATTATTTATTGCCCATACTACGGGTTCAGTTCAAGGTACTCCATTGGAAAATCATATATTTTGATATAATTTGATTAAAAGAACAAATATTTTTAAATACATCTAAAAAAGATAAATATTAATAAAAAATATGAAAAAATTACCAATTATTGCATTTTAAATCAATTTTGCTTCAAAAATGCTCAATTCAAAAAGAGTACAAATTAAAAAAGTGGGTACAGATATCTGATTTTGGTATAAATTGATCATAAATGCATAAAATATTACTAAATACAACTAAAAAAGATATATATTACCTTAATTTTGCTTTAAAAATGCTTTATGCAGAGAAAATTCAATAAAATTTTTATTTGGGCTGCTTTTTTTCGCTATAACAACATTCAAAGATAGTATTAAATAAAATTTAAAATTTTTACCCAGCTAAAAACATTGCTTAGATATTTGGTATTCCCATATTATACTTTGCGCCAATAAAAATTATTTGGGGCATTGGGGGGGGGGGTGTTAAATTGTTAATTAGTTAGTAACATAGAGCACTGATCTATGATATTAGCCTGATATCTGTCAGTGTTGGCAAAAAAAGTAGTTCTGGTTAATTAAATTTCTTATCACTATAAAACAAACATTTTATAAACAGGTTGACCTTTTATTTTAAAACATTTATTTATTCAAAGGTACTACACGATTGCAATTCACCTCAAATAGTTGGCTTTTACGGTGCTTTTTACAATGATAGAGAAATTAGCATTTGCATGGAATATATGGTTTATCATATTTCTAAAAACTAATAAATAATATATAATATATCATAATTAAGTTATGATGTACAAATATAGTAATTGTCAGTGACCCTTAGTTTTAAATAATTTTTGTAATCTCGTCCAAATATTCTAATGGGAAATATTAGATAATATTAAAATTTGTAGGATATTAAATTTTAAAATCAAGCTGGGAGGAGACTGAATTAAAGTAGTTAAGTTTAATAACCTTCCTTATAAATTTATTTGATTGATAATGTTTAGAACCCCTTTACGAATGATAAGAAACCGCATTCTCATTTCATAATATTTATAAATCCTTAATTTTTCTTATTCTTTTATGGTGTATATATAGGACGGGGGCTCATTGGACCTAGTGCAACGAAAGCTAGGCCGGATTCCCGAAAATATTTTGGCGAAAATCACTATAGCAGTTATAATTATTTATTATTATACTATTTCATTTGAAATATAGGATTAAATTATAATGTTACATTTTTTATTATTGGGCTCTATCTGTATATTAAGCTTTTTTAGTCACCTGATCCCTTTTTCAAACAATCGTGTCTCTTTTTTATACTAATTAGAGGACGAGTAGGCACTCACTCTTTGAAAAAGAACCTTAACTTTCTTTCTAAGCATTAGAGATCTGTAAAAAGTGCTCCCACCCCCCTTTTTTAAAATCTTTTTAGGTCTGTTCTGGCTTGCTTTGTTAGTTATTAAAAAACCCTGATTATACGCATTTTCCTTTTATATTGGGACCATCTCTTTCACTCCTTGGAAGAGTGGTTCAAATTTCTTTGCACAATATTACAAAATAAAATTCACTTAATCGTACCAAACTAGCCAAGAAGAATATACTGCCCAATATACAATACCTTCCCCAAATATTATTTTTTCCTAAAAATTATTAAATCAAGGTATTGAAAGGTCTCATTTACCTGCGCGAAAAACATCAAATTATGCATCGAGGTATATAATACTTATTAGTTTCGATTTATTTTACATAAACGGGGTGGGAATTTTCCTTAGAAAAAATTGCCAATTTTCCTTAGAAAAAATTGCCAATTTTACCTGGAAAATAGGGCAAATTCACTGCTTTTCTATGAACATAGCTTTATTTAAACTTTATATTTTTTTTGAAGCAGGGTGTGGAATTAAAAATCAAATTGAATGGGCTTATTACTAACTTAGGATGTTTAAGTCTTAAAAATTTAGTCTAATACTTGATTAATTGGAATTGAAATAATGATTTTATTATTGGATGGAGAGTTAAGTTGGGCTAAAATTTTAATGAATACCTAAATTATTGGGGCTGTTGGCTTAGCCTGCTGACAGGAAGAACCTAATCGCTTAAGGGGGTATGAAGGATTTGCTTTAAATGGTTCTTAGGACGTGTTTAATTAAGTTAGAATCGTTTAATTTACATTATCCATATTGATTAAAAATGATATTAAAATTTATAGGGATATCTGCAATCTCTTAAACCGAAATTCGGGATTCTTCTCAAAATAAGTGAACATATATAATCCAAATTAATTATTATTCCCCTATTTTTATATACAGACGTTAAGCCTTCAAACATTTTGGTCAATTCGCGAGGGGAAATCAAAATATGCGATTTCGGTGTGAGCGGTCAGTTGATAGACTCTATGGCGAATACCTTCGTGGGAACCAGATCTTATATGGCAGTTAGTTTCAACACATTTTCATTTTTTTTTAAACTAAGATTCAATTAAAAGGGAATATGAATTTAAAAATTATCATGAATAGAATGCATTCTAATAGTGGCTACAAAATTTTCCATGTTTTCATATAACTTTTTAGAATATGAAAATTTTAAAAAGAACAAGAACAAGTATCAAGTAGGCAATCAATCATCTTGAAATTTTAAAAGTGCCTAAAAGGAGGAAAAGTTGCACATGTCTTGACTCCCTTTTTCTTTAAGCATAATATAAGCGAGTATTTTTATGAAGTCAAGGGCTCTAGGTTATTTATACAAAGAAGCTAATGAGCTTAAGACGCTATATACTTATTTGGTTTAGGTGCTTTTGTAAATAACCATTTCACCTAATAAAAACGAATTTCACCTAAAAGAGTGCCAAAATATAATATTTTTTACAATATAAATTTTCTCATTTATTATATAATTATTGGCTATTAAATTTTGTCCCTTGGAACTTTTAGGTGAAATGGCATTTTGCTATGCTACTATTTTTGCTCATTTTATAATTTGCTATTAATTTGTATTAAATTTTGTCCTTTGGCACATTTAGGCAAAACGCGTGAAACATTCTTAAAAATACTTTTCACGCTATTTTGTTAATTTGCTAGTATTTTGCTCGTCTACAATTAAATTCTTCTAATTTACTATTACATTTTTTTAATTTGAGTATTCAACTTAGTCCTTTGGCAATGTTAGGCGAAACGGCATGTTGCTAGTTATTTTTCTCATAAAATTTATAATTTACTATTACATTTGCTCATTATATAATTTGAATATTTGATCCTTTGGCACCTTTATGCTAAATGGCTATGTGCGAAGCACCATTGCACCACTTTTTAATCTCCCTCTTTTAAAAAAAGCCAGAAAGATTGCAAGGCAATCAGTACACGGTCCAATCGGACATTTGGAGTTTGGGCCTCTCATTGGTGGAAATGGCTCTTGGACGTTATCCTATTCCACCAATTCCGGAATCCCCCGAAAGTTTATCTTGATTTTATAATATTCACAGATATCCTATAAAAATGCCTAGTCCTGAAGGATTTCCTTCCTCATTCGTTATAAAAATCTATCGAATACATATGGGTTTCCATTTTAATTTCTTATATTCAAACCCCCCAAAACCCCCCTCAAGCCAATAACACTGAAACTACCCTGATGACAATATAATTAGATTCAATTATAAAAGGGATACCGCATATATATGTTAATTTTAAAGTGCCCCCCCCCCCCACAATTTGAATTTCGATTGTATTAGAGTGCTCTGCTTTTTATCCTCGAAATTCTATAAAATATTATTGATTATTTCAGTTGAGTTTTATAAAAAAAAATCTCTAAAAAATGGGGAAGATATTCTAAATATTCCATTATTGTAATATAGGTTATTTTCAGGATATATAAAATACTAGAGCCCCGGGCTGGCGATGTCAATAAAATATACCTGTCCATGTTCCAAAAAATCCCTATTTATTCTTCCTTTTAAAAGTATATTGCTGAATATTTATATATAGTGTATAACATTAAAATAGAGGAAAAAAAATATTTTCAGTTTAAGCTTTCCCTATAAGCTTTTTAAAGATTTAGCCCACCACAAAACGAGCCTAGATCTCAAATAAATATTGTTAAAGGCCGCATAAAAAATATATTTCCCTACCTATGTTTTGGTGGAACGATGCCCGATTTAGAAAAATTTTATTATTTAAGAAAATAATAAAAAAGTATTAGGGAAAAAAATTAATTAAAATTCTATGCTAGTTGAGTAATCGGCTTAGCCTATTATACCGATTTTTTTGGCAAAGCTTAAGCCGATTTTGATTGGCTAAGGTTGCCTTAAACTGATTTTGATAGGCTAACCTCTGTTTTATTGTAAATTTAATAATCATTTAATTTAGAAAGGTGACGATTGTCATATTATCATTTTAAAACTTTTACAATGTTATTAATAAAATTAGGTAAAAATGAATATTTTAAATCTGTTTTAGTGTAAATTCAATACAATTTTCATATTTGTCATTATAAAACGTGTCCAGTGTTTTTTAAAGAAAATAAAATAGGTAATAAAGAATATTTTAGATCTCTTTTAGTGGAAATTCAATAACAATATAATTCAGATGGTGACAATTGTCATATTCGTCATTTTAAAAACTTTCAATCTTTTTTTAAGAATATTTGTAATAAAATTTAATAATATTATATTTCATAAGGGTCACAATTGTCATCTTAATCATTTTAAAACTTTTTCAATGTTTTTTAATGAAAGTTTTTCAAGATAGGTGCTACAATTAACAATTATGGGAGAACCTCGTATTAATTATTAAATAAGAGTGTTTTCCCACTAAACCTAACATAAATAAATATTCTTAAATTAATTTTTCAATTATTATCGCATAACCTCTTTTTATATTATAATAATACCAGTCAATCAACCAGTGATACAGAAAATGTCGATATTCGAATTGCTAGATTACATTGTTAATGAGGTTGCCTTTTTTTTAAAAAATTGCGCTAGGAAATTTTATTTGTATTATTTGATTCGGGTTTACCTTCAAAATTAATTTTTTTTATAATGACATGACAGATTTAAATGAAATTTTTTTATTTAAGAATTAAATACTATGTTTAACAAAAGATTTTAATCTTAAAACTCAAAAAGTTAATACTAGAATCACGATTTATATATTTAAAAAAAATTGATTTATATAATAAAAATCAACTTTTTTGCCAATCCTATTTTTTCTTAACAAATTTCCTTTCCAGATACAAATATATATTTTTTTTGAGAGTATAAATGTTTACATAAATAAAACAAACCAAGTACAAAACAAAAATTAGTTTGAATTTTAAATATAATGTTAAATTCACAAAATGGAACGAAATTGCGTAAAAAAAGGTATTATAATTGGTTGATAGAAATGAATAAGTAATAAATGAGTTTAAAATGAAACGCTATAAATATACTTTACAGTTATCATGGATTTGTTCATCTTATTTTTTCGTCATTAAATTACATTACTAAAACTATTTGTTTTTAAAGGCACCACCAACCCTTCCGCTTTCCCTATTTTCATCCGCATTCGTTGATTTCGTTAATTTATGGTAATCTATATATATATTAATTACGTGCCGTTTTTTATTTTTTGATTGATACAGATACGCCTCATCATACGCTTAACATGTTAACATGTCTCTTCATTACTATATTGTTTTACCTCCACTTATACGATAGCCATTAAAATTACCCTTACATCTGGTTAAAATAATAGGCCATTCCATGTCAAATCGATCAAAAAAGGCACATTTTCGGCCGACCCCTTTTAAAATTGTTAAAAATTACTGGAAATGTTTAGATAGGTAAAAAAATGAAAAAGCTGTTTATTTTATTTCTCTAACGCACCTGGTTTCCGAGATACAGAGCCTTAAAGGTACGAAAAATGAGAATTTTTGCCTCTGTAATTTTTAGATTGTTTAAATTTTTTTTAAGGAAGGCATGAATTCTATTAAAATGATTTTAAATGAAGGAAAATATATCGTCCTTTGTGATTCAAGGTAAAGTACAAGGATTTGGAAATATCCTTTTGCGATCAATTACAAGACACTTATAATTATTTAACTTAAGTAATTATATCGGAATCTCATTCATAATACAATTGCCATTCATTTATTCTTAAAATATTAATCCTCTACTTAACCGAGAGAAATTTATAGCCGCCCCACTTTTCGGATAGAGCAGCATCACAATATAAGAATTTCAAAAATATAATCAATCTTACCCACCATGAAGATGATTTCGGAATAAAAGCTGAGTCATTTATGGGCTACATCGCATGGCAAATCGGCATGTGACAAACAGTGGCCATGGCTAGTTTACAACAACCTGTTGATTAATAGATTTCTCCTATATTATGGAAGACGAATAAGAGAAAGAGCTAATAATTTTAGAAGAGTATAATAAAGCTCATACAATATCAGAAGCGCAAATTTTATATTTTTATTCAAATTCAACAGAATCGCAAATATTAAATATAGCATTTCACTCGTCTCTGTTTAATGGCGATTTCCAGGTTTACCCAAGTTGGCCAGTTTACCCTCTGATTTTTCTTGTCCATTTTTGACGGTTTTGAGTATCAATATTTGTAAGATTCATTTTTCTCATACCCTCCGCTATCACCTTTATCCACGCCATCTTGGACCTTCCTCTAACTCTTGATCCTCCTACTTTCATCAAGGTAATCTCTACCCATCTTTTGTCTTACATATCACATGCCCAAACCATCTTAGTCTATTTCTTCGCATTAATACTCCAATCACTTCTATACCCATTCTTGCTCGCAATTCCTTGCTAGTTTTTCTCTCAGAGATAACCCACACATCCATCTAATCATCCTCATCTCCGTTCTTTCCAATTTGGCTTTATAGACCGCTTTAATTTATGTTTCGCCGTCATAAACTAAACAACTCCTTACACAGCTTACATAAACTTTCTCCTTTAACTTTAGATAAACTTTTTTATTTGTTAGAATATACGACATTTCTCTGAACTTCTTCATGCTTGTCTGAACCCTTGCAACAACATCAGATTCTAAACCACCATCTGCGTTTAGCATATCACCCAAATAGCAAAACTTTTTTACTTTTCCCAGAGTTAACCCATTGCCAATATCCAAACCACCATTTTCTAAGTTTAACCCTTTTATGAATATTTTAACATCAGACTTCCTTTTTCCCGCTACATCTTCTATGCACTCTGGGTAATCGAGTGACAAGGATCCCCGATTCGTTAAATCTGTATTAGCCATTATTATTTACCAAACCTGAACCGTTAAAAAATTTGTCACTTGAATCGAATCTTGTTAAATGCCTGTGAATCGGTTTGAACCTTTTTGTAAAAGAGATGGTTGACCAGCAGTAAGAAACTTTAATACGGAGTTTGAAAAACCCTATAACTTTATTACATGATCAAACATAATTATATTATAAAGCAAAATATATTAAATTAACATAAAAGGAAAAGTAACAAATTAAAAAGAAAAATTAAAATAAACTAAAAGTAGCAAAAAAATTATTTACTCAAAAATTAACGACTGAAAATTCTATAAACAATCTATATATATCTTTTTCTTTTAAAATTATTATCTTCGAAATATACTCATTTACATAGTCTTTAAACATTTTTTATTTTTATTATTCGTTTGAATGGTATTCATTTACATATTACAACACCCTTCCACTTAAATTACCATTCTGCAAACGACCAACTTTCTTTCTATTTCGTCTTTACTGTTCGTCTTCTTCTTTTATGTACATCCCTTGTCTAGTATTCTTAGCTTCTATCGACTGTCTGTATCTGATTACCGCTTTATTGCCTTTGCCAAGTTTATTTCTTTTAATAACAGCTTGAAATTATCGAATCATATCTTCTGTTGCTTGTCAACCCCCCGATTAACGATTAGCTCTTTATCTCTGTAAGTTATTGACCAACCAGATTAACGCTTGCTTTTCAACGATTCACGATTGCTAAATCGATTGATATAGTCTTTCTTCACAACCTTTATTTCTTCTAAAGTTCTTTTTAAATTTTCTTGTTAAATTATTGTAATCTTTTCTTGTTTTCTAACGTCCTCTTGTAATTGGTTCTTTGCATCTAATTCTTGTAACCGTATCGATCTTTTAGACTTCAGGGCAGTGGCCCCTACACTTTCTGAGCGAATGAAGATACCCCATTGAAAAGTACCCCCCCCCCCTCGAAAAAATGATAATTATTTTATGACACCCATAAATTTCAAAGATAATTTTTATTGCATCAATTTTTAATATATAATATAAATAAAATGCAAAAAATATATAATTTATAAATATTATTTTTAAATTAACAATTTAGATAAATTAGGGAAAGAGAAAGCGAAAGAATTTATAATTTCATCAATATTTAATTGTTTAAATTAATTTTTCTCCATTGATAATATGGTTAAATTATTGAGAAATGAATCTTTCATGGTACTACGAAGTCTTGTTTTAATTAATTTAATTTTACTCATGACTCTTTCGGCAGTACATGAGGATGTAGGAATGGTTAATAAATATTTATATAAAATTCTTAAATTAGGGAAAGCAGAAAAATTTAAAAGTAGACGATAAAATAAATGAATAGTTTTTCCAATCTGAATCGTAAGTCCCTGATCATCAGAAAAAGCTAAATAATGTATTGGTAAAAATATTTTAATTAAATAAATTTACAATTCTCAGAATCTGACAAATCTTTAGATTCTTGAACCTCTCGGTCATGAGTAATAATTACATTCCCCATTTTGGCCATCTTATAAATATTTCTAAACTTCAACATTTCTTTGAAAATTTGACTTGAATTTAAATTGTAAAATTCACAGATATCTTCGATATCTTCTTTAATAATTAATTTTTCTTCCATTCCCTTTGGCGTAAAAAATGATGTTTGATGTAAAAATTTCATCGAATCATCATTAAATCTTTCGTTAAACTGCATAATAATCAAATCAAGTGCAGCATAAAACACACCTATTTTAAAGCTAAAAAACATTTCTATATTTAATGATGAAAGTATATATATACCTCTCCTTTTTGAATTGTAATGTTTGAAGTCTAGAACTTTCAAAATCAAAAGGTAGATTTCTCTCCTTCATAAAATCTTGTGCCTTTGAAAAAACATCCAAAAATTCGGTGTTATTATCTATTAGATTAAAAAATAATTAAGACAATAATTTATATTATACTTCTCAAATTAATCAAGCAATCTTTTGCCAATTGAATTTGATTTATAAAATCAAATTTTTCTATTCTAAAGACTATAGCACTAGCCATAGTGGAAGTGGCAGGATCTTCAGAATCCTTTAAATTTGTTAAAGCTACCCTCAAGGCATCATAAAGTAGAAAAAAATTTACAATAGCTTTATATGACGATAGCCTGCTTCTAGATAAAAAAAATATTTTAAATCTAAATAAATAAGGTACTAGTACCCCGAGTGGTATTCTTGTTGCGTAGAAATCGTTGCGATTTTTTCAGATCATTACACTGACATTTTTTGAGTACCTCATATCTTTTTACACCATTAAAATAGATATAAATCTCATCTAGTATTCCTAGAACATTTCCAAGTTCTTTAATTGATTGGCATAATTGAACAATGATTAAATTTAATCGATGACAATTACACCAAATAAAAGCTGCCT
The DNA here is from genome assembly GCF_954871325.1 of Gordionus sp. m RMFG-2023. NCBI lineage: Eukaryota > Metazoa > Nematomorpha > Gordioida > Chordodea > Parachordodidae > Gordionus > Gordionus sp. m RMFG-2023. The sequence goes on from NC_088775.1 coordinate 25,125,494, forward strand.
TTGGCGCCTCTGCTCTAATCAAGGCCTGCACATCATTGATTCTTCCACTCATGTTTGAGGCGCCATCATAACTTTGCCCAACTAGGAATTCAAGTGGTAAATTCATCGCCAAGTTTGGATATTATATTATGCTTAATATCGAGACCTGTGGTATTTCCCGTACAATATATATGTCAATCAGTCTTTCAACAGACTTCGGCATCTCACTATTTTCAACAAATCTTACCAAAGCTATTGCTTCTGATTTCGAAACATCATATGTGCCATCAACTATGGTTGAAAAGCACCTGTTAAATGTAATCTCATTTTGAATTTTTTTATAACCATATTTTTCATGGTTTCAATGAGAATATTTATGTTATTATATGATAAAAGATTTGAATATAATTTCGTTTTTAATCCCTTATTTTTTTTATCCCTTTTTTCTTTCTTCATTTTGTTGTATATGTTGTGTTCCATATCAAATTAACTGAAGATTCAACCCGATCCCCTTCGATTTTTTTTAAAATTTGTATGATGGTAGTTTATACACTAACTAGTAAAAATATATAATTTTAATTCTCAAACTTCATGAGATATGGACATCTTTAGAAATGCGGAAATTCAAAAATACACTATATTTAATTTTAAATATCTCAAAAAGTAATTAAGCTAAAGACATGATTTAACTTTTGTTAAATAGCTCTTTAATATGACATAAAATTTATTTTATTGAAAAAAAAGCCTATTATCAAAAACTGGAAATGGCTATAAAATAAAAATTGCTCTTTTTTTTCTTTTAAATTTTTTTTACAGATAGACATTATACTTCTTAATATTTGTGCAAAATCCTAGATTGGGACGAATACAGGGCCAAAAGTTATTAGACTTTAAATATAAGTAGTATGGCTTAAATCCTATATTATACCAAATATAGAGTAATTATTTTTTTAAAAAAGTGGGCAATATATGTGAATAATAGCATTAAAACTAAAATCCTAAAAAATCTGATTATTTTGCATTTATTAAATGTTAAAAAACTCAAAACAACATTTACCAAATTGTATTGTATTATTTTAAATATAACACATAAAACCTTGTAGAATAATTCCGAATGACGTTGCAAATAAAGTAATAGAATTTTATAATTTTGATGAAAACAGCAGACTTATGCCAGGTATGAATAATTTTATATCAATGAAATTTAATGGAAAAAAGAACCAAGTGCAAAAGAGATTAGTTTTATGTAATATAAAAGAATTATTTACCAATTTTAAAGAAATAAACAGTAATATAAATATAGGTTTTAGCAAGTTTGCTATCATGAGACCCAAAAACTGTATTTTAGCAGGCGGGTCTGGAACGCATACAATGTGCATCTGCACATTTTATCAAAATTTTAAGTTAATTATAATTGGTGGTAAATTAGATAAGTTAACTGCAAACCAGCATAACTCTCCATTTCCTCCCTTAAAAGATTATAAACACTACATTGCACAAAGTCTATGTAATCCAGCCCAGTCTTGCTGTTACTTCAGGAAATGCCATATGTGTCCCGGCACTTTGGAACTTAGAGAAAGATTACACTTATTATTTGATAATAATGCCATAGATTATATAACATTTAAACAATGGTTGTCAGCTTACCGTACTACATTTGAAACTTTAACAAAGTCCCCCAATGAATTTGTTGAGTATTTGATTGAAAAATTAAATATTTAATTCCTCATGCATTTATTTCTTCGTGACAATCTTCATTTTTTAAGTCATTAAAATCGAATTTGAGATGGGGAATATCTAATAATATCCGATTTTGCAGAGAACTACCCTTTTGTAGTTCAAGATCACGCTCAAGGTTTCCATTGGACTAATAATCAGGCAACATTTAATCCATTTATGATTTATTACCGCGAAGGCGATATAATCAAACATTTCAGTTACTTGATTATATCAGATTGTCTCAAACAAAATACTTGTTCCTTTCATTTATTTCAAATAAAATTAATTATATTCTTGTAAGAAAGATTTGATAAAATTTCAATAATATTTTATTTTTCTGATGGAGCTGTTACCCGGTATAAAAACAAAAAAAACTTTGTAAACCTCTACAACCATTATAATGATTTTGGGATCAAGGCACGATAGTTTAGGGAGAATTACTAAGAGGTTGGCGGCTAAAGCAAGCCTGCAACGTCCTCATGAAAATCATGTAATAACTCCTATTGACTTACATTAATTATGCGAGATACAATATCCTGGGAATTAATTATATATTTGTTAGCAACGTAGAATATTTAAGAATGGAAATCAATCTTGAAAATAGATTCTTAATGGCCAAATGAATTCCCGGGACACAAAAATATCATTCATTTATTCCAAGGGAAGGAAAAATGAAAGTCAAATTTTATTCTAATTCATTAGATTATTTAATTTATGATATTATTATATGTTTATTAGAATATTAATTTCCCATTAATTAGCTAATATAAATATTTTTACAATTATTTTCCTTCTAAAATACAATAGCTAAACATATGTGCTAAATATGACACAATGTCTACTAGTGATCTGCATAGGGCATAAATTTTCTAACACGGCTTATAAAAAAATATATCCGGCCCGATCCCAAACGAATTTTCTTTTTATTTGTTTCGTAAATTACTATACATTTGGTATAATATAGGATTTAAGCCATTATATTTAAAGTCTAATAACTTTTGGCCCTGTACTCGTCCCAATCTAGGATTTTGTACAAATATTAAGAAATGTCTATCTGTAAAAAAAAATTTAAAGAAAAAAAAAGAGCAATTTTTATTTTATAGCCATTTCCTGTTTTCTATTTCCGGTTTTTGGTAATATAATTTTTTTTCAATAAAATAAATTTTATATCATAATAAAGAGATATTCTAGAGCTATTTAATAAAATTAAAATCATGTCTTTAGCTTAATTACTTTTTGAGATATTTAAAATTAAATATAGTGTATTTTGGAATTTCCGCCTTTATAAAGATGGCCAATCTCATGAAGTAAACCGATTTGAAAAGTAAAATTTTACATTTTTAGTGTATATACTATAAACATGCAAATTTTTAAAAAAATCATAGGGGGTCGGGTCATATACATTATATCGTTAAAATTAAGCCCACCATGTCTTTTTCTAATGTGATCTATCCATTTATTATCTCTTATATTATGCGATTTTCAATTTTTAATTAGGCATTTTTATTTTTTTTGGTTAATATTTTTAGGCATATTTTAAAATTGGAAAAATAATTTATGACAAGAAATCTCAAATAGCAACCTAATTTACTAAACATTGACGAAAATTTCCGTCAATATATATTAAATTAAATATTAAGTGGGGGGGGGGGTCTTATTGTTACATTTATAAACCAGAAATCACTTGACCATGATGGATGTAACAAAACAGTAAAAGAATTAAATAATAAAAGAAAATTTTAAAAAAATTAAAAAAAAAAAAATTTTTTAAGTATCCCCACTTAAATTTACTGAAGCAGTTGCTTCGGACCCCCCCCCGTTGTCGGGGCCACTGCTAAGGGTTTTCTACGACAGTTGGCCCTTGCCGAGATATCGATTCTATTGTTTCTTTATCCTCACTTGATCTTTGTCTTAAGGTCTAAGGTAATCGCATCTAATCTAAAATAATCTATTGAATTACCTAAATTCTTTCTTAATTCCTAAAATATTTTCTTACTTTTCTCTTAATTACATCTTAAATTTATAATACATAGTCCAAATATACGAAATAAATTATATAATTATGTCAAATTCTACCACCTCTTTACCCTCAGCCTATACCCATATCTTTATTGAACCACCTGCCACATCATCTTTTGTCAACCATGTTTGAAGCTGAATTAAATCTATAAATCTCTTAATTCTAAATTACCAAAATATATATATCCTTTTATTTTTAAAAAAAAAACTATTTCGCCTGCACTTTTGGATGCTTCTATTTAATTTCTTCTATTTTACACAACTCACATCCGAAAAATCAATGAAGTCTAGTCATAATATTCGCACCCACGTTGTCAACCACTGAACTCTAATTATTATGATTTTCACAACCATGTCTTTGAACAACATATGAAATCTAATCATTATAATTTTTCGCACATTTTTTGTTGAAAAACAACTGATATATATATTTCTAACGCATGTTTTTCTTTTTGCTATTATTAGAATAATGTTGCATAATTGATCTCTATCTTATTAATGATTCAAAATAAATTCCGATCTCTAATTGAACTCTTTGTGGCATAAAATTTCTAATGATGAAAGCCATTTCTCTTTAAAGATCTTGGTTAATCAACACCTAATATTTTACTAAATACAGATCCTTAAATAAAAGTTAAACGTAAATCTTTAATAAGAATTTAATTACAACATCAACATATTATCTAACAATAAATATATATTGGTCTTAGGGTGCATTCACAGTAGAGAGCGACAGCGACACGGCAAACACGACACGACATTAAGCGACAGAGCAGCTGATGTGTCGTAAGCGACATAGCATTCATAGTAGTAGGCGGCAAACATATTTTTATTTTTTTTAAAAAATGGTGTAAATTACAACTTTAAAATTAATCCTCTTATATCGAGCAATGAAAAGACGCAGAAAAAATAACCTAAATGTTAGAAAAGAAGAGGAGGGTGAGTTCGTTATACTTTTCCCCAAACTTTTAAACAATCCTGAAAAGTTTTATAACTATATGAGATTAACTAAAGTATATATTTCATTGTTTAATCTAAATTTAAATTTTGTATTTAGAAAACCTTTTATTATATTTTAAGCCATATTAAATCAAGAATAGTGGTAAAAAAACCAATTTTATTAAAAATCCTACATCAGTAAAGGAAAAATTGATGATAACACTAAGGTTTATATTATTTATTTTATTTTATATAATCAAAATTGCTAGATATTTGGGAACAGGGTGTAGCTATCCTAGCCTAGCATATTCTTATAAAATGGAAATATCAACAATTCAACTAATAATTATCACAACATGTAATGCCATATTTGAAGTACTTGAAAATATTCATTTAAAACCACCAAATTTAAATGATTTGAAAATAATCGCTGATCAATTTGAGAAGTCTTGGAACTTCCCAAATTGTGTTGGAGCCATTGATGGCAAGCACATTGAATTTAGAAATCCTGCTAAATCTGGGAGCTTATATTATAATTATAAACAATATTTTTCCATAATCCTACAAGCTTTAGTTGATGGTAGAGGTAGATTCATGGTAATAGCTGTAGGCAGTTATGGCAGTGAATCAGATGGAGGTGTGTACTCCAATTCTTTATTATCAAAAATGATTGAGAATGGAGACATAGATATTCCACCTCCTAAAAAATTACCAAATTCAAATATTATTCTGCCACATGTTTTTGTTGCAGATGATGCCTACCCTCTAAAATATTATATTATGAAACCTTATAAAGGTAAATTATCACACATTCAAGAAAATTTTAACTATCGTCTTTCAAGGGCAAGAAGAATGGTGGAATGTACCTTCGGGATATTAGTATCTAAATGGCGAATTCTGAATCGAGCCTTGGATACGAATATTACCAACAGTGAATTAATTATCAAAACTTGTGCACTATTACACAATTTGGTGATTGAGAAAGACGTAGATCTCCGCCCCAAGAATACTCAAGATCCTAAACAAAATAATTATTTATGGAATCATCAATCTATAAAAAAAAACCCCTCAAAGGTTTCTAAAGATATCAGAGATGCCTTTTCTGAATATTTTTATAGTAACAAATTATCATGGCAATTATAACTCTATTATCAAATATATCTAAAAAAACTATTTTTATGATTTGTAATTATTTATTTAATAAAAAGAAAATATCTTGTGAAATTAAATTTTATTAATATAATAAATATGCAGCAAAACATTGATCCAAGAATTTATGATAATTATTAAAAAGAAAGTATATTGTGAGATTAAATTTTATTAATATAATAAATATGCAGCAAAACATTGATCCAAGAGTTTATGATAATTATTAAAAAGAAAGTATATTGTGAGATTAAATTTTTTTAATATAATAAATAAGCAATATTATTCTACATCACTATCAAAATTTAACAAAATATCACAAATAATTTTTATTAATTTTTTCTTTCCACTATCTGATCTTTTTGCCAGGGTCTGCTCAAGCATCACATTGATCCAAGAATTTGTTGATTTTCTGCTTTCTTTTATTCTTTCAATTTCAAGAACTTGCTCAAATAAATCTAGTTTAAAATAATAATATATTTACAAATGCAAATTACCTTGATCAATATCTCTCTTTTTAATTAACTTTTTGCCAGGTACATAAGATTCACTAGTTGATGGTGATGCTAAATATATAATATTATTATTTATATAAAATATAATCACCAACATTCCTAACATCTGTAGATTGACTCTGAATAGTCTCTACACATTCAATTTCAACAGCTATATAATAATAAAAATTTTAACAAAAATTAGTATATTTACCATCTTCATATTGGAAATTTCCACTCATCTGTTCAAACATTGCTCTAGCAATGCTTGCTTCACCAATATTAGGTATAAGAGGTTTTATTTTTTTCAGGTTGGTGTATTGTTTCCCAGATTCTATAGTGGGAATCAAAAAAGTTAAATTATTATAAAATTTCCAGGTGGGACTGTGATCAGCCCCTGACCCACTTTTTAAACATTTCAACTTTTTATGTTCCCTCAAAAAAGAATCTCTTAGATTCTTCCATGTAGATTTAGCTATCTCTACCGTAAAAGAAAAATATTTTAAATTAATATAATCTTTAATTACCTGTCTCAATACTATTTTCTGCTGCTATGGATTTCCATATGGAATTATTTTTCTGGGTATTTTTATACCCAATTGATCTTTTGTCATAAAGACAAGGGTAAAATCTAACAGAGTTGATCAACTCTTCTTTATTTATATCCTAAAAAATATATATATGATATTTTTATAATCAAGAATTTACTTGCAAATTTTGTATTTCGGCCATATTATAGTTTGTCGCTTTGAAAATAACAAAATGTTTTGTAATGTGATTTTTATGTTTAAGGGTGCATTCACAGTGGAGAGCGACAGCGACACGACAAAATACAAATATGTGTAAATACCAATGACTATTCATAGTGAGATTTTGCGACGCGACTATCCCGCCAAATTTGTCGCATTAAACATAAAAATCACATTACAAAACATTTTGTTATTTTCAAAGCGACAAACTATAATATGGCCGAAATACAAAATTTGCAAGTAAATTTTTGATTATAAAAATATCATATATATATTTTTTAGGATATAAATAAAGAAGAGTTGATCAACTCTGTTAGATTTTACCCTTGTCTTTATGACAAAAGATCAATTGGGTATAAAAATACCCAGAAAAATAATTCCATATGGAAATCCATAGCAGCAGAAAATAGTATTGAGACAGGTAATTAAAGATTATAATAATTTAAAATATTTTTCTTTTACAGTAGAGATAGCTAAATCTACATGGAAGAATCTAAGAGATTCTTTTTTGAGGGAACATAAAAAGTTGAAATGTTCAAAAATTGGGTCAGGGGCTGATCACAGTCCCACCTGGAAATTTTATAATAATTTAACTTTTTTGATTCCCACTATAGAATCTGGGAAACAATACACCAACCTGAAAAAAATAAAACCTCTTATACCTAATATTGGTGAAGCAAACATTGCTACAGATGAGTGGAAATTTCCAATATGAAGATGGTAAATATACTAATTTTTGTTAAAATTTTTATTATTATATAGCTGTTGAAATTGAATGTGTAGAGACTAGTCAGAGTCAGTCTACAGATGTTAGGAATGATGGTGATTATATTTTATATAAATAATAATATTATATATTTAGCATCACCACCAACTAGTGAATCTTATGTACCTGGCAAAAAGTTAATTAAAAAGAGAGATATTGATCAAGGTAATTTGCATTTGTAAATATATTATTATTTTAAACTAGATTTATTTGAGCAAGTTCTTGAAATTGAAAGAATAAAAGAAAGCAGAAAATCAACAAATTCTTGGATCAATGTGATGTTTGAGCAGACCCTGGCAAAAAGATCAGATAGTGGAAAGAAAAAATTAATAAAAATTATTTGTGATATTTTGTTAAATTTTGATAGTGATGTAGAATAATATTGCTTATTTATTATATTAAAAAAATTTAATCTCACAATATACTTTCTTTTTAATAATTATCATAAACTCTTGGATCAATGTTTTGCTGCATATTTATTATATTAATAAAATTTAATCTCACAATATACTTTCTTTTTAATAATTATCATAAATTCTTGGATCAATGTTTTGCTGCATATTTATTATATTAATAAAATTTAATTTCACAAGATATTTTCTTTTTATTAAATAAATAATTACAAATCATAAAAATAGTTTTTTTAGATATATTTGATAATAGAGTTATAATTGCCATGATAATTTGTTACTATAAAAATATTCAGAAAAGGCATCTCTGATATCTTTAGAAACCTTTGAGGGTTTTTTTTATAGATTGATGATTCCATAAATAATTATTTTGTTTAGGATCTTGAGTATTCTTGGGGCGGAGATCTACGTTTTCTTTCTCAATCACCAAATTGTGTAATAGTGCACAAGTTTTGATAATTAATTCACTGTTGGTAATATTCGTATCCAAGGCTCGATTCAGAATTCGCCATTTAGATACTAATATCCCGAAGGTACATTCCACCATTCTTCTTGCCCTTGAAAGACGATAGTTAAAATTTTCTTGAATGTGTGATAATTTACCTTTATAAGGTTTCATAATATAATATTTTAGAGGGTAGGCATCATCTGCAACAAAAACATGTGGCAGAATAATATTTGAATTTGGTAATTTTTTAGGAGGTGGAATATCTATGTCTCCATTCTCAATCATTTTTGATAATAAAGAATTGGAGTACACACCTCCATCTGATTCACTGCCATAACTGCCTACAGCTATTACCATGAATCTACCTCTACCATCAACTAAAGCTTGTAGGATTATGGAAAAATATTGTTTATAATTATAATATAAGCTCCCAGATTTAGCAGGATTTCTAATTTCAATGTGCTTGCCATCAATGGCTCCAACACAATTTGGGAAGTTCCAAGACTTCTCAAATTGATCAGCGATTATTTTCAAATCATTTAAATTTGGTGGTTTTAAATGAATATTTTCAAGTACTTCAAATATGGCAGTACATGTTGTGATAATTATTAGTTGAATTGTTGATATTTCCATTATAAGAATATGCTAGGCTAGGATAGCTACACCCTGTTCCCAAATATCTAGCAATTTTGATTATATAAAATAAAATAAATAATATAAACCTTAGTGTTATCATCAATTTTTCCTCTACTGATGTAGGATTTTTAATAAAATTGGTTTTTTTACCACTATTCTTGATTTAATATGGCTTAAAATATAATAAAAGGTTTTCTAAATACAAAATTTAAATTTAGATTAAACAATGAAATATATACTTTAATTAATCTCATATAGTTATAAAACTTTTCAGGATTGTTTAAAAGTTTGGGGAAAAGTATGGCGAACTCACCCTCCTCTTCTTTTCTAACATTTAGGTTATTTTTTCTGCGTCTTTTCATTGCTCGATATAAAAGGATTAATTTTAAAGTTGTAATTGACACCATTTTTTAAAAAAAATAAAAATATGTTTGCCGCCTACTACTATGAATGCTGTGTCGCTTACGACACATCAGCTGCTCTGTCGCTTAATGTCGTGTCGTGTTTGTCGTGTCGCTGTCGCTCTCTACTGTGAATGCACCCTTAGTCTCTAATCTTATTCTCTGAATTTTTTAAATTATCGTATCTTTAGGCAAACTATTTGTATTCGAGTCTATAATTTTAATCTTCGCATATTTTCAATTATAATATATTTTTACCTGGGATGTGAACCCTTCGACAAAAAAAAGGGTCCCGGTTCGGGTAGGTTCAGGGAACATAAAAATAATGACTCAAAATAATATTTTTTTAAAATTCATTTATTATTATACTTCAATATATACATATTCATAATTTACAAATGAAAAATTTAAAAATAAAATATGTATTTTAAATAATTTATTCTCGCACAATCATAATATCTTCTAAAATATCACTTGAGATTTCCACGTAAAGTAGACAATATATTTCAAAGATGAAAATTCACGTTCTACCCTTACCTAAAATAGATACTTATCTTTATAAAATTATTGTACTTTTATCGCCGGTACAGCCATGAAGATTCTAGATAAGATATATAATTCTGAATATATTGAAGAATTTTCTTCCCAGAATTTTAAAATATTTATATCCTTATTTATTCTCTTAACTTCTGAGAACTTTACTATTAAAGATGCAATAGGCATTTTTTGATCCTCTTTTCTATAATGATAATTTGATTTTTTTTTCCCTATCTAAAAGTAAAATTTCAAGATCATCAATGTTGCTATCATTATTATTATTATCACTACAACCAATAGGTATTGTGGTAGCCTCCAATATATTGTAAATAATGGAGTTTGGCTTATGCCATAAATCCTTAAGATGGTCTTTAGCCATAAGTCTTTGCTCAATACTCAATAAAACTTGATATCGAGGGTCTAAATATCTAGAAGCATATACAACACTATTTTGCAAATATTGGTGCTCTCGAATTTTCATGTTTTCTACCATTTCGTATAAAAAGGACTAAATTTTTCTAAATCTAATCGGCATCTAATCCATATGCCTTATAATCAAATAAACATAATTGTTCTGATTGTAATCTTAATATTGTTATTTTTAAATGAACTATTACACTAGTAAGGTCATTTATTTGGCACCAATCATATTCCGACAAAACGACTTCACATGCTCCTATAATAAAATCATTACAGAAATCTTTCAAACTTAATAATCGTTCTAGCATCATACAAATTGAGGACCAACGTGTTGTGCATTATCATTTAAATTAAAATATTATTACCTGTACTAAAAAATAATTCTTTTCAAAATAATCAATTTATTTCTATGACATAGCATATTAATAAATTTACATAATAAAATATTATTACACTGGAAAATAATTTATGATATCAATCTATAGATAAAATGAAAGTCCAGGAAGAAAATTGGAAGAAAAACGCGAAGATAAAATAAATGATTCCACAAAAAAAGTTAATAAAATTTAAAAAAATTTATATTATTTTTAAAAAAATATTTTTATTTTTTAAATTTTTTATGACATCTAGAACCCTTGGACCCTCCATTTAAAAAGGGTCCGGAGCCAAAATTCGAAGGGTTCGGGTTCACATCCCTGATTTTTACAAATAAATTTATTTAATCTCCACATTTTATGTTCCTTTTTCTTTATCATAATTATCTCCAGTGATCAATTATTTATTAACTTTTAAAATCTAAATTATCGTCTCAGTTAGATTCAATTGGTTTCTAGTTTACCTGTAACTTCTAAATATAAAATTCATAAATTATTACCTTTAAATAACTATAACATAAACTTATTTATCTTACCTACTATGAATGCTACCTTTATACTTCTTTGTTTTCATTTTAGCTAATCATATTGGTACACCATTTTGAACTTAACCTTATTTACAACAATCCGAAATCTAAATGAGCTATAGTAAAATAATTTTTTTCCTTTTCTAAAATTTGAGTTAAATAACTCTAAATATTTTTCTTATCCAAAGTAAATTTAATTTTAAACCATATATTTTTTTCTTCTTTTAAATGAAATCCTAAATTTATAATACTTAGGCAAATTTACTCAACTATAATTATGTCACATGCCGCCGTCCCTTTACACTCAATATAACTTAGACCCCTACCTTCATTGAACCATTTGCCTGTAATCGTTTTTTAGCTATTAATCTTCATCTTTTATCAACCATGTCAAATGCTAAATTTATACTTTATACTGCCATTGTGCAAATTTTATCATACTTTATGTACTGGACGCGTAAGTTTTTCCAAGAAAATCCAAATTCTTATTGATTTTTTAATACTTTCTAAGTTTTAGTTTTTCGAAATCTCTTAGATTTTTTTTAAAAAAATCAGTAAACTCAGTATTTTTAATCCATGAAATAAATTTTAACCGCTCTAGCATTTAATCCTAAGGAAATAATATAAGTCGTTATTCAGCATATAAGCATATGAATTAAGAATTGAATGTAATATATAAAATTTACTTTTTATTGCAAAAAGCCCATATTAATTTGTAAAATATGAGGGAGGGGGGAGGGATAAATTTATTGATTAAAAACTGGAGCCAAAATGCCCCTTGCACACTTAACACCATGAGTAAAAGAGAACTGGAAGAAATTGCCAAGTTATTTTTTCTATCACATCAATAAAGATAGCATTTAGGCCTCGATAAAATATTCACTGTAAGGGGTTGGTGATAAAAGCTTCGTTAAAAAATATTCGCCATTTAAGTTTTGCGATAAAAGCTTTACAATGTATTTGCTCAAAGTCTTCGCGGTTCAAGTTTGGCGATCGATATTTTCGCTATAAATGTTTAGCAGAATTGATCTAGCGATATCACCTTCGCAATAAATAACATTCACGATAATTTTCAATGAATGTATGATACTCAACAAATAAAAGGGAAAAAAGAATATCTGTTTAAAAAAAATGGTATCAATGCATCTGATAAAAATTAAAACGAAAGATAAAATAATATAACATGAAATTATATAATTCCGTCAAGCATCGGAAGATTAAAAATAAATCATCTCACCTTGATAAATTAGTTATTTTGTCCAAATTTCCCAAATTTAAATAGATGTTTTTATATTAATGGTAAACAATTTTTTTTGAATATAATGCATACTTTTGTAAAGCTTAATCAAAAATCCCAAAGAAAGAGCTGATCTCAAGGCCTTGATGGTAAGTTTGATCTCTTTATATAAATAATTTGTATAAACTTTGCAAAGCTCAATGACGATCTTCATATTTTAAATCAATATCGAAGTTTGGTTTGTATGTTTTGTGTATAGCCTTAAGAGTTTTTTTTGCATTTAAAAAGGAACACTAGGCTACGTGACTAATTAAGAACTGTTATCACATTTAAACAGATATAGGATTAGAGCAATGGATTTTTCTAAATCTAGGATTAAAAAACAATTATTACAAAATTTTTTTAATATTCAAAAAAAAAATATATATAATATTTTTATAAATTTTTACCAGGAGCATCCTTTTGTCCAAAAGAACTTAGACGCCGACGTGGACATAGGTCAATGGGTAACATCTTTCGCCAACATAAATTCGAATGTCGTTAATATCACTTGAATAAATATATTTAACCCTCCCAACTAAAACACATGGTTCTTTTTCAGAAACTAACCTTTCATCTTTTTCGTTGTTAAAAAAAGGAACTAACAAATTGGGGATTCTAAATCAAAGTTTCGATTTGGATAAAAATATTTTGTTTTGGCGCGAAATTGTTACTCGCTTAATAACAAGCGATACCTTAATGGGTTGATTTTGTATATTACCTTAAATCGGTGGAGTACCATTCAGACTTGGAACACAATAAAATGCATTTTTAATTTATAAAATAAAATCTACAATCGTTGAATATACGACCTAGATAACTGGGTGAAATTATTGTTGTTTTTTTGACACATAAATATATTTATTTATTTTTGTTATTTAAATTAAGAATACATTACCACTATATTTTTTATAGTGATCATTTTTTTCATAAGTCGTGATTGACATGCCGATCGCCAATATATATTTTTTTATCATTACATTTTATGTCGTCCAAAAATTATTTATTGCTAAACCAACGAGAATTTGAAAAGTTAAATTATGAATTTTAAATTGTTGAAATTTATCTCTGAGGCAATTAATTCTATTAATGTTTTTTTTTAAATGTGCCAACCAAAATCATTTTTCGATCTTTTTTTTACAAAATCATTTAAGTTATTATTTTATAATACGTTTCTGTTTTTACGTCATGGAATCCCTAAAATATTTTTTGTTTAAAATTTAATAATAATTTATGTATTATTATACACAATATATAATGTATCATGATAGATTAAACTTTATATTCCATTTTTAAATATACGTAATTATTTAAAATTTAGTTAAGTTATATTTTTACTTTATATACGCGCTATCGATTGAAAAATTATTGAATTGTGATTTTCTGCAAATTTCCGACGTCTATAAATTTTACAACAATAAATTTGTTAATTTATTACGTTTTATTCTTTTTTTATATAGATTATTAACACAAACCATATGTCGCAAGACTTGTATCGTTTATTATTATTGAATACTTAAATTATTGAATTTATATAATGGTTAGAATGATATTATATATACCTATATTGTGTAGTCTAATTCGATATCATTTTATCTTAAAAAAATATATATATATTAATGGGTGTTTAATCGGTCTGTTTGTTTATACAAAATTTTATTTGCCAAGAAGTAAATAAAGAATCATTGTTCATTATTAATATAAATTTGCGAAACTTATTCTACAGTAAGTATACATCTCCACCATTATAGACTTGTTTAGAGCCGGAAGGCATTTTAAAATTGTTTAGACGGGACCTACATTTTATTATTACATGATTTTTATAAATTATTCTATATAATAATATAAGTTAAATAAGAAAATAAATGAGCAACAGGTTTATTGTTTTATTTCAAATGGGAATTCCTATCTTTAAATGTAAATTAGAAAAGTGAATCAGGTTTTGATTGATTTACATTATTTTATAACTCATTATTAAAGGATTCAATTGGCCTTAAAATAATAAATGAAGAATCAACAGATTAGCAATAATATCCATTAGCAAGGCAAATTATAGAGATAATATCGTTGTTAGATAAACTATCCTACCACAAAGAGGATCAGTTAATCATTTTGAAAATTTAAATCGAGAATTTCCTTGGGATAACTTAAAATATTGTCAAAACAATCGGAGAAGGCTTTTTACCTGAGAAAAGGAAAACCGAAACTTTTCGATAAAATCCGAGAGAAGAGGTTCTCTAATAATTTTATTGTTAAAAGGCAACCATTAATAAAGTTTTAATGCTCTTCTAAATAAAATTTTAAGATAATGTATGATATATTTACTTCAAAAAAGAAACGCGTTACTTGTTACGTCTGAAAGAAAGAACTCGTTAACGTTGCTCATTGCAATGTGAAAATGAATGCGCGTTACTGGCTATTCAAAAAAGTAACAGATTATTTGTTACTTAAAAAACAAAATATTATATACAAAGAAAATATTTTTTCCTATATATATAATACATATAAAATTATGCAAAAAATAATATATGATATCTATTTATAATAATTTTTTTAATATATAATTTATAAATAAAATAATATATTAAAAGATAAGATATTTTGTAAAAATTTTATTTATTTTTAACTGCAATTGATTTTTACAATTTTGTTTAGATAAACAAGAGTGCTTAGTTTTAAACACACGTTCAACTGGCGCAAAGGATGGAAGAATTGTATTATATTAAATAAATAAAAACTGGAAAAAGCTAAGTTCATCGTCAAAAGAATCTTCATTATTTTAAAATCTTTATTTGAAAATAATCAATACGTGTGTTTTTTTAAAGGAATCAAGTCTTCCTTTTTTTGTCAAGATCTTTTATCAAACTGGAAAAAGCTAAGTTCATCGTCAAAAGAATCTTCATTATTTTAAAATCTTTATTTGAAAATAATCAATACGTGTTTTTTTTTAAGGAATCAAGTCTTCCTTTTTTTGTCAAGATCTTTTATCAAACAGGAAATAAGTTTAGACTTCCTTTGCTGATATCGAGTTTTACGAGGGCCAATCTGATTTAAATATGCTGATAATATATATTCAATTCAAATAAAATATTATCAAAATATAAATTGTGAACAATACTTAATATACCTTTATCTTTGTCTTGCAGAATCATTAATAAGTCGCTTACAAAATGAAATTATTTAAATCCATTTTTTAAATATTATAATAGTTATCGAGGGAGTGTGATTTCCCGAACGCATTTTTTTCTTCTCTCTCTAAAATCGAAAGAGTCGTAGTAAGGAACAGGTTCCATAACCTAAAATCATTACCATACAATATTTATCTAATCAATATCTTGATATCTGTAATATGGATTCATCACAAGATTCGTCAAATTTGTGGCCATTCTCTTTAATAAGACTATTAATTTCAAGGATAGACAGTTTAATCAGATATTCCATTTTTTCCTTAAAAATGCACAGTTTGGAGGATGCCCATGTTTAATCCACAATTGAGGTAAAATATTGAGTTGACACAATTTACACTTATAAACTGTTTCATTGGTGTAAAAAATGTTTCATATTAGAGTCAATGCAGGCTTTACTCATCTTCATTTGAGGAAAATGTACAATTTGTATAATCTCTATAAAATAAAATAGTATTAATAAGAATATAAATTTACATACATTGATTGATTCTATATTAATTAAATCAACAACAAAAATTTAAAATAAAAATGAAGAAATTTGTTGATTGATGTATTCGTTTTAAATTATTTATAAAATCTAAAAAAATAAATAAAAGTAATTTTATAATACAATAAAATTAGTTATTCCTATTTTAAAGAAATGTTTGAAGCAGTGTCTATTTGACCGGTCAAATATGATTCGGTCAATTGGTCAATATTTGAACGGTCAATTATGGTCAAATTCAAATAAATGTTTTTTAAGATAATATTAATTTTATATATAATAGTAAAAAATATGTAATATTGAATTATATTTAAATTCTATATTAATCTTTCGCTCTCTATGGCAGAGTCTTGCTCTGATTTATATTCAATATTATAATTTTCTTTAATATTTTAATCAATCTTGGTTATGATATACTATTACCAATTTTCCTTTTGTCGAGATATTCAATAGATTTCTTTTTTTCGTGTGAATATTACCCCAAACCGATTAATTTCCTTCTGAGAAAGAAGTAAACTAGGAATTGTTAGTAAGATATTAGAAACTTTTCTTAATTCTCAAGGTGGGAAAAGCCCATTCTAACAACTTAGGCCAAAATCGGATTGTTTTTTCCACATATTTTGGTTATTAAATATACCGCCGCTTTTACTTCTGATTTATGATATCACTTAAAATATTTTGATTAACATTACCTTGTAAAATTCCTATTTCTGTATTTTATCACATGCTTCATAAACTCACTGATAATAAGATGTCCCCCCACCCTTATATTGGGGATTTATTATGATCAGCATTGTGAGCACATTTGATTTTTTTTATTTAGGTGGAAAGATTATAAAATTTTTCCAAATGAAGTATCTCGTTTTTTATTTCGGCCAAAATACATTTATACCTTTGGATTTACAATAAGATAGCTAAATATTAAAGATAAGTTAAATTTTAAATTTTTCGTCCAAAATATTTCTTCATTTAATATATTGTTAATTTCTTTCGGACAAATATTCAACTGATTTAAAATTTGCTTTCAAATCTTTGTATATTTGTATTTGCTCCTTACATTTTATTAACGATTCCCATATTGTTTGAGTAATTGTACATAATGTAATATAATTGGCAATTAGTAATTTTCTCAAACCTTGCTTTAACAAATGGATTAAATTTATTTATATATTAAGATTTAATCAATTAATAATGAGGAAAATTCTTTTATTTTTATATTTTAAAATGAAATTTGAATATTTTAACATGAAAATCTTATATTTTAATCTAAAATTATAATTAAATCGATGCCTCGATGATACAAATATATTTTTAAATTGATAATGCTTTAAATAAATATTAGTTAAATCAATATATTTATGTGATACGTGATATTAAGCGCACTAGTCCTAAACGCCATATATATATACACCAGATATATATATATACAACAAAGCAACGCTTGGTTCTCTCATGAAAAGCCCATCAAACTGGGATAAAAGATGGGAAATAATTAAGAGGATCATCCACGTTTTTGTACAGGTGTACCTGTGCGCGCAAGAGGCAAACCCCCCTACTTAAACGCCCATGGGAGAGGTCAAAAGCCCATGCCCGATTAAATAAAAAATTTGATAATGGGAGGTTTATATTGGCTATATTAATTTTACTATTAATTAGTATTTGAGAAAACCGAGAAATAAACATGATTAAATAAAATAAATACCAGTACAAATACAGTACTATTAATTATTCTTTCAAAAATATTTGAACCGCACCATCATTATCATCACTAAAAATTAGTAATTACCTTGTCGGAAATTTAAAAATAAATCGATATATTTATTCACCAATATTACTTTTGAGTATTTGACCAGGTCAAATATTTCTTTGGTCAATTGGATGAATCTGACCAGATAATTGTAGGTAACGAAGGCATTCCTTTTCTTCAAAAAAGGTAATGCCGTTAGTAACGATGTTACTTTACAGCACTATGACATACATTACTAATGCAGTACAAAGCAGTTTTAGGAAAAGAATTAGCTATAACATGCTGTACGAGAGGGAATAGCATGTTCGATAGCCTTATTAGTTTATTAAAATTTAAAACGAAGTACCAAAATTATGTGAATTAGAATTTCCGATACTGAAATACAATATTTGGAAGAATATTTCCACACAATGATCCCATTTGCTTTAGCGATTAACAAAATACATGGCGAAATTTACTATTATGGAAAATCTGCTCCAATGTTAAATGTTGTCAAAAAATATTAATCCCACTGTCAGAAACTATCCTTAAAGTCGATATTTCATATGAGAGGTGCCAGCCATCTTCATATATACTAGTGCCATCAGAAAATAAAGCGTGGATAATTGGTAAAAATGTTGATATAATATATCTTTTAACTTAAAAGCGCTTATTATGTCGCTTATAAAGGCCAGGCTTCCTTCTGAACTAATAAAATAATCATATCATTACCCTTGACATTTAACAGTTTGTTTTAAACAATTAGTATAAGGAATGCGATTTTTATTTCTGATTACACGAACAGTGCTTTTAAAAAAACTCCCAGGCTAAAAATAATTTTACAATAAAAATGGGGTAAAATATTTCAAATCTATGCTGGGACCAGGTTAAAAATTAGTAACATTTTCAAAATAAGATATTCTTCAATTTAAAATCAGATAATTTTTTATGTACAAATTGCCCAGGGTATTAACATGACCCTCTAGGGTTGGCAAAAATGGTAATTTTTTAAAAAAAAATCGATTATGGCCTAACTAAGATTGTAAAATATCTATTTTTTAAATTTCATTTTGATATTATCTTGCAAGTAAAAAACCTCAAGGGAACAAGTCAGGAAATTGTTGAAAAATTAAATGTTATAATTTGATATTTTTTCAAATAAGGAGCCGATGATGTTATTTTTTAAAAAAAATTTAACTAACAATATCGGTCAGCTGATATTGTTAATAATTTTATTGTAGAATTTTCTGATTTAAATAAAAATGCCAATGAAATTTAATTTTTTCGAACTAAAATTAGCTATTGCAATCTCTCAACCGGTTAAGAATTAGCCTAATTTTAAAATCCTAATTGTTGAAAGAATTTCAAGTTTTTCACCACCTTACATGCTAGTAAAAAAATTCAACTTTCATCCTTTGCTAAACGATACAATTAAGCTTTAACTCCTGCACACTTATTTTACCTTTTAAACCCGAAATAACAATCAAATTTATAAACTAATAAAATGTAAACGGCAATAGAATACGGGGGGCTTCTGTATCTAAACATTGATATTTTATCTATCTTGGTAAAGTTTTAAGCAAGATCAGAGCCTTTACTAAAATTATGGTTTCGGATAATATAGTAAATAAATTAGACTAAATGGTGGGTGGCTCATGGAAATTTGATGAAGGATGTAAATATTCTAAAAATAATAAAACAATTATTTACTGCATCTTCATCATCCGCTTCAGTCGAGAAAGTATTATCATCATTTGGAGTTGTTCACTCGAAACTTAGGAATTGGTTAGGAACAGACAAGGCAGAAAGATTAGTTTTTTTAAATTCTAATACCGTTGTCGACGATTTATTACTTGTGATTTTTATGTTATTTCTTAATTTTACAAACTAAATAATCATTTTTTTATTATAAATAAATAAAAAAATTTTAAATATGTGTGGTTAATAGTTTCGTATATTAAATAATTTTTCACTATTGCGATTAGAATCAACAATTCTTTTTCTACTATGTTAAAAATTGAGATAAAAAATAAACTTCTTTGTCTAACAAGTGGTAATTACTAGTACAATTTGGTTATTTAATTAGATTTGCTTATCTAAGTCCTTACCTTTCACTATCTTATATTTTGATTTAAATCATTGATTTTTTTAAAAAAAATAGGGATGATATAACTTCTTTAATCTCTAAACGGTAAAATTGCAAAATCCAGACAAGGTAGGGCTTGAAAACCAAAAAAATTTACAAACCTGGGCTAGATCAAAAAAATTTTTTAAATCCGACCTGTGGTTAGAGCTTTGATCTCTGCGCTCTTCCGATTTCTGAAAAAATATATTAATCATTTGCAATTTATTAAATCCTTAAAAAGATTCAATATTTCTAATTCATAGAGTCCTTGTTTGCCTGAAGATCAGTTATAAGAATGATTCATGAATCGAATTATCATTGAAATATATATAAGCATCATACAATAATAGGCAAAAATATTTTTTATAAGCTAATCAAAAGTACAAAATATCCATAAATTTTCAATAATTGACATCACTCAATACTATAAAAAATGAAAAAAATATTTTGTTGAGATCACATTGAGCTGGTAATTTTATTAAAACGATACCCACGCTTGGCCATAATCCTCATAATCCTTAGCATATTGAGGCAGTCATCTAAACCACTATGGGGTCGACCCTCAAATCGAAGCCCAAGATTAGAGAGCATGTGGGTAAGACCTCGAACTGGCCATTCTCTGGTCAACGCCCAGAAGGCAACTTTTAAGTCAATCCAACGTTTGAAATAAATGTATTGTGGACCAGTAGCAAATCGAGAGAGATCTTTGGTATATTGTTGATGGTGAAAATAATTATCAGGATGAATATTGGTGGGATGCATGTAAGTCAGTTGACGGGGAAGGAGCTTGCGTAGATCAGCATCACCGCATGTGACAAATGTGAAGTTGGGGAATAACGTTGTGGATGATGTTGGTAGCAACAAACCGTTGTGCTGAAGCCAGACATGAAAATCTTCTAGAATATGTTCTAGAGGAAAAGACTCTTCTATGGTCTCTTGAGTGAGACCTGTCAAGGTTGAGCAGAAGGAAGATATTTGAGGGTGAATGACTGGCCGAACAAATCGATGAAAGCGAGCACGTATCTCTAGTTGGTGGGGTTCTGGTTTGATGGTAACCCAGATGACTGGAAACTCGATAATCTCCTGGGGGTCAGGTGGTTGAGCCCCTTTACCTGAACATGTAGCCTCGAAGTCTAAAAGTAGGAGGTTGTTAAACATAGATAAGGGATCAATGGGTTCATAGGATTGAATAATCATTTGAGATTTCAGGAGTGGGTTAATTGCTTTAGATTGCAGGTGACTAGGTTTTGTAATCTGGTAAAATTTAGTTGTTAAATCTGAGTGGATAAGTTTTAAAAGGGGCTTCATAAATAAAATAGGAATAAGAGATGGGTAAAAAAGGTTTAAGTGAAAAATGATCTGGAATATTTTGAATCCATGTTAAGGTAAGGTTGATATCTAATTTGATTTTGTGAACAAATATATCATATTTTTAAAAGGAAAAAATTTAATTGTATAATTACTATATACATCTAATTCTAAATGTTAATATATTATTTATTGGTCCAGACTGAAAACATGGAACAAATTATAAAGACCAAACCACTAAAGTTTGGTCTAAATTGGGAAAATTGGAGTGTTGACCTTCATTAATTGATAAAATCTCAACTTCAGGTCTGAATATATATCATTTCCTAATTACGGAATTTTTTTTATTTACAAAATAAGATATTGATAATGATATAAACACGTTTGCACGTTATTCCCTTAATTTACTTTCTAACCATTTTAATTTCACTTCCTTTAATTTCTTTTTTTAAATATTTATATATTATATGCAATATAATATTAGATTTTTATAAAATACTAATCATTGCTTTTTTTTTGACTAGAAAAAATTTCATTTTATTTCAATGATTTTAAAATACCAGGGAAGTCACACATTTGACAGAATTGGTGAAATAATTGACAGTTAATAGAACTTTTAAAATATCTGACAAGGTTATTGCAACCGTTACTGATAATGGGAAATTTCATAAAGGCCTTTAAGCTTTTTAGGTATGCTATTAAAAATGTAAAATTTTTAAAATGCAAAATGCATATATCTTAAAAGATATTTATAGTAAAAATGAACATAATATATCAAATTTTAGGTAAAAAAAACCTCAAGAGGCCTATTATAACAATAAAACTTCCGGTTTAACTATATTACTTTACCCATGTTATTAAGCTTGGTTTTAGAAAAAAAATTTTGCCTTTTATTTAGACACCATTTATAAGTATATATATATGATGTGAAAACTTTGTCGAAGTTATAGGCGGTTCTGATGCATTTTCACCAAAAATTGACATATATATTTGCATAAAATAGATGACGCTATATAAAACTATAAATTAATTATGGTTATACTAAATTATCAAAAAAAAGATATTTTTATTTCTTATACTAAAATATTTTGAATTTCTGGGACAACCACGTCAATATATCAAAAAGACCTATTTTAGGCTGACCCTTTTTAAAATTGTTAAAAATTGATGGAATTATTGAGATCGGTAAAAAAATAAAAATGTGCTTATTTTAGCTCGCAAGCACAACTGGTTCCCGAGATACAGAGGTGTATAAGGCATGAATTCTATTTAAATGATTTTAAATAAAGGAGAATATATCGTTCAAGCAAATTTTGCTGAAAATTATTAAGTTACATAATTATATTGGAATCTCTCATTCATAATAGAATTGCCATTCATTTATTCCAAAAATATTTAGTCGCTACTTAACAGAGACATTTAAAGCCGCTTAATAAATTTTTCCCACTTTCCAAATGGAGCAGCATCACAATATAAAAATCGCAAAAATATAATCAATTTTTGCCACCATGATTATGATTTTGGAATAAAAGCTGAGTTGTATTTCTGAGCCACATCTCATGGCAAATCGGTATGAGATAATCGGAGGTACAGTTAATTGTAGTGGCCGGGGCTAGTTTATAAAGACCTGTTTCAGAAGGAATAACTTGTCATAATGAGTTATCTGCCTATTATAAGGAAAATATTAAAGGCATAAGATTTCTAATTTATTAATAAGTTTAATGAGATAAAAGTAAAACTTTATTTTCAAACATAATATCACTGAAATTTATAAAAAAAAATCGATAAGTTACTTAATCTCGGGGAAATTTTTAATATTATTTTTATTAAAAAATGATAAATATGAGATCGCGTGGATATTGGTGGAAATTTTTTGATGAAAAGTTTTAAGAATTGCATATCTTTTTTCATTGAATTTGAGTAATTTTCGATATTTAAAAATTTTTTGTGACCTTAGTTGAAGATTTTTTAATAATTAAATATTAATTTAACGTATAATATTTTTTCAAATTTAATAAATATTTTTTTCCACTTTTTATGGATTACATTAATTTTACCGAGTTTTTTAAAAGATCAGAACTTCTTATTAATCACATATATTATAATAACATGAGAATGAAGAAAATGTAGCATAAGATGTTCAACATGTTCAAGCAGATATTCTATATAGGGTTTAGTATTATATTAATTTTTAAATTTAGTTTTATTAAACTATATTTGAAAATACTAATCATCCTGTGAAAAAATTTATTATCTTTTTGTGTCCAGGACTTTTATAAGTCACAGTCTTCGTTTAATAGGATTAGCACAATACATCTATAAAATTTGCCAATAAGTTATTTTAGGTATGCAATATTTAGAAAAACTAGCTGCCATACACAGACAATATCTTTTGAAAAATAGGGGCCCTGGGCACGTGAATCCCATATTTTTAAAAGGAAAAATAACACATGGAAGATTTTAAATTAAATGCCATTTGGGTGGTGGGATATCAATGGAATATTTTATATAGATAAAACTGAAAAAGAGACCCTTCTGGGTATAATCAGTAAGCACGTACATACTGATTCAACTATAATGACGGACAAATGGAAGGGCTAAATTAAATATTGATAAATCTTAAAATTTAATATTTTTCAAGTTATAACAATCTTAAGAAAATGGATATGATTAGGGATATATCGATATTTTTTATCGGATCGGGTCGATATTTCACCCATTATAAAATATCGGTTATCGACCAATATTATAAAATTTTCCTATCCTATCCGATAAAAAATGCTGTTTTTAACAAAAATAAAATGTTATAAAATTTTTAAAAAAAGTTATATCTAATTTTTATAAATAAAATCGAAATCAATTTTTATGTTTAATTTTTTTAATAGTAATAATAGTTAATAAACATTCTGCCATATAGTGATTTTTTTTCGCATTCTGTTTAAAAAAGTGTTCAATAATCTTCAGAATGTGTTTTTAGTGATGCTAGTGATATTGACAGTAGAGATCTGCAAAGTAGCCGGGCCGGGCCTAATATTTTTTAAAAAATTCGGGCCGGGTAGGGACGGACCTTGGAAATTTTATTAAATATATCTAAATTTATCAATTTTATATTGAATTTTTTATGTAAAATAAAAATTTTTGATTTAATTTATTGAAACTAAACGCTATATAACATATGTCTTTTATTTTAAGTAATTATAAAAATTAATTTCTATATTTAAATAAATTCGGGCCTGGCCGGGTCGATAATTTTTTTTAAAATAAATTTCGGATTCGGGCCGGGCCGGCAAAACTTTTTAAAAAAAATTCGGGTTCGGGCTGGGCCGGCAAAACTTTTTTAAAAAAAATTCGGGCGTGGCCGGGCTTGAAAAATTAGGCCTGATGCAGATCACCAATTGACAGTCCCCATCGCCGCAGACTGATCTCTGATAAATTGGAACTAAAATTTCATAATATATTTGTTTATTACTAATTATGTAAATAGATTAATGTTAATAATTATATAAATAAGTAATTTATATCAATAAAAATATTTTATATACTTTTAGAATTGCAATTGAATTGAATATAAACTATAACTGATCATTATAATATATTAAAATGACATATATTATGGTATAGCAAAATTATAGATGTTATACTAATAAAAAGTATATTAAAAATTAAAACCATTGGCATCTTTACAGAATACAAAATTAGATATGATATCGGATCGGTTATCGGCTGATATCAATTTAATATCTGGAATATCGGATCGGATCGGCCTCCAAAAAGTGGTATCGGTACACTCCTACTTATAATATAAATAAATTAGAAGATGGTTTCAATAAAAAAAAATTTCTAAGAGTAATGAACTAAACCTTTATAATTAGTTGAACCGAACCGAACCTTTATAAATTTCTTCTCAAGAACCGTAACCAAAACGTAACGATTATAATTTTTTACATACTGAACCGTAACCGTCCCTGCTTAAATGTTCACCGAAAATTGTTGCAATAATTCGGATTTTTATAAATATATCAGAGTTGTTAAAGTAGCGCTATCTTTTTTGGTAGCTATATCTAATAGCGGCTACTTTTTTTATATAATTTTTTAGCACGCTACTTTTAAAAAATATAATGAATGTAAGTATAAGCATGAAAATTTAAATATAATACCATAATTAATTATAATTTTAATGATTTATTAAATTTTGAAATTGAAATATATTTTCAATTTGTAATTTATATTTTCAATTTGTATTATAAACCTAACACCTTTTAATAATTTAAAATGGCATCGCATATGGATATCCGAATCGTTGAAAGTGATTCAGAGTCAGACAATGATGTTAATGAAATGGAAAATACCAGGGAAGAAAAATGATATTCATGGCAATACTTTCCCATTTCCTAGATTTCAAAAATTTTTCAAGATAAATATTAAAACAAAAACTGGCTTCAAATTTATATGTTTAAAATGTAAAAAAAATATTTCCTCAAATCAATCAAGTAGCTATAACCTAAAGAACCTAAAGGTAAATTATCATTTTTACATAAAATAATAATATTTATTTTATTAGACTGTTCATGCTAATAGTTTTAAGAATTGAACAACATTTAAATAACTTTGGCATAGGTGAATCTACATCCAAAAAGTCGAATTCAATTCAGACTAAATTAATTAATAATACAAATGCCCATATTTCTCAAAATTAGCTGATAATGTTATTGTAGATTTTATCATTGATACAGTGCAGCCAATGTCCTTGGTTGATAATCCATCATTTACTATGATGATTAAAACTTTATCACCTGGTACAACTTAGGATTTTAAAAAGAAGATCTGTAGCATTAGCCCTCAAAAGGTAATAGGATGCCAGACATACGATGTACTTGCAAATAAAATTATTGATGTCCACAAGTCTTTTAGGATTCATAATAAAGTTTGCAAGATGGTGACCGATAATGCGTTCAATTACCTGAAAATGCTGAAGGTGAGATACAGAATCTTAGTCAGCATGTATTGGAAGAGGAGGAAATGGGTGTTGATGCAATTGATATTAATGAGATCTTAGAAGAAGGTTTAAATTATTTTATAATACATGTTAATCTTATTCTATAGCATCAAATAACTCCAACTCAATGTTACCCAGTCATCAGAGATGCACTTGCCAAATTTTAATTTGATAGCAACAGTGGATGCTGAAGGAGCCCTAAATAGTGAAGATTTTAAAAGGGTTTCAAGATCCACTTTCCATAAATGTCAAACTTTATGGAATAAGCAGAACAAGTCTGCTAAATGCTCAGACTTATTTTAAAAAAATTAGGCAGATACTTATTAACTCCTAACCATACAAGATGGAACTCTGTATACCAGGCAATAAAATTAATAGCATTTTTTTCTAGAGGAAAAAAGATTAGAAATGAATTTCCTATGTGATCTTGTTGGAATCCAATATATTAATGATGAAGAGCATACTTTTATAAAAGAGTATACAGAAGTAATTTTAATTAATAATGATTCAATTTCATATCATTTTAATTTTTTAGGTTATGCAATATGTGGCTGTTTCCCTTGAAATTTTGGAAGGTGAGGATAATATGGAAATGGGGTATTATGTTCCCACATTAAGTATCCTAACCACCAAACTAAAGAGTTTTAATCATCTAATCTTATGCCAGCCTCTAGTAGACTCCATGTTAAAAGGCATTGAGAGAAGGTAAATAAAATTTATATTGTTTTGATCTTGACTAAATAATCTATGTTTAAAGCTAAAAAAAATTTATAATTTTATGATTAAGATATATTTTAAATACTCTATTTTTGCAACTTTTAGATTCCCCAACCTTTACAGTGATGAAAATTTATTAACAGCAATGATTTATCCAAAGTTTAAACTTAACTGGCCATACATCAATTCCCATGATGCTATAGATCAACGTGATAGGCTCATGGCTAGGTTGAATAGTCTGAACTCAAACAAAGATGGCCCTATTACAACATCGAAGACATCCGACAATAAGTTTTTTGAAATAGAAGAGTGTATAATAAAAAATCCACTCGATTCCTTTTTTAAGTCAAAAAATACTGAAATGAATATAATCTCTCTTATGTTAAAAAAAAATAATATAAGATTAAATACTGCCTTCAGAGATTATTTAGTAAAGCAAAACTGATACTTTCTGATCGTCGCTCTAGACTTGGGGATGATAATATTGAAATGATTTTATTATTAAAATTCAACAAATTACCATAAATATTTAAAATTTATTACATAAATTTTTTTATAATCAAAATTAACTATATTTTAATATTTATAAATGTTGATTTTTATAAATTATTTACTATACAATTACATTATATGCAAAATAAAAAAAAATTGTTTCTAAATTTTTTTTATAAAAAGTAGCCTAAATGTAGCTAATAGCGAGCTACTTTTTTTGTCAAATAGCGATAGCGGTAGCACGCTACTTTTAAAAGTAGATTAACAACTCTGATTTTAAAACAAAAAAGTCTTAACCTCATCCCTTTTCATTCTTTATATGCCTTAATTTTATACTATTTACTTTTTTTTAAATTCACTTTTTAAATCCCTTATTTCGGTCTTTTAATTATATGGTGCCAGCCGCAAAAAAAGAGAAGAAAAAGTAATTAAATTATTTATTTTTTTTCATGGGGATTCGGAATATTTTTTAAATATTTTTTTAAGATCCCGAATAAAACGTGGCGTTGAGATTCTTAATCCCACATCATTTCATATCCCAATACGACATATATAAATGAATATTCTTAGTTTCTTATATTAAAAATATGTCAAATTTAAGTAAATAGATTAAATTTTTAAAAATGATATAAATTTATATAGAACTATTTTTGTTTTTCCTTAAAATTATATGTCTATATTATCATTATTTATATATTATGTTTATTCAAATAAATTGCTTAATTATCTAGTATTTAATTTAATAGTTTTAACTTAGTAGCATCCAATATAGCACACATTTTTAAAATTTTTAAATAATATACTTCATTTTTAATGTAAATTTAAAGAATTGTGAAAATTTTCACAAAAAAATTTCCACCAATATCCACATGATCGAAATAAATAATATTAAAAATTTCCCCGAGTTTAATGACATCAATAATGTTGTTAAACGGCTCGTTTTGAGCCGATTTTTAAAAACGGCTAACTTACTACTTCATCCAGAAAAATATTACGCATGTCTGAAGATTCCGCTCATAGAAAGAACAAAGGTCTAGACATCTTGAGGCTTAGCCAATATTTTTCTGGCTAAAATATTGAGTTAGCCGTTTTTAAAAATCGGCTCGATACGAGCCGTTTAACACTAGACACCAACTTACCAATAAATAATATAAAAAATAGAAGATACAATTTATTTGAATATTAATGTAAAAGTATTTAAAATGAAATATAAGTTATTATAAATCTTTTTGAATAATAACGTAAAAATAAATATAAAAAATATAAATAGAAATAATAATAATTCCTTTTTTAAAACATTTTTTCCATTCTAATAACATTTCCCACTTTTATTAAATTAGTACAACTACAATCGATCTTTGCTCCACTTGGTTTCGATGTCGTTTATCGTCTTATTGATTGTCAAGTTTGCTTATTTCTTCATTGTTTCGTATCTAACTATTTGTTTATCTTTTTATCTCTTTGCCCTTCTATATGTTTCACCGAGGTTTCACCACCTTCTATTTTTTAGTTTAGAGATATATTTTCTACCTTTACTATAATATCCTTTTTTACTTCTACCTCCTCTATTTCATATTTCATCTCTTAAAACTTTAGCTAATGTAATATTATCTTTAAGTGTAATTTTTTGTCTGATATATATTAATAGATGATATTTTAACCTTTTTAATCATTCTACCGTCCTCGAGGAAACATTTATTTCTTAAAACACAAAGAAGGCTTTCCCAATTTATATACGCTTCATTCTTCGCCTGAACTGCCTCATTAAATAAAACTAAACTTGCATTCGTTGGTTTTTTTGGATGTAATAATTTAAATTTTTCATTCAAAATCGTTGGATTAAGCATATGGCTTTCAACTTAACACACTCGTCATCCGGTAATCTTTTTGTGAATGATCCATCTTTGTCGAGATCTGAAATCTGAGTATCCGATGTCGGAAATTCTATACTTATGCGATTATTATTATTATTAACTAATTGTTTCATTTTCACTTAAATTTATCAATCGTACAATATATTGTGAAAAATATAATACGACGTTTATTATGTTCTTTCGTATTTTTTGACATTGATGGTAAACCAATTACCTCCTGTGAATCTGCATTTTGCACCTTGAATGTACCATAAGCAGTTATCATGTCATCTAAGTCTTTATAATAAAAATGCACTATTCATTTTCTTTTATGAAGTGTCGTAAAACGTCGCCCAAATTTTCATCAAATGTGGCATTAATGTCGTATTTTGTAGGATATTTAACTACAATAAGATATTTATGCGGCATTGTAGATCACCTTTGTAATTAAATCAATTCTAAGATGGAACATGTCTTGGATGTATAATCTTCGGTGTAGTGTTTTGTTTGAGATGTAGTCTAACATAATTTGCACGATCGATTTTTTATTCAACTTAAAAATACATTGCTTGAAGATGGAACATGTCTTGGATGGTAATAGGAAAAAAAACGCCGGAAAAAAACCCCCAGGAAATAAAACCCCCGGAAAAAAGCTAAGTATATTCTAGCAATAATTTATATTGAATTGGTATATACAATTGCAAGTTAATAATTTGTTAAAAATATTATGACCTCATCAAATTTTTGCTGATAGACCATTCAAGCTTCCTCCACCCCCACCTCCTCCTACTGTCATCATGGGCCTTGCTGGAGTTGGTGTGCCTCCGATGAATATGATGCACCATCCAAATTTACCCCCCAATATGATGGGTTATTTATATTTACTATTGATACTTAAAACGTAATGTATATATTCTAAATTTTAGAAGTAACTGCTTGCATAAATAGGCCAATCCAAACAGATTTTTTTAAAATACAAATTTATTTAAGCAGATAATCAATTTTTAGAAATACATCTGCATATAACTTGATTGGTTGTTAGCAGCCAGTATATAAAGAAATAGAAACTTAATTCATTGCATATTTAAAAGATGAATATTGAAATAAATTCGTGATTTATTATAATAGAAACAAATATACATTCACCCAATATACAATTTAATTCAGTTAAAACCATTAAAATGCAAATGGAAAATACTCGATTTTTTTGCATTTGGTATTTTGAATATATGTGATAATTTCAATTTATTCATGATTTCTCACCTCATTGATATGCAACTACCTTTAGTTTTTAGCTTATTAAAAGTTTTAAAATGTATTTTTAATCAAAAGAATAAAAATTGTTTATTAATTAAAAACGCTATAATTGATATTTAGACAATTGCAAGTTAATAATTTGTTAAAAATATTATTGTTCAGCAACTAGTTATGAACAGATATTAAAATGTATTGTTTTAAAATGTATTTTTAATCAAAAGAATAAAAATTGTTTATAAATTAAAAACGCTATAATTGGTATTTAGACAATTGCAAGTTAATAATTTGTTAAAAATATTATTGTTCAGCAACTAGTTTTATGAACAGATATTAAAATGTATTATGATCATTATGTTTTAAAATGTATTTTTAATCAAAAGAATAAAAATTGTTTATAAATTAAAAACGCTATAATTGGTATTTTATAAAATTAAACAATAATAATTTGGATCTTTATACCGTATATAAAGACAAAAAAAAAATTAAATTTACAAAAATATTTTATTCATAAAATTTATATTTTATAAAAAAAATTTAATGGATCTTATTCATCCTGGAAAGCTCATATTTGAAGGTTATTCTTATACCATACATAAAAAATGCTCAAACAAGATTAGATGGCGCTGCTCAAAGTATTCTTCTTTTAAATGCCGAGCAATACTTTTTTAAACACTCGATAATCAAGACCCGGTTCCTGATACAGCTCATCCATCAAATATTGATGGACTAGTAGCAATGAAATCCATTGCTAACATAAAGAAGCGATGTGCAGACTCTTTGGCAAAACCTCTTCAAATTTAAGCAGAGGAAATTGTAAAATTAGACCAAAGAGTTCAGTCGCATATGTTATCGGAAGATTCTGTAAAAAGAACTCTAAGGAATCACAAAACAATGCAACACCCTTCAAATCTTGAGAATTTGGAAGACCTAGTTATTGAAGGTATTAGTTTAAATATAATTATATTTTCATAAAAATTTAAATATTATAGGTGATTGGGCAAATTGTGGCTCCCAGAACTCAAAACGATTTTTATTATTTGATAATGGCCCACAAGCTGAAGAACGCATAATAATGTTCGCAACAGATGATTCCTTAAATCTAATATCTAATAGGGCAGAGTGGTATATGGATGGTAATTTTGCCATGTCCCCAAAAAATTTTCTACAATTATAGGTGATTAGAGTAGCAATAAACAATATTTTTATTACAGCGGTTTATTGTGTACTCCAGAAAAAAACTCAAAGTACATATGAAATAATATTTCAAACAATAATGTCTAAATGTCAGGAAAGGGATTTATTTCCTGATCCATAATATATATACATGGATTTCGAAAAGTCTGCTATGACCGCGGTTAAGAGTATCATTGGTATGATTATTAATATGTTTAATAATATATATTTATTTTTTCGATTAGGGGGTCACATCGTAATTAGAGGATGTTTTTACATTTGTGTCAAAGTACACATAGAAAAATTCAGAAGCTGGGTCTGGAAAGCGAATACAGGACCGATGAAACTCTAAGTTTTTTTGTGGCATGATGGACGGCTTAGCATTCGTTCCGATATGTGATATGGACAATGCAATGACATTCCTGAGATCAGTTACTACGAGCAATGGTAAGGACATTCTTGATTATTTCGATAAAAATTATGTCAATGGAGTATCAAGGGAGGTCATGAGAAGCGATTCTCAATCCCAAACACGTCGAATTGAGCTTCGATTACCTCTAGAAGCCTGGAACGTGAATCAAAGCACTCTCTCAGATGAAGAACGAACAAATAATCAATGCGAAGGTTGGAATCATCGTTTTTCTAATCTGGTTGGGAATAAACACCCATCAATCTGGGTACTCATTTAAAAAATGAAATGCGAGGTGGCTGCCGATGAAACCAAACTTGAAAGATGGCGCGTAGGTAGTTGGACATCGAAAACAAAATCGCAGAGTTCTAACAACCAGATTCGGCTAAAGAAACTTTGCGAAAAATACCGTAATGGGGTGCGAAGCCTTCCGGATTTTATAAGAGCGATATCCTTCAATATTCGATGTCAACCAATATAATTATTATTATAAATTATAAAATTTGTATATACATAATCATGATTTACCAATAAAATAAACATTTCTTATTTCTAAGTTTTGTCAAATTTAGTCTATTTAATATCATATTTAAAGATGGTATTGTATTTTTACTATAGCAAATTTTTTTTACAATACATAGTTATTTTACTGAGGCATTTTTTCCCAGTACCAATTTAAACATTAGTTTTTCTTATTTAAGCATTTTTTTATGGAGAGTAGGCCAAATAAAAATATACCTTTATTATTATGTCTTAACTAAATTCTATAAAAATGAAAAAAAATTCCCAGGGGTTTAATTTCCTGGGGGTTTTTTCCGGGTGTTTTTTTTCCTGGGGGTTTATTTTCCGGGGGTTTATTTTCCGGGATTCGTTTTGGATGTATAATCTTCGGTGTAGTGTCTTGTTTGAGATGTAGTCTAACACAATTTGCAAGATCAATTTTTATTCAACTTAAAAATACATTGCTTGATTAATTTTTGTATACTAATATCATAATCTATATCTATTAAATTCACAAATTTATTTAATATGTTACCAAAAACCTTTATACAGGTCCTTCCCAAAAGTGCAATCTTGTCACTTTGGATCACATAGGCTGGTATGACACATTCACAGAAAACAAAGAGTGCATTTTTATTATGAACTTATATGACATGATAACTACTTATCGGTATATTCAAGGTGCACAATGCAGGGACGCAGAGGGTAATCGGTTTACCATCAACAACGCTAAAAAATAAGAAAGAACATAATTAATGTATAATTAATAAAAAATTCGATAAATAAATGAAAATGAAACAATTAGTTAATAAATAATAGCATAAGTTTCGAATTTCCGATATTTTCGGCTAATGGAGATTTATTTTTAAGCAGGTTTGAGGATATATTTAAAGATACTAATTTCATATATCGGCAAGGCTGGATCATTTACGAGATTACCTGATGGCGAGTGTGTTAAGGTGAAAGCTATATGCTGGCTGACGGGCTTTATTAGCTGAACGATTTTGATTGAAAAATTTTAATTATTGCATCCAAAAAAACCAACGAATGCCAGTTTAGTTTTATTTAATGCAAGAATGAAACGCATAAATTGGGTAAGCCGTCTTTGTGTTTTAAGAAATAATGTTTACTCAAGGACGGTAGTGATTAAAAAGGATATCATCTATTAATAAAAATATCAGATACACTTAAAAGGATATCATCTATTAATAAAAATATCAGATACACTTAAGGAATATTACATTAGCTGAAGTTTTAAGTTTAAGAGATAAAATAAAGGAGGTAGAAGTAAAAGAGGATATTATTGCAAAGGTTGAAAATATATATTTAAAGGAAAAGTAGAAGGTGGTGAAACATATAGAAGGGAAAAAAAGAAAAATTAGATATGAAGACAATAAAGAAATAAGCAAGCCTGACAATCAATAAGATAATAAACGACATATGAAACCAAGTGCAACGATCGATTGTAGTGGTACTGATTTAATAAAAGTGTAAAATATTATTAGAATGCAAAAAATGATTTAAAAAATTATATTTTAAAACTTATATATTTATTATATTTTATTTTTAATGATTATATAAATTTCAGTGATATTATATTTGAAAATAAAGTTTTGCTTTTATCTCCTGTTTCGTTATTAAACTTTATTGTGTAACTCGTTGGAATAGTGTGTATGATAGTAATGAATGTCTCTCAGTTTTAAAAAACTTACATTACTAGGTAAGAATTGACAAATTATAAGGTTAAAATAAGTGTTATCATTGCAAGCTTGTCATAAAATGAGATATTAAAAAATTAATATCTAGCTAACATTATTGTAAGTTACTTGCGGTAATGAGATGACTGAATGGTTTGGTCATTATTTAAATGTGATGCTGAGTATAAGAGGAACTTCAACTTTTTTACATCCCAATTTAAAAAAAAGATGGATAGTATATGGTGAGATGAAGCCCCTGTAATTCAAAAAGAAAATAAAACAATGGAGCATGCTATTACATCTTCTTATGTTGGAGATGATCATTTTAGTTTTGAACAATAGATAAATGTTTATAATGCATCTAACAACAAAGACTTAAAAACATTAAATTATTTTAAAGATGAATGCAAAGATATATATCTGCTTTTAAAATATATTTCTATTTTACCATCTTCTGCTGCAGTGGAAAGATTATTTAGTTTTACATTGATTAAAGGCCAAATAGGCATAGATTAAATGATATGAAAAACTTAATATATTAAAAAATAATGAGCTATCATATTAGAAAAATGATTATTCTGCAATTTTAAATTATTTATATTTTTGCTTTATTTATCATGTGCTGTAAAACTGTAATATATTTAAATATAATATCATCTATATATGCTACTGCTGCAATAAATATACTATTTTTTTATTATTTGTATTAATGCAGAAATGTTTCAATATGGTGATATTATTTATCTAATTGTTAGAATTTTAAATGATTATTAATTTTAAAAAAAATTGTATAAGTAAAATAATTATTAGTGATAGTATAAAAATTGACTTGCAAAAGTATTTAAATACTTTTTTCAAAAATTTTTTGTAGGAATTTAGTATTTTAAATACATTTGTTCAAAATATACTTATATTAATATTTAAATACTTTTTTTAGTGGGTATTTAATATTTTAAGTACATTTGTTCAAAATATACTTGTATTTATATTTAAATATTTTTTTTAGTGGGTATATTTGTTCAAAATGTACTTGTATTATATTTGAATGCACATTTTTGAAAATGTGCAAACCCAGTATACAATGAGGAGTCAAATATTCATTTAAGGGTTATATATTTAGCTTTATCTTGAAACTGCTAAGTTATCAAAAATAATTAAATTTAAAGGATTTCAGTTGAGATGTTTTAGGCCAGGCAATACTTTTTAAAAATCTTGGGAATGCCTGAAATTTTAACCTCTGCAGGTCCGATTTGGGTATTGTTTGTTGGTAATATAAATTTAAGATCAAATCAATTTATAAAACAAATAATTTTATTAGGAATGGTAGAATTAATTACAAAACATTTTCTATAATTTTTAATCTCATGTCAAAAAAATGCTGCCTAAAATCATTATTAACCTAAAATTTTGAAGAAACTTTAATTATAATATAATTTTTTATTACCTAAGGTAATTCTCGAATATATTTCTAACCCTTCTAATCACGATATAAATTTTGAAATATGTATCTTCTAATCTTATTATCAAGTTAATCAAATTCTTAATTTATTAAGATTCATGGAATTTATTTTTAATCACATAAATTGTCAGATTTGACAAGTTTGATAAGATCTTTATTAAATGTAAATACATATATGACTCGGATATACTCAGAGATGGGCAGTACCTATCTAAGATACAAGATCCTTTTGTATCTTGTACTCAATATCTTTTTGACTTTTTCACATTTTAATAAGATAAGAGTATCTGTATCTAAGATTCTTTATTCTGAAAAGAATCATTTATCTTTTTCATCTTCTTGACAAAAGATACAGATACAGTTTATTTTAAATTTATGAAAATTTTACATATCACAGCAGTGGCATAGCTATGGAGACGCCCCCCCCCCCCAGAGGAAATTTTTTTTAAGATTATACGTTCAAGATTCAAAAGTGACTTTATATCAAATAAATACCATGAATATTTATACTTTTCTGGTTTTGATGTTGTGGAAGGATATTGTATTACTATTGAAATTATTCTGGATAGAATTATTATATAGTCATTGAGAATAATCTACTAAATTATAAATGATGCATTTAAGAAATATATTGATCGGTGTAAGTAAACTAAGAATTGACAGGTAAACTGAGAATGGATAGGTAAACTGAGAATAGACAGGTAAATTTTATTTTTATTTAAATAAAAATATTTAAACTGAGAATGGACAGGTAAACTGAAAATAGACAGGTATAATTTATTTTTATTTTATAGCAGATTTATTTTAAAAATAAAAATAAAATGTTTTTATTATGAAAATCAAATTTATCCAAACATAATTTTATCTAAATAAATAAAAGAAAATATAGAAGAAATTGTAGTCCATAAATTTCAAATATGTATAGAACAGATATGTTACATAGAAAATAAATCATTCATATATATTAAAAAAATCATAAATATATTTTCGTTAGATGGCGTAATATATTACAAATTTAGTTTTTAATTAAAAAAAATATGAATAATAGGAGCATAATTCTTTACTTTGGATTAAAAACATAAAATGAAAAAAAATTTAAGTTTCCGTCATTATTTTTTGAGTTATGATATCAATTCTCAGTTTAGTCGAAATATTTAGATTTTTGGGATTTTAAAAATATTTTATTTTTTTGACTCATTTTGTGTAAACTTACTCATATAAACATAAAATGAAAAAAAATTTAAGTTTTCGTTATTATATTTTGAGTTATGATGTCAATTCTCAGTTTAGTTAAAAATATTTAGATTTTTGGGATTTTAAAAATATTTTATTTTTATGACTCATTTTGTGTAAACCTACTCATATAAATATAAAATGAAAAAAAAATTAAGTTTCCGTCATTATTTTTTGAGTTATGATGTCAATTCTCAGATTAGTTAAAAATATTTAGATTTTTGGGATTTTAAAAATATTTTATTTTTTTGATTCATTTTGTGTAAACTTCCTCATATAAACATAAAATGAAAAAAAATTTAAGTTTCCGTTATTATTTTTTGAGTTATGATGTCAATTCTCAGTTTAGTCAAAAATATTTAGATTTTTGGGATTTTAAAAATATTTTATTTTTATGACTCATTTTGTGTAAACCTACTCATATAAACATAAAATGAAAAAAAATTTAAGTTTCCGTTATTATTTTTTGAGTTATGATGTTAATTCACACTTTAGTCAAAAATATATAGATTTTTGGGATTTTAAAAATATTTTATTTTTTTGACTCATTTTGTGTAAACCTACTCATATAAACATAAAATGAAAAAAAATGTAAGTTTCCGTTATTATTTTTTGAGTTATGATGTCAATTCTCAGTTTAGTCAAAAATATTTAGATTTTTGGGATTTTAAAAATATTTTATTTTTTTGACTCATTTTGTGTAAACCTACTCATATAAACATAAAATGAAAAAAAAATTAAGTTTCCGTCATTATTTTTTGAGTTATGATGTCAATTCTCAGTTTAGTCAAAAATATTAATATTTTTGGGATTTTAAAAATATTATATTTTTTTGATTCATTTTTGTGTAAACTTACTCATATAAACATAAAATGAAAAAAAATTTAAGTTTCCGTTATTATTTTTTGAGTTATGATGTTAATTCTCAGTTTAGTCAAAAATATTTAGATTTTTGGGATTTTAAAAATATTTTATTTTTTTGATTCATTTTGTGTAAACTTACTCATATAAACATAAAATGAAAAAAATTTAAGTTTCCGTCATTATTTTTTGAGTTATGATGTCAATTCTCAGTTTAGTCAAAAATATTTAGATTTTTGGGATTTTAAAAATATTTTATTTTTTTGACTCATTTTGTGTAAACCTACTCATATAAATATAAAATGAAAAAAAATTTAAGTTTCCGTTATTATTTTTTGAGTTATGATGTTAATTCTCAGTTTAGTCAAAAATATTTAGATTTTTGGTATTTTAAAAATATTTTATTTTTTTGACTCATTTTGTGTAACCTTACTCATATAAACAAAAATGAAAAAAAATTTAAGTTTCCGTCATTATTTATTGAGTTATGATGTTAATTCTCAGTTTAGTCAAAAATATTTAGATTTTTGGGATTTTAAAAATATTTTATTTTTTTGACTCATTTTGTGTAAACCTACTCATATAAATATAAAATGAAAAAAAAAATAAGTTTCCGTCACTATTTTTTGAGTTATGATGTCAATTCCTCAGTTTAGTCAAAAATATTTAGATTTTTAGGATTTTAAAAATATTTTATTTTTTTGACTCATTTTGTGTAAACCTACTCATATAAACATAAAATGAAAAAAAAATTAAGTTTCCGTCATTATTTTTTGAGTTATGATATCAATTCTCAGTTTAGTCAAAAATATTATTTTTGGGATTTTAAAAATATTTTATTTTTATGACTCATTTTGTGTAAACCTACACTCATATAAATATAAAATGAAAAAAAATTTAAGTTTCAGTCATTATTTTTTGAGTTATGATGTCAATTCTCAGTTTAGTCAAAAATATTATGATTTTTGGGATTTTAAAAATATTTTATTTTTATGACTCATTTTGTGTAAACCTACTCAAATAAACATAAAATGAAAAAAAAAATAAGTTTCCGTTATTATTTTTTGAGTTATGATGTCAATTCTCAGTTTAGTCAAAAATATTAAGATTTTTGGGATTTTAAAAATATTTTATTTTTTTGACTCATTTTGTGTAAACCTACTCATATAAACATAAAATGAAAAAAAAATTAAGTTTCCGTCATTATTTTTTGAGTTATGATGTCAATTCTCAGTTTAGTCAAAAATATTAATATTTTTGGGATTTTAAAAATATTATATTTTTTTGACTCATTTTTGTGTAAACTTACTCATATAAACATAAAATGAAAAAAAATTTAAGTTTCCGTTATTATTTTTTGAGTTATGATGTTAATTCTCAGTTTAGTCAAAAATATTTAGATTTTTGGGATTTTAAAAATATTTTATTTTTTTGATTCATTTTGTGTAAACTTACTCATATAAACATAAAATGAAAAAAATTTAAGTTTCCGTCATTATTTTTTGAGTTATGATGTCAATTCTCAGTTTAGTCAAAAATATTTAGATTTTTGGGATTTTAAAAATATTTTATTTTTTTGACTCATTTTGTGTAAATACTCGTATAAACATAAAATGAAAAAAAATTTAAGTTTCCGTCATTATTTATTGAGTTATGATGTTAATTCTCAGTTTAGTCAAAAATATTTAGATTTTTGGGATTTTAAAAATATTTTATTTTTTTGACTCATTTTGTGTAAACCTACTCATATAAATATAAAATGAAAAAAATTTAAGTTTCCGTTATTATTTTTTGAGTTATGATGTTAATTCTCAGTTTAGTCAAAAATATTTAGATTTTTGGTATTTTAAAAATATTTTATTTTTTTGACTCATTTTGTGTAACCTTACTCATATAAACAAAAATGAAAAAAAATTTAAGTTTCCGTCATTATTTATTGAGTTATGATGTTAATTCTCAGTTTAGTCAAAAATATTTAGATTTTTGGGATTTTAAAAATATTTTATTTTTTTGACTCATTTTGTGTAAACCTACTCATATAAATATAAAATGAAAAAAAAAATAAGTTTCCGTCATTATTTTTTGAGTTATGATGTCAATTCCTCAGTTTAGTCAAAAATATTTAGATTTTTGGGATTTTAAAAATATTTTATTTATTTGACTCATTTTGTGTAAACCTACTCATATAAACATAAAATGAAAAAAAAATTAAGTTTCCGTCATTATTTTTTGAGTTATGATATCAATTCTCAGTTTAGTCAAAAATATTATTTTTGGGATTTTAAAAATATTTTATTTTTATGACTCATTTTGTGTAAACCTACACTCATATAAATATAAAATGAAAAAAAATTTAAGTTTCAGTCATTATTTTTTGAGTTATGATGTCAATTCTCAGTTTAGTCAAAAATATTATGATTTTTGGGATTTTAAAAATATTTTATTTTTATGACTCATTTTGTGTAAACCTACTCAAATAAACATAAAATGAAAAAAAAAATAAGTTTCCGTTATTATTTTTTGAGTTATGATGTCAATTCTCAGTTTAGTCAAAAATATTAAGATTTTTGGGATTTTAAAAATATTTTATTTTTTTGACTCATTTTGTGTAAACTTACTCATATAAACATAAAATGAAAAAAAATTTAAGTTTCCGTTATTATTTTTTGAGTTATGATGTTAATTCTCAGTTTAGTCAAAAATATTATTTTTGGGATTTTAAAAATATTTTATTTTTATGACTCATTTTGTGTAAACCTACACTCATATAAATATAAAATGAAAAAAAATTTAAGTTTCAGTCATTATTTTTTGAGTTATGATGTTAATTCTCAGTTTAGTCAAAAATATTATTTTTGGGATTTTAAAAATATTTTATTTTTATGACTCATTTTGTGAAACCTACACTCATATAAATATAAAATGAAAAAAAAATTTAAGTTTCCGTTATTATTTTTTGAGTTATGATGTTAATTCTCAGTTTAGTCAAAAATATTTAGATTTTTGTGATTTTAAAAATATTTTATTTTTTTGACTCATTTTGTGTAAACCTACTCATATAAATATAAAATGAAAAAAAAAATTAAGTTTTCGTCATTATTTTTTGAGTTATGATGTCAATTCTCACTTTAGTCAAAATTTTTTAGATTTTTGGGATTTTAAAAATATTTTATTTTTATGACTCATTTTGTGAAACCTACACTCATATAAATATAAAATGAAAAAAAATTTAAGTTTCAGTCATTATTTTTTGAGTTATGATGTCAATTCTCAGTTTAGTCAAAAATATTATGATTTTTGGGATTTTAAAAATATTTTATTTTTATGACTCATTTTGTGTAAACCTACTCAAATAAACATAAAATGAAAAAAAAAATAAGTTTCCGTCATTATTTTTTGAGTTATGATGTCAATTCTCAGTTTAGTCAAAAATATTAAGATTTTTGGGATTTTAAAAATATTATATTTTTTTGACTCATTTTGTGTAAACTTACTCATATAAACATAAAATGAAAAAAAATTTAAGTTTCCGTTATTATTTTTTGAGTTATGATGTTAATTCTCAGTTTAGTCAAAAATATTTAGATTTTTGGGATTTTAAAAATATTTTATTTTTTTGATTCATTTTGTGTAAACTTACTCATATAAACATAAAATGAAAAAAAATTTAAGTTTCCGTCATTATTTTTTGAGTTATGATGTCAATTCTCAGTTTAGTCAAAAATATTTAGATTTTTGACATTTTAAAAATATTTTATTTTTTTGACTCATTTTGTGTAAACTTACTCATATAAACATAAAATGAAAAAAAAATTAAGTTTCCGTCATTATTTTTTGAATTATGATGTCAATTCTCAGTTTAGTCAAAAATATTATTTTTGGGATTTTAAAAATATTTTATTTTTATGACTCATTTTGTGTAAACCTACACTCATATAAATATAAAATGAAAAAAAATTTAAGTTTCCGTCATTATTTTTTGAGTTATGATGTCAATTCTCAGTTTAGTCAAAAATATTATGATTTTTGGGATTATAAAAATATTTTATTTTTATGACTCATATTGTGTAAACCTACTCAAATAAACATAAAATGAAAAAAAAAATAAGTTTCCGTCATTATTTTTTGAGTTATGATGTCAATTCTCAGTTTAGTCAAAAATATTATTTTTGGGATTTTAAAAACATTTTATTTTTATGACTCATTTTGTGTAAACCTACACTCATATAAATATAAAATGAAAAAAAAATTAAGTTTCCGTCATTATTATTTGAGTTATGATGTGAAATTCTCAGTTTAGTCAAAAATTTTTAGAGTTTAGGATTTTAAAAATATTTTATTTTTTTTGACTCATTTTGTGTAAACATACTCATATAAATATAAAATGAAAAAAAAATTAAGTTTTCGTCATTATTTTTTGAGTTATGATGTCAATTCTCACTTTAGTCAAAATTTTTTATTTTGGGATTTTAAAAATATAATATTTTTTTACTCATTTTGTGTAATCTTACTCATATAAACATAAAATGAAAAAAAATTTAAGTTTCCGTTATTATTTTTTGAGTTATGATGTTAATTCTCAGTTTAGTCTAAAATATTATTTTTGGGATTTTAAAAATATTTTATTTTTATGACTCATTTTGTGTAAACCTACACTCATATAAATATAAAATGAAAAAAAAATTAAGTTTTCGTTATTATTTTTTGAGTTATGATGTTAATTCTCAGTTTAGTCAAAAATATTTAGATTTTTGGTATTTTAAAAATATTTTATTTTTTTGACTCATTTTGTGTAAACTTACTCATATAAACATAAAATGAAAAAAAATTTAAGTTTCCGTCATTATTTATTGAGTTATGATGTTAATTCTCAGTTTAGTCAAAAATATTTAGATTTTTGGCATTTTAAAAATATTTTATTTTTTTGACTCATTTTGTGTAAACTTACTCATAATAACATAAAATGAAAAAAATTGTTAGTTTCCATCATTATTTTTTGAGTTATGATGTGCATTCTTAGTTTAATCAAAATTTTTTAGATTTTTGGGATTTTAAAAATATTTTATTTTTTTTGACTCATTTTGTGTAAACATACTCATATAAACATACTCATATAAACATACTCATATAAACATACTCATATAAACATACTCATATAAACATACTCATATAAACACAAAATTAAATAAAAATTAAGTTTCCGTCATTATTATTTGAGTTATGATGTGAAATTCTCAGTTTAGTCAAAATTTTTTAGATTTTTAGGATTTTAAAAATATTTTATTTTTTTTGACTCATTTTGTGTAAACATACTCATATAAATATAAAATGAAAAAAAAAATAAGTTTCCGTCATTATTTTTTGAGTTATGATGTCAATTC
The DNA here is from genome assembly GCF_954871325.1 of Gordionus sp. m RMFG-2023. NCBI lineage: Eukaryota > Metazoa > Nematomorpha > Gordioida > Chordodea > Parachordodidae > Gordionus > Gordionus sp. m RMFG-2023. The sequence goes on from NC_088775.1 coordinate 25,169,194, forward strand.
CTCAGTTTAGTCAAAAATATTTAGATTTTTGGGATTTTAAAAATATAATATTTTTTTACTCATTTTGTGTAATCTTACTCATATAAACATAAAATGAAAAAAAATTTAAGTTTCCGTTATTATTTTTTGAGTTATGATGTTAATTCTCAGTTTAGTCTAAAATATTATTTTTGGGATTCTAAAAATATTTTATTTTTATGACTCATTTTGTGTAAACCTACACTCATATAAATATAAAATGAAAAAAAATTTAAGTTAGTTTTCGTTATTATTTTTTGAGTTATGATGTTAATTCTCAGTTTAGTCAAAAATATTTAGATTTTTGGTATTTTAAAAATATTTTATTTTTTTGACTCATTTTGTGTAAACTTACTCATATAAACATAAAATGAAAAAAAATTTAAGTTTCCATCATTATTTTTTGAGTTATGATGTCAATTCTCAGTTTAGTCAAAAATATTATGATTTTTGGGATTATAAAAATATTTTATTTTTACAAATCCCAATTAAAATTTTAGATAGAAATTTTAAAATAAAAGTTAAAAAAGATATGTACAGGATAAATGTAAAACCTGTATAAACAAAAAATGATAAAGTCAACACAAATTTTGTTAAACATATTAAAGTATATTATTTATATGCTATTAAAAGGGGCATAGGTTATCTTAAAAATTCAAGTTTACAATATTGTCTACGCCCAAAATGGTATGGGCAAAAAATTTTGAGAAAATATTTTCCTATGATATGAATATAATGAGACTTTTTTGCCATTTAAGAACTTAAGAATTGAATTAGATGATAAAAAAAATACAATGAAGTACTAAATGTAAGAGTATATAATTAAGCTCAAACTATAACACCAATAGATTTAACATCTAATATAGAAAATGATCATTATTTTTCTTTGATGAAACGAATGTTGTTGAATACAAATATTGAACGGGAGGTTTAAATTATACTAAAGAAAGTCGAAATACATTGTAAATGCTTAATTATTATCCTTAAGGTAATGTTTTTAAAATATAATACTGCAATACCTTTCAGCTCCAATTGAAAGATTATTTATTGTCACAATGTTATAACGCCAAAACGACATCTAATGATAAATTATTTGAAAAATTTTATTATCTTATAAAATAATGAATCTATTTTAAATACTCTTTTGCAATTAATATTTCAACTCCTATTGAAAATATTAATCTACCTTTTTATCCAGGCAAAGAATGAGCTAATACTAATATTAAAATGCCTGATTATTATAATTAATCTATCATTAAATATTTTATTAACTATTGTAAATATTTATTCTTGTTATATTCTTCACAAAAAAATAATAAAAAACTGTATTTTATTTTTTTTTTAAACTATTCTAATTAAATTGGTAATGATAATTTAAAGTATCTTGTATTTAAAATACTTTAATTTAGCCAAAGATACAAGTAACTTTTATCTCGTATCTTTTTCATATTTTGAAAAAATATACTAGTATTTATATCTAATATTCATTTTTTTATAAAGAATCGGTATCTGTATCTAAATTCTTATTCCGGAGGACCTGTCCAACTCTGGATATAGTCCCACCTCTTATTTAACTTTATCTAGGTTACAAGGTTTGTTGGTATTCTTGAGGAAAAAATCGGTATAATTAATTGGTAGATGGGCCTATATATAATTCTCTTATGCTCACTTTCGGTAGGTCTATGACCAATATGCAAATTATTATTTTCTGATGACCTAACTGCGTCATGCTATTGGCACGTCATGTTATAGGTGCGTATTTATTATTTTTAATTAAAAATATCAAAATAAAAAAAATTAAAAATAGATATTTTATCATATGTTTTGTATGCAGAATATTTCTTCAAATCATTCTGTTTTTAATTCAACTCAACAGTATTCAAGTTAATTCAATTATATATATGTGATTCTCAGTTTTTAAACCAATCCTAATAAAATATACACAGTTTTTCTTCAAATCCTTCTATTCTAAATTTAATTCAACAGTATTCAAGTAAATTCAATTTTAAAGGGTCATATGAAATTTTAATTACAATGTTGGGCAGATTTGAAATAAAATATAATATTCAAATAAAATTAGAACTAATTAGTCACATATGAAATTTTAATTATAGTGTTGTGCAGATTTGAATTAAATTATATTATATTGAAGTAAATTATATATATGTATTTTAGATATCAATTTGAAAGAAACATCTATGGTGACCTCTATGGAGGTTCAGTCAATTATTATTTTTTAAATTTTTATTTTATTTTTATTTTGGATAACAGGTTCTGTCTTAACCTCTCTTAATGATTGTACAGATGCTGATTAGCTATTTAAAAAAAATGGCAGGTTAATCAACAAAATAAACTTTCCAGAGATCGTAAAACCTCGCAAAATTAATCAACAATACAAAGTAAAGTTGCATCTATAAATATCAATTTATTAGCTAAATAAAAATTTCAATATTCTTGCCTGATGTTAACTTATACTATTTAAATATATGAAATTACTTTTTAAATGAATCTAGATAAAAGGATCTAGATACAGATATGAATGTATCTGACAGATCAAATTTTATTATATTTATATACAGGGTTTGCCGTTGTTTTCGAACATAGACTCTAATTATGTAAGCACAAAATACTTAAACATATTTTTAAATCTTGTTCTCATTAACATAAATTTTAAAAAAAGTCAAACTCTTATTTTTATCATTCTTTCGTATAAATTCTCATTTAAAATGAGCATTTATTTAAAAAAAAAAAACTTATAATTTATTCATTAAAAGTCAGCGGAATTGTACAAAATTATTTGAAAAAATTTTAAATAAATTTATTTGCTTAAAATTTTAAATAAATTTATTTGCTTAAAATAATTTTGGGAATGTTGTTTTTAAGAATTAATGGGCATCATGGCTAAGGAAGGGTTATAATATTCCTTTACACAAGAAATATCCTTCACAATCATGAACTGACATCTATAAAGGAAAAAGAAATTTAATGAATATTATATTATTTTTATATATACGTTTCAATATTATATATATTATTTTTTATTTCGTCTTAATATATTTTAATATATATTATTTAAACTAGTAGATAGCCCGTCAAAAATGACGGGGAATGAGAATTTTCTTCCTTCTTTTACGATAGATGTTACCTTTTATTTGAAACCATATTCAATTTTTATTCATTTTATTCCTCCACCCCTCTTCAGGCCAAGTCCAACTGAAGAGGATATTTTGTGAGTAAAATATATTTAAATTAGCTTTTACTTAGACCCAGATCAAAATTCTTTGTTAAAATAATACTGATTACCTATGGCTAATATTTAATATTAAAAAATTCCAAGCCAAATCCAAGTCCGCAATAGTTTTAAAAAAATTCCCCCAAGCCCGGATGTAGTTAAATTTCTAATTAATTTATCATCAAATGAAAGGGAAATCTCTGATTCGGGTTAGCTCCTAGTATACAAACAAAAAAAACACGTGAATACGCACACCTCTTAATAGAGAATCATGACAAAATCAGGTCTGTCCTAATATTTTTATAAGAAATAACAAATCTTAACTCGTTTTATTGGAGATAACCCAAAAAATTAAGTTATGAAAAAAAATATGGAATAAAATTGCGTCCACGCAGGACTGTAGCCATGGGAGACCCCGGGGGGGGGGGCAGGTACCCCCAAAAAATTTTTGGCACCCAATCCTAGCCCCCCAGAAAAAATCTTTGGCCCCCAAATTGGGCCCCATAAATTTTTCCGGCTCCCATTTCCGGCCCCCCAATTAAAAAATTTTTTTTACTATATTATTTTTATATTTTTAAAACATGTCTAGTTTGTAAATTTCTTTCTATCCTGTTTTATTTTTATCCTTTAATAAATCATCATTCATTCATATTTTATCATTTTCATGTGTGTTTGTTAAATTGTACTTATTTCAATGATAATTATTTTATTTATTATGGTTCAATCATAATATTATTATTTATTTAAAACAGAGATGAATATTTTAGAATTATGAAGAAAACTGAGTTAACAACAATTTTGGTAAGACAACAAATTAACCGTAATAAGGTTACGTTTAATCACAGGTGATCCAAAAGTAGGCTTTTACCCTCGACAAAGAAAATCAATTAAAATTTATCGATCCAATCATATCCATACATGGGTCATTAAGTCCCGCTGACCATAACTAAATATATTATTTTAAATTATTTTTTCAATTTCACTTCTTTTAATTATATATTTTAATATAGAATATAGATATAGTATGTCAATTATAATTTTTCATCATTGTTTTGTTTTATTTTCATAACTGTGCATTGAAGTTTTTTAAAAATAAAAGTAATAATATAATCTTTAATATCTTAAATCAATATTTGATTGGTTATTATTTCTTAGCATAGAGGAGCTACCTTTTCGCGGGATTGGTTCAACAAAAATTACCGATGCTGCAAAAGATGAAAACATAATTTATTCTTCTGGACTATATATAGCTATGTTTCATAAACCATCCAAAAAGACCCTTTATAAAATTATGAAATACCCAAAAATACCCAATATACATCATCCCAGATTCAAAAGGAAGTAATATTTATTATGGAGGATACGGTGCTTGAAATATCTCAGATAAATATAACAAAAGTGAGTGCCTTTTTTTTGTCTTAAACCTGATGAGGCAAAAGATGCATCAGAATTGACAAAACCTGAGCATAATTATTCACTATATTTTTATCTGGAGAAATTCAAGAAAATTTAATAGGAATTATTAATTTACAGTGTCTTTCTACTGAAAGCATTACTGATTGCATGAGTTAAATATTAATTCAACGAATTTAATAAGCCAGGTATATGACCGTGCAAACGTCATGTTTGATCAAAATGGAGGAGTGCAAATCCTTCAAAAAATAATTAATAAAAAAGTTCCTTTTATATGCTATAACCTCAAGTTTCATATTGTGGTTCAAAATTGGTATAAATTGTTATCATTTCTAATTTTTTTAATTTATCTAATGCATTGTATAATTTTCTAGACATTTTAAAGTATCCTGTAAATATACAGGTCATATCTTAAGAGACTTTTAGCCAGAGGTAGACGGTCATTCATAAACATCTCGCATTATTTATGAGAATTTTGATGCTATTGGTGAAGTATTATTTTACTTTTCAAATAGAACTCTTAATTCAGAGGTTTTCACTCATGATTCAGTCAAAACCTCTAGTCTTTTATCTCAATGCGTTAATATAAATTACGTTATATTAGCTTATATTATGAGATATAATAAAAATTAGATCCACTAAATAAGTATCTACAGTCAGTAGGTACTAATCTAGTGGATGCTAAAAATTGTATTGATTCCACTATCAATATATTTTAAAATAAAAGAAGGGATAATTCTTTTCTTGATTAAAATTAAGGCTCGTCGATCGCAAGGGCTGACATTGCCTCCATTGCCGCTTTTGCCGAGGCCGTTTTCCACGGCACACCAATTGCAATGACATCATATTGCGGGCTCTCAAGTCCGCAGGCATTCCATCAAGACTTGAACCGACCGGCATCTTTAGATCCGACGGAAAACGTCCTGATGGAATGTCCTTGATTCCTTGGTCAAGGGGCCAGCTACTAGTCTGGGACTTCACCTGCATTGACCCAAATGCACCACCCAACCACAACGTCGATGCCCTCGCTCTAGCAGAAACTCGTAAAACTATCAAATATAGTTCCATAGACCCCTCTTTCTTATTCATACCTATCGCCTGCTCTACTCTTACCACCTTCGGTAGCAAAGCTCTAAGTTTTTTTAAAGAATTAGGCAAACGGATTCGGGAAAAAACCGATCAGCCTAAAGAGTCCCTTTTCTTACGACAAAGACTTGCTACCGCCATCATTCGCTCTAACTACCTAAGTTTCATCTCTTCCACTGAATAATCTCCTATGTTTATGCTCTCTCTCCTTTCTCTTTCCTAGTTTCTATTCTTTTATCCCTTACCCTCTTTCGCCAATTATATTTTTATATTTTTTTACCTTTATTAATTTTACCATATAAAAAAATTTATTATTTGCTATAAACTTTTGATAACATATTATATCAGCAACTATTGAAATAAAGAGAGAATTTACCCAAAAAAAAATTTACAAATATATCTGTTTACTAAATATATATTCGGCTTTTTGTCATTTAACTCAATCTGTTTATTCGAATTGCAATTCACATGGAAATTCTAAAAGGGGATTCTCTACCTACCTTTAAAGAATATTTTGAAGAAATGGAAGAACAAAGCAAAACTAATAAAAAAATTATAGATATTTTACATGAAATTGATAAAAATCCTTTTCGATATGATCTATATTTAACTTTGATCAAAGTAATATAGCTTTATATTATATTAACTAAGTTGTTTTAGATTTATAAAGAAAATGGCGATTTTGAAGAATTACGAGATGTTAGAAAAAAAATATCTAATATATTTCCTTTGCCGCCTGATATATGGCTAGATTGGATTAATGTGAGTTCATATTGATATATATAATAAGATAATTATAAGATTTATATTAGATTATTAAAAATTATGCTTTAAATTATTTAAAATATATAATAAAAATTGTAGATTTAATTATAATCTAATTTTTAGAGCTACTAAATACATTATTATCATAATATATAAAATATATTGGGGAACTAATAAACTTTCTGCATTTTCTTTTGTAAACAGGATAAAACTTATTTATTACTTTTTGTATGTTCAAACAACACTTTTTAAAATAATTAATTTTATCTGCCTAATTATATTTAATTTTGTTTACTATGTTTTAAGTACATAAACAATTATTTAAACCTACACAGATACTTATCTCTCATTTTAATTTGAATAAATTAGTTATGAATTATGTATATGAATTTCTTATTAATGTTATTAAGTATAAGTGTTGGAATCATAAGTTATTTATATAATATTATAGATGAATACATAGTTATGTGATTTTTGTTAAATACTTGGACATACATAAATTAGGTCAATAAATTTGGTGTATTATAATAAAGTAATTAGCTTGACATACCTTTTTTTGTTTATTATTGTCTTACTCTGTAATTGAATTATGCATTATTATATACTTTATCTTGCTTTATTCCTAGCAGAATCGATATTTTTCTGAAGCCAACCTCTTAGATTAGGTTTGGATATGGTTAAAAAAATTTCAGATATTGGGTAAGGTTAATATATGTTGAAACACAAAAATCTGCTCACTTTTCCTTTAATAATATATGAGTCTCACAATTTTAATTGCTTTAGAATGGGAGGGGGGGGGTGCTTAGAACTTTTAAAATAAAAATCTGATACTCTAATATTATTTTTGGCACCCTATATTTATTTGAGCAACTTTAATTTTCACATTGTATTTTCAAACATTTAATTTGTTATTAACATAATTCGTCATTCTTTGTTTCTAGGGCTGTTCCGATATTAAGGATCGGTACCGATATTTAGCGTTTTCCGAAAATATCGGAACAGGTTGATACCTGTAAAAAACTGACCCGATCTGATCTTTTTACTTTTCTTTTCTTTTTTTTGTTTTTTATGTTATGTATTATTTTACATTATTATAATATTTTCTAAATTATTTTTTTAAATTTTATTTCTTTTTTAAAATGTATTTATAGTATTTTAAAAGTTTTTTTTTATAAAAATAGAAAGGAACACCCAAAGTTTTATTTATTTTATTTTAAATGTTTTAAATAACGCCAATTTTTTTATTTATACTTTAAATAAAAGAATTTTTTTAAATATGGTATCTGAATTATGGAAATATTTTACAAAAGATAATTTTTGCAAAATGTGTTATCTGAGGAATCATCTGAGTCTGCCTTCAATACGGCAGGAGATATATAGTCCATATCATAGAAGCTTACTCCCAGAAAATCTAGAGGCTCTCATATTTATTAAAAAAATCTAATATATTATAATTTTATATATTAAATATTACAATTTTATAATTCATACCAACATAAAATGTATATATTATTAAATATATATTTTTTATTATAGTCTTAATTGTAGAAATAGAAAAATTAAATTAAATTCATAATTTGATTTTTACATAAAAAATATTGATTTCTTAATTACATTTGGTTCAAATGGGGGTGATTAAAAATCAGTATAATTATCGGATCAGTATCGGATTGGTTTTGAAGCAATATCGGAAAATATTGGATTGGGTCAGTGAAAAATATGTGGATCGGCACAGCCCTATTTATTTCTATCAAGATATACTATGCAACACAGTGCTGAGACTTTTGATGGGTCAGGCCAAAAATTAATCTGATGGCCCCTTAAAAAACACAATTTACCTAAGCATATTTCATAATTATTTTAAAAAATGCCTTTTCAGCTGCAGTTATTAATTCTGGTATATTGAATAAGAATCTAAAATTATCTTTAAGTAGCTTTAACTGCTGTAAATGTCCCTCACAAATTTCTCGCTTGATCTTGTAATACATTGAAAGAATCAATCTTATAGTTATTTATGTTGTAAATGTTAATAAAATCAAAATTTCAGAGTGCTAGCTCAACCAGATTCAAAGATATACGCCTTCAAAGTCGAAAATCGCGAAGTGCGTGATTTTGCGTGATTTCTTTAAATCGTGTTTTTTAAAAAATACTTAAGACAGATTTACAAATTATATATCATTTTATAGCCCTTAAAATTTTACTTTGGAAAATATAAAAAAAAAATTAAAAAATTTCAAGTGTTTTCTTATTTCCGGTAAAAATAAAAAGTTAACATTGTTAGGAAGGGATTTTTTTGGGTGTTAATATTCACTAAAAATGTTTATTACCTTTATATTAAACGATTTAATAAAATTTTTATAAATAAAAAAATGTAATACAGATGGCGTTATATTAAAATATTTTTATAATATATAATTTTTAATAAAAATATGAATATAGTATTGTGATTTAAACTAAAAAATCAATTGAGTATAATCTAGAATGATGTCCTGGGGCGATATGTAAGCAGGCAGCTTATACAGATATTATTTTATTTGGACGCTATATTGTAAAATAAACATATTTTAAAATTTTATATACTTCACTATCTACTATCGTTATTATTTGATTAATGGGTAACCAAATCTTTTCCTCAATTGTGGGGTAAAAGAAGGATTGTGATGGTCCATGGGGATATAAAAAGCAGAGTTGTTAATCGCTACTTTTAAAAGTAGCGCGCTACCACTATCGCTATTTGTCAAAAAATTAGCACGCTACTGCTATCGCTATTTGTCAAAAAAAGTAGCTCGCTATTAGCTAATATTTAAAGTAGCCTTAGCTACTTTTAGGCTACTTTTTATAAAAAAAAATTTAGAAACAATTTTTTTTTTATTTTGCATATAATGTAATTGTATAGTAAATATTATATAAAAATCAACATAAAAAATTTATGTAATAAATTTTAAATATTTATGGTAATTTGTTGAATTTTAATGATAAAATCATTTCAATATTATCATCCCCAAGTCTAGAGCGACGATCAGAAAGTATCAGTTTTGCCTTACTAAATAATCTCGACACTAGCACTTGAGGGCAAGTGATTATTTAATCTTATATACATTGTTGTGTCCAACTATCAGCCGTGGTACATATATGAGATATCTCTGATAATTCTACTATTAAAGCATCTTTCATCACTTTAAACTTATTTGCTATTTTATTCACAAGTGTCTGGCGACATAAAATAATTGTACCAGGTGATAAAGTTTTAATCATCATAGTAAATGATGGATTATCAACCAAGGACATTGGTTGAACTGTATCAATTATAAAATCCACAATAACTTTATCAGTTAATTTCTGAGAAATATTGGCATTTGTATTATTAATTAATTTTGTCTGAATGGAATTAGTCTTTTTGGATGTAGATTCACCTATGCCAAAGTTATTTAAATGTTGTTCAATTTCCTTAAAACTATTAGCATGAACAGTCTTTTAAAATAAATATTATTATTTTATGTAAAAATGATAATTTACCTTTAGGTGTTTCTTGAGGTTATAGCTACTGGATTGATTTGAGGAAATATTTTTTTTACATTTTAAACATATAAATTTGAAGTCAGTTTTTGTTTTAATATTTATCTTGAAAATTTTTTGAAATCTAGGGAATGGGAAAGTATTGCTATGAATATCATTTTTTTCCCTAGTATCTTCCATAATATCATTGTCTGACTCTAAATCACTTTCAACGATTTGGAACCGTATGCGATGCCATTTTAAATTATTAACAGGTGATTTAGATTTATAATACAAATTGAAAATATATTTCAATTTCAAAATTAAATAATAAATCATAAAAATTATAATTAATTATGGTATTATATTTAAATTTTCATGCTTATACTTACATTCATTATATTTTTTAAAAGTAGCACGCTAAAAAATTAAATAATTTCAAAAAAAGTAGCCGCTATTAGCTATAGCTACCAAAAAAGATAGCGCGCTGCTACTTTAACAACTCTGGTAAAAAGGATATATATCTCCTAAGTAATTTCATTATTTTTTAGTACTGTGGCCACCAATCGTCATAAACACATGTTACGAATCCTTTAATATCGGCAAAAAACAAATTATCGGCAATAGGCAAATTATTAGCATTTGAGATAATGTTAATATGAAAGTCCTCTGCATATGAATATATTTTTGATTTAAGCTTACTTAAACTCAAAGGAAATACAGCATGTATTTCCTGAGTTCCTGGAATGGGACGTGCTAAACTGAATCTTTCCCGAAGTTTAATCTCTTGCAAATTGTATTGTTCTTTTGTTATATAAGTAAAATTTGATGGAATGTTTTGTTTTGCAAATTGATATAAATCAATTGGCGTTAAAATGTGGCCAGAACTGATGCGCTGAAGGTTTAAACGTGCTGCTAATCATTTTAATGTTCTGCCAAGGCCGTCACATGGACCTTTTCCATGGGATGTAGCTGAAAAATGCCATTCAGCTGCTACACCAAAATCTGATTCATGATAACATAGATTTATAAAAAATTTTCTGTTTTTATATCGCAGATGATCCGTCAGAGCAGTAATATATTTTGTTTGGCTTTTTGTTGAATTGATTGATCAAAAACTTTATCATTTTAGTCTGGTATAAATGTACTGCAATAACATCATGTTGAAGTGACTCTGATATTACCACATAATTAAGGTTTTAAAATCTTTGAAATTTTCTTTATCTCTGGTTATTTTAATAATGTAAGATAATGACAATTTCATAACATTCTTGGTCTTAATGGGTATGACTTAGTCTGGGGAAAGGGTGGATAGGGGGTTGGGGGTAGGCCTGGTAATTAATGTGATTTTCGATTTTTCCCTTAATAATTTTCCTGCACCCCTTTAATCCTGCTTTTTTGTTCGTGTGCTAGTCCGATTTTTTAATTATTTTAATTTACATTGAAATATTAAAAAAATTATTAAAATTTTTTATCCTGTGAATATCTCAGAGGAATAAGGTTTACAAAGTTATATAATCGAATTTTATGATATATTATACATTAAAATATTTTTAATCAATAAAAAAAATGAATTTTAACATATTAAAACTATTATATATAGCGCCATCTATTTTTTTTAAAGTATAAAAATCGCAATATTTTTTTAAATAAATATCCAGCCATGCTAATTGTTAAAGAAATTATTAAAAAAATAGTAAACGGATAATATTTCTTAAAAAAATTAAAAATCGGAGATCATATACATTTCGAAATATTAATTTCAAGTTTTCAACTGACCATAAGATGACCCATATTTTAAAAAAAATTATTTTTGATGTTTTCGCCATAATTATCAATTATTAACTTAGCTATTGATATTAAATTCAATATTTGATCATAATTAGTTTTAAATTAAAAACTAATTATTTAACATCAGTAAAAAGGAAAAAAAGGCGTTTTTTGGACCTTTAACCCCTATTATCTCCGCTAATATAGTTGCTAATGCGCTAAAATTTTGTTTATAATCTAATGGAAAGATATATAACCAGTCTACAACTTTTTATCAAAATTGAAAGGGGTCGGCCGAAAATCTTGATTTTTTTGCTCATTTGACATGGAATGACCCTATAATAATATGCTATCATAGGATGGATAGTGGCTTGATTGTTATTCTAGTAGAATCCTTGAACAGCGTCTTGGATTATAAATGCATAATTTTCAGAGAAATCACAAATTATCATAAATTCATTTGGTTGTAAAAGTTAAGTTTTGAAATATATGATGATTGATTGGTAGCGATAAAGGAATGATGTAGCATCGGTGGAATTTTTTCTAAAAAAAAAATTAAGAATTCCTGAGAAGATTTTGTTATTGTTTCTAGATTACTTCTATCAACAGATACCCACTGTTTAAAGGATATATGATCTATATCATTTTGGGTAAATACATCATTTAATTTTTATTTAATTGAGAATAAGCAATAGTTACAATCTTCTAAATAAAATATAGGGAGGGCTGGATTGCATATTGCTTGGGCTAAAATATTTTTATAGTTATGTAATGGATATTCTGGCCTAGCTAATAGTTTTGCCAAATTACCATCCGCAAACATAAGCTTAAAATTTTGATGAATTACACAAACACACATACTGTGTGTTCCACTGGATCCAGCCAGAATACAATTTTTTGGCCGTAAATCTGCAAATTTAGAAAATCCAACTTTAACTATCGGGTGCATCTCTTTAAATCGTTCATATAATTCTTTTAAAATGATTAAAATTTATCTTTTTTGAGACTGCTCCCTTTTCCCTTTGATATGTATTTATAGTCCTTTTTCCCGGGCATCGCGCGGCTAACTTCATCAGAGGAGTAAAATTTTTCTATAATATTCACAGTTTCCTGATCAATTGTTCGCCCAGGTTTTATATTGGAAGATGACATAAAAAAAAATAAAATAAACTGATAAAATCTTTAATTTCAAATAATAACGATAGTAGATCCTAAAAATGAAAGGATATATCTACAAATTATGGCTTTATGAATTTCTATTAATGAACGCAAATTTATAATAGTTTGAATATAAAATTTTAAAATATGTTTATTTTACAATATAGCGTCAATAAAATAATATCTGTATGGGCTGCCTGCTTACATATCGCCCCAGGACATCATTCTTGGTTATACTCAATTGATTTTTTAATTTTAATCACAATACTATACATATTTTTATTAAAAATTATATATAATAAAAATATTATAATATAACGCCATATATATTACATTTTTTTTATTTATAAAAATAATAAAAATTTAAATCAAATTAAAAAAAACAAAAATGGCTATCGAGATTTTATTAAATCGTTTAATATAAAGGTAATAAACATTTTTAGTGAATATTAACACCCAAAAAAAACCCCTTCCTAACAATGTTAATTTTTTATTTTTACCGGAAATAGGAAAACACTTGAAATTTTTAAATTTTTTTTTATATTTTCCAACGTAAAATTTTAAGGTCTATAAAATGATATATAATTTGTAACTATCTTAAGTATTTTTTTTAAAAACACGATTTAACGAAATCACGCACTTCGCGATTTTCGACTTTGAAGGCGTATAACTTTGGATATGGTTGAGCTAGCACTATAAAATTTTGATTTTCTTAACATTTACAACATAAATAACTAACTTGCAAAGTTTCATTCATTATTGAGATGGTCGGCCGAATCATTGGTCGATTTGTCATGGAATTACCCATAGGCATGCCATCTTCTTCGTAAGAAAACTGTTTTTGAACATTCCATCTACAAATTCTTCTGCAAGATTGTCATGATGAGAGAGAAAAATATGTGAACCAGTGATTTTAGTGGGATCTTCATGATTGGCACGAATATCAATATGCTCATCGTTGAGATGGATATCAAGTATTTTTGCCATTCACTTATAGCACATGATGTCACATATATTTATTTTTAAAGTGTTTCAAAATATTTTTGAGAAATAATAAATGTAGCTTTGGTCTTCTTTCTTTTTTGTTTAGTGCCTGAATTATATTTGTTTCCCCTTACTATTTTAAAAATTATTAGTTATGAAATAAAAGATTATATGATGTCTCCTAGCAATTAATTCACTAAACAGTATTTTCACATTAATCAAGTTTGTCATTTATAAGGGTCTGATACTAGCAAATTATATAGTATATATTAAATTAAACATTTAATAGTCGAATCTATCTTAATTAAAATAATAACTCAATCTAGATTAGAGTAATTTAAAGTGTTCACCTGAAAGGTCTATGTAATGAAGACTATGTAAACTTTATTTTAAAATTGACTTATCAGAATATCCCAAAAGTAGACCTTTTTGAGAAAATAGACCAAATATTATACCCTTGTTTCTTTGCTAATAGGAAATTTAATTAAATTGTTTTTAAAGATTATTTATAATAGAAAAATTTCAATAATTAAAAAATTAAATAATATTTTTTTACTAAATATATTATAATAAAATTTTTTATTATATAGATATATTAAATCTTTTTTCAAACATCACATAGATTTTTTACAAAAGAAAGGAGTAATGCCTTGTATGTAGTGTAGGCGGCCTGGCAGCTGTTCCACTTGCTCTCCCCACTGTTTGCATGACCCTGATATTATGTATCATGCATATTTAATTAACTTAAAGAATTCACTAAAAGAATGAGATAAAGTTTTCAGTGCTACTTTCTTTACTTGTCAAATAAATATAATTTAGATAGATTTAGTGGTTCCATTAAATTCAGTTAGAAGTCTTAATCTTCAGACCTTGGCAAGTTTTAAGATATGTTGAATGGTTGATGAAATGAAACAAATAATATATGTAATACTTATGAGCTATTGCACAATGAGAAAATCTTAATTTAATGGTTAAACTCCATTGAAGTATCAAATCTATTCAGTAGGTAATCAATATGAATAAGATTTGATGTGGGTTTATTTTTTTAAATAACTGTTTTTCTAATTTTTCCATTGAAATCCTTACACTCGGAGCATGTGATGATAAAAAAGAGTAACAGATTTCGGTCTTTATAGAATTAAGGTGAAAATAATCTTTAATATCAAACATTGTTCATTTGTTTTCTTGAATATATAATTTGAATATACTTTTCTCTCATTCCACAGATGAGATATATGTTGATTCAATTTTTCTCTTTCTTATGTATATGCTTAAGCATTGTATAATGTATATCATAAGGAAAATTAAATATATATATGGATACTCCACTACTCGCCTAGAAACATTTACAAAACCTTTCATTTTTATGAGATTGCAAATAGTGCTATTACAGAAATGCGGTTCGGATTCGGTTCAGGTGAATATTTTTGAAGCCGGGTTTGATTCCGGGTTCAATACGGGCTTAGGAATTTTTGAATTGATAAAAAATATTATATATATAAATTATAATTAAAAAAATAAAAATAAAATTTTTATTTTATTTATAAAAAATTTATTTAAGAATACAAATCATAGTCATGATATTAAAAATTTTATTTAGACGTATTAGCATTAAATCTATCAAGAGTTGTTTTCTCATCCTCGATCTATGTAGTGAAAGAATGAATTTTAAATGTGAAAAAGGCTATACTCTATTAAATATATTTATATGAAAATATGATAAAACTTGGGTTGCAGGAATAACTAAAATTTTGGATAAAATATATACAGGGATTTCCAAAAATGCAAAATATTTTCCATCTTACATAATCTTTTAAAATCACGAAATTCAATAATTATCAATCCAATACTTTTATCTGCAATCGTTGGCCCTCTTTTAAATATTTTCTCCCAACTTTCTTTAAGTTGTATCAATTTTTCTAAATCATTGTTCAATAACTTCGTCCTAACTATAATCATCAGATAAAATGGGCGTGGATAGTTTAATCCTACTCTATAAATTAACGAGACGCCCTTGGCACAAATCTATTCATCATTAAGTAATATCTGTAATATTTAAAGATTTATAGCGTTCATATTTAAATGAATTGAAAATATTAAAAAATCTCATATAATTATTAATATTTGTATTTATAATTTTACTAATATCTTTAATATATAATTTTAAACTATTTTCACTGAACCCCATTGAACCCGGGTTCCAAAAAATTCCCGGGTGTGGTTCAAGGTTTTTAAAAATTTACGTTCGCCGATGCCCAGTGCTGGTATCTGAATATATAAAAAATTGGAAATACGTGTTATATTTAGTCTTCATTTCATTCAATATAATTTTTATGAGCATACCATACAATTAAATTACCAGACCCTTCCCCCTAAACGAATAAAAAAAACAACGATGTCTGTTTTATCATCTAATCTTTATTCATATCAACGTTCACAAATATTATCAGAGTTTTAAAAAGAAATTTTGTAAAGATCATTATATTAACGAAATTTTTTTTAGGCATATAAATCACACATCGAAATTTTCGAAATAGAAGTTCTAACCTTTCTGCCATCTATGAGCAAAATCTCCAGGCTTACATAATATTCTTTTAGCTAAAATCTTAATCGGGCCCTTATAAAATTTTCCATGGTCCACCGACACCATTTTTTTGGCCCAAATCAGCCCGTTTAACAATACTACTTAGAGACACTTAACACTAAATTACCTGTAATACCAGCCTTCTCTATGTGAAATTAAATACTTTTGAAGCTTAGCCAAGGTATTTTAATATTTAAATTTGTTATTTTGATAATACTTGTGGAAAGGGATGGTACAATTTCTATTTCATCATTCAGAATCATTTGAATTTCATTTTCATTAAATGATAATTCTTATTAAATTCTGTGCAGAGGCGTAGCCAGGGGAAATTCCCCCTTCGGAAACTTATCTGTTCTCTCTTAAATATCATTTTAAGCTAATAAAAATTTTCCCCTTACACCACCACCCCATTTCCCCCAAAATATATTCAATATATCTCTATAACAAGAATTTGAAAGAAAAATAAAAATAATAATAAGTTAATATTATTTTTAAATAATGACTATAATTCAAAATTTTTATAAAAAAAGTTGCAAAATTATTTTTATAAAAATATAACATAGCTAAAGGCCTACAATAGGTGAACTACCAATAAAATTTATGGGGCAAAAACCAACATAATAGTGCCTTTTCCCGAGCAAAATCCATGTTATGATTCTGTATCTGACAGATTTGTTTTTTTTATTAATATTAACAATAAAAAAGGCCCTCATACAGAATCAGATATTTAATCAAAATTTGAAATTAATAAGTTTAATTTAAGATAATTTTATTATAATATAATATATTAAAAATAAAATTAATTATTTGAATATATTTCTAATAATATATATGAATATTTTCAAAATTAACTAGTTATTTTTAGCAGTTACATTCCAAAAAATATAACTGGTTACAATTACTAGTCAAATTTTTCAAATGTGACCTCTTATAGTTATTTTTTGGCATAAATGTAAATAGTTATAAATAACTGGTTACTTTAACAACACTACTAAATAGTAGTAAAAAAATTGAAAATAGTATTTAGATTTAAATAATTTGACGATTTTTACAAGTTCATTTTTATTGTATAACACTCAATTTTTCTTGTTAATTATATTATTGACCATTTTCAAAAATTCTAATATAATTATGTATATAATAACATCGTTTCGAGACTTTTTTTCTTTTCTACGGTAATACAAAATTATATATATTATGTTTATCAGTTACACAGTCTAACCAGGAATTTTTCTAAGGTGAGGGAGGGGGTGGAAATCATGTATTCTATTTTTCTTTATATTTTAAATTAGAAATATCACCTATTCTAATTAAAATTACAAAATTGAGTCTTTAATAATGTTATATGCTAATATAAAAATTTTAATTATCATACCTTATTACTACTTTAAAATATAACATAATATTTTATTATGTTATGAGAAGTAGATATTTTTTTTCGGTTCTATGAAAATAATTGAATTTTCTACTAAAGTAAATATATCTTGAGCACGGAGTTCTTTTACGTTCTTTTGTTGAAATGGTCAAATTAAAAGCCAAAATATAGGGTAATCCAAATATGTAGTACCACTTCTTTCATAACAATGACATAAGACGTTATCTTTGTCTTTGATCGTGGGAAATATGTTCCTTCTTTATCAGCTTTAATTCGATAACCTTTTTTAAACCAGAAATTATTTGCTTTTCCATTCATATCCATCAAAAAATTCAAATGAATAACATTTGAAAATGAAAAAAATTGATCTTAATATAATAAAGTTTTCAAACATAATATCATTTAATCTATGCTCCTATTTGGCCTATTAATTAAATTTGTAAAACTTAATAATCTTTCTCTCGGAGCAGAATAGACAAAATAGAATCATATTCGGTAAAAAAATATTTTAAATTTATTTGACATTATATCTTTGCACTCATCTTTTAAATAATTTAATACTTATTTATTACTTTACATTGATAGAAGCATTATTAACGTTTTATAGAATTTTTAAAACTAAAAAATAGTCTTCCAAGAGGATGAAATATTTACCTAGTCCATTATCTCATTTTTTTTTTGAATTAAGAAGGATTTATCTAAAAGCATATGATGTGAATGTTTTTTTTACTAAAAATTCTACTCATCTACATTTAAAATAAGGATATGAGAAAGTTGCGAAAAGATTATCTTATTTTATAAATAAAACGAGATTAAATGTATAAGATGTTTTTTTTCGCCTACTTGGGTCATAAATTTAATAATAAATTAATTTTGGATTTAAATTAGAAATTTAATTTATAAAAAAGTATTTATAATCGTCAAATTGTAATAAATACAAATATTGGCGTTACTGCTCACCTTTGGCTAAAAACTATTAACTACCAACAATTTTTTTAATATAATTTGTGTTTAATTTTCTCAAAACTATCTTTATAAATACATTGTTAAATCTGCAAAAATTAAAAATACTTTGTAGTTGCTTAGAAAAATTTGAACATAATCACAAATTACCTTTTTCTTAAATGTAGCTAATTATTTACTACTAATTACATTTAAAAACTGGACTAACTAAAAGTTAGTTCATAGTTTAATTACAAATGTAGTTAGCCACTGCCCAACCTTGACATAAATATGTTTATTTTTTAAAACAAAAATGTTTCTGAGTTGTTCGAATACTAATTAGAGATAATGCAAATTTTTTTGAAAATGTCATTTTACATTTTTTTCCCCTTAATTTCCATGTTCTACACTCAGGATGAGATCCGCATGCACGACGACGATTCTCAGCAGATTCCCGACCTAGTCTCTGCAAACGGAGAGATATCTACCGAGTTAATGGTCGATCCTATTTTAACCCTATTTGAACGTGCTGTCAAAGACCGGCTCTGCGTGGACACATGGCTCGAATACGCTCAATACGCTGTGGGGCGAACTGGAACTATAGGAGTTAGTGGTGTAAGGGCAATACTCGAAGCTGGTCTCGCCCAAGCAGGGCTTCACGTTACCCAAGGGGCCCTAATATGGGACGCATACCGCGAGTTCGAGTCTGCCTTAGCTGACGGCTATGCTCAAGCCCTCGAAATTGCGATCCAACAAAGTAAATCTCTCCTACCCACCCGCGTTTTTTATTGCTCCTCGATCTCCGCCCCTCAATTTTGATGATTTTTTTATTTGTAAAAATTCAAATATTTCAACCAATCTCAGGATTAAATACTTTTAAGGATTTATTATTAGCTTGATTAGACATTAGAAGAAAACTAGCATCTTTTTAGAGTTAGATCACCTTTCATAATGATCATTAACCAAAATTGGACGAAAAATAAATTGACTGAAAATTTTATAAGATTTTTTGTAGCGTCCAAAATTAAGCAAAATTATCTTCAATGCTATATTTCATATTTTTACTATTAAAAATCAATTTTAACATGCAATAAGAAAATTTTTTATTTTATTAATATTTAAAAATGTGCTAATATAATATCTTAAGAATTATTTTAAAAAAAAATGCATGATTTGCAGAAACATAGTTTAGCATAAAGTAGGAGGATATTAAGGAACCAGGTCAAAATATTGGCAGGTTTTTTATAGTAATTTTTAAATTTTTTATAGGGTATTGCTTTGCCCTGGTATACCACTCAAGGGTAAACAGTATTCTACATATTAATTAGACGCACTTTTGTTTAAACCGGTTCCTGGAAATTTTAAAATGGGTTCTGGTTTTTAAAAATAGTAAGAGAGGGCCTGGTTACAATTCTTAAATTTCTCGTGTTAATCAAAGTTTTATTATCACTTAAATATTTATCGCAGTAACTCAATTTACCCCGGCCTCAAGCCCATCCGAGGTGGAGTCTGCCACCAGCCCCCTCTCCATCGAATTATCGGCACAAGATAAACGGGTTCTCTCGCTCTTTAAACGACAGTTGGCGGTCCCATTGCTCGGTATGGAGGCCACCCTAGGAGAATTCCAAACATGGTCTACTAAAATGGGCCAGACTAATCGGCTGCCTCATCTATTACTAACCGAGACCGAAGCCACTGTGAAATGGGTTTTCGAGCCAGCCCAAGCCAAACTCGCCGAAATTTTGTCCTACGAGGACGCCGTTTTTACCGCCCGCCAAGCCATGCTTCAACTTTCCCCCGAACATTTCAATCACGAAGGTAACAATAGTATAGGGATAGGTGAAATGGGGGACGAGGGATCCGTGGACGATAAAAGTTTAAATTTATTAAATTCATATTACAAAACCCGGATTACTCGTTGAAGATTTTTCTGATATATAATTTTTAAATTTATTTCTTGTGGGCAAAAATATGGGCATGTTGCTAAATAACTATGTATTTTATTTAACACAAAGATCGTGATTTTAAAATTAATTTAGGAAGGGTTATTTTATCGAGATTTTTTTCGGATTGCTTTGAGGAATTTTTCGAATTATGGACAGTAGTGCTAATGTATCACTAGGTTTATTTTAATACTTTTCCTCTTAGGAAAATGTTAGTCTTTGTTTTTTGTAATACGAGCCTTCCAAATATTTCTTTTATATACATCTGATACGCTTAAGTTAGCTGTGAATCCATTTCCAACACCATTTCCCTCTTAGTCTAGGTCTTTTTTTACCCATTTTTTTCTACCATTGTTATTTTCTTAACCCAGTCTCTGTCGTATTGCTAGAAACATTTTAGACGTCTTCCATCCTTCCCCATCTTCGATCTCCTTCCATTTCAGATTTAATAACTATTTTAAACCACTTAAAATCTTCTTACTTTTAATTTTTTTTATTGTTTCTAACACTGTTTACTACGTGTTTATTAAATAAATTATACAATTTCCCCCTGATTATTTTTTTTACCAATTATTGGATCAATAAAGATATGTTAGAAAAGCTGCTATATATAAGAAACATGCGTGATTACTATTGTAGTTTTAACAGCAAGGATTGGCATCAGGCATTGTACTACAAGGAGGGGGGTATAATATTCAGCAATAACACAAATTGCAAGAGGTAGGATTTTTTATCATAGTGTCTTGACTTTAGCATACCCCCATCTCCTGAATTTTATTGCTTCCAACTCTAAAAGTAAATTAAAACCTTTCTATAAGTTAAATCAAAATTGATTTACAAAAAATGGAATACAAATAAATTTATCTAAGAATTAATTGATTTCATTATGATAAAAAGTAATTAGCTACTCATAGCTTACTCTTAGAAAAGTATTAGGCTAGAGCTGTACCTAGAGAGAAAATATAATTGGTTTTTGCTTATATATTTTATCAATGCCTAATCTTATTAAACCTTTTGCCATTTCTCGTAGGGTTTAGCTGCTCATTTTTAATTGTTATATTTTTTCCCCAACATCTTTTCTTCCATACAAATTTTTTTACAGAATTTATAGACCGGACAGCTGACTTAGCAGAACGGTTAGAGCGAACCTCCCGTGACTTGCGTGATTGTTATCGTTCGTATATCCGATATGAGACGGAGGCTTGTTTTTCTTCCTCTACCCACTCTGGACTCAAGTTTAGAGTAATACCCTCCCGAGTGGCTTGCTTATACGAAAGAGCTTTATCGGACCGCCCTGGAGATGCAGACTTGTGGCGTGGGTATATGACTTAATCGATATTTTCATAAGCAAAAAATAATTAGCAATTATTAAAGTTGCTCAGATATTTCATATTCATATAATCTAATTATCTTAAGCCAATAAAATTAATAACTATCAAAGATTCGATTAAAAATATATCAGCTAAAAAATATTTGGATGGAATATTATACAATAATAATGTTTAATTATCAGATTATCGATTAATTATAAGTAAAGCAAGGAATGGGAACTAATATTTCAAATACCAAGTATTGGTAAGTTTAAAATCTGGGTATTGGTTAATAAAACAAATTTTATAATTCTTGTTTTGGGTTTTTTCATAAAAATTGAAAGGATCTTCAGACTCATTTTTCTGGTATAAACCGTATTAAAATACAAGAAAAGGCATATTGTTTTTATAGAATACTTTCTTTTTTAGGATTAACACCAAGGATGTGAACCCGGATCCTGAACCCTCGTATTTTAGCTGAACCCGAACCCGGACCCTTTTTAAAAGTGGAGGGTCCAAGGGTTCTAGGTGTCATAAAAATTTTTAAAAATAATATTTTTTTAACTTTTTTTGTGGAATCATTTATTTTATCTTCACGTTTTTCTTTCAATTTTCTTCCTGGACTTCCATTTTATTTAGAGATTAATATCATTAGTGTAGGTAATAATATTTTATTATCTAAATTTATGCTATGTTATAGAAATACATTGATTATTTTTAAAGTGAATTGTGTATTAATATTTTAATTTAAATGATAATGCACAACACGTTGGTCCTCAATTTTTATGATGCTAGAACGATTCTTAAGTCTGAAAGATTTCTTATTATAGGAGTATTTGAAGTCATTTTGTCGGAAGATGATTGGTGCCAAATAAAGGACCTTACTAGTGTATTAGTTCCTTTAAAAATAACAATATTAAGATACAATCAGAACAATTATGTTTATTTGATTTTTATGGCATATGGATTGGATGCCGGTTAGATTTAGAAAAATTTACAGTCCTTTTTATACGAAATATTAGAAAACATGGAAATTCGAGAGCAACAATATTTGCAAAATAGTGTTGTATACGCTTCTAGATATTTAGACCCTCGATATCAAGTTTTATTGAGTATTGAGCATAAACTGGCTAAAGACCATCTTAAGGATTTATGGCATAAGCAAAACTCCATTATTTACAATATATTGGAAGCTACGACAATACCTATTGGTTGTAGCGATAATAATAATAATGATTGCAACATTGATGATCTTGAAATTTTACTTTTAGATAAAGAAAAAAAAATCAAATTATCTTCAGATAGAAAGGAAGATCAAAAAATGCCTATTGCATCTTTAATAGTAAAGTTCTCAGAAGTTAGGAGAATAAATAAGGATGTAAATATTTTAAAATTCTGGGAAGAAAATTCTTTAATATATCCAGAATTATATATATCTTATCTAGAATCTGGATGGCTGAACCGTCAACACAAGCACAATAATTTTATAAAGATAACTATCTATTTTAGGTAGAGGTAGAACGTGAATTTTCATCTTTAAAATATATTGTCTACTTTATGTGGAAATCTCAAGGATGATATTTTAGAAGATATTATGATTGTGCGGTTGAATAAAACAATTTAAAATATAAATTATTTAATTTGTAAATTATGAATATGTATATATTGAAGTATAATAATAAATGAATGAAAAAAAATATTATTTTGAGTTATTATTTTTATGTTCCCTGAACCCGAACCCTGGACCCGGGTCCTTTTCAACTTTTATTCATGAACCCGGACCCTTTTTTTGTCGAAGGGTTCACATCCCTGATTAACACAAACACAACCTATAAAAATGAAATTTTAGCAATTATTTAAAACTTATATGCAAAATATTGTAAAATGGAGTACATAAAAAATGTTCAGACTTTAAATCAAAAATTAATAATTATTTAAACTCAAGCAAGTAAATTGATTTAAATCTTGATTTTTATCCAGAAACATCTTTAAATTAGAATCGTGCCAACCCTAATACTGGCTCTTTATCAGACCGGTACCGAGATAAATTTATCAAAAATGAATGAAAAATATTGATAAACCAGAATAGGACTGGGCAAAAACAGGCCTAAATTCGGCAAATAGGTGGCAGGGAAAAAATCGTTACCATAAATGAAACATCTGGCAACCATGCTTGTACCGTAAGAAATCCAATATTTTTGCTATCTTCAAAGTTTAGCTATATTTTCATAAAGAAATCCGAGACTCGGCTAAAAATAAATAATTACCTTATAGATACTATCAAAGAGTTTAAAAATATATTCTGTTGTATATACAATATGATTTTTTTTTTAAATTCTTACATTTTCATATCCTCATGTATATGATACAAAGAAACTTATATAGATATGAAAATTTACAAGATTAAAAGAAGAATTTTTCCTAAAGAATTAGTTAAAATAATGATTAATTAACATACGGCCTTGTAGATAATCACCTTCCAAAAAACCCACATTAGATATCTTCGATTTTTTCATTCCACCAAAAGTAAAAAAAAATATATTTGCTATCATCAAGGACAAAGTAATCAATTTGAGATGCCACTACATTATGTTACTTTGACTCCACCCCTTTGATGCCCAATTTTTTTAATTAGTAAAAAAAAATTGTAAATTCTTTATTTATATCAAATACCTGGAGGCCCTTAAGCCCAGCCATGATCCACGGGCCAGGCCGTATTTTAATTTTTTAAAATATACCTGGGCCAGTCTAAAATTTTGTTTAATCTGGATCAGGTCAGGCCGTATATTCGCTATTATTACTATAAAATTAAAAATAAATATAATATATTTTTAAAAAATCCGGGCCAGGCCTGATATTTTTTTTAAAAAAAACCCAGGCCAGTCCTATAAAAAATTTTTGAAAAAAAAAATCCTAGCCGGGCTGTGCAAATGTTACCTCTGCAGGTCTCTGATTTATATACCCCTTTAAATTTTTAGTTTCAATTTTATTTTACAATATATTTATAAAAAAAATAATGATTCCATTTGGCATCATACAAAAATTTATTAATAAAAATTTTCA
Source organism: Gordionus sp. m RMFG-2023 (assembly GCF_954871325.1). Lineage (NCBI taxonomy): Eukaryota > Metazoa > Nematomorpha > Gordioida > Chordodea > Parachordodidae > Gordionus > Gordionus sp. m RMFG-2023. The sequence continues at coordinate 25,194,332 of NC_088775.1, forward strand.
CATTATGAGAATTATTGTCAGATTGTATGTGCAGTTCAGTTTGTGTAAATAATATTGAGTATATTTCACTAATTAAATATATGGTTTAATATTGGTACTGTAAAGCAATCTAATTATTGGTCACCCCTTCCCCCCCCCCAATATTTTGGTGATTTTGTTTCCCAAAATGGACAATAATAATTACCAATTTAGTCAACCTATCTTTCTCATAAAAATAAAGAAACTAAAATGATATGATTTTTTAGTTTGTTTAAGTTTTAAATATTTCATTTTTAGAAAGTTATCTATTCTATACAAAATTCAATAAATCCATTTTTTACATAGGTACGCCCACGATTTCTTTCTCCTCCGTTTGGACGATCCCCGTGCCTGCCGTCGAGTGGCTCTAAGGGGGGTTCGCAACTTCTTAGCTCCTCCTTCCGTTTCCTCCCGGTCTTCAGGGGCTGGTGGCGGCGGAACGGGTACAGCATTTGTACACTTGTGGACTTCCCTGCTCACTTGCCATGAGCGGGAGATCGATATGGATTTGTTTATAACCGAAGAGGTGAACTCTATCAGGGCATTTGGCGGAATGAGTGGTGCGACCGTTAACGGGGTAGGAATGATGGAGACTGGCGTAGAGATTTTGGACCAGGCAAAGTTCTTTTCTTGGGATGCTTCCGACTTGATCGAATTTGTGAGCATTAAAACAAAACCTTTTTCTTTCTTATAGTTATAAATGTTATTCTATCAATCCAAAATAAATCTTTGCTAGATTCCCAAATATAAATATGCTATAAATCTTGTAAATGATTATATTATATCCCCCAGATTACTGCTGGTCCCACTCATTCAGCGAATCTTTTAAACCGTTGGACTTATCCGAAAGAATGGCTGAGTCTTGCTCTAAAATACGGTATCGAATTGCCTTCCCGATTGAAGCCCGACTATTGGAATAAAAAATTACCCACAGGAGGTCGCGTTAGGGATTCCGCCGCTCGCGCTGCAAAGAACTCGGTTCACATTTTTATGTTCTATGCAGAGTTTTGCCGAAGACGATTGCATCTCTTGGGTATTTTCTAAAAAATTGATTCTTTATTTTTTAGATACCTTACAACAACGTTTAATTATTTTAAATCAAATACTTGCAATCCAGGGGCTAAAATGATACATATGAAGAAATTATCAGGACCAATGGGAATTTTTTTTTAAATCCAGGGTGGGCTCTAAAAATTTGTTATCAAAAATATAGTCACTAGAATTTAACCCAGACAAAAAAAGGTTCAGGATTTTAATATTTATCAAAAGACTTCAAATTTATGGGAATTAAATTTACAATAATATATAAGTTCTCATTCTGGTCTATAGAAATCTCTGATTAAAAATTTAAATCGATTCCAACTATACCGAATATCGGTTTGGTTAAGTTTGCGGTTAGGTTCATATAGGAATAACGGTTTAAGATTTTCGTTCGATTCTTAAAAAATTATCATCGGTTTAGTTCCTTCACAACCTGGGTTGAACCCTTTCGATTCGATAACAAACTTATTAGAATTATGTAAAAAGAAGTACCTATCTTTTTAATTATTTTTATTTTATCACTATTATATTAAATACCAATAGCAAATAACACTTAATTATTGTTGCCCATATAAATATACCTAAATTATTCGCTAAATAAAGTGATGATGGGTTAAAGCTATCAGTTTATTTCACAGTTGTTAACGCTCCTTTATAAAAGTAGCTAGCTTCCGCTCCTGCTCCTACCTTCTCGAAAGGAGCTAGCTCCCACTCCCGTTACTACATTTTTTAAAGGAGCTAGCTCCCGCTCTAAGTAATGTAGTGGCACTCCATAACTGCTCCTTTGATTTTCATTTTTTAGAAGGTATACTAAACAAAATCATATTTTTTTATCAAAAAGTTTTATTTATATTAAATGATCTATCAAAATATTTATAACCTTTTATTAGCTTTTAAAAGTAATAAATTTTCTAAATTAGAATCTAACAAACATCTACGCCTCTCCCCTAAGACCTCTTTTGCAATACTAAATAGGCGCTCTACAGGAGCAACTAGAGGGAAGTGGGGTATTGTATTTTATAAAGATATTTTTTAATTCAGGGAATTTAACAAAAAGAGTAATTTTGGTATTATTATTTGAAAAATATTTGTCCTCTTCCTGATGATCAATTTCATGGAATCCAAAAAAATCTTACAAATCATTTTGTATTAAAGAAAGATTTTTTACTTTTAGATGCTTTTTTAGATTGAAGCGGCTCACTTTTGAAAATTAAATAGTTTTATTTAAACACAAGAGGCATTAATTGCCCTTAAATTTGTTTGATCACTTGGATCAACATCTTTTAGAAGTTTAAAATATTTTTTATATGATGGAAATGGAAATTCGATTTCTTCATCTATAATCTCTAAATCCATAATATTCTAAAACTATTTTTTATTATATATCTATAAAATGAATATTAATATGACTTACAAGATTTTCCAAAAGATTTTCAATATAAAAAGGAAAACTTGATTTTTAATATTTAAAATGATTAGATGAAAATCCAATATAAAACTCGGCTAAACATTTAATAATGGATAAATTTAAATAAAATAAAATTTCATTTTTATTGAATTTTAATTAACAATTATTATTAATATTTATAAAATAATTTAATTTATACATTAAATTTAAATGAGCGGTGGAGCGGCGCTCCTCCACTCCAGCCTTAAAAGGAGCTAGCTCCCACTCCTCAATTCACGCTTAAAATTTTAAGCAAAAAAATCTTCTGAAGTTCAAAAAAATTTTTGAACATACTTTGAGAATTTTAAATTTTCTTTGTAAATAAATCATTTTTGAGGAATTCTTTTGAGAATTTTATTATAAATAAACAATCTTTTAGGTGAAATCTTTTATAGTTGTTTTTATCATCTTTATAAAATTATCTATTTTTTGTATATTAAAAGAGGTGATTTTTTCTAAATAATTTTTTTAAAAATATTTAATTAAACTTTTTAGGTTATTTTATATGATCTTTTTAAGAAAAATATTTGAATGTGACAATTGTCATATTCGTTATTTTTGAAATTTTTTGACACAAAAGAGTAAAATCATATTTATATTGTAAAGATGTTAAATTAGAAATTAAATGAAGATATTCCTTGAAAAAATGACAATTATTATAATCGGTATTTTTAAACATATTAGATTTTTTTTTTAACGCTAATGGGCAAAAATATGTATTTTTAACATGGTAAATTAAATTTCAATTAAGATGTAACATATAAAAGTGACAATTGTCATAACCGTTATTTTTAAAGTTTTTTTATTTTTTTTGATGCAAATGTGCAAAAATAAGTATTGCTAACATGTTAAATTAAGAATTTAGTGAAGTTGTACCATAGTTAAGTGACAATTATCATAATTGTTATTTTTAAAGTTTTTAAAATTTTGCCTTAAATGGGCTAAAATAAGTATTGCTAACATAATAAAACTTTAGTGAAGATGTACCTTAGATAAGTGACAATTGTCATGGTCGTTATTTTTAAAGTTTATTCAATTTTTTTGACGCAAATGGGTGTAAATATAAGTTGTAAACATGTTAAATTAAAATTTCAGTGAAGATGTACTATAGATAAGTGACAATTGTCATAATAGTTATTTTTAAAGTTTTTTGTATTTTTTTGACGCAAATGGGTAAAAATATAGATTGTATACATGTTAAATTAAAATTTCATGAAGATGTAGCATAGAAAAGTGCCAATGGTCATATTTGTTATTTTTAAAGTTTTTTGATTTTTTTTGAGGAATGGGTTAAAATATAAATAAAACATGTTAAATTAAAATTTCATGAAGATGTACCATAGAAAAGTGACAATTATCATAATCGTTATTTTAAGTTTTCAATTTTTATGACGCAAATGGGCAAAAATATAGATTGCTAACATGTTAAAATAAAACTTTACTCAAGATGTATAGATAAGTGGCAATTGTCATAATTCTTTATTTTTGAATTTACCCAAATGGGTTAAAATATATTGTAAAAATGTCAAGTTTAAATTTCATGAAGATGTACCATAGGAAAAAGTGGCAATTATCATAATCGTTATTTTAAAATTTTTTAATATTTTTTTTGAGAAATCATTCTAATATTTTTTAAAAATTTTATTGAAATAATTTAGTAAATCACAATCTTCATTCTTTAACTTTCTTATTATGAAATATGTGTTAGTACCATTTGGCGAAACAAAAAAACAAATGGCAATTTTTATACTCATATCATTGTCCCTTTTATCCTGCTTAAAATTTGATAAAAATATGCAAATTGATTACTAAAAAGAGTTGTAACTCATGTCAGATTCTAAACTTTTAATATATGGATTCACAATCTTATTCGTTTAATTAATAAATTTTAATTCTACATCTATTAAAATGTATAACCCTGCATTCACAGTTAGCAAAAATTTTGTATACTTACTGCGAAATCGTGCTGAGTCTTAATCCAGGGTAAGATTTTTATGAAAAGAATTTAAAATCCATATATCATGTTTACAATATATATTTTAACCCATTTACGTCAAAAATATTCAAAAACTTTAAAAATAACGATTATGACATTTGTCACTTTTCTATGCTACATCTTAATGAAATTTTAATTTAACATGTTTACAATCTATATTTTTACCCATTTACGTCAAAAACCTTTAAAAATAACGATTACGACAATTGCCACTTTTATATGGTACATCTTAATTGAAATTTTAATTTAACATGTTAGCAAATACTTTCTTTTTGCCCATTTGCGTCAAAAAACTTTAAAAGTAACGATTACGACATTGTCACTTTTATATGGTACATCTTAATTTAAAATTTATAACATGTTAAAAATACATATTTTGGCCCATTAGCGTCAAAAAATCTAATTTGTATAAAAATACCGATTATGATATTGTTAGTTTTCCAATGAACAACTTCATTGAATTTATAATATCTTTACGATATAAATATTTTACCCTTTTGTGTCAAAAATGTTAAAAATTAACGAATATTACAAATGCCACATTAATATATTTTCGTTAATATAACATATAAAATAATATAAAAAAGTTTATTATAAATATTAAAATAAATATTTAGAAAAAATCACATCTTTTAATATAATTAAAAAATAGATAATTTTACAAAGATGATAAAAAAAATTAAAAGATTTCACCTAAAAGATTGTTTATTTATAATAAAATTCTCAAAAGAATTCCTCAAAATTGATTTATTTCAGAGTTGTTAAGGAGCCGCCGCTACATTTTTTCAAAAACACCTGGAACTCCCTCCTTTTTAAAATTGGGGAGCGGGAACGGGAGCTAGCTCCTTTTAGGTCTGGAGTGGAGGAGCGCCGCTCCACCGCTCCTTTAAATTTAATTTATAAATTAAATTATTTTTAAATATTAATAATATTTATTCATTAAAATTCAATAAATGAAATTTTATTTAATTTAAATTTATCCATTATTAAATGTTTAGCCGAGTTTTATATTGGTTTTTCATTTAATCATTTTAAATATTAAACATCAAGTTTTCCTTTTTATATTGAAAATTTTTTGGAAAATATTGTAACTCATATTAATATTCATTTTATAGATATATAATAAAAAATAGTTTTAGATATTATGGATTTAGAGATCATAGATGAAGAAATCGAATTTCCATTTCCATCATACAAAAAATATTTTAAACTTCTAAAAGATGTTGTAAATGATCAAACAAATTACGGGCAAAATGTCTTTTGTGTTTAAATAAAACTATTTAATTTTAAAAGTGAGCAGCTTCAGTCTAAAAAAGCATCGAAAATTAAAAAATCTTTTTTTTAAAAACAAATTAATTTGGAAGATTTTTTTGGATTCTATGAAATTGATCATCAGGAAGATAATATATGGACATATATTTTTTAAAATGATACCAAAATTCTATTTTTGATAAATTCCCTGAATTAAAAAATATCTTAATAAAATACGATACCCTGCTTCCCTCTAGTACTCCTGTGGAGTGCCTATTTAGTATTGCAAAACAGGTCTTAGGGGAGGGGGGTGGATGTTTGATAGATTCTAATTTAAAATTTATTACTTTTAAAAGCTAATAAAAGGTTATAAATATTTTGATAGATCATTTAATATAAATAAAGCTTTTTGATAAAAAAAAATAAGATTTTATTTCGTATACCCTCTAAAAAAATGAAAATCAAAAGAGCGGTTATGGAATGGCACTCCATTACTTGCAGCGGGAGCTAGCTCTTTTTGAGAAGGTAAGAGTGAGAGCAGGAGCTAGCTACTTTTAAAAAGAGCGTTAACAACTCTGATTTAAAGAAAATTAAAATTTTTATCAAATCAAAATATGTTCAACAAAATGTATTTATATTGTTAAGGTAATATCTTTGTTGATATTGAAGATAAAAATATCAATAATCAGCTCAAACGATTGAAAGATGGCGGTTAGACCTAAACAACATTAAAAAAGTCTGGGATGGGCCGGCCCTGAGTATATAAAGCACGGACTATGTCTAAATCTTTTTAAAAACCTGTCCAGGCCTAATTTTTTTTGAAAATAGGAGCCGGTACGAAATTTTTATATTTTAAAAATTTGGGCCATGCAAATTACCTTAGCAGGTATCTGTAAATTAATTAATATTAAAAAAATCACATTTAAAAATTCATAAGCAAAACTTAATATTAATAAAAACCACCTTTAAAAATGTTTAATAAAAAAATTAATTAATATTTACATCAAATTCTATGAAAAAATAAAGAAATAAAATGTTGAGTTAATGAAAGATTATTTATCAACTAATCTTTAGCTTAAAAGAAAAAAATGATTTATATTTTAATTTCTATACCAATAAAATAAAATAACATGTACAAAAAAAAATAAAATATTATTAAAAATATATATATGAGGAGTTAATTTATTTACAAATTCTAAATTTGTCTGTTTTTTCTAGTGATGTTAAAAGTTACTTTTGAAACATAACTAGTTACAGTTACTAGTTACATTGGCAAAAACATAACTAGTTACAGTTACTAGTTACATTTTTACAAAAGTAACTAGTTATTAGTTACAGTTATTTTCAAAAGTAACTAGTTACTTATTTTATATACATCATTCATATGCGCATTATTTATTTATTGAATGCATTTATTTAATATAAAAAAAATTAGGATAAACAAAGTATAATCAGTTATTTATAATAATATACAATTTATTTATATAAAAAAATATCGCAAAATTGAATATTTACATCGAATATAAAAATATATATTTGCATTGAAATAAAAACATTTATTTTTCATAAAAATTAGAATCTAATAAATGTTTATTTGCTTTTAACAACAAATTAATTTCAAAGTTATTATCTAGGAGACGTGCTCGTTTATCTCCAAAAATGAGCTTACCTAGACTGAACAAGCGCTTTATGGAAGCACTTGATGTTAGAACAACATTATATTTAATAAAGAGTAATTCTTTGGAAAATTGTTATATAAAGAAAAAGTGTTGTTATTAGATTTGATAAAGTTTTCTATAAGTTCATTATCCAGAATTTGGCGCTTTAGGTCAAAAAATCCAACTACATCAAGTGATGTTGGTTTTGAGCATGATTCATTCGTCTGGGATTCATTTTGAGGTATTAAGATATTTATTAAATTTAAAATTTCCTCCTTTTTTGCTTTATTCCTTTCTTGCCTAATCCAAGGCCAGTCAGTTTTAAATAAAGGGTGAAGAATTGCAGCAATGATGTTGTCATTATCATAAAGATTATTAAACCTATAACATGATATTATTAATTTATAAATAATTATTTGATTTAAGTTACCTTTTTTCAATACTAGCTAATATAGTATCCTTTAGAGGTTGACAATATTTTAATCCCTGCACATCTGCCATACATATAAGTATTTGTGTTATTGTTGGGGTATAATAACCCAGATACATGTATTTTTCCCCTTCAAGAATATCAATAGCTTTGGACACTGGTTGCATAATCTAATTTTTAAATTGTAAATTTTTATAAGACATTAATTTAAATTTACACTACAATATTCTTTTATAAAATCACGATCATCTGATGTGAATCTACACAAATATAATTCATCACATCAAATTCCACAGGCACTTGATTTAAAAACGATAATATTTTGGCCAGGGATTTATAAAAGGAACCCCATCTTGTTATAACGGGATATGGGAGTTGAGAATGTAATTTTTTTTTAATAAGTTCGGCGGATGGCTTAGATTTATTTTGGAGGTTCCACAAACGTTGGCGTTTAGATATAGCTAAGTTATAAACTTTCCTATACCCCTCATTGTTTAAAAGTAACTTGTTGGCATCTTGTGTTGCCATTAAGTTTAATGTATGGCAAGAACATCTTCAATGCCTGGGAAGGTAGTCGAAGTCATTAATATCATAACTGGAGAGCCCAGAAGAAGACATTATATCTTCTATTGAGATATATTCAATATCAGAAACAGAATCTTCCTCCATTATAATAGATGGGCAGCTAAATACTCTAAGAGAAATAATTTATAAAGTAAATTAGTTAGGCATACCTAAACGCCTTTGAAAAGTTGCTTGCATTATCCGTTATTGTGCAGATATTTTTATTTTGGATATGGAACTCCTTAAAAACAGCTTAAGGCTTTGCTGATCACATCATATGTATGCCTACCTTGTAGTCTTTGGCAGGCTAGAATAGCTGAACGCCTTTCCAATTTCTTCACATCAATCCAATGTACTGTTATACCAATATAGGAGCTATTATTAATATAACAAAAGATAACCAAATGTATTGTGCCTTTAGTAAAAAATAATATTTACCGATTAAATGCTGTCCAGCAGTCAGCTGTTGTACAAACATAATTAGGCTCTAACAATTTTTCTATTAGAATATCCTTCATTTGAACAAAATATTTTGATATTCTTAAGGTTAAGGTTTGTCTGCATATAATCTTCATATTAGGTTGCAGGGTGTTTATCAGCTCAACAAAATCTTCATCATCACAGGTCGTATATGGGTGATTTCCATTTATTAAATATTTAATAATTTGTAAATCAAATTTATCTTTGCTGATACCTTTAAAATTTGATTTTCCACCAAAGTCAAGTTTAGTTTGTTTAACTTACTTGATGTGGCTGAATTAATTTTCTTATTATCTATGGTTTGTTTTATATTTACGGATTGGTTAGCATGCTTTCTCTATAGATATATGTTTTATATATATAAATATTTAATCAATATTAATTATTCTTATAAAGTTAATTCATTTAATTATATATAATATTAATACAATTTATGTAAACTTACAGAGATATGTTTCCATAAATTAGCTGTGGATGACTTAGATGCTGCAATATACTTTTTATATGGTAGGCATAAGAGACATTTTACTACCAGCCTTCTCTTTGTGGAATTCAAAATATTTTCCAAAATTTGGCCAAGGAAGGTCCTTTATTTTTGCAATTATTGTAGAAGGAGAAGGTATAATTTCTTCATCATCTGACTCAGAATTCATATTGTATTCTGTTTCTATCTAGGACATAAATATAAATAACACTATCTAAATTAGGAATAGAATAATCAATTAATGAGTGAAACATACAGTGCTAAAATGTGTCTAATTTATATATAATTTGATTATAATTAAAAATTTAGGCTAGTCCAAAAAATAAATTTCAGAAAGCAATCATTTTTTAAAATTTGAGTAATGTGCTTATGTTTTTGTTAGACTTGGTTCTTGTAAGTAATGATTAATAATTTAATATTAAATTCTAAAATAATCTGTCTTTGTTTTTCCTTATACTAAATTAAAAAATTTTTTTATTACGTATGATATGAAGTTCCAATGCTTGTTACTTGACGGAAAAAAATATATTGTGCTACATTTGTAAATAAATATAATATTAAAATTTATTAAATAACTTGAATTTGCTTACAAAATTATGAAGCCCAGCAGCAATGTAACAATTTAAGAAAAGAAAATCAATTTGAACGGGAAATTATAACAATCAGACATTTTCACAAAATTTTAATAAATTTAATTTAAAATTAATTTATCACAACATATTAAAAATAAAATTAATTATTTGAATATATCTTTAAAAGTAACTCGTTACTTTTGGCAGTTACATTTCAAAAATTATAACTAGTTACAGTTACTAGTTACAATTTTAAAAATATAACTAGTTACAGTTATTTTTTAGCCAAAATGTAACTAGTTACACTAGTAAAAATTTATTTATTAAATGAGTTAATATGTCAATTTAAAAAATAATCACATTTGTTAGTATATCTTTTAAGAATAAATAATAATATATTTAAATAATATAAATAAATATATAGTAAATTAATATAATAAATTGAGCATATGATTTAAAAGAAATATGAGTTTTCATAGTTTGCCCTTCAGTTTTTCTTCTTCCATCTGAATATTCCTCTCTTGTTCTTAATTGCTTTTCTTATCGCCGATTCTGTGATTAGGGTTTGGTTCTTTTGTTGACTTCCATCTGAATATCCCTCTCTTGTTCTTAATTGCTCTTCTCATCGCCGATTCTGTGATTAGGGGGTATCAGTCATTGAGAATATGAAGCTGAGGTAATTGGATTTTATTATATTGAGGGCTAATCTTTGGCGTAGGTAGTAACCCTCGTTGGGATCTTCGGTCCTAGTAGAGATCCGTTTCCCCAGCTTTTTAAAGAAGGCCAGGGCATGAGAGCCGAACGACGTTAGAGTCGTGGCGATTAGTGGTAGGAATGTGTAATTGGCCGGAAGCGATGGCGAATACTTATCGAGTTTATTCGTCTCGGCGTCTACTAGAGCATCTCTATTTATATTGGAAGGGGCAAGGGGACCGATGCATGAGAAATCCCAGGTTAGGAATTCCCCCCTCTTCCAAGGGATCATGGTAGAGCCATCGGGACGCTTACCATCAGAATTGTAGAGTCCAGTAGGTTCGAGGGTTGATGGGATACCGACAGATTTTAGGGCCCTGGCAATAGTATTGCATTTTGAATATCTAATGAATCTGCCTCTACAGCGCTTGCAGTGTAAAGAGTGACGGCCTTTGGAGTTGACCGGCGTTTGACAAAGGATGCAGTGATAGGGTATTACCATATCACAATTAAGTCTTAGACCGATGGCGTGACGTAGCTCATCATTGCTTAGGAGCTGGTCAAGGTTTCGCGATGGAAAAGCTTCGAGAAATTCATATCCGCTGTCTGCGGAAATGGAGAAGAGTAGAGAATGGTCCTCGGGTTGGCTCCTCGATTTAAGGTATGCAACGGAGTTGCCAACTAGAGGCTTATCCCAGTCCTTCTGCAGTGCCGATGAGGGAGGATCGACTAATGAAAGAGATTTCCATAGATCAATTGCCTGGGGAAGTAAAGGGTCAGGATGTTTTGTGAGTGCGTGTATGATGGGCTCGCAGGACAGGCGAGAGGATATGAACGCACTAACAGAGAGTAGGGAAGGCGATCGTATGCCAATGCCGCCGGATTTGGGTAGCTTGTAGCCAAGATAGGTCTCCGAATTTGAGATTGAGTATATCCTCTGTGAGGTGTTTAATCTCTACCTCGTGTGCAGCGAGGTTGACGTCGTATTGGAAGATACGTGACGATCGGAGTGTATATAGAATTTTTGGGATTAGGAGGTAGTTCTTTAATAGATATGATCAGATTAGCTTCTGCTTACAGTTATTCCACACAACGCTTGGTGGGCTGGGAGGCGAGATAGTGTACCGCGCATAAGGAATATCTCTAGTAGAGTGTCGGCGAAGAACTTGACAAAGGACTCGTCTTTACCCACTGGAGATCCGAGATGTGTTAAGAAGTTCAATGGTGTATGATTGAACATAGGATTATAGTTGAGGACGATGATTCCAAGAGGACAATATTCGCTCTTGTCTTGATTGAATCGCAGTCCCAAACTGCTCTAGCTGAATTTTATTATTTCGACCGCCTTCATAACTTCGCTGGGTGAGCCGCCTAGTATACCATCGTCGATATACCAGTTATGAAGGTTTAGTTTACCTTGGTCATTTATGCCTTGTATTAGGCTATTAATGCCCAGACAGAATAAAAAGGAGCCTAGAGGGTCACCTTGTTGTATTCCACTACTAGAAGGAATCAATCTATCTCCAAATTGAAGATGCGATGGACTAGCATAACAATCGAAGATGAATTGCGAGTATTCTGGGTAAAGGGTAAGGATGGGATTAAGAAACGCTGTACGTTTTATAGAGTTAAAAGCGTTTGAAAAATCTATCTTAATTAGGATATCGTCACTGGGGTCTGTTTGTAGATACATTCTGGCCTTAACATCACTAGTTTTTTCCCATTTATGGGTATAAGCATAAATAATATAAAATAATAATTTAAAAAATTACATTATGCTATAAAAAAACAAATTCAATATTATAATAAATAAAAAATATAAAAAATGAATCAATCAGACTTTGCAAAAGTAATTATTCAAATTTCAAATAAGACTTACAAATTAAAATTTGTAGATAAATTATCTCCATGCTTCATTATTTTTATGTTTATTTTTTTTAACATTAACTCTTTTTATTTGTCTATAAAATAATAATTTAAAAAAATTAAATTAGTCCATAAAAAACAAATAAAAAATATTACGAAAGAATGATTAAAAATGAATTAGACTAGGTAGAATATAGTTTTTTAATGTATATATCAATAAACATGTGAGCGACCTCAAAGTTCTGATGCAACTTTAGCTAGCCCATTTATGTTGCCCATAACTAGCTTGATTCTGAATCCATTTTTTCACTCAAAACGTGGTGGCGGAACAAATCTCCATAATTATATTCTTAATCTCAATCACATATGAATAAATTTAGACTCAAAATTGATCTCATTAAGCCGGCTTGAGCCAACTCTGAGCCTGCCGACTCATATCTCAATGAGCTGGCTCGAGCCTGCTATATTATAAAATTAGAGAAATATTATAACAGTTTTCCTTATCTAGGGGAACCAAAAATTATACCAAACATGAATCCACAAGAGATATTTATCACAGTATGCCATAATCTGTCCAAATTTTCAATCATTTTTTAAAATATAATCAGGGCTTTTCTACACTTTGTGAAAGTCTATTTTCTTAGGCACAAATATGATTACCCAAAATCGCAAGTCTTTAAAAGAAAAGACGATTAGGAAAACTTTATTTAAATATAATTATTATTTTGTTACCAGAAAAGATTAACTCTTCCGATGCTAGAAACCGCGCCCAATCGGAATTGAGGAATGCTTTCGAAATGGCTTTAAATTACATGCGAAACCATTTTTCTGACGCCGTTTTTGATTCCCAGCTTTGTGACGATGCCATCATTCCTATATGCCACTTTTGGGCCCAGGCGGAGACCCATATATTCAAGTTTAATTATATATTACTCGAATATCTTTAATGTCGAATACGCCCCCCTGCTGCAGCAATTTTTGTGGAACTGACGAATTATAATGGATACTAGTAATTAACTTGTGGAACGTTATCAACTTAAAAAATTTAATACCGGCACTGTTCTGAGTCTAATTTGCTCCCACTGTACCGGATCTATATAAAATTGATTATGAACTAAACTCCCACATAATTTAATAAAAATATAGGAGTTAAACACATCAAAATCCAATTAAAAATTATCGAAACTATATTTTAATAGTTTCATCAAAATATTATTCAGAATTGATGAAATAAAAATAGTTCTAGTCACCTTCATATAGAACCGCTCGACCCGAATTTAAAAGAAATGATTAAATATCCGGTTCAACACTAAACTAGCTTAGCTTTTTAGGCAGATTCGTAAAAGTGAATAAGTGCCCAGAGCCTAAATAATAATTTTTATTTAGATATTAAGTTGGTCCGATCCACATTTGGTGAAATAAAGATACGAGACAGGTGGTGGAAAAAACAATAGAATTAAGCTCATATTATGGACGGCAGAAAAGGAAGATAGATGGAACAAAGGAAAATATATGAGGAATGAATGAAAGATAATAAGAAAAAATTAAGCGAAATTAAAATTAATTACACTAAATAATAAATTTTTAAAATATGTTTTAGGGACATAGACCAGAGTCGTAAAGCTTGGAACCAATTAGTCAGGATCGCTAGTTCCTCTAGCCACATTTGGCTGGATTGGTACAACTGTGAAAAATCTAATGGATACATCGAGAATGCACGAAAGATTTTGTGGGTAAGCAAGCTCTTCATACAAAAGTGCAATGTATTTTAATGGTACAAAGAACTGCCAGCCTCTTATTTTTGATCTTGAGACAAACCAATTATGTATGGGTGCCAATCCTGCTTTCATTATAAAAATTAAAAGAAATAAAAAGCCATTATTATTTTTAAATTTTTCAGCAGTAAGACCACCTCCTAGATAAACTTAATTTTTGTATATACAATTTTAAATAGGAAGAGACGAGTCGGGAGACGGCCCAATATCCTTTTTTTGTGAGATCATAGGTAGTATCTTTTATGTTTATACACCCAAATATTTTATATCCCAATAAATTAGATTCTTTAATGCGGTAACTCTTTATTATTCTTCAATTAAAATATATTTAATTTATTTCCACTTTTAAAGACGCATCAAAAAAAATATAATTTACAATCCAAATTCCAAATATAAAATTCCAAAAAAAAATATAAAAATAAATTCCAATTATGATATTTTCCCTTTTTTTTTGTCTTTTATAGATTCACAAAAATAAATATATATTTATTAATAATAAAATAAAATAAATTAATTTCTAAAACAATGATGACTCATCCAAATACAATATTAATTTATATAGCGATGATTCATCAAAATTACAAATTTATTTTTAATCCTATGATTTGACAAATAATAAAACAGAATAATTTGATCATTAATAAAAATCTTACCCTTCTTGACACGCCCCCTTTTATAATGAGCCCAAGTCCCCCTCATCGCTCTCTCCTAGAATCCCCTCCAGTTCCTCATCCGTTATGAGGAAATTCAATATATCACCAACCTCTCTGCTGAATATTCCATCCGGGTCCCGGTCTACTCCCTGCGCCTCTTCCGTCCTTGAGTTCATGAGATAGGCATCCACCAACTGATTTCTCCCCGAGGTTTCTTCCGAAATGTCCACCACGGGCCATTGCATCTAGCCCAGAGATAGCGGAATTGGGTCTGCCTGCTCTCCCTCCGTTTGTCGTAGGATATCTGCCCTCTGGCCCACAATCTCGGCTACCGGTCGCATCTCAGCCGCGGCTACCAATCTGATAGGAGATGATACCCGGTACTCCGTTTCTTCATTTCCGTTTCGACTATCCAGTGGGCACCTACTCCGTACATGGCCCCTTTGTTGACATCTGAAGCATTTCCGTGGATCCTCCAATGGCTGCCCGGGAAGATGTTATTCTTGCCGTCCTGCGTTCAAAATTAGTTCGAGGCCGAATTATTAGCTGGATCACTGTATCCCCAATATACCATATTTTATTTATCGCCATTTTTAAGAATTCGGATATTTGTATCAGTTTTTCTCCACCAATAAAATTTCCAGTAATTACTAGAATAAATTACGAAAATAAAAAGAAATATTATTTTATTTTCTTTCAAACTAATTCTAAAGTGAATACTCGCAAACAAAATTTTTTTTTTATTACCCACGATTATTAAGTCATTCCCCCTTTTATTAAACTTGGCACTGACATTCCCGAATTTCGAACATTTTTCCCAAATTTTTGACACATTCTAAATAATTTTATAATTTATGATCTTGGCCTTTACCACATCATTCTTTTTTTTTCTTTACTTGGCAATGACATTTTTAAATCTCAAACATTTTCCTCCAATCTTTAACACATTACCGATAATTTAATAATTTATGATCTCGGCCTATAATTACTTCATAACAAAAATTCTTTTTAATTGATCGATTTTGTCAACTATTCCGTTGTCTTTAATTTTTAAATCTTTCATTCCTTTCTTCGCAAATTTTTATCTTTATTTTATTTTTTATTATAACCTTTTCCACCTTCTTCCCCAACTCATCTCCTTTAATGAGCCCATTTATAAATTTTTCTTTTTTTTTGACGGCGTTATTTTCACAGCTTGGTATATATTGCGCGTTAACATAGAACATATTTTCCCTGCCCAAATTGAGCACTATAAAATATATTACATCCCAATACCTATTAAATCTCCCTGCAGATAACGATTTCCCAAATTTATTCCGGGCTTCTTCCAGGATACCTATTCCATTGCACGTATATATTGAGCGCTATAATAGAGCAATTATTTCCCTGCCCAACTTGAGCACTATAAAATATATGATATCCCGATATCTATTAAATCTTCCTTTCCGATAAATGTTTTCCCAGATATTTTTCCATATAATAATTATTATTCTACTAGGAGAGAGCGATGAGGGGGACTTGGGCTCATTATAAAAGGGGGCGTGTCAAGAAGGGTAAGATTTTTATTAATGATCAAATTATTCTGTTTTATTATTTGTCAAATCATAGGATTAAAAATAAATTTGTAATTTTGATGAATCATCGCTATATAAATTAATATTGTATTTGGATGAGTCATCATTGTTTTAGAAATTAATTTATTTTATTTTATTATTAATAAATATATATTTATTTTTGTGAATCTATAAAAGACAAAAAAAAAGGGAAAATATCATAATTGGAATTTATTTTTATATTTTTTTTTGGAATTTTATATTTGGAATTTTGGATTGTAAATTATATTTTTTTTGACGCGTCTTTAAAAGTGGAAATAAATTAAATAAATTTTAATTGAAGAATAATAAAGAGTTACCGCATTAAAGAATCTAATTTATTGGGATATAAAATATTTGGGTGTATAAACATAAAAGTGGCACCCCAGACGTCGTGTACGGGAAAATATTTTTTTTTTTTGGAATAACGTGGGAAAACTAATTAGTAGGAAAAACGTTGTATATACGGAATAACGTTGAAAATTAGAAAAACGTTGTATATACGGAATAACGTTGAAAATAAAAAAAGCGTTGTATATACGGAATAATGTTGAATATAGGAAAAACGTTGTATATACGGAATAACGTTGAAAATAAAAAAAGCGTTGTATATACGGAATAACTTTGAAAATAGGAAAAGCGTTGTATATACGGAATAACGTTGAAAATAGGAAAAGTGTTGTATATACTGAATAACGTTGAAACCTAATTGATAGGGAAAGCGTTGAAGGATTGTGGAACACGTTTTTTTTTTAAAGTACATAGAGTGGCCAAATTACACGTAAATTCTGTCCATTTTTGCCAAAAAAAAAAATTTAAAAAAAACTCTTATCGTACGAAAGTACTCCCAAATTTTACAAGTTGTAAATCTGTTACACAAAATTTGCCCAAATTGTTGTCATATCTTTAAACTTATTAACTGTAGATGTACATGTACATCATTGGATTGTTTACACTCTTAATAATATCTTATCTGTTGACATTGCAAATAACCAAAATTTTTATTTTGAAATTGATCATAAACTTTTTATAGAGTGATGATGAAGAGTTTAAAATTTGTAAAATACTGGGAAATACAGTATAATATTTTTGGGGCATTGATTATACTAGTAATATGGATGTGTAGCTTAATATGGGGAAGAAGGATGAGGAGAAGTCGAAGTGTGAGAATAAAGGGGCAGACACTGACAATAGAAGGACATAATGGAGAAGAAGATATTATGGGAAAGGTAACATGGTTCCCGGTGCAGGAGTTAATTAATGGGTGGACGGATAGCGAATTAGATAAATTAACTTATAGGTTTGAAAGGAGAGACTCATATACAAATCAGAGATTGGGGACATATAGGGGACCTAGAGAAAATTCTCAAGGAAGGAAAGGAGAAATGAGACCCAACTTTGATTCTAGAGTAAGGGGGAGAATGAATTGTTATAATTGCGGAAGACAGGGACATATGGTCAGGGATAGTCGGGAAGCAAAGTGTTTCGAATGCGGAAAATTTGGACATATATCCCCTTATTGTCCGGGTAAACAAGAGAATTACGATGTGCCAGCTGTGGAAGATTTGGTCATAATAAAGAAGAATGTAATACGGGGAATTATAACACCAGAGGGGGATTTCCACAACGAGGAACGGGACAAAGTACTTCAACTGTGCGATCTATTGAAAGAGCCAGAGTGGAGGGGCTGAGGGTACCTAGGATGCAAGGAGTTGGAGAGCAAACCGCTGAATGTTTTAGATGTCAGGAACAGGGACATGTAGCGAGAGATTGCAGTAATTGCTGACTATATGATAGTAAAAAAATAGCGACTCAGGTCAAGGCGTGCCGAGTATTAAGAGCCGGGGAGGTGTGTTCACGAGGAAAAATAAATGTACCAGGATGCTTAAATATGATGCAGGAGGAGATAATACATGATCCTTGTCCGAGGGTCATGATAGATTTTAATGGGTATATGGTACCTATGCTTTTTGATACTGGGGCGGCTATTTCAGTGATGAGTTATGCTAGGTATAGGAGTATTTGGCCTGAGGAAATGATAACAAATGAGGGTTTGAGAATACGGCAGTTCGATGGGTCACAAGTGGCAGTAATGGGAAAAGTTGAAATAGAGGTGATGAGGGAAGGGGAGATGGAAATATTAGATTTATGGATCATTAATAGGAGGGTAGAAGCGGTGCTGGGATGGGACTGGATCACACGAATTGGTCCATGGTATAGTTTTTGGGGAGTATTTTCATGGTGGGGGATATTTGTGCCCATGACTAGTGAGGATATATATTATGAGAGGGAGGTCGATGAAAATTTGGGAATATTGCCGGGAATAGAGAGTATTTTTTATCGGGAAAGAGATGGGGTTGAGGAACAAAGAGGGGAGATGAGGAGGGACGTGCGAAGTAGGGCTGTAGGGGTCAGAGAGGAGGAGGTAAGGAGAGATAATGTGAGTAGAGACTTTGGGGAGAATGGGAGGGGAAGAGGAGGAAGGAATAATTATATGAGAGAAATCGGGGCAAATAAATCTAAGGGGGAAATAGGGGCGAATAATTATTATTCTAAGGGGGAAACAGGGGCGAATAATTATAATTCTAAGGGGGAAATAGGGGCGAATAATTATAATTCTTAGGTGGAAATAGGGGCGAATAATCATAATTCTAAGGGGGGAATAGGGGCGAATAATTATAATTCTAAGGGGGAAACAGGGGCGAATAATTATAATTCTAAGGGGGAAATAGGGGCGAAGAATTATAGGGTAGAAATCGAGGCGGATAGTCATAGGGAAGCGGAGAGGGGTTATCGGGAAGGATTAGGGAAGTCGATTTATAATGGTCGTGAGAGGGAAGAAGAGAAGAAATGGGAGTGGACCGATATTCAGGATACTGTCGATCGAGCAATAATATATGGGAAAACAAGAGACGAGGAAATCGAGTCGCAGGAGGTGATGGAAAGGGAGAATCAGAAGAATGATCGAGAGTTTAGCAGTGAGGAATTAGAAGATGAATTGATCCGGGTGCAAGACGGAATACGGAGATTGGTGGATGTTTTTCAAGAGATCTTTGATGAGGAGTTGGGCTGTCTGAAAGATTATGAAGTGGATATCAAATTAAAAGAGGGATGTGTACCGAAATTTTGCGCGTTGCGGCGAGTACCATTTGAGTGGAGGAAGGAAGTTGAAGTTGAATTGGAGCAATGGGTACAAAAGGGCATCATATGTTCTGTGGAGTATAGTGAATGGGCGACTCCGTTGGTTCCCGTGAAGAAAGCCAATGGCCAACTCCGTTTATGTGCGGATTTTCGAGTGACGCTAAATCCCTGGGTAGTAGAGGTCAAGTATCCGTTACCCAGAATTGAAGAAATATTGGCCAATTTAAAGGGGAGTATATATTTTTCGAAAGTGGATTTTTCCAATGCATACTTACAGTTACGGGTGAGGTCGGAGGTAAGGAAATTATTGACTATTACGACCCCAAAAGGGTTATTTGCATTTTGTAGATTGCCGTTTGGATTGAGTGTATCCGCTCCTATCTTTCAGCGCACTATGGCGGCCGTTTTTCAAGGAATGGAAGGGGTATTCTATTACATGGATGATGTACTGGTGATGGGTAGAACTCCTGAGCAACACGAACAAAGATTGGAAGAGGTGTTCCGGAGGATTAAAGATAAAGGTTTGCGAGCGAGTGCCGAAAAAAGTGTGTTAGGGGTGAAGGAGGTCGTATATTTGGGGCACAAAATTACGGGAAGGGAGGTGCGATCATTGGATAAAAATATGACCGGAATTACAAATATGTTGAGGCCTAGTAATAAATTAGAAATCCAGGCATTTTGGGGAATGGTGAATTACTATCACCGATTTGTCGAGGGATTCGCTCAGATCGCAGCGCCATTGTATACTCTGTTAAAAAAGGGAGAAAGATTTGACTGGAAAGAGGAGCAAGAGAATGCGTTTGAGGAATTGAAGTCTAGAATTGGAAGGGAACCCATTCTCATGTGCTTTAACAATGACCTGGAAGTGTTACTGGCCGTAGACGCGTCGATCAAGGGAGTAGGTGGGGCGTTATTGCATTATGTGGATGAAAAAAGACCGGTTTTATTCTTGAGGATATTTAGGGCGGCGGAGACAAGGTATTCAGTGATCGAAAAAGAGGCGTTGGCGGTAATATTCGGATTGACCAAATGTAGGGAGTATCTGTTTGGGCGTAGATTTGTTATTTATACCCATCACAAACCTTTGGTGCATCTGTTCAGGAAAGATAACAAAGAGCTCATATTGTCGCCAAGACTCCAACGATGGCTTTTGCTGGTAGGGAGCTTTGACGTACAGTTGAAATATCGGCGGGGAAGAGAAAATTATTTACCCGATATTCTGTCAAGATGTGGGGCGGGCGAAGAGGGAGATGAAGGAAAATTGAAAGAGATAGAGGAATCGAAGGAGCAGGGATTAATTAGAACGATGGTCAAAATAACCAAAGGAGGACCGGTAACGTGGGAGGAATTGAAAGGGGCCACCTTGAAAGGTCGGGAATTGACCCGAGTCAAGGCATGCATAAAGGGGCGCAGATCTTGGCGAGACGGAGATAAATCTTACAAGTACATAGAAAAGGAATTAGCGATAGTAGATGACTGCGTGGTACGGGGGAATCTGGGTATAGTACCGTTCAGATTACGGGATGCGGTGTTAAAGATGATTCATGCCGGACATCAGGGCTTTGAGAAAATGAAACAGTGGGGTCGGGAGTATGTATGGTGGCCCGGAATGAATAAAGAAATTGAGGATATAACCAGAGGCTGTGAGATGTGTAATTTGTGGGCCACGATGCCTCGCAGAGACAAGAAAAGTGTATGGCCCAAGGCTACACGACCCTGGGAGCGCATACATGTTGATTTCTTCGACTTCGAAAACAAAATATATATTCTAGTGGTAGACGCTTTTTCCAAGTGGGTAGAATACGAGGAAGTGAGAGGATTGACAACTCAGGTTGTGGTAAAGATGCTGAAAAATCTGTGGGCTCGATTCGGAGTAGCTAAGATAATAGTTTCGGATGGAGGACCGGCCTTCATAAGTGGACAATTCAAGTCTTTTTGTGCGGAAACCGGGGCGAGACATATTTTGACGCCACCATATCATCCGAGCTCGAACGGTCAAGCGGAACGAATGGTGTCGATTGTCAAAAATTGGTTAAGAAAATCAAAGTAGGGGAAATTTGGGTAGCAGTAGCTTATTACAACAACTGTCGAAAGGGAGAGGAACAATCTCCGGCAGAAAGGTTTTTGGGGAGACGAACCAGAACATTACTGGATTTATTAAAACGGGACACGAATCAAGAAGTGGAAGAGGAGAAAATTGAGATGTTGGAATTCATAGTGGGTCAAACCGTGTGGGTTAGAGTATATGGAACTACCAGGAAATGGGAATCCGGGAGGATCGTGGAAAACATTGGGAACAAGTTAAGTCGAGTAAGGTTCGCCGATGGAAGAGAGGGAGTACGACATCGGGATCAGTTGAAAAGAGGTGTGGAGCCCGGAAGATTACGATCGGGGGTATGAAGTTGGTCGATATATTATCGAAAATGAGTGAAAAGAAATACATGTATAAAAGAATTTGAAATTTAAAAGGAAGATTTAATAGGTATCGGGATATGATATATTTTATAGTGCTCAAGTTGGGCAAGGAAATAATTGCTCTATTATAATGCTCAGTATATGCGTGCAATGGAATGGGTATCAAAAGAAACCCGAAATAAGGACTGGAGCTTTTATAATGTCTCAGTAGAATAATAATTATTATATGGAAAAATATCTGGGAAAACATTTATCGGAAAGGAAGATTTAATAGATATCGGGATATAATGTATTTTATAGTGCTCAAGTTGGGCGGGGAAATAATTGCTCTATTATAGCGCTCAATATATACGTGCAATGGAATAGGTATCCTGGAAGAAGCCCGGAATAAATTTGGGAAATCGTTATCTGCAGGGAGATTTTATAGGTATCGGGATGTAATATATTTTATAGTGCTCAATTTGGGCAGGGAAAATATGTTCTATGTTAACGCGCAATATATACCAAGCTGTGAAAATAACGCCGTCTAATAGCGTGTTAAAAAAAAGGAAGATAAATTTATAAATGGGCTCATTAAAGGAGATGAGTTGGGGAAGCAGGTGGAAAAAGTTATAATAAAAAAATAAAATAAATTAAAACAATGATGACTCATCCAAATACAATATTAATTTATATAGCGATGATTCATCAAAATTACAAATTTATTTTTAATCCTATGATTTGACAAATAATAAAACAGAATAATTTGATCATTAATAAAAATCTTACCCTTCTTGACAGTATCTTTACAGATAAACTATTTCCACTATATACCAACTTAATTTTATCACAACAAAATAAAAAGGTATTTAAAAAAAATATAAAACCTATTAGATTGCAAGATTATTTTTTTTTTGAAATCTCTCAATATTTACTATTTTATTTTAGTTATCAATTAAACTGATCTGTATTTTTATCTCTGTATAAATTTCTAAGTTTGTTCAAAACTTTATGAATATTTTTTTTAAATTTAATTTAATATAAATAAATACCATATTTTTAACACAATATATTAGCCTAAAATTAATAGTTTTAAGTGAATTTAAAAAAAAATTTATGTATTTAAATTTCTTATTATTATTTAATATATAATATAATTAATAATACTTTAAATTGTGTTCAACTATTAAAATATAAAACCCTTGATAAAAGAAATTTCAAATAATCATACTAAAAATAAATAAATTCTAAAAGAGATTAACTACTATCCATATCTATGTATATTATGATATATATTATTTAATTTTTATTTACTTTATCTGTTATAATAATCATAATAATTTAATAAGCCTATGAAATACAAGAATCTAAAGAAATTAACAGGATACTTATAGTTATATTACATAAAATAATCAAATTACAATCAAGTATCTCTTTAAATTAGAATTTGATAATTTTGAAACTGATATACTTTTTGGACACATTTTACATTTGGTAAGGATAGAATTAGTTTATTTATTATATTTGGTGGTAATGAATTCAGAATCAGATGATGATGAATAAATTACATCATCCATGCTTTCGCCAATCTAGAATAATAATATTTAAATTAAACTATACTGGACCGAAATAATGACTGGTTAAAAAAGTTCAAATGTGATAAAGGAAACAGCTGATTATAAATTACCCCCTTTTCTTAAAAAACTTGGATTAATATTATATTAATATTTTTTATTTTCAAATGAATAGAAATAAGAAGACTTTCTAAAATTGAACTAAAAAACACGTTTAAAGTTCGTCACATTTTTTCAAAAAAATAAACTTAGTTCACGAACGCGTTCAATCGTTTACATCATTATTTATTGGCAGTTTTCTAGGTTTACCCCTATAAATCAGTGTCTCCCCTGATTCTTTTTCTCCACCTTTTGCAATCTTGGGCTTCGCTAACTGTAAAATCCATCATTTTTAAGTCATACATCCATTTCATCCACGTCTTCGTTGGTCTTCCTCGAGGCCTTCATCCTATTACTTACAATGAAATGCATCGCTTAACCCAGTAATCTTTTGTATTTCGTTCCACATGCCCAAATTCTCAGTCTATTTCTTCTTATCACAACTTCAATCGCATCTATACCAATTCTTTCCTACGGCTCAGTGTTTTTTCTCTCTTATAGAAAACCCGGCAACCCAAACATGCATCTAACCATTCTCATCTCCTTTCTTTCCAATTTAGCTTCATATGCCTCTTTCATTACCTACGTTTCGCAACCGTAGACTACAGTTTCTCATCCACCTTTCATACACTTTTCCTCTCAGCTTCAGAGATACGTTCTTATCTGTTAGAATAGAAGACATCTCTCGAAACTTCTTCCATGCACATCTTACCCTTGCAAAACAGCTGAATAAACACCTCTATCTGTATTTTAAATTCACCCAAATAACAGAACTTACGACATTTTCAAGAATAGCTCTATTAACCATTACATTATAATTATCATTAACCCCTTTCATGCATGTTCTGCAGGTAAAAGTCACTCATACTTTCATTAAACTCCAAGCACCCATTTCTGACAGCTGGTGCATTGGATTGAATACCTAGCAACACCTCTCTCATACACACTACATGGCTAAGTGCCCATTTCTTACTTATTCCGCGATCCTTCACCTCCATCGCCTTAGTCTTTCCATCGTTTACTTTAAACCTTTTGCTCTTATCCTTTAACTCTGCCTCACTTGTTGTTACCAGGTACAAGATCGTCAGAATATAGAAGTTTCTAAGATAGTTTTCCACCAAACTCTCTCGTTATCACCTCATTACTATGATAAATATAATGGGCTCATGACTGATCCTCCCATGTAGTCCCATCTTTACTTCATAGCACTCACTATCACCACCATGAGTCCAACAATCATTCTGGCATCCTTGTACATTGCCATCACTGCCAAAACTAACTATTCCTCTACGCCTAACTTTCCCAAAGACCACTTTGTAAAGCGGGACCTTGTCAAACGCCTTCTTCAAGTCTACAAAAGCGTAATGGTAAAATCTAATGTCATCTCTCCTTCAACGTTTCTCATACCAAACCTAAAGTCTCCATCAACTCCTTCATATCCTTTAGAATGTCAACAACATGCCATTTAAATCATTACCTATCATAATTGTCTCCCCATTAGAGAGGCCTGCTCTCATTTATAACAGTTCATCCTAAAATACATCTTTCTCTTTATTATTTCTGCCGACTTGGGATGCATACACTGAGTTCATGTTAGATATTCTTTTACCAACGATCAATTTAACTACTATATCCGATCATTTTATCTTTTTACGTTCAATATCTCGTCTACCCACTTCTCTTTAACAAACATCCCAATACCAGCATTGCCCTCATCACATTTCTGCCAGAAAAACATGTATTTTGAGCCAGTACCGCCAATCATTCTTAACGCCTTTTCCTATCCATCTTGTATATATCTACTCTCCTTCTGTTTAGCGCTTCCACTATGTCACCAGCGTTACCTATCATCCTATACCTATATTACATGTTGCAACCGTCACCATCTAATCGGTTTCACTACATAAGGTCAGGTCTTTTATGACCTCCATAATTTTCATTTACGGCAGTTGTGCCTCTTGGTTTCCCATCCTTCTTTTTGTCGTAGGCGAATGAGGAGGCCTATAGGGTACTTATAGCCCCGCCTGTAATATATGGGGATTTTGGAGCTTTTATTTTTTACGATCGGATGCTCTTCCTGCATCAACCCCTTTAAGTAACTTACTAAAAACATTGCTTTTCGTATTCTCTTACACATTTTTTCCTCCTTGGATAATTATTTTGTTAATCAAATTTGCAAAGCGGGCCTTGAATAATCAAAGCATTGATAAGATTGAATGGATAACCGATGCTTTGCTCAATCACGACAGGGTGTATGGAACTGACTTAAAGATCTGGCAAGAGACCGCCGCTAAAATAACCGAAGTGATTCATCGAGCTGCTGAACGTAAACGGAAATTGGCGGAAACCGAGAAGGTTTAAAACCTCTTTAATTTTTTTTACCATTACATAAGTCTTAATACCTGTGTAATTTACCTAATTTTTTTAATAGTTTGAATACAATAATAATAGAATTAAATATAACTAGGGAGGTGAATATTTTTCGAACACAACCGTATGCTATATTAATTTTGAAGTATAATCGAATTCTTTAATTTATTATCCGTCGGATACTTAAAAGTTAAAACCGGCGGATATTTAATAACTTAAGCGTAATATACGAATATTTAAAAAATGTATACCGGGTGGCTCAAAAAAGGCGATAATACGCAATATTATTTGTTTTTTTATAAATAAAATTTAGTAATTTATTAAAACTTAATACAATTTTTTTTTTTTTAAAAATCTGATCATCGATTTTTAGAAAATTATCCCATTACGGACGAGGCATTTAGGTAGGCGTCAAAATAATTATTTAGGAACCAATTCCTACTCATCACCATATATCTAGATCATATTTATCTATAAAAAAATAAAAGGTTTAACTAGTATTGTTAAACGGCTGGTTTTAAGCCGATTTTTAAAAACGGCTAACTCAATACTTCATCCAGAGCAATATTACGCAAGCCTGAAGATTTTGCTCATAGAAAGAACAAAGGTCTATACATATATTATCGAAAACTCGAGGCTTAGGCAATATTTTTCTAGCCAAAATTTTGAGTTAGCCGTTTTTAAAAATCGGCTCAAAACGAGCTATATTTAACAACACTAGGTTTAACAGGTCCCTTAAAAATGACCTTTGCATTAATGTAACATCAGGAACATAATGTTAAAATTGGCAAATTTTTAATTTGCAAAGAAAGATTACATGCCTAAATCTTATTTCAAAATTGGTATACGATGTGTATTATAATATTCCAGGGCTTGAGAAAGGGATAAAAATATCTTTTTTTAATAATAGTTGTGTTTCTAACACAAAAAAATATTTTTACTGCATCAGTAAAAGGGGTGATATTTTTTACCAGATGTTTAAAACCTATGAAATGATCTTATTATATTTTTGTTATATTTAAGCATAAATTATAATACAAATGTAACGACTGGCGAAGTGACGAGGGATTGCAAAGAATGAATTTATATTATGTGATTAAGAAAACTAAGTTTGACATGTGTTATATTAATATGGTGGATGATAATTATTATGTTTATTAGGTGTGTATTATTATGGACTCATTTATGTTATATAATTATGTGAATGTATTATTATGGTTTCAATTAAGTTATATAAATACTAGCAGTGATAAGATTGATGATGATGAATAAATAAATGAACCAATTACCCTCTATTTCATATGGCGGCTGGATTATGGAATCTTAATGGGAAAACCTGTATATTAATGATTGGTATCGAATTAATAATTTTGGATTATAGAAATGTGAAAATGAATGGTGGTAACTTAGTTATGTTTATATTGGTTTAAAAATAATTTAATGTTATTATCTTAAAAAGGTATAGTGATCTTAATAATAAATGATTGATGATGCTGATTAAATATAAGTTCATGCAAATCTAAATAATTTGAATGAAATTGCAAAAGAATGAAGTATATTCACAACACAAATATTAAACATGCCAATATTTGGAATAATATTAATTTGGTATAATAATATTTTGAGATTTTGACAAAGATTCTATTTTTGAATGAATTAACAATAAATATGGACGAAAGAAATATAGAATTTGTGCCTGGAATATGTATTTATGGAAAATCATATATGTTATTTGGAATGGAAATATGGATGACCTGGTTCATGCCCATGATGACATTTAAATTTGGATACAGGAATACGTATGAAAAAATATATTTTTGGAGAATGACTATTGTGATTGGATCACAAATTGGAATTATTAAATGATTGTGAATAATAATCGTAAGAGTGACATATACATGGAGATAAGATATATGGAATATGATAATTAATTTAGGTAAATAAGGAATATATATGTGAATCGATGTTGATAAAAATCTTGTTAATTAGGACGTAATTATATAATTACAATGGGACTATGTGCTAGCAGCCATAGTCACCACAGATGATAAATTAAGGAATACGAGTATGAATTGGGGCTATGGGTTAGCAATCATATTTACTACCCTTTATTCAAATTAAAGATTGATTCTATGTTATCTATCAAAGATGCCCTAGGGTAAGGGCCCAGATAAAAGAATGGGCTACCATTTATAAAGATACTATAGGGTAGTTGTCCACCAGATTAATATTTTAAAAAGGGGAGTCGAGGCCCATCGATATGGAGAAGTGATGATGACCACTCAGTTAATGATAGTAAGGAGGGGGATTTAGGATCTGGAGTAAATTGGTTTTGGTGGTTACCGTGACCTCGTGGAGTTTTAAGCAATAACGGATTGTTCAAGGACCGTTCAACGTTTAACGCCATATAGGCTATCTACATGAGTATGATTGGTGACAAATCTAGGTGCAAAAATTGGGTAGGGTGACCCCTTGGCTGTGCAAGCGATAACGATCCTCGAGGACTGTTATATGCTATTTGAGCCACCCAAGGCTTGCCACTGCATGAGGATATTTTGGATTGGATATGTGGGGGAGGGGGATGCAATGACTGGCGAAGATGATGAGGGATTGTGAAAAATTTATCCCTATCATGTGATTAAGAAAAGCAAAATTTGACATGTTAAATTAATATGACGAATAATTATTATTAGTATTTTTATTATGCTTATTAGTTGTGTATTATTATGGACTCATTAATTATGTTAATATATTATCATGGTTTCAATGATATTATATAAATACAAGCAATGTTATGTTTGAACTGATGATAAATACACCAATTAGCCTCTGCATCAACAAATATTGAGCAATTTTTCTAAGTTTAAATATATTTTTTATTAAACAAAAAAAAATTTATAAATTAATATTATTACATAAAAAACCTTATTTATAAATTAATAATTTAATATTTGAAAACCCGTATTTATAAATTAATAATTTTACATATCTAATTTCATAAAATGAATACAACACTAGTAATAGCTCTTATTCATTCCCAATTATTCCAAGAAATTTAAATTTTTCTTTGATTTATCAATCATATAAAAATTTTTTAATAATTAATTATTCTTTAGTTAACAGATGACAATGCAAATTCACAAGTACCTTCAATTATATATCGTATTTTATATTTAATTACTAATAGATTACTTTACTTAATTTTTAAATAATATCTAAATTGAATAAAATATTTTAAAAAATTTATATCATTTTCAAAGGTTCAAATATGATAAAATAAAATAAAAAAAATTTTGACTAAGATTTAATAATTATAAGATGAATATTTTTTAAAATTATTCTACATAAAATATCTTTAACTAAGCTAATAAAGATATGTTAAACAAATTTTTGTATTTTATTATGTAAAAATGTATAAATATGGTATTTATAAAATTTTTTTATATGTAAACTTCAAGTGTGGTATTTTTTAAAAAAATTGTTCAATATTTGTATAACATAACTTATAATGTTTAAGTATTACAAATAGAAAAATATAATAATATAGGGATCGGAGGGTTTATGCTATATATAATGGAAGGGAGGGAGCGTCTGATACTATATTTTTCGAGAGAGCCTTAAGTAAAGCAGAAAAGAATTATTCAGTAATCGAGAAGTTAGCGATGAAGGTGGGGATTAGTTAAGTGTCGAGAATATAGTTGGACTTGCACATTTGTTTTCAATATCTGGTAAAAAAATATCCCTCTTTCACTTTATAACATATTATTCATTTCATATTTAATTTTAAACAGGAAAAATTATTATAATATTCTGACGATAAAGAACATGCGATGAAGTTATTAACGAAATAATATACCCTCACTTAATCTTGATAATGAAAGAATCAAAATGGTAAAATCGCCTACCATTATCAGTTAATACGTGTTACTATAGGCATTGGCCTTATATAAAGATAGTATGAATTTAAAAATAATTTCTAACACCCAAAGATAGTTTCAAGTATACATTATTTTGCTTGGTTATTCTAATTAATCATAACTCCCCTTTATACAGTGTTGTGATGATTTAATGAAACATATTGACGATTAAATTCAAACCCATTCATATAAAATTATAATATTTACAAAAATTACAAATAATATAATTTTATATGAATGGGTTTGAATTAAATCGTCAATATGTTTCATTAAATCATCACAACACTGTATAGTAAGAAAATTAATCTTTCTGCTATTCTTAAGGTAGAAACTCCTTAGATTATTTTGGGTTACATACTTTTTTATTTCTTTTGATATCTGTTGCGTATTGCTGTTTATTTTTTAATTATATTCTGAGGGATAAATGCAGAATAACTCCTAAAAGTACCCCCTCTACCTACGAAAAAATGGTAAATTATTTTTTGACCTCATAAATTTTAAAAATAATTTTTATTGCATCAATCTTTATATATAATATAAATAAAATGTAAAAAAATATATACTTTAAAAATATTATTTTTAAATTAATCATTTAGACAAATTAGGAGAAGAGAAAGCGAAAGAATTTATAATTTCATCAATATTTAATTGTTTAAATAAAATTTTTTCCATTGATAAAATGGTTAAATTATTAAGAAATGGATCTTTCATGGTACTATGAAGTCTTGTTTTAATTAATTTAATTTTACTCATGGCCCTTTCGGCACTCGGCAGACATGAGGTAGTAGGAATGGTTAATAAATATTTATATTAAAATTGTTAAATTAGGGAAAGCATAAAAATTTTAAAGTAGACGATAAGGTAAAATAAACGAATAGTTTTTCCAGTTTGAATCATAAGTCTCATAATTCATCAGAAGAAGCTAAATAATGTATTAGTAAAAATATTTTAATTAAATAAATTATCTCAAAATAATAATTACATCCCCCGTTTTAGCCATCTTATAAATATTTCGAAACTTCTATTTCTTCAAAAATTTGACTTGAATTTAAATGGTAAAATTCACAGATATCCTCGATATCATCTTTAACAATTCACTTTTCCGCCATTCCCTAGGTGTAAAAAATGATGTTTAATTTAAAATTCATCATTAAATCTTTCATTAAACTATATAATAATAAAATCAAGTGCAGCATAAAACACACTGATTTTAAAGCTAAAATAAAATATTATATTTAATGATGAAAGTATATATACCTCTCCTTTTTGGATTGTAATGTTTGAAGTCTAGAGCTTTCTTTATAAGATAAGTATAAACAATTAAATATTTAATAAAAAAAAATTACCTTGCTATTCGTCCAATTTTTAGAAATATTTTTAAAAGCTACTATTTCAAAGCTTTTCTTTATATCGCTAAAATTAAGTCCACCATGTCTTTTTCTAATGCGGTTTGTCCATTATATTATGCCATGTGCAATTATTAATTATGCAATTTTTGGGTATATTTGAAATTAATTTGCTAGACATCGACCAAAATTTATTAAAATGTAATAATAAAACCCCTATTTATTATTTAATTAATATGTATTTATGGAATCACGAGGTGTCCGATATCATAAGCCAGAAACCACTTGGTTATGGATGGGTGTAGCAAAACAATAAAAGAATTATATTTTTTTAAAAAGTACCACCACTTAAATTTTTAGAATTCATAATGAAACAAAAATATACATTATTTTTTATGCGAAAATTTTAATGATTTTCATTTTTTTCTTTTTCATATATAAAATAAAATATATCATTGAAAACATTGTACATAAAAATCAATTAACCCAAAAAAATCATAAAAAATGTTTAAAAAAAATCGGCTGCGCTTGTGTGCGTCGTTTTGGTTTTTTTTAAATTTTCTAAAAAATGCTTTTATGTTTAATTCAACGAACTTTATGACGGCTTCTAAATGTGAGATTCATATTCTGAAAACAAGGCCCTTGAATCCACTAGATTATCAAGTGTTCGACTTTAGTTTATGCTATAAGATTTGGACGAATTTGAAAAGAAAATATCAAATGCGTTTGATCAGTGGAAGATTGGATTGTTAAGTGATATTCAAGATAAATGACCAATTATCCAACTATATTTCTTTAATTATATTTATGTATTTTATGTTTATTTTATTTTATTTTATTGTATTTAAATAAATAGAGATCTCAAAGTTGTGTTCTGCATTTAACTTGTAATTAGCAAAAAATTGAACACCCGGTAGTCCAAAATAATGAGAAGCAATCAAATCCTTTTTAAATAATTAAGAGTCGAGTTATCTTTTGTCAAATTTTAGTATTTTTTTTCTTCTCAATTTTCTAAAAAACTACTCAATCAAATTCTAGAATATTTCAGGATATTAAGTTCCACATTCTTTAACAAAATGCGAATTTAAAAAGAACAAGTGACTTGTTTTAGAATTATAAAGATTTCAAAACGCGACTTTTTTTTGAGCCACCCGGTATAATATTTCATGTAAAAAAATTTAAACTTACATACCCGTAAAGGAAACCGATCGCGACAAACGAGACAACAAAAAAAGACGGAAAAGCCGCGGCCGAAACGAGAGGAACAAGAGGCCAGATCGCTCTGATACGCGCGATAAAGGTTATCAAAGAAAATCCGGAAATGACGAAAAAAATCTTTCGGGTGATCTTCGAAACGAAAACCAGCAGTCGCTAGAAGCCTCTAAAGAGATGCAAGATGAAAAAACTAGAGATGACCCCTCGAACAGCGTTTACAAGAAGAAAGGCTCTAAGGATAGTGATGGTAAAGAAATAAATAAAATATTTATTATTGGTTTGTCCTGGCATATAATTCTATTTCCGTTATCTGATATTTTATAGTTTTCGGAGAACTAGAATCGAATAATATTCCTTGTTTTTCATTTAATAAAAAAAACTAATATACTCTTAAAAATTGTTATTCCTTAAAATGACCACGAATTTTATTATTGGATAATTAATGTATAATTATTCGACTCAATTTTTATTTTTTAAATTAAGTTCTTTTTCTTTTTAATATCGTCGACGTATAGGTTTCACCATACCCGGAGCGCCATTATCTCGTCCTTACGAAAGTCGTGCCATCAAAAAATCATCTGGTCAACTTCCACATCTTCCACAAGATCAAAATTTATTGGCCTCCCAACTCACTCCTCTGGTTTATTACATATTTTTTTCTTAATAATACATTATTAGTATTGTCTTACCAGTTCGTATATTGATGTTAGTTGTGCAAAGGTAAAAGGTCCAGGGTATAAATTTAACAAGGACGAAATAAAGAGATCATTGAAAAAGATTAAAAAGGGAAGGTAGCGGGTTTAACTAGGGTGATATCAGAGATGTTTAAAATGACTTAGGGATTGAATGGTAATGAATTTAGCCAATCAAATTGTCATAGAAGGAACTATCCCCGAGGATTCGCGAAGAATAATTATCCCAGTATACAAGGGGAAAGGTGATCCTTTAGACTTCGAGTCTTACAGAGCTATTAAACTCTTAGAACATGAAATGAGAGTATTTGAGAAGATGTTAGAGAAGCGGATAAGGGAACAAAATAAAATTGATGAAATGCAATTTGGTTTTACATCAGAGAAAGGCACGACAGATGCAATTTTTATGTGAGACAAATACAGGAGAAGTATCTTGCGAAGGAAAAGAAACTTTATTTGTAGATTTGGAGAAAGCATTTTTAGGGTCCCGCACGACTTTACTAGATGGGCCTTGAGAAAATCAGGTGTGGAAGAATGGTTGGTTATGGCAGTGATGACAATGTATGTGGGAGCATAAACTGCTGTACGGCGGATGGATGATGGAGATAGTGAAAGCTTGAAGTTAAGTTAGGACTTCATCAAGGATCCTTGCTGAGTTCATTATTATTTATCTTAGTAATGGATGTAATGGCTAGAGAAATGCGTGAAGGACTTCCCTGGGAGCTATTATATGCAGATGACCTTGTATTAATGGCAAGCAGTGAGGAATTGATGGATAAAATAAATGGCAGATGCCTATGGAAGCAAAGGGCTTGAAAATGAATGCAACAAAGACAAAGGTGAGGATTGGTGAGGAAAATCTACAGATGGAGGAATCCGGTAACTGGCCTTGTGCCAGAATTGGGTATCTAATAGATGTAGCGGGAAAAAGGAAAGTTTGATGTTAGCAAGAATGACCTTTATTTGTAGAACGTATATAAAAGGGATACATAATTTATAACGAGAAAATAATGGTTTGGATATTGGCAATGGGTTAACCCTGGGAAAAGTGGATAAGTTTTATTATTTGTGTGATATACTAAACGTAGATGGTGGTGTAGATTCTGCGGTTGTCATGGGTCAGACAAGTATGGAACAAGTTCAGAGAGATGTCGTCTATTTTAACATAAAAAACTCTCTGAAGTTAAAGTGGAAAGTTTACATAAGCTGTGTGAGGAGTTGTTTAGTTTATGGCGGCGAAACATAAGCAATGAAAGCGACCCACAAATCCAAATTAGGAAGAACAGAGATGAGGATGATTAAATAGATGTGTGGGGTATCTCTGAGAGAGAGAAAAACTAGTAAGGAATTGCCAGCAAAATTGGGTATAGAAATGATTGGAAGGGTAATGTGACGAAATAGACTAAGATTGTTTGGGCTTGTGGAACGTATGACAAAAGATGACTGGGTAAAGAGATGCACCTTGATGGAAATAGGAGGATCAAGACCTAGAGGAAGGCCCGAGATGACGTGGACAAATGTAATAACAGCAGATATGAGATAACGTTACCTTCATTAGTATCTAAAAAACGTCCTATCTCTAAAATTACCGAAAATAAATGAAAATAGCATAGCGCTCTATTTTAAACGCTGCTAAGCAATATTTTAAAACTTACATGTCCTTTAACCTTATGTGAAGAAATAATTAAATGATGAGGGATAAAATTCCAAGAACCATCGAAATTATAATAATTTCGAAGAGACAGGTACCTCTTACTGGCGCGATTATTTTTTGATCCATGAATTTATGATAAATTTATTTCGACCTACCTTTGATCGAACTCATCGGTTGTATAAGTGTTATCACCGAGCTATTTTTTAAAAAAAATGTCATGCCAAATTTTTAAATAAAATATAAAACCTTTGACTCATTTCGTAAACTTCTTAACCCAACATTATGATGTCCATTAAATTATGTTTGTAGTCGACCGACATAAGATTCTCAATGTTGAATTCAAAAATAGTTTTAAAAAACAAACAAACAAAGAATTAATCAAAGCTAGATAGAAAAAGAAATTAGTATTTAAAATTATATATTTGGAAAATAATTTTAGCTAAATTCTTACCTAAATAATTATAAATGGGACACATTGTATGCAACAACTGCTTTTAGACTTAATCCATTTCCACTTCTTACGTTGCATTTAAAAACGCTTAATGTTAAATGATAGGGGATAAAATTCTCAGTTTTAATTTTTAACATTGCAACCTAAGCTAAGAGTTAAAGTAGTGGACCAAACCTTATAAAATTTTAACGTTCGAAAATAAATATAAAAAATACTTACTTATCTTTAAATAATTGTAAACAAATTAGCTTAAATATCGCCGCATATTGAGAGTGACATAAATAACCTTAATTTCTAGAGTTTTAACTTTCGAAAATAAATATAAATAATATATATATATATATCTTTAAATAATTTATAAAAAAATTAGGTTAAAAATGGCCACATATTGGAATAGAGTGACATACTTAACCGAAATTTCTAAGCTAGATTTAATATGAAAAAATAAATGAATTGGGATTTTAATATAAAAAAATATAGTTTTTCCTGTTTCTTATATTCGCAACTTTGATATAACTCATCATAAATTAAATAAAGTTATGTGAAAAAAATATGTTATAAAGATTTAATAAATTCATATTTTATCCTCAAAATTCCCGGAAATTTAACATCCCTGCATTCTTAAGAGTTTTATGGGAGGGTTTTAACCAAAAAGCCCGACCACTCTTTTTGAATTTTTTAGCCCACCCGCCCACTTTAAATTCCTTCTAAATAATTTACCCGCCCACCCATTTATCTATAAATTTTGTTTAACCCACCCGCTGCGTAATTATCTTAATGGATGGTTTGGTTCTTTTTTTATTTATTTAAATGTATTTATCTTAGAAAACCTTTCGGGTGGGCGGGTTTAAAACCCGCCAATTGCAGACTTTTATTTCCTATATTGATTTATATGACTGCGTTAAGAATCATACTTTATAATCTCATAATTATTGTTTTATAAAAAAAGACCCCGCACTACATAAATTTTGTGGACGATCTCAAGACCGAAGTTCAACCCGTCAAAACACCAGAAACTTTGGCTATCCCCTTGACCGAAAGCAAGGTCACGATTGATTATTCTAAAATTCCCGATAGGACGCTTTTTTTGAGCAATCTTTCGTACAAAACTACTCGGGATCAAATATTCGAGCTCTTTTCCCAGGTAACCTTAAAATATAAAACTAGTTGTCAGTAACTTTAAGCATAATAAAGGTTCATTTTTTTAGGAACTAGATGAACAAATTATTATATATTCAAAGCTATGTAATGAATAATTATTAATATATAATACAAGCATTGGTGAATGCCCTAACTGGCAAGCGTGAAAATTTGAAGTTATGTCGAAATATTTCAATTTGATTATAAACATGTTTTTCCTAGTTAGAATATAAGGATGTTTTAAACAGGGAAAAAATTTTCAATTTGAATATGTTTTTCCATCAGTATTTTGAGCAAAAATCTTTGAGGATCAACAAATATGGAAATTTTTATTTACAAAAATTACTGAAGATCTTGATTTGATATTTTAGGTAAAATTTGATCATATTGTAAAAAATCTTCATTTTTTTGATTTTCAGAGTTCAAAAATATTATCTTTTAAGATTTTTTATTTTGAGGTTTACGAAACCTTAGTTTTAATAACGATGGTGAATCAAGTCAGGTTTGCGTTTAAGATGATATATTACCCTCCTGCCCTAACAGTGCGCAAGTTGCTCCTTATTAGTCAAAAGTGATGGAAGATATTGCATTTTTTGCTCTAATTCAACAAGCTGTTTGGCAGCATGGAAGGAAATTAATAATGCCCTAATAAATAGAATACTAGCAAAGACTTAATTCCCAATTCAGTTGGAACCAACAGGCCTATCATTTATCATTTCTTAACATACGTCCTATAGTCACTAAGACTCCCTAGCATAATGGGAGGCTATTCATGTAGGATTACTTGTGTTTTACGGGGTTTCCACCAACATAAAATACCGATCATATCAATTCAACGAACCATTTATCGTGAAACTTTTATCAGGAATTTTATAGCGAAGGTAATATCACAAAATCATTTTCGCCAATTTTTTCCTCAAAACATTTATAGCGAATTCATTATCGTGAATTTATTTCCGCGAAAAGAGCGAATACATTTTAGCGAAACTTTTATTGTAAACCCTTTATAGCGAATTTCCTACCGCGAATGTATTATCGCGCAAGCGCATTATCTCGAAACAATAAATATATATTGCGAATGCATTTATTTAAAGGATAACAACTTAATAAATAATATTAATTTACCCATAAAAGTTCCTTAAATCGTCAACGCATGTCATAAAACCCCTTCCCCCCTTCCATATTAAGAAATATATGTGTTAAAAGCTTTTATAAAATTTGATCTTCCTTGTGATTTGTAGTGATGGAGAGGATAAAATTTTTATTTGAAATTCATGTCCAGATATTATGTTATAATTTTTACCCCCCCCCCCCGATTTACCCTAAAAATATAAAAATGAGTAACAATGTAAACACATCCTTTTATTAGCCTTCATCATTTGAGACCCATGTGGAAAAATATGTAAATATTTTACCCTGTACCCCCAACCAGCTCTAACTATGAATTAAATATATTTATTTAATTAGGTTTCATTTAATACTATTATGGATATTTATTTTAAAGTAGGTTCCGTCCCCCTTTCTACCCCTCTTTTTGGGGATTCATTGAAAATTACTAAATAGTTTTAATTCTGAGTAATTAATTGGAAAAAAATCATAAATATTACCTACATGTATTTTAAGTTTCAGAATTAATGCTTGCTTTGGCAAACTTTGTTTTTAAGGTTGTCTATTAGATTCAGATTTCTATCAATTTTTTTGAAAATATAACTAATATTTTATATCTCAGTAAACAGAAATGATAAAAAAATAGCTATAAAGATCGTAAAATCATAAGATTCAAAGAAAATTTTGAAATTGAAGAAATCCCTTATTTCACTTATATGTAATTTATTTTCGAATCGCTTTTCAAATGAGTTATGTCATATTTTTTATTAGCTTATAACTCTGTTTTTGGTTGGTAGCTGGCAAAACTGATTGATGAATTTATTAATATTAAGTACTCATCAGACAATTAATATTGGCGCAACTCAATCAATTTCGCCAGTAAGAATCAAAGTTTAACTATTGAACGCAATGATTAATATATTAATCTTATGTTGTCTCGCTTCCATAATAAGATTTCGAGAAAAACATAGGACAGGATAACAAGAAAATTGTATTCTAATAAAAAATTTTATGAACCAAATCTTAGTTATCATTATATAAATTTATTAAGGTTTATTTTAAAAATAATATTATTCAATTAATATGATCATAAAATAATAACTATTAGCAATTATCGCGATACTGACCTTGCCATAATATTTTCGCTAATATATGTTTTGCGAAATAGTTTTCTCTATATTGTCTTCGCGATAATGACTTCTATAAAACTTTCGCTGTAATGTATTCGTTTTAAAGGTTTCGATATTAAAAAATCGAAATTGTTTTCGCTAATATGGATTCGCGGTAAATGTTTCGCTATAAAATCCATTTTCGATAAACGATTTTCGCGATAAAAGTTTCGCTGAATTATATGGAACCATGAATTATTATATAGTTTTGATATTTTAATAAATTAAATTTTTATTAACCATTTCTTTTAATTTTCGTTTAATTTTTCGAATAATTGTTTTTTGTAAATATTAACATTTATACAGCATTCAGTTTACCTGGAAATAATTTATTTAAACAATACCATTAATTCTTATAATTTGAATTAAATTTTAAAGTAAACCAACCTATTTCAAACCGGCGCACTAATTAACACCGATCACTATTAGATTATTTGAACCAAAGTTTAGATCCCGCTTCCGCCACTAAGTTTTAAAAAGGAGCTAGCTCCCGCTCCAAAATAAATTTAATATATTTTTAATACACAAAAAGTTCGGATCCATAGAGCACATTCACGTAGTTTCCACCCGAAAAGGTAAATCCAAAGGTTACGCCTACCTAGTTTACGATACAGCCCAATCCACTACCAAAGCCCAAACTGCGGACCGGATTAAACTGATGAACCGACCGGTTTTCGTGTCTAGATATGGAAAGAAATTCAAGGGATTATCTGGTAACGTTATCCAGTGAGTTTTTAAATGTTTTATTTATAAAAATATTTTTTTTGAACATGCCTCTAGCGATAGGTTTTGACCATTCTAGTATCTCGTATTTTATTTTTTATATATTTTTTTAAAAAAATATTTATTCATTCTCCTGTGATTTTTCTTTTAAATTATCTATTATCTTTTTTATATTTCTATTTTTCATCGAAAATATTTTTTTAATTTAAGTTATTGATGCCTTTGCATTTTAGTGAAATTGTAACATCTTAGATTTATTTCACTTAATTTAACAAATATCTATAAATAAAAGCATCAAATCTTCACAACCATTGCCAACGTTAACAGAGGATCCATCATCATCTTCTCAATTTCACGATTCTCCAAAGAAAAAATTGGATTTAGGAGTTTCTAGCGTCTTCTTGCCCAGACAAATTAAACTACTTTCTGTTCGCGATATGGAAAAACCCGCAAACAACGAATCAAAAATGTCTGATTGATTTTTCTTAAAAAAATAATACTCACTACTTCCTATATATAAATATTAAGATGTAAAAAAGCTAAATATAAAATGTTCATAAAAAAATACAAAAAATCGGCTTTCAGATTTTTATCAACTAGAAAAATGATTACCAAATTTTACGAATCAAGTTGGAAAAAAAAGCAATGAAAATATTTTTTCAATTTATTTTCGCGCAGAAATTTTTGCACGCTTACAATATATTTGTTACCCCACTTCCCCGCCATTTTCTTGTATATATATTATTTGGGTTATAATTTTACGATGTTATAGTGAAATTATATAGAATTTCTCCCTATTTTCGATATAATGTTCTATTAAGTTGTAGATTAATTCTTTCAATTTTTTTTTTGGAAAAATTATTTTTGTTTTGATCGAATGATCGTAACTTTGAATTGAAAAAATTTTTATTTTTTTGTTTAATACATTTCGCATTAGGGAGAGGATGATTCACGATTTTAGCGATCGACAAAAAAGCTAAGAAATTAAATATATAGCTACCGAGTGTCATCTATCACTTCACTTAGATATTTATAAATTGTAGTTAAATACCATGTTATTTATCATAAATTTGTTAAATAGAAGATTTAAAATAAATATTATATACTATAAAATATTGTGTAAAAAAATTCCTTGTTTTAAAAAATATATTTTTAATGCTTTAAATTGCTATTTTTATTCGATTGTTAAATAAAATTAACGCATGAGGCCTTATATACGTTACTGTTATTACTCTTTTTTGCTCTCAGTACAGTTTGACCTGTCTCACTATATTCATATTTGTTTCAATAGGTTTATATTCATACTATATAAAATATCAAATTTATTTACAGCTAGATTTATTAATAGAATAATACGATTTCATAATAAAAATTTTAATTGTTTTTACTATTTTATCTTTTTTTGGCGCAAAATGATTGTTTTAGCATATACGATTTCATAATAAAAATTTTAATTGTTTTTGCTATTTTATCTTTTTTTTTCTGACGCAAAATGATTGTTTTAGCGGGTAGGTATTAATACAAAACGTAAATGCGATGAATAAGCCTGTCCCACTAATTAGAATTAAGTCCCCACCCCCTTTATAAAATTATGATACGATGGAAATAAGATATAAAGCAGAAGATATAAAAATTGATCTTTGCATATCGAAATGCTTTTAACTTTTATTGAATTACCAACGGCTAATTTAGATAAAGAAATAAAAGTTATATCATGATTGATTTCTCAGTTTCTTTATTTTAAATGCACAAGTTATGAATTTCAATCACATATAATGCTACGGGCAGGGATTCGAACCCGGGTTTTTAGAACAAAACTCTGAACCCGAACCGAACCTGAATCCCATTTATAAAATTTTCAAACCCCCGAACCGAACCCAATAATTTTATTTGAACCCGGGTTCAACCATATTCAGTGTATTATTTAAAATCATATATTAATATATGTAAATACAAATATTATATTTTCAAATTTCCAATTAAATGAAGTGTTAATAAATTTTAAACAACTTAATTCATTTATGCCATTTTTAAATTTATTCTCGATTCCTATTGGAGTGTTAAAAAATTGAATTAATTTACGCCATTTATTTTAAAATTTTTATCTCATTATTCTTAAAGATTATTAATTAGAAGAAAATGGTTAACAAATCAAAGTAAAAAT
This sequence comes from Gordionus sp. m RMFG-2023, assembly GCF_954871325.1. NCBI lineage: Eukaryota > Metazoa > Nematomorpha > Gordioida > Chordodea > Parachordodidae > Gordionus > Gordionus sp. m RMFG-2023. Next base: position 25,236,008 of record NC_088775.1, read on the forward strand.
TATTATATTGTTAATTTAAAAAATTCTAAACATCTAACTTAAAAATTGTTAAATGTAGGGCAGTTTTTGTGAACTTATTAAAATGATTTTAAAATTTATATATGCTAATCATTTATTTTTGGTTCAGATTAATTTTTACAAGATATTAATGAAGTGCATATTATAAATGAAATTAAATGTATAAATATCTCTTTTTTAATTCTGAAATCATTGCTATTTAAAAAAATTGTTCTCTTTTTATAGATTTAAGATTAAAGATAAAGTCATATTTGATAAGCATTTTAACCTTAATACAATAGAAAAAAGATCAATATGTTCATATTGCAAAGTAAAAATGTCTGGTAATCACTTGTCAAATTTAGAAAGACACCTGGAAAGAAATCACAACAATGAATATTTAAATGAAAAAACCAAATATCAGGAATTGTTATTGGCAAAAAAACCTAAAATTAATAGAAACCTTTTTTCCAAAAAAGCATATAAGTATAAATATATCATCTAATGATTTGATGAGTTCTATACTAGAACTTGTTACTGTAAATGGCCGGCCTTTATCAATTTTTGAAGATTCGGGATTTCAAAGAATTATAAATCCACTCCTATCTGGGCTCAATTTAGTTATAAACAAAGAAAATTTATCCAGAACTATTAATAAAACAGCCCAATCAATTAGAGACAAAATATCGAGAGAGGTAGAAGGAAAATTAATAAGTTTAAAAGTTGATGCAGTTCAACGACTAGATAGGTCAATTCTTGGTGTAAATATTCAATTTATATCAAAGTCCATTATAAATTTGAGGACTCTTGGAATTGTAGAGCTGAAAGAGAGATGTACAGGAGAATATATAAAAGAGAATATATTAAAAACTTTACTAAAATTTAAAATTAATATTCAACAAATATACACAATTACTTCTGATAATGGTTGTAATTTTTTAAGAGCTATAAAGCTCCTGCAACCTGAAACTGATTATGATATAAGGAGTGAATCAGCAGATGAGGAAAATATGGATGTAAATGTATATAAATATGATATTGATGATATACAAAATACTTTTTTATCAACTATTATATCCTATCCGATTTATAGGTACGGTGTGCTCACACACTTCAGCTGGCACTTCAAGATGCTATAAAATTATCACCTATTGTGCAAACCATTGCAAAAGCTAGGAGCCTAAATTTAAAATTAAGACATCCCACTTATTAAAAGTTATTAAAAAATATGAAACTCCCTAAGCCTGTGTTAGATTGCCACAGATGGCATTCAACCCATGATATGTTTGAAAGGCTGATTTTACTAAAACCCAATATCGAAGATTTTCTTTCAGAGCAATCTGATTATTTATTGACTGAAGATTGGAAAGAGATAATAACGATTGTTGAAATTTTAAAACCGCTAAAAATCGTAACCAAACAATTCCAATCTGAACAGTTAACACTGACAGATTTTTATGCAGCATGGTTAAGATGCTGCATCTAACTGGAAAAAAATCCAAACCATTTTGTTCAATTACTATATTCTTGTCTTAAGAACAGCGAAGAAAGGTTTATAAAGAACGAAATTCTCTTAGCTGCCTTATACCTGGACCCAAGATACAAGGTTAATTAAAAGCTTAGTAAATTAATTATTTTAGATTTATATTAAAATTGTTATTTTATGGAATATTTAAATATAAACAATATAAATCCTTAAATATTACAGGTATTACTTAGTGATGATGATAAGATTTGTGCGAAAAGGCATCTTGTAAATTTATGGAGACGAATTAAAAGCTTAACAACGCCGATTTTATCTGATGATATTAGTTCCGATGAAGTTATTGAACAAGAAGATGATTTAGAGAAATTGATACAACTTAAAGAAAGGCAGGAGAAAATACTTAAAAGAGGGCCAACGATTGCTGAGAAAAGTATTGGAACAATAATTACTGGATTTAGCGATTATAAAAGATTAGATAAGAAGGAAAATATTTTGCATTTTTGGGAGTCTGCTAAGCTGGAACACCCTGAATTATATATTTTATCTAAAATCTTATTTGCTGTTCCTGCAACCCAAGTTAATTTATCATATTTTCACTTATAAATACATTTAACATAGGTTAGCGTTGAAAGATCTTTTTCACATTTGAAATTCATTCTTTCACCACATAGATCGAGGATGAGTGAACAACTCTTGGAGATATTATGCTAATACGTCAAAATAAAATTTTTAAAATTGATACATGACTATATGCTTTGTATTTTTAACTATATTTGCCTATAAATAAAATAAAAAATTTATTTTTTATATCAAATTTATGTCTAGTTTTTTATTATGATTTAAATATAGAATTTTTTTATCAACTCAAAAATTCTTGAACCCGAACCAAACCCGGGTTCAAAAATATTTCCCTGAACCGAACCCACTTTTTTTAAACCCCGAACCGAACCCGGGTAAAAATTTTGTCGGGTTCGCATCCCTGGCTACGGGCAATAAAATATTATAGTTTTAAAATACTTGTGTTGTAAATTAAATTTTAAATTTAAACTTATTATTTTTATGAACATTTCTAACCTGTTTAAGGAACGTTCCGGATAATCGTCCCACTCTCAATTATATAACTATATGGTTAATAAGTAAAATTTATGACAACCCTCATAATGCTTATAGGGTATTCAAATCAAATATTTTTGAGTTTCTCCATTGGTGGTGATAAAGGTGTTATGTTAACTTATACCTTCTAATATAATTTGGGAGGCAAAGCCAATCACTTTGCTGCAACAATGGCATTATAGCTAGAAAATTTTTTTTCATAATATTATAATACGCCAACTTGTGGATTTAATATTATTGAAATTTAAAATGTAATTATAATTATTTTTATTATAATTATATTAAAGGATTTAAACTATTATGAGATAAAAGAATTACAACTATTAATGTACATTCCTTTATTAATGAATAAACTAATAATTTAATTTTTATAAGTTATTAATATCGTAAGAAAATGAATCTCACTTTAATAGAGTATATATCAAAAAATTTTATCTAAGCAAGTTTAGTCAAACACTTATACATGATAATAGTATGATAAAGTAATTTTAATATTACGGCTGTCAGATGTAAAGAATTTTTTTTCATAAAATAATTATACACCAACTTGCCGATAATATTATTGAAATTTAAAATGTAATAATAATTATTTTTAATATAATAATATTAAAGGATTTAAACTATTTGTTATGAGATAAAAGAAAATACAACTATTTATGTACATTCTTTTATTATTGAATATATCTAATAATTTAATTTTTATAAGTTATTTATATCATAAGAAAAATCTCATTTCAATTAATAGAATATATATTATAAAAACATTTGCAGTTTACCTTGACGTTTGCAGTTTACCTGGGCTGCATTTAGTCAAACCCGAATCAATTATTAATATTATATTGTCTTAGAATAAATAAGGTAGTCTTAATGAAAATTGTTACAAAGTTAAGGGATACTAATTTTGAAATGACATCATCAAAAAAGGTGGGACAGACATTTTTGAAATTCCTTGATTTAAAAAAAAATTTTTAATCCAAATGGACTCGGATTTTGGCAATAATTAAATTTTTGCACAAAACTAATAATATAGAGAACTACAAGATTTTAACACGACCAGTGATTATCAATTGATTTTTTTTAAAACGGAAAATCACTTATATTCTACATTTACATAACTGTATTAAAGATCATATTGGTGGTATCATTATTTTTAGGATAATTTAGTATTGAAGGCAATAATTTAACATAAAAAAATATTGAATTTCTTAATTTTTTTACTCTGTTTGAGTTTATATAATCACGGAAAACAAGACTTGTGATATAGGTTTGAAATTATTATACAATATTTCTATAACCTTGGCTTATTTTATAGAGTTAAAATGCTATTTTTTATTCAACCCAATTGCTTATTTATTTTCCCACATTATTTTTATGTAAAAAAAATTAATAGCTCACAATAAGTTGTTAATAAGATGTTGATGTTAATTTTTATAATAATGTTAAAATTCTTTTCTTATTATTTTAATTTTTATTATATAATCTGGGTGCCAACTAGAAGGAAATAAGTTAAATAAAAATATATATAAAAATAAATAATTATATAGATTTTTCTATTTTTCACAAAATTTTGTAATCTATCAAACATTCAACTCGAAATCGATTTTCGACTACAACTTCTCTTAGCCACGTTAAAAATTAATAAATTTAAAAAGATTATATATAAAAATTTCCTACAAAATACTAATTTTGTTAAATGGCTCGATTTGAGCCGATTTTTAAAATAGACTAACTATTATTTAGCAATAGGCCCATATTTTATAAAAATTCCCAAGCCAATAAAGAAAAATTGAATTTTTCTACCTAAAACCTGGATCTTAGATTTAGCCGATTAACAACATTTTAAGGTAATATGAAAAGAGATAATGGCCAATGAAAGTGAGGTGCTCAATTTGTTAAGAATAATGATAGGCTTAATATTATATTAATTTTAAAATCTTAATTCGTATTAATATTCATAAATTCAATTCAATACCCCATGCCATAACACTATCTCCCGTAACCTTTGCATATTGATATAAAAATACCTTGTTATATTAAATAAGATATCTCCATTTTTTAAGACAATACTATACTAGTTATGGTGAATAATTGAATATATATTATATATTGCTAAACAATTAATTATAAGTTTAGAAGAATTAAATAAAATTTCAGAAAATCAACATTTTGTACATAGATCTGCCATATTGTTTTTAATATTTCTAATTATCTTTATAAAGATAAATAATTGTTTTGTTAAAAAAATATCATGGTTTATCAAAGATAAGATCTATTTTTAATTTGATGTCCTGCAAATAATATCAAAAATCATAAGATTTTGGAAAGATAGCATTCTTATCTTATATGGATAGGATAACAATGTTATATACATAATAACATATATGTTTTTAAAAATACTTTTTTAAATTTCTATTTGATATACACTGCAATATATAACATTTTTCAAAAAGATTCAATATAAAATTAATTATTGTTTAAACATTCATATTTTAATTGTAAAAAATAATTATATATATATTAAACAAAAAATAAAGTAATAAAAATATTTCCGCAAGATGTAACCTTTTTAAAAATTTAATTTATATGTTATTAATAAAATAAATATAGCGGTTTCATTTACAACAGAATATAAATATATATTTTATAATATGAAATGAGATTTAAAATTTTGATTTTTTGGAAGAATAGACTAATTGATAAATTATAATATTAAAGAAAAATTAAAAATAACTCCATACAATTCATGAAAAATTAAAAGTTCATAAATAACAGGAAAATATATTTTATATAATGGAAAAAAAAATTATTGGCCTAAAAATATTATATTTTTAATTAATTAATTTATAATATATAATATTTATTTTTAAATTTTAGCTTTTTTCTCTCAAAATGATGAAACAAAATGTGTTTATATCTATACGGACAATGAGTTTAATTAATAATGGAAGAATTTAAAAATCTTGTAAAACCACATTTATTTTAATGATAAATTAAAATTGTTAGACTAGGATTTAGATAATTTGGAAATTTTTAAAAAATTTATTTAATGTGCACTGCAGAGACATGAATATTAATTTGATTTTAAAAAAATCCTCTTTTAACCTCATGGGCTCACCTACTTAATATAGCTTTATTGTTAACTGGAAACCTAATAATAATTATTATTTTGATTCAAAGCTTCATCCTATTCTATGTATAAATAAAGTGATCAGGAATAAAAATAATAGAAAAAAAAGAAGTCAGAGATATTAACATTATGTCTGTATATTAAAAAATAATAAAAAATATGTATGTTTAAAAATAAAAATATTAATTAAAATTGTAGATAACATTCAATTTTAACTTAATTTTTAAAGGGATCAGATCCGGGATCATCACGGGTTTTAAAGGAACCCCTTTAATAATTCAATTTTTTAAAGGATAAAGAACTATACGGTATTATCACGTTTGAACCATGATAAAGAAGAATCTTAATTTAAAACGCGTTTTGGTTTATTATTTTTTAAATTTTGTTATTTATTTTTTTTCAAAGTTTTTGGGGGCTTATGAAAGTAGATATGTGGAAAATAGTATCAATCGATAGCTAATCAAAAGATCTATTTAATGGGAGCTCCCCCTTAAGGGGCAAATCTAGGTCTGGGGGTCAGGAATATTTTTATCAAAACAAAATATCGATATAGGTATCAAATAATAACTAATTTTAATATCTTTTGACTGAAAGTCTTAATTTTTGGTCTTGATGGGTATGACTTGGTCTAGGGGGCAGGTGGAAGGAGGAGGGGGGGGGGGGTTAAAAATAATTTTTTGATATGGGTATCAAATAAAAGATAATTTAAATATTTGATTCTAATAATAATTATTACTCTAAGAGGGCGGGTGTAGGTCATGGGGGGTCAGTAATATTTTTATCAAAACAAAATATTGATATGAGTATCATATAAAAGGTAATTAAAATATCTTTTGATTTTAATAATAATTATCACTCAAAGTGGGAGGGTCTAGGCCGGAGGGGTCAAGAATATTTTTATTAACATAAAATATCGATATGGGTATCAAATATGCTAATTTTAATATCTAATACTGAAAGCATTTATTCTTGGTCTTGATGGGTATGTCTTGGTATTGGGGTGGATAAAGGGAAGGGGGGGGGGGGGGGGGTAAAAATTAATTTTTTTGATATGGATATCACACAAAAGGTAATAAAAATATTTTTTATAGTATTAATAATAATAACTTTAATCGGGCGAGGTTAGGTCTTGGGGGAAGGAATATTTTTATCAAAACACAATATCTATATAGGTATCAAATAAAAGCTAATTTAAAATATCTTTTGACTGAAAGCATTCATTCTTGGTCTTGATGGGTAGGACTTAGTCTGAGGGGTAGATGGAGGGGAGGGGGGGGGGTGGGTGTGCAGTAAAATAATTTTTTTTGATATGGGTAACAAATAAAAGGTGATTTAAATATCTTTTCGATTGTAGTAATAATTATAACTCTAAGTGGGTGGGTCTATTCCCTGTAGGGGTCAGGAACACATATATATTTTACAGAAAACACATAATTTTAAAAACCTAGTGTGTCTTGGTTCGACTCATTATAACACTTATTTCTGTTTAGCCTAGGCTAGACAGCTTTTGAACCAGGACACTCTGTTTTGGTATGTTTTAAGTGTTTGATAGCATTGTTCTTGTGTTTTTTGATTTTTTCTTTCTTTTTGTTTATATCTCACTTTTTAAGCTGTTTAGGCAAACTATTATAACTCTCTAAACAACTGGCTGTTTACAATAAGTCGAACCAGGACACACTTTAGGTATTTATAAAGTTTCTCTTCCTTTTCAATTATATTAAAACCGTTTGCCCCGAAAGTAAAATATTTTCCAAGATCCGCCGTAGCCAGTTTTTTCCCTTAAATTCCTAACCCGAACATAATTGACAATTTTCTAACTCAAATTAGAAATATTCGATTTACCTTAAAATATATTTATTTTTGAATATTATTTGAAAATATTTAATTGAAAAATTATTCTATAATAATCTAAAAAAAAAGATTGTAAAATAATCTAAAATGAAAATTGTAAAATTATCTAACATTAAAATTATAAAATAACATGCAATGAAACCATTATTTATTGATAATAGAGATCTGCCGGTCCGACCCCAGCCCGGCCCGGTGTTATTTTACAAAATAAATAAAAAGATTATGATTTTAGAATTAATTATAAAATTATTTTAATAATTTTAGCTATTATTTTAGTAGTGAGCTACCGCTATGGCTTTTTTTAAAAAAAATGGTAGCGGGTTAAAACTTTCGATACAAAAAATAGATATATAACGCGCTACATTAAGAACACTGAATTTTATATATTTCGAGTTCAGGATTGGAAGCGAAAAGATAAAAAAAAAAATTGTTTTATCTTTATTCTCTTTTATTACTTAAAATTCTATCCAACCCCACATTATGTTAATATGCTGAGGGCCTGGCTACCAAAAAAAGACTAAGTCTTTTTAATGAGGTTTTGACATAAAATTTATAAATATCTTAAATCTTAATTTACACTACGAGATATTAGAAGCGCATAAAAGAATGATTTTAATCAAATTAGCTTTATATTATGTAGGCCAACCCCAACCATTAACATTAAATTACGATTTATCTATAATTTTATATGAAAGTCAATTTTAATAATGAGTAGAATATATTTATTAATAAATAACGGACTTCCTAAGTATTTGAAAACCATATTCAATTTATATTATATATATTTTTTATATAAATTCTGACCACCTACGTCTTAGACTCGACCATTACTGCTATTTAATATGATAGTCTTAAGAGATTCAATTACCTTATATTTGATACTAATATCAAATTTTTATTTTTTTAACCCCTCCCTACTCCCCAGCCCCACCTAATCCAACGCATTAAGATTCCTCTTTATCACGATTAAAACGTAATAATACCATATTATCATTCCTTAACTTAAAACCTTAATTTTTTAGTTATCCCTTTAAACCCCGTGATGATTCCGTATAGTTCTGATCCCTTTAAAAATTACGACACATAATTAATTAGTTGTGAAAAGATAAGCGTCTATATGAGCGGAGGGTGGGGGGGGGGGGGGGGTAGAAACAGTTTGTAATCATTTTTTTGCGGGTGAGGGTGGGGGATAGGCATTTAATAGAATTGTTAATTGTGTTCAATTAACATAATATTGTAAAGTTAATTTAAATTTGTGATCAGTTGAAATAATTTATTTTAATGTTAATTGAGTATTAATTTGAATATCTAATGAAATGTTTTATTATATATACCAGTTGATTGTTATACATATGATGATTATTATTATTTGATTTTTTAAATGTAGAAATAAAATTTAATTTAAAACAAAATACAACTTGTTTCTTTCATGGTGCCCCGGCACGTTTTTGTAAAAAAAAATAAAATATATAAAATTTGCCTTAAATTAAAAAAAAGAAAATTAAATTCGAAGGACATGACTTGTTTTTTTTCTTTTTTAAAAAAAAACATAGTCAAATATTATTCTGATATATACATATACAAAAGGTAAAAAATAAAAAATTTTTTTAATGTTAGAATTTAAGGCGATTAATTTGCCGAACACTATTTTCATCGCACATATGCTCGTGATATGTGGGGTTGTGATGCTACGCAATTATATGTTAATGAATGGTGTTGTATATGCAAATTCGAATGTTAATTTTGAAAAGTGATTATTCATAAATAAATGGTAGACGAAGATAATATTTTTGGGGTAATTTGTCTATGTAAATAATCTTAAATTGAACATAATATTTTTCTATAAATTTTATATATATATTCAAATATGCAAATTTTATATTTTTAATTCTTCGAAAATTGTTTAATTTTTTTATATATATATATACATTGTTAATTCAAAAAAGGACAGTTTTTGGATAATTTGGATTCTTCGAAAATTATACGATATTTTGATTATTATTTTGGATTTGATAGAAGTTGAATAAAGAGTAAAAGTAGTGAATTAGTATTAGAAATTATTAATAATTATTTATTTATTTATTATTAGTTCCATAGATATTCAGTCTCTCCCACTAGCCTCAGCAATAAATATCAATCCCATATTGGTACAGTGGTGCCTTACAGCGATTGATCCAGGCTTTAGAAGATCAAAAGTCAGTCTAATTATACATTGGAACAAGGTAAAAAAAATAATAAAAAATATATATAAATTTTTGATAATTTCGGTTCTCTTATTGATGTTATATAAATTTTGGATCTTGGTATTGGTTTTATTCGTATGTTTATATTTATTTAATTGTTTAAGATTAGTTAAAATTATTTTAATCAAGTGGTTATTGAGTACACTTTAATGTATATTACGCAAATAAATTTATTAAGTTTAATACTTGAAAATATAAGTATAATTATATTTTTGGTGCTAATTTTAAGTTTCACGTTAGGTTTAATTATAGGAAGAAATACGACTTACGTTAAGATAGAGATTAAAGAGTTAGAAAATATTAAGAATATATTAAGAGAGGAAGATAAGAAAAGAAATATAAACAACTTCATACGAACGGATAATTACAGACAGATAATTTGCTATAGTTGTGGTCATCCGGGCCACATGTCGCGCCAGTGTGAGATAACGAAGAATCTAAGATGCGCGAGGTGTGGCAAGAATGGCCATGTGGCTATAAGTTGCAGAGTAAACAATTCAATTGTAAGGTGCAATAATTGTGCCCAAGAAGGACACACCCAAGAAAATTGCAATAAATGACTAAGAGAGAAATATTTTAATTTTAATGATAAATTTTGTAATGATAATAATTTTTCTAAGGTTGATAGTTTTAATTCAGGTAAGAATAAATATTTTAATTTTAATGATAAATTTTGTAATGATTATAATTTTTCTAATGTTAATAGTTTTAATTCAGGTAAGAATAAATATTTTAATTTTAATGATAAATTTTGTAATGATAATAATTTTTCTAATGTTGATAATTTTAATTCAGGTAATAAATATGTTATTTTGAATGATAAATTTTGTAATGATAATAATTTTTCTAAGGTTGATAATTTTAATTCAGGTAAGAATAAATATTTTAATTTTAATGATAAATTTTGTAATGATAATAATTTTTCTAATGTTAATAGTTTTAATTCAGGTAAGAATAAATATTTTAATTTTAATGATAAATTTTGTAATGATAATAATTTTTCTAATGTTGATAATTTTAATTCAGGTAAGAATAAATATTTTAATAATGATAAATTTGGTAATGATAATAATTTTTTTAACGTTGATAATTTAGTAGAAAATAAGAATAAAGATTTTAATTTTAATAATGATAAGTTGGATAATGTTGATAATGCTAGTGCAAGTAAGAATAATTATGGTAATAAGAACGAGAAATTTTGCTATGATAAAAAGTGCTTTAACGTTGATAATGATAATTCAAGCGATATTAATAGAAGTGATATAAAGATAAAAAGTAGAGATTTTGAAATATATAGAATTAAAAAGGCAACTAGGGTAGACGTACTAAAAATGGAATTAGAGAATTTTTTAATGAAAAATAGATGCCCTAGAGTAAAGATAAACATGGAGGAAGCAGAAATTTGTTTTTTATTAGATACAGGAGCAGAAATTAGTTTAATAAGTATAAAGGATTTTATGAGATTTTGGCCAGAGAAAGAGTTTGTTACTAAAAAGATAAAAGCCAAACAATTGGATGGTAGCATGGTGAAAATTTTAGGGTATTATAGGGTAAGGTTACCAAGAGTTAATAAAAGTATAAATTTGTGGATAACGACGTTGAAGATTGAACCGATTTTAGGATGGGATGATATAAGAACGTTAGGTCCAGTTTATAATTGGTGGAAATTTTTCGATACTATCCCTGTAAGTAATGATGAAAATAGTGAAAGGATAGATTTCGATAGATTTAAGTTACCTATTATAGAGGATAAACAAGAATTAGTTCTCGATAAACTTAGAAATCGAACACCAGAATTTTTGATTAAATATAGAAGCAACTTAGAAGAAAATAAGAAAACAAGAGATACAAAGACAATAGAGGTAAATTCAGTCGAAATTAAACAAGAAATTAATAATATGGTAGACCAGAATGTTGTTGAAGATATTGTTGACAAAGAAATAAAGATTATTTTGAATAGGTATAATGAAGTCTTTAAAGAAGAATTAGGTACTCTGAAAAATTTTGAAGTAGATATACGATTAGAAGAAAATTATAGGCCTAAGTTTTGCGGCATAAGAAGATTACCGTTTTCCTGGATAGAAGAGATAGATAAAGAATTAGATAAATGGTTAAAAGACGGAATAATAAAACCAATAGTGCATAGTGAATGGGCAAACCTTTAGTGCCCATAAGAAAACCAGATAACAGTTTAAGATTGTGTATAGACTATAGAGTAACAGTTAATAAGTGCGTAATAAATGAAAAGTATCCACTACCTAGAATAGAACAATTGCTAGCGAATTTAAGAGGAGACACCCTGATTTCAAAGATTGATTTTTCGAATGCTTATTTGCAAATTAAGGTGTGAAAAGACAAGTAAGATACTAACGATTACAACTCATAGAGGTTTGTTTGCATTCTGCCGATTACCTTTTGGTTTGAAAATATCAGCGCCAATATTTCAAAGAACGATGACGGCGTTATTTCAAGGAATAAAAGGAATAATGTATTATTTAGATGATGTTTTGATATCTGGTAGAACAGAAGAAGAACACAATTCGAGATTAGTTAAAGTGTTAGATATTATATTAGAAAATGGTTTAAAAGCTAATTGCGTTTTTGGAGTAAAAGAAATAAAGTATTTAGGACATGTTATAAAGGGAAATGAAATTACGCCAATTGGAAAGAATATAGATAAGATCATGAATATGAGAGCCCCGAATAATAAAGCGGAGGTACAAGCGTTTTTAGGAGCAACAAATTATTATCATCGGTTTGTTCAAAATTTTGCAGAAATTGCTACACCGTTGTATGATTTATTAAAGAAAAATAAAAAGTTTGAATGGGGAGAAGCACAGGAGAAAAGTTTCGAAAAGTTGAAAATAAAGATGGTAGAGAAGCCGATTTTAAGTTGTTTTAATGAGAAATTAAATATTATTTTAGCAGTAGATGCTTCTAATGAAGGTATAGGAGGAGTTTTGTTGCAGATGATAGATAATGTGGAGAAACCTGTTTTATTTTTATCGAGACGATTTAATAGCACTGAGAAAAATTACTCAACGATAGAAAGAGAGGCTCTAGCAGTGAAATTCGGGCTTACGAAATGTAAGGAATATCTGATAGGAAAAAGGTTTTTATTGTATACGGACCATAAACCGTTGGTAGATTTATTTAAAAAAGAGAATAAGGAACTTATGATTTCACCCAGGTTGCAAAAATGGCTAATTTTAGTTGGTAATTTCGATTTTGAAATAAAATTCAGAGAAGGTAAACAAAATTGCTTACCGGACATTTTATCAAGATTGTTTAATAAAGACATTGAAGACAAAGAACCAGTAATCAATAGTTTAGAATATATAGAAGAAGAAGAAAATGTAAATGGTAATATTATAAGAGCGGTGAGAATAGATACAAGAGAAAAACCTATAACATTTGATATAGTAGATAAGATATCCCAAAAAGATGAAGAATTAATAAGAATTAAAGCTTGTTTAAAAGGAGATATAGAATGGAAAAATGAAGATAAAGCGTTTAAAAAAGTTAGTGAATTAAATATAGAAGACAATTGTTTATTGAGAGGATATAGATTAGTGATACCGAATAAATTAAGAAAGGAAACCTTAAATGTAATACATTCAGGTCATCAAGGCATAGAAAGAATGAAAAACAAAGCAAGAGAATATATGTGGTGGCCTAAGATGAATAAGGAAATTGAAGAGTTAGCAAGGAGCTGTGAAACCTGTAACATGTGGGCTAATGTTCCAGCAAAGAATAAGGAAGATAAATGGCCAAAGACAGACATTCCATGCGAAAGAATACATGTAGATTTTTTAGAATATGAGAAGAAAAGATTTTTTATCATGGTAGATGCAGGTTCAAAATGGATAGATTGTCAGCAAGTTTCAGGTTTATCAACAAGAGTAGCTTTAGACAAGATAAAGGATTTTGTAGGCAAATATGGTTTGATGAAGACGATAGTATCAGATGGAGGTCCAGCGTTTAAAGGTAGAGCATTTGATAAATTTTGTGATAGGTGGAATATTAGACATTTATTATCACCACCTTATTACCCAAGAAGCAATGGACAAGCTGAACGAATGGTAGCGTTAGTAAAGAGTTGGTTGAAAAAAGCAAAATATGGAGAAGGTCAATGGTGGTTATCATTGTTAGCATACAACAGTACGGAAACAGCAAAAGGAAAGTCACCAGCTGAAATATTTTTAGGAAGAAAGACGAGATCAGAATTAGATTTTTTAAAGGAAAAAGTGATAAGGAGAGAACAAGCAGATAGTGAAAGATTTCCAGTAAGAAGTTTGGTGTGGGTATTGTTGTTTGATGGGCCTATTAAATGGGGGAAGGGTGTAATAAGCAAAAATATAGGAAAGAAAAAAGTAGAAGTAAAGATTGAAGGACAAGGAGGAACCTTTACAAGGCACCTGAAGCAAGTAAGGTGTAGAAGCTTAAGGCCTTAGAGAGAAATGAGAATTATACGAAGAATTAGAAAAGAATAAATTGATGATAGACATAGTAGGAGAATCATAATTTAGAAAGGAATAAATTGATGATAGACATAGTAGGAGAATCATAATTTGGAAAGGAATAACGTGATGATAGACATAGTAGGAGAATCATAATTTGGAAAGGAATAACGTGATGATAGACATAGTAGGAGAATCATACGTTGTAGGAAATAAAATGGATGTTAGACTTAATTAGGAGAGTTATATTTTATAAAGAGTTAGAGAAGAAAATCTAACCTAGTATAGAGAAATAAGAGTCGAAGAATATATATATATATGTGTATAAAGTATTTTATTTAGATGGACTCCTATGTTAGAGTGGGTAACAAAATAATGAAGATAGAGATCCGAGAGGTTGACGGTTCAGAAGAGTCCAACAGATGGGTAGAAGCCGCTAGGAACGAAGCAAAACAAAGATATGGGGATTGGCTACAAGAGACGCCAACGAGAGGGGTTCACAGGATAGCACCATATAACACAAGAAGGAGAGTGGAATGTTGGGCTTGTGGGGGAGGACACAAGTTACGATATTGTCCCAGTGTAGAGTTGACAGCGAACAATAATACGAATTTACCGATGCGAAATATGGTTGAATCAGCGAACACTTCGGGGGCAAGGGAGATCTAAAGGAAGGAGGTGTTGTATATGCAAATTCGAATGTTAATTTTGAAAAGTGATTATTCATAAATAAATGGTAGACGAAGATAATATTTTTGGGGTAATTTGTCTATGTAAATAATCTTAAATTGAACATAATATTTTTCTATAAATTTTATATATATATTCAAATATGCAAATTTTATATTTTTAATTCTTCGAAAATTGTTTAATTTTTTTATATATATATATACATTGTTAATTCAAAAAAGGACAGTTTTTGGATAATTTGGATTCTTCGAAAATTATACGATATTTTGATTATTATTTTGGATTTGATAGAAGTTGAATAAAGAGTAAAAGTAGTGAATTAGTATTAGAAATTATTAATAATTATATATTTATTTATTTATTATTAGTTCCATAGATATTCAGTCTCTCCCACTAGCCTCAGCAATAAATATCAATCCCATATTGGTACAAATGGGAGACCGCATATTATTCAAGATAAGAACTTTATGTTCATAGGTTGCGTGATCACAAAATGTTAAAACTTACTATTTTACGTCAATTTATATTTTGATACGCTTATAATGCTACAAATTATAGTATATAAATTGAATACGAATTACACATATTTTTATGTTATAGTATTTTCTGATCTATTTTGATAATTTAAATATAAAGACATAATATTATCTAATTTTCTTTTATAACTTAAAATTAGAGATTTAGAATAATCTAGTTTTCTTTAAAAACTTAAATTTAAAGAATTATCCAATTTCCTTTGACGACTTAAATTCAATGAGATTGATTTATCTAATTTCCTTTGACGACTCAAAATTAAAGCATAGGATTTTTTTTTGATTTGCTTTGACGATGTAAAATTTAAAGACATAGAATTATTTAATTCCGTTTGACGATGAACATAATTTTTTTTGTTCGATATGAAATTCATAACTTAAAACATATAGTATTTTCTTAAAGTAAAATTTTTATAATGGACAATAAACTTAATGCTAATTATGGACAATAAACTTAATGCTAATTATGGACAATAAACTTAATGCTAATTATGGACAGTAAACTTACTGCTATATGCGATCCGTGTCTCAGATTTCTAAAACTTATTGGAGAGATGACGGACACATACCTTGATATGGTTGCATACTTTGAGGATTACATTGCGTCTGACGCATATAAGGCTAGGACCTTATTAGGTAACTTATCGTGCCCTGGCTCTGGGTGGTGGACTAGAATGAGACGACTACCTATTGAGATGACTACCTAATCTATTGAAATGACTGCCTAATCTATTGATATGACTGCCTAATCTATTGAGATGACTACCTAATCTATTGAGGACTACCTATTGAGATGACTACCTAATCTATTGAGATGACTACCTAATCTATTGATATGACTGCCTAATCTATTGAGATGACTACCTAATCTATTATATGACCAATGCTTAATCTATTGAGATGACTACCTAATCTATTGACATGATCAATGCCTAATCTATTGAGATGACTACCTAATCTATTGAGATGACTACCTAATCTATTGAGATGACTACCTAATCTATTGAGATGACTACCTAATCTATTGAGATGACTACCTAATCTATTGACATGATCAATGCCTAATTTATTGAGATGACTACCTAATCTATATGACCAATGCTTAATCTATTGAGATGACTACCTAATCTATTGAACTTAAATTATTAAAATAAAATATTAAAACGTAACTTAAATTATTAAAATAAAATATTAAAACGTAACTTAAATTATTAAAATAAAATATTAAAACGTAACTTAAATTATTAAAATAAAATATTAAAATGCAACTTAAATTATTAAAATAAAATATATAAAATGCAAAATTTGAAAAAACGCGAAATATTATATAATAATCTTTTTTGATTTATCATTCTTACGGAATTCTATATATTTATCATTTCATATTCCAAAATTTTTATTCCAAATTCTTTTTTCCAAATTTAAAATTTTATTCCGTATTCCATATATTCAAATTTGATCAATCATTCCTTATGATAATGATAACGTACAACAATTTTATCAAACCTACGAAAACGTATGGACTCACGCGACTCAAACATAGACTTATGCGCTCACCAAACAGCAACTTGATACTTTGTCGAAGAGGGGAATGTTAATTGTGTTCAATTAACATAATTTATTGTAATGTTAATTTAAATTTGTGATCAGTTGAAATAATTTATTTTAATGTTAATTGAGTATTAATTTGAATATCTATTGAAATGTTTTATTATATATACCAGTTGATTGTTATACATATGATGATTATAATTATTTGATTTTTTAAAAGTAGAAATAAAATTTAATTTAAAACAAAATACAACTTGTTTCTTTCAAGAATGGAGATATTAATAATTAGTAATTGTTCTAGTTCGTAATATATTTTTTTGTTTATATGAAATTTAAAATGTCAATCATTTTTTTGTGATAAAATTTTTATCATTTTTTTTATATGAATTTTTATTCTTCGTTTTTTCAAAAATGAATTGAATTATTTTATTCTTTTGTGATGAAAATTTCAAAAACAATTAATTTTTTTCTCTGATTTTTTCAAAGTATTTTTTTATCAATTTGTGTTCAAAATTCAATAAAAATATCTCTTAAATTTGTTAGATTATTTTGATTTTTTTTTCCCTCATTTGGGTTCCTTTGATATTTTTTTTGGTAAATTTTCCTCGTAATTTTTAGAGGTAAGTTTATAGGATATTTTTGAAAGTACTTAATTTTTATTATTAGATTTTTGAGAGTAACTAGTTGTTTTTCTTATTTTTGAAATTAAGTTTAGCTTTTTCCTTTATTTTGTTAGTAATATTATAGGAAAATGGATAAAAGGAAAAATGGGAGGAGATTAAACCATGGAAAAAAGATAAGTAAATAATGATAAAAGGAGAAAGGATATTATATATATATAAGGTTAAATAATTAATTTGAAACTATATGAAAGAGGAATTGAATATTTAGAGTCCATTGATATAAATTTGATGAAATATGGACATTTTTTAAAATTTAGGGGAATAAGGATATTAAAAACTAAAATTTTAGGAAGAATAAGAAAATAAAGGAGTTTATTTCATTGCAATTATTGAACCAGAATAATAAGGAGTAAGTCATATTATAAATAAGCCTACATTTTAGGGAAATTAAGGTAAAGGTGAAAATAAAGAAGTGTCGCTTTATTATGATTTTTCAGCCAGAACAAGTTATAGGCGTACGTCATAGTACAAATAAGCCTACAGGGAAATTAAGGTAAAGGTGAAAATAAAGAAGTGTCTCTTTATTATGATTTATCAGCCAGAACAAGTTATAGACGTACGTCATAGTACAAATAAGTTTACATTTTAGGGAAGTTAAGGTAAAGGTGAAAATAAAGAAGTGTCTCTTTATTATGATTCAGCCAGAACAAGTTATAGGCGTACGTCATAGTACAAATGAGTCTACATTTAATAATAAGGGAGAAGGTAGGAAAATTATTTTATATGGTTCTGGTTGAATAATTTTTATAGCATATGCCATATAGTACAGATAAGCCTACATTTCGAATTAAGGTAAAAGGGAAAATTATTTTATTTGGTTCTGGTTGAATAATGTTTTATAGACAGTTGATAATACATATAAGCCTAAATTAATTTAATTGTTTTGGTAAAAGAATGAAATAAGTGTACATCATAGTACAGATAAACCTAAATTAAATGGAGATAAATTTAGAAGCACACGGAATTTCCAATGTAAGAGAATTAAAAAGGATTTTATTAACTTAATTTTAGTAACTTGGAACTTTTAAAGAAGATTAAGAGGGAAGATAACTTTGTTAGGATTAAATTTTCTTAAAATTGAATAATAAAGTGGAAGAAAAAGTGAAAATCAAAATGAGGGATTATGATAGAATATCTGAAAAGAGGGGAAAAAATAAAAGGTTTTTCATTCATTATTTGGATCTTTATTTTGAACTTCTATAATAATTTTAAATTGAGAATTTATATAAAGGGTTACGAAGGATACAGATATCGGGTGAATTTATATATATTATAGGAATATTTTATAGAAATTATGGGGAAAATAATTATATATTAAAGAAGAGTTAGATATTATAAAATATTGAAATGAAATTAAAGTAAAGTAAAACCAGGATTTAAAGGTTTATGAATGTTATGTATTGGGATGGTTAGTTAAAAAAACTTTTTGGGGGTAATTATTAATTATTTGTAAGAAGAAATAAGGATATATTGAAGAATCTAGAATTACGGCCAGGCAAGAGGATCATAAAGACCAATAACGAATTACGAAAAATTGAATATATTCGTATTCCTATTCGATTCGGAATTTGGTGAATATAAATATAAGTATATTCGTAAGAGTCAAAATATGATATTTAATTTGATTTATGAGAATTCGACAGAATAGAATAATTGAATTGAGCGTTGGATAATCAAAATACGGCCAATAATTCCAAGAAGTATTCAATTCGGAGGATTCAAATTGAATAAGAAAATAAAGCATTAAATGACTAATACGAAGGGCGATTAATGAAATTATTCAAATTGGAAAGGGGAGGAAAGAAAGAAGGAGAGAGAGATAGAAGGTAAAACAAAAGGAAAGAAAAGGAGAAAAGAGGAGAAGGAGTAAAAAGAAACAATGAAAAGAGAATAGGGGGAAGAAAGAAAGGAAAGATTTTTAGGAATTAATTAGGGACAACATATAAAGACTGAGTTCACTAAAGATAATAGAAGTCGAGAAGCAAATGGCAAAGACTTAGTTATATTTTATATTTAAATTCTCCTTTTTCTACATCTTAATTAATTAGTTACTATTATTTAAAATTTAAAATTATATTTTCTCTATTAAATTTTTACAATCATTCTCAGAATCGGAGAATAGGAAATTTTAGTTAATTTCATCTTTTTTTAAACATATTTGTAAAACGGAAAGATATATAATATTATAATAATTCTATACACCACACAAACAAGACATACCATATTGCTAGACACGCAAACAAATTCATAATATAATATTATAATAATTCTAGACACACACAAACAAGACATACCATATTGTTAGACACGCAGAAAAATTCATAATATTGTGTAATAGATTTACACTTATAAAATATATTATTTGTAATATAAACAAATTTATTTATTGTAACAATAAGCACAATAAAACAAATCCTAAAGGCGACCGATCATTATTTACGTATACCGCGTGATATAACAGGAATTAAAGGAGGATTGAGAGTAGATTAGTGAAAGACAGGTCTGGGCGTGAAAAGAAGAAAGAAAACTTTAAGGTACGAAAAGATTGGAATGAAGTGAAAAAGGTTACAACAGAGACGAAAACGATAAAGAATAAGATAAGAGGAAGAATGAATAATTATAGTAGAAATATGATGAATAACAAAATCATAGCATTGGTGTATGTATGAGTACATCAGATGCGGAGAATATTGCAAAAATAATAACCTGTAAACTAATTATCACAATAGGATCTGGGTTGTAGGGAATTCGATACTGAGAGGGTAGAAAGAATGAAACATGAAAGCTATGAAAGGCATTACTCGTAAAGAAGACAAGTCAAAGAACGGGGACAGAGCGAATTAAAGAAGGGAGATGTCATATATGACAATATACGAGGCGATAAATAGAAAGAAAAGAGTGATGGAAATTGGGAAAATTACAGACATACATTCTTATGATTATTAGCATTAATTTTTATTATTATTTTTAGTTAATATCAATATTATTTTATATACTTGAAGATTGGATACAATAAAACGGGTATAAACATATAAGTTTATATTCAATTAATAATTTAAGTTATTTTTCTTAAAATTTATGAAGGGAGTACCATTATAATTAAAAAGGTTTAATTAATAAGGCAAATTTTTTTAAGGGAGTTGATAGGTTTCTGAGGGGAGTTTCAGTAAATATCCTGTTATTTTTTACAAAAGAAAAAATTTTTGATAAGATAAATGCATATGATAATACGATATCAGCTATTTTGAAAATGGCTGCCAAAACATTTTTATAACATTATACAATTGTGCGTTGAGCAGTCGTATTAATATAAGTCTATGGATTATCCAATTTATAAATACCTAATTAGTATGCTTTATTGGTTAATTGACTGGTTGTGAGAATTCCAGACCCGTGGTTTGGGTCTAAAAATCCCCTAAACCAAAAAGCCAGATTGATTTTTTAAAACAGCTCGATTAAGATTATAACCAAAATAATATTGTGCAAACCTGGTAATTTTGCTTATAGATGTAGAAAGGATTGGGCTTCTATTTGTCAAATCTTGAGATTTTACAATATTATTTGGCTAGAATCTTAATCCGGCCGTATTTAAAAATTGATCCAAATCGGTTTTTGACAACATTAACTAAGACCATAGACTTGGGGTTTAGATTAGTGTTGTTAAACGGCTAAGCTAATCAGCCGGTTTAGCCCTAAACTCAGCCAGTTTTTAAGCCGAAAATTCGCTTAGGCTCAAACCATTGCTCAAGACGATCGCTCAAGCCCAGTCGGCTAACTCAAGTAGGCTCAACCTGGCTCAGAATTTGACTCTAGCCAATTTTTGAGCCGAAATTTATTTATTTGCGATTAGTGTTGTTAATTGGGTTGTAAAATGGCTGAGCCAAGCCGGCTTAGCTTTAAACTCATCTAGTTTTTGAGTGAAAATTGACTCAGGCAACAAGCCAGCTTTTTGAGCCATATTAGTCGGCTAGCTCGAGTCGGCTCAAGCCGATCTTTGAGCCGTAATTTTATTTGCGATTAGTGTTGTTAATGGCTGAGCCAAGTCTACTTAGTCCTAAACTCAGATTTTTTTGAGTGGAAAATTGACTCCGGCTTTTGTTAGCTTTATTATTTAAATATATTATCATATATTTCGTTTATTTTGGCCATATAATAATTTAATTAAATATTTCAAGTAAAAATAATGTGAAGATAACTATAGTGACTATTTTTTATTTTTTTTAATTGGTTATCAAATTAAGTAAATTATAAGTAAAAATGGAAAAGATTTAACCAAGAATTTTAAAAAAAAATTAAACAATTTTTTAAATTGTGACTTTTCCAGTATTGAGTGTTATTTCCTTTCTATCACATTTTTATAAACAATAAAATAATATAAAAATTTTTTAGACATTAATTGAAAATATAAAGTAAATAAGACGAAGTAGCATTAAAGAAAAATTAATCTCTGATGTTTTTGTGTTTTTAGTATTTTCTTAAAATGTATAAATTATTTTAAAAACGAAAATATTATTCATAAAATTATTCATAAAATTATCCAAAACAAAGTACCAAACTGAAGTGGAATTTAAATATATTTATACTTGTAGTTGAAAATAAGCACGTGAGCTACCTAAGAGTTCTGGAGGCTACTTATGTGGCTCAACGAGAGGATTTTCCAATAGGATAAAAAAAAATATTATAAAGTAAAATCTTTGTTGATAATGAAGATAGGAATATAAATAATCAACTATAACAATTGAAAGATGGTGATTAGTTAAACCTAAAACAACATTAAAAAAGAGCTGATACAATTATTACTTATCTAGGGTACATCTTCACTGACATTTCATTATTTCCATTAAAAAAATTCAAAAAACTTTAAAAATAACGATTATGACAATTATCACTTATCTAGGGTACTTATTCACTGAAGTTTTATTTAAACATTTTAGCAATACTTAATTTAACCCATCTACTTCAAAAATTTAAAAAACTTTAAAAATAACGATTATGACAATTGTCACTTATCTATGGTACATCTTCACTGAAATTTTAATTTAGCATGTTTACAATCTATATTATTACCCACTTGCGTCAAAAAAATCAAAAACTTAAATAACGTTTATGATAATTGTCACTTCTCTATGGTACATCATCACTAATTTTTTAATTTAACATGTTATCAATACTTATTTTTGCCCATTTGCATCAAAAACTTTAAAAATAACGATTATGACAATTGTCACTTTTATATGGTACATCTTAATTGAAATTTTATTTAACATGTTAAAAATACATATTATTGCCCATTAGCGTCAAAAAAATCTAATGTTTAAAAATACCGATTAATATATTTGTCATTTTTCCAAGGAACATCTTCATTTAAATTTATAATTTAAAATTATTACAATATAAATATTATTTATACAATTTTTTGTCAAAAAATTTCAAAAATATTGAAGAATAACGAATATGACAATTGTCACATTAAAATGTTATCCTTCAAAAGATCATATAAAATAAAATAAAACAGTTTAAAATAAATATTTTTTAAAAAAAAACTATTTAGAAAAACCACCTCTTTTAATATACTTAAAAAAATAAATTTTATTTTTTTAATTAATTGTCAAATACCACCAAACCATTGTTATTACTTATCTAATAGATTGTTATACAGTCATATATCTTCAACTGCATTCCATAACTGGTTAATATAATTATGCCTATAGTTTATGCGCTGCCATTCTCATGCCTCCTAAAGCTGCTTTTATTATGATTTACTCTGCCTACATCTTACTCACCTTCAATATATATCCTGCATATTATCATTCTAAATTCTTAATATATGTCAAATCTTATCTCTTATTTGGAATTCTCCTATGTATTAATAAGATGGTTAACATATAAAAATTTTAAACATGATATGTGTCCCATATGCAATAAATTTTCAAACATAACCAAAGTAAGGATGTTTCTAATTCATGGTCCTCCATCGATTTCAAACACAGACATTTACTCAACTGCATTCCATAATAGTTCAACATAATTATGCCTACAGATATGCATTATCATTCTTATATGGTTTTTAAAATTTTTTGTTTATTAAAAAAAAATATGATAATGATTTATTAATCCTAATGTCTATGATACTCTTAAAACAACTAGACCCTGATCACTCTACTATTTCACAGTTTCCCATTGCAATATTTAATATGATTTACCCTATCCTCATCTTACTTTATTTATATAAATATATGTCTACCTTTAACACCTTTCCTACATCACACACCTTGCATAAGTTATCATTCCAATCTTTTAAACATATGTCAAATTTTATCTATCATTTTAATCACCCTGAATTCTATGTATTAATTAGAGTGTTTGCAAATAAAATTAAAATGCATGAAAGATGCCCCTTATGCAATAAATCTACAAATATTACCAAAGCTAGAAAGTTTCAAATCTATGGTCCCCCATCCTCCAGATGTCGAGGTTCAGGTCTACCAAGTATAACACACACAGATTCTCCTCCATTCAGTCTATTAAATCTAGCCAGCCCCTCTCCTATTGGTGCTACTGATTTGTCTCCCAGTCAAGAAACTCCCAACCAGTGTTGTTAAACGCTACTTTTAAAAATAGCGCGCTATCGCTATCGTTTTCAAATAAGTAGCGCGCTATTAGCTACTTTTTATGCTATTTTGATGTTTTTTAAAATTCTTTTTACATAACTTTATTTCCACAAATAAAATATTGGTATAAAAACATGACTATAATTTGTTACACACATATATATATATATATAATTTATTTAATATTGCACTTTATAATAATAACATTTTGTACTGTCATCCCCAAGTCTAGAGCAACGATCAGAAAGTATAAGCTTGCCATACTAAATAATCGTTCAGCACTAGCATTTGAGGGCAACGCAGATTAAATTTAATAAACACACTTTTTATATGAAAAAAATCATCGAAGATACTTAAATGAGTATTTTTAGATTTAAAAAAATAATCTAGAGGTTCAATAATATTACTATTATTTATTTTAAAAAAAATCGTCTATGGAAGGCCGAGGTTTCGATCTTGCTATAGTATTAGTATCGTGGTTAGGCATGGCATTTTTTAATGTTACCATCAGCCTATCAAGTTGCCATTTAGATTCAGTCAAATTAATGTATAGCCAATATAACTTGAAACTAGGATGACGATAGCAGCTATTACATTATCATCATCATACAGATCTGGAAATCTAATTTATATAAAGTGATTGTATTAATTATAAAATAAGAAAAATACCTATTTAATCTTCAAAATTTAAATTTATCTGAGATTTAGATTCATTTATAAAATAGCATTAAATTATGTTAAATAAAGATTTTAAAAATATAATTATTATACACAAGGTAATTAATAATATATTAATTTTTAATTTTGTATTAATATTATATATTAATATTATAGATTGAATTGTAAATTAAGCCAATTTAAATTATGGCTAATCAAGCAATAAATCATTCATTTTATATAATTGTATAATAGAAAATAAAAATAAAGTTTTGACCTTTTCTTAATGCCTTTTAGCACAGACTCTACCAGTGGTTGGCAAAATTTTCTTGCATCGAAACCGCTATCCAGTAGTAATTTTTTCTTCAAGATTAAAGTATTTTTTGAATTTTGGGAAAGGATAATATATATTTTTCTCATTTTCCAAAGAAACTTCACTATCTTCAACAATCTCACACATTTTTAATAACTAGATTTATAATGCTAACCTGATTTATAATGTATATTTTTAAATATAAATTTCAAAATTAAATAAAATAAAAGGATTATAATTTTTGATTTAATAAAAAATATATTTTAATAATTTTTAGTTCTAAATTAGTAGCGAGCTACCGCTAGGGCTATTTTCTAAAAAAAGTAGCCAGCTAAAGCTACCGCTACTGAAAAAAGTAGCGCGCTATTTTAACAACACTGCTCCCAACATACAATCATGGGCCAATGATTTTTTATCTCTACCTAACTTTCCTACCATATCCCGCATACCACGAGGTGCTCGCAACTCTTTTGCAGACTCCTTCAACAAGTTAATCCTATTTACTGTAAACAATCCGGGAAACCTATCCAATTGGAAAAACTTACTCAGTTTTACCAATTTCATCCTTAAAATCCCTGATAATAAAAATATTCTATTATCCAAACATATTAAATCATCAATATCCCTGTTCAACCCGGATTCCAAACAAACCCCTACACCCCGTACCCATCCATCCAATTCACCCTCCATTGCCCATAGGGCTAAAATAGTTTTAAACAAAATAAACAGCCTTAATATAAACTCAGTCCTCCTGGCTATGACCTCTGAAGACTCCTTAGCTCCTAACATGAGTCTACCTTAGAAGCTTTGCTTCTAAAACACCCTATAAGTGATTCAGAATTTGCCTTCTGAAGCCAAATTGATCATATAGCTCCCGAAATCATCATTGATGAGACTATCAAAGCTGTTAGATCTTTTAAAAGAGACTCTTCCGGAGGTCTTGATGGAATTCGCGCTATTATCAAGCAAGACATTTTAAAACCCAACATTTCGTGTAGAGCCCTCTTACAGAATCTTACCAGGTTACTAAATATAATTCTTAATGGACCCCTTCCATCACCTATCATATCTATTCTCTTTGGTGCCCGCCTTATAGCCCTCAAAAAAAGGATGGAGGTATTCGCCCAATTGCTGTTGGGTCTTTCTTCCGAAGGACCGCCTCTAATATTGCTTCACGAATAAAAGAATCCCTTTCTTCATTCTTGTCGCCACTTCAACTTAGGTTTGGTGTTCCTAGAGGCTCTGAAATTCCCGCTCACCTTGCTTGTTTAACTATAGCTAACTGTATTATACCTGATGACGTTGTCCTAAAACTGGATTTCAACAATGCATTTAATCCAATAAAACGCCAACACTTCGTTCCTCTATTTTGCAACCAATACCCCGAATATTCTACTTACATCCTCCACAGCTATTCGAACCATTTTTTTTTAAAATTCAATAATAATATAATCGTATCTCAAGAGGGAATTCAGCAAGGTGACCTCTTAGGCCCAGCCCTCTTTTGCATCGGGATCCACAAGATAATCCAGGAAATTCAAGCTAAATCTAACCTTATCTTAAATTCCTGGTGACGGCATTCTCTCGGGCAACCTCTCCTCAATTATGTCCATTCCCCCCATCATTGAGAATCTCTTTCATATAACAGGACTATCTCTTAACCTCCCCAAATGTGAGATTTGTTTCCTAAATCCCACTTCTATCCCTTCAAACATGGCATATCACGTCATCAACATAGACGAGATGACTCACCTTGGATCACCCATAGGAGGTGGAAAAGCCATCGAGACATTTTTAAACAAATCCCTTAACAATTTATCCAAATTAAATACATTATTTAATTACCTCCCAGCCCATCAATCTTTTTTTTAATAAAAAATTATTTCAACGTACCTAAAATCCTTTACGCCCTGAGATACTCTCCGATCTTTAAATGCCGTGACTTGCTTGTTTCTCATGAAACCCAAATTAAGGGTCTCCTTGAAAACATTAAACCTTAAATTTTCCAATTCATCTTGGCTTCAGGCCACCCTTCTCCCAGGAGGTCTGATGGTATTGGTATCCGATCCCCGATACAACTTTCCCTCTCAGCCTTTATCTCATAGACACTGACCTCTCACAGGCCTTCACCTTCTGGGACAGCAATTGCTCACCCACCCTTTGTCGTCCGGCTTCCAGCATTCAGAAAGACTGGGATGCTCCTCTGATCGCCCGTTCCGTTGAATACCTTATTTCGAACAGGCCCTTTGAGGACAATCCCAATAATTTAGTACTATATGCAAGCTCAGGTTAAGAATAGCTCGAAGCCATCCCCAGTTCTAATCTTGACTTCCTCTTGACTGGAGAACAGCTACGCATTTCCATAGCCCTACGCCTTGACTGTAACGACGTGATTCCCTCCATTCGCATCGACTGTGGCCATTCTATCGAATCGAAAGCTCACCATCCGTTGCACCGAGGGTTCTCCCATAGACGACAACCGCGTCATAAATCTATTAACAACATCCTCCTAGCTGCTCTTAAAAAAGTTAATATTCCACCCACCCTTGAACCAGTGGGCCTCTCAAATGAAAGGCATATCTCTCATTCCCTGGACTTATGGCCTCCCCCTAGCTTGGGACTATACCTGTGTCCTGCCAAGTCCAACCTCTCATTTTCTGACATCGAAAAGGCCGAAATCCTAAAAAACAAATAAGCTTGCCTCACTAATCCGTGTTTATCTCAATCGTTACCAATACCCTAGGCATGTTCGAAAGTGATGCTCTCAATTTCATCAAAACTATAGGGGAAAAAAATGAGGCAGATCTCAGGGGATCCCAATGAAGGATTTTACCTTCGCTAGCAGATTTCCCTGGAAATCTGCCGGTCCAATTTTTTAAGCATTTACTCTTCTCTAGGGTGATTTGTACCCTTTTTTAAAAAATTTTATTATTATTTTTTTATCTCATTTCTCTTTTATACATACATATTTTTTAATTTATTTTTAATATATTATTAGTTTTTTTATATATATAATTATAGTTCGTAAATGAAAAATTTGTGAAATTTGTTATTTAAATAAAGTATCTTACCCTTTAAAAAAAAATAAATATTTTTTACAAAAATGGTAAAAAAAAACTATAAAAGATCACAATCCTCAAAAATGATTTATTTACAAACAAGATTTAAAATTCTTATCAAATTAAAATATGTTCAAAAATCTTTTTGAACTTCAAAAAATAATTTTTGCTTAAAATTTTGGGTGTGAAAATCACTAATAAATTGTAACATAAATAATATTACAATATCAGCATATCATTTTTTTTATTAAAAAAACATCAAATAAATAAATTCATTTTCTGTTTAAAAAAAAATTTAAAAAACAAAAAAATAAAAATATTATTAAAAAATATAAATGAGGGAACTTTGCATGGTACACTAATTCTAGATTTTTTATACTCTTTTAAAATATTTAAATAATTAAATTTAGATAACAAATAGACTCGAAACAACTCCTGAGCCGGCTTGAAACTAAACCAATTTTTCGGCTCAGACTACTAGTTTAGATACGAGGTCTATACCCGTAATTTAGACCCAGAGCAAAACCCCATTTATTTTTAGTTGTAATCTAAAAGCTAATCAAAAGATATCAATTAGTAGAAAAGCGTTCCCTCTCGATGGGCTAATCTAAGGCTTGAGGAGTGAGGCATATTTTTATCAACACAAAATAATAATATGGGTATCAAATAAAAGATGTTTTAATTTGCCATATATTATAGTCATGTAGAGCTATTATATTTATAGCCCAGGATAATGACTTTCAGGGTGGAGTGAGCCACCCCGCTCAATTTTGTAATAGTATTTCCGGCAAGAGGAAAAGTTCTTTTCTAAGTCAGTCAAGTTGTTTTTTGACATAGAAAGTCTTTCGCCATCTTAGCTAAATGAGGAAATCGATCTGCATTCCCTCTCCACTAATCTAGCAAGTTTGTTTTCTATGGCACTACTGGCTCAAGATGATAGGTCATTATTTGATTGTTACTATCATCATTTAATGATACTTTTCTAAAGAGATAAATTTAGAATAAATAAAAATTATCGAATATATAATTTATATTAATTCTATAAAAATGTATTATATTACAAATGTACTTTCTTTTCAATCCCTGCAATAATGAAATAGTTTTAGAAGGATTGTCATTATAAATGAATAAGTACTCATCAAATGGCTCCATGATGATGGCGAAAAATTTCTAATGAGAAAATGTGACAAAATAAAATAAATAACATACTTTGAGACGTATTATAACTATACAAAGTCGAACAATATATGCATTTTTTTCTAGACTTTTTCGTCGTGTACGAAGCTACATTCACATTATTAAATAATAAGACAAAGACAAACCTCCTTTTGATTTTCTGAATTGGACAATGTCACTTTATGGTAAAATATTAAGGGTAAAAAATAAATTAATATTTAGTAGCAGTGCCACTAAGGGGAGGGGAGGAGGGTATTTTTTAAGAACGATTTTATTCTAAAAATAATTTTTTAGGCAAAATAATATATATACTTTTAATAAAACTACCTTTTTTTATTTTGTTGATTTATTAATTATTATTTTTAGTTATTTATTTATAAATGAAAAAATTTTAAAAAAAAATTTTTCATTTAATTAAACATTCAGTTCCGCTAGGCCTCTCCCCTCTGTAAAATATTATTTTATTAGTAATAATTTTTGTTATTATTAGTAATAATTTTTGTTATGTTTCTAAACTATTTTTTCCCCTTCTCAACTCATTTTCTTCCATTATTTTCAATAAGTAAGGTAAGAAAGATTATTACTTATTGTTGCCTCCTAGATGCCAAACGATTTATAATTTTTATATATTTTATTTCATATGGTGTATAATATTTTGATTTCCTTAAAAATTTACTTTTTAATTAACTTGAATATTTCTAAAACAAATTTTCGGATTCGGATCTTTGAAAAATAAAATTCTAAGTATATAACCCTTTCTTTCTTTCCTTTCTAACTAGCCTTGAGAAAAAAATGGCAAAAGGTTAGGACTAGATAGACATCATAATGGGTTATAATCAGTAGCTTAGACAGGATTTATCCATGGGGGGGGGGGGGGGGTTAAAAAAATTTTGGGGGGCTTCGCCCCCAACCCTTATTTTAAAATTTAAGCAATATTATGTGATTTATTAGTGTCTAACCACTATAGTAGCCAGCATAAATACAATAAATATTAGTAGCAGAATTTTGGCCAAATGTATGATTAATAAGCGACTGAAAGCATTATTCTAAAAATTTTATCAATGTTTAGTCAATTATAAAGTAATTCATCCAGTATAGAAAGAAAAAAAATAATTATTTTAATTAAATTTAAGAGAATTTCATTATAAATTTTATTTAGTATTAAAATACTTTAGTATAAATTAGTGATCTGCATAGGACCTAATTTCTCAAGCCCGGCCTGCCCGAAAATTTTTTTAAAAGATTTTGCCGGCTCGGCCCGAACCCGAAATTTTTTTTAAAAAAAATTACCAGCCCGGCCGGACCCGAATTTATTTAAATATAGAAATTAATTTTTTAATTGCTCAAAATAAAAGATATATGTTATATGACGTTTAGTTTCTATAAATAAAATCAAATATTTTTATTTAGCATAAAAAATACAACATAAAATTTATAAATTTAAGATATATTTGAAAAATTTCGGGCCGGGTGGAGTCGTGCCCTACTTTTGCAGATCTCTAGTATAAATAACATCTCTTTATTTAACTATGCATTTATTTTAATGATAATATACAATAAAATAAATTTCAAAATCTAGAAATATTTTACAGATTATTATATTAAAAATTTATTGTAAATAACTATATTTAAAAAAAATATAATTCAATAAAATATAAGTAATTCTTGTACGATATTTAAAAAAAATAATTTAACAATTATAATTAATACAAATGAATCAAAATGAAATATAAATAATTCTTATTGTAAATGCAATACTTTTATTAAAAATAGTATAATATAAAAAATATATAAATATTATGACTAATTCATTATAATTAAGTTTTGCATATAAAATTTTATGACTAAGAACATTTTATAATCATATAGCAATTTTATGATTTGAATTGATAAAGAGAGGTCTACTTTTCTCTGAGATTTGGCTAATTCATCTAGAATCAGATTTTTATCTAGAATAATCTCCTTATAAATATTAATAGGGCTAATCCATTTAAACAGTTTTCACTGGTGCTATTTCTTAAATAAGTTTTTAATCTTTTCAAAGTTGAAAAAGACCTTTCATTAGTGCAAGTAGGGGAGACTGGGGTTAGGTGAACCGATTTTTACAAAATTGTTTATAGCTCCTGGGTTTTTTTAGATAATATAAAAAGCAATATATGATTGGATACCTAAAACTATACTCTATAAAGGTGCCTTATAAAAAAATTCTAGAATATAATCATTTTTTTTAAATTTTATTTTTTGTAAAAGTCGTAAATTTGCCCAACAAGCCCCAATAGCGGGGTGAGGCAAACCACTTCAAGGGGCTTCCTAAACCAATGGTTTTTTTAGGCCATAATAAATTGAAATGTATTTTTATTTATTAATAATGATACATATACTATAATTTTATTCTTTTATTGTTAAAAATATCATAATACATATAAATCTGAAGCTAATTATATATAAAAATTGAAACTTAATTTTGGTTAATTTAATACACATTTTGGACATATAAAAAATTTATCAAAATTAGCAAATGTACCATGTGCCCATTCGTGGCACAT
The DNA here is from genome assembly GCF_954871325.1 of Gordionus sp. m RMFG-2023. Taxonomy (NCBI): domain Eukaryota; kingdom Metazoa; phylum Nematomorpha; class Gordioida; order Chordodea; family Parachordodidae; genus Gordionus; species Gordionus sp. m RMFG-2023. The sequence continues at coordinate 25,268,104 of NC_088775.1, forward strand.
TCTGCACTGGTACCACTCACAATTATGATGTTTGATATATTCCAGCTTACAACAAACACAAATATCTTTGTGAATAATTTTTTTCACTATTTTTCTCTTGTTAATATTTTCTTTTCTTTCTCAATTAATTTCTTTTTATAAGGAGATGATGTAAATATCTCTGCTCTCCTTTTAACTCTCTTGACTCTTTCCTTTTTGGGATGAGGCAAGGATATTGATAAATTGCACGATGGTCCAGGAATATTATCTAAATGAACATAAGACGTAGATGGAGTATCATTACATATATCTAAGTTTCTATCCATGTTGTAAATTGCCATACATTCTAATTTATGTTCATCTAATATTCCTAAATAAAATGTAAACATTTACTTAACAAATCATTTAATAAACTTTTATATAAATCAAAAAAGTATAGAACATTTTCTTCATTAAATCCAGTTGCCCTAGCCATACTTGTAGCTTCAGAGGATCTTAAGGAGAGAGTAGGATTTCTTGACATAAATCCTAAATACCAGTCATGGCCAGCCATTGAATTGTCCTTTTAAGATTTAGGAAATTTTTTCTTCATATTTACTGCCATTTGGTAGGCTTTTTTATCTAAAAAACAATATAAAATAATTAAGAATAAACTATACCTTTTTAATTGAAAGGCCATAAAAAATTTGGCTAGATTGAATCAGATATTTAGTTATATCTCCCTCTTCTTCTTCTGTGAATATCCTCTTTTTATTATTTTGTCCTACACTAGTAAGTATGCCACTTTCTTGATATCTCTTATAATATCTCATAAAGTTTAATCTAGGAATACCTAAAATAAAAATGTCAAGTAAAATATATAATTATTTAATTATAAGTTTAACATTTAAGAACATAAAATTTAAAAATGATAATCTCTTTACCATTACCATTTAGATTTTATTAGCATATTCTCTATTATTAAATATTGCTAAAATTTGATTTTAATGTTTAAGAATTACATAAAATTAATACAATAATACTATACTTCATCTAAATTGTAATCAATCTAAAATATAAGATCATTTATAAATTACATTTAATAAAAATATTTACATAATTTCTATCATTAAATATTGCTAAAAATTGATTTTATTGTTTAAGAATTACATCAAATTAATACAATAATACTATATTTCATCTAAATTGTAATCAATCTAAAATATAAGATCATTTATAAATTACATTTAATAAAAATATTTACATAATTTCTATTATTAAATATTGCTAAAAATTGATTATATTGTTTAAAAATTACATAAAATTATTGTGATTATATCTTAAAAATATGATAGATAATGTAGATAAATTTACCTGTAAGTTGACTAGTCTTCCTTGTTGATTTACAATTTTCATATACCCTAATAGCCTAATTACAATTATAATATTAATTCATTAAATTTTTATATACTTCTAAATAATTATCAATATTAAATGATTCTCCTATATTAATTTTTTTGGATTTATATTTTCGCACCATATCGAATAATGTAATAATTGCTAAAAAAAATTATTGAAATGGATTGACATGTATTGTTTAGCAAGCCCCGCTAGCTCTAAATTTACTAATCATGATTGAAATACTATATAGGCATAATAAATATTCATAAAACTTTCCCAAATTATAAAAGAGTGTTTAAACTTTGCTATAAAATTTAATTTATATATAAATGAATATATATTTTAATAAAAATTAAAATTCTGTCTTGTAAAAATCTTTAGAAAATTTCATCAAAATTTTATTTCTTAAATAAAATTTTTAATAATTAATCATTTCAAAAGATTTTTTGTCTATAGATGTAAACTAATAAAATCTATATTAGGATAAAATTTTAACCTTCTAGTATTTATAATTTTAAAATAATATTAAATGGTTTGCCAAGCCCCACGGTTTACCTAACCCCAGTCTCCCCTACTAATCGGTTAAGTAGCTAAAATAAAAACCAATGTTTTGATATTAGGCAGGGAATCTAAAATGGAATTACACATGAAAAGGGTCTGCAAAGCCTTTTTTGGTCTTAAAGAGCTATTCTATCAAGATTTTTATACCAAAATTTGACATCACACTTGATAAATCATCAGAATAAAACTCTGAGATTTTCTTAATATCCTCTCGCGTTTCAAGTGTAATCAACAATTCAGACTCAATCGACAGAAGAAATTAAAGCTTTTTAAAATAAAATTGTGACTAATAAATCTTTCCTTTAATTGAAATAAAAATGTATCAATAAGGGGAATAAAAATATTTAATTTATAAAAATCCTCAATCGTAATGTAAACTACTCTAGGTTTAAAAATTTCAATCTCAAACATATGAGGGATCTCCTTTACTTTCTCGTATATTTCATGAAATTTTTCATCTACATTATCTCTGATATTTGTTAATATTTCAAAAATATCCTTTGCCCTCATCATAACCTCCTTCAAATCCATATCAATTTTTAGTAGCATTTTGCTAAAATCCTATGTATAATTAAATAAAAAATATACACATTTAATTGATATTAAAAATTGTGGCTCCTAATAGCTTGCAAAATATTTTCAGCATCTGCGGACTTTTTTTGCTAAATATGTAAGATTCGAGCACTGCAAAAATAACTTCAAATATTTCGATGAAAAGTCTCACTGATTTTTGTCTTTCAATAAATCTAGTTGGACAAAATCTTTAATCTTTTTAGTTTTTTTTGATTATGTAAATCAATATCATCAAACGTTCAGATAAAAAGCTGCCTATTCGGGTGGTGTGAAAAAGGCACAAACCGATGATATTGTTTCTAAATTTTGAAAAATATATTAGAATTATATAAAAATATCTATAATACATAATAAAATCTAATAAGTTACAATTAAATTAAAATATTTTTACGTAATAGTTCGGATGTCTCGAATTTTGCTGCCTCAGATATCATATTTAGGTAATGTGAACTACAGTGAACATATAGAGTTGTGCTAAGCTCTCTTTTAACTGCGCCCCTTTAACGTGACCACTCATCGAGGGAGCTCCATCATATCCTTGGCCTCTCATTAGATTTATATTTAAATCTAGGTCTTGAAGGGATGCTAAAATTTCTTTCACTATCGTCTATGATTTAGTGGTGTCATGTAAGTCAATAAATAAAGAGTTCCTTCATTTTGAAATCACCTGATTCCATATAATTGCTCTATGTTACTAATAGAAATTTCTTTTAATATGAACCTATTGCATATGGCTATGATTTCATTTTGAATACTTGGACTAAGGTAGGTGGCATTTTTAGCATAGCTTTCAAAACCTTTATATAGTCATCCTTATTAATGCATAAAAGTTTCAACAATACCTTGAAATTCCCTTCATTATGAGAAGAGTATGTAAGTGTTAAGGGGCCAGTAGATATTCTATGAGCTCTTAATGCCAAACCCTGCCTCCCTAACCAAATGATTGCATTAATTATTATAATTATTCTTGCTCAGTAGGTTGTAACAATATCAATTGTTTTTTTATTCAATACATAGATATTGATATCTTTTGATTCATAGAAGTGGCTTCACAAGAATTGAGATGATATTTATTTTGTTGATGATAATTAAAATTTTCAAGAGCATTTTTTGATCACTTTACCAATGTTCTGAGTTTTTGTAACCCGTTTCCAGCATATCTTGGTGAAAATATAACGCATACTTTACAAAAAGCTCCATTTTCATTAGCTGAGTAAAAAAAATTTTTTTAATTAAATAAACAATTTTGTTAAGGGGGGTTCAACCCCCCTCCCCTCCTCCTCTACCCTTGTCTACGCCACTGGTTACAATACAACTTACAAGTCTCAGTGCGATTTTTATCCAAAATTCTAAATAAAATAAATATATTAAGTATCGGAGGCTCTAAAAAGAGCTTTTTAATAATGAATATGTACCTAAAAAACAAGAGTGATTGTGTTATGAGAGATTTCCTATTGGATGAGGGGGTACAGGTTAAACCGTCGGGTCTAAGGCCATCCTGTAATGAAGGTTGGTTGTTTCGAGGATGTTGGGTATTTTTGCCTTATAAGCATTATGGGTGATTTTATTAATTGCTTTATGCCGGAGATGGCGACCTTGGCTGCGGGTACAGTTTAGGCCGTGTCGGGCGATGAATGGGTAAGTTGCGTGGCAAGTGTGTGGCTGTGTAAGCGAGCATCCAAGTCTAAATCCTATAGTAACTCTCAGTTGGTCATTGGTTAACAGATTATCTAAAGTTTGGCTTGGAAGTGCTTTGAGCCATTCATGCCCGCCATATTTATCGTTGGATTGTAATAGTTGTATATCGTTACTATCGGTAGGATTAAGGCTATTTTGTAATTTCTTTATTAGGGGTTTGATGATAGATTATTAGAGATTTCGGTTGGAAATATATAACCGTCTGGGGTAAGTAAATTCCATCTTTCAATTGCTGCTATTAGAAGATCATTATTGGGAGTTATGAATGATGAGATCGCAGAATTAAGAGATAGACGATTTGAAATAAATAGAGATAGGGAAAGTAATTCTAATGGAATCAAGTCGATGCTACCTAGTTTAGCGGGTAATTGGGCTAAGTGCCAATTAAAGTCTGATAATGAAATGTTGAGGAACCTTTCTATAAAGGTTTTGTTAATATTGTGTTGAATGAAAAACTTTGAGAAGGTGAATGAGGAGGATGAGTGGAAGAGATGCGAGATTTTAGGTAGATATAAACACTTTTTTAGTGAGTAAAACAGCTGGTACGATGGAATATGGTTGATAAACTTTCCCAAGTTTTGATTCTCAGAAAAAGTTTTATCGATAGTTTTTTCGGATATATTATTATTAAGTAATGGGGAGCCCAAGAGTTGAGTTGAATATCTATTTTATTTTTTCGTAATAGTGTAATCTTTAAATAAATCATAGGGAATCTCGGGGTTGAGGGAGCATATTTCTGTATCGTGCATTCTGCTTGTGGTTAAGGGCTATGCTTAATTGATGTGAATTACCGCAAAGCGTTCCATCATCTAGGTACCATAGGTTAAGGTTAGGGTAAAAATCGAATTTAAGATCTTTCATAATATTGTGCATAGCTAAGCAGAAAAGAATAAGGCCGAGGGGGTCGCCCTTTTGTACTCCCTCTTCGGAATATATAACACTACCATTAAAAATGAGGGGAGTTCTATTGTTATAGCAGATTTCTACGAAACGCGAGTATTGGAGAAAATTATTGTAAAAAGATTCGAGTGCCGAGGAACGTGAAATTGTATTGAAGGCATTCTTAAAATCGATTTTGCATAAAAGAAGTTTATTGGTGGATTTTGGAGGTAGATTCGTAGGCAGTGAGAGGTGATATCTACGCCTCCTTTAGTTCCGCATCCTAATTGGTATTTGCCAAACAGAGACTGAGTATCAGATTTTATTTTTTTTGCAATAATTTTAGCTATCAGGCGTCTTTTTGGGCGGATGCCTCCATTAGGTTTTTCGAAAGCAATCAAGTTAGCTCCAAATATAATTTGATGAGCTAATGTGGGAATATCTTTAGTAGTTATATTATTAAGGAAGGTGGTAAGTGAGTTAAAAAAATTATTGGAATTGTGAGATTTTCGAAATGTTTGGAAGTAAGATGGTTTAAAGCCATCAGGGCCTGCTGAAAATTTCTTAAATTCACTTATAGTTTCGCAAATATCTAGGTTTATATTTATAAAAGGGGGGGGGGGGTATTGAGCGTTGGGTTTGGTATGCTAGAGTAAGAGACTAGTGGGTGAAGGGATTTTAGGTTGTCAAGGTCGTTAAATGGGAGGTTTGTTTGTAAAGAGATTAATTTTTGTGCACTGTATATGTCGCCTTCATTTATTTCTTTGGATATTTTGTTGCAGATATTACGAAACTTTCATTAGAATTATTGGGATTTTTAATGTATTCTAATTGTGTTAAATTTTCTAAATTTTTGAGTCTGTCTTTTATTAAGTTAGGTAGTGATATAGATTTGTTATCTTTGGGATTGAGAGGCATTTGAAAAGGAATCATTCCCTTTCAGTGAAGAGATTATTCCAATGATTTAAATTTGACAAATCTATGTTAATATTATCAAATAATTTAGTAAGGTGGTCAGTGATCTGGTAAATAACACTAGATGGGATGTGTTTTATTGTTGGTATTTTTTTAATAAAAGAAAAATTCTTCAAGTGATTCGTTATTTACATGTATATGTTTGGTATTAATTGGGGGTTCTATTGGTTTTGGGCAAAGTGTATTAGAACCTAAGCAAGGGAGGGCTTGAGGGCCATGTTTGTATAGATGGTCATCTTTTTTTATATTAATAAGTTTATGACATGCTTATTATGAGAAGATGGTTTAATATCTGAGAAGTTTGTTAATTTGAGTCTAAGACAAAAACATGGTAATAGGAAGAAAAAAACCCCGGGAAAAATCCCCCTGAAAAAAACCCCCGGAAAATAAACCACCAGGAAAATAAAACCCCGGAAAAAAACCCTCGGATTTTTTTTCCATATTTAATTTGTCACAAGAAGCAATTCTCAATTCCAAACACGTCGAATTAAGCCTCGATTTCCTCCGGAAACTTGGAACGTGAATAAGAGCACTCTATCCGACGAATAACGCACAAATAATCAATGCGAAGGTTGGAATCATCGTTTTTCTAATCTGTTTATGAATAAACACCCATCAATCTGGGTATTTATTTTAAAAAATGGAATGCGAGGTGGTTATCGATGAAATTTGAACGATGGCTTGTAGATAGTTAAAAAATCGCAGTTATAATACCCAGATTCGGTTAAAGAAATTTTAAAAGGAATACCGTGTGAGAGCGATTTCCTTCAATATTCGATGTCAATCAATATAATTATTATTCTTTGTATATATCTTGATTTATCAATAAAATAAATATATTTTATTACAAAATTTTGTCAAATTTAGTCTACTTAATAATGTAATTAAAAGATTGATATTGTATATATTACTATAGCAAATAATCTTTACGAAAATAATAAATACATAGGTTATTTTACTGGGGTTTTCCCCGTATTAATTTGAACTTCAGCATCTTGTTTAAGCTTTTTTAATGGAAGGGTATATGAGTAATCTTTAAATAATGAATTAGGGCCTAAAGAAATTTACTGATTAATATATTATATTTTTATCTAAAATACTAATTAATCAATACATTATAAATATGTATGAGCATATCCCTTATAATTCAAATAAAAATATACCTATATTATTAGGTAGTGTTTATAAACAACTCGTTTTGAGCCGATAAACGGCTAACTCAATATTTCATCAAAATAAATATTACGCAAGTCTGAAGAACTTGCTCATAGAAGGAACAAAGGTTTAGAAATATATTATCAAAATCTCGAGGCTTAAGCAATATTTTTCTGGCTAAAATATTGAGTTAGCCGTTTTGAAAAATCGGCTCAAAATGAGTCGTTTAACAACACTATTATTAGGTCTTAAGTAAATTCTATAAATATGAAAAAAAAAATCCAGGGGTTTATTTTCCGGGAGTTTTTTTCTGGGGGTTTTAATTCCTGGGGGCTTTTTTCCGGGGGTATATTTTCCTGGAGGTATTTTTTCCGGCGGTTTTTTCCAGGGGTTTTTTTCCGGGATTCCATTGGAGTAGGTTATTTGCTGGTATGTTGGTATATAAGGGTTTTGTTGTAGATGGGATCAGAATATTAATTAAGTATAGTGTTTGTAAATGTATTTTTATTTTTTTTCAAGATAATGTGTTGTTAGTAGTTTCAATTGAAAGTGAGCTTGTTATAAACTCTGAAGTTATAGGAGGTGGTATAGGAAAAATTATTTTTCATTCCTTGGATATTGATGTTAAGATGTTACTGTTAATTGTATAAATTACCTTTATATAAATATTATCTAAATGGTCTGGCTAATAATTATAGATAAATTTAGGGTAACTAATAGTGCGCACAAATTGAACGTTGCAACGCAGCGTTTCAAAACTCATACATAAAAACTTAAACGCAGCCTTGTTTAAATTAATGCGTTAAATTTAATTTTAATATGAAACCTTTAAATTTAAAACAAAAAAAATTACTTGCCTTATATTTCCTTAAAAAAATAAAGAAAGGAAGAGGAGCAAGACATCTCAAATATATGTTAAAAGAAATCTTTTTTCTGATTATATTAATAATAAAGGCGATTTAACACATTCTCAATTTTATAATTATACAAGATGAGGTAAAATAAATTTAATTCATTATTAATTATTTATATAATAGGTATTTATGGTGTATATTTTACACAACTTGCTTATAGCTCAAGGATTTCAAAATCCTGTATAACTTATATTGTGAAATCAGTGTGCACAGCAATTTGGAATGCTGCTGTACATATTCACATGCCTAGGCCTAATAAAAATGATTGGGAAATCCAAATCATTCCTAATCTCATCTAATTTTATTAAAAATTCATTTTAAAAATTACTTATAATATATATTTATTTTTATTTATCAATTTTATATATTTTTATATACTTGTTTTAATATTTTAGTGTTTTATCTTTTTTTTAAATATTATATTGTCAAATTTGATTTTTCATTTAATAAAATATAAATGTTTGTATACATAAATATTGTATTAAAGTTCTCATTATTTACTTTTCATACAATAAACATATATTTATATAATTTCACTCTGACTGAATTAATTTAGGGCTAGACAATATAAGTAAATTAATTAAAATCCTTTATACCTCAAAATATTAAAAAATTCTATATGAGTAATAATATTCCTTGGTCACAAATTATAAATCTATAATGCTTGAATTTTAAGCTATAAAGGCTTAATTACTAATATTCCATAGTTATTTAAGACTAATACAAGATTTTCATGTGAACATAGCCGTGGAATCAAAATAAAATAATTTTTTTTAAATCTTATGCCAAGCTCAACAAATTGCTATTAAAATTAATAAAAAACCATTAAATCAATGGGAGAGAAATGTAAGGGGGGGGGGGGGGGTATTTCTAGGAACAATTTTATTCTAAAAAAAATTTTCAGGTAAAATAATATATATTCTTTTAATAAAACTTCCTTTTTTAAAATATTTTTGAAGTTTAGTTTATTAATTATTATTTTTTAGTTATTTATAAGTAGTAAAAACATTTTAAAAAAATATTTTTATTCAATTCAAATTTCAGCCTGGCAAGGCATCTCCCCTCTGTCAAAATATTATTAAATTTAGTTGCTGAGGTTTAGATAAAGCATTTATGGTTTTCAAAAGATAATTGTCGATATTAAAACTAAGAAATTTTGTAAAGTTGTATGTGGTGTTGTTAAATGGTTCGTTTTGAGCCGATTTTTTAAAACGGCTAACTCAATATTTTAGCCAGTAAATATTGCCTAAGCCTCGAGATTTTGCTAATAGATGTCCAAACCGTTGTTCCTTTTACAAACAAAATCTTAAGGCTTGTGTAATATTATTATGGATGAAATATTGAGTAAGCCGTTTTTAAAAATCGGCTCAAAACGAGCCGTTTAACAACACTAGTTGTAGATTTCCTGTAAACTACACAAAAGTTTTGAAGAGGGTTAAGAATATACAAACCATAATAATTATATATGTAAATTTAACATAGTTTGAAGACAAAAAATGACTATGTCAAACAGATCGGGCTACTAGACTCCGATCAAAAGCACGAATGCCCCAATTTAAACAAGTATTGGTTAGGGGATTAATGTAATAAAATAATAAACAAAGCTTTAATTTATAATTAGAGTGTATAATAAGATTTAAAGATTAGTTATTTATTTTTTCTATTCTATAGATATTTAAATGCAAAATATATAAATTTTGATAATCTGGAAGTATTCAATTGACATTTAGAAAAAAATATATCCTGCGTCTATTACGTTGCTTTCGGCAAAAATGTTTTACCACTTTCAATTTTTTTCATGTTTTTGAAAATCATATTTCGTCTGCCTTTTTATTTCAACCTTTTAAAATATAACCCAATAATAATTTAAATGTTATTCAGAAAAGCAACTGAAAAAATATCTGGCAGAAAAATTTAATTAAATTTAAATATTCGTTGTTCAACTCTCAAACACATCAAGGTCTACGAACGCTATACTTTTTAGATGAGGCCTTATATGTCATTAAATATAAATCTATAATACGACTTTAAAATAGTCAGAGGCCAGTCCTGACCGATGGGGTACGATTAAAAAGGAGATATAATAATTTCGTCCAAGGACAAAACATTCTCTCAAGAAAAAATTAAATACTTGGAATTTCTTATCTTAAAACTAATTTCTAAATTAATTCTGTATGTGTCTTTGTCGCCTGTTAATAATTTAAATAATTATAATCGAATTCTCTGAAGTTATTTTTGTTTTTTAATAAATCGAGGTTTGAATCAATTAATTTTCATGAATTTCTCTAAAATTTCAGGTACAAAAAATCATATTGATATTTATTTGATAATTTTATGTTTAAAGTTAACATATATTTATAAATCAAAATCAATAATAACACAATAATTAATATATTTTTCAATAGATCCTTCATTTAAATTTGGATAGTAGTTTTGTATATAAAGAATATACTCCCTCCCTCTCTACCGAATAAGTAGGGTTTTGATACTTCAATTAAGTTGGCGCCTGCTATGAATTACAATAAATCGATATGATTTAATGATTTCAATATTATAGTAGATAGATGATAAATCAATATGCACAAAGGTAAAGAATTATTCATTTCGGGAAGAGTTATTCTTTTATTTCAATTAACGTGCATAATAGTTTTACTGCGATTTCAAACGAAATTTAATTTAAAGAAATTTTCCAATTAAATATAATTTAAAAAAAGTTACTAATTTATTTTTTTTAATTCATATTTAACCATCGCTATATTATGTTTTAAGTCATTCCCTATTATTCCAATATTTAATATTATTTGGATAATAATATAAAATTATTTTAAAAATTAATATAAAAAATTTTAAATAATTTTTGTAGAAACAACAAATTTACTCTACGATGTCAATTTTAAGGATCTACGCTATTTTGGTAATGGTTTGCAGTAGTGAAAACATCATCCTCAAAATTTTTCCTATAACCCAGCTGGTGAAGTTGAAAGATTTCAACGTGGGCGGCCTCTATGAAATATACCTTGGTAATCCCGATCCCGATTATATGTCTCAAATGAATTAAACTTTGTATCCATAATTGAATCATACGGCATGATTTATATCATAGAAATGTTAAACGAAAAATTGTTCCTACCTTCTTATAACATAAGTATTGGTTATTTTATCGTGCCCATGTTCCAATGTTGCCACTGCCCAAGTAAGACAAATATTCAGATAATTCAACTAACAGACGTTTATTTCTCAATATTATAAAATTATAAATAATTATTAAAATTAGAAGATCAATTAAATATTTAATCAGAATAAAATTATTAGGAAAAAAATACGGAGGTTAATTTCCCTTCTATTTTAATAATAATATATTTTTATATTTATGTTTAAAAAGAAGGCTAATATTTTTGTGTAATATATTATATTCCAAATTAAATTAGCTAGTAAATAATTAGCACTGGTTATTAGAGAATAATTAACATTTTCGGAATGTTTATTAAGTCGAAATAAGGATCCATTATCTATCACGGATCTAAACCGTAAATTCGGTAAAATTTTACAAACAAGATATTTATCTAACTATATTAACCAGTAGGGTCATTTTTTTATGGGAGGGGGGGGAGGGGGGGCTAAAAAATTTGAAGAGCCCACAAAATTTTGAATTTTTTTATATACTAAAAAAAGGTAAGTTAGTTAAAAAGGAATTTTAGATAATGTTAGCTAAAAAAAGAGGGTAATTATAGATAATATTAGATATAAAAAAAAGTTTGAAAATAATTTTAAAAAATTTTTTGAGCCCCCTGAGATTGTAAAGGCTAATGATATGGATTGAATAATTTACTGTATAACATGAGCTACTTTCCTTCTTGAAAGAGCTAGGAAGAAAAATTATCCATCTCACAGATGATCCTAAAGAATTCCGTATTCGCCAGAACATTAGTTTAGAAATTTGCTGTTCAAATTTTTTAACAGCTTGTAGTTTATTATTTATCATTTATAACAGGGGCAAACAGGCAATTGATTGGTCAAATAAAGTCGACAGAAAGTATATATGACTGGTCAAATTGGTCAATACTCTAAAATATTATTTTAAACAATTCAATCGCCGAAAATCCATATATAAAATAGTTTTTTTAAAGAATATGCCCTATTTATAATTTTACTCAGTTAAAGCAGTTGGCGTGACCTCCTAGATTAGCTTTTGAAAACATAGAAACAAAAATTGATGATATTATACATACAGCTTTCCGTTTATCTATTGTTTTAGAGAAGTGGAGATCGGAAATGAAAGCTAGTGATCTGCATTGGGCCTAATTTTTCAAGCCGAATTTTTTTTAAAAAAAGTTTTGCCGGCTAGGACCCATAATTTTTTTAAAAAGTTTTGCCGGCCTGGCCAGAACCCGAAATTTCTTTAAAAAAATTTACCGGCCCTGTCCGGCCCGATTTTATTTAAATATAGAAATTAATTTTTATAATTACTCAAAATAATAGACATATATGGCGTCTAGTTTTATAAATAAAATAAAATATTCTTATTTTACATAAAAAATTCAATATAAAATTGATAAATCTAAATATATTTTAAAAAATTTCCAAGGTCCGACCCGTCCCGAATTTTTTTTAAAAATATTAGGCCCGACCCGGCCCGAACCCGATTTTTTTTAAAAAACTGGCTGGGCCTACTTTTTCAGTCTAATGAAAGCTTTCTAAATTTTATGGTAATGACAATAGTTCCCATATTTTATAAGTTTTAAATTCCCAGAATCGGCATACGGCAGATTATATTCAGCAATTTAAAAATATAGTTGAGGAGTTAAATCCTACAAAAGTGTATTATTTAGTTACAGAGATGCTAATATAGAAGCTGCTTAAATACTTTTAAAATCCAAATCAACCATAATATTCAATATTATGGATGGGCTGCACACACATTGCAATTAGTTCAACGAGGTGGACTTAATATAATGTATGCAACTAATAAATTTTCGAAAGAGATTTAAATTGACCGTCGTTTATTGAACTGTTTGATATATGCGTAAGAGGAATAAGTTATCAAATTCTAGGCGAATAACAATTTTGGATAAAAAATTCAGCTTTTAAATACATTTGATCCTCTAGCTATGTTATTGAGAATTCAAGGGGACAAATGCACTTTGTCCCAAGTTAGAACAATATTTTATTCAATCGTGTCAAGACTCAATATTCTCTCTATCAGAATAAATTTTTTTTATAAATATGTATGAAATAAGAAATATGATCTAAATACATGTTTATAATGCTGCCTACTTATTAGATCCTCGTTATCAAGGAATCTCACGAAAATGAATTCAATCAAGCTTGTGATATGACAAAAGAACAAGGAATTCTGCAAGGTAGTGATAATCAAGCTATCTTACAAAACAAAATATAGGGAATGCATTATAAACCTTGGCCATTAATTAGATTTCGGCATCAAGCAGGTGGAAGGGACTTTGCCCACCTTGCCCTTTAACGAAAATCGCAAATATCTTATTAAATCTTCCAAGTTTAACTTCCTCTTCAAAAAGAAATTGGTCTGTCTTATTCATAATAGAACCGAAATAGACTGAAAACTTTGACTAGGGGCAAATTAGTTAGCCGTTATTATAATGTGCGATTAATTAAAAACATAAATGAAAATTATTATTCAATTGAATTAGAAAATTACTCTGCCACAGAAAGTGAAAATGAAAACAGTAATTCAAAATCAAAATATTGCCAAATTTAATAATATGCATTTATTTATGAGAATATATTTTGTATATTTATTATTTTTTTAGCTTATTTTTTCGATTATTATATATTACAAACTATATGTATCTTCACAATGTTTTAAAGAATAATAGATTCAAAGCATAATTAATAACAATCTCAGGTACAACATTTCTTTGGTTGGTTTAATCGGGCCACTTAGTAGTCAGAGCGCATTATACGTATCGCCATTATTATCGTATTACAAATTACCACATATTAGCCCTGAAGCTAATGCTAAAGAACTTAGCCGAAGAAGGTAATTTTTATTTGTAATTGTAATTTTAAAAATTGTGAGACTTTAAACAGTAAGGGCGGGGGGGGGGGGGGGGCGGGGGGTTGAAATATAAATGACGTTTGATGAATAAAATAACGACTAGAGTTTACTAATAGTTTATTTTAAAATAAAACTAGATGTTATTGTTAAAGTTATCTTTTTTTAAATTAAATATTAAAAAAAATTACCATATATATTCATATAGAAGAAAAATAATTTTAAATTGATTATTTTATATAACCTATTAAAAGAACCCTTATAATATAACTTATCCAAAAGAAGTGGAGGTGGGAGTGGTTTACAAAATTCCCTAATTATGAGGGGGGGGGGGGTGTAGGGGACTTTATTTCCAAACCCCTATTTGTCACCTTTGGCCTTGTCCCCATCTACGAATATAAGGATTTTTGATTATTTTCTGGTTATTTTTACTTTGCTTTTTTAAACATGTATTTATGAGTGACATAAATAGAAAATATGATTAGGAAAAATTTATGTTATATTAATATCTAGACAAAACTTTTATATCTTTTAAATTGATAAACCCTACTATTAAATTTACCATTTCTTTAAAATATTCTCACAAATTCTTCTTTTAAAATCGGAAGTGTAAAAATCCTAAATCAATTAAAAAATATTATAATCATTTAATTTTTCAATCAAATTTTCGCATAAATTGTTTTTGTTAAAAATTATAATAAAAAAATAAAAAACGGGATGCTTTCCAAAAATTCTGTAATTCCCATGGGATCGTCATTTGACCTCTTCTATTTTCAAGCGTAAAAGGCTAGTTAATACTACTTTAATAATAGCACCTTAGCTCTTAAGGGCAAAAAATTATCTATGGTGTTTTTATGCCTATGTTTTTAAACGGCCTTCTTTGGTTCTTTTTAAAACGGCCCGATTAAGATTTTAGCAAAAAATTATATTATATAAACCTTGAAATTTGGCAAATAGAGGTTTAAACCTTTCTGCCATCTATGAGAAAAATTTTCAAGCTTGCATAATATTCTTTTGGCCAAAATTTTAATTGGGCCATCGGGCCTTTTAGCTACACTACCTACATTAATAATTAAATTTATCAAAGCTCCAGAATTTGGAAATAAAGTTAATTTTTTATAAAAAAAAGTAATTATAATATATAGGGGAGAACGGGGTTATATTGTCCATAAAATTAGTGTTATAAAAAAATAGACAAAGCAATTTTTCTAAATCAAACGTAATTTTATTCTTTACATATATCTCTACCGAAATTAATATTTAAGAAAAAAATCATTTATAATTGATGCGAAATTTAAAAAATGAAAATAAAAAAATAAGTCAGTCATCTTCATATTGTCATTAGTGGTCCTAGATAAACTAGTGGCTTCTAATGTTTTTATAAATTTAGTTAAATTTTTTTTTATTCAAAATCCCAGCTTAAAAATGGCTGATACGTACCCCGCCAAAACCTGCCCCAGGTCTTCTAGTTAAAATATAATTTTAAGATATTAAATTACCATAAATTGTGTCAATATTTTTATATATGATAAAATATATATTTCTTTATCATTTAGAATTAATATCAAGTCCAAATAACGTTTATAAAAGAAGTTATTAGTGAAAATGTAAAATTTTAGTAACTTTGGGTATGTAGAAATTTAAATTTGCATTTAAAATTTTTCATGAGCAATTTTGTCCGAAACATTTTTGGACCTACTTAAGCACCTTATTAAAATACATATTTGGCTTAAATTTCAAAACTTAAACTTTATTAATTTTTAAATTATTCGAGAAGGAAATACCTACCCCGAGAACAGATTATCCCCGGTCCCCCCTTGTATATATTTTGTTTATTTACTTTTTTTTATTATTATTTTAGAGTTTCTGTATTTTTCGTTTCTCTTTAATCTTGATACTAGTTTTAGAAAATTTAATTTAGCTAATGACTGAAATTTTAAAGTAAAATTTATACTACTTTAGCATTACATATTTGCCTAATCTTTAGAATTAGTGTTTTTAAAAGTTTGATAAACTTGATGCTTAGGACTGAGTAGCGTTTAATTAATACACTTTTACTTTAATCGTTTGAATGTTAAAACTTTAAAAAATTATCGGTTATATAAGTTTCCGAAATTGGCATCATGCCAGAAAGTAGAATATATAATTAATAAATATTTGGTTTGCGTTAATATTAATTGCCATACTTACTAATTCTTCAATCAATTTTGCTAACCATAAAAAGAATAACCAAGTTATGAGAAAAATAAAAACTTTGATAAAGCCTTAAGAATGAAGTTAGCTAAACTTCTGGAAGCATTAACTCTGAAAATTATTTCAAATGGATTTAGTGGTTTAAAAAGTTTCATAGATGGCTTTAAAAATTTCGCAAAAAAGATTTGCATCATATTAGGATGAAAATTACAGTGGGGTCATAATGCCTTATTATTACTTATTAATTAATCAATCAATTTTTTAGACAGTAAACAGGAACCAATTCAAAGGAAATTAAAAACAATAACATCATGCCTTAGGCTGAGTCCAAATATCGGATTTTAAATTGCGACTCAAAAATCAATCATGTTGAATATAGATTACTTTTTACCTAATTCAAAAATTTTTTACAGATATTATTCGTTTTTTTCAGTTTTAATAGATATAGATAGTGTTAAATGGCTCGTTTTGAGCTATTTTTTAAAAACGGCTAACTCAATATTTCATCCAGAAAAATAATACGCAAGCTTGAAAATTTTGTTCATAGAAGGAACAAAGTTCTAGACATATATTTTTGAAATCTCGAGACTTAGGCGGCTAAAAAATTGAGTTAGCCGTTTTAAAAATCGGCTCAAAATGAGTCGTTTTAACAACACTAGATATAGAAATAAAATTAAAATCTCATTATATTTTGAATAGATTTATATTTTTATATGAATCTAAATTTCATATTAACACGTAGTTCTAAACATAAGTTTACCAAATTTTTAAATTCTATGTCTTAGGATAATATTTAATGCCTAAATATTCTAAATATTCTACATTTTATAATTTAATGTTTCATTCTGTTTGGTAAACAGTATAAATAAAAAAGTATTTAAAAAAATAGGAAATTTTTAATATTTATATCAATCAAGATAGAACAAAAAATATAGAAGCACTAAAGTAATTTAATAAAAATTTTAATAAACTAAATATATAAAAAATTACTATAATTATAAAAAGTCTACTTTTATTGTATTTTAAAATATACGACCAGAAGTATATAATAAAGTTGTAACTTAGTCGCGGTGGTATAAGTAGTCAAATAGTCTTGATATTTTGAAAAATGACATATCAAAATAAGATAAATTTTGGTGACAGTGAAATTATAAACGGTTGCAATGATGATTTCTTTACGCTCAAGCGTTATGACTGAGCTATTATTTAGTAAAGATAAATTTATATATATTAAATTCTCTAAAGTTGATTCCTTATTTCGAATTATAATATCTTGGGAAGCCTTCAGTTTTCAATTTTTTTCAATATAATTTTTTGGGATTCATTTTGTAACGGGATGGATTTCATTAATAATTTGTTATTAATATATTAAATAAGGAATCAAATAGAGGAAAGTCATAAAAAATCCATATATTCTAAAAATTGTTTTTTTTTAATCTCTGATATCATATGAAAAAATGTAAAATATAAAAGAATAAGGGCAATAGTTAAATATGTAATATATCTTGTTATATTATTTACAAATCTAATTGAATATTATATTTTACTAAGCATTAATAATAATAACATATAATACTCCGTGCTGATAGTAAATTATAAAAAATAAAGAAAAAAATATTTTACATTTTTTGAAGTTGTTATTTTTTTGAAAGTATATATTAGCGGTGTAGCCTGGATTTTACTTAGGGGTGGAGGGGGGGGGGGGGGAGCGGCATTATTAGATTGGGTTTTCCCATTTAAAATTTACTGGAAGTTCGACTTATTTTTAGGTATCTTTGGCTTTTCGGCTTTATGGTTATTATGATTTTTTTAGAAATTGGAATAAAGAGATATTCTAATATTATATAATATAATTCGGGTCTAGCCTTCTAGATAACCTTGGTAAGGTTTCTATTAAAATTAGAAGGAGTCAAGAAAGTCAACTTAGGTTTTAAAATTTTATTTTTTGTCCTTTTGAGGAATTGTTATGCTATACCACTAAAAGTTATTTCTAAAATTGCCAGAGAGTATCGTCGTTGAAAATGTTACTACCAGATCTCAGTACTAGCTATGATGAGTAGCCAAGAATGTACTGGGAGAGGATAGAGTCGACTGCCATGAATACATTGTAGTCAGGACCTTTTCATATGAAACCAGTTTTTGGTATCATGCAGTTACGTGGTAAGGTAATTCAATAAGAATGATAATAAGATGTAGGGCAAAGATAAACATTTATTGTTGGGTTCTAATCCAAAATTTTTGGAAATATTTTTTTTGGGAAATTTGTATCTCTAGCTAAATTTTTAAGACAGAAAAAGAGAAATGCACATCAAATTGAATTAGAGTAGAATGGTTATCAAATTTATTCGCAATCCGTTTCATCCTTGTATTTATACTTGGTGGGGTTAGAAAAAGGACTTATTAAGTTTTTCAAATTATGTGAAAACAGAGAATATAAATGCTGAAATTAATTTACAAGCTAGATCCCCATTATGAAATTGAATTAAAAGAATATTATAATCACCTCTCCTCTTTAGGGATCCCTTAATCAAAAATTTATTAGCCTAATATCTTTGAAAGCCTATGTCTAGGTTTACTGAATGTAGTTAGCAAAAATTTAGTTTTGTTCGCATTGTGATCAAGACCCATAGAAGAACCTATCTCTTGATTTATTTTACCATATATTTTAATCTTAATGGGATATCCACAAAATAAACTTTCATCTATATACCATGCATGAAGATAGAAGTTTCTATTGCTACAATTATCTTAATGTGTATAACCCGAGACCAATCCGAATAACTTCAAGGAAAAATCTTGCCAATTTTTTTTGATGATTTATATTATTTCGTTTTTCCAAGATGTAGGAGAGAGTTTTTTGGTAATAGATGATTATGTATTTACCGTATTTTTCAACTTTCAGCGATTTCCTAAGATATTTAGAATGCGTTGGCTATCAATAGGCAATCTTTACTCGGATGGTAGAAAAAATTGGATATAACCATTTCCTTAGACTTTAACCTTTAAGGCCATTTATTGGTCTGTCTACCATAAGACTAAGGCCCTGGTATAAAATGATTCACAGTCAATTCTTTAAATATACCTAGTATTAGTCTATTCTTAAATTTGGTTCTAATTTCCTCTCTAATAGCCCATTTTGTAAAACTATACACGACCTCCATCCTTGATAGTAGGGGAGACCAGGGCTAGTTTGTGCAATTTTTGTCAAAATCATCATAGATGCGAAAGTAATTGTTTATTTAATACTTACAAAATACCCTGAGATAGCTTAAACACCTACTTACCTTATATATTGAAATCTTTTATATATTTATTACTTTTCTCTCAAGATTAATTCTAGCAAAAGTCATTTTTTGCGCCAACAAACACTAAATCCGGGGCTTGTAGATTAATTTTTTTTAACATAAGATAATAATATTATTATTGCATTATTTTCATGAACAATGATTTTTTGATATAAATACACAATTGAAAATAATTATTCATATAAAAATGACAAAATATGACATTATTTGAATTAAAAAAATGTGTAATAATAAATTTTTTAATAGACAATGAATATTTATTTCATATTATTACATAAAAAAAATTATAATATATAATATTTGTAACATAATTTGATTGATCCGACTAGCCTAGTCTGCTAACCTCTAGGGGAGACCAGGGCTAGTCGGTGCAAGAGACTTGTCGGTTCAACGGATTTTATTTAAAACCTAGACATGTTTAGAAATTCGAATTTAATTATGCAATAGCATTGTATAATAAATATGTTAATTTAAAGCGAAATATATTTCATACCGCTCACTTATTTAAATTCTTTCACGATAAAATATGTTTTTTTCCCCAGAATATTAATAAAAATATAAAGAATTTAAAAATAATTTAACATTATATTAGATTTAAAACCGAGTTTTCGCATTTCAAAAAGTTTTATAATCATATATAATGTTGAAATATATTTTTAAAAGGGATAAACTATTTTAATTAGGAACTAGTGGAATCCAGGCGGATCAATCAAATTATGCTTACAAATATGATATATTATAATATCTATATAAAAGCCGTATCATAGTCACAACGTAATATCCAATAGTATTCTTTTAAAAAATATTCGCCCATCATAGCTTATTCGGTACAATGATAATATCATACCATATAAAACATTCATTTATTTAAGATACCATAACATATATACTAGAATTCTTAGGTTAATGCCAGGTAATGGCTTAAGGTAGTACCTATCGAATTTATATTTTGTTTATTTTTCATTTGTACAAATTTATATATTACTGTGGCCTAATCGGCAAGCGTTTACAAATCCGATGTCTATGATTTCGAATCCCAGCAAAGGTAATTATTTTTTCTTAATCCAACTTAGTGGTTCCGTCCTTAAGGTGATGATATATAGGAGGCCGGACTCGACCACGTGATTCAGTTATACTATATGTTAAATAATAAGGGTCTTATTACATTTTAATTTATATTAGCAAATTAGGTTGGTATTTTAGAAACTTGCTATACGTTGATTTAGTAGTACTTATCATTAACCGAATTCTTACAGGTGAAATATTCATTTTTCAAAAGTGTAATTTTTAACTAATTTTATTTAGATAAATAAAATCTCAAAACTCTGAAGAACATTGTGGAGTGCTTTGTGCCTTTCATTATTATTCCCACAATCTAATATATATTTGCATTATATAATTATATATATCCTTGTTACAATCTTTAAATTTCTGAACATATTAAAAGGGCAATTTTTATACATTATTTTATCATGAATTTCCTTATATAAATAAATATTTACTTTAATATGATAGGGAATTAGAACTTTCTTCTTAATTATTTTACAAAATGAATTATAAAATAATGATTTTGTCATTCATAAATTTGCCAATTTTTCTTCCAACTGCAAAAAAAGACAAGTTAAGTGCAAGTGTAATATTCATTTTTCAAAAGTATTTACAAATTTTATTTAGATAAATAAAATCTCAAAACTCTAGAGAACATTGTACAAGGAGTGCATTGTGCCTTCATTATAAATCAGGGATAATCCGAACCCGGACCTTGAACCCTCCCGAACTCTCGAATTTTGGCTGTACCCGAACCCGGACCTGGTAGGTCCAAGGGTTCTTGGTGTCATAAATATATTTTAAAAATATAAAAAAATTTAAATTTTAGTAACCTTTTTCCGTAGAATTCTTTATTTTATCTTAGCATTTTTCTCAACTTTCTTTCTGGACTTCCATTTTATTTAGAGATTGATATCATAAATTATTTTCTAGTGAACATAATAGTATTTTATAATGTAAATTTATTAATAGATTTCCCCATACATATATATTGCATCAGATTTGCAGACCATACTCTACAATTAGCTATTAATGCCTAAAAAATAATCACTTTAAAACTCTCATTAATAAAGCAGGGGATGTTCAAAATTTTTAAGAATTCTCACAATTGTACGAATATTAAATCTATAGCGATATTAAATTTCACAACACGTTGGTCCTCAATTTGTATGTTGTTAGAACGATTAAGTATGAAAGATTTCTGTATAATTATATTATAAGGATATATAAAGTCAAGTTGTCGGAAGATGATTGGTGCCAAATAAAGGACCTTAGTGGTGTATTTTAAAAATAACAACATTAAGATTACAATCAGAACAATTATGTTTATCTGATTTTTATAGCATGTGGATTAGATGCCGATTAGATTTAGAAAGATTTACTAGTCCTTTTTTATTCGAAATATTAGAAAACATGAAAATTCGAGAGATATATTTAGACCCTCGATATCAAGTTTTATTGAGTGCAAAAACAAATGGCTAAAGACCATCTTAAGGATTTATGGCATAAGCAAAACTCCATTATTTACAATATATTGGAGTGGTTATAGTGATAATAATAATGATAGCAACATTGATGATCTTGAAATTTTACTTTTAGATACAGAGAAAAAGATCAAATTATTATCAGATAGAAAGGAGGATTAAAAAATGCCTATTATATCTTCAATAGAAAAGTTCTCAGAAGTTAAAAATAAATAAGGATACAAATATTTTAAAATTCGGGTAAGAAAATTCTTCAATATATCCAGAATTATATCTTGTCTAGAATCGTCATGGCTGTATCGGCTACACAAGTACAATAATATATGTATTATAAAGATTATCTATTTTAGGTAAGCATAGAACGTGAATTTTCATCTTTAAAATATATATTGCCTAATTTACATGGAAATCTCAAGGATAATATTTTACAAGATATTATGATTGTTCGATTGAATAAAACATTTAAAATATAAATTATTTCATTTTTAAATTTTTTATTTGTAAATTATGAATATGTATATATATTGAAGTATAATGATAATAAATGAATGAAAAAAAAGTCTTATTTTGAGTCATTTTTTTTATGTTTCCTGAAATCGGACCCGAACCCTGAACCCAGACCCTTTTTAAATTTTATTACTGTACCCCAACTCGGACCTTGTATTTGTCGAAGGGTTCACATCCCTGTTATAATATTCCCACAATCTAATAAATATTTGCATTTTATACAATTATATATCTTTGCTACAATCTTTAAAAAATGTGAAATTGGGCCAAGCAAAACTTTGAATGGGCATTAACTAAATTCCCATTGAGCCTGAAAATGTTGTCACTTGCAGACCTCGGGTGGTAAATGCATGGGAAAATATAAGTGGAAGACGCATATTATTTATAAATGGATTCTTGGCAGAGGTAAAATCCATTATGATCTGCTGTGACCGATGTCATCCTGACTAGAGGTATGCAATGGGCAAGTTTTTGTATACCTGCCTGCTTTTAAAAATTTTGCTTAACTTGCCTGTCCAATGTTTAAAAATTATTATATTGGTTGATTGGCTCTTTATGTATTATTTTATTTTTTTTTACTTAAACTTATAAATTATGAAATAAATAAATAATATCTAATAATAAATAGAAGTCAGTTGCTCATTTTGTATGAAATATATTTAAATTCACCTACCCATTGTTTTAAAAATATTTTTTAACCCTCCCACTCACCAACCCAATATCTTTCAGTCTATTCACAGAATAGACAAGTTTAAATTAGGCAAAACCTCATCACCTCATCTACCAAGAATAATTTTTTGGTTTTAAATTGCAAGTAAATGTATAAAAATTCATATAGGAATATTTTTTTATTGAGCACATAAATATAATTTTTACAATTTTTCTGAAATTAAGATAATGAAGATTCATATGTTTTAAATATATATTTATATTGAAGGTAATAAATATATCAGAGACCTGTAGGTACCATTTGCGCAGCCTATCCTGGATTTTTTTTTTAAAAATTTTTTGGCATGGCCCGGTCTGGAGTTTTTAAAAATATATTATATTTTTTTCCAATTTTTATAAATAATAATGGCTATTTAAAATATACAGCCTGACCTGGGTATCTTTAAAATTGTCACCATGGAAGCAGATTTTGGATTAGGACTTAATGAGTCTTTTAAAATTGGTTCAAGAAATTGAAAATCAATTATTTTAGGAAAAGCACCACAGATTGTTCCATCATCAAGATACCAAATATTTATATCAAATTTAGATTTAAGATAATGGATGAGATCATGAATACCAAGGTAAAATAAATGAGGACATGTGCCTCCTGCTGGATCCTTAAAATCTGTGTGTGACGTGTGAGCTGAATAAAGGAGTTTTAATGTTACAGTATGTCTATAGGAATTTTGAACAAACAGGAAATTTGGAATAAAAACAATTCATAAAATGTTCTCGATATTTTCTATTTAAAAAGCATTTGTAAAGTCTACTTTGATAATAGCCATGTTAGGGGGAGGATTTTGGATATAATACAAATGGTATAAGCTATTTTGCCTTCTCCCTTAACACCAAATCCTAATTGATACATATACTTAATAAGTTAAGACCCTGGGTTCCTATTGCAATGGGGTGGATACCTCCACAGGAGATAATCAGGTTTGTTTGATTCAATCTATGATGGCAGGTCTTTTTTAAAAAGAGTGGAAGGTCTTAAAAGCATTTAAATGATTCTTTGAGATGAATGTAGATTTTATACGAAGTGAGAGGGCAAAATCCATTGCGTCTGGATGAGGAAAATTTGTTGAAAGAATTGATAAATATCATAACTCACAAATCATATTTTATTCCATATTTTCCATAATATATTTGGCCTTTTAAAAATTTATAGAAATATTGGAATAATGAATATAATCTATTCCTCTTATTTGACTATTCTGATTCATCCATCGTCAAATAAAGGTAAAATTTATTATTTATCCATAAGGGGTGGCCTAATGGGTAAGATGTAGGCTTGGAAACAAGAGTATGAACAAGGACGCGGGTTCAATCCTGGTAAGAACCATAAAAACTTTCAAGTTTTTCTTCGATGACTGATGTGTAAAGACATATGGTATGATGAATAATTTCGGAGCTTAGAGATGACACCCCGGTCACCGACAGGCCTAAACAGCCGGGTGCTAAGGATACCTGTCCAATAAACAAAATGAAGGACACAAATGAAAATATGAATATGAAAGCTAGGGCGTTCCCTCCATGCGACGCGCAGGGTGTAGACCTCCATCCTGTGAAAAATAAAGTAAAGGTCAAAGCAAAGAAGACAAGACTGGCAAGTTTGAATATTGGGACGCTTAAAGGTAAGACGAGAGAATTGGCATCAATGTTGAACAATAGTGTGCATACAAGAGACGAAATGGAAAGGACAGAAAACTTTGATGATTGGAGATGGGTATAAATTGTACTATAATGGACTTGTTAGCAATAGGAACGGTGTCGGCATCATCCTCAGCCAAGACCTAACCTCTTCAGTAGTAGAAGTCAACAGGATCTCTGATAGACTAATGAAGATAAAACTCTGCATTGGTCAATCAATACTACACATCCTATCAGTATATGCTCCTCAAACGTGTTGCAAGGAAGAAGAAAAAGATGATTTTAGAGCTATCCTTGATGAAGCTGTAATGGAAATCCCTAAGGATGACCTAGTCATAATTGGTGGTGACTTAAATGCGCATGTGGGGAAAGCAAGAGATAGCTACAAACAGCGTCTACATGAGCGGGAGGGGTAGGAACAGTTTGCATCCTATTTTTTTGAGGGGGTAGGGTAGGCTGCTTTAATGGTGGTAAGATAAATTTTTTGAAATTTTGAGATAAAATAGGACAAAATTTATTGCTGTAAAAATTAATACTTTTATAATAGAATTATTATAATACAATTCATCGACCAAATCTATATATTGCAAACAATCATACAGATTGTTTTCCAAATAAAACTTTCTGCTATCATTTCAGCAAGCTCATAATACCATAATAATTAAATCATTGTAAATAATGGAGGTTTTAATTGAATTTATTATCAAAAAAATAAATTCTTTATATTCACAAAATATCAGATAGGTTAATTTAAGTTATCCTTTATAAATTTTCTGAAAAGAGTATCAATAAATTTAAAAGGTAAAATAATAATTGGGAGACACCGCCGCCGAAGTCGTCAATTTTTTTAGGGGGGTAGGCAAAGGTTTTTGTAGGGGGGTTGCATCCAGGGAAAATCCTGTCATGTAGATGCTGGCTACAAAAGGCATCATGGTGGTTTTGGATATGGAGAAAGAAATGATGAAGGAGAGCACGTACTGAAATTTGCGCAAGCCTTCGACCTTGCCTTAACCAACACCTACTATAGGAAAAAAGACAGTCATTTAATAACATATGAAAGTGGTACTAGGAAAACACAGATAGATTACATGCTAATCTCTCGCAGAAGATTAAAAGATGTAATAGACTGCAAAGTCATCCCAGGAGAAGATATCGCCGCGCAACACAAGCTACTAATCATGGATTTACAAATCTCAAATAAATCCACTCAAAATAAGATAAAACTGGAACCATGCATCAAATGGGGCAAATTAAAAACAATGACAGATGCCTTTGCAATCAATGCAAACATTGAAACAATAAATTGCTCACAAGTCAGTGAAAAAATCTGGACAGACCTTTCATCCAGATTAATAGACACTGCAAAATCGACGCTAGGCTTGACAAGAGGAGGCAACAAATCACACAAAGAACTATGGTGGTGGAATCAAGAGGTACAAACCACTATACAGGAGAAAAAAGCCCTTTATAAAATATGGTACAAATCCAAAAATGCAGATGACAAGTCAAGATACAAAAAATCCAAGAGATTAGATACAAAGGCGGTGGCTTGGGCCAAATCTATGGCATACGATGACATGTACGAAGATCTACATACCAAAGAAGGGCAAAATAAAATATACAGATTAGCCAAACAGCGAGAAAAGAACTCTAGGGATATAAACGGAGCTCCGAAAGTAATCAAAAATAAAGATGGGAAATTGATAATAAAGGAAAAAGAAATAATGAATAGATGGAAAGAATATTTTCTCAGGAGCTTCTCAACTTTAATTCCCACATATTGCATCTCGATGAACACTCCCCTTGTCAAAACCTTGTACAACCTACAACAGAACAAGAAATAATCACATGCCTCAAGCATATGAAAAACAACAAAGCTAGGGGTCCAGACGATATTCCAATAGAAAGCCTTAAAGCACTAGGAGATGAAGGAATACATCTCCTCACAAATCTGTACAATAAAATACTTGGAAATGAAGAGGTTCCCCAAAAATGGAAGCAGAGCTATCTAGTTCCTATCTTCAAAAATAAAGGGGATCCACACAATCTGTCTAAAACTATACGAAAAAATAATAGAAAAAAGATTAAGAGATATAATCGAAATAGGAGAGACACAGTTTGGCTTTATGCCTGGAAGATCAACAACCGATGCTATCCATGCAATTAGGCAAATGAGTGAAAAATACAGGGAAAAGAACAAAAAGCTACACATGGTCTTTCTCGATCTAGAAAAGGCCTTCGATAGAATCCCAAGAATACTTATCTGGTGGGCGCTACGCCACAAAAAAGTTCCCAGAAAAATATATAAGAATAATACGGGATATGTATATGGGACATACAACAATGGTCCGTAGCACAACAGGTACTTCAGCAGGCTTCACAATAGCCGAAGGAGTTCATCAAGGGTCGGCTCTCAGCCCACTTCTCTTCATTACAGTAATAGATGTATTAGCACAGTCTATACCTCAAACAGTCCCGTGGAATATGATATTTGCAGATGATATTGTAATACTTGCCGAATCCAAGGATGAAATGAAAGAAAGGTTAGTGAATTGGATAAATATCCTAGAAACGCACGGATTAAAAGTAAATAGAGAAAAGACGGAGTATATGGTGATAGGAGGAGATGAAACGGAGAGTATTGATATAAATGATTGGCAGATATCCGCAATTGAAAGCTGCAAATATTTGGGCTCCACTATACAAACAAACGGCACAATAGAAAAAGAGATAAAGAATAAGATTAATCAAGGGTGGTTAAAGTGGAGATCTTTATCTGGAGTGCTATTTGACAAAAGAATCCCACACAAATTAAAGGGAAAAATCTACAGTTCCATAGTACAACCAACTATTCTATATAGTTCGGAAACATGGCCAACCAAAGAATCAGACGAGAGAAGTCTACAAACTATGGAGATGAGAATGCTGAGGATAATTGCTGGGGTAACCAGAAAGGATAAGGTGTGCAGTACAAGAATACTAAATAGTTTAAAGGTAGTGCCCATTAAGACTAAGTTAATGGTAAACAGACTTAGGTGCTGTATGCACACAATGAGAAGGCCTATGAACTACATAGGAAATAAAGTTGAAAGTTTGGAAACGATGGGCAAACGTAAAAGAGGAAGGCCAAAACTTCAATGGGGCCATAAAGTTAGAGCCAATATAAAGAAGTATAAAATAGATAAAAGAGATTGTATGAATAACATAAAGTGGAGAGAGATGTTGAAGGAGCTTACCACCAGAAAAGGTGAAAGCTAAAGAGAGAAAAAAAAAAGGAGAAAATTATGATTCCCCGTTGATTTGACGGACTTCAGAGTATTTATATAATAATATAAAATAAGTATTTGTTGGCCATTAGGGGAGACCAGGGCTAGTCGGCGCAATTTTTGTCAAAATCATCATAGCTCCGAAAATAATGATCGTATAAGATCCTACAAAATACTAATCGATACCTTAAACATCTACCTATAAATATATACTGTTACATTTTTTAAATATTTAATAGTTTTTTCTCTAAAAAAGATTTAGTAAAAGTCATTTTTTTTGAACCGAGTAGCCCCAAACCCGTAGCTAGTCGGATCATCGATGGGGCTAATCGAACAAGTGGTTTATTAGGCTTCTTATGAGACAAAAATTTTTTTTTCATATTTTAATATATAACTACGATGCTTTATTTGTATAATATTAGATATTCAACAATTTTATTTTCTTCATCATCATCAAAAAATTTTTGTTTATTATCTTGGCCTATCTTGGGCATAGTGCCAACCAGTTTGTATTTTTTGTAATATCTTAAAAAATTTGTTGCAGGTATACCTAATAAAATATATAATAAATTTACTCAAAATTTATCTAATTGTATATTTAAATATATAACACATTTGAATATCCTGAAAACTAAAATGTTCATATCCAATAAAATGTATTAATTTGAATCATATTATACTGTTAATTATAATTAATATTTATATATAAATATTGTTTGCTTCACATAATTTATATTAAAAAATTGATCTTATCATCAGGCTAAAGTTTATTTACTAAAATGTTCATATCCAATAAGATGTATGAATTTGAATCATATTATACTGTTAATTATAATTAATATATATAAATATTTGTTTGCTTCACATAATTTATATTAAAAAATTGATCTTATTATCAAACTAAAGTTTATTTACTAAAATGTTCATATCCAATAAGATGTATTAATTTGAATCATATTATACTGTTAATTATAATTAATATATATAAATATTAGTTTGCTTCACATAATTTATATTAAAAAATTGATCTTATTATCAAGCTAAAGTTTATTTACTAAAATGTTCATATCCAGTGAGATGTATTAATTTGAATCATATTATACTGTCATAATTTATATTAAATAATTGATCTTATTATCAGGCTAAAATTTATATATGCAATATATCTATGACAATATATATTTAATTATCACAATACAAAGATTTTATTTGCAAGATATTTATTTAGGTCTGCTATTATATTAAAATTGAAATGTATTATGAAAAATTACATGAATAAATTTATATAATAATTATTATTTTTATATTACATTTATAAAATATTATATTTTAACCTGTAATAGTTGATATTTTTCTTGATGAGATCTTATTTTCATATAGTCTAATAGCTTCTTCAAAATCACTATTACTAAATATTTTCCTGTTTTGAATTTTTCGTATATATTGGCGTACAGTATTAATATTATAAACATTAATTGATTGATTGCGTCGACTAGCCATGATTCTACTAACCTCAATGGTGGTAATATTACTAATATAATCTTAACATATATTTAAGCATTATGTATCAATCTGAAACTTTCCCAGATATTAAAATAGATATTTTACTTTCATATATTGTGCATTTTGTCATGTTTAAACTTTTAATTTTTTAATACAGCTTAATAATATTAAGGGAAAATATTCTGAAATTCATGTCAAAAACATGTTATAACAGATAAAAATTTAAATAGCTAAATATTATAAATTATTTTTATCCCCAAATATGGATATTATAGAATTCTATTTTAGAACAAAATTTCAGTTATTAATCGTTACTAGTTTTAAAATAAAATCCTTTGAACCGACAAGCCCCTTGCGCCGACTAGCCCTGGTCTCCCCTATTATCAATTCTGTATGATAATATAATAGAATTAGAAAAAAATAAAAAAAATTTACACATTTTTTATAATTTAAATAATGTCATATTTTGTCATTTTTATATAAATTATTTTTATGTAATTGATATATTATATCAATAAAACATTTTGCATGAGAATAATGGAATAATAATTTTAATTATCTTATGGGAAACTTAATTAAATAATTTAATCTATAAACCCCAGGTTTGGGGCTTGTTGGAGCAAAAAATTATTTTTACTCGAATTAAATTTGAGAATAAAGTATAAATTAATTTGAAAATTTATCAATGTATAAAGTTATGT
Source organism: Gordionus sp. m RMFG-2023 (assembly GCF_954871325.1). NCBI lineage: Eukaryota > Metazoa > Nematomorpha > Gordioida > Chordodea > Parachordodidae > Gordionus > Gordionus sp. m RMFG-2023. The sequence goes on from NC_088775.1 coordinate 25,298,616, forward strand.
AGATGTTTGGGCTATCTTATGGTATTTTATGAATTCAAACAAACAATTATTTTTGGACCTTTGATGATTCAAAAATTGCACCTACTAGCCCTGGTTCTACTTATTAATATAATTATTACCTTCTAAAAATATTTAAACATGAATTATGAATATGAAACTTTCTGAAATGCAAAAAAAATTTTAAATTATATATAAGGTCAACTTTATTATTTTTAAACTCTTCATATTTTAGAGCCACTATATATTGTGGTGTAAAAACATTTTGATTTTTGCCTAAAAAACACATTTTATCAGGGTGGTTAAGGAGGCGCTGCTACACTTTTTCTAAAACACCTGGAGCGCCCCTCCTTTTAAAAATCAGGAGCGGGAGTGGGAGCTAGCTCTTTTTAGGGCTGATGTGGAGGATCGCCGCTCCATCGCTTTAATTTAAATTATTTTTTAAATTTAATAAATCTAATTATTTGTTAATTAAAATACATTAATAATGAAATTTTATTATATAAATTTATGCAATATTAAATGTTGAGCCGAGTTTTATATTGGTTCTTCATCTAATCGGTTAAAATATGAAACATCAAGTTTTTCTTTCTTTTTATAATGAAAATTTCTTGGAAAATCTTGTAAGTCATATTAATATTCATTATATATATATATATGATAAAAAATATTTTTGATATTTTTGATATTATTGATACAGACATCATAGAAGAAGAAATAGAATTTCCATTTCCATCATACAAAAAATATTTTTCTCATCTTAAAGCATTAAAATCCTTGAAGGGAAGCTTCATATTGGGTTTCTTAACATCAACCATTTCTAAACTTACCTCAAAAATAAATGACTTAGCAGGTTTAGAGTTTTGCCAACTTCTTGTAGAATTTCTTTTAAGTGGTATTTATAAAAGGTTTATAATAAAAAATAAATTATCTATTTAAATAACTTTATTGCATATTTTCAAATGTTTATAATAATGAAAATATATCTGCGGCTATTACCCATCCTGCATTCAAATTAAATTGAGAATGGATAAAAAATGCACAAAATATCTATATTATAATTTTCCGATGTCCTCACTACGTCATCGTGACGTCATGTCATCGGTACGTATTTATTTTTATTTTTTTTATTTGTTGTTTTTATCAATTCAAAGTTGTAAGTATGAATAAAACTTTTTATATTACTTAATCCTTTCTTTATTTTTTAGATTACCTTATCAATATTCATGTCATATTATCAATTACACATTAATGAAATCTTTTTTATTTGTAAGTATGAATAAAACTTTTTATATCACTTAATCCTTTATATTCATGTCATATTATCAATTACACATTAATGAAATCTTTTTTATATAATATAATTTACAGATGAATAGAATTGATGGTGTACACATACATAATCTTTGAATTGATAAAACCTCAAATTTGTAAGTATGAATAAAACTTTTTATATCACTTAATACTTTCTTTATTTAGATTACCTTATCAATATTCATGTCATATTATCAATTACACATTAATGAAATCTTTTTTATAGAATATAATTTACAGATGAATATATTTGATGGTGTACACATACCTAATCTTTGAATTGATAAAACCTCAAATTTTTAAGTATTAATAAAACTTTTTATATTACTTAATCCTTTCTTTATTTTTTAGATTACCTTATCAATATTCATGTTATATTATCAATTACACATTAATAAAATCTTTTTTATAGAATATAATTTACAGATGAATAGAATTGATGGTGTACACATACCTAATCTTTGAATTGATAAAACCTCAAATTTGTAAGTATGAATAAAACTTTTTATATCACTTTATCCTTTCTTTATTTTTTAGATTACCTTATCAATATTCAGGTCATATTATCAATTACACATTAATGAAATCTTTTTTTATAGAATATAATTTATAGATGAATATATTTGATGGTGTACACATACCTAATCTTTGAATTGCTAAAACCTCAAATTTGTAAGTATGAATAAAACTTTTTATATCACTTAACCCTTTCTTTATTTTTTAGATTACCTTATGAATATTCATGTCATATTATCAATTACACATTAATGAAATCTTTTTTATAGAATATAATTTACAGATGAATAGAATTGATGGTGTACACATACCTAATCTTTGAATTGATAAAACCTCAAATTTGTAAGTATGAATAAAACTTTTTATATCACTTAATCCTTTCTTTATTTTTTAGATTAACTTATCAATATTCATGTCATATTATCAATTACACATTAATCAAATCTTTTTTATAGAATATAATTTACGAATAATGCAAAGATCATTTGAAAACTTTTTAAGAAGATAACCAAGTATATTCTTTCTCAAAATTAAACCTTTTAATGTTAAATATTAGTCTTATGTATATTATCAACATACAATTTATGATATAATTTGTGTAAAATAATATATAGCGTTAAAATACTAAATTAAAATAATATAAAATAAAATAAAAAAAATAAAATATTATATAAAAACCGAGGTGGGACTACAAGTTCCCAAAAAACATGTGTAGTTATATTTTAAAATTATGATTTGGAGATTTTGTTTTAAGAAATAAGATTCTTTAGGTTCTGATGTAAGGGCTCTTATCTTATCCCCTATATTTTTTAAAAACTTTAAAGTTCCACTTGGCATATGTCCAAGGGAAGAGATGACAATCGGTGTAAAAATATAATTTGTGAATTTGGAATATTTCATTGTTTTTTTTTTCTCGGCTATATCAACCGGATTAGAATTTAAATTTTTTGGGAAAGAAGATACGCATGTGAAGTCCCAAATTAAGGATTTCCCTAAAGACCAAGGCACGGAAGTTAAACCATCTGGTCTTAAGCCATCATCTAACGATAAATTTGTAGGCTCCAGGATGTTTGGTATTCGGGCCCTGGTAAGAGAACGGCTAATAGCTAAATTTATTGCTGCATGCCTTGCATGCCTGCCTTGACTATATATACAATTTAGACCATGTCTCCCTTTGGAGTCAACTAATGTTTTACATTTGATGCATGTATGTGGTTGAACAATGTTACATCCAAGTCGATGGCCTATGGCAACTCTTAATTGTTCATCTGATAAGAGGTTACCTAGGTTACGACTTGGTAATGCTTCCAACCATTCATAGCCACTAGTACAGTCAGCATTCTGTAATAGTTGAATATACTCCAAAGGGGGGTTTGATGAGATTATTTTAAAAATTTTTTTAATTAAAGGTTCGAAAAGAGATTGGTGTGTTAAGATCGTGGGTAAGACAGCTTCAGGTGGAGCTAAAGATGTCCAGGCTGTCAAGGCTGAGTTTAAAAGGTTATCTTTAGGAGAGATAAAAGAAGATATCATGGCGTTATTCATCAAACGCGATGCCAAAAATGAGGAAAGAGATAGAAGGTTTAAAGGATATAAATCTAAACCACCCATTTTCGAGGGTAATTGTGAGAAACCCCAATTAAAATCTTCCAATTTAATATTTAAAATATTTTCTAATAAACTTCTAAAAAATTCATGAACACGATTAATAATTTCATTATTTAAAAAAAAGGAAGAATATCTAAAAATATGTACTATCTTTGGTAAAAATAAATATTTTTTTAAAAGAAAAAAGCTCTGGTGTGAAGGAATTTCGTTTAAAATAGTTTCGAGTCCTGATAAGCCTTCGAAAAATTTTTCCACGAACACCTCACAGTTGGAAAAACTGCTTAAAGGTGAACCTAGAAGATTAATTTCACTTTTATTGATGATTTTAAACCCTTGGACTTTGAGAGTATTTGAATTTAAAAAGCATATTTCCGATTTAGCTTTATTTAGAGTAAGGCCTATGTTTAGAGAATTTTTCTCTATATAATCTATCGCTGCAAGAATATTTTTAGAAGGTCCGCAAATGGTACCATCATCTAGATACCATATGTTTAAATCTAAATTAAAAGAGGATTTTAGACAATGAACTAGGTTATGTATACCTAAACTAAAGATCAGAGGGCCCAAAGGGTCTCCTTGTTGAATACCCTCGTCAGAAGGAATTGTATATTCCCCGAATTTGAGAGGGGTTCTACAGCCATAAGACTGTTCAATAAGTCTTGCATAAACTGGGAATTTATCATAAAAAATGTTTAAAAATGTTTTTCTGGATAAAGAATTAAAAGCATTTTTAAAATCAAGCTTACAGACTACGGCGTCTGGAGGAGGATCTTCGATATATATGCGAAGAGAGTGAGCGGCTATTTCGCATCCCCCTTTAGTACCAAAGCCTAGTTGATATGTTTGGAACATTTTTGAAGCATCAGGTTTGATGCGCTCAACGATTATCTTAGCTAATAGTCTCCTAAAAAAAGACCCTATTGCGATTGGCCGAACTCCACCATCAGGCTTAGTAAAAGCAATTAATCTTGCGCCAAAAAGGATTTGGTGAATTTGACTGGGTAAATCATTGTTCAATATATTTTCACTAAGTATTACCAATAATTTACAAATGTATCTTTATGAGGATTTTTAGGGTTAATTAAAAATTGGAAATAAGAGGGGCGAAAACCGTCAATTCCCCCTGCAGAGTTTTTATTAAAAGATAAAATTGTTTTAATAAGTTCTTCTTTACCTATTTCGATTAAATTAGGTTTTATAGGGATGGGAAGATCTTCAGGAAAAGCCTGAGGGTGCAATTCTTTTAGTAAAGTAAAAGTATGTTCATCAAATGGAGCCAATTTATCATTAGATGAGGCTAATTTAAGAGCTCCACATACGTCCCCTTGGTCTATTTTTTTTGATATAATCTTACATTTATGGGAAAAATTAGATGTTGCCCTTACATCAGGAACGTAATTTTCCATTTCTAAATCATAAAAATGGTCTATTTTATATTTTATACATTCATGTAAAATAGTTTTTTTATTTTTATCTGTAGGTTTGATTAAGACTTTAAAAGGAAATGTTAAAAGATTCTCCCAAGCTTTAAGGGAATTTAAATTTGAATTAACTTCCATAATAAGTGTTGTTAAAAAATTAGAAATTAAAGACCTTGATTTAAGGGGTAGGTGGATTAAGGTTGGTGGCTTTTCCCACTTTAAAAAATTATCATAAAAATCAGGATAAAAATTTTGGATTACAATGGGGGTTGTTTCAATTTTGTTGTATAAAATTTCATTTGAAGGGGGTTTACCAGAGTTTATACATGGTTTAGACCTGGGCCCATGTTTATAAAAACAAATAGCTTGGGTCAAGGTTATATTTCTATGGCAGGCATTACAAATGCTTGACATACCCATTTTAGAAGAATAAAAAAAGGGAGAAGAGGGTAGGGGGTATGTATGAATGAGTGATTTTTCAAAAAAAAAAAGTTATTTATTTTTTTTAAAAAAAAAAAAATATATATATATAAATAAAAGTTAAATTAAAATTAAAAATTTAAATTTTGTTGTATTAAGAATAATTGAGTAATGTTTAAATAAAAATTTATATTTAAAAAAAAAAAAAATTAAAATATATAATACAAACTAACTTAAAATCTATATTTTTGGAAAAATATGTATTAAAATTTGAGGTTAAAGATTGTTGTGCAGGAATATCATTGGTTGAATCAAAGAAATCTTGGTGGTAAGTTGAGCAAGCCACATTAATGTTCTTGTACTGTGATTGTTGTGCAGCAATATTGTTTAGCAAGTCACAATAATGTTATTGTATTAATGATTGTTGTGGAGCAATATATAAGGTGGCGTGTAAGGGTTAGGTTATTATGTTTAAGGTCAAAGGGATTGTCAGATATTGGGTAGGATTAAAATATTAAAATACCATGTCATTTAACAAGGTAGGAAGGAATTTTGGTTGAGATATGTTGATTGTTGTGTTAATATTTCAGGTCGGAATTTAAGAATCAAATTGTAAAATAGATAAATTTATGTATATAGGATTATGAATATTTAAAATGATGTTACAAAATTGCTTGTTACAAGTTTGAGGGTATGTGTAATGTGCAAGAAAACTATGAGAGGTATTGTTTGTAATTTTGATCCTGCACATCTAGGCAATGATGAGTTAAATAGACAGTAATTGGTTATTTTAAAAATATGTAGGTATGATAATAAATGAATGATTCATGTTGTTAATATAATTGTTTAGATTTCATATATAGCTATAGGAAGGATCCTAAATATACTAGATTATAATCTTGTAAACAGCTGATTGTGAATAAAGAGCTAAAAGCTTGATTATTGCTAGTTTGGGAGAGAAAGATCCAAGGACATTATTTCAGCATGGTATGAATATGATCAAGGACTTATAAAAAGCTGATTGTGAATACAGGACTAAACGGTGTAACTAAGTTATAAGTCTATGTCAAACTTTTCGTTAGTAATATATTTTGCCCATAGACTAATTTGTAAATCAGAGATTTCCTCTTCATTAATTATAAAAATGCAAAGATCATATGAAAACTTTTTATTCACTCAATTCTTATTTTGTTTTTTATCTAATGTTTTATATCTATGTTTATTTTATACACCCTGTTGCCTCCAAATGATATTTCTATCACCACTACCACAATCCCTATGCCACCTCTGCCTAATTTTTAACAAATATAAGCATTTAATTTCACTATCATTCACCTCACTAGGAGTTAATATAAATAATACTTTATCCGATTCTCTGATGAACTTTCATGAATATTTAGAGGGATGTTCAGAGAAGGTGTAGTGCGGTCAATTTCATTAGCATTATTAATGGGAAAATATGCTGTAGTTTTGTCATGGCCTTTATAACAATACTTACGACCGTTTTATGGTTGAGTTGACAATGTCGTTCATGATTCTATTTTAGAGGGGGATACCAAGACTGACTTTGGCAGAAATATTATTTTGCGTTCTTCTTTTACCAGTAGCCCAGGGCCTCAGCTTTATCAGGACGCAATGGGTGTTGTACACTGCTTTGGTAATCCGTCATTATTCATTACTTTCACCTACAACCTTAAATGGGATGATATTATACATTAATTATTTCTTCTGCAGACGACTGCCCAGATTTATCGCTTTTTCCATCAAAAATTAAAATGTCATTAAGGATTTGCTCTTAATTTTACCAGACGCACAAAATAATAATTAATCCTCATCATTTTTAAAAAAAATTACCTAAATTTATATGGCAAGAAAAACACATTTCTTAAAAAATATATAAATAAATTGCAAATAAGTTTCATTAGTATTGAATGGCATTTTTTTTGTACTTAATATAAAGATATAGATAACCCTTATCAAATTTTTTGATAAAAGGAGTTAACCCACTAATTGGTAAATCCGAGATTTCTCCTCATGTGATGATAAATTATTTAGAAATTTAACTATCTCTGGGTTTGGGAAAAAGTTTTGAAAATTAATATAGGTTGGACTGGGCTTGGGAAATATTCCTCAAGATTAATATTTGCTTGCACCTGACTTGGGAATATCTTTTACAAATTATTATGGGTCGGGCTAGGAAAAAATTTTCAAAATTATTATGGGTTGAGCTAGGCTTGAGAAATTTTTTTAAAAAATTATAAGGTCTTGGACGCTTAGAAATTTTTTCAAAATATTATGAGCTTGGACCTGGCTTGAAATTTTTTAATGTTAAATGTTAGTCTTATGTAATCAGTAATATATTTACAAAGAATTTTGGTATTGGGTACAAGCTCGTTTAATATTTTGACTCAAATAATAGCTTCCACTCTTAGTCCTAATGGGTTGGACTCAATGACATTGCTTGGACTTGACCTAAATGGGGAGGGGGGGGTTAAAAATAATATAAATTGGATATGATTTTTAAATAAAAGGTAACATCTTTCTTAAAAAAACGAATAAAATTCTCATTCTCCGTCATTTTTGACGGGCTATCTACTAGTGTATCTAAAATACAAATTAATTAATTTTTTGAGGAAACAAATTAATAATGCAAAAATAGCTTAGTTCACAGGAACCCTGCAATGATTTGTAAGGTTTTTTTGGATTCCATAATACTGAACTGATATCAACATTACTATTTTTGATAAATTTCCTGAATTAAAAAATATTTTTATAAAATACAGTACTCTGCTTCCCTCTAGTGATCCTGTTAAGCGCCTGTGGATGTTTGTTAGGTTCAAATTTAGAAAATTTATTACTTTTAAAAGCTAGTGAAATATTATAAATATTTCAATATATCATTTAATATAAATAAACTCTTTTGATAAAAAAATATTATTTTGTTTCGTGTACTTTCTAAAAAAAAATGAAAATCAAAGGATCGGCTATGGAGTGTCACTCTATGGAGCGGGAGCTAACTCCTTTTAAAAATTTAATAGAGGGATTGGGACGCTCCTTTTAAAAAGGTGGGAGCGGGAGCTAGCTACTTTTAAAAAAATGCGTTAACTCTGCTTTTTATCATAAAAAAATTTAAATAGCTGAGGGGTATAAAATATTTTTTGCCTCAAATATACGTACAATGCTATTAGATAATTAAATTTGAATTTCTAAACATGTCTGACGCTGAATCAGCACCCCTTGCGCCGACTAGCCTGGTTTCCCCTACTTTTGAACTACCTATTCACCTTATATTTATATTTGTCCCACTTATACGTCAGGGGCACAACAAATTTTTCACTTTCTTTTATAGTGTATTTGAAGTTCAATTATTAGCTTTGTGAAATGAAATTTACAGCTCATATTTGTGATAACCACAAATTGAAAAATTCGGTGCATATACTTTTATTGTTATAAAATCTGAGTGATTTTAATAAGTTGCTAGATGTTGTCTTAAACATGATATATTCACTACTTTTTTATGGCCTTTATAATCCCCTACATAAATAATGAAACAGAGACCATCAGATTATTATAAAACAACATCAGTAAATAGTTCCATACTAAAATGATAATATAATGAATATACATATTGGTCAATGCTTGATGTAAGTTAGTGGGTTAGTATATATTAGATATAGGCGAAGGACTGAGAGTTATCCTTTAAAAGTATAATGCTATATTTCACATTTTTTCAAATTCGTTTTAAGATACATATTATTTATTTCTAATGCTTAATTTCTATAAAACACATAGATGGATTAGAGATAGTTTCAAAATAAAAATAAATGTATATATATTGTGCTTAATATAGTTTTTAGTTTGGGACTATTTACCGAGACTTATTTTAACAATAATCTTTAAATCACAATTTTAACAAGGTCGCTAAGACGGCCAATTGACCTAACCATAGCAGACAATAAGGCAGGAACCTGATCAAACTTAAATTTAATACTGAAAAAATAAATGTCCTAAATATTGAGCGTGAGCTGCTTCGATTATTAAGATGGTATCTATCGACATTATCTTCCATCAAAAACTCCTAGTGCAACCACTCACCTGTAATTCAGTTTCTTTTATCTAACATGAAATAAAGACTTTTACCCTATGGGTCAGCACAGAATAAAATATAATGATTTTGTTCAGTTTCGAGCGAATACGATCATCTTCGTAAGAGACATAACCTCACCCTATAATCAAGATCAAACTGATCTTATTATTTCTCTTAGCGATATAATTGCCATTAGTTGCCCCTCCTCATTCGCCCAAAAGATATTATTTGGAACCAAGCATTCATCTCAACCCAATTAAAGCTTCAAAACCTTCGCAATAAGAATTATTACAGAAGACTCAATTTTTAACTAGTGGAAACTACTTGCATTTAAATTTGTTATCATTTTTTCAGGCATAAGAGTAAGGAGTGTTTATATAGTTTTCATTGAAAAGATGAAAATAATCATATTCATTTTTAGACATTTTCAGATTTCTTGGCATTACATCATTTTATTCCATTTTTAAAAAATATAACCTAGAACGTAGAATTAAAAATTGAAAAGAACTATCGTGACAATTGTCACCTTTATGGTTTACAATATTTTTTAATAATATTGAAATAATACCAAATCATTAAATATGTATTTCTACTCTTTTTTTTACCAAAAATTAAAGTTTTAAAATGAAATTTAGCAGGTTTCTACTATATGCTTGCATCAACTATAATTGTTATTGATAATGACACCATAAAAAAAATTTATTAGAAAAAGGAAAGATTAAAAAATTATATGACTATATATTTTATACATGGGTCTTTAAACCCCACCGACTTGACCTAAATAGTTGTTTTGTTTCTTTAAGATAGATTTCTATTAAATATTGTTTAATTTTTAGATAAGTATATTTTTCAGTATATAATCAAAATTTTATCTTATTCTAATTTTCAAAGATTTTAATTATAATATGAAAGAAGAAATATGAATAAAAAATATCAAAAAAATCTCAATTCTAAAATTGTTATTAATTACTCACTTTCTAATTATATATTGGTTTCTTTAATCGAATAGTAGCTGTATAATGTGCTATCAAAAGGTAATGGTATATAAATATTTCTTCTATAAAATTAATAAAATCATGTTCCAACCTATGACATAATTGGTTGGTTCCAACAACATTAAATGATTGGTATATACTATTTATTAATATCAACATTATAGAAATTAATACAATTGTAATTTATTAATCAGAGAATTTATAATGAATAGTTGTTGGTTTTTTAGTATAATTATTTTGGTACTGTATGATGTAATATAAATTTTATTTTAAAAAATTTTTCTATATTTGCAGTAAAACTGTTTATGTTAAATGATTACAGTTACAGTCCGCAATTACTATTATTAAAAAATGTTAAAAAAGCAAATAAGCTAAAATGGCTGTCAAAATGGCCCTTATAAATTTGAAGCGAGAGATTTATCTTATCTTATCTTGCACGTTGGTCACAGACCTGCCTAAAATGAGCGAACGTGATTTATATGAAGGCCTTTCATATAATTAAGCCGATTTTTATCTCAGGATACCGGCAAACCTATTACCCAGAAAATAATTTTTGAGTGGAACTAAACCCTCTACCAATATAGTAGCATATTTAAAATTAGTAGGAAGTAGAAATCATAGGCGTAGCCAGGGGTGGGGACAAAGGGAAATTCCCCCCCCCCTTCAGAAATTTATCACTTTTTGTAAATATCATTTTTAGCCAATAAAAAATACCCCCTTAGTCCTACCCTTACTCCCTGACCCTCAAATATGTATGCATATATCTTAAATAATAATTTAAAAGAAAGAATGTAAAAGTTGATATTTTTTTATAAAACTATTCATCATAATTTATAGATTTTTGGGAAAATAAATTTATAAATATATAAAATGAACCAAAAATATTTTTTAATAAATGGAATATAAGCCAAAGATAAGTCTTAAGACAGAAGTGAAATATATTATAATTATTAATAATAGATCCATAAAATTAATAAATAATAGAATATATCAAATAATTTTTTATAAAGTGATAATTTTAATTTATTAATATTAATAAAAGTTAAATATAATTTTAAAACTATTGATAAAATTAAATCATAAATTAAAAAAAATATTAAAGCACAATACAAACAGTGGAATATTATATGTCGTAGATTTACAGTAAATCTAATTATCAAAAGACAATCAAGTAATTTTTACCTATATAGCGAATAATCTATTTTACAGATAACTATAAAATATTGATAAGGACATCAGAAAATATCTTTTAAAGACATTGTGGGATGAATAATATAAAAATTAAATTTAAATATCATTTTTCTAAAATAAATAGATGGCGTTAAATAATTGAATGCAAATTGTTGCATATTTAATATCAAGAGCATTGATTAGTAAAATTTGTTAAATTATTAACTGTAATATATTCTCTAACTGTCAAATATGTCTGTAAAAGTGAAATTTTACCTAGTATTTTATAACTAATTCTATATAATAGAGTAAAATCAATTATATGTCACTTACTTTTTATAAATAAATTACTTATAATTGTTTGGAATAAATTATTACCATGCTTTTCTATTAAGGTATAATACAGGTAATTTATTATATTTTTACTTTATATAAACTAATAAAAATATATTTCATATAAACTAATAAAAATATATTTCATATTTGTTCCAGGCTTATATTAAAATTTGTAAAAATATTTATGACTATATATAGACTAAAGTAACCCGGCCAGGCCCGCCCAAAAGGAGATCTGGGGGCGAAGCCCCCAGTAATTTTTTAATTTCCTCCCCCCCCCCTTATGAAAATCCTGGCTACGCCTATGGTAGAAATATAAATAAGTTATAATGAGAAGTAGAATAAAATAGAAAGTCATTTTAAAAGGAGATCTTCCAAATGCAATGGTCTAAAAATATTACTTTAAGTTAAATATTTCGATAAGGGATATTAAAGGTGCCATTATCAATTTACTAAATAACCAAATACAACTCCATATCTAAATAATTTATTATATCCTGTATAATATGGTTCAATATAATCACCAATAATTAAAAACATTTTAATTACTTTAAAATAGAGGCTTGAACTCCAAGATATTAGTTCCAATAAGATTCCTTAGGAAACTCCTTTACAAGAAATATAAGTCCTCAGCATGTATTCGTCATAGTTCATATATAAGTCTCAGAATATGTTTGAAAACTTTCCTGTCAATCGAAGCTCTCTTTAGGAAATCTCAAGATAAATCTAATTCAGTCAAGGACCTTAAAATTCTCCCAAACCAACTACTTTTATGGAATAAAAAGGTTTAAGAGCAGTGTCTTCGGGGGATTGATCTATAAGTGCCTGATGGATTAAATTATTCAAGGGGTGTCAAATGACATATAATAATACCTAGACTGACAATTTATTTATTAAAATGCATTTTAAGCATGTATCAATTGAAATCAGCTGGAGACGCCATTAACACCATGTTGAGTACATCGATGATAATTTGTCTTAGAACCAATTCTTAATATAAGTAATTATTTTTTACGCAAAGGATGCGTGCAACCTTCCCGCCTTTTTTATTGTCCAATTAAACTTCAGGTTTATTATATATAAATTTTAATTATAATATGTAAATTTTAGTGTCCATAACTATTTTGATCTCCTTATTTAACTTATTTACAAGATTACAAATTAAACTTCAGGTTTATTATATATAAATTTTAATTATAATATATAAATTTTAGTGTCCATAACTATTTTGATCTCCTTATTTAACTTATTTACAAGATTACAAATTAAACTTCAGGTTTATTATATATAAATTTTAATTATAATATATAAATTTTAGTGTCCATAACTATTTTGATCTCCTTATTTAACTTATTTACAAGATTACAAATGAGTCCATAATTTTTATTATCATTTTAATTTACTACTGATACAATTTTATTAATCAAACATATTTTATCAAAAGCTTTTATTTTTATTTTCTTAATTTATAAAATTTACATTATAGCAATATCAAAAATTTTTATTCAAGTTATCTTATTTACTTTATGCAATCATATATATCTAAACTGAGGATTCCATATAAGAATATCAACTGTCACAATTTTGTGGGTTCCATATAAATTACATTTAGATTTATAAAAAAGAAATTAAGAGTTTTATTTACTTATGAACTTGTGCCTGGCCCAATTTTGCTTTGCATGGCAGGATTATTTTAATTAGTTTTAAAATTTGGCTCAGTAGAATGTTTTATAATTCTTAAGAATTTGGAGTCAACAAATACAAATAAGGCTAGGTTAGAAATAAACTTATTTTTATAACTTTAAAATGATTTTATTTTAGGTTTTTTAGATTCTTCCTTCAAAAGGATTAACAATTCAATCCAATTCGCATGTACAATTATTTTAAGCCTTGGAAATGTCTATACAGCAACTTATTCATTGGTATAAAAATGAGTTTCATGGGTGTATAGATTTTGGAATAGAATATTCTGAATTTACATCTTAACTAGCAAAGCTTTATTTCTTATGGCAACATATTATTATTATAAAATAATGCAATAACTTCAAAAATATCCTATCAATTATTATTACTTATATAATAATAATAAATCTTGTATATTTTAATAAAAAATATATAATATCTAATAAAGTTATTATTTATGATTAAAATGATTTTTATATTATTCATAATATTTATTATAATTAAAGAAATAAACTTATGAATTTAATATTTTATGAAGTTATATGATTAGATCTTAATAACTATTAAACCTTAACATTTCCAACCCTATCGCAGTTATTGAGAATGTTTAAAACTTTTAATAGGATATCCTATTCCCATATATAATCTTATCTCTTGGTATTAATTTTCAAATTAGTTTTATTTTATTTATTGTTTTTATCATTCCTTGTTTGTAATATTTTATTTTTTAAAATTAGTTTCATTTTCTAATATGGCTTTTATTATTATGTGTTCATATCAGTATTTATTTATTTTAACATATTCTCATATGTATTTCTTACAAAATCATAAGCATAACCTAATTAAAAATGTGTAAGAATGAAATAAATTTTATTATAAAATTAAAGTTACAGAAAATTTATAAATATTTTATAAGATATTTATAAGATATAATAAATTTTCTTAATAAAATATATCAACATTTAAAAATATATGATCATGATATAAATCAACAATATTAAATTTAAAAAAAGGAATCTTAATTCAGACAAACTATACAATTTATTCATTGGCCATTAAATAAAATTGTTTTGGTCAATTTCTGACAAATATTGATATTCGATTTTCTATTTTGATTATTACCATAATGATGAAATAGAATGTGTAAATAATGTTCAATTATTAATGTAATTAGAATTTGATAATGGGAGAATAGTGTTTCTTGATTAAGCATATGATCAATAAGTTCATCAAAAATATTTGTTTGATGTACTTTAAAAAGAATAAATGATACAATCCTTTTGAAAATAAATTTATTATTTATTAGCAATGATTTTTCAAAAATACGGAATGCACTTTCAGAAATTTGGCATAATATTGAAACACTCTTAGAAGGAATTATATTAACCCCTGATTGTTTTTTATTTTTATCAAATTATAAGCATCACTATTTTTATGATTTTGATAATCCATCATAGCTGTTATGCATGTATAACATGTTATTTTTTTTTCAGATATTAATTTCTGTATTATATACCCTGCTATATAGGTTCATACATTTTCAAGGTAGAGTGATAATGTCGGAATATTAGGAACAAATGTTAACAAATTTTCATAAAGATTAATATGGTTGTTATTGTCAGCATTTTTCTGAAAATCTTCACAAATTTGATTAGTATTATCGATTGGAATACAATTACCTGTTGTTATCACTTCCAGTTTTGCTACCAAGACATCTTTTATGGCCGATCGTAATTGATAAGCAGAAGGATTATTGTTAAAACATCCTCTGCTGCGTAAACAACTAAAAAATAGTTCAAGATGATCTTTTGAGGTTTTGTAGGTTAAAACATAACTAAAATAAGAAAAGAAAAAAAATTAATAATAATTATGGTTAGTATTAAGAGGTATAAAAATATATGAAAATAAATAAGAAAAATATATAAAATACTTGAGTTTGGGATTAGGTCCCAATAATAATTCATTCCCAATATCCAGAATACTTGATGCTATTAACCCTATAATGCATGTTTTTCTATTTGATTCATATACATATTTCCCATCTTCAAACTTTAAAGCTTTAAGAGTATTGATACATTTTTCAAAATAATCTTCATAATATGGAAGAGATCTTTTAGATAGTGGGGCCTTAAACCCTTTAGCACATGTTTCGAGTACTTAAAAAATCAAACATTGTATAAAAATATTATTAATATTATCAAGGTATTTATTTAATACCAATCAATCATTTGAATAAAGTCTACTGTGCCTTCACAGTTTTCAAACCCATCAATTTTTAGCTCATGTGCTAAAAGAATACCTTTTGCTACTGAGCTACTAAAAACTTGAACGGCAAGTTTAACCTTTATAAAAATATTTTAAAAGTAAAAAATTCTTTTTATTTTACTTTCATTTTCTGCTTATGATAATCAATATGAGAACGGCCAATTTTATTTGCAGCCCTTAGTCCTTCCTTATCCTGTAAATCATGAAGATTTGCTATATATTTCCAATTTATTACCTTTGTAAAAATAACATTTAGGAAATATTTTAAAAGTAATTACTACATTATTGATTAAAAATTTTTTATCGCCGAGTAGATTTCTAAGGAGTTTCATCATATGGCAAACGTCCAAAATAACATAAACTTTTTCCTTATAATTGCTTGGATGAAGAAAATAAGGAATGCAATTATTTGGGTCCAAAGAGGCACCAAGTAATTGACACATTTTTATATTTGTTGAAAGACCATATCCTTAAAGTCAAAA
Organism: Gordionus sp. m RMFG-2023; assembly: GCF_954871325.1. Taxonomy (NCBI): domain Eukaryota; kingdom Metazoa; phylum Nematomorpha; class Gordioida; order Chordodea; family Parachordodidae; genus Gordionus; species Gordionus sp. m RMFG-2023. The sequence goes on from NC_088775.1 coordinate 25,314,910, forward strand.
TATTCAAATTTATTAAATAAATAAATTACATCAATATTTTAATAAAGACTTACATGGTTTACATCTCCTTCTGATTCCTCTAAACACTCATCTTCAAGAGTATTTTGATAGCTGGCAGATGTAATCTTAAATAAAATATTTTTGCATAATAAAAATTATATATTGATACACATAAAATCAAATAATTCAAAGATGAAAATAAAGTATCTTAATAAATAAGGCTCACTGGGCTATTATCTCTAACAGGCTCTTCTAAGCCTTCAGCTTCTAGAGTATTATTAAGAATATCTAATTTTCTCTTAAATATTAAAAATAATATTTTTATTGATCTATTATAAAGTAATAATATTTTACCCTTTTAGTTGAGGAGTAACTATTAGCAGCATAAGTATAATCATTTTTTACTATAAAGTTAGAATTTTTAAGAATTTTATTTCTATTTAATGGGATATGTTATCTTAATAAAATATTAATTTAAAATAAATATATTATACATCCTGAAAGGGTCTGGAATTACCTTCAGAAAAGCATATCCTGTAACTGAGGGAAGAAAACATTCTTCTGAAAAATGGGCTCCACAGAACTTGGTGTATTTGGTTGGAATAAAATTTTTTTGCTATCAAAATGGATTAAAGCCATAAATAAGATAAATTTTATTCTTAATAGGGAATCTTAAAAAAAATAATATTAATGTCTTAAAATAAAAAAAGAATATTATAAGAAATAACCTATGAAAAGAATTTTTTTTATTAGAGGTTAAGCTTGTATAGCTATTATTGTTGCATGATGTACAGTGACTCATAGCTATCTATCTTTAAATTAAAAAAGAGAATTATTATCTGTAATTATGAATTGAAGATATAGACAATTTATGAAAATTTTTATCAAATAAGCTTTACAATATATAATCAGATATAAAATAAGCTGAAATGTTCATAAATAAATTTTTTAATAATTTTCAAAAATGTATACATATGAAGTAAAATCTATGAGGATTCAAAATGTATAATTTTTAAATCTTTTTTTCTGGAAGTTAATATGTATAAAGTATCTTCACTATCAAAAACCTTTAGTCTTTAGAAGATC